>NC_143476.1:81114793-82364793 GCF_987193195.1 Phasianus colchicus
AAAAAAGTGGGGCCTTTTGGGGAGGGAAAACATAAATACCATGTATTTTTAATACATTAGTAATCTCAGATGGCTCTTCTGTCACTGTGATGTTATTTTACTTCTGCTTATTTATTCATACATTTTAAGATAAAGTTTTTAAATAGACAATCATATAAATTACATGATAGTAAGGATAATAAGGATAATTGCAGAATAGTAAGAAAGTATTTCATATTTTGACTTTTTTTTTTTTTAAACCGTATTGCTTTAGTCTTTATTTATGGCATTATTTAGGCTCTTTTAAAATAGAGTTAATAATTTTTCATGCTATTGCAGATGAATATATCAGAAATTTTATTTAGATTACTCCAACATTCATTCATCTGAGATAAAAAAGCAGTTCCCTTGATTGACAAGCCAATAAAAATAAGACAGAAATAAAAGGCATGGAGCCTAGTCAGTAGTGGTTAGGCCTGAGTTTTCAACCAAATTGGCATAACATGGCATGTATTTAAAACACTTTTTCATTGCCTGCTTTAAAGTTGCCCAAACTTTCACAACAAGGTCACCCCATTTACAGACAAGCCTGTCCATTCCATTCCATCCCTAAGTCTAATTTATGCACCTATAATGGCAGTCATAGGGAAATAAATCTTTACTTCAAGAACTGAAGTAATTCATGGTCTCGCTGAATGAGAGGAAAGGCGTAATGTGGGGAAGGAGAGATCCAATAAAGTGAAGATGATTTCACTAAAAACTTAGTTGTGAAAGATTTGAATGAATTTCTCAAGAAAAACAAACATAATTTTCTCCAAAAAACTCCCCGCAACTTTTTTTTCAGACTGTAGGTAAAATTTCAAGTTACAACTAATATAGTTTTTTGATTTGGGAAATACAAGACAATCTTAACAGTAGGTAGGTCTACAACAGCAGTAAATTTTGTAATCTAAAAAAATTTATGTAAATATGACTATGGAAGTACAAACAGTTCTAACATCTCTGTTACAAAACTAAAAAATTCACTGGACTGATAAAACTGAAAAAGCAGCACTACACATTACAGATTGAAAATGCATAACAGTAGACAACAGTAATTGTATTTTTCTAGAAAAGTTTTGCCTGTTAAGTAGTTAAACAGGAGGAATGTCATCCACTCCTGGTCTCTAGACTAAATGTCTCTAGGCTTTCTAGGTAAAATTAGAAGCAGCATGAACATTTGCTCATCTAATTCTTGATTCCTAACACATTCAGAGCCAAACGTGTGAAACTCCTCTGAAGCTCACTGTCTTCCAAATATAATTCATTGTCTCTTTCAATTGCAAACACCATAGTAGAGCTCTGTACTATACCTGCATAAGTGAAAAAAAATGGTTTATTGCAATCCCCTTATGATCTCGCAACCAGCCATCATTCATGATATCAGTACGTTCCTGCTCTGCTTCTTCCCTTCTTTTATCACAGATATCCCAGAGAAGATCTCTTAAGTCCTAAAATACAAAATAAAATATGAGAAATAACTATAAAAAAACATTTTTTTACTATTAGAAACTATATTTTTGCCTGTGCATGAGACACACACTCATTAATTGCAGGTGTTGTTTTCTCTAAATTGTTATAAATGTCAAAGCCTGGTCCAAGACTTATATGATTACAGACAGATGACAGAAAACAGCTTTACAAATGAGCCTGATAAAATAATCCAGAGATCTATGATAAATATAGAGGACAGAGTTAGGCTGCATTGCTTTCCCCAGGCAGAGAGCTGTCAAAGCTAGATACAGAATTAGAACACAAATAGCTAAGTCATAACAGTATCAGTGACTTTCTACTTAAATGGTTTGATAATTAATGCAAATATAAGAAGAAAGGGGATGTGCAATACAAACAATTCTGAGAAATTAAGTCATAGTTTAAACATTATTCTATTTACAAGGCTCCATTCCATTTTTTGCTTTAACATGGACAGTGCTTCATAGGTTCTATTGTTTCTTCTTTAATTTACTTACAGTTACTCTTTGGTGGAGTTCTGCTTTTGTTTCCTCATCTTCCCGTAGGTCATCAGAAATTGAATTAAAATCTAATTGCCACTGGGATACAAACTCCTGCTTATGATCTGGATGCTTTAAATAATCTTGGAAATTTTTTCTGTAAATTATGGCAAAGCTAATGTTACAAAACAGATAGAATGGCAGAGGAAAAATATAAAATATGGATATTGAAATATTAAGCTGTTTCTACTCACCTAATATCTGCTAAGTAATATATCATGGAGTACTGTTCATCCCTTAGACATCTAAGTACAGTTTTGATGGTATTCACATACACATTTTCTACAATTTCCCAATAAGGAACTAAAAAATCAGGTATCTCCTGTAAATATTTTTTAAAAACATCAAAATCAATACATTTCTTGGCAACTCATTTAGATGTATCATTAGCAAATAACAGATTATTTCATGATATCATACTACTGACTTCTTTTATTGTGTATTTATTTTGTTTTAGAATCATCATCAACTATAAAGTTTTCCAACAGAAAGTTACGCTGTGCATTTCTTTGAAAAAAAATGTGGCAGTATTCATAATGAACAGGAAGTTCCCCCCAAATACTGCTGATATCTGTGTTTTTTAATACATTCGTAAATTCAGAAAGTTGTTAGGTAGTACACGACTGTTTAAACTAGTAAAAATTAAAAGGGACTGTAAAGTGTTTCAAAAGCAACATTTTACTGACTGATTGTCAAACAATGCCAAAGAAATGACAAGTGGAAAGGCAACAAGTTGAGATGCAGACTTTAATCATACAGAAAGAGATTCACAGCATATGCCAGCTAACTGCAGTCATAAAGTCAAAACTGGGAAACATAAGGAACAGAATACAGAACAAAATACAAAGCATCATTAAGAATCCTTCTAATCTTTATCTCAGTTACTGCATGCAGACCCATGTCTCCATCCAAATAAAATAAAATAAAATAAAATAAAATAAAATAATTAGTAAAACTAGGACAGACCAAAATGCAAAAGTCATGACTGAATATACTGAATCATTTCTGCATGAATTAACATTATGTCTTGATTTGAAAAGCATCACTGAGGCAAAATGAATAAGGTGTATGTGATAGATGCCTGTAACATCACACATATCTTCACAGGGTGAATACAGAACTATTCGTTGAATCACACAATACAAGAACTTAGGGTCATCCAATAAACCAAGTAAATAGATTTCAAGGAGTGTTCTTTTCTACTCATAAAAAGTATAATTATACAGGCTACATGTCAACAGTTTATGGGCTGGTTCAGCCTGGTTCCGTGACTTGTGGGGTAGAGGGATTCACAAATCCACACCTCTGGAAAGGGGAAACAGGGGACCCCGAATAATTAAAAACAGAGGCAATGATCTGAGTAGAAACAAACTAATATGCAAAATATGGTATCAGAATGCAAGATAACACACTATAATACAGCATACTAAATATAAGTAGAATTGAAGCTAATAAATCAATTATAATGAGAAAGGGAGACCAAAAGGTGGAAAGGCCCTCACTATAACACTGAGGTGAGATGTACAGTTGGGTCAAGCAGCAGGAAGGAGAGCTGAAAAAAAAGGGAGGTCTTGTGACCTTGCCAGGGGTTGTATCTCCTCTCTGAATGCAAAGTGTTCTGGGGTATACAGTTCTTCTCTTCCAAACAGGTGCCTGGAACTGGAGCATTAACTCTTTAACTCCTAATGCCATGTGATGTTATCACGTGGAATACTGATAACCAAAAATCATAAAACCACTAAATAATCACATAAAAACACTATATTATGGAGACTATAAAGTAAATTGCTTCCAAAAAAAGAAAAAAGACAATCATGGAAAAAAATCCTGTTGAGATTTACTGAATACAAAGATGTACATATAAACTTATCTCGGGAATCCCATAAATTTCACTTTACTAGCAGATAAAAAGATGTCCTGGAGAGTGTTAGAGGAAACATCAGGAGAATTATCAGTGCACGTTTTTGCCATTCTTACATTCTCTCTCCAGGACCAGTGCCCAGCCATTGCCGAAGACAAGAGCCTGAGTAGATGGGTCATGACATGACTCCAGCAAGTTTGTGCTTGTATTTGTTATATTAAAAAGTATTTTTATTTTGGACTTTGTGAGCTGTTCTTCAACATCACTGTGAAGAATTTAGCAAAAGGCAATGATCAAAATTTTCAAGTGTGTTTCTTATATCTTTTGGTAGTAAAAAGTATTTGTATTTCTAGGTATTCATTACACAGCACTAGTGTACTTTTCACAGAAAAATATTTAAGAAAATAATGTGCTGAGAGAAAAAAAGTTTAGGTAGAATATGCACAAAACATAAAGATAAATATATACTTTGATATCTAAGACTTTTAATTCTGAAGATACCTTGGGAAGTGGCTCATCTACATAAATCCATTCACCTGTCCCTGGCTTAATCTGTGGTGGTGTCACAGAAATAGGAGAAAGCAGATCTTCAGGTTTAACTGGCAAAGCCTTTTCTTCTGGTGATTCTTCTAGTACTGACCCTTGTGTATGAACATACAATTAGTACCTCCATAAGTATTTTAAGTATCAGTAAACATAAATAGATATTTATGCTAATCTGACAAATTCAGACTAACATAACAGATTCAGAATCTCATTATTTGTGCATTTTTCATTAGAACATATGCTGATCAAATACATGATGCCATAGTTATTAGAAATCTGTTTCCAGTTAGATTGTATTTTGCATGATTGCTACTTTTCCAAAACCATCTCTGTGAGAGAAACAGTAACATAGTAATTTAGTATGATTATACAAAGCATTCTTTAGCAGGTAAAGCAAGGTCACTGGTATTGATACAATTCTGAGATTCATTAAAATTATCATGATTTCAAGGACTCTGCTTAATTAATGAACAGCTGTAAGCATGGTTTCCATGAGAGACTTGAGAAAGAATAATGTGGTGAAGGTCACATCAAGTCTTTCTTCTAATAATTCTGAAGAAAAGAAAAAAATCTAATCCTGGTTTACTTCATGCAACTTTTTTTCTGGAATTCATCTTTTTCCCTTCTTTTTAAATAGTTCTATAGGGTTGTATGTACATATGTTAATTGCATGGATTAAGAAGAAACATGCAATAAGATGCACCAAAAAATGCAAATACAGTGCACTGAGTTATCCATGTTTTTACATTTCTGATAAATGAGTATATGTTTATAATGGCAAATTATCCTTCCTACTTTTTCATTGTGTTATCCCACACAGTGTAGATGCTAGCTGTAATATTTAAATCTGGAAGAAACGACTGAATTTAGTAATTCTTTAGTGAATTTAAATATATCCAACTGACAGTTTATTTAAAATATTTTGAAATCTTTTCTCAAATTATCTTTGTAGCTATGTGAAAATATAGCTGTGAAAATGTAAAAAATATGACAGAAAGCTTGAAAATTCCAGTGCAATTATCAATAACTCATAAATCCCTGAAGTCTTGTAGACATGATAAAAATGGCCAGTTTTTCCACATAGTTTTATATTTTATTGATTAGTGTTATCCATCAAAAGCAAAGTAGCAAAGTCTTTTCTTAATGAATGTAAAAAGTAGGAAAGGAAAAACTTACTTTTATTCTGCTTTTTGTCAATTTCTTCAATCAGAATTTCCTTCACAGTTTTGCACACAATACTTTCTTCTGTCTCTGCATTGACCTTCACTAGAGTGTTTTGATTGTCTGAAAACCAGTTCTCTAATTTTGGCCATGTGTCTAGGAAGCCTGAAATTCTGCAAAAGTCATATTGATGTATACCTCTAAAATAGAACTAAAATAACTACAGGAAAATATTTTCCCAAAAACAATAAACAAAGGAAAGAGCATAATATCTAACCCAATACTAAAGCAAATCCAGGCAGTATTTTTGAAGATATTCAAATTTCCAACCACATAAACCCCGTCAGAGTAAGAAAATAGCTTTTACTCTTTCTTATCACAAGTTAAGCCTATATTTTCTTGCATCACAACTAAAATAATTATAACAGTAAAACAATAGTCTAAACTAGTTAATATTATCAAATATTTAAAAGCAACTGTGTGTTCATGTGGCCAAGAAGGCTGATGGCAACCTGGCTTGTATCGGAAATGGTGTGGTGAGCAGGACTAAGGAAGTCATCCTGCCCCTGTACTCAGCATTGGTGAGGCCTCATCTCGAGTACTGTTTTCAGTTTGGGGCACCTCAGTACAGAAAGGACATTGAGGTGCTGGAGCAGGTCCAAAGAAGGGCAACAAGGCTTGACAAGGACTTGGAGAATATGTTCTATGAGGAGAAATTGAAGGAACTGAGGCTGTTTAGCCTGGGGAAAAGGAGACTGAGGGGAGACCTTATTGCTCTCCTCCAATATCTGAAAGGTACTTAAAGAGGGAGAAGGGTTGGTGTCTTGTCACTGGTGACAGGTGACAGGACAAGGGAAAATGGTCTCAAGTTGCGCCAGGGGAGGTTTAGGTTGGATATCAGGAAAAACTTCTTTTCAGAAAGGGTTCTTAACACTGGAATAACACTGGAATAGCTTCAGTGGTGGCTGAATCACCACCCCTGGATGTGTTTAAAAAACATTTGGATGTGATGCTCAGGGACATGATTTAGCGGAGGGTTGTTTGTTAGGGTAGTATGGTTAGGTCGTGGTTGGACTCAATGATCTTAAGGTCTTTTCCAACCTGAGCAATTCTATCATTCTATGATTCTATGATTTAAAAGCTAAAATTGCTGCTCTTGATTTTCCTTTATATGTAAAATCTAAATAATAGTATTATAATTTTTTTTTAAAAAAACTAATGATAGAATAAAATATAGAAAACCACGAGAGGTTCTCTGAACTATATATATATACATATTTTATTTTTTCAATTCATTCCTGGAAAAGAATTTTTCCTTGGGGAAATACCTTGGAAAAGCAAAACATAACAATTCCTAACTTCTAGGATTATTTACATTGCACCAAAAATTTAAGCACCTCTTAGACTCCAGTCAGAGAAATTCTTATGTAAAATCTTAACATAAGGCACTCATAGTGCACTCATAGATCACATATGAGCTTCAGATTAATTACATGCCTAATCATGTGTCTAAACTAAATTTATTGTACTTAATATAACATACCTATGCAGCACCTGGTCCTTTGCTAAGTCAGTCATCTCTTCTATGATTTTAACATCTGAATTTTGACTGTTGTTCTCCTGTTCAATTTGAGAGGGCTTTGATTTATCTGCTGTGGAAAACAGCATAAATGAGCATATGTTGAAAAGGTAGCTACTGGACTTAAATAAGATTACTTTAGAAGAAAGCTAAATTTCCTTGATGTTACATCTCTTCCCTTAAAAATTAAAAAGCTTCTTCAAAGAAAGGAAAGCACAGAAATAAATCAGAGAAATACTAAATAGAGCTTGGTAAGAATATGGAGACTTCTGTTGGAATACAAAGTCAGTTATAACAATACATTTCCCAACTGATACTTTGCAGTCATAGAAAGCTGTAGTTGTAGTGATGTGATGGGTGGACAATTTAAGGCATATATATTCTTACAGTTTGAAGGTGTTTCTGTTTTTTCCAGTCTAACCTGAATCTTCCTTTTAGTAACTACTCCTTTCCAAAAGAGCAATGGATAGATATATATCTGAAGAAAAATTATCCTCTATCTCAGAGACTTCTCAAGATTAAAGAAACACTTTAATTTATTAGAAATAAACAAATTTTTATTGATTTCTGATGTGTTTTTTTTTTGTTTGTTTCTATGACTCTTTCTATGACCACAGGACATCTTAAGAAACAGTATCTTTTTTGGATTCCTGAGAATATATCATATACTATCACATCTTCAAAGTGTTTTGGAACAGAATGTCTTAAAATTAACCTGAATATTAGTGCCAATAATATGTCTTGATGGTATAGTTAGCAAAACCTCCAACAGTTTGCATCATTCTCATTTCTGCCAACACATAAAAGCTAAACAATGTTCAGTTCAAGCCATGTGCTACATAAGTGCTGCAGTGAAAACAATGAAGAGTAACCTCCTTATAATCTAGACAATATAGGAAATATTTGTGAAAAGAATTTGTATTTTGCCAAGATGAGTGAGAGCAATAAAAAATAAGTAGTCTGGAAATAAAACAGCTTTCAAAAAGCCTTTGTTGCTTTTGCCATCTTAGTCCAAAATCAACTATTTTGGGTTATTCATTGACTAAGGCAAGACAAAGGCAGTAATCAATGGGGAATGAATGTTGGCATATCTGAGCAAATTAAAAGTTAGCACATCCCTTTACTTACCCTTCCTTATGTCTCTTTCCAAATGTATCCAAGGAGAAAAACACTAATTAGACATGCTCATTTGGAATGAATAATATTTCTGCAGCTGCAGAACTTAGAAATATCTAAGTTACATTTTTCCCAACTGTTGCTTCATATGATAGTTAACACTAGCCACTGTGCTACCCCAGCTTCTGTGAAATTTCAGGACAAAAAACCCACAAACACACATGAATTTGCACATTTATAACCTGCCTTTGACTGAAACAAACATAATTATTCAGGATAACTTGGAAGCACACAAGATGATATTTCAAAATGAATAGATGAGATAATGTGAGATAAAAATAATTGTTTGAATTAGCATAATGTAAGGTTAAAATTGTTAAGTACAAGTAAAACCTGAAATAATGCTTTGGATTACTGTGTTACTTATTATACTTATATAATGTGTTAATGATTATATTCAGTCATATATCTTTAGACAAGTGAACAAAGTTAAAAGAGGTCTTACAAATAAGAGTAAAAAAAAATCTAAGTTCATAATTAAAAAAAATACAAATATTACTGTTTTAAATTAAAATACACAAATTGCTACCATACTGCAAAGTACTCAGAATTCAGAAGTTTCCATATTTATAACAATCTTCATATTCCCCTTACATAAAAATGTGCTTATCATTTGACTTGTTTAAATGGAGATATAAACTTACACTTCAAGCTAGCCACACGTTTCAATACTGTGGTGTCTGAAATATCCAATAATACAGAAACATCAAATGCAGGTAAGGAAACAGAAGGCTTGTTAGGGGTTCTAGGATTTGTAACAAGTGAGATCTTTCCACAGTTCACATATTTTGCTTCCATTTCATCTGGATCAATCCCTGTACAGGCTTTTTCAAATAGCCTTGCCTGATTAACCGTCATTGGAAATCCATCCAGAATCCATCCCTTCTCTGGTGATGCGCGGCTAAAAGTAAATGAAAAATGACATTTGCAGAGAAAAAATGATAACATAAAATTAACACCTAAAGAAGGGCTTGTCCTAGTAGACTTTTATTCTGAATTCAGTATATGAGATATCCTGATGAACAGACAGCATCATGATCAAAATAGCAAAACAATGGACTTTATAGCAGAAAATTACATGAAAATGAGCTAAAAATGATAAACAGAACAATATTTGCTTCTTGATAGTTTTCAAAAACAATCTTTATAGAGCTGTACTGTGATCAGAGACGTAATTTCATTGCTTTCAAAAAGTGTCAACGTCTGCACTGAAAAAACATGTAGTAAAAACTGTTTTATAACATTAAAGTACAAATGGGAGTAAATATAACTTAAATGACTTTCACGTGAGAACTTAAAGCTAATTGCATATGAGCATATTTGAGATAATTTTCTGTAATGCAAGAAGAGAAAAAAACAAGTAACTGCTGAAATATGAATGTTTAGATAATGTATCTCACATTAAATCTAGAGGAAAAAAATACTAGCTTTTTCAACTATACATTCTGAATAGTTGAAAACTGATAAACAAAATATAGACATTACTTACATTTAATGACTATGTGATAGTTGTTTATTTTTTTACTTACTGCCAATGGTGTACAGTAATGCCTTTAAAATTTAGGGCTGGATTCTACATCTTTCAAATGAGCATTAAATCACTTTCCCATAGCACAGTCCAATTTTCCAATAATGCACTGACTAAAGAGAAATGGCTGAATCTGGCCCTAAAAAATGGATAATTACATTCTAAGTAACTAAGGGGGAAAAAAGCTACATAATTTCATACTTAATGGCTTCCAATAGGATGTCAACTAGTAATTCATCAGGAATACTTTTTCCTTTCTTCAGCAATTTCTGTGATGCAGCGCCAAGCTGGGCACGTACAGATAGCTGTGGAGGAGCACAGTTAAAAGAACATGTAAGAACAAAAAGCACAGGATGTTGACAACACTCACAGTTAAAATGAACATGATTATATGAAGGCTGATCTGAAAGTAATGCTTCCTATTTTGTTGTGTTGGTCCATGACATTAGAGGCAGATAGTGGTGGTATGGCAGTAGAGTTGGAACCTTCTCACCAGCATTCCAATTACATTTTGTTTCTATGTGACAGATGGCAGCAGAGGGGCACACTGACAAAATGATGCCTTGACATAGAAGGAAAGGCATGTGAAGCAAAGGTATGGAATTGAACTCCTCCCGCGGGAAAAACTGTCACCCATTGACATTCATTGATGCTTGCTGAACATTTATGGAGACCAAACAGTGCACATGAGCACAGCAAGGTAGTGGGTGGGTGTTTCAGCAGTGGCAACAGTGACAGTGCATCACCTTAACTGGTGCAGATTTTTCTGAGCATGGCATGCAGGCTCTTGTTCACTGCTGATGAAAATGTATACCTAATGGTGGTGGCTATTCATAAAAAATCGTGTTCTGTAGCTGAGAATTTATCAATTAGTGCTATTATATTCATTGTATCTATTATAGTTTCTACGGAAATAAATAGGAGGCATTACTTTTGGAGAAACCTGTATATTTTACTTCTGCATTCCTTGATTATATTTAGTCTTGATTGTGTTATTCATTCATTTTTAATGTTTACTGTATGATCTATGTACCAGAAATAGTTTTACCCGATGTTAAAGAGGCCTCATTCAACTGAAAAGTTGAACAGAATGTCATCACACACAAGAAAATGACAGACAGAAATAAGACTGAAAAGCAAAAGGTACTGAAAACCAAAAAAATAAAAAATTAATTGCCCTTGTCCTAATGTTGTTCTGATTTTCACTAGTCTAAACTCAGTGATGGTCTGATTTCTGACGGCATAAGAAAATGCTAAAAGTTAAGTATTCTGTAGCAACATTTAACATCAATGTTTATATAGGTATTTTACCTGTTTTTAAGTACATTTCAGCAAGAAAAATAGTCGGAGAGAACTGTAGAATTGATTATTTTTGAATGTAAAGAAAATAAACCTTGCGATGCGTTGAATTATTTGTGTGGCACCAGCAACATTCCAATCACATTTCTGCTAAGTCAGAAATCATATGGAAAGTACCTTATCTTACATAAATGTGAGATCAAACAGGATGACATTTACATAGAATTCTAGCTGTATGTATAAATCTAGCCAATATACACAGCAATAGCTTTTACAAAATCTCTTTTGATATTTCTCACAGAAAATGCTTGCAATCAGGTCAATAAATAAAGGCAAAACGGTGATGGAGTATCACCACTCTGTTGTTTAATGATATGATTGCAAATAATGTAGATTGTAGTAGTTAAAATGGACTACAAACCTTGGATATGTCATTCTCTTTGTGGTCTGATACAATTTCCTGATTAGATGGATGCTTTTTGACAGGATGATTACCTAAAATAGGTACATTTTAAAGTTTAACAGTTCTACATCTATAATATTTCTTACTATAGCTAAATAATAAAAATACGTCTTACTATTGTTCTCTGACCAAATTAAAACAGAAGGAATTTGCAATCATAGGATCACTGAAAAATTCAAGTTGCAAGCAACCTCTAGAGATCAGTTCAACTTTATGGTTAAAGCAGCTGGAATGTCAGATCACATTACTCAAGTCTTTACCTGTCTCAAAAACCTCCAAGGACAGAAACTATCACTGAAGACAATCAGTTCCAGTGCTCTCATGGGAAAAAGACATTTTCTTGCATATGCTCAAAATCAGAACCTTCATAGGTATCTCCACAGCAAAATGAAGACTAGTGGCAACACGAGCCTGCTGCTGACTGGAGCACAGGACAGAGATACTTAACGTCTTCTCTCTCTTGGTCTCTACAAGTACAATCTGTCTTCAGGAATCTCAAGCTCCTGAGACTAGCAGGGAAGTCTGGAGGGCAATTGCTTTGCAAGCAACTTTGCAGAGAAGGGCTTCGAGGGCTTTGCAGAGAAGATCATTTTCAGCAGAGACACATCTTTGCATTAAAAAAGGCCAGAAGCATCCTGGACTACATTAAACACAGCATCATCACCAAGAGGTCGTACTTTCTCTATACGCAGCCCCAGTGAGACCATATCTAGAATGCTGTGTCCAGTTCTGGGCTCCCCAGAGGCAAGAAAGACCTGGATAAATTGCAGCAGATCCAGAAAAAGACCATAACAATTATTAAATTGTTAGAATATCTGATAGAGAGAGGTTGAGAGGTGGAATTATTCAGCCTGGGAAAAGAAGTCCTGAGTGGAAACTTGTAAGGAGGAGTAAAGATGGAGCCACAATCATCTCAATGATGCCAAGTGAAAAAGGGACAAGAGGCAATGGAAACAAACTGAAACACACTGAATTCTATTTAAATGATAAAATATGAACTGTATGGGTTATAGAAAATTGGAACAAGTCACCACCCAGTGAGACTGTGTAGTTTCCATCCTTGGAGAAGTTTAAATCCCAAGTAAACACAGTGCTGAACAATATATAATACTGAATCTTCCTTGAAAAGTGTTGGACTAGGTGGCCTTCAGAGGTTCCTTCCACTCCCAACCATTCTGTGATTCTGAGTTTAGTAGCTGAGCCCAATATCAGTTCCTTTGTTGTTAAGAGCTATTGTAAAGAAAGGTAAAGTGAGGGAAACAGGGCTTGCCTCACCTTCCTTTGGAAGGTGCTTTCAAAATGAAGCTTTCAACCTAGACCCTGTCTGTGCTGCATTATAGCTGTGTAGCAACCACATCTGATTCTGATCCACATCTGCTGACTTGACTTTCTCATTCAAACTCATATTTACTGCATCAGTACATTTATCATCAGACTGAGGCTTTTGCTGGTCACTGTCTCTGGATCTGACTCTTTAGTCAATATGTTCACTTTTTACTGGTGAAGTGTTGGCCCTGCCAGACTTATTGGCATCACCTCTTGGCTCACCTTCCTGTGTGGAGCAGTCTGTACTTGCTTCTCCCAAACACTAGGAATGCGCAGAAACACAAAATTCATAATGGAAACTATTCTGAAAACTCAGTTGTCATGGACTCTACTTCAAGCGGACAGGAGAAAGTGGAATTGTAATTTAAACTTAATAAGAATTAAATAATATGAAATTTAATTTAAATTTGTATATGCACACACACACACAAATACCTTCAGTTCCATTAGTAAATGTTCCTGTTAGAAATTTCATTGATGATGCTGAGAAGTTCCCCTGAACCTTTTATGAGTTAAGAAAATAAATAGATTAGGAAAAAAAAATACACAATACAGGAGAACAATATGTCAGTTGAAGATGAACCTTTAAGTCTGTTAAGCAAAAGCTTCTAAGTCTCAAATTGAGCAAGAAATTGAAACAATATACTTTTTTCCTTATACACACCACTCTCCTTTCCCTGTGAGAGCCAAAGCCAAAATTAACAAGAATGCTTACCTTGTTTTGTTTTGCAGAGCTCTCTGCTTCCTGTGAAATCAAGTTGTGTTCAGTTTTCATTTCATTATTAAGAAAAGCTTGGATGGCCTCCTGAACCAGAGTATCAACAGACAGTACCTGAATATTGCAAACTAATACACACAAAAATTA
Source organism: Phasianus colchicus (assembly GCF_987193195.1). NCBI lineage: Eukaryota > Metazoa > Chordata > Aves > Galliformes > Phasianidae > Phasianus > Phasianus colchicus. The sequence continues at coordinate 81,128,628 of NC_143476.1, forward strand.
GATAGCTTTATAGTTTGAGCTGAGCATACATGAAGAGAGACTATTAATGAAATTAAATCAGTAATTGGAGGACAGCATTATAGTATGTGAAGGAATGCACAATTCCTTTTGTTTGGACTTTTCATGTAAGTTGTTTCCACTGTCTCTTCTCTGTAACCACTGCATTCACAATCTCATATATGTCTTACTCTCTTCAATAACAAACATCTTCAGAGAAATCAAAAGCATTTTTAAGTTCTGAAGAAATGCAGAAGAAATATTATAACAACACTATATGAGAGGTCAGCTGTTTTTAATCTTATTCTAGATAATGGAAGATAATGAATGAATGACTTGAAAGGAACCTCAGTAAAATATGGTTGTATGTGAGATTCAAGTATTAGTAATGAAAGGATTTGCCCAAACAAACTTCACTGTAAGAGTCAACTTTAAGAGCAATTAAATATTTTAAAGACTTTTAGGTAAAAAGCTAAACAAAACTCTACCTTTTTCAAGAAACTTTACACAGGTAGTTTTTCCACTAAAAAGTTTTCCCAGAATACATCCCTTGATGGGAAATGGAGGAATTACAGGTAGTGAAGATCTGGGTTTTGAAGGATAGAAAATGTCCATCAGTCTATGAAGCACATGACCCAATATGTTATTATTAAGAGGAGATATGTTTTCTCTTTTCTCTTCAGTTGGGCACCATTCCCCTGTCATACTCTGTATAAATAAATTATCAAACAGTTAGGCAATATATATTGTATTTCATCTTACTACACATATGTAATTATATAAACAATCATATAATAAACAAATCTGAACAGTACTAATATTAAAATATTTTTACATTAGCACCTCGTTAAAAGATGTAACTGTCATAATCATTCAGCTTTTACTGCTGTTCACTAAGACCTAGATGAGAGACAAGTACTCCTACAATCATTTTTACAGATGTCTATAATCATTTTTTAAAATCCCATAAACATGAAAAGTCATCTCACTAATACTACAGAATGAATCGGCTATACATTTTTGGAATATAAACCCATTATCCTAGTATTCAGTACTCCAATGATGGGGCAGTTTTATTGCCCAGTACAACACGCATAACTTCAAAAAATTGTACAAAGATTTAAAATACATTTATCTCCCTAAAACAGATTCAATAGTGACAAGAAAACAAAACAATATCCAACAAGACAGAATCATAAAAACCTTAAAAGAAAAACTAGAAGCGTCTAGTTGAGTTAAAAACATATAGTTTTTACTGACAATTGCAGCTGGAGAAAGATGATAATAAAAATTTGTAGTCAGAAAAATTTAACGCATCTCCTGACACTGTATTATTGCACCCTATAACACTAGGGAAGTACTATGAAGGACATGTGCTGTTTATGCTATAATAAGAACCTTTTAGTATGCAGGAAAATACTAGTTCTGTTTCAGTTATTCATAAATGGCACAACTGTAGACAGCTGTTCGCTAGATACGTGGGTTATTACTACTCCCAGTTAGATTCTGGTTTGTTGTTCATTTAGGGTGTACTTTATGAGGGTACACCCTAAATGTAGTAGTAAATGGAGTCAATGTAGTAGTAAAGGAATGTAATAGTAAAGGAATTTTCACTTAAAAAAAAAAAAAAAAGAGGAAAGAAATTCACTATGAGGGTAGATAAGAACAGGTACAGGTTTCACAAGGAGTGTCATTCTTGGAAATATTTGATAGCTGACTGGAAAATTGAAGGAGCAATCTATTCAGAAGTCAGATCCACTTTGAGCAAAAAGGTTGAACTACATGACCATAAAATTCTTTTCAATCTAAACTATTATATCATTCTATAAATTAAATATTTAGTTACCATGAACAGCAACATATAGTTTCATTCAAAGTTCTACTGAAATATATTATACACATTCATGTTCAGGTAGAATATGCATTTTTCAGACCTTGTAATCATAAGTTATACATTGCTATAACATATATTCTAACAAGAGTTTACTTTGAACATATATGCATTAGGTAAACTAATAGAAGTAACTTACTATAACTCTAAATGAAAATACGACCTATATTTAATCAGTTAAAACCAGAAAAAAATATTTCTGAGTTATAAAATGTCTCCTCCTTAAAATAACTCAGAGGCTGTACTTCTCAACAAGTTGTGGAAAAGATTAGTTTTAAAAAAGTTCAAATCCTTGATGTATCTGAAGTTGATGTATTTTCCTTAAAAAATGGAGTGATAAAATTCTATCCAACCTGTAGTACAAATTCATTCTAAATGGGATGGGTTTCTTATTTCTTACCTTTCGAATTTCTTGTCTTTTTTATCAGAAGATTGCTGGACCACACCTGTCCTTAGTTAAACTGTTATCTGTCAGAAACAAGTTTTCAGGTATCCAGGACAGAGTTACCTAATTCCTAGTTAACTCTCTCAAAGAAAATTGGAAATTATTTGATATTTTGAGTGGTGCCTACTCTTATGTTTGGTGTGGTGGGTTTTTTTTTTTTTTCATCAATTGTATTTATTTATGAAGTGATTAGGCATAATTAATGTTGTGGTAGTTTTCAAATATTTCCAGGCTTATTCTAATGTGGAATTACTATTAGCAACAAGCTGATAGTACACACTTTTTTTTCTTTTCTTTTATCAAATATGCTTCTTTAACTCAGCATTCTTATTAAAAACTTATCATTCCTGAGACATGCCAGGCTGCCAATGCTGGGCTTTTTTCTTAGGCGAAGAAATCAGGATAAACATTGCCAGAATGCCCGGACAATACACTTTCAAGATTGAATAGTCTGAAAATATTAGCTATCCACTTAGGTTTTCAGGGGACATGAGTGTGGATTGATGCCAAGAATTTTACACAAGTCACAAGGTATTATTTTTGGTTAATACACATTCAGAAAAGTGTAAGATTAATAGCATCTGAAAAAAAATAAGTACATGAATGTACATTTGAAATAGTCTGGTACTGAAAAAGAGACTTTAAATGTGTCAGTAAATGTTTAACACTGTTACTGGCCTTATATTGAAAGAAAATTACTAGATTCTGCAATACAAATAATAATATGACTGAAAATAATCAATTTTCTTTTTTTCCCCATTTTTTTTTCCACACCCAAAGAGAGTGATTATGAAAGTTATTATGTGAATTGAGATAGTATGAACAAGTAACTTATAATTAATCAGAAAAACATATTTTAAGATTGACACCAAAGATAACTCAGCTGTCAGGTATTTACCACAGCTCCTAACAAAAACTCAGACTAACTGGAATAAAATATACCAGTTGATTCAGGGAGATGGTAAGAACCCAAACATATTGTGATTATAATTTCCCAGAACTTCAAATGACAGGTTATTTGCAATGACTTACATGTATTAAACAGATTTTTTGGAAATACTGGTGTTCTGTTTTGTTGTTGTTGTTTTTTCAAAGAAACCATCAGCTATACTGTAATTTGGAAAATACTGTACAATAGTTTTTAATTATAACAGGGCAATAGTCACCCTTCATCTTCCACTTCTGAAATTATAAAAAGTACCATAGAGTTGAAGAAACACTTTCAGGTATTTTGTATCCTAACAGAATATTAGCCATTTAAGTTAATTTTTATAAAAGCTGCTGTCTGAGAATAGATCATCCAAATCAACAATTCCTGTTAAAAAACTTTTATTCAAAATTACTAGTTTTATAATAGACACTGTATTTCTTCTCACTTGTTTTTGCTGGCTGTCTCTTCTCACATTTTCAAATGCAGTAGCATTAACCACACTTTCAAATTCCAATTAGCTAAAATCAATCGCACAGTAATTTCCTTGTTTATCTCACACACTCAGTAAGTAAATACAATTAATGTTATATGTAAGCATTAAATTTTAAATGTTTTAAAATTGCATCTCTGCTGCTACTAACATTTGGAAGAGCCATATATTTCCAGTAGAACCTCATGTAATGAAAAGAAAATGCACGTCAAATTCTGATGTCATAACCTACTGAAAGAACAAAATGTACCATTACAACAAAATTTTTACAATTACGAACAATCAAGATGTATTATATTTCATTATGGCCTATCTGTTTCATGTACCTTGTATTCACCATAATCTTTTTCATCTAATAGATCCATTTTATTCAACTCTATAAGTTGTTCTGGGCTTGGTTCACTTGGCAAAGTTTTAATTGAGGCTTTTTCATATATTGATTTTCCATTAAAAAATAATTCCTTCCAGTCACAGATCAGTTTTAATGGAACTTTGCTGCAGTAGAAAACAAACAAATAAACAAACCTGAAGATATTCCAAAACAAAAAATAAAAGCAGATAGGCATCAGAGAACAGTGAACTCAAATTTATAAGAATCACAATCATGAAATATGGATATGATATACTAGATATGGTTTATAATGCTTTCTGTAATTGCTACAGCTTTTTAGGGGGGAAACCATAAAAACACTTCTGTGGCAGCTGACTTGTATTACAGCAGTATCTGTGCAGTAACAGTTTTTCTGTACCTAAATTAATTGCTCCAAAATGCTATTCTCTTCTTTGGGTTAAAGTCTCCCCTCACCAAAAATCTATACTTTTTTTTGTTTTCTTTCTGGAAGCTAAAATTTATTCAGCATTGTACCAACTGTTAAAATCTTTCTTTTCCTTTACAAAGGAAAAATATTCATCTGAAACAAGACAAACTGCATGAAGTAAAAAGTAATTAAACAATAATTGCTATTGCTAAATGCAAACATGACACTGACATCTTTAGATGCTAAATCCTATAACTGTTTATATTTGACAAATGCTGAAAATGTTCTATTTTGAATAGAACTAGATTTTCTTTCTTTTTTTTAGTAATTGCTGTAGATCCATATTACAGCTTTAAGTAACCTATTTGTTGTTCAAAAATAATTAAACAGTGTCTTGAGTGACTATTTCATCAAGTACTTACTGGCCCTAAATTTAGATAATTTCCACAAACTATAAACACATATATTTGATATGGTTATGGTTTTATTATTTAGTACACAATTACACCAAAAGCAAGGAACTTTAGGCACACTTTCTTATTCTGTAGGCCTTACCCCATAGTCTAATCACTGGATATTAATGAAAGAGCAAGAGCAATTGAGAACTGAAGCTTCCATCTCATGGAAGGCAGCCATGTGGAAGTTGCTGCCTTTTTAGGATCTTGCCAGAAAACCTGCAGCACTGGGGCATGTCAAAAGAGGGAATCACAGCTTGTAGGACTCAGAATATTTTGGACTGAGCTATTACTTTTAAGACAGTCCAGGCAGGCTGATGTATATTACAAAATTAGTTCTGTTTATACTACACTGGGTAAACATTCAGCCAGTGGAGCACCTTAAAATGAGATGAGCACTTCCCAGTTTTTAACTTCAAGAAATAAAAGAATTTCTGCATGTAAAACAAAGTCAGTATCTCCACAAGTCATAAGAAATGAGGGTCCACTAGTTTGAAGGATCCAAGTTAATTGACTTTTCAAGGAATTAGGGCCTTAGCACTAGTTTGCCCAGTATTACCCATCAGTGAATCCTCATTTTTTCACAGTAATTCAAGCTGTCATTCAAGATTTCTAGGCATCCACATAAAACACTAACGGTGTTTAAACCAGCATGAATCATTAAGTCTAACAGCTACCTAACACCTGTTAGTTTTGCCTAACAGCTACCATACTCACTTGTTTGTCAGTACTCGATATTCTCCTATTTTTGTTGACAAATCAACAATTTGGTCAATCACTTCCCAACAGATGGAATAATGCTTTTTATAATGAGCCTGAGCTCTTTCACTGGCAATTTTCTCATGACGCTCTCTTTCCTTGACAATTTGTTCTTCACAATCAATTTTTTCTTGTTTTGCAAGAGCCTAGAATTTTTTTAAAGAGTACATTTGAGATTGCAAAAAAATCAAACTGCAAAAATGCACCATCATAGATAAGAAAATAAACTTGCTTAGTTAAGGTAAGAAATGAAAACAGATCCTCACCAGAGATGAGACAGTGAACATTAACATACAATGAAATCTAAAAACTTCTATCCATTGTGTAATTCCCAATTTTTTTGCTTTCTAACTAGGAAAACATAATGAAATAAAGGAAGTATGTTATTTCTTCTTTCATGACATGCATTAAGAACGTATTCAGTGCTTAGGGAATAGAGAAACATGAAATTATGCTGTCTACTCTTCCTAAGGAACAACAATGCAGATGCGTTTGTAAAGGCTGAGTTTCACTGAAAACCACGTGGAATACTTAGAATATGTGACAAGCAGTTTAACTTAACAGATTCTGATCTGCAAATAATTTGAGATTATTGGCATCATTTGACCTTTGAGAAAGATTTTTTTGCCCTGGTGGAGAATTATCAGTAATTCATGTGATGATATATTTCTTTTGGCCAAAAGCATACTTAAAGAAATGCAGTAATCAATATGTATAGATTCTGATTATATATGAATCTAGATGGATTGAAGGATTTAAAGCTGGTAATTATTTTTGGCAGGAGCAAAGTAGCATTTCTACACATTATAGCCTGGTGGAGGAATAGCACTCGGCAGTTTGTCACAGGATTATGAATTCTTTTATTATTTTTTTTTTTACTAATAAACTTTAAGACCAAAGGCAGCAATATTGAGCATTCAAAAATGAAATTCTTTATTACTGGCACTTGCTAAAAAAAAAAAAAAAGAAAAAAAAAAGAGGATGTTAGAGATCATATTAAAGAAAATGAAATACATAATTCCTGAGACAAGTTTTTCTGCCACTTTGTTGTTTCCATCACTTCTGTTGTTTTGCCTCATCAAAAGTCTTTTAATCTCAGCAAAGAGATATTGTTCTACAAAGTTAAAATTACTTTATAAGAAAAGATCACAATTAGATGTTAAATTGCTCAATTCCATCCACTATGAACTTTGCAGTAATTTTAAACATAGTTAAAAGTGATATATTAATCATTAGGTCACCCTATCCCTATGTAAAAACTGAATTCTAATAGCTGACAATGCAAATTCCACAGGTAGATACTGTAACACTCCCAGAGCAACTCAAGGAATAAATAACTATTTACCGCCTCTCTGTCAAGAGCTTCCTGGAACTCTTTAAGTCGTCTTTCTTCATACTGCTTTTCCCTGAAAATTCTATTTTGTTTTAAGACCTCTTTCTCGTGTCGAACATGCATGAGTTGAACAGCAATCCTCCGCTCCTGCTGAGATTGTCTCATGAGCTTGTAAATAAGTTGTTCCTCCTGGTAAATCTCCTTAATTACATATATTTAAAAAATATCATTAAGGACAGGTTACAAAGTATTTCATGGACAAGTCATAACTATCGCATTAAAAATATGAATGAAGTAATATAACAGAATTTACTTGCTAATTTGATACCTATATCCAGAGAAACATATGCCTTCACAGGTATAGTTTATATAAAATGTACAAGAATTGTAGAACAATGAAGTGAATTTTGAATAAATCTTACAGATACACCAAGCATAACTATACTTGTTCAGAATAACTCAAATGTAAAGAAATAGCAATATTTTTTCAAAAAATTGCTTCTGAATTAAGTATAGATCCATTCCTTGAGTTATTAATTGGTTGTCATTTTACATATCCACCCTTGCTTTCCACCTGTCCCAATTCTCAGCCAAACTCTGATAGACCCTTGATAAGTCTACTCTTCTACGGGTTTGAACTTCATGCTTTTCCCTTGGGATTCAGATAATTGTCTCCTCCACTCCAGAGACAAGGAATTTGGGAAACATTCCAAACATAGGAAAATATAAGTCTTCTGAGTAACAGTTTTAGAGTTCTCAATGGGACAAAGTACCATATATAGAATGTCTTACTCAGTGTTTTAAGAAAATCATTCTGAACTATTGCTTGAAGCGTGGTTGATGTACATCATGTACAGTGAAGATTGTGGATTATTACTTCTCAAAGTTCTTGGTAAAACATAACAGTAACTTTTCAGTACTGTCCTTCTTTCATGCTGTCACTGGTATCTTAATGAAAGTTTAACCTAACCTGAAGTATCTTAATGAAACCTATATTTTAGTTCCACTATCTTCACTGTCCAGAACTATTTCAGAGATGTAATCAAAAGCATCAGCTTGCCCTTCAAACTCTATTGCTAAATATCACTCCCATAGCAGAATTTTGGAGAAAATTTTGGATTCCCTGGAATTCTGATTCACATAAAGGAAAAAACTGCTATAAATTTTAATTTCAAATTTCAGGACCTAAACTGGAAACTGATTTGAAGTGTTCAAATTAATCTTTCTCAGAACAGAGAAATAGGGTAAAGCCAGTCAATAGTAGAATGAGAAATAAACCAAAAGAAAGTATTACTTCTATTTTTTTTAATGCCGTTTATTTTTCATTAGCTTTTAGTGTTTGTGAGAGGGCAGAACACACTATATAAGTTTACCTCAAAATGAAAATTCAAACTTTGTTGCATATTATCATACTTTTATAAATAACTTATTTTACAGAGAGATCTAGATCTCTCATAAACAATGCAACCAAGTACTCTGTATTAGTCTGGTAACAAAAATCAGCAAAAACTGGTTATTTTAATTGCAATAATAAGAACAAAAACTTTTTAATACATTTAAATTTTTAATGTTGACATCTGAGATAAAACAATATTTTTCAAACAAAACTTTCCATGTTTTTGAGTTTCTTTGTCATTGTAATTGCTATAAAAAGTATATTCCAATTAAATACTAGTGACTTGAAAAGACTAAGCACATACGAAAATCCCTCAGTGCTTGGACTATTTTAGACAAAATGTAAGCTTTGCATTCTTTTTCCCTGTCGCAGTATATCATGACAGTGCACTAGTTTTAATGGGGAAGAAATTATCATGTGGACATCTCAGGCTTTAATCCCAGAGAGTTTCAACTGCATCAAAGATTATCCCCCTACAAAGATTATGGCGAAATGAGAATCTAATTCATAGTGTACTATTTGTACATTATATACATTATCTTTTCATATCATCACAGATGCAACCCTAAAATGGAAAACAATTTTAGATGCACTTTGCATTTTCATATTCATGCTATGTGTCATTTTATACATTTCAGGTAGGCAAATTAACCAATAGCACTGCCTAGTGAATAGTGTGTCTGCCAATTTGTCTTCAGTATTCATTAAATCCAGGCAATAAGAGGAGACATTATGCTGCCTCACCTCTATCCACTGCTTCTTCTGACAGAATACTTCATTAAGATTTAAAAAAAAAGAATAGAGGTTGTGCAGACTCTTCTGCTTTGGTTTTCTTTAGTGACAGCTGTTTATCCCTAGTCATGGATTACTACATCAAGAAGTATTCCACTTCAGGGATATGGATGTTTAAATTCTAATTTATAGAGGATTGAAGAAACTATCCATCAACTATACAGTGCAAAGTGCACCTTATCTACCAGTATACATTCTTTATAAATGAAAAAGAAAGATTATTTGCTAACTGGAGCGTAGAGAATTTTGATGTTATTCTACATAATCAAATATTTTGACACAAAGATTATGCTTGGAAAGTGCCAGCAGGAAATGTTTAAGGAATAAAAAATCTGAAAGGTGAATTAAATCAGAGCTATGGATAAATTAGAAACATGGAATCATGGAATTGTCTAAGCTGGAAAAGACTTTCAAAATCATGAAGACCAACCGCTAGCCTGACCTACTAAAACCCATCACTAAACCATGTCCCTTAAAGTCACATCCACATGTCTCTTAATTATCTGCAGAGACAGCAATATTAGGATTGATTCATAACATCAAACATAATTTCAAAACGGTTCTTATTGGATGGGGGGACTAAAGCAATGATACCTTGCATGCAAACAGTGACAGACCTAAGGCTGAAAAACTTCAAAACTTCTGGGTGTCCTAGGAGACAAAGCAAAAATGGTAGTTTCATTTTTGTACCTAATATTTTATATCTACTTCTCCACAGAGGGTTCTGATATATCTGAAGAACTAACAAATATTGTAAATGAAATCTGTTAGAAACTATTTAAAATTTTTCTAAAAAATAATGCACTTTTTTTTAAACCTACTTGAAACAACAGTGGCATCCAGTGGCCAAATATTAATGTTGTGTTTATGTTTCACGCTCATACATACGTTACTGTGTTAAATTATCCGGTCTCCCCCCTGTCCCAGTTTAGTTTAATCACAAATTAAACTATTCTGTCTTGTTGTGTTGTCATAAGATTTATGACTAAATCTTACCACTTTACATACATAAATCTATTTGGTTGACAAGAAATAATCTAGTAAAAATTAACTTCCTCTCCCATTTCCTTCTTCTCAATATATTGCTGACAGTAATTTCCTGATAGCTTTTGAAATTCAAAGAGAAAATCCAAACAAAGCATTTAAAAATAACCAGTACCTTGAACAATAGTTAGTTGAAATGGTGAAAATTAAAGATCCTGGTAAGATGAAACTATATTACTCTCAAACACTTCTATTTCCTGCCTGTAAAAATCTGACTGGTATCATAACATACTCCACTGAAAGGAACACCATGTAATTTTTAAGTATTCTTGCTCCCAGGCTCAGTTTTTTACTAAAGTTCACAGTGTACCAAGACTTGAAAATTGGAACAAGATTATTTTATAAGAGATTTATAGGTATGGACATGAAAAATCACTGGAACACTCTGAAGTACATATCTTAATGAAATACAATACATGACTCTAGATGATCTGATGGCCTGTGTTCAATTTTTATGTATTATAATTGAAATTCTGACTTCAATGACCACCATTTCAACTTGCAAATCCTTTCTGGTTGAATATTTAAAGTATTTTTCAACTACTTTGTGGCTTTTGTTTTTTTTTTCCTAATGTTTAACAAAAGAAAGAAAATAAGAAAACAAATTACTTCGCACTTCTCTAAATCAAGCTATATCTCATTTCTGAACTTTCACAGAATTCCAACTGGTTACTTCTTCCTCTCATAAAACAAAAGTGACAATAGATTCTTTTAGCTGATCAGGCTACTGTTATGGTCAATTGTTCACTTTCCTTCTAATCCCTGCAGTCTATGACTGTTACTGTCTCTATACCAATATTCCGTTACATTTTGTAGCCATGTGACAGATAGCAGCAGAGGGGCAATAATTTAATTATCAAGAAGTTAGGGACAGTATCGTTACCTTTGTCCTGCTTTGGAGACAGTCTTGTAATAAGCACATAGCAGCACCTCCTTCAATTCAAACTAGCAAAATTTATACTGCAACTAGAGGTGGACCAGCTGTCTCATCAGAATAGCTCTGGCTCACTTTGCTGGCTTAAGGCTGTACTTAACAAATGTCAATGGTTATCAGAACCATTAGTCCAGGTTACTAGGGTTGTACTGGTGCTGTGACAGCTGATGGAAGTTTTGGCACCACAGTGATTTCAGTCAACGAGGGTGGCAAAATTTCTTCATGACATATGCATATTAGCAAGAACATTCTCTAGAATCTTTTTTCCCTTAGTTTTTTTCAGAACACGAGTGTGCAAAAGATACTGAGAAGTATTGTGACTTCTATATTTCTATCCCAATGCAGGACAAGATTCAAATGAAATAATCCGCAACAGCCATTTTTTGACAGAGTAGAGACACCTTCCCAGGACACACATTCTATTCTATAACATGCCAAAAATCAAAGCTCTGATTATGATGTGGAGCATAAGTATATAAAACATCCCACTGCACAACCATTTCAGAAGTCATACAGTGCAGACAAAAATATTACATTACACATTTGCAAATACCATTTTAAAGTGAGTAATGTCATATCTGTTGTTTTTTAATGAGTACCTTCTTCAGACCCAGTAAACATAATGATAATTTAAAGTTCAAATGTTATTTTTGTTTTGAGGAAAATAGCAGGCAGATCTACAACTGATTTTTAATCATCTTAGCTCTGTTTTCATTTGATGCTTTATGTTTTACAAGGGTAAAGTATTGCACAAGTGTAGTTAGAAGGAATGGAAAACCTTTTTCCTTTCTGTTTTCTTTTTCCAAAGAAAAAAAAGGCATAAAAGTTCTTTTCAGAGATAAAGTATATGTATCACCTTTTCTACCTTCCAAATGTTATTAGACCCTCCAAAACAGTGTTTATATGTACTTGCAAACAAATATTTAGGTTACTAATTGTGTATGTATTATACTTCTCTCACCTCTTCTGTTTCATGTGCTATTAACTGTTCCATTAACATTTTACGACGTCTCTTTTCTCGCTGTTCTCTAGAAAACATATCTTCCTCCAAATGTTTTTGAATTTTTCTTACATATTCATCATCTGAATAAGTAGGTAATAGCTCAGTTGCTGCTTGTGCTGTACTTTCTAGGGTTGTTTCTTGCAACTTCTCTGTTTGTAACGATTCTTGTATTTCACTGATAAAAAAGATTGAATAGAAGTTCACAGCTTTATAGAACTTACGGTTTTTTAGAGGTATTTTCACGAAGTTGGGCACAAGTCTAACATATACACAACAGAATTATCTTGAATAGTAAAGTTAGCGAGCATTGAGATTATTCCTTGACCCCCTTGTGCACCCACCAATCACTGCTGAGACCAGAGGAGAGCTCCAGTCCTTACATAACCAATTGTCAATTTGTTCATTTGCCAATATTTAATATAGAAAACAAATTCTCCAGAAATACAAAATTAGGATCATTTGCAGAATATCAAAGCAAGATAGGTTGCTCTTTAAATATACCCATACACACTGAGTGCACTTTCTCTCATAGTAATTAATCAGGTTTTGTTTTTGTACAAAAGTATTCACAGCAGTATGCCACCTTCTCAGAATATGGTATACGTATCAGTAAAGGTGATAGAATGGCTATTCTATCTACATTTGCTGTTTGTACAATAAAACTCTAAGGAGAAAGTTTATTTTGAATGTATTACCACATATATACGAGGGCTGTTCTCAAAGTAATGTCTTCTGTTTTATTATGCTGGTCGACAATGTCAGAGATAAATTTTGGTGATATGGTAGTAGAGGTTGAACCTTTCCACCAATATTCTGTTACATTTTGTAGTCATGTGACAACAGCAGAGAGGCAATCTGACAAAATGGCATCTGACATGGAAGTATATATGAAACAAATATTATATATATAATTTAATTCCTCCAAGCGGAAAAAAAATGCACTAACTGACATCCATCAAAGTTTGTTTAACATTTATGGAGACCAAACAGTGGACGTGGGCACAGTGAGGCAGCAGGTGGTGCATTTCAGCAGTGGTGGCAGTGGGCCACTTCTGCTGGTGCAGATTTTTACAAACACAGCATGCAGTCTCTTGCTGATCACTGGCAGAAATCCATAACTGAATGGTGGAGACTGTGTTGAAAAACAGCAGCTGAGAATTTGCTCTATCAAATAGTATTATTATGCTCTTTGTTGTAGTTTCTGCAAGAAGAAATAGGAGGCATTGCTTTCAGACTGACCTGCATACATCCAAAACCATTCCCTCCTCTCTGCACATCTGATATTATAGACTCAATGATTGTAATATCAACAGAGAATAAGAGATGCACTTCATGTCCTTTATTGTCATATAAATGGTAAAAAAAACAGAAGGAAGGTTAAGCCATTCCTACAAAAGTTCTAGGTTAAAACATTGTGACAGCAGAAGGTGGAGCTTGAGTAGTTGCAGCACTAGTAGGAGTATAAAAAATCTCTTACAGAAGGATCAGTTTAAGTGAAGAAAGACCTTATAGTTTCTTCAAGTAGCTGTATGCATAGATAGCAGGCACTTAAGTTAAGATCCTGGCTAACATCAACAATCTAATACTCAAATATTACCTATCAGTGACTTGGCTGTGTACTTCAAAAGCGTTTCCTACAATGGACTTCTCAAACTTGTTAATCTCCATGTAAGTGTCCTAAAGAAATAACACAAAATTTAATGCTTCTTCTCTCTTTACAAAGCATCATAAGGGACCTTCAACTATTCACAGATTAAATAATAGAGAATTAGTTTTGCATCACGTTAGTTCAAGAGAAAAAAGTTTACACTGACAACATATTAAGCATTAGATAGATAAAAAGAAAGGCAAAGCTGTTTCCTTCTCCTACTTTTCATCTCCATTTAATTCCCCCTTATACTAGCTATATGTTCACCATACAAAATTCTGTTCTCACAGCTGTCCATTTACAGTGTAAAGCCAACTTACACTGGACTCTAGCAATTCATATATTACCTCTAATCAGTGATTTTTGAAACAAGATATTCTGTGCTATATTCTGCTTTAGATTTAGTATCTTGAATTAGTCCCTAATAATTACTAAATTAACTGTTTATCTGCTCTATTTCTAAAATAATCTGTTTCAGTTTATTCAGTAGCAACTTTATCTTCCATCAAAACAAAATTTTCCTATGTAACAAATGTCAGAAACACATTTTGCCAAATTTTCACTGACTGAGGCTACTGCGTAATTTTAAGTAGGTGATACAAGTACAGAATTATTAAGTGTAAATGCTCCTAAAAAACTAACCTTTTCCAAATTCATACAACTACTTTTAACAGAATATAGTTACCTCCGCTTCTCTTTTCTTCTTTAGCAATTTTTTTGCATCATTAGCTTTTAAGGTGTGGCTTAGTGATGGCTTTGGAACCTGTATAACAGCTGCTTGAATACGGGCCATTATTTCATTTTGTCTTCTTCCTATGCGACGCTGAATATTCAACATCATGTGTTCAGATACTTGATTTCAAACAATACATGCCACATACTTCTAATATGCCGTCTATTTATCAACGAAGTAAATATAACTAATGTAACTGACTCATAATGAAAAAAGATCATTGAAGTTAAAAAAAAAAAAGCTTGATAAAATGATTTCTTTTTCTTAAATGAGGCTTGTTGTCTTCATTCTGTCATAAGTACAAGTAGAAAAAAATGGCACATCCATGCAATTGGACCAGATGATCTCTGTAAGTCCTTTCCAACTGAACTATTCTCTATTCTATTCTAGTTATTCTATTTGCATTAAAAAAGAGTGTGGTATAACAGAACCACATCTGTAAAGAAAAGCAGTTTGTGTTCAATGCCTAAGAGTCATTGAAGAGGTTATACTAAATGCTGGTCTGGCACTAGTTTCAGGTAGAATTCATATCAGAAACAAAGAAACATATGTACTATTAGGTAATACTACCAATTACTATCAACACTGAGCCTCAGGTGATCTAGTACAAATACACGTACTGTTAAATTGCACTACAGATACATGAAGATAGAAGCAGAATTGTGTTGAAAAAGCATTCCCTATAAAGATCCAAAGAAAATTAAAAAGTAAATATAAACTGTAAAAGGATTTTTTATTATTTCAAAAATGTATTATGAAAAGGTTTGGGATATTGCTCATATTTTCTTGTGTAGACACATGAAAATTCATTTTATTTTTGAAATCTTTTTTTGTAGTGGCAACAGAACATCTAAACAAACAAAATAACTCTCTTAATTAGGTTCCCTATGGAAAGGGATCTGAGGGATCTGGCTGATGGCAAGTTGAAGCTTAGTCAGCAGTGTTCCCTGAAGGCTAGAGGGCTGACCATACCATTGGGTGCCCCAGGCCCAGCACTGCCACTGGGCAAGGGGAAGGGTTGTCCCACTCTGCTCTGCACTGTGCAGCTTCAACTGTAACAACTGGTGCAGTTCTGGGCACCGCAATACGAGAATACAGAACTATGAGAAAGCATCCAAAGAAGGGCTAAGATGATGGACAAAGGTCTTGAGAGCAAGACATAAGGGAAGTGGCTGAAGTCCAATGGCCTGTTCAGCCCAGAGTAGACCGAGGATAGGCCTCATAGTGGCCTACAACTTCTTTATGAGTGCACAGGTCAGGGACCAGAGCTCCCAGTACAGCAGTCATGGCATCATGCTGCCAGAGTTCAAGGAGTGTTGGGGCAACACTCTCAAGCACAGGCTTTCAATTTTGGCTTGTCCTGTTTGGAGCCAGAAGTTGAACTCCATGACCCTTTTGAGTCACTTTCAAATCTGGATATTCTATCATTCTGTGATTCTAGTAACAAAAATTACATCTCAAATTAGTCAATTTAATTTTTATCATGGTTAAACACCCCTTAGCTTGATAGACAGTTCTATGTAAATTACAACTTGTACTTTTGGATGAGTGTTTCCATATGCTGAAGATATTAGTTCCTTTTCTTGACTTAATCAACAGAACTACACACAGCTGGATGGACAGAGGCCTTCACTTCTACAGGCTCCCTTCCTCATGTCTTTTTCTTGATTATTTTGTTCAAAAATTAAGTACATCACAAGTCTCTTTTACAAGTACACCTTAAATACATCCAGCTATGAAATCTATATTCTATCGAAATTTTTCATGCATGACAACATGCAAACAGTCAATTTTCAGTATGTGATTTTTAAATACTGTTATTAAGAATCTTTTAACAATATGTTGGCTTTATATCTACACATTCATGCTTATCAAGTGGACCTCCTTTCTCCATCATTATTATTATTTTTTTTAAAAACATAATGGTGCAGCAGAGAATTATGTACATGACATTATGAAAACACTTCCCCAGAAGACTCAGTAATATGCAAGCACTCACCTTTTCAGTGTCTTGGGCTCTTTGTTCCTCTTGAAGCTTTTGAGATTTCTGTTGTTCTGAAATATGTATATGAGCTATTTTATCCTCTATTGTCTTAGATTTCATTTCAAAATGATCTGAAACCTGCCGTAGTTGCAAATCAGCCTGACGTAATGTTAAAGATTTCAAACGCTAGAATTAAATGTCATAATAATAGTCAGAGATGGTAAGGATGATAGCTTTTAAATACAAAAATTTTTCAGTAATCATTTTAAACTGTTGTCTTGTGACAGTGTACACAGAACATCTTCTAAACTTGGTTGAATATTTTTCAAAGAAAGGACTAGTTATATTGAGAAGAACATGCAGAACTGAACATGAACAATGTCAAATGAAAATTCAAGAAATTCAAGTTAAACATAAGTTTGGGTTTTTTTTAAATGGAAATAGTTCTCAAGAACTTGCTTAGAAACATTGTGAAGTCTCCATCTTTGGAGATATTCAAAATTGAACTGGACAGTGTTCTGAGCAACCTGACCTAAGTTGACTCTGCATAGAGCAGCAAGGTAGCTGGTTTATGAGTCCTCTACAGATCCATTCCAACCTCAACTGTTCTGTGATGAACGCATCTATTCAGAGCTCTCAGTTGCTTCCATAGAAGCTATCCATAGAGGGTGAAGGGGTGTCTTGGTTGTTTGCATTTGTCTGCATTTGTCAGTGAAGTTCATATCTGTAAACTATTTGCCAGGATGTGTGCAGGAAATATATAGACATTTACTCAGCAGAATTTGATTCATGATGCATAGCTTCTTAAAGATTGTTCATCCTGGTAAAAGATTATGGTTTGCACATGCTGAACATTACTGTTTAAGAGAAGAATGTCATTAACAGATCTTCATTTTAGATACTCTCCCATTTATTTTTTCCTCTTTCCAGTATCCAGCATGTTCAGTTATTTGGCCAGATAGAGTCTAGTATAAATATATGGGGAAAATATATGGCACAAAGCTTAATACAGACTAATTTTCCCTTCAGGAAATATTTATAACTAATTATAATGCAGTCTGCAATCCATACTGATCAAATAAGTATAACAGAAGCCACTGAACCACTACTAGTCATTGCTGCTATTCATATTGTAAAGCTGGAAAAAGTAACAGAGCAGGTAACATGGAATAAGCCAGAATAAAGGAACACAGAACACATATTATCCTCATGAATCACAGATGAACCAGGTAATCCTAATTTCTATATATGGCAAAGGCTTTTGAACAGGAGAGCTTTTAAAAGCGGGCAGGGAAACACACAACATCCTTGAGAGGCCTTAGTAAATGTGGCATTTTTTTTCCTTAGGTAATTATACAAAATAGATATAGGTAAATACCTCTCGAAATGAAACACTTCCAACAGACTTGAGCCTTGCAGGTACTGCAGGTCTCATTGCTTCCATAGCTACTCCAGTGAGCTTTGTTTTTCTTTTTTTTTCTAAAGCAATGTACAATTCATATAAAAGCTTTGTTGCAGCCCCATGCTTTCCTATCATGATGTCATGGGCCACGTTCTCATTAAAGTCTACTCCAAGCAGGTGAAGCGTGGGCTCCAGGAGAGAAAAATTGTTAAGCTTTGCATTTGCAGCCCTATGTGATTAAAAAACAAACAAACAAAGAAAAATCCAAAAATCAAAATTTAAGCATACTTTCAATTTCAACTCACTGCAAAAGCATGGTCATTACATTTATCTCATATCAAGACAGGAGGGGGAAAAAAAAAAAAACAGTGGACTTCCCTGGAGTGAAATAATACACATTTCAACTTATATTTTATACTGTAGTACCTACAAATAAGTTGGTCTGCTAGGCATAACTCTTGGAAAACAAATAGAAGACACAGTGCATTATGTAAATCTTGATGCATGCACACAAAGAAAGCACCTGACAGCAAAATCTTACTCCAAATTGTAGCTAAAAACATATCATCTACAAAAAACACAAATAACTAGAAGATCATAAGCTCTAAGCAGTTAAAATATACGAAATTAAATTAAAAACAGAAAGAAAAAAATGAAGCCTATATAATCTAACAACTCTCAAAACACCTTGATGACTTGGAATAGTGTTGAAAAATAAAGACTATGGTTCCAATGAGAAAAAAATATGTTTAAAACCAAAACAGTGAATCTCAGATTAGTGTGCCTCTTGACGTGAGGACTATCCTGTGGAATCACTCGGGATCAGCAGATATACAGGCCAAAAAAGAATAATAATAAATTATTGATATCTCATGAGTAACATATTTTCAAATTCAATCAAAAAATCAGTAACTACTAGCTGAGTCAGAACATTATGCTTTCTATACTGTTCCATAACTTCACAATAATTCCTTTACATGAACCAATAATCTTTTAAGGCCAGGAGAGTTCATAGATTCATAGAATCATAGAATCACAAAGTTGGAAACGACCTGCAAGATCATCTAGTCCAACCATCCTCCCATTACCACTGCTACCACAAGCACTAAACCATACCTTGTAGCTCCTCATCCAGACTCCTCTTGAACACTGTCAGGGAAGGCGACTCCACCACCTCCCTGGGCAGCCATTCCAGTGCCTGATCACTTCTGAGAGAAAAAGTTCTTCCTTATGTGTAACCTAAACCTGCCCTGGTACAACCTGCGGCCATTTCCCCAGGTGCTGTTTGCTGGGGAAGAGGCCAAGCCCGTCCTCATCACAACCTTCCTTCAGGAAGTTGTAGAGTGCAATAAGATCTCCCCTGAGCTTTCCTCTTCTCCAGACTAAACAATCCCAGCTCCCTCAGCCAGGATCCTCATAAGGCCTGTGCTCCAGACTCTTCACCAGTTTCGTTGCCCTTCTCTGGACATACTCCAGGGCCTCAGTGTCTTTCTTGCAGAGAAGAGTCCAAAACTGAACATGTATTCAAGGTGTTGCCTCACCAGTGGTGAGTACAGAGGGATGAGTTATAGCATAATTCTACAAAAATGTTGAATTTTAATTTAAAGATCTTCTGGTAACACGGAGTATACTGTATCCCTACAGGAAATAGACCGAGTTCATTACTGTCCCCATAATACTTCTTGCCTTGTTTCTTGGTGAATAGAGTTTAACCCAGCAGGTGACTGATCACAAACAATGTTCCCTGGGGGTCAGTACTACAGCCAGCCCTGTGAAAGAGGGGATTAAGTGCACCCTCCGAAATTTTGCAGATGACACAAAGGTGGGAGGAAGTACTGATCTGCCAGAGGGTAGGCTAGATAGGCTGACTGATGGGCTCAGGCCACCTGTATGAGCTTCAACAAGACTGAGTGCTGAGCCTGCACTTCGATCACAAAAAAACAGAGATATATCTGAAGGAGGAATAAATATCTTGCCTAATTTCTGTAAGAAACATGTTATCCATAAGTACCAACCTGCTCTGTGAAAATTGATTAAAGTCATCCTGAAGACCATACTTGTGCAGAAGTTCTCCGAGGAGGTAGCCAGTAGAAAATTCTTCTGAAAGTGATCCTGGAACTGCAAAGTTTTTTTTTTTCCACAAAAAATAAGACAATTAAAGGAATTTGGACATTAATTGTAAAAAACTCTATTATTTTTTGTGACACGAGTGTACCAGTAAGTAGTTTGTAAGCTACAAGTAAATGTGCTTTCGGAGCAGTTATTTTGCAACGTGAGCTTCACCTACTCACTTTTCTGGCAGCCTGCAGGATGCCCTGCGCTGACAGCCAGCCTTGCGGCCCCGCAAGCCCCTGCCCCCTCCCGAGGCAGAGGGGCTGCCACTCACCCACGCTCCGGGAGAGCTTCACCTCCCCGTTCAGCCACTCGCACAGTATCTCGGACATGACGGCCACCGGCGCTCGGCCCCCCCCCAGCTCCTGGCGCCGCGTCCCGTTACCACGGCAACGGCGCCAGAGCGCACGCGCAAAGGAGAGGGGCGGTGCCGCGGCTAACCTCCTCGGGCGCGCGCCCCTGCGGGAGGGTTGCGCATGCGCCGCAGGTGGGGCGGGGTTGCGGGTGTGGCCGGGGCGGGGAGACGAGGAGGAAGGTGAGCGCGCCGCGAAGAGGGGCGCGTGCCCGCTTCCGCCGCCGCTGCCCGGGAGGCGCGCGCCGGGCCGTTATCCGGCCCGACCGCCTGCGGGGCGCGGCCGTGAGGCGCTGAGCGCGGGGCGGGCGCGGGCTGAGGCGGGGGCAGCCGTGCGGGCAGCCTCGTGGCGGGGGGGGGTCCTCGCTACAGGTGGCTGCCATCCCGCAGGGGGATCTCCTGCCGCTCGCTCCTCTCTCTGTCAGCTTCGGCTTGGCGGTGCTGCCGGGCCGCCGTCTTTACACCCACCACCTTCTCCCGGTTGCGCGTCCCGCTGCTCTTTAATAGGTGTCGTGGGAACCACTTCCCCGTTCCACACAGCCGTCTGCCTCTCGTGGCTCAGTTCCTATTGTGCCGACTCGTAGGTTTCAGAGCAGGGGACTCTTAGGCTGAAAAACCGTTCTGCTAGGGGAAAGAAATTAATCTGGAATCATTTTCACACATCAGATCGCACAACGGCGAACAAAGTACTGCGAAAGCACAATGTGAGGGGAGGGGAGGGAATGCAAACCCTGAAAATGCTGAAAAGAGCTCTGCCAGTGCGAGCGAGGGCTGCGCATTGATCGGGCTGTTCTGCAGCAGTTCTTGTGTAAGGCGTCCGAGGCATTCGTGTGCCAACACAGCTGCACGTCTGCTGTGAGCGGGGCCCGCTGGAGGATTTGGGCTTGCTTTGCAGTGAGCTTCATGCGCACGGCTTTTGCGCTGCCTCGCTTTTAGTGTCACACTGTATTACTTCGCATGGCTTTGGTGCCCCAGGTTTGAAAAGCATGTTAAAAATGTGAAGATCTACGGATCTGGAGGTCTACCTCGTTCCCCATATAAGTTTTAAATTCTGTTTTTCTGCAAAAGATCTGAAGTTGGTGTGTTGGAGTTTCCAGTTGCCTTTCAGCACAACACAGAATCCTAAAGGGTTGTTTAATCTAGAAAAAGCAGGAAGAAGGGGATCTAAACAAAACATTTTCAGACATTGTGACATTGATTAACAGCTGACGTAAGTCAGAATATCGTGGATTTTGTACATCCAGAAGTCATCTGAGCAAATCTCCATGCTTTTTATGGAGGGTGTGTTTTGAATCACAGCGAGTTATTGAGTTGTCTCAAAGTAAATGTGTAACTGGGCAGTTTTTTATGTCTTGAAAAGGTCACGGTGAAATTAGCCACAGGTGAATGAATCGAGTAACAGAAACTTCAAGAGAGCGAGGTTCTTTTGAAGTGAATATCCTTTTGAAGATACAAAGTTTTGTATATGCACAATGCTAAATTATGCTAAATTAAAAAATACCTACACTTTAAGAGAAATAGAAACCTCTTTTTTTCTTTTTTCTTTCTTTCCTTTTTTTTTTTTTTTTTTTTTTTAACCATGTTTGCAGTTTTGAGTATCTGCCATGTGAGTATGTTTCTGGTATGTCAGAGAACAAAGAATAAATCTGGTTTAGCTTGATCGTGGAATTCTTTCCTCACCTCCAGGAATCAATGTATATATTTTAAATATAGTTAAATGTTTGCTGCAAATAGTCACTTCTTTTAAGTTCAGCATTTCTTTCCGTATAACCTCTGACGTTGAAAAGCTGGTTCTTAATGTATTTCCAGGAAGTTTTATGGATTTTTTTTTTTTTCATATCCTTTATCATAATCAATGGATCTCTAAAATAGCATTTTATTTATTTATTTTTTCCTGCTATATTCATAAAAGTTAGTTAGTTAGATTTGGAAAAAAAAAAAAAAAAGGAATCTTTCTTATACTTAAATTCAGTAGTGATTTGCTGTTTCATCTAAGTCTGTCTTAGCTTTAAACAGATTAATATATATGTCTTACAGAATTCAGAGTAGTGATGGAATGATATTGTAATCAATTTTTATTTCATTTTTTTTCCCTGCTTTTAAGAACTTGGAAAGATGTTTGTGTTCTGCACTGTGAAAGCTGAATCCATAGATTGTTTGAAGGAAAATACTTGCAGACAACAAGTAAGGTAACTTTTCCCCTAATTCTGCCTTTCCTAAAAACACTGCGATTTTTTAATAAGATAGTTACTCATTTTGTGTTCTCTTAATTTCTTACATCTCTGCAAAGAACACCAGTGGGACTGTCCTGGAAATTTCAAAGTGATTTTCTGTAGGACACTGTACATTGGTTAGTGTAGCTTTTAAACACTGATGCTGGGCTATAAATTGCATCTGAATTTTTCAACAAAAAATCATTATTTATTTCAAACTTCATGCATTCTCCTATGAACTCGCTTTGAGAGAGAAGGGGATTGCTTGTAGGTTGTATTTGTAATGGTGAAAGGGAACAGAGGAACTCAAATAGCAGTCCACTGAATTCAGAGAAAAATTAAGTGCCAGGGACAGTCTGCTACTTTTCATTCCTTTTGGCCTCCTGAAAGAAACTGTGCATGAAGATGATATTATAGACTTTTTTTTTGTTGTTGTTAAAAACTACAGCTATTGTCAATATTAATTTTTAGACACATGAATGTGAAAGTAGCATGCATAAAGAATAAAAAGGTAAGGATTCTGTTTTTAAAGTTATTGTTAAAAACATGGTCTTTAATCACAAAAGAACAACTGAAAAAATTGTGAAGTTTCAAGAGTCTAAATTAAAGAGGGAGTTAGGAGGAATAATATCATCATAATACAATGAAGGTTAAGAAAAGGCAAATAGAGAAATGCTTGGAATTCTTAAATTGCTCTTAGACTGAAGGTGGGCATGACAATAGAAGCATTAAATTGATACAACATAATTAGATAATTTGTGTTCAGGAGTTCCCTTTCTTTGTAACAGAATTTTTTTCATCACTAGAAGATGTATAAATGGTTTATAAACACATTAGAATTGGTAACTTTGTTTTTTTCTTGTTTCCTTGACATTACATTTTTTCCCACTTTTCCTTCTCTATTTTGATTGTTTTACTTTGCACACTATTTATTCCCGCTAGCATGGTCAGATGATGATATTCTCCCTGAAAATTAATTGCAAGTGTATTTATCCTGCTTTTCCTTCTATTTCCTCTGGATCCTCATAAGTGTCTCTACTGAGGAAAGATTAGGATGAAGTTCTAAAGCAAACGTTAGAAATTTCCACAGTGTTGAGGTTTATGCTCACTGCATGTTTCCACAACTATTTGCTAGTTAAATCTCCCAGTTCAGTTCCCATACTGACATTTAAAAGTTGTGACTTTGGAACCTTATGTGGACTCCTTACCCTTGTTTTCTCTGTTACCACAAGGCAACAGCTAATTCAGACCAGATGTCTGCCTAGTCCAGGCTCCTGTCTCTGCCATTAATCAATAACAAATTCTGGGAAAAAGATTTGGGAAAAGTATAGACTGAGACCTGTAGTTACTCCCTCCTGGACATTCTTCAAGCCGACGCTGATTGTGGCTGAATGATTTTCTGCACCCACATATGCTTGTGCAATTAATTACTCCCATGAATACATGCAGACTGTTATTGAATCTATGAAAATATTTAACATTGGCAGTGGTCTGTGCTAAGGTATTCCATACCTTAACAAAGCTTTATGTGAACAAATTGTTATATTTTGTGAAGTTCATTGTCTTGTGTGTTTGGATCTGCTCTGTGTGCTTTTCACTTTCAGTAGTATAGTAGTTCTGTCATTCTTAAAAAATAACATTGAGCAGTTGTGTTGCAGGCTTTAAGACTTTTCTTGTTTCCAATAGCTTTATGATCAAGAACTAAAAAATAATACATGTGTACATTAAGTGTTGGTTCTCTCTTTCACTGCATTGGGGCGGGGGACTTTTCTCTCTGGAGGGAAACTGAAGTTCATCAACTTTTTGTGTGGTCTGATAGAGATTGAACAAGGGCGAAGGAACTTAAACTAAAAAGGGAAAAATTAGGCTATTCAGAGGAAATTTTTAACTCAGAGAGTGGTGAAGCACTGAAACAGGTTGCCTAGAAAAGTTGTGGATGCCCTATCTCAGGAGGCATTTTGTGGTTTAACCCAGCAGGTGGCTAAGCACAACACAGTTATTTGGTCACTTCCCCAATTCCCAGTGGTATGGGGGAGAGAATAAAAACAAACAACAAAATAGAACTCGTGGATTGAAATAAAACTGTTTACTAAGATGGAGGAAAGGAAAATGATAATAGTTATGATTATATATATGTATGTGTGTATGTTATGAATGTATCTAACAAGTGATGCACAAGAATTGCTCACTGCTCACTGACTGATGCCCAGCTAGCCCTCCAAGTGGCAGAAATGAGAGAAATGAACTCCTGTCCCCTTCTTAACTCCCCTGCATGATGTCAAATGGTATGGAATACTCCTTTTGCCAGTTTAAGTCAGCTGTCCTGATGCTGTCCCCTCCCAGTCCTTCGTTAGTATGAGCTGAGAAACTGGAACAGCCTTGGCTCTGCATAACACTGCTTAGCGATAACTATAAACATCTGTATGTTATCAATATTGTTTTTCTCTTAGAACCAAAACAGCATCACACCAGACACTGAAGAAAACAATTCCATCCCAGCTGAACTTTAAACAGAGATCAGGTTGAGTGGACCCTGGCCAACTGATTGGCAACTCTGCCCTTGGCAGGGTATGTAGCTAAGTTCTTGTGGAACAAACATTGTGTTAATGTGGATACATAAAGTGTGGATACATACAAGAAGAGAGGGGTGTTAGATATAGGGGATTTCTCCCTCCTGGGAGCTCAACTCCCATAATGCTAGGCAGACTCTCAGAGTAGTCTGCTCTCTCCTTGGTGCTTG
The DNA here is from genome assembly GCF_987193195.1 of Phasianus colchicus. NCBI lineage: Eukaryota > Metazoa > Chordata > Aves > Galliformes > Phasianidae > Phasianus > Phasianus colchicus. The sequence continues at coordinate 81,154,040 of NC_143476.1, forward strand.
GATAAAGGACATTACCAGGAAACTTGCTGGCCTTGTATGGCAAACAGGTCTGTATCCATTGCTTCTTTTCCATGTGGAAGATTATGAATCAGTTTCACGTAGTTCAAGAGCTATCTAAATGGACTTCAGATCCTTGGGATCTAGTTCTGCTGAAGGAATCAAGTATACAAGTCTCTTCTCTGCTTCCCTTAGTGGGTAAGGATACTGTAAGAAACAGAAGGAATACCTGATCTGTAAACATTGGTTTCATGACTGATATCAATGCCATATTTTTGGTGGTTTTCTTTTTTTTTGATAATGGGATGGCCTACATGGCACTGGGCTTGCAGTCACCGGATGGCTTTCACCTCTCTCAAAGAGGGAAAAGTGTCCATGGGGAAAAGTTAGCAGGGCTTTAGACTAGGTTGTAAAAACGTGGGTGGGTAACAGTGAAGCTGCACATGGTAAGGGGTGGAACAGCATAGTCAGGCTAGAGAGGCAGGGTGTTAGTGGGGGCCCTCAACATTCTGCCCTTAGATATGCTGACAACACTGAGCACACTTAAATCGTATGACAATGAGCCAGGGACCACTGAGGAAAAAGAAGGCAACAGGGAAACTCAAGGGAAATACTTCAAAGGCATTAGGGAGTTGTCCTCCAAGAAGGCAGTAAGGCCAGCTGCCCAGCTGAAGTGTTTTTACACCAACAGACACAGCTTGGGAAAAAAAATAGGAGGAGCTGGATCCACTGTGCTACCTGAAAACTGTGATGTAATTGCCTTCACTGAAACCTGGTGGGATGATTCCCATGACGGAAATGTGGCTATCGATGGCTACATAGAAGGGAGAGGAAAGGAAGGAGGGGAAGAGGCATTGCCCTCTACATCAAGAAAGGAACAAAGTGTGAAGAGATGTTCCTGAAGAATGAGCAAGTCAAAAGTTTATGGATGAGAGAGAGCAACAGAGAGAGCCTTGTGGTTGGTGTCTACAGCAGATCACCTGATCAAGCAGAGCCTGATGAAGCTTTCTTCCTTCATCTCCAGGAGATGTTGCCATCACAGACTCTCGTGCTTGAGACTTCAGCCACTCTGACATCTGCTAGTAAAATAGCACTGTGAGCTGTAGGCAAACCAAGAGTCTTTTAGAATGCATCAAGGATAGCTGCTTGAACCATAAAGTAGCTCTATCGGGTGGGGTGCAGTACTGGATCTGTTGCTTACCAATGCAAATGGACTAATTGGTGACCTCAGGATTGGAGGCAGCCTGGGCTATAGTCACCATGAAATATTGGAGTTCACGCTCCTTGAGGTATAAAGGACAAAAAATAAATCAAAAAGATTCTAAATTTTAGGAAAGCGTAATTCCAGCTCTTCAGGGAGTTAGTCAACAAAATCATCTGGGAAACTGTCTTCAAGGACAAGGACTGGATATGGCAGATCTTTAAGAAAGCTTTTCTTAGTGCACAGGAGCTTTCCATCTTCAGATGTAGGGAGTCAGGAAAGGAAAGCAAGAGACCAACATGCCTGAACTGGGATCTGTTGGTCAAACTGGTAAGCAGGAAGAAAATGCACAGGTAGTGGAGGCTGGGACAGGTACTGTGGGATGCATGTAAGCATGCTGGTAGGCTATGTATAGATTGAGTCAGGAAGGCCAAGGAACAACAGGAAAGTCTAAGAAGGTGTACCCTTCCTAGTGAAAAATACAGGCAGGCTGGTAATAATGGATAAGGAGACAGCTAAAATACTCAACAACTGTTTTGCCTCAGTCATCACTGGCTCCTCTTCACACAGTGGATTGTGGATGAGTTGGAAGGTGGGGCTTAGGAGACAACATCTGTCCCACTGTAAGTGAAGATCAGATTTATGACTACCTGAGGAACAGGGAAGGGAAGGGAAAAGAAGGGAGAGAAAGAAGAACCACCATTGCAGAGGTCATGATGTCCTAAGGGTCTGTCCTTGTTCTTCTGCTGGGGTGGCTAAAAATGTGGTGGGGTATGTGGGGTTGGCAATACTTTTTATGCCATTGGATTGTCCCTTCCGATTAGGTCAGAAGCTGTTGCCAGGCAGAGAGTTTCTGGTAGCATACACTGTGAACATGCCATACCGGCCATGCTTTTCTCCCTTTGCATGGTGGTTGTGGCTGGGGGATGGACCTAAGACTATCTTAAACATGATGACTTAACTCCTAATTTCTTCACTGCACTTTAGCACAACATGTGTTTGTTCTGCAACTTTCACAGGAGTGTTACAGCACAGCTTTTGTTCTGAAGTCTTCAGCAAGAATTCACAATGTTATGGTTCTGTATATTGTTGTAATAGAGTCTGGGACAGAAGGAAACATGTCACTTTATTCCCACATTCCACCCAGCGTTTGAGACTGTTGTCAGGCCAGTATCAATATAGCCACTGGGGTCATCCACAGTGATGATGCATACATACTGTACATAGAATAATATAATCCTTAGAGTTGGAAGGGATCTCTGGTCCAAGTCCTCTGCAATGAACAGGGACATCCACAGATAGATCAGATTGCCCAGGGCCTTATCTGGCTCACCTTTAAAGTTTCCATGGATGGGGCAGCAACCATATCACTAGGCAACCTGTTTCAGTGCCTCACCACCCTCACTGTAAAAGACTTATATCTAACCTAAATCTACCATCTTTGAGCTTGAAACTATTTCCCCTTGTTCTATCTCCACAGACGCTGCTAAATAGTCTGTTCCCTTCTTTCCTGTAGCTCCCCTTTAGATACAAGGCCATTATCAGATCACCTCTGAGCCTTCTCCAAGTCTTCAAAGGAGAAATGTTTCATTTTGTGGATCATTTTCTGGCCCTTCTCTGGACGCGCTCCAAGAGGCCTTTGTCTTTTCTGCACTGAGGACTCCACGTTTGAACACAGTACTCCAGGTGAGGCGTCACCAGCACAGAGTAGAGGGGCAAGATCACCTCACTTAGCCCACCTGACCATGAATCTTTTGATGCAGCCCAGGATGCATTTGGCTTTCTGGGCTGCAAGGGCACACTGCTGGCTCACGTCTAGATTCCCAGCCAGAACCCCCAGGTCTTTTTCAGGAGGGCTGCACTCAATCCTTTTGTCTCCCAGCTTGTATTGGTAATGGGAATTGCCTCGACCTAAGTGCAAGATCTTGCATTTGGATTTGTTGAACCTCCTGAGGTTCACCTGGGCCCACTGCCCACCCTAACTAGAACTCTCTGGATGGCATTCCATCTGTCTGGTGTGTTGATCACGCTCCATGGGTTGGTGTCATCATCAAATTTGCTGAGGGTGCACTTGACCCCACCATTGATGTCCCGGATGAAGATATTAAAGGGTATCAAGCCTAGCACCAATCTCTGGGGAACATCACTCGTCACCAGTCTTCATCCAGACATTAAGTCATTAAACACCACTCTCTAGACACAATCCTGCAACCAGTTCTTCATCCATCAAACTGTCCACCCATCAAATCCATATCTTTCCAACTTGGAGAGAAGGATATTTTGGGGTACTATGTCCGAGGCCTTACCAAAGTCCAGATAGATGACATCAGTTACTCTTCCCTTGTCCATCGTACAGAAGGAACAGAGAAAGAATGGACAAGCCTATTTATTATACACTTCACTAGGCCATTGCATAGTATTAGATAGATAAGTCCACCCACCAGTGTTATACCAATTCACGTCAACTAGTCTTCCTATTCTGTTAGTCCCAAAGTCTGGAGGAAGCTGGCAAGCCAACTATCATCATCTTGCTTGAGTAGATTCATCAGTGATTTAAAGTCCTTAATTTTCCCCTTTAATAGCTGAGAGTTGTCAGAAGTACTGATTGTAACATTACAGCAAATAATCAGTCACAGTGCAGTTCTACAGTACAGCTGTCCAGATGGTCCTAATTCTTGGATCATAGTAGTGATAGCTTGTGAAGTAATGTTAATGGCAAGCATGCAGGCCAAATTACCAATCTGTTTGTGGTTATGAACAGTCATTGCAGGTACACCTACTCATGAGGATGCAAGTGCTGCTGCTTTCATGTGTGACAAGAGATTAACTTTGCCATTACAGTCACTCCCTAATATGAGGGTGTTTGTCTGACATGGCATTTGGTATGGTTGTAGAGGGGAAGAGCTACTGTTATTCTTCCCAGTGAGCAAGGGCCACCAGTGGAGTAGAAGGTACATATGAATATGCTATCCTTCCACAAAGAAAGAACTATCCCCGAGGAAGAATGATATGGTTGATGGGTAAAAGTGCTCTTATGATTACACTGCATATCAGTGTTAATGAGTTTATGCTGTGGTATGATGCAGTTTACTACCTGAAAACATTCCTCTGTTGAAATAACATTTGCCAATCTAAAGGCAAATGCTGCTGGAGTTATCTGTATTGTCACCTTGCTCCAGATGGGAATCATGCCGTAGGTGATGTTAAACTACAAGGTTTCAAAAAGGGAGTAGTTCTGGATTAATTGAGGGGAGTTAAAATTTCTGAAATAGATTGTCCTCCTGCCTTACAAAAAGCAGTAGTGTTAGCTGCTTTGCAAGCTAGCCATGCCCGTATGTTCTCCTTCAGGCTAGGATGATTCATCTAACTAAAAGTTTCCCCATTTTGGGTTAATCCCAATAAGAATAATATTCCCAAGAGTGAGGTCAATTTGGTTCTTAGTACAAAATTTCTCTGCTGATGTATGTCCTCATCATTCTGGAAAAATAGAGAGAAACAAACACTCATTTTCCTCGGAAATAGGTAGCAAGATTAGTGATGGGAAACGATCCATTTTAGAAGTATTTTATGTTCCTTCCCTATTACATCTTTGCCTAGCCAGATGTGTCATTTTATGAGAGCTTCAAGGTTCAGCGTGACCTTTCCCTTCATAGGTTTGCCCACGAGCACTGCTGCTCAGATGCATATTGTATTTCTAGCCTTTAGTATATAGCTCTGTGGGCTAGAACAGAATGCATTCAACTGCATTCATCCCCTACTAGTCATTTACTGCATCTGGTAGCTGATCAGTCCGCCCTGACTCTTGTGGTTCAGAAAACCAATTTAATAAGCTATTTCTCCTTTCAATTATCCATTGGCTTGGGGATTAGAAGGGGTGTAGAATATCAACCATATCTCCTCTTGCTTAGCCTGTTCTTGCACCATTTGGGCAGTGAAGTGGGTCCCAGATTGTATAGTGATTGTCTTAGGGAGGTGGTTAAATCATTCCTTCAACCCCTTCATATATTTTCTGCAGTTACTTGGGATACTGTCTCCACTCCATGAATGAGTCCAGAAACTATTTCTACTCGTACCATGGTGTACTGTTTCCTGATAGGCTTCCTAAATGGCGCTTCATTGTCCACCATTCAGGCCTCCCACAACTCCTTATTTTCCCTACTGTGCAGGAATGAGTACTTCAGAGGATGTTCTCTGAGTCAGATGACAGCTGTCACACGCAGAAATCACCATTCAACTCTGGTAACAGAGACCCTCATACATCCTCAACTTAGGGCATTCTTCTATAGATTCAGTGCTCACAAATTCCTCTTTTTATATGTAGCCACTTGAGTAAATTTACCCACTCATCACTCATTTTCAGGGTTGGGAGAAAGAAGATAATTAGTGCATTCATCAAAATGGATCCTCGTTAATTCATCCACCTCATTGTTTCACCTATGTGCAGGATCTGACCCTGTCTGGTGGGCTGCCACCCAGCCTACCTCAAATTCCTTAATCTTTGCAATATCCAGGATATCCGTCTACTACTTCTCTTTCTGCCACACTGAGGCTCAATTTACCTCCCAAGCATTTTGCTCCAAGATGGGGATCCAATCAGTGCACCCCTTTAAGACTGCATAGGAATCAATATATACACCTACCAGCTCAGGGTTGTTCTTTTCTCTCTTAAGTACCTCCCAAACTGCTCAACCTGGGAGCTCCCTGTCCTTCAATGACCACTTTGTCTTTGGTTTCTATTTGTACTGCTGCCGCTTGGTATTTCCATACTTTCCCTTTGAGCCTGGCAGAGGCATCTGTAAACCAGATATTCCTCATTCCCTTCTGGAATGGAGGAGCTTCCTTTATTGGAGAAGCAGAAATTTAGATTAAAGATTCTGTATTAACAATCTTCTTAACAACTCTCCTATTGTAAGGGTCATAGGCATCCCTTTTGTAGCTTTAAAGAAGTGACAGTAATGTTCCAATTAAGCATACTACTTCCTTGCTGTTTCCCACTGTGCTAGTCCAGTGAGTGGAGGTGTCCCTCCTAGCACCAGCCTTCAGACCTTGCTGGGTGCTAGTCCATTGTAAGCCTCCATTTGCCATTAGACTTCCACATCAGCCACTCAGGAAAGTCATAAGGGGAATTTGTAGGCACTATTAATCCTTGGTTACATAGTTTGCCTATTATAACGGCTATACCTTCCTTACCTCCTAATGGGAGAGAACAGAGCTTCAATTTGTTGTCTTGGAAGGAGATAAGGCTGTGGCTACCTGCACATTTGGACTAGCCTTAATGGGGATTTGGAGGAGACTGCCAAAACTCTACCACCTCCCACTGCAGTCTGCCAGCATTTCTACCTCAATAGTACTGTCATCTTCTGGGAGCCAACACTTGATCTGTGCAGTCTGCCAAGACTGTATTTTGTCACAGGCATATGCTACCCGGACCTTCTTGCCAAAGTGATTGGGATTGTTCTGAGTACAGTGGGACAAGTGAATCTCCCTCCTTCAAGATGCCAGGGGTTCCACCTATTCCCTTGTCTTCTGGGATGGCAGTTTCCCACTCCTGTTATTAAGTCCAACTTAATGAGCTCTTGCAAAGGGGAGCAGTGGGAGTTAGAATAGACGAGGTTGTGATTTGAAGGGTCAACTCTGTGGGGCAGACAAAGGAAGGGTCTTGTCTAGTTTTCCTGCTACATTGTGAGTAAGGATTTCTAAGGCCTTGTGAGTTTGGTCATTCGTAGTGAATCTGGGAATTCCCACTTCAAGACCTTTTACCCACGATTCTTCCTGCCAGTTTCAGGGTTGGTGCCTTCCATCTGGTGATTTGCAGTGCTCCTATCTTTTTCCTAGGTATAGGTGGCTAGGTCTAGGTAGCTATTGTTGCTCAGTCATCTGGATTACCCTAAAATTCCAGGAGGAGCACCATATATTCATCCATAATTAATTAGCTCCTGAGCAAATTGCCCCCAGGTTCAAGCGTTTTCCTGCCCTGGTTCAGTTCTTGGAACAGTTTACAGATTTGATATTGTAACTCTGTACCCTCTCATTTCAGCATGCCATGACAACCCTGAATCTGGGGAACCCTGAATGAAGGGGCTCATTCACTCTGAGTCAACCAGCATTGTCACTGGGGATTTCTGGTTTAACACTAAGGCTCTTTCGTGCATTAAATGTAAACAGTCTGCTTTCTGAATACTCTTGATCAGTTGGTCAAAATCCCCTGGAATTGTAACTGGGTCAACTCTTTCCAAGGGGTTAAGACCGCTTGCCAAATAAGCTGCCTTCTGAGTCAGGTACCATGGGGCTCAGTTGTTTCCAGTGGTTAGGAAAACGCTAGGTCCCCGTAATTTTATGCTTCTTTCTCACTTAAAAGTATGCCATCCTCTCCCAGTAAGAAAACTCTCCACACATATTCTGTCTCCATCACCTTAGAATTCCTGCTATATTTCTCCTGCAATTTAGCCAACTCTTGGGCTGAATACAGGATTTCTTTGGTTTTAACAATCAGATGACCTCCCCTATCCTCCACATCATAGTTATATTCCATCTTAATTAGAGGTCTTATAGGCCTAGGGGGATCATTTCTAATCGATCTATCCACCCTCTGTGTGAAGAACTTCCTCCTAATATCTAACCTAAATCTCCCCTTAGTTTAAAACCATCCTCTCTTGTCCTGTCAGTATCCACCCTTGTAGACAGCTATTCCCCCTCCTGTTTATACGCTCCCTTTAAGTAGTGGAAGGCTACAATGAGGTCTCCCCAGAGCTTTCTCTTCTCCAAGCTAAACAAGCCCAGTTCCCTCAACCTTTTCTCATAGGAGAGGTGCTCCAGCCCTCTGATCATCTTTGTGACCTTCCTCTGCACCTGCTTTAAGAACTCCATGTCCATCCTGCACTGGGGGCCCCAGGCGTGGATGCAGTACTGCAGATGGGGCCTCACAAGAGCCGAGTAGAGAAGGACGATCACCTCCCTCTCCCTGCTGGCCATCCCTTTTTTAATGCAGCCCAGAACACAGTTGGCCTTCCAGGCTGCAAGCACACACTGCGTCGAGCTTCTCGTCCACCAGGGCCCACAAATCCTTCTCCACAGGGCTACTTTCATGGAGTTCTTCCTCCAGCCTGTATAAACACCTGCCATTTTATATACATTCTTATTTATTTTTATTATCTGTATGTATGTGCATATATCTGTGTTATAAAGTTTGGGCACACTAATGATATGGAATAAGTGATAGATACCAAGAAACTACAGTTCTTGGAAACTCTGTTCATTGCCATGTCGTATCCAGGAGGGAAGGACGTGACACAACCAGAGCTGCCTTCTTCTGGCTGTAACTCCAGATAGCAGCATGGTTAGAAGACACTCTCTCCCTCCCATTTGTTTGATTTATTATCCTCGATCCCTTTTATATTGTATTATCTCACATTCTTGTACCATTTCTATTAAATTAATTCATCTTTATCTCAATCGAGTTCCTCCTTCTCATTTCTTAGTTCGCTTCTCTCCTGGTTTTGTAGTTGTTTCCTGACGCATACATGGCTCCTGGTCTTAACACCCTCATTCACTCTGTTCTTGCCTTAAAATTATCTTCTGAGTAGGAAGCTACTGTTTCATTTTGTAGACGTTAATGCTATTATTTAGGTGGAAAGTACGTTCACATTTAAGAGGTGAGATACCTCCTCTCATAAACATTACAATTTGGTATGTGAAATACAAAATATAGACATGTTGGTATAATCAACCTACCACGCCTCTCTATATTTATACATTTGCCATCACCCTCCCCCCAGAGAGGTTTCATCTTCTTGGCTTGTTTAATTCCGGCGCATGTGTCACAGTCATGAATAACCTGTGCCATAGCGTCCATAGTTAAATCCACCCCTCAGTCTCTAGTTCAATTATATGTTGCATCTCTTCTTGATGGCCCAAGGTTTCATGGACCCACTGAGCTAGAAATGATTCACCCTTGTTTTGCCAGTCGAAGTCTATTTGAGCCACTTCAATTTTGGCAGCTCGATTGATCTGTTGATTATTTTGATGTTCCTTAGCAGCTTGATTCTTGGGCACACGAGCATCTACATGACACACCTTTACAAACATATTCTCTATTCAGACAGCAATGTCCTTCCACAGTTCAGTAGCACAAAGAGATTTACTGCTTTGTAGCCAGCTGTTTTGTTCCCACTGCTGTAACCACACCCATAAGGCATTTGCCACCATGAGTCAGTATAAACATTGGCCATCTTTCCTATTCAGCAACATCTAAGGCCAGTTGGACAGCCTTTACCTCTGTAAATTGGCTTGATTCTCCTTTTCCTTCAGTGGCCACTGCAATTTGTTGTGCAGGGCTCTACACAGTAGCTTTCCATCTGCGATACTTCCCCCAGTACAACATGACCCAGCAGTAAACAGGCATATTTCCTTTCATTTTCTGGAAATTCATTGTATGGTGAAGCCTCTTCAGCACGTTACCTCTCCTTCTGGTGATGTTCCAAACTTTTTATCTTCAGGCCAGTCCATGATCACCTCGAAGATTCCTAGATGGCCAAGGTTCCCCATCCGAGCTCGTGTAATCAACACAATCCACTTACTCCAAGAGGCATCAGTTGCATGATGGGTGGAAAGAACCTTTCTCTTGAACATCCAGTTTATCACTAGCAGTGTGCTAAAAGGAGCTGCGTTTCAGTGCCTGTTACTTCAGAAGCAGCCCAAACCCCATCATACACAGCTAAGAACTTCTCAGTCGCAGTATTAGTACAGTACTCTTCAAACCCTCTATACACCCAACTCCAGAATCCAAGGAGTTGATCTTAGGTCTCACTTGAGGTTCTTTGCCAAAGACTCCAAGTGGGGCCTCTCTCTCCAGCAGCAGTATAGAGCATATTTTTTACACCCTGTCCCATCTGTACTGTCCCCAGGGCCATGCCATGTTACCACTGTTTAATTTGCTGAGAAGCCTGCTGCTGCTCAGGGCCCCATGTAAAATTATTCCTCATCACCTGATGAAGGGAGCTTACAATGGGGTTAGAGTTTAGAGCATGCATTTTCCAAAAACACACTAGGCTCTGGAAACCATGATAATTAAGGATGGAACAAAAAGAATAAAGGGGACAGAAATTACCTTTGTTCTGTGCCTGCATTGGAGCCTCGAAATTCTCAGCATTTGTCTGCCTTGGAGAATTTTATGTAGAACATATTGTCAGACAATATTTATGGTCTCTCCCAGTAATTAGTCATTATCCACACACACACATCTGTGTTAAAATGTGGCTAAAACTTAAATTTTGTGGTCATTTTTTCTGGTAATCATTCTTTTCTACAGAGCAGGCAGCTAAGTAGTAAGTATGGTTCAAATGGTTCATTTTTTGCCATATGTAGTTGTATTCAATCTGTGCCATAGTATTCTGTGAGATACAAATCAAGTTAATGAAACTTGTTAATGAAGACAATTATGTTGTAAATTTGTCATTTTATGGGTGTATCACTCTGAATACAATGGCTTGCTGTATATTCTGAATAGTATTTGAAATTCTCCTAAGACTTAAACACTTAAAGTTTTATTTTGTTTATTCCATAAGTGCTCACTAATTGGGCACCACTTGTCTTATGTTCTTTACTGTACTTTTGTCTTTAATTATTAAAGAACATATGTGACGTAACTAGGAGCCCTTTAGCTGCTACTGAAATCTTTTAGAAATGGGAAAATTTGTACCCTAACGGTTCTGTTCAATGCTATTCTTAAGGTATAAAAGGAAGAATAGAGTGTCTGTTCTGAAGTGGATAGGGAATGCAAGTAAGCAAAATGTAACTAAGTGATTTGGAATTTGGCTGGCATCTTTGCTCCTAATGCCAGTACTTAAAAGCCTTAGATACTGGTTCTTTCTTATTATTGTTGAATGAGGACATTGGTCAAGCATACTGTATGCTGGAAATCTTCTTGTTAGAACATTTTGCTTTCACAATTGTTTTTTAATCCGCAGTTGTTAGCTAATTAGAGTAAAACTGATGATGTAAATAGTCAAAAAAAAAAAAAGAAAAAAATTAAAGTGATGTTTATTTATCTAAATGAAGGAGAGACTATGGACTAAAGTGCCGACTATCTTTTTAATAATGATTACTTATGGCGTCATAATACTAATGCACAAAAACTAATTTTCAAAAGAAAAGATTTGTATAGACCTTCTTTTCTACAGTAATGAATACCTTTTCATAAGTTGCCCATTTCTTTGATCTGGAGTCAGATAAATTTGTACTCAATTTGATTTCAATAGAGGCTTTTATCCCTTGGACGCAAGAGTATCTAGCTACTGCAATAAAGCTTTGTTTAACCATTTGTTTGTCTTACTTGCAAACAGTTTCTTTTTGACTACTTGTAATCTGACTAGAATATCTAAATAAGAATAGGCATTTAGCCTTAAAATGGTGAAATTCTCTAATAAATTTTATTTAATACAGAATGATTGAATGCAGGTGCTAGTAAAAGATGCAGAAAAGCCATCCAGCTGTGCATGCTCTGGTTCTTTAAATTTATTTCAAGGTATTTTATCTATTCTTTATCTTGAGTAGTGATACAAAAATTAGCATTTTAAATAAATGACAGTAATTGTAAGAAGAACTCCTGTATTTTTACTTATGGAGCTGTTCAAATCATACAATAGTACAGAATGTTCTATATTCATAACAGTTGTAAGAGTTCACTTCTCTCCCCACAGGGATGGTAAATGTTTGCACCATCCCAGAGAAATACTGTCTGAATAAGATTTAAAATAAAAAACAGTCAAAATCATTTTTGGAGTGTTAGGTATGCACAAAACCGGACAGTGAATATGCCAGCTTTAGAAAAACTGAGAATAGACCAAGTATCGATTTCTGCAGTACCTTGGGAAAACACTGATCATGTATCCCCAAAGTTTTATTATGCCTGTGTTCATACTGTGTACTCTGCTTTAGTCTGAACCAAATTCTAAGCTATAAGTAATTTATCCTATACTATGTATTTTTCATGATCAGAGGGCTAGAGAACTCCTACAAGAAAGGCTGAAGAAGCTGTTCTTGTTCAGCCTGGTGAAGAGAATAGTCTGGTGAAACCTCATAGTGTTCTTCCAGTTCTTTAAAGAAGTTTATGAACAGGAGGGAGATCGACTTTTTACACAGTCTGATAGTGATAGAATAATGGGGACTGGCTTTGAACTAGAAGAGAGGAGATTTAGGTTAGATGTAAGGAGGAAATTTTTTACTCAGAGAGTGGTGATGCTCTGGAACAGGTTGCCCAGAGAGGTTGTGGATGCCCCATCCTGGAGGTATTTTAGGCCAGGTTGGCTGGGGCCCTAGGCAGCCTGGTCTACTGGCTAGTACTCCTGCCCACAGCAGGGGGTTGGAACTAGTGATCTGTAAGGTACTTTCCAACTCAAGGCATTTTGTGATTCAATGATAATATTATTCTACATTTTTTCAGGTCTGGGATATCTGCCCTTGGGTTTCAAATACTGCTTCTTCCCCTCAGGATCAGCTAATTTTCACTATGCTTAGGCTTTTACACAGAATGAATGTTCCCGAAGAAATGATCATTCACAAGTTCCTTTACAGCATCACATGAGCAGCATTTGTGAGACTAAAACAATACCTAATCTGCAGTGTGTGATTTTATTCTTGCCTCTTTTGAGATCCTGAATTTGAAATAGCACTAGTCTAAGTATATACTCAAGTAGACCCATCTTAAGTGTCCATAAAGAAGTGATATGCCACACCACTGTTTCTTTCTTCTGATAATAAAGCTTGTTCTGTCCCTTCTCTTGTTTTATCTCTCCCATACTGTTACGACTGTTCTACAGTACTGAATGTATACACTCAAGCTGCACCATTCAAAATAGCTCTTTCAAATGCAGATATGGGAGTGATTAGTTAGTGATACTGAATGTTTTCTTACAGAATAGGAGTGTAAGTAGTAGGTCAGCTAAAGGTTGCTGGTAGAATTTATTATTTTTTGAAGTAATATTCAGTGGAGATTTTAAAGATTATATTCAATATTATCCTAGATGGAATAGAATTATTGCTGCTCATTGCAATGTAATATATTCTTTCATTGCTGTTCTAAAATGAATTTGATCAAATTTTCTGTGACCACTTGTTCTCCTACATGATAGATAATGAAATAAAAAAAAGTCTTGGCTTATTCCATCTTACGATAAGCTGAACTTTGATGTAGAAGGTTCGTTTACTAAAGCCAATATCTTCTGCAGACACAGCAGTATACTCTTATATATCAAAGCATCAAAGTAGTGTTACAGAAGAAGGGTAGTCCTGATCCTCCATTTAGAGAAAGGAAACCACTTTGCTATGCTGTGGTTATGTTTGGCTATGTTAACACAGAAACCTCATTACTAATAGAAATGGATATTGGTGGTCATAGCAATCCCAAATCACCTCCAGGAGAGAAATAAAGCACACTTAGGGAAGTCAAACTGAACCACATCTATTTTACAGCATGCAGCTTTACAGAAACCTGTAAGATTCATAAAATTTGTTTGTAGAGTATGTCTGCATATGCAAGCACATTTGTATAGTATGCTTTTAAATATACTAAGAAGATAGCCTGTGATTTTGGAAGGTCTTTTCTAATAATCACATTAAAAATTTCAAATCACTAATAAATAAAATTAACAGTTATTCTTTCTTATCGCTACCATATCATTTGTTCATGATAGTTACTTATCTGAGTGAAAATAAATTCGTTGCACTATTTTTTAATACATTCTAAATGTAATTCCCTTCATATTTTCTTCCTTCATGTTATAAATAAACATATTTCAAATTCAAATAATTATATGAGGTCTACTTTTAAGGTGATGCTTCTTATTTTCTGATGTTGGCCCACAGTGTCAGAGGCAGATGGTGATGGTGTGGCAGTAGAAGTTGAACCTTCCCACTGACATTCCACTGTTTTGTTGCCATGCAGCAAATGGCAGTGGAGGGGCAATCTGGCAGAATGGAGTCTGACATGGAAGTGTGTATGAAGCGACGGTGTGACACTGAATTCCTCCATGTGGAAAAAATGGCATCCACTGACATTCACTGACTGTTGCTGAATATTAATGGAGACCAAACAGTGGATATGAGCATGGTGAGGTGGTGGGTGCTATATTTCAGTAGTGCTGGTAGCAATCTCCACTGGTGCAGATTTTTATGAACATAGCATGCAGACTCAAATAATTTTTTGTAGCTGAGAATTTGCTCAACCAAATAGTGTTACTGTGCTCTTTGTATCTGCTATAGTTTCCATGGAAATAAATAGGTGGTATTGCTTTCAGAGTGGCCTGTGTAGAACGTTTGCCTTTTGAATTTCTTATCTATCCACTGGTTAGTGCCACAGAAGAGAATAAATACAGAAGTTGTTTATCCCTGGTTCATTTTTACTTTTTGTGAGATCGATTCAGTAACATTGCTTGCCTTTTGATATTTCTTGATATTTACATAATTTGTTTCTTTTGTCCCAATCACTTCTGTGTTGATTAGCAATTATTTATAACCTTTTTTTGAAGATTATAGGTAGATATTCCCATTCTGTGTTTCAGCACATAGAACAGCACCCACTACAGGGGTGTAGTTTTTCAATGATTGTGACATGTCTCTTGTGATTTATTCTTCACTGTGCTCGTATTAAACGGTCATAACTTTTACATATGATTAGTTTTTTGTCCTTCATCTTTGAGTTGAATACAATAAGCTGCTTTTATTTTATATCTTGTTTATGATGAAGCTAACCTTTAGCACTCAAAATGACTTAAATTATTGGTCATTCAGGGAGGGCCCCGACTAGTGCCGTGAGTACACAAATACAGTTCACCCTGCTTTATGACATACCTATGGTGTGGAAATTTAACAAACAGAGAATAAAATGTGTTTTATAAGATAATTGTCTCCAAGAAATTCAGGACAAATAATGGAAACGGAAATTGTCGAACCCCTAAAAAATCATAGAATCATAGAATGGTTTATATTGGTGGGCACATTAAAGATCATCTAGTTCCAGCATCCCTGCAACGGGATGACTGCCAGACACCAGCTCAGGCTTCCATAGATTCCATCCAACCTTTAAATGGCTTTAGGAATGGGGCATTCACAGCTTCTCTGAGCAGCCTGTGCCAGTGGCTCATCACCCACTGAGAAAAAAATTTCTTCCTAATATGTAACCTAGTTCTCCTTTCTCTTAGTTTATAGCCAGTTCTTATTGTCCTCTCACTATCAGACTGTGTAAAGAGTTGTCCCCCTCCTGCTCTTAAGCTTCTTTCAAGTAGTGGAAGGCCACAATGAGATCTCCTTGGCGCCTTCCATTTCTGAACAAGCCCAGCTTGCTCAGTCTTTTTCCATAGGGGAGGTGCTCCAGCCCTCTCATCGTCTTTGTCACCCTCCTCTGGACCTGCTCCAACAGTTCTATGTCTTTCTTGTATCCAGGCCTGGACACAGTACTCCAGGGCCTCAAAGGGCAGAGTAGAGGGGGACAATCTCATCCCTCCCCCTGCAGCCATCTCTCTTTTGATGCAGCGCAGGATATTCTTTGCCAGCATACTGCTGACTCATTTCCAGCTTTTCTTCCATCAGGACCCTTAAGTCCTTCTCCACATGGCTGTTTTCAAGAATTTCTTTTCCCAGTGTGTACTCATCACGAGGTCAATCTTTTTTAACTTCTTTAGGTTCTCATGTGCTTGTCAAGCATGTCCATGTTCCTCTGGATGGCATCCCTTCCTTCTATTGTGTCAGCTGCACCACTGAGCTTGATATCATGAGCAAAGTTGCTCAGGGTGTACTTAATCTCACTGTCAATGTCTTAATAAAGATTTTAAAGGAGTACTGGTCCCAGGACTGGTCCCCCAAGGAACACCACTGAACAGCACTCTCCACCTGAACACAGAGCCAGTGACAGCAGCCCTCTGGTTGCAGCCATCCAACCAATTCCTTAACCACTGCCAAATAATTTGCTCTTCAAACCTATATCCCTCAGATTTAGAGATAAGGACATGTTGATGGATGATTTCAAAGGCCTTTTGACATGATAGATGGTATCCATTGCTTTTTTTGTACTCTTACTCTGTCACTCCATGATAGAAGGCCTAAAATTCTTTTACATTTTTCTTTAACTAGTCTGTAAAACCTATGCTTTTTCACATTTTTTTTCGTATTATATGCATTACGTACATTTTGTCAATATCAGAAAAACTTTCAGGAGTTTCACCAATTTGATTTAGTATATTTAGGATATGTTCATAGTAGCATGCATATTGCAGTAAGTAACAGTGGACAACTTCTTTGGTAGCTTATAAACTTAAGATACACAGAATTTTGATAGCAAACAGTTGGCTTACTGTACCTGGTTTTATCACAGTGTTCTCATTAACTAGCAATATATGATAAACACTCTTTGTATCTTTATACAGTATGAAATGCATGCTGTATTACTGGCACACTGGTAGCCTGTAAGTATTTCAACACCTGCAAGCTAGTAAATGTGTAAAGCAGTAAGATAAAATCATTAATAAGCAGGTCATAGGTACACAACCATTACTGAAGCAATTACACAACCGTTATTGAAGCAATTCTCATTAAAGAAGTTTTTCTGGGTTTGAAATGCTTTATAGAATAAGAGTGCCACTTTCAGTCATGGAACTAATGGCTATTAAACTTTTATGTTCATGAAAATTAGAGGAAGAGTACAATTAGTTGTTTTGGAAGAAAAAAAAAGGAAAAAAAAAAGAAAAAAACTACCAATTTGATTAGATTGTTAAGTGTACAGATGTGTATCAAAAAAATCAGTGCACTTAACAAATATGTGAAACAGAACTGATATGAGTCCATTCATAAGTAATAAGACAAGAGAGATTATTTAGGAATTTATTGCTGAGATGCAGTGCAATCTACTTAAAGGATTTAAGAGAGTATACTATGTTTTTCTTTAATATTTTGGTGTGAGCACTGTTATCACATCACATCTTTTGGTGTGAAGATTTATTTTCAACCAAATTGTAAGTTTTTTCACATACACATACACAACTTTATTTATTTATCCACAATTTACTGACTTGTGTTTTTGTTGTTGTTTTTTTTTTTAAAAAACAAATTCAATATAGGTATAGTATGAAATATTTTTTTTTTCTAATTTGAGGACTTGTGCCTTATTTATTCCCCTTTTTGGGGGGTCCATGTTATACTTGCTTTTTAAAGAAGAAGAATCAAAGTCAGAGACAGCAGATATTAGTCCTCGCAATGAAATGCCAGCCTGAGTCATTGTGAACTAGTCTGACTTAACATTATCAATACAGTGGATCTCATCTGTAATAGGTGTGGTCTTTTGATAGCTTCTGTGTGTCTGTCTGTTTAAATGGAGTAGAAGATTACAGGTTTTAATTAATAGTTATTGCCTGTAATTACTATTTATTGCCTAGCCATGACTCAGAATTTCACTTGCACTAGGATTATGCTTACAAGAGCTTTTGATGCCTGAGAAAATGGATCACACGAAGATTAAAATCCTATTTTCTAGTTTTTCTTACTGTGGGGTTCGATTTTCAACGTTTTGTTTGCAGCAGCTCATCAGTTAGTACAATGGGGGGGCTAATTCTCAGTGTGCTAACCAGAGCAGGATACTAAGCTATCCACTATCCTTAATGTCCCTACCAAAATATGTTGCAATCTATCATTTAATTCGCAGACAGTCTTTGGTAATTATCTTTGGTAATTAAATAAAGCTTAAACTCACATATGTAGATTGTATTTGTTGCTGCCTGAACTGTGCTGCTTTGCCAGTTTGGTTACCCAACAGTCTTTTCCTTAGTTTCAGCTTTAATGTTTGTTGCAGTGTCATCAAAATTCCTTGTTCTTTCTGCTGGATAATAGTGAGTGCTAAGTTTTTCTTACTTCAGGCATATCTTTTGAATATTTGATACCAGGCTGGCTCACAGCATTTACAGTTGATCTGGTGTTACAATATTTAAAGCAATATTTTGTATTTCAGAGTTAGATTGTAAGATGTTTTTCTTACAAGGAATAAAGCTATCAGTGAAATTATCAGTCTGGTGCTCTCCTATCCTGTCCCTTCTTTTGTAGTATCTGTTTCATACTTTGATTCTTCCCAGACTAGTGATTCTCCAACAGAATTTTCTTTTCACTGTATAGCTCTTAATGTGTTACTTTCACCTTTATTGCTAAGTAAGTAATCATATATACCTCAAGATTGTGTATTTATTTTGACCATTTTCAGACTAAGTACTGAATGAAATGTTACTATGAATGGATTCCGTTTTTTCTGTGTTTTTTTTGACTATTGAGTTCCTTCAGGAATATGTTTTTTTCTATAGAGCTTTAAAATATAGAAGTGAGTAGTATGATTATAAAGACAAATGCATATCAGCATGTTAGAACTTTTTTTTTCAAACATTTCTGGATCACATACAAGTTTTGTTGTTTTTTTTTTTCTTATATTTCAGAATAAAATTTAGTCAGTACATATGTGTGCATTCATATACACTGGAAAGCATACATAATTTATGTTCAACCCCTTTTACAAGGGGCAGCAGGCACAAACTGGAACACAGAAGGTTCCCTTCAAAAACAAGGAAAAAAAACTTCTACTGTGAGAGTGACAGAGCACTGAACAGGCTGTCAGCTGAGGTTATGAGGTCTTCTCTGGAGATACTTTAAACCAACTTGGATGCTCTTCTCTGTAGTGTACTGTAAGGAACCTCCATTACCAGGAGAGTTGGACTACATGATCTCCAGACATCTCTTCTAATCTCTGCAATTCTGTAATTTTATGAAAGGTTATCCCTTTGTGAATCCGTACACTATTTTGTGAGTAAATATTAATCAGCAACAGCTCACTTAGTGGCTTTTGCTTAGATCATAAGAGTGAGATGCATTTAGAAAAATGAAAAAGGGATCGACATGGTGCCACTTACTGTTGCTTTTCTTGGCCCTGGAAGAAAATTTTCCTTTTATCTTACTTTAGTAATCATCATAAGTTAATAAGCTAGTATGATGAATGATTTGGTACTTTGCAACTTACCTTTGTATGAGCATCAGTAACTCAGTCAAATAGTTGATGTCAACTTTGTAATAATTGATGCTATCTCTTGCGTTCTTTTTTTTTTTTTTTTTTTTTTTTTGGCTGAAGATTTTAAAATCAAGGTAACCCTTGCCATTAAAAAAAAACTAAAAAAGAATTCATAAGGGATTATATAGCTGTAAGACTATTTAGGTTATCCTCCTAAAAGTCTGAAGAGCAAAATTACTGATTTTTGCACACTAATCAAATGTGTATTTTCCACATCCCGTGATCAGTTCAATCACTGGAAGTCATATTCCCCTGTACAAAGCCATACTGTTTCCAAATGTATAGGCAAAAAATAAAATTTGTAAGTCAATGCAAATAATTTGTATTGACTCTCTTCACATATTATCCATATAAACAAAGCAGTTAGTGATGTTGATACTTTATGGTTAGGTCTAAATTGTAGTAAGTTTACACAGTACACTTACTTACAGTACACTTTTTTGTTTATGGAGCATTTGGTAGTTATAGAATCATTGAATCTTTTGAGTTGGAAGGAACCTTTAAAGGTCATATACTTCAACTTCCCTGCAAAAAACAGGGTTACCTACAGCTAGATCAGTTTGCTCAGAGCCTGATCCAGCCTGAACTTCAGTGTCCAGGGACAGGACATCCTCCTCTTCTCTGGGCAACCTATTACAGGGCTTCACTACTCTTACTATTAAAATAATTTTTATTATATCTGATCTAAATCTCTCCTCTTTTAGTTTGAAACCATTTCCTTTTTTGTCTATCAGAACAGACCCTGAAAAAAAGTCTAATCTCTTCTGTTTTGTAGCTTCTTTTTAGATACTGAAAAGCCATTTGCAGGTCTCTCCAGAACCTTCTCTTCTTCAGGCAGAACAGCCCCAGCTCTCTCAGCCTGTCCTCATCAGGGAGCTGTTCTGTTCCATCCCTTGGATCATTTTTGTGGCCCTCCTCTGGATACGCTCCAACAGATCCACATCTCTCCAGTGCTGAGCACTTCTCCTGTGGATGCAGTGCTCCAGGTGAGGTGTCACAGCACAGAGCAGAGGGGCAGGATCTCCTCCCTCACCGTGCTGTCCACGCTGCTTTGGATACAGCTCAGGATACAGTTGGGTTTCTGGGCTGCAAGGGCACATTGCTGGTTCATGTCCAATTTGCCGTCCTCTATTACACCTTCACTGAAGGCCACTATATTGGTCAGGCAAGACTTGTCTGTGGTAGTCAGAGATGTGAGATCAGTTGTAAATTCTTGTCAGGATTAACACTGAATTTTCTATGACTTATACAGAGAGAGCATCAATAGTCACAGCTGTGTGAATAAAGTATGAACTGGTGAAAGGAATTTTGCTGCTACACTTTAAGCTGTTTACTGTATGTGATAAGCCTGAATTTATTCCTAGAATTAGCCAGAGATCCAGTGCACTGAAGAATATACCTTTGCATCTGAGGAGTGAAAGGCAAAACTGAAAATAAAAACGCATCGTAATGAAGGTCTCAGTCCCAGAAGACCGAGATCTGGATTTTAATTATTATTTTATCTGGATTTTAAAGAGTTATGTCAAAATACGGCTACATTGTCTCTCCAACAGTTCCCTTTGAAGACATACAAAGCACTGTGGTGTATCATTTAAATGATGAACTGAATGTACCGAGCATCACTTTATATAAAATGAAAGCCTGAACATGTGTATGCGAAACTAACATTGATTTTGGTGTACATGATGCACATTGTGTGTAACACATATGATTTACATATAAAACCAGAGCTTTCTGTCTAAATTCAATTCCTTACTTTTGCTTCTGTAATCCACTTTTTCTGTCTTTTTTTTAATTTCCTAAGTCTACTTGGAGTAATAGTAGAACTAGAAAGGGAACATGGGACAATTATATTATTTAACTAATCTTCTCAAGCAATTTTAGTACAAATTATTGATATGCTGATCATATCAGTAATAATCTATAGATAATGACAATTGCTCATCAGATATTAACTAGGCTAAAGCTTTGTACAGGCTAATATCAGAGCTTACTCGTATTAGTTTTAAACCTTTAATTGCATGTCATTATCGATTTGCTTATGAAACAAAAAGCTGCTCCTTTTCCATCAGCTATGTCAGCCTGCCATTTGAAAGGGAGTAAGCTTGATACATCTCTATGAAGTGTTTTCTAATTTACCTTATCTTGCCTGTATTTTATATCTTACAGTGCACCTGGCCCGAGTTTACTAGAGCTCATTGTTCATCTGAAGAAGCTTTTCATCTAATACATTAATAGTATTACTTTTTTGATTACTTTTTTCAGCAATCCACTTAGCTTTCCTATCTGAGCTCAAGATAGTGCACATTAATTACATTATCTAAATCAAAACAACATGCATACTCTGCAAGCAACATTCTTAAAAATGTTGCAACAAATTAGTTAAATGAAGTTGAGTGCTCTTGAAAGTTCTCTAACCAGTTACTGATAGATGCAATCTGGGAAGCATTTTGCAAAAAATATTTATTGAGAATATTTAACAATAGGTATTGAGAGTTTATGAAATTGACTGTAAGCATGGCCTCAGTATAGAGAGCTAAAAAGGAAGCTTGCATGAGACAAGTTTATCATAGAAATTTATATTTTCCTCTCTTTTTGTGGAGAACAGAACTGCAAGGCAGGAGAGTTGTTTAACCATTCCTTGTTTTTTAGCTGTGAAAATAAAAATGATTTCTTTGTATACCATGTCAGAGTTGTTAGGAAGCTAACATGGATGGAAAGCACAATTACTGTGAAGTATGGTTGAATTAATACCCTACAAATCCCTGCTTTTTTTTCCTCAGAGAAGTGATGATATTGTTGACTAGAAGTTTTTCACATGTAATCACAAAAGCTTCAGTTAGCCCTTGACAATGAATTTTGGGGTGTGTAAACTTGTACTGTCTTTGAAACCAGGATGAAAAAAACTGTGCGTCTTTCTGTTTGAAGATGGAACAATTGCATTCATATTTAGGTCACAAATTATAAACCAAATAATGCCAGCTTGTGGGTGAAGTACTCAGGTGATCATTACAAGTGAAAGATTGGGATAGAAATTTGTCTGATATTGATCAGAATGACATTGCTTAACAAAGAAGATCAACCTTCAAGCAGACTGGCTGAGTTACAGTTTTTTTTCCCAGGATAATAGAAGGGCTAAGATGTGTTCTGGCAAGTCTTCAGTTGACAGGACAAATTAAGCCCTCATTGCAACAATGAAGAACAACAAATATGGTATTTTGTATACTTAACAAAGAAGTGATCTGAAGAACAGCTTACTCCCTTTCTCCTTCCTTGGGATTTTGCATTACAGAATTCTTTGAGCTCAAAGGGACTTTTAAAGGTCAGCTAGTCCAGCTACCCTGCAATGAACAGGGTCATCTACAGCTAGATCAGGTTGCTCAGAGCTGCTCCAGTCTGACTTTGAATATCTCCGAGGACAGGGCATCCACCACATCTCTGGATAACTTGTTCCAGTGCTTCACTACCCCAATTAAAAAAAATAATTTTCTTATATCTGACCTAAATCTCCCCTCTTTTAGCCTGAAACTGTTTCTCCTTGTCTGATCACAGCAGGCCCTGATAAAAAACCTATCTTCCTCTTTCTTATAGCTTTCTTCTTAGGTTATATATAAGGAGGAAATTTTTTACTCAGAGGGTGGTGAGGCACTGGAACAGGTTGCTTAGAGAAGCTGTGGATGCCTCATCTCTTGAGGTGCTCAAGACCAGGGCCCTGGGCAGCCTGAGCTATTACCCAATCTAGTGCCTCACTTTATGGTTGGCAACCCTGCCTACAGGAGGTGGTTGGAAGAGGATGGACTTTAAGGTCTCTTCCAACCTAAGCTGTTCTTTGATTCCATGATTCTGTTATCACCAACTCCAATCACACAACTAACTAGTAAGTCCACCACTAAACCATGTTGCTAAGCACCACACCCACATGTTTCCTATGTACCTCCAGGAATGGTGACTCGTTCACTTCTTTGGGCAGCCTGTTCATAGAATCATAGACTGGTTTGGGGGTTGAAAGGCACCTTAAAGATTATCTAGTTCCAAGCCCCAGCTGTAAGCAGCATTGTCAACTACTAGATAAGGTTCAACTACTCAGGGCACCAACTGACCTAGACTGCTTCCTGGACACAGTATTACAGGTGGGCATCATGCAGGCAAAGCAGAAGCAGACAGTCACCTCCATCACCCTTCTTTAGATGCAACCAAGATTCTGTTGTCCTGGGCTGAAGTGCACACTACTGGCTCAATATCAAGTTTTTCATCCACCTGACCTCCCAAGTAAGGCTGCTCTCAATTCAACCTGGGAGAAAAGAAACTTTGAGAAGACATTGTTGGTTAGTAGAGAGGAGTGAATGCCTGGCGAGTTGCATTTGTTGTCATTGCATGATGAAAAGATGGACTGTATAAAAGTAATTTGCAGTTAATAGGGTTGTTTATTTTGGTAGACTTTTCCTTAAATTTGTTTTCTCTAGTGTTTCTTGGAGTGTATTCGAACACTACAGTGTCTGTACAGTACATTCCTGGGATTTCCAAACATTGGATACAGCTTAACTAAGATCCTCAAGATAACCTCCCTCCGCCCCCCTGCCCCCCACCCCCCCCTTTTTTTTTTTTTTGTTATTTTGTAATTTTGTTGTTTTGTTATTTTCCATCTGAAAATGAAATCCACTGAATGCCGAAAGAGTTTGAGACTGCTCACACGGTTTTTGGAAGATTTATTTTACTGAGAGGAAGACATCAAAAGATATCACTAGATATCTGTGTTTCCATGTAAAATGTGCTGGCCACACCTTAAACCTTTGTTATTTTAATGGAAAGAGATCGATGATTTAACATCTCTATAATGTCCAATTTAAAAAAAAAAAAGTCAAATGTGAAAATTTTAAGCAAGCCATTTAGAGACTAGCAGATAGTTAAACATAAATTATTACTGTACAACAATTAAAGTTAGTGGGAATTACTTTCATGTTTCAATATTGTTATTGTAATAAAGGATAATTGTGATACAGAAATTGAAATTGGAGTTGCAGTGATTGAAAACTTGTATGACAGATACTTGAAGATGCTGGCAGTTTGAGTTCTTTAATTTTGCCCTTGGACTTCTGGTAATTGCCTTAACACACACGGCAAGGTGCCATTAAGTGCAATAATAAGAAAAACCTATCACCACCACTTTAAAAAAATACATTCTGTAATGCTGAAATCTACACCCTTTTTTAGGAAACAGAAAATGTTCTTTCTGATTTTACTACCTATATTACTGATCACTTTTTAGACTGGGCTTAGCTCTTCTATCAGATACTGCAGGCTAGAGGAATCCATAGTCTTTAGACAAGTATGAATTCCTGTTCCTGCAGAAGCTGCTGACTGTGTGACATGATGTAAGTCATTTAACCATTTTGTGTTTTTTCATTGTAGGTGATATATCCAGGCTGGATGTGGCCCTGGGCAGCCTGGTCTGCCAGGGTGGTTGGCAACCCTGCCCATGGCAGGGGGGTTGTAACTGGATGACCTTTGAGGTCCTTTTCAACCCAAGCCATTCTATGATTCAGTGATTCAAGTTTAGTTTTCTGTAAGTTTTCTGTGTTTTTATGAATGCTTTGATGAATTTGATAAAAAATGATTTGGGTTAGATGCCATGCAGATCATGAAGGGAATGTGATTTTTAAAATGAGGTTAATTCAGAAAAGCTGTTTTGAAAAAATATAAATCAATTGAAACCTTATTTCTGTACTTTTTCAGTTATTCATTAGGTTTGAAAAACATTCACAAAAGATTGCATCGGACATAAGTCTGACATATGTAAGACTTTTTATTATTGCTTACTCTTCTTACACTGTTAGTCAATGGTTTTAGAATGATTTGAGCGATTAACTTATATACCTGTTTAAAAAGTTTAAAATGTTGCTGGCTGTAGTTTTATAATCTTGCTATATGCTTTATTGTATTCCAAATATTTAGTTTATTTTGAAAATAATGGATTATAGCTTCACTGTCATAAATGAGAGAAAAAACAGTTATTGGTGAAAATCAAGAATGGCAAATTTTATTTCATTATCCATGTTAACACAATAGTTGTAGAAAATCTTCATCATGAATAGGTTGTTAGGGAAGAAGTTATTTTTCACAAATACGTGCTACAATTTCACAGAATGTGTTACATTCATTACAAAGTTGAGGAAATAGATAATGGAATTTTCAGAGGAGTTTCTCAGTGAGCTATAATGGTAGGTCTCAGTCTGCAGTAGGCAGGATGTAATTACCTAGTTTAAATAGAAAGTGATGGGACTAAATTGGGCATTCTGAGTAAGTAGCTCATACTACTCAGATCTACTACACAGATTTCACGTATTGCCACTAGATGTTCTAGGAGAACCATTCCCTTCAGATCCTGATTGTAGTGAAATAACAATTATAGTCAGTATAATATTTTATTTCTTTTTTTTAGTATTGTTTATCATACATTTAACATTAATATAAATGCATATTATTATCATTAATATCTTCATTCTTAGTCTTATTGTTAGGTCTCAGAAAATTGGGGTTCTTCTAGACTGGGTGTAGACATGAACCATGTTTTTACATCTTGTTAAAAATGAACCAACCCAGAGTTCATTTGCATTCTTTTCTGTTATGCGGTATCTTTTCTTCTTTCTTATTCCTTCTTCAGTGTAGAAAGACTTTTGTTTATTTAGCTTTGCAATTGCTTTTATTCTGCCCAGTACCTACTGGTTTCCAGGACTGAACTTGAAACTCTTCTTGTTTTGTCATTAGTTATTCTTTTAAAGAATTTTTTAAAATTCAGTTTCCCACATTAGTCATTATTCTCTCTTAAGCATTTACATTTATTCTTTCCTGTGTTTTTCCTCCGATCTTTCTAAGGTGATAATGAAAATTAAGTTTCTTGCCTAACTATAGATTATTATTATTTTTTTTTTAATCTGGTGCACATATAAAATATAGGATGCAATAAATTTGTGTTTGCACTTGTCATTTGTTTCAGAATTTCTAAGTAATTTTGTGGCTTTCCACAAAATGCATTTTATTTATTGACATCAGCAGTCTGTCAAAACGTAGCTGTATTTCTCAAAAAAGTCACTTTTCAATCAATCTCATGAGGTTTCTTTTTTTGTTGTTCACCACCAAGGCTTAATATGACTAATTAATGCTGTTTTATTATGTATTATTTTAAAAACATTTAAAATATTCTGTAACAGTGATTTCACAGAGCGATATTAATGCATGCTGCTCAATCTTTACCTCTTGTAGGATTTTTTAGACAATCTGGCACTTTCTAAAAACTACTTAGATCCCTTTCACTGTCTTATGCCTGCAATATTTGAATCTTGTGTGATTCAATCACCTGTGTGAATATTAGTTTTTGCAGAATTGAAATTAGAAAATTTTTAATTGTGAATAATTTTGCACAGGCAATATGCTATCCAAATTGTTTTCATGAGCTTACAGAAAGTTTTGCTTAAATCAGTTACTTTTCTAACTTGTGAAACATAAGGAGACAAAAGCATAAGCAGCTTTCAGCAAATGCAGTCAATTAGCTGCAGTTATTCTACTATATATTCTGCATGTAATTGCACTATACTGGTATTGTACAAAATGGATACTGTCTCTTTTACAGTATACAATTCTTTCAAAGATCCAAAGTTTCATTGTTGTTTATTTATTTAACAAACAGTATGTAGGAAATAAGATTATTTATTTTATGCTTTCTTCTGAAATCAATGGAATTAATATTTTTTTCTGACTTCCCATGGCTAAATTGATACAGTCTAGCCATCTGGAAAACACTATTTATTGTATATTAGTTCTTTATTAGTTCTCCATCAAGAAAAGACAAAAAACCCCCAACATTCCTTAAAATTTCTTATCCTTTGTTCTTGAAGGTCACTGTCGTGGGAGGTTGTCTTTGTAGCTGTGGATCTTTTCTGTCATGTAAGCTTGCAACTTGAGATATTTGAAAGGAAAATTTGAAAAACTTAATTGTATTCAATCACAATACCTGATTTGCTAAGAAACAAACTACTATGTTCTCAACTGATTAACTCTTTCAGCTTTAAATGTTTTTTGTCAAAGGCACATGGCAGTGTCTTATTCAGGCTTGGACATTTCAAATCCAGTAACTATGAGGTCAGGCAATTATCTCTTTCTTTACTTACTGAAGTCTTTCTTCATTTGTACTAAAATGACTTAGACAAGTCTCCATGAATATCTAGAACGTAGCTCAAATTCAACAGAGGACAAAACAAAACTCTTTTTCTCTAGACCTATATCCCCTCCTGTTTCTTGTCTTGATACTGGTAGAGAACTTTGCCAATTGCATCTGGCAGACACAGCCGTAGCCTGGATATAATCTTCAGTCCATTTTTGATTCAATCATTTGTACTGAATCTGCCAGACAGGGTAGGTTATGGCATTCTGTGAAATTTGCCAGAGCACACAAGAAAAGATCTGTTAATAGTTTGTTTATTTCTATATTATTTGTGGAAGGATGTCTGAAAATCTGCCAATACAAAGTTTTACTGTCGGCATTATGCCAACTAATTTAAAACAATAAAGTCAGTACCTATTCTGTGGTTTGGGGGGGACTGCAGAACTTTTGACCAGTAGGAGAGTTTATCCAGACAGATTTATTGTATCAGATTTTTCTTATACTTTCTGAAATAAAAACTTCTTTATTCAGCTTCAGAACTGGTATTCTAGTTTTCTCTTGCTTTACCATTTATCTCAATTATTGTAAAGTCATTTTTCTTAAATTTGAAAAATGCAGAGCTGTCTTTCATGCGTATTTATCTAAAATATTTCTGCACTGTGTAGTTTGATGCTATCTCACATCTATATACATCTTCAAACTGGTTCTGAAACTTTTCACTTCAAGCATCCCAACTTCTCTATTTCTACCTCCTTTCCACTTCTCCTTTCTACCACAGAATCACAGAATGGTGTGGGTTAGAAAGGACTTTAAAGATTATACAGTTCCAATGCACTTGCTGGGAGCAGGGTTGTTTCCCACCAGCTCAGGCTGCCCAGGGCCCCATCCAACTCAACCCAGATCACTTCCAGGGATGGGGCATCCACATCTTCTCTGGGCAGTTCTGCCAGTGCCTCAACACCCTCTGAGTAAAGAATTTCTTCCTAACATCCCATGTAAATCACCTCTCTTTAAGTTTAAAGGATTCCCCCTTGCCCTATCACTATCAGACCATATAAACTCTTTCTCCCTCCTGCTTATAAGCTCCCTTTAAGTACAGAAAGGCCACAGTGAGATTTCCCTGGAGTTTTTTAAAGCCCAGATACGTCAGCCTTTCTCCAACCTTTTTATCATCCTCGTGGCTCTTCCCTGGACCCAGTCCAACAGTTCCATGTCCTTCTTGTGCTGAGTGCCCCAGACCTGGACACAATACTCCAGATCGCGCCTCATGAAGGCAGAGCAGAGGGGGAGAATCCCCTCCCTGTCCTTCCGCCACTCCTCTGTTGCTGCAGCCCAGGATACTGTTGGCCTTCTGATTTGCAAGCACACACTATTGGCTCATGTCCAGCTTTTCATCCACCAGAAAGGCAACTGAATGGATCACTCCTACCTATTTACCCATCATTGACCCATTATGCCAGTAATTACTGCTCACTTGTTAAATTTTCAAATCTTTTTTTTCTTTTCCTCTTGATGGAAATTTACATAAAGATTCAGTAATCCCTTATATCCTATCACTTTGTATGCTACTTTGCTATTCTAACTACAAAGAATTCATTTTGGTTAGATCAAGGTTTTTATGAGATTGCTGCCTCTAATACTGAACACAAGCATTGTTATTTCCCAGTTCCCTGCCTGTCTTTATCCGTTTCTGGTCTTTTACCACAGATTTTCACTTAATGTGCATGAAACTAGAATTTTAATCCCAATTTCTGCATCAAACCATTCAGAACAAATCACACACATAGAGAAGATACAGAATTTTAGTCAGTGAAAACTGATGGAGGATTACAAATTACAGCCTGCAACATCTTGAATTTATGAGTTAGTATAGGTATACTCATCCCATACTGACCATGCATTTTCATGCTTTTCTTAAATTTTATGTATTTTGTTTACCATTCCCAGCCATATATTTTCAAGCAGTACAAATAGCTTCATAGAACAGCTGTCATACAGTCTCATCTACCTTCTGAAATATTTTTAGGACAAATATCATAGACTGAGTAGTTCTGTTGATTTATAATATCAGTAATGCTCCTCAGAAGAAGACAGGAAAAAATAATCCTGTGAAATCTTCATGTTCCAGGCTATCTCAGAATTCTTAGCTTGTTTTACCAGAGGTGATTAACCTGATAAACTACTATTAACTTAGATCTATGGCTTATGAAATAATGGAACGTTTCTGGCTTCTTCTGCAATCATGCATTTACTAATTTAAAATTTTACTTTATTTCTCAATTTCAAATTCCATCAGATTCCTTTTGTTTGAGGTTTCTGGAGGGAGTCCACTGTTAGTGTTGTTTCCATTGCCTGAAAAGGCTAGATTTTATATTAGTTCTATATTCACTAGTGTTTGGTTAATCCTGCTATTCACAATGATAAGGCATTACATTATTGACAGGCAGTTGCTAGATCATGACAAGAAGTCAATTGTCCATGCTGTTTCTTTATTAATATAAGGGAAAACAGTCCTGTCAAGGACATTGCTAAACATTTTCGAAGTTTGGGAGTTGGTACAGATTGTGGGTTACTCTCAGATGGCTGTTTGCTTGCAGAAAAGCTGTTGTGGAAGATAATAGACTTTAATAAATAGAACTTGTTCTGCCCTATGGCAGTTAGTCTGAGTGCCAGAGAATGGTATTGCTCACAGTTAATTTATGCCAACAGCTGTAACCTCTAAGCAGCAAGTTTGTGTGCCTTGCTAAGCTCAGAACTCAGTAGAAGTCAGTTTTTAGGCGCTCTTGCATTACACTGAAACAAAGTATGGCGCTGTAGAATTTTCATGCATTTATTGTTCTTTGGAGTGGAATATATCACCTAAAAAAATCATCCAAAAGTCTTGCAGCCCTGGAATGGTTAGTTCAATGCCTGATTTCCAGTAATGCTGAATTTCTGTGCCTTATTTCTGTGCTGAATTTGTCTACCTTCAACCTCTAATCAGAATACCTAGCCATACTTCTGCCTTGATAATCTATTGCCCCACTTCCCATAAAACTGGCAAGATTGTTTCCAGCAGCCACATGCATTTATACCTAGAAGTTTCAGCTCAACCATGTAAGTTCCCAAAAAATTTAATCTGGAAGAATTTGTAGTCGTGAGTAAGAGCTGCAGGAAAATTTGGAATTTTTAGGCAAAACCACAAGTTAAGAGGGTTACCGTATCATGTAACTAATAAACACACTGAGAGAATTTATGAATCAGATAGCCTCTCTCTAATTTGGTGATAATAAAACAGAAAGGAAATCCGCCGGGTCACTTTTCCTAATGCATTAGCCATTTCAGCAGAGAGAGCAGATAAATGATTTTAATACCGAGTCATTATACTGATACTGTTGGATGACAGATATCCTAATTGCACCTGGAAGGATAGTTGGCTATTTCAGTAAAATTTGAGGGGAGGCTTATAAATGAGATATACTTTGTATGACCTTGCATGGTCTTGCATGATCCTGTACATATGTAAAAACTGAGAGCAGCCATGTAGAGAAGGACTTGGGTATTCTGGTGGATAAAAAGCTTGATGCAAGCCAACACTGTATGCTTGCAGCTCAGAAGGCCAGCTGTGTCCTGAGTTATATCAAAAGAGGGGATCATTCAGTGGATAAAGAACTGGTTGGATGGTTACAGCCAGGGGGTTGTGATCAATGTGACTCCGTGTCCAGGTGGAGGCTGGTGACAAGCAGTGTGCTCTAGGAATCAGTCTTGGGACTGGTGCTGTTCAGCATCTTTATCAACAGCCTATACAGTGGAATCGAGTGTGTACCCTCAGCATAGCAGCATATCAGCTTGCTAATAACATCAAGCTGAGTGGTGCAGTTGACAAAATAGAAGGAAGGAATGCAATCCAGAGGGATGTGGGCTGTCTTGAAAAGTGAGGCCCCAGAACAAGAAAGATGTGGAGCTGTCAGTTCAGAGGAGACCACAGAGGTGTTCAGAGGGCTGGAACAGCTCTCCTACAAAGAAAAGTTGTGGGAGCTCAGCTTGTTTAGCTCAGAGAAGGCTCCAAGGAAATCTTGTTGCAGAGTTGCAGACTTCCTGTCCTCAAAGGGAACTTATGAACAGAAGGGAGACCATCTTTTACACAGGCAGATAGTAATAGAACAAGTTTTTAAACTAAAAAGAGGAGGTTTATGTTAGGTTTACTCAGAACATGGTAAGGCCCTGGCATAGGCTGCACAAATAGCTGTGGATGCCCCATCACTGGAGATAGTCAAGGCCAGGTTGGATGGGGCCCTGGGCAGCCTGAGCTGGTGAAAGGCAACCAGCCCATGGCAAGGGTTTAGAACTAGACATTCCCTCATCCCTTCCACTTCGTGTCATTCTATTATTCAGTTATTCTCATCTTCAAAATTAGTTAACTGGGTATAATAAATGTCAGTCATTTTTTTAAGAAATATTTCATATTCTTTGTAATTCTCTTCCTTTTTGCAATGTTGTTTGTTACATATCCATTTTTCAGACTATTACTGCATTTTTGCATATACATTTCCAAATTCTATCTGCACTATTACATTGCAAGTTGATGATTAATTCTTAATTCTATATAACATGCAAATGACGTGTCTTGAGTAAAAAATGCCCTTAAACAGTGAGCTTGTCAAAACAAGAATTGTTATGGCTCCAAAGTTTCAGAAGTGTTCGTCCCATATGGGGAATGGGTTTGTAGGCAAGTGGTAGCAAATGGTGTAATATGAATAGAAGAAATATAACATGAGGACTATTTTCACTGATTTTATTTACAGTCTATAATGTCTTGTAAAAAATAGCATTGACTAATGGATTTTCAGCTGGGCCATACCCTAAACCTGGACATCACATGTGGCTCTGGATGCTGTGGCAACTGCAGCTGTGTTGTCAAGGAAACAGTCTTGTGCTCAGTAGGCAAAACCAATGAGGATTAAGCAGGGGCTATATTATAGCTAAGCCTCTGTGACCTTATCAGGGAGCAGCAAAATCCGTCTGTTCTTCACTGTGCAGGTGTCCGTCAGGAGCAAGGAAGATATGCACAGGCAAAGACATACTTGCAGTAAATCTGACTTAAATGTAAGACTGGGATTATTCAAACAAGTGAATGTATTTCCCAGTTAGATGGATTAAAAGACTCTACTTGTGTAAGTAAAATGTTGATATAAAGTAAAAGTAGATACTATGAAGCAAAGTAATGTAGCATGTTTTTTCTGTTAGCTACAAAATAAGGAAGAAATTAATTAAAGTATAGTGAACTTTAGAAATCTTTTCAGTCTTTGTTATAGCTTTGTAATCAGGCTAAAATTACACAGAAGTGCACCATTATTAAAAATATTAATTTCCTATTGTTAAGAAACATTGCAGATGGAACACTGAGATGTAAAATAGTTTTCAGCAGCTTCAAGCACAGTGTTCTTCTTCAGTACTAAGAATGAATTGATGCATGTGTCACTGAAGTAAACTCAAACTCCAGCATACACCTGTTATTTCATGCCAGCGTTTTGTATCTAAATGAATCAAAGTTCAAATGGAACTAAGATAAATAAATGCAAGGCAAAAATACCTAGTTGCTTTTTTCTGGATTGGGAGGAGAGTTTGGAGAGAAAAAGTTTATTAAATTGCTCTCATAAGTTAATTAGTGTTTGCTTATACTTTAAAATATTCTTCTATATTTTTATTATTTAGGAAGGAAAAGAGAGTTTTCTACTTTCAGTGCAGTTTTATACGAATGAATAGACAAGAAACTGCATTTTACTTGATTTGGCAGAATCTCCAGAGTTTATCGTGCTTAACTACTTTACAGTGTCACACAGCATCAATGGTGATTAAATGCTTTTTTAAATTAGCGCCATGTTTTGACTGTTAAATTGGATTTATTAATCATTGTATTTCTCTTCTTTCAGTATATCTTTTAGTGTTTCATGCCTGTCTTTAAAAAAAATAAAGGTAATGTTCATTTGTCTGTAGACAATGCCAGATGAACAATTTTCAGCAGTGATACTGTACAGTACTTTGTACAGAACAGACAGGGGCTGAAGCGAACTGTCATTAGACATATCTGATTATCACAGAGATTTCACTTTACTTTTTGACAAATCTAATGATTTGTTTTCTTTCTTGATGTGTCTTTTCTCCTACAATGAGTTTAACTTAAACCGACCCAAGCTATTACATTTTGTCAGGTTTTGAAGTTTCTTTTCATGTTTTCCTCTCTATTTTCAGTGAAGGCTGTGCTTCTACATTTATTTCTCTTTTTAAGAATCTGGGTTTTTTTTCCTCCCAGAATTGCTGGTTCTATCATTTCATTTGTGTTACTGAAAAATCCTGTGCATAGGATATTTCATGTTAGATAAAGTAGTTCAAACATTTTGCAGCGTGTTTGAGGATGTTGGAAATGACTTCAGAGCTTAATTTCCAAGACTAATGACTTATTAAGATTTTATATCAAAACATTAGGGAAAGAAGTAAAACAAATAAGGAAGTGAAGATTTGACTATTTCTGTGAGCTGCATGTGTTGTAAGTCTTGTTAAAAATGTGCAACAGGAAAGTAAGGAATGACAGTGTACTTGATTCTAAACCATTGTGAAATCAGACTTGTTAGAATGCGTGCAACAGTTAGCTTTAGAAATTAAGTCTTTGGAGAAAAATCCACTATGACAAAAAATGTTCAGAGAAACATATACTTTAACATTGAAAATGGAAGGATTAGAAGATGTATTGTACCTCCCAAAAAGTTTGACATCCCTATTTCTTCTTTCTTTATTCATTTTTTATTTTCAACTTATCGCACTGTTTCATCCTCCGATCTTTCTGTTACTGTTATTCTGAAGGTTAGACAGCTGGATTCTTTTCCTACTTAACTATCTTCTAGACTTTTTTCTATTCCCTGCATTTTTTCCTAGTTTTATACAAATACTTCTATCTGTATTCTCCCTCGGTAATTTTCCTCTGCTTTTCAATCGCTTAAAACATTCTTTATTAATTAGCTTGGCTTCTAAGAGGGGTTTGATGCGAATCAAGTTGATTTTTTAGTCTAGAGCTAACTAGTGTAAATGATCTTTTACTAACAGCAACAAATTGAAGCTGCTTCTTTAAACCAACTAAGTGCTCTAGCGGTGTGTCAGTGATCTACCGCAACATAATTTACTATTCTACTTGATGAGACCATATTCCATCCTTAACAATAGGTAGATCCACAGCAGTCTCTCCAGCTGGGCTACTTGTGGACCCGCAGGCAGAGGAGGCTTTTCCTGCTTATGGAGTGAGTTAGACTCATCCAGGACATGCTGTCTGTCTTGTACAAGTGCTGTGCAACCGATCTGTTTGTGAACAACAAAGTTACTTCTGTAGATCTACGGCAGGCTGCCGGCGCGCCCCGAACCAGCTGTCCAGGTGTTCCAACTTGCATAGTATTTTCTTCCAAAGTGAAATGCTGAAAAACACAATTCTCTCATTCAATTATTAATTAGTTCTGTAACTTCAGTCCATCTATTGTAAATGCCTTCTACCATGGAGATGTAATCTATGTGATCAAATTCAGAAATGAATTGAGGAGTATTCGCTGGAAACATGTTAACATGAAATCAGATTAATTATGCTTTATCAGTGAGGAGGAAATCAGAACTAGACCTAGAGCAGTGTATTTAGGCTTAATTTTTCTTCATCTTTTATCTTACATAGTTATTTACAGTACTGAATAATTGAAGAATAGTTTTACTAAATTACACTCTTCACATTTGACATGCACTGTCCATTAATATAAACACTCCATTAAAAATGGAAGACTTCAAGTGTTGCAGCTGCTATTGCCAAAGAGTTAAACAGAGAACTGCAGTTTTAATAGTAATGAATAGAAGAGTATAATATGTGCAAGTGAAATGAATTTCTACCAGTATTCTTCTCTGACTCTTTTGAATGTGAATGCAAATCATACTAATCCCCTTAGGTTATGGTGAATTGATTCCATTCGTATGAGTTCCTCAGTTTATAGGAATAAACTGTGTACTGTATTATTTTTGTACTATACTGCAATATTTTGAAGTTGGTGCACTGTTGATAAAGTATACATTATGAAACTGCACTTCAGATGTTTGATTGTTTTGTTGTTGTTGTTTTTATATATTTTTTTCCTCTATACTTTCTGACCTGCCTTACAAATTTAAATGTAAAATTTTCCAGGCAGGTAGCTTAGTAGCCGTAAATCACTTTTTGAACGGGTTTTGATGAATGAAACATTAAAACTTAAACACGCTTTCAGGTGGTTAGGCTGTTGGTTCTTGTGATGAATGTTGTATACTTTTCCAGATTATTAATTGAAGCAAATGCTAAACATGCACGCTTTTCATTCCTACTTTTATTTAAAACATTGGATTTTTAGTTTAATGTCTTAGAAGTGATAGAAACAAAGTCCAGTAGATTATTAATAAAAGAATTAAGGAATTTGGTTCAGTTGATTTGCTGATGTTCTTTAATGTCTGGATTTCTAGTCTACAGTCTAGACAAAACCTAAGTACACTGAGGAATGCAACAGCAGTAATGTTCATCTTGTTAAGAGATCTTCAGTTTTGCTGGGAAGAACACAGAGGATCTTTTTTTTTTTTTTTTACCAGCTCTGTTTTTTAAGGGTATTAATGGCCTGCATCCAAGAAGGTGATTACTTCAGTGCTTGTTGCTTAGGACTTATACTTAAAAATGTGGTTGCTAACACAAAACTGTGTTGCTTCCCTAGGTGGTGTTAAAGTCTTTTCAGACAAGAGAACATAGAAATTGCTGCACCGCATCAAAGCTGAGGTTCAATTTATTCAGCCTATGATCAGAGTTGATAACATGTTCTTCATAGAAAAGGCGATAATCTGTCACATTTACAGATCACTCAGTTTAACAAAGAAAGTTTCATGCTAGCTTCTCCCAGTCATTCTTTGTGAGGCTTGATTTGAATGCAGAGACTATTGATTTGGATGAAGAAAATAAAGGAAAGGTAAAGGTTACTTTGCAGTGTCAACTGGGTAAAGGAGAACAGTAAGACAAGTAGATGGAAGAGGAAAGACAAGAAAAACCAAGAGAATGCTAATGGCACAAACGGCTGAATAGTCAGTATTAGACAGATACTGCCTGAACTGGAATGGTAAAATGTGATAAGATTCAGGACATAGTTTTAGAACTGCATCAGACCCTGTTAATAAACAAGATCGTAAGACTGGGATAAAAGTTTTTATTAAGTATTTCTTTTTGCCAATTTTTCAGTTTTTCAGTTTCTGAGTAATAATAGACCAGTTTATTTTAATTGTTTTTTGTTGTTGTTGTTGTTGTTGTTTTGTTTTGTTTTTGTTTATATGCCCTCATAATTATCCACTTTCTAAATTAGAGTCCAGGGAATTTTTTTTTCATTTTGTATCATAGCTTTTTTCTCTATCTTTCCTTATACTTTCTGCATCGTATTTGAAATTCCTATCTGAACTTCCTTCTTTTTGTATTCTTGCTTCTTTTTTTTTGCCTGTGTGTGATACTTAGAACTGAAATCAGTGTTGACAGTTATAGCTACACCTTTGATTTCTGTAGTCCATCAGAACACTGATAATATTCTCTTCCATTCTAATTCTTATGCATTGTTTCTGCTTAAGCATTTGAGCAACTTTGGATATTGAGAGAAAGGTCTGCTTTCTTAATAGGTTGATTTGACCATATGTCCAGTATCTGCACAGGTAATTTATTTCCTTTCATCATCTGAGTTTGCCAGTTATCAGTAAAATTGTACTTGCTGATGTGATTTTCCAGATGGACAGTGTGTCCATGTTCTTGAATGTAGAGCAGAGCTCAAGGACAACTTGCATATCTCCTGTGCTGGAGCTTGTGGAGATAGCAGTAAAGGTCTTTGCTGTTTGCTCTATTAGTCATTTGTTGCTCCCAAAATATTCCTTTTTCACTTGAGATAATAAGATAGAAGGTTATATTTACTTTCCATTGCAAGGAAATACTTACTATTTTTTTCAGACTCTATCTTTCAGCTTTTAATTAAATGACAAGGTTACAGGCTCTCTATCTCTCAAGGTAGTGTATTTAATGGAAGAATGTGTCACAATTAGGCAGTTATTCTTTCATCCAGATGTCCCTACAGTGAGATGGCTGGCCTATTCTTGATTTCTTTATGATTGTAGAGTTGCACTCTCCTTCTTACTCAAGCAATGTTAAAGTTCTTTCCTCTTATATGACATATACTCATGTTTTGGCTACAACAATAATCCTACAGTGGTGAGGACAGTTATTAAGTAATAACAAATAATTACAAGGTTATTACATTATAACAAGAAATAACAGGTATGCTGTTCCTGTTTTGCCGACAGTGTGAGCTCAGCCTAAACCTGTAATAGAGTTTGGCATTTGTATAGGATTTTGCTTCTTTACATTTTCTAAACAAGCTTCCTTTAAAATAGTTCATCCTTCCACGGGCATTTTGGCACTGCTTTGCACCCATAGAAGTTTACTCAACTACAGAATATTTCTACTTTCTAACTTTTCTATTTCTGTCACCTGGAATAGTTATGGTGTTTGTAAGCAAAGGTAGCAATCCATTTTGTGATCTTTACCCAGGCATCCAGTAATCATACACATAACTTTCTTTGTGACAGTTAATTTTGTTTTCTACTTGCATCTCATCTTAATTCTTCTTACTTGCATTCTTGTTTGTCGATATCTCTATTTAGTTCCTTGTGCTCTATTTTATGGATTACCTGTAAATTATTTATGTGAACTCCCTTCTGGCAATACAGTGATAGTTCTTACAATTCAAATCTTGATGTGGATGCAGAAAGGATATGCAACACTATTAAACTGATCGTAACATACACACAGTATTTAGATATAATAAACATACACTGTGAAGCAATGGCAAAAGCAGTAGCTATGACAGTGTATAACTAAATCTCAGGATGCCTGTGTATCTTTTGCTTTATGATTTCTAATTTTTCTAAGATGCTGCCAGAATCGTTATTTTCATAAAATTGTCTGTTTTATTGGTATTGATGTACAGTTTTCTTTTGTTGCTGTTGCTCTTCTTTTCTCTCTGCGGTTTTTCCCATGGTGAACTGGATTCATTTGAAATGTTGTAAAATATACTGCAAATAAGTGAGAAACAGAATTAGTACTTAGTCTGTATCAGGGCAAAAAAAGGAAGGATACGCATACACTAATGAGCTGCTTTGGACAACACTGGAATTGAGGCTCAATTTCCATACTAGTAATTCAGTTACTTTGGAGATGTGTTCCTTCAAAACTAGTTAGTGTTTTCCATTTATTTTTGGCTTTTTTTTTAATAGTTAACTGTGTTATTGTGTTCCAAACCTTCCACTCTTACGTACCTTTGAAACACATTTTTCCATTATCCCTGATAAGAAAGCTCCTACTTTTACTGAAAATCTCTTGTGCCATTGAAATAAGGCACTTACAAGGAGATAATGTCTAAAATTTCCCTTTTGATTTCTTTCTAATCAGCCACCTCATTTTAATGTAATTTCCCTGCTTGAAATTCAGTCCTGGGAGGGGTAAATATGTTTGTGTTTTTGTTCTCGCTCGGTTATTCTTTTATTGATGTTTTTTGTTTTATTTATGATTTGCCCATCACTTACCAGGAATGTGATAAATGCAGCTGCTCCTTAGCAATCTCATTTTGATTGCAACTTGTGCATATTGGAGGACTCGCACAAGTTATTGAAGTATTGGATTTCCTGACTGGAGTCACTGAAATAACTCATTTTTTTTGTTTGTTTTTTACCTGAGCAATGAACCCCTGTGCAGTTTATCAGGTTTACAGTCTTATATTATCATTTACTTCTTGTTCTCAGATTTCCTGAGCTTCCAAAGTATGTCACAGTTACTGATATCATCCTTGTCCCACTCTCAGTGTTACAGTCTTAAAATGCCTGTGCTTGCCTATTTAGATGTAGAATCCCTATTCTAATCCCGATCCTGATCCTGTTTCCCTTATCAAGGCAGTGAACTCATTTATCTGATTTGAATCAGCTATTTCAGCAGCTAATCACAGAACCATAGAATCGCTCAGATTGGAAAAGACCTTTGAGATCATCAAGTCCAACCTTCTACTCCTGTGTTGGAGAAAGCAGCTATTTTTCTCATCTTCTATACTGCACTGTGGCATTCCACTTTTTTTTCTTCCATATTTTTTCCATGTCATCTGTTATTAACCTAATTTAAAAACAGTTGCTCTGTTCCTTCAATTTGACTTTTTTTCCCTTTCTTTTGTGTTTTCAGACATTTAGTAGTACTTTTTAAATTTTCTGTGCCCTTTTAAAATGAGACTTTATTGTTAGTTAACTAATGAACTGAATTCTTTGTTTTCTACAAAGCAATTCAGGAAATATTTTCTTTTAGCTGTTTTACTAGTATACCCACCAGTGTAATATAAACTGTATGATACTAATGTCCTGTAAGATAAAAAAGAAATCAGACCAAAAAAAAAAAAACCAAAAACAACTATAGAACTATAAAGTTTTTGAGTACAGAATCACTATTATATGAAGTATGAAGTGTTTATAGATTTATGTAAGTTTTGCAGGAGGAAGCTTCAATTTTCATCAAGCATAATAGGAAAAAATAATTTATTCTTGTAATAATGAATGCACAGAAAACAATACAATAAGAAATGTAATTATGCAATAAATCATACATTTTTCTACTTTTTGTCTTGGTATGTTGAGTTGCTGCTCCACATTTTCAAGAAACGGAGGAGACTGAAAAAATGTTTCTGAATATTAAATAATGGAAGTACCGCATGAAAACTGAGAGGCAAATGCAGGATTTTTTTCCTAAATTCACTAATTTCCTGCTTTTATCATCCCCTGATTTTCTATATATCATAACAGTAGTTTATTCTCTGAGTGTCAGACTGTTTGTATGAAGCAGTACAGTAATTTTCAGGCTCAGTCCAATTTAACATGCTTACAGTATTTCAGATCTGAAATGTTCTACTGCACTAAAATTCTATTCTAATTGCTTCTAAACAAAGCAGAAATAACAGATTGCTAGCACCTTCAACTTGTCCATCTCTCACAGAAGACTGTACGCTATGACTGCTAAGCAAACTGTATTGTTGCTTTATCTTTTAAAGTTTCTAAGTGCAGATTTCCTCATAGGACAAAATTGGTCTTCTTGTCTGAAGCAAAAAAATAGTAGAAAATTTTAAAAACAAAAACATTGTTCCAGTCATTGTGGAATTAAAATTGTTCTCTCCTCTCTACTCCCCTCATTCCTGTTTTGTTTTCTCTTCATAGGTATATATGACCGACCTAGGCTTTGTTGACATAGAAAGTTGAACTGCAAGCTGTGAGTATTTCTTTCTACACATCAGTGAGATGATTTGAAGAATTTTAAATGGGTTAATAGATGAAGCAATATTTAATTTTCAAAAGATGTCATGGATGCTGTTTTACTGTAAGCAGCTTAATTAGTATGAAATGGTTCTTTGTCAGCAAAAAAAAAAAACAAACAAACAGCTATGGACTATTTTTTTTATTTTTTTTTTCCCCAGATTATAAAGGCACGTTTCAGTACACTGTATGCCAGCTGTTAGAAGTTGCTATATTTGGTTTCAACTAGTAAATATTAGTAGACATGAACTTTTGACTGCTTCTGCCATCTGTTGATGCTTAGCTCCTCCTTCTAAGCATATCATTACTAACTTTCATCCATCTCATCTTCTCTCAGCCTCCAAACCACAGAATACAGGGCTGCCCTTTTACCCCCAGTAATAAACATTCAATACATATTAGTTCATGAATTAAAATTGAATAGAGTATGAAAATTGCCCAAAATTATTAATAAAAGTTGGCAGCAACAATTAGGTTTCTTTCAATTGAGCATGTGGGGTAGATGTTATATAAATACTGATGTTGTTTTTGTTTTCTTAGAGACTTAATTATATAATTATTTTAATTATATTAAGATCCCAGTGAATATGATCATCAGTACAGTAAGAATAGTAGTTAAATTATTGTATAAAGCAATATTGCCTGTCAGTGATTTTATTAATTTTCACTTGAAATTCCCTTTCTGTCATCTGTTCTTTTAAGATTTTCTCATAAATAACAAAAAGGTTGTTGGTCTTAAATACTTTTCTCACCCACACACAAACACTTTTGTTAAAATAATTTCTAACCTCATGTCTCATTCAGACTTTAGGTCCAAATCGTAACTTTATCAAGATGAGTAGGATTTTCCCATTATTTTTTTAGTTGATTTGAGGGCAGAGTGGGATCTCATGAAAAAAGAGTGGGCACCAATCTTGGGCATGAATGAAATCTACAGACTCTGAAAACGGGCCCTTCACAGAGTATTTGCAGTTGTCTGTCTTTGCTGTTTGCTGTTCCAATCTCCATTTTTTTCTGATTTATTTTATTTTATGTTTTTCTTTCATATATGTCTTGATTGCTGCTGTGACTGCAGTTTTTTCTAAGTGTGGATACTTACAACAGCCTGTTGAAAGTCAGCGAAGAAATAACTGCTTCTCAGATTTGTCTTGTCCTTCAATATGTATCTAAAACAGGTAGGATCTTTAACTGTCTTCTGTTGTATTTCTATTCACTGACTATATAGGAATATAAGGATATAGGATACAAACTCAGCTAAAGGCACGTGTATAAAGTCAGGTGAGTACTGATTTGTCGTTCTGAAAGTATTGTCTCTTGCGCCACAATCTATTCAAAGTTCATCACGGTTAAACTCATTAAAGAGGGAACATTACTTCCTCGTTCCCAGATGGGCAAGTTACGGTAACCTTTCCAGCTTGTACTTTACTTTACTGAGCTAATTACCTGTCATACTTTCATGATTACTTCTTCCAATGCAAGATTTGCTAAATATTCATGGTTCCATTTGTATGTTTATTGAGCAGAAATTCTTTTGCCTTCTTTTCTCTCTCTCAGTAGATACTAATACATCCTGAAACTTTGATACAGATCACAGATTAAATAAATGAACAGTGTACTTCCTCTTGAAGACATGCTACGCAAGACATGGACACATGAATTAGTTGTAGGCACGTTAACAGCTTTCCAGTGCAGAATGAGAACTCCCTGTCCTATTTATCTTTCCACAATTTTAGCCACATATGTCTATTGCTTGCCTTGCATCATTTGGCATTTATTTGATCACAGGAGCATAGCTAACTCTCTAAAATGTCGGGGAAATAACCCGGGAAAAACAGAAGCTGTTTACTTCATTAAATATTTAATCTTGAGATCACGTTTATGCTGTGTCCTGGACAGTGAGGCAGGGTAGGGAAACTGTGTTATTGAGGGTGGGAAGGAAGGATCTGGATCAAAAGGAAGAGAGAGAGAGAGAAAAAATGAGGAAACAAGACATCAGTACTATCAAACCTTACCCTTTCAGCACTATCAAACTTTTAATTTTTTTGAACTGTCATTCAATGCAGCAACTCTTTAATAATTAGAATAATTGAAGACTAATTTTGGTGCAATTTTTGCCTTCTTATTCTGTTGCCAGGATGTATATCTGTGTCTTAGCCTACCTGAATTCTTATTACAACTGTGATTTAAGAGTATTTACATCTGTTCTAAATGCCTCTAAATTTGCATCCTATATTTTTAGGTAATTTAAATAGTTTGATCCAGGTTGAGTGAGATTCTGGATAGCCTGATCTCATGGCAATTAATTCAATTATGAAATTTTAGAGTGAATCGAATATAATTAAGAGTTAGTTTATGCCTTTAATTTTGTTCATCTCTTCATAAGATTTCCTATCCACGCTTATGAGAAATGAATGGATACGAAACTATAAAAAATGGCTACATGGAAAAATATTTTTCTTTCCTATTAAATAAATTATAATATGTTGTTATATTATTCTAAATACGAATTTTTTAGGTCCAAGTGATTTATGAAATTATTCTGTCTGAGTTACTGCAGTTACAAGGACTTTACTTCTTCTTCCAGTATTTTTAAAAAATTGTGCTGAAATACGCGGATTCAGAAAAAAACTGAGGAAAAGAAAATAAAAGAAATGACTACAATAGCTATCATCTAGATAGGCCTATATTTATTGGGTTTTTTGTTTGTTTGTTTTGAGCAAATTATTCTTCTTCACAATGCCCTTTCAAATGACTTGGTCCCTTCAGAAAAATTAGAGGTATAAAGTCTTCACTCAATTATGTCAACTTTTTCTGTACCATATGGATTAGTAGGAGATTTTAGACTCCAACTTGATCATTTAAAAACTGCAAAGTTTTTAAAAAACTGTAAGTGATAAATAAAACTCAGTGGAAATATTTTTCCTCTGATTATGATGTCTTACAGTGCATTTTATTTTTGAAAGAATATGATTGTAAAATTGTTTCTGTTACTTTTTTTGGAGGGTTTTTATGTTTGATATTAAACTCTCTAAATGTCAGCAAAGAAATAAATATTCCCGATCACAACCATGGAAAAACAGTTCTTTCCCACAGACTGCCCAGTTAACATGGAAAATTTCTTTTACATTTTATATTTCATTTTTTTTCCACTTGTCTTCTACTGCAGTCCTCTTTTGGATTACTAATTTATTGTTGGAATCATAGAATCATGGAATGGCTTAGGTTGGAAGAGACCCCAAAGATCTAGTTCCAATACTCCTGCCATTGGAAACTCACAGTTTCTCTGAGCAAACTCTTCTAGTGCTTCACCACTCTCTGAATAAAAAATTTCTTGCTAACATCTAATCATCTAAATCTCCTCTCTTTTAGTTTAAAGCCATTCTCCCTTGTCCTAATCAGGCTGGTTAAAAAGTCATTCCCCTTCTTGCTCATAAGCTCCCTTCAAGAACTGAAGGAATGAGATCTGCCCAGAACCTTCTCTTCTCCAAGCTTACCAAGCCCAGCTCCCTCAGCCACTCTTCAGAAGAGAGGTACTCCATCCATCTGATCATCCTCATGACTGTCCTCTTGGTACACTCCAATAGCTCCACATCTTTCTTGTATTGGATGCCCCAAGCCTGCACATAGTATTCCAGAATGGGGCCTCAAAGGGCAGAGCAGAGAGGGACAACAATCTCCTTCCTGTCCTTGCTGCCAGCCCCCTTATGGATACTG
This sequence comes from Phasianus colchicus, assembly GCF_987193195.1. NCBI lineage: Eukaryota > Metazoa > Chordata > Aves > Galliformes > Phasianidae > Phasianus > Phasianus colchicus. The sequence continues at coordinate 81,198,587 of NC_143476.1, forward strand.
TTGACCTTTAAGGCTGCAAGCGCAAACTGCTAGCTTATATCCAGCTTTTCATCCACCAAAACCCCGAAGTCTTTCTCTGCAGGGATGCTCTCAATGAGATTTTCTCCCAGTCTACTCGTCTCTGGGATTGCCTTTTTAAACCTCATTAGATTCTGATGTTCCTATCTGTCAAGTGTGTCCAGATCCCTCTGTATGGCATCTCTTTCCTTTTATTGTGTCAACCGTACCACTCAGCTTGGTGTCATCAGCAAACTTGCTGAGTGTACTGACCATATCATTGGTAATAGTGTTGAAGAGCACCAGTCCGTGGCAGACCACAGAGGAACACTACTTGTGACCAGCCTCCATCTGGACATGGAGCTGCTGACAAGCACGATTTGGCTACAGCCATCCAACCAATCCTTTATCCACCTAATAGTTCAGCCTTCACATCTATATGTCTCCAATTTAGAGATAAGGATGTGTTGCAGGACCATATCAAAGGCCTTGCACAAGTCCAGGTAGATGACATTAGTTGCCCTTCCTTTGTCCAGCGATGCCATCAGTCTATCATAGAAGGTGCCTGGATGGGTCAGGCATGATCTGGCCATGGTGAGGTTGTGTTGGCTGCCTCAGATTACCTCCTCATCGCACATGTGTCATTACATCTCTTCCAGGACAATCTGTTCCATGATATTCCTAGACACCGGCATGAGACTCACTGCCCTGAGTTCCTCAAGTCTTCTTTTTTCACTTTCTTAAATATTAGAGTGATATTTCCCTTTTTCCAGTCACTGGGGACTCCACCTGACAGACATAATTTTTCAAATATGGGGCATAGCAATTTGGCAACCACATTAGCAAGTTCTTTCGTAACCATGGTATGCATGCTGTCCAGCTCCAAAGACTTGTACACATTCAGCCTCAGCAGGTGGTCTCAGACTTGTTCCGCTCTTACACTGGAAGGGATTTTGCTCCCCTGACCCCCACTAAGAAGTTCAGGGATGCAAGATTGACTGTGAAGACTAAGGCAAAGAAATCCTTAAGTATCTCAGCCTTCTCCCTTTCTCCGGAGGCCAGCTGTATTCATCCATCTCTTTTTTGGCATGACTTCAGTATGTTAGCAGTAATTTGGACATATTTGTTATCTTTTCAAAGTAATACCTTTTTTCTGCAGGTGGTGGAGAACATTGAATTTACATTCAGTGCTCAGTCTACATGGAGGCTTTGAGTTGAACAGGGTTTTTTAGTGCATCTAATTTGATTAAGTTTGTACATTTATAATTTCCCATTGAAGCTTTATAATTAAGTTATCAAAATAGATAATTTGAAGTTAGGCTGTAGTAACTATATGTTATGACAAAGTCCTACAAAATTATTTTCAGATCTGAAAGATGATATACTTTCATTTCTGTTACTCTCTCTTGGTCCTGAGGATGATCATAGAGATGGTATAGAAGCAATATATATATGTTTTAACGTAACAAATGTTTAGACCAAATGAGGCTTTGATCTGCAAAATACAGTCTTGTTCATTCTGCTCAGCCTTCTGTCCTGTAATTTCTGTATTCATCAGTCGTCTCTCTCTGTAACTTAAGCAGGAAATTTGGTTGCAGTGATACTAATGAAGTAGTGCTGTTTTAAATTGATTCCACTTTTTATCTATCCAGAAACGATATGCATGTTATCTAATTCATGAAAGACATCTTTATTTTAGGCAGTTGTGAAAGAAATGAAGAAATCGGTTAGCCAGAACCAAAAAATAAGGAGAAACTGAAAAGAAATGGAAATAGTCCTTGTCTAGGGCTGAAGAAACCCCCAGGACATATCAGTTCTTTCTGTTTCATTTAAACTCTTTACATTGGTCTTTTTTGTCAGAACAAGTACATTTTGTATTGGTTTTGGTATTAAAGAATATGTAGAAATAGAATATTTAAAGAGATAAGTGGATGCAGTGTTAATTTCTTTACATAATTAGAAATACACAAGCAGTATTAAAGTTGGTTGAAATTTACTGTGACAAAATATATTCAATCTGATAACTCTTTCTGCATTCATGTCTTTGCTGTAAAGAGACTGTAGTTATGAATGCACAGAAGAGATTTTCCTATTTCTCTCATCTTAGATTGCAGCATTACTTCATTTCTGGCAATTAAAAATAGGATTGATGGAAGTGAGTATTCGAACATCAGGAAGTTCTGTGTGGGGATGAGGGGTAGGATATGGCCACAGGGCTATTGGGAGTGCAGGAGACAGCTGATAGGCAATTCACTGTATGTGAATTTCTAGTTCTAAATTACTCCTAGTTAGAGATGCCTGGACAGTGACAGAAGAATGTTAAGGATGGGGGAGGAAAGTCAGAGGTTGATCCCAACAGCTTCACACAAACCCTCTTAATGATGGCTTAGAGCTATGAAGTCTTTGCAGCCCAGAGGTCACATCATCCAACCTTCTATAGAGTCTTCTCTTGCTGAGATTTTTCCATCCTGTGGTCTACTTTTTAGGTCCTAGCTCTTTCTTCTATACCCATAGTTTTGGCAGTCTCATACTTCATATATTCATATATTCATATATTCAGTGAATACTGGGACACAGTGTATAGTATACTGTGCTAAATAGATTCTGTATATTATGTTCTTCATAGGCTTAGAAATTGTTTGAACCTGTCTGCTAGAACTTGAAAAGAACTTGGCAAAAATTCCATCTTTTACTGATGTTTTGGAAAATATGACCAGGCTGCGCCTTACCTGTCTGCATTAAAATGCTGAAATCGAAATATCTGACAAGACTTAACTGAAATTAATCCAGGGGCTTCTGTCACAAGCTTTCCTCTGCAGATCACACAAAACAAGCTTTACAGAAAATGCTGATGTGCCTGCATCTTGTTTCTGGTGTGAGAGGAAAATGAAGGTGCCAGAATAGTTTTCTCTGTTAGAGCTACTGAATATTTTTCATGCATAGGAGCTTCACTTTGTGACTGTTTCTGTGATCCAAACCTTACACTTACTGCAGTAAGTGAGATGGTCCAGTCAGATAGACTTAAATAATGGAACTTGGACATTACATAGAAGCAAGAGAGACAACCAACCTTGTAAAGCTTTAGTGCATAGTCTGACACGTAGAGGGCATACATATTTTTATAAACAAAGTTCATTTACAGAAATGAGCTTATACAAAAAGTAAGAAGATAGTAAAGTTTACGTAGAATTCTAGAGTTTAACATTTAATTTTAATTAAATCATTTCAAAATTAATTGAAATTAGAATTTAAACTGTTGTGTAGGTTGATGAGAAAATGTTTGCATGCAGACACTCTTGAATGAACATCAGTAATTGCTGATGGCTTATTAATGTGTGGTTCAAAGATTGTAGCTTTTTTTTTTTTCTTTTGATTATCAAGATCATAACTCAGGTTTCTCTTCCAAAAGAACACATCATCTAATCTTAAGAATCAAATGTAAATGAATACTGTTATGTATTGAAAGTTAAGAAGTAAGAATTCATGTGTTATGTTTCTTGGTCATTCTAGACAAAGGATGTTATTTTTTTTAAGGAAAGCAGGTTATTAGGTATATAGAATGGATTAATGTGCTCTATTAATAGGGTTTTTGAGAACAGTGAGAGCTGGAAGGTTGTAGTCTTCAATCCAAAAGTTTATTTTGGTTCACTCAACCACTGAAGCCATCTGTGGATGCCAAATCCCTTGTCCAAGCTGTCACTGTGGGTACTGAGTAATTGCCATTGACCTAAGGTCAATTGATAGTACAATGGACAAAATTTACTGGCTGTATATATAACTGCGCAAAACTAGCCTGTGATGTATAAACCTTGTAAACAAGATTTCATATCTGTTCTCTAAATGTGTGGGAGTCTGAAGACCTTGAAAAAGAGATAACTAAGTAATTCAGAAGTAGTCTCAGCTTTCATTGTTCTGAGTACTCACAGATTGTTTGTTCTTATCACCCTGTATAATTTTCCCAGTTACTTGTTTCTACTCTTTTCACTTGTTTCAACAATTGTTTTACTACTCTGAACTATTGTGCTTTTCTTTTTCTCTTCCTGCCTTAAGAAGTCATGAATTTTTGTTGCAGCCATGCTTCTATTGTGTTGGTACCTTTTGTGTGCAGTTAAGGTTCCACTAGCTGACAGTTTCTTGGCCTACATCGTGTGAGATGACAAAGTCAGCATTTGCTTTGGACAACATTATAAGTAGTTGTCTCTTAGGAACAGTTGCTCACTAAGATAGAAACTGTAACCTAACTTCTTCCAATTCTCATAGTCATATAAAACTCAAACTTGATTTTATTGTTATTTTTTACAGCCTTGTACAAATAATGTGCATGATTACTCTTATGTTTGCTGTAATAAGAAAATATAAGTCCATGAGCAGCTGAACACCCAAATTAAAATATAAAAATAAAGACTACAAGAGAGGATGGTACAACGAATATTAAAACTTAAAATTTTATATTACTTTTTTTCTGCATTGATTTGAACATCTCTCAGGATCTTTGACTTTCTGAGTTTTTTTCTACTTCAGCATACTATAACAGTTCATACAATCTGGAAAAAAACTCTAGTTATTTTAAATAGAGTTTTATATCTCCAAGTTTTCTGGCAGATATAGGAAGTTACTTCAGAACTGCAAATCACTGACAGCCAAATATTTACATTCTGAGAGAGACTGAATTTACTTTTTTATCCAAATAAAGGTGGCTTTTTAAAAGTTTTTGCTCCATGGAGACAGACATTTAAGAGTGTATGTATCTTTAACCTTGTAAGTAATCTTATGGAAACCAAAGCTCCTTGGTGTTCATCTTAATTAGTTAATACGTGTTAAATGACATGTTGTCTAGCACTTATCAGCTAATACATGGATCTGGGGTTCTTTAGAAGTCACCAGTTCTGCAAATGTCGAAGGGCAACAAAATTTCTTTAAATTCCTTGGCTTTCATTGCCTTATCTTATGTGGTATTGTGATTTCCAAGTATCATTTGAGACTGCCTGCAATTTTATCTTTACCATTAATCTGGAAGAAAAGAACAACTGAATTACATAGTAAATCATAATGTTTATAAAAATCTTACACAATATTGTAAAACTCATCTCTCAGAGGTACAGTGATGCAGGTAGAGAAGTTCAGATAGCGATGGTCTCAAATCCTGCAAGTGCTAATGCTGTCATTTTTGCAACTATTATACATTTGGCTTTCGCCACAACCATTCCTGTTACTTTCTTTAACAGCCTCATGGGTTGCGTAGTTAATAAGCAGACTGTTTTGGAAAGTGTGATTTCTTCTGAGAGAAATTCATTAATCTTTCATTAAGTAATTGTAAATAAATATTATCAAGTCTTTCCTAGGAAATTGTTTCTGTACTTGGAGTGAATAGTTAAAGAAGCTGAAGATGGATTCTTCACTTCACTGCTGCTTATAATGATGTAGCAGTTTTTGGCTATCAGTGTTCCTTAAATTGTGAATGATATCAGAAAGATTCTGATGTAAAGTTTTTCTTATGATGCGTATACATTTGCATGTTTGCATTCATATTGTGTTCACTCTGCATCTTGTGCACAGCTCGCTCTCTAATCGGATTATTAGTTCTACCACATTGGAGTACTATCTAATCTGTGGGTATTCCCTTAATTTCATTCCTTTAGCATGCTAAAAATATAGCAAAAGCAGTGATGAACATTAGGTTTAAGGAATAGTTGCTTCCCCTTCATCCCACATAAAGTAACAGACAGTAAACCATGATGTCTTGCAGATTTGTCATGCTTGATTAGCATTTGCACTTTGATGTTGCATAAAACACCACTTACAGTTTATTAGTAATATATACTTTAAAAAGTAAAATACTTATTGATACTTTCTTAAATGTATTTTAAGTACAATATTTGTACCTATTCATATGAAAGAGTTTCAGCATTCCTTTATACCGTGTAGTCAGTTTGGTTGTATCATTTTTTTCAGCAAATTAAATATGTCAGGAATATTGACATGGAGGACAACTGATATTATATACTCAGTGTCCATACTTCTAAATTGTCTTGCTCTCCAAAACGGTGTGGTTGCATGCAGATCACCTGCTGGAACTGACTGCTTGTGCAGCTCCGATTGTACCACACTAATTTGGAGACCACTAGTTGACATGAACCAAATCTGTGCCAGAGATCATTCCAGCAGTTGATCAGTATAGGCAGTCAGGTTCCAGTGCCCTGGAATATTCCTAGGTAGTTTGATTTACAAAGATGGATACTGCTATTTTAAATAATATGTAGCAGTTTTAAAAGTAAAGTTCAATTTGACCTTGTTAGTGTTTGAGTAATGTGTAATGTGTTTTAAATCATACTAACAGGCAATTTCTGAATGCCATTGCCAACATGCAGAATTTCAGATTCTCAGAGAGAAAAAAACATTAATTGAAAGGTTTACTGAGTCTCTTCGCTTTTATGGGTTTTGTTTGTTTGTTTGTTTGTTTGTTTGTTTTTGTTTGTTTCCTATTCTAACTGTTCCTAGCTTGTAATTTTAAGACATTTATTTAGGGAAATTATTCTCCAATTTTATACATTATTCTATACATATATATGTATACACACATATATATAATGTGTTTTTATACTTCTTTTGCACCAAAAATAATCCTGTATTTTCCTATTTCCTCAGTTAGACCTGCTCTTTCTACCACTGTGGGGATTACTTGAGTTGTCTCTAATCCTTATTCTCCTATATCTTTTGAATTTAGACAACTTCTCTGCAGAACCCATGCCACTATAGTTTAATTTGAATTTGTTTTTCCTTCATCCAGAGATATAACCTCTGTCTCATAACTTTCCATTACTGTGAGCCTCAGGACATTAAAAGTTCTATTACAAGCTGCTGGAAGCTTTTAGTAAGTTTTGAAAGAAATGAATTTGTGCTGAGGCTTTTCTCTCTGTTGCATTTTTATATATGTTTGTGCATTCCAAACTTTTGTTTTCCTCTTTCACTATTGTTCCTGTGTAAACTTCTTGTTTTCTAAGAATACCTCTCTAACTCCAGATTGTTTCTTCCAAATGTTTATAGTAGATACATGCATTGTTTCTAGCATCCAAACAAGGAGCAACTCTGTTTTTCTTTGTTCCTCACAAAGAAGCTAGGCCGTTTTATGAGTACAGTGACATATAAACCTGCTGAAAATTCGGAGTAGTTTTTAAATGGGATAGGAATTTAAACTGTTATTGTATTAAGGGCCTACTAGACGTGAATAGCCTAAAAAGATCAAGAAAATAAGGCTTCTAATGAGCAATTAAGAGAGTCATCTACCATCACCAGTGACAGCAAAGAATTTTGAATACTCAGATATATTTAGATGAAAAGAAAACAGCAAAATAAATCAACCAGATTCCCAGTTGACACAGTGTAGCTCTGAAAATTGATACGCAGTACTTCACGAGAGGTAAGTCTAAGAAAACAATTCAAGGAAAATGATTATATATTATGGTATACTCAGATTACAAGTATACACTCCTCCAATCCAAAGGATATATGATGTAGAAACCAACAACCCAATAAATTGTAAATTCTTATTTGACTTAAGATATAAGAATTAAGCACAAAGAAAGTAGAAGCTGGAGAAAATGGCAAAAGATGAATAAAAGGGAATAGTATAAAACTGGAGACAAACTCAAGCAAATTCCGAGCACTTGGAGCAACCAAAATAAAAGAAACCACTGATGAATTAGACAAAAGTGAGTATATAAAAAGTTAGAATGTAAAATGAGCTGGGGACAAATCTTCAAGAACATATGGCACAACGCATCCTATACCCATATTTAGTTGTCTTTCCTCCAACACATTGTGGCCTTGTCGCATATTGTCTGTAGGGAGCAGTACATGCTGCTTCCTAAAACTCCTGTGTATCCTCTGGAAGAGTATCATTTTGAAGCTAAAACTGAACAAGGAGTGTGATGTTACAGGGTGTGGACAAATGCATACAATGCCTGAGTTTATGTCATGACCTTATTTGATTTGCTAGAGTAAATATTACAAGGCCTTTCTGTATTTTACTGAAGAATAATTTTATTTTCCTTAAGAAGGTTCTTCCATGCCCTGTCTATTCTTTTCTTCAGCAGGCTGTTTTACCACTGAAACCATTTTCTCCTGTCCTGTCACAACAGAACCTGCTAAAAAGTCTGACCACTTCTTTCTTATAGCCCCCCTTTATCTGCTGTCAGGTCTTGCCGAAGCCTTCTCTTTTTCACACTAAATGATACTTTCTTTAGTTTTCCTTCATAGATAATGAAAAGTTCCTCCTGATATTTCCCTACTAATTCCAAGTCAGAATGTATTGCCTTGCTTTTGTTTTGATCCAACCAAATGAGGAGCTACAAGGTAAATCAAACCAAGCAATTACAAATTCTCATTTTGTGGAATTTTTTGGAAAATTTGCAAGTTTTTTTCAGGTGGAGAATTGTTGGTAGGCCAGTTTCTAGATTATGTTTAGAATAGATCCTGCAAAATAAATAAGCAGGTGAAACTAATGAGGCATCAAAAGGAAGAAAACAGGCAGATATAGGTTATGATAAAAAGCATTAAAATAAGCACTGTCAATATGAAAATGCACATGGCCACACTTCTTTCCCTGCCAAATCATTAATAAAAATTCTGTCTATACATTTCCATTTGCTAGTTACCATGCAGCTGTCACTATTATTCCTAGAAGGTACTGGTTAATTTTTTATCCTAAAGATAACAAAAACCTGAGTACTGTTGAGCCGCTCCATAATAAGGGGACTGAAATTCTAGCTGTGTTGTGTGACACTTTGGAAAATTAGCTGCTAATATTTCTCTGTCTTTGTACAGAAAGCATTTCTGCTTCCTAACTGCTTCAGTAGCAGCTTAGTTCAACTGTCCTACGTGTGGATGACTATCTTTTTTTGTATTTGGAAAAATAGAATGAATGAATAAATATGAGTATATTCATAGAAAGCAGAATCAATGAATGAATATGCTCATATTAAGTGTTAGAGTATTACTGTTACTAATCATTGCTTTGTTAAAAGGTCAGGCAAGAAATGTTTTTTCTAACTCAGATGAACTATGCATATCTGATTCACAACAGTGACTGATGTATATTGGGTGTAGAGGCAAGAAAAATAATCTATAGTAATTGAATATATATTACGTTTTTATAACAAAAATATAATTTTAATCAGACACTCCAAATAATACTGAAGAGACTAGACAATTTTTTTCACTTCAAAGCTACAGCTTGTAAGCACAAAGCTGGTAACATAAATCACCTGTGATCTGAAGTTTTAGTTGGCATGAAACTATGCCTAGAAAAAACATGACTATCTGACGTTATATTGATGCGAGATAAGAAAATAACATGTTTGTAGGAATTGACTAGATCTGTATCTTTGAAACATAGAATCATGGAATCATCTAGTGGTTGACAGCGCTGCCCACGGCAGGGGCTTGGAACTAGATGATCTTTACCTTCCAACCCCCAAACAAGTTTGTGATTCAATGAACAAGTTGCCCAAAGAAGTGAAGGAGTCACCATTCCTGGAGGTACGTAAGAAGCATGTGGGTGTGCTGCTTAGCAACGTGGTTTAGTGGTGGACTTACTAGTTAGTTGTGTGATTGGAATTAATGATAACAGAATTGTAGAATCATAGAATGGTTTGGGTTGGAATGGACTATTACAATCATCTAGTTCCAACCCTCCCTGCTATAGACAGGGACACCTCCCTCTAGACCAGGTTGCTTAATGGCCCATCCAGCCTGATCTTGAATGCCGCCAGGGAGGAGCATTCATAACCTCACTGGGCAATTTGTTCCAGTTTCTCACAGCCCTCACAGTAAAGAATTTCTTACTAATATCTAGCCTAACCCTGACTTCCAGTTTGAAGCCATTTCCTCTTGTCCTATCACTACATGCCCTCAAAGTGTCTCCCCACCTTTCGTGCAGGCCCCCTTCAGTACTGGAAGGCTGCAATAAGGTTGTCCCAGAACCTTCTCTTCTCCAGGCTGAAGAGCTCAAACTCTCTCAGCCTGTCCTTGTAAGGGAGGTGCTCCAGCCCTCTGATCATCATTGTCAACCTCCTCTGGACCCACTCCAACGTGTCCTTGTGCTGGGGTCTCCAGTACTCCAGGTGGGGTCTCATGAGAGCAGTGTAAAGGGACAGAATCACCTCCTTCAACCTGCTAGTCACACTTCTCTTGATGCAACCCAGGGTACAGTTGGCCTTCTGGACTGCAACTGAACATTGCCAGCTCATGTTAAGTTTTTCATCAACTGACACTCAAAAATCCTTCTCATTAGTGCTGCTCTCAAGCCATTCTCCACCCAACCTGTATCTCTGCTTGAGATTGCCCAAACTCAGATGCAGGACCTGCCCTTCGCCTTGGTGAACTTCATGAGGTTCGCATGGGCTCACCTCTCTCTCAGAGCCTTTCCAGGTCATTCAGGATGACATCCCTTCCCTCTAGTATGTTGAATGCACCACTCAGCTTGATGTCATCTGCAAATTCACTGACGGTGCACTTGATCCCACTGTCAGACATCACAAAGTTCAACAAACACAAAGGCAAAGTATGCACCTAGGACAGAACAACTATGTGAGAGAACAGACTGTAGCTGTTTTATTTGAAGGCAACTTTGCACAAAAGAACTTTGGGATCCTGGCAGACCATAAATTGAATGTGAATCAATATCATTTACTTGCCTCAGAGAAAGCTGATGCAGAATGGGTCTGCAATAAAATCAACAGTCAGTGGGCTAAGGGAAGTGATTATTCTCTTTTCAGCACCTCTGAGACCACATTTGGTGCACTGAGTCTTTCCTCAGAAGGGACACTGAGTCTGGTTGCTCGCCTCCAAGATAGGAGCTGGATGGAGTTGCCGTGTACAGAGAGGCACTGAGAATCAGTTTGTTCACCCTAGAGATGAGAAGGCTGAAGGGTGATGTAGTTGATTTCTTGTGCTAATATAAAGTCATGTCACAGCAGCAAGAGGGGTACAGAACAGTATGTGTTCTTTCATCAGTTTCAAGATCATGTGTTTAAGATAGTGATCTTCATGAGGTACTAGTTCTTATGCAGTTTTCATCCATTGTGTTACACTCTCAGGAAGTACTGCCAACTGTTAGGAGTTCCTGGCAGCCTAATAGTCAGCGAGGCTATAGTCAGATTGAGTATGTGTTCCCAGTCACACACAGATGCATACGATATATATTTATGGATGTTCCCCACAGGTCGATGTTGGAGGCTGTCCTGTTCAATATCTTTATTCATGACCTGGATGAGAGCATTGAGTGCACCCTCACTCAGTAAGTTTGCAGATAACACCAAATTGGGAGGAAGTGTTGATCTTTCAGTGTAGGAAGGCCCTACAGAGGGATTTGGACAAGCTGGATAGCTGAGCTGAACAAGGGGGTGAAGTTCAACTAACTAAGTTCAACTAAGTTCAACTGGACTAAATGCCAGGCACTGCATTTTAGCCACAATAACCCAGGCAGTGCTACAGGATTGGGGCAGAGTGGCCTGAGTGACTGTGTAGAAGAAATGGGCCTGGGGGTGTTAGTCAGTGTGACGTGCGGAATCAAACTCTATAACCACAAAGTAGTTATAAAAGCAGGTATATTTTAATCAGTAAAAGCAGGTATATTTTAATCAGTGCTGCTCAGACACCGGGTGCAAGGGAATAGATCCACCTAACTTGCGCACCGTCAGGAAAAATCGTGCTACAGATATAGGCCAAACTAATACGAAATCAATGGTTTTCCTGGAATTCGGATACATATTCATTACACCCCCAAGAGTTCATTAGAAGTCTTCCTCACAAAGGCTTCTGACCTTTCTCTCTGTAAACTTCTGACCTTTCGGGGGCATCCTCCCCAACCCATTTCTTCTTGCCGTGTGGACATCTAATCACCTTCCTGCCAAATGTCCTCAGGCTGTTCCCAAACTTTATTGGTATGGCCTTCATCCCCCTCACTGTCCAAGACTCAGTGTCTGCCATCCCTTATTTTCTAATAAGCTCTACATTCTTGCTTCTGTAAACTATGTCTAACTATTCCCCTTCACCCTCCTTAATCTCAGTCACTGTGAATCCTTCTTGCCTTTTTACTTTCACTTATGGGGCCCTTCTCACTTTTCAAGTGCTTCGCTGAACATGAGCCAGCAGTGTGCTCAGGTGGCCAAGACCATTGTCAAACATTGACATTGACCATGTCAAAAATAGAGTTGCCAGCAGGAGCAGGGAAGTGCTTATCCCTCTATACTCAGCTGTGGTGAGGCTGCACTTTGAGTACTGTGTTCAGTTTTGGGCCTCTCACTACAAGAAAGACATCAAGGCTCTGGACTGTATCAAGAGAAGGGAAACAAAGCTGTGAGGGGTCTGGAGCACAAGTCTTATGAAGAAACTGGGACTGTTCAGTCTGGAAAAGAGGAGGTTCAGGAAAGAACTTATTATTCTCTACAACTCCCTGAAATGAGGTTGTAGCAAGGGGGTGTTGGCCTCCTCTCCCATGTAACTAGCAATAGGACTATAGGGAATGGCCTGAAGTTGCCAGGGGAGATTCAGGTTGGGTGTTAGGAAAAACTTCTCTGAAAGAGTGGTCAGGTGCTAGAATGGGCTGCCCGGGGAGGTGGCGTGAAGTCACCATCACTGGAGGTGGTCATGAAGCATTTAGATGTACTGAGGGATACGGATCACTGGAGAAATGTTGGTGATTGGTGGATGGTTGGAGAGGATGATCTTGGAGATCTTCTCCAACCTTGATGATTCTATAAATATATATGGCCAATTAGACAGATCAGCAAAGACAGAAAAGACAGCATTCATGCAAATGCAAGCAAGTCCTTATGGATGGCTTCAGTTTAGCAGACATTAACTAGGAATACCATGTAACTGAGACAAGCAGATCCAGGAGATTCCTGACACACCTTGATGGGTACTTCCTAATGCAGATACTAGGGGAGCTGACTAGGAAAGATGCTGTTCTAGATCTGTGTTTGTAAACAGAGAGGGTCTCATGAAGTGGCAATTGATGTCCATCTTGGCCATGAAGTATTCACGTTTAAAATCTTTGGTGATAGAAGGAAAACTGCCAATAAGACTTCGGCCCCAGGTATGGGGAGAACAAACATGAGCTTGTACAAAGAACTGGTTGGCAAGGTTTTCTGGGTAACTGTTTTGAAAGAATTGGTGTCCATTGGGGTCCATCTGTGTTGGTCAGTTTTAAAGTACTACCAGTACTTTAGAAGTACTACTAGTAAAAAGCAGACCTTTTCAAAAACAGTTGGAGAAAAAACTGTCTTCAATATTGTTTGCTTAGAAATGTAACCTGAAAACAAGCTAGAGAAATACATGTTATAGATGACTTTTGTATGCTTGATTCTTCCTTAGAACTGAAAAGTGGTCTGAAGGGACCTCACAGTACCATCTGTTTTCTGTGAGTAACTGCAAGTCAACAACTTTACCCCCTTCCACAGATTGGATTTTAACTCCAAAACAAAATAAGAAGAAATAAACTGAGCACTTCTTTAAAAGCTTGGTACCTTTTACATTTCTCACACAAGGCGATTTACCTATACCTTTGATCTCCCACTGCATCAGTAAGATTGGATAAGATAGCAGGACAGGACAGGACAAGACAGGATAGTTGGAATGGACTTACATTTCTCTTGCATACTTCTTGTAGCTGGGCATACTGTTAGCTAGCTTCCTACAGCCTTTGTTATATTGCTGGAGAGGGGTTTGGCTATTACATCTGTCAATTACTTCAGCACTTTGGGGTAAATTGGACTGCTATCTGCTGTTGCTTTTTTCTGTGGGCATGAATGACATGAGCAGAATCAAAAAAGATTATAATCTTCTGGGAGCACAAGAGAAAAACACTGGTGCCCGTTATCTTTTTCTCAGCTTTGCCAGCTGGAGGAAAGAAGGCAGCCAGAAATAGGCATATCATACAAATCAACTCCTAGCTATATGGCTGCTGCCAGAATGAGGGTTTTGATTTTTACAACAGTGGGACTTTCTATAGAGATTATAACTGTTATAACCTCAGCAAAATTGCTGATGATACAAATCTGGGAGGAGTTACTGACAAAAAGAAAGCTGTGCTGCCATTCAACAAGACCTGGAGAGATTAGAGGGTTAGGTGGAAAGGAGCCTTATGAGCTTCAGCAAGGGCAAGTACAGAGTCCTACACCTGGGGGAGAATAACCTCATGCATCAGTAGGGGTTAGATGGCCTGCTGAAAAAGAGCTCTGCAGAAAAGAAGCTGGGGGTGGACAACAGGTTGGCCATCAGCCAGCAATGTGCCCTTGTAGCCAGAAAGGCCAATGGTATCCTGGGGTTCACTGTAAAGACCTGCAGCCAACAGGTCGAGGGAGGTGATCCTCCCCCTCTGCTCTGCCCTGGAGAGGCCACATCTGGAGTACTGTGTCTGGACTTCCAAATTCAAGAAAGACAAAAAACTTCTGGACAGAATTCAGTGAAGAGATAAAAAGGTGATTAGTGAGCTGGAGCATCTCTCTTCTGAGGAAGGGCTGAGAGACTTGGGGCTATTCAGCCTGGAAAAGTTTAAGAGCAGATCTTATAAATGCTTATAAATATCTATAGGGCATTAAGCAGTTGGAAACTTAAAAGCAAAATTGTCATGAAAACATGCTCATGTATTTGTGTTCATTATATAATTTTTGCACAACAGCAAACTAATAATATTGAAGAGTTTTGTTGAAAATTCTACAGAACTGAAGCACTTTCTGCAGCAAATAAGCTTTTCACAAAAAATCTATCTCATCTCTGTAAAAAAGCTTTTGATGGCTCACAATAATGAAAGATTATATGGAACTGGAAAAGCAACATACTCTACTGTAGACAGGCATTAAATAGTGAAACTTGAGTTACCACACTGTATTCAAAATTGACTGTGTGTCATTATGTAATTATAAATAATTTTCTTCTGTGATTTTGACATATATCTTTTGACATATATCTATTAAACACTTCTGTTTAACAGACCCATTGAAATGGAGGTCATGGTATTAGACTGTCAGATTTGCCATCCTGAAATGAGAAGCTCTAACAAGAGAGTTTTAAACCAAGAAAAAAGAAACATGCTCAAGCAAAGAATTTTTTTTTTTTTTTTTTTTTTTAATTAGACTATTACCATAGAAACTCTGTAATGTTTCTGTGAATGTTCTATCAGGTGATGAACATGTAAATCTCTTCATGTCCTCTGAATTGGTCTTACATGTTGATACTGTCTCTGAACAACTGGGAATTATTTCTCTAGCTCCTCATAGACAGTGGAATGCAGTCAGTGGGATTGTTTTCTAAACGGGGGCTCTAGCTGCAGAAGCCATCCATTAGACTGTGCTTACTTTCTTCACAGGAAGTTCTGTCAAAACATTGCACATTTGCGCAAACTTAAACTTATGTCATTTACCTGGACTTATGCAGGCCTTTGACATGGTCCCCCACCACATCCTTATCTCCAAATTGGAGGAATGTGGATTTGATGGGTGGACCACTCGATGGATAAGAAATTGGTTGAAAGACTGAGCGTGGTCATCAATGGCTCTGCTTCCAGGTGAACGCCGGTAATGAGCGGCATCCCCCAGAGATCTGTCTTGGGCCCGGGTGAACCTAACGAGGCTCAACACAGCAAAGTGCAAGGTTTTGCACTTGGGCTGGAGGAATTCCAGGCATCCATACAGACTGGAAGGAGTGGTCCTTGAGAGCAGCCCTGCAGAGTAGGACCTAAGGGTCTCGATGGATGAAAAGCTTAACATGAGCCAGCAGTGTGCTCTTGCAGCTTGGAAAGTAAATGGTATCCTGGGCTCCATCAGAAGAGGGGTGGCCAGCAGGGCCAGGGTGGTGACTGTCCCTCTCTATTCTCTCTTGTGAGGTACTGCAGCCTTTCAGTACCTAAAGGGAGCCTACAAACAGGAGGGGAATCAATTCTTTGAAAGGGTAGATAACAGCAGGACAAGGGGAAATGGTTTTAAGTTGAGGGATGGAAGATTTAGGTTGGATATTCTTTACAGAGAGAGTGGTGAGGTGCTGGAACAGGGTGCCCAGAGAGGTTGTGGATGCTCCATTCCTAGAGGTGTTCAAGGCCAGATTGGATGGGGCCCTGGGCAGCCTGGTCTAGTATTAAATGGGGAAGTTGGTTGCCCAGCCTGTGGCAGGAAGGTTGGAGATTCATGATCCTTGAAGTCCCTTCCAACCTTGACCATTCTGTGATTCTGTGATTCTGTGATTAAACATGTTTAGTAATGTTTGCTCTGCAAAGTTTCAATTTTCTTCTTTTATGAACACTGAATATCAATAGCTCAGGCAGTATTGGTGGACAGAAAGACTACGGGCCCCTATTTTCAGTGTTATTTTTGCTTCTTGACCTTCTAGTGGTGGTTTAATATAGTATATTATAATATAGTATATTTTTCTCAGTAATAATTAATTATTAATCATCAAAATTAGCAAAGATACAGAAGTTAGTAATTTGGCGGGCAAGATCAGAGTGAGCGGTCACATGACAGAGTTTCAACCAGGAAGATCTTGAGGAGAGGGTGGAAAGAAGACTTCACTGAAGATGGAATAGCCTCATGCATCACTATGCCTGAGAACCAGCTGGCAGACTATCAGTCTGTCAGAAAGGATCTAGGACTTATGTTGAATGCTTGGTTGAATGTAAGCCAACACTGCAGTCTGACTGTGAAACAGACAACTATATTTTGTGCAATTTTAGAGGGGTGTAACTGTATCTGCACTACTGTGTTCTTCAGTTCAAGAGTGATATCAGCAACCTTCAGCAGGTTGAACTGAGCTGTAGAATGTACAGGAATAGGTTGAGGGAGTAGGATTTGTGTAGTCTGGAGAAGGCTAATGGGAGATGTAGATATATTCTTCTACTACCCAAAAGCAATATTCTTCTACAAAGTATACAGTTGGAGGAGGCACTGGTTAGAAGTTGCAACAAGGGAATTTTAGAGTGGGCATAAGGAAAAAAATATCCACAGTGAGGACGGCAGAATGCTGAGGCTGTTGAAATCTCAGTCTTTGCAATTCTGGAGGGAGCCTATTCCCATTTACTAATTAGAAATACAGACTTCTACTCTACATTTCTCCTATTCTGGTCAGAAGGCTGATTTTAGATTTTACGAATTAGGGAGCACTAACTCAGATACTTAAATTTGGCATGGCATGGTTGGTGTTAGGAGAGTATAGCAGTAATTTGACCAGAAGGAATAGCTTTTGTTGTTTTTACACTTTATTTTCTGTGCAACACATTTCCTGTAATTTTGTGACAGTAATTCCATACTCTTTGCTAGAAATACTTCTGTGAGAAGCAACACAAATAAAGAAAATTAGCATTATTTTTTGTATTTGCTTCTGAAAGTCATTCAGAAACAACCTTGCAAGGCTTTGTATTTTAAGTGACTTTGCACAGAATTTTTAAGTATTTATGGAGGTTTTTTTCAAATATGTAGTTCTATTGAAAAAGCCATTCAATTTTAATTGTTACACACAAAGAGGGAAGCATGTGCATTCAATAAAAATTCTTACTTTAGATTAAAGAAAACAGCAAAATATAGAAAACAGCTGATGTTCCTGCAGATAGGCAGCCTTTCTGGGATTTTGAAGCTTAAGTACCAAGAAAACAAACATAAATCATATCCAAGTTCTTCTTGTCAGAGTATTTCTGTACCTTATATTGTTTATTATTTGCCATGAGTTTTATTTTTTTATATTTTGCTTTCCATGGAAATTTTTCTTTGTGTTGTTTCACAAAAGTGACTTGAGCAAGTTACATGAAATTACTCTTTTTCCAGTCTCCATAATCTGTCTCTTTAGATTGTATTGTAAAATTCAGTTTATTAATTCCTTCTTTCCAGTCTGTGGTTTGTAACGAACAGTCATAGCCATTTTCATTGCTAGTTTTCTGCTGTCACTGCCTGTCTTTGTCTCTTTGCAAGATTTAGCTTTTCATAGTAAAAGTTGAAAAAAAAAAGTAAGGTTACCCTGCTTATAAAATATTTTTTTCAGTTTTGAACCACTCCATTAGAAGAAGAATTAAGAATTAAGCATTCTAACTATTTGTTTCTTGATAACAAAGTATCACATACAAAACTTGATTGAATCTTGGCAAGAAAAATTAGTAATTAACAAGGAGAGATATAATTATCGTTATTATTGACAAGCTTTTTCTTGCAATTATGCCCATCACTCATACTGCACAAAGGAAAAACAGAGAAAATTTAAATCCAAAGCATAATAAAGAAAAGGACAGGGGTTGGATTAAATGACCTCTAGTGGTCCTTTTCAGCCTCAGACATCCTGTGATTCCATAAGTAATGTTTAATTACTATTGATTATATCAAAATAAAACTGATCAGGTAGAGTGCTTTTGGTAAACTGAAGTTCTTTATGTAATTACTTCTAACTAAAAAGCATGATTCTGATCAAAAGGTGAATCCTTTCCCCCAGGTAATCCTGAATAAGGAATTAGTTTGGTTGAAAAGAACTCAGTGGAAAATGGAATTGCCTTGATAGGAAGAAACTATTTCCAAATGTCCTCCTTGGATCTAGTTGTTTTCTTTTTCACCGGATTCTGAAAGATCAGGTAGTTAACACTAACAGAGACCTCTGTTGCTTCAGACTCATTACCTGAAGATGTTTGAAAATGTCCATGAATGAGAGGAAAAATGCATTGTGCTTTCCGTTGTGGTCATTTCTTGATCTGAATTCTGCTAAGTACTTTTAGAAGAACAATTGGTACTGTGTCAGATGAAAGGTCCACCTATTTCACTATTTCTTCTCCAGCCATGGCCAGTAATTTGTACTTGTGAAGGAAAATAAGCACAAGCAAACATATATTCCTGTTTTAAAACGTAGCATATTATTCATTCAAGCTAAAACAATAAACAGCAACCCACATATAAAGATAAAAGATACTCAGTAGGCAATAAAATAATCATCAACGTTTTTCTGTACACAAGTTACTCAGATAGTGAGACAGCAGTATGATTCTGAATGCTCATATAACATGATTTTGAACAGTGAAATATATTTTGGCAGTGAATATTATTTTGTATTTTAAAATGGTTTTAACGCATTTATTGGCAATAATGCTTAAGAGAGAAACTTTTCTAATATAACAGTGTAATTCACAGTATGTTATATAATCTGACTTTCAAAACTCCAAATATAAAAAGGGAAAAGATTTTTCAAGATTCTTGCATAGCACAACTGTCAGGCCCAGGCATTGGAGCAGAAGCCTGAGGTCATTCCAGAAACACTCGTACATCCCGACATGCTTCAGAAAAGATCTTAAGTAGCTATACTTCCATGGTCAGGGTTGAATTTTGATCTTATGGATGAGTTGGAAGAAGAAATCACCAAGATAAGATGGATCCCGCAATCAAAGAGATACTGATGCACGGTATGACATAGGCAGACCAACAGCCCTGTCATAATTCATTACAAGCAGAAGAAGCTAACCCTGAAGAAACAGATGGCATAACATGCAAGATGAGGGAGACTGGACTGTCATTTCTGCTCAGAGCTGAAGAAGGAGCCTCTCTCTTGCTCCTGAAGCACCCTTACCAACAGATGTGAAGCTCTTGGTATGGAAAGAGAAGATGGTGCAGATAATGTTTCAGATCCAGAAAGGGACAACTGGGTTCAGAAGGGCCAAACAAGGACCTGAGTCAAAACCAGTGCCACCAAAAAAAAAAAAAAAAAAAAAAAAGGCAAAAGGTCTTCATAATTAGGGAATCTACACTAAGGTTCACTAAGGCACCAAGTTGCAAAGCAAATCATCTCTCTAACGAGAGAGATTATCTGGGCTGGAAGAGAAGCTGGGGGCCCACATTCAGGACACTGGGAAGAAGATATCAGGAATGCTAAATCCAGAAGATTGCTATCCACTCCTGCTCTTTTGTGCTGGATCACAGGAGGCAGCAAGTACAAAATTATAAAACATTAGGAAAGACTTTACATCCCTTGGGAAGAAGTTGAAGGGATCAGGGCATTGACCTTTTCCTCTACATTAAGAAGTGAATAGTTGATTATAAGCTGCCTCAGAAACAGCCACAATCAGATTAAGAACTTGTGAGTAAAAATTAGGAGCCAGATCAGTCAAGTGATCAGAGTCTTCTACAGGCTGCCTCATCAAAGGGAGCCTACAGGCTCTCATCCTGATGGGGGATTTCAAATACCCATAGGTCTGCTGGGAAAGCAACATGGTGGACTGCAAGCAATGCAGGAGACTCCTGGAGTCACTTGAGGACAACTTGCTGGTCCAGATATGGGACAGACCAATCAGAGGTGAAGCTTTACTGGACCAAGTGCTCACCAATGCAGAGGAGATGATTAAAGAGGGTAGGCTGTAGGCAGTCTTAGCTGAAGCAACAATGCCCTGACTGAATTTGTGATCTCAAGGAATGTAGGCCTGGCAAAGTGTGGAGTCAGAACCCTGAACTTCAGGAAAGCAAACATTTGGGTATTTAAGGAATAATTGGATGGGATCCCGTGGGAAACTGTCCTTCAGGATATAGCAGTAGAACAGAGGTGGCAGCTCTTTAAAGATACCTTTCTGAGAGCAAAACAATTCTCCATGCCCAGCATAAAAAATCAAGTAGAATGGTCAGGAGACTGGCATAGCTGAGGAAGTACCTGCTGGTCAGACTGAGGGAAAAGATGGAAACATACAGGCAGCGGGAGCCAGGACATGCAGTCTGGGAAGAATACATAGGATGTCATCTGGACATGCAGAAAGGGGATCAGGAAAGCCAAGATGCAGATAGAACTGAATTTGGCAAAGGGTGTGAAAACCTAACAAAAGAGGTTCCCTACGTACATTAGTCAGAAGAGACAGGCAGAGGAGAGTGTACCCCCCTTTGATAAATGAAATGGGAGAACTAGCTTCAGCAGGCATGGAGAAGGCTGAGGTACTCAATAAACTCTTTGCCACTGGCAGTCAGGTTTCCCAAGCCTTTAACACCCCTGAAACTTAGGTGGGTGTTTGGGAGGCACATCCATCCTACTCTAAGAGCAAAGCAAGTCAAAGACCTCCTCATGAGGTTAAATATTTACAAATCTATGGGACTGGACAATGTGGGTTCTGGTGAAACTGGCTGATGTGGTTGCCAAGCCTTTTTGAAAAGTCAGGCTGTCAGGAGAATTTCATGGTGACAGGAAAAAGGGAAACATCACTCCAGTTTTTAAGAAAAGGAAGCCAGTGAGTCTCACATATGCGCCTGGGAAGATCCTGAAAGCTGTGTTAAAGAATGTGGAAAACAAGGAGGTGATCCAAGATAGCCAGTACAGCTTCACCAAGGGCAGATCTTGCCTGACCAATCTGGTAGCCTTCTGTGATGGAGCGATGGCAAAGGAAAGGCATCTGATGTCATCTACCTGCACTTACGCAAGGCCTTTCATATAGTCCTGCAAAACATCCTTATCTCTAAATTGGAAAGATATGGGTTTGAAGGCTGGACTATTAGGTGGATATAGAATTAGTTGGATGGTCAAAGCCAGAAGGTTGTGCTCAAAGACTCCATATCCAGGTGGAGGCTGGTGATGAGAGGTGTGCTCCAGGGGTCTGTCTTGGGACTGGTGCTCTTCAATATCTTTATCAATGATCTAGAAAGAGAGATTGAGTGTACCCTCAGCAAGTTTGCTGATGACACCAAGCTGAGTGGTGCAGTTGACACAATAGAAGGAAGGGATGCCATCCAGAGGGACCTGGACATGCTTGAAAAGTGGACTCAGGTGAACTTAATGCAGTTCAACAAGGCCATGTGCAGAGTTGCACTCGAGTCAAGGCAATCCCAGAGATGAGTACAGACTAGGAGAAGAGCTAATTGAGAGCAGCCCTGTGGAGTGGGACTTGTGGATTTTAGTGGACAAGAAGAAGGAGATGAAATTCATAATCAAACAGATTATATCATCATAATTTAGATCTGCCTCCAAGTATTACATATGCCATTAATTTCACACATTTTTCTTCATCTACTTCAATAATTTAGAATAGATTTATTTGAGAATAGAAATGACTCAAGACAGTTCTAATACTTTTGCATTTTAAGACAGAGGTAAAAAATTAAGAAAAGAAAGAGGGTAGTACATTAAATACATTTTTTCCACTAGTGTTGTTAAGAGAATCACATAAGTTAGAAATTAAGTATTCATTGTGTTTATTGTCTTCTAAAAAGCTGTCTGCCCTATAATACTGGATGAGACAATTTCTTAGAATACTTTAGGAGAATGAATGAATTTAGCAGAAATCATAAATAAGTTGGTGACGTCTTTGAAAGCCTGCTTTTACTAATGCTTCTTTTCTATTCCTCTTTTCAGACAACATGAGACTCTGATAGATATATTGTGTTAATTGAATGTACGGTTTTGTGGCAATGCATTATGGGTTAGAAATTTAGATAGACTTTTTGTATCAGTAATAATATCTAATAAGAAACAACTCCCTGTATGACAGGCACAACTCCAATTACAGATCAAAGAGGTGAGAACAGTTAAACTCTGATGGGGTTGGCTGATCTATCATTTATCACTTCTACTGAGAAACCATGTAGATGTGTTAAGTGCTGTCTTGTATTGATGGCATCATAGTTCAACATCTTAAGTTGTTAAATCAGTACTTGAATATGTGCATCTCGTTTCAACCGAACTGTCGTAATGTAGAAATATTTTTGTTTGTAGCTGAAACAAAACAAAACAAACAAACAAACAAACCATCAGTCAGGATGAATTTTGTCTTTACTACATGAGCTTTCTCATGAGAAAGAAACATATTTGTAGGTAATAAAACTTACTGTTTATCCCTTCCTCTGACAGTTTAAGCTAGAATAGCATAATTCAGTTAGATGAGATCTAACTGAATGATTATCAAGTCAGACTGCTTGACCACTTCAGGACTCATCAAAAGTTAAAGCATATTATTGAGGGCATTATCCAAATGTCTCCTAAACAGGCATTCAACCACCCTCACAATAAAGACATCTTCCCTGACGTCCAGCCTGAACTTCCTCTGCAACAGGCTCAGCTAAGTACCATTACCATCCTGTTATTCATTCCTGGGAGCAAAGTACAGCACCTCTCTCTTTGCCTCCCTCTTCAGGAAGTTATGGAGAGCAATGGAGGTCTCTCAGCCTCCTTTTTGCCTGACTGGACAACCCACATGTGCTAAGCTTCTCCTCACAGGACATGCCTACCAGACCTTTTACCAGCTTTGCTGCTCTCATGAACTCCTTCAAGGACCTTAACACCCTTTTTGTATTGTGGAGCCCAGAACTGCACATCATATTCCAAGTGAGGCTGCACCAACACAAAATACAGTTGGAGAGTCACCTATTGTGACTGACTGGCTATTTTGAGTTCACTATACCCTACAGTATGGCGGACAGTTTGTCCAGAAGGATGCTGTGAGGAACAGTGTCAAAGGCCTTACTGAAATCTAGAAGTGTGTTGTCTGCTGTCTTCCCTTCATCCACCATCAGGTGACCTTATCATTGAATGAGATCAAATTTCTAAGGTAGGACTTTTCCCTTGATGACCTTATGTTGACTATGCCTGATAATAGCTTTGTTCTTTGATCGATTTTCTGTATCCCTCAGCATATTCCCATAAGTTTTGAGGGACTGAGGTTAGACTAACAGGTCTGCAGTTTCCTGGATCTTTTCTTTTTGTAGATTGGTATAAAATTTGCTAGCTTCCTCCCAGTCTCCCATGACCTTTGGTATATTGTTGAGAGGGATCTAATTCTTTCAGCACTCTGGAGTGAATCTGATCAAGTCCCATGGACTTCTGATTGTTGAGAGAGCAGATCCAACTGTTCCCTTACAAGTTGATTGACCTCAGGTGGAAAGTCACTACTCCCCCAGTCATGCTCCTCCAACTGTGAGGTCCAGGCAGGCCAAGATCTCTCATTACTATTAGAAGCTGATAGAAAGAAAAAAAAAAAAGAAAAAAAAAGTCATTAAATGCATCCAGTCATCCACTTTTTCATTCTCCTTATTTGTTGATGTGACCATATAAGTCCAATTTTTGTTTTTTTTTTTAAGTTGGGCTTTCTTGTTTTCTTCTTGTAGACATGAACTGCATCTCTGTCAGGCCCTGTGAAGCCAGGCCTTATCTCCAAAGATTTTCCTATTCTACCCAACATCGAGGAGAAGTTCCCTGTTCAGTTAGGCTACTGTTCTGTCTCTCTTGACTTGTGATATTGTGAAGTTGTCTGCGTCTGGGCTTTTAGAAGTTATTCCTTGAAAAGCAGCCAACTCTCATGGTCTCCTAAACCCTCTTGAGCAGATTCCCAGGGGCCAAAGCTAAGTCCCTTCTCACTCCCTGAGAAGTTTAAAGTTTGCTTTCTTGAAGCCCAGGGTAGCACTCTGCTGAACTCTTTTCTCCTTACACCAAAATGTAAAACTCAAGTTATTCATGACCACTGTGGCCAAGACAGCCATCTACATCACCTCTCCCATAAGGCCTTCCCTATTCTCAAACAACAGATCTAGGTGCACATCTTTCCTTGTTTACTTACTCACTACTTTTGACTGGAATTTATCTCCAACATACTTTAGGAACTCCCTAGATTAGCTTATTCTGGCAGTATTCATATTCACAGAATCATAGAAAAATGGAATGGCTTAAAGATCATCTAGTCCAACCCTCCTGCCATGGACTGGTTGCCACCCACCACTTTCAAACTCCTTGTGTAAACAGGGCTGGCACCTACCAGATCAAGCTGCCCAGAAGCCCATCCAACCTGGCCTTGAATACATTTAGGGATGGGGCAACTAAGCTTCTCAGGGAAGCCTGTGATAGTGCCTCACTACCCTCTGAGTAAAGAATTTTCTCCTAACATCTAACTTGCATCTCCCTTTTTTAGTTTAAAGTCATTTCCCCTTGTCCTGTCACAATCAGACTGTATAAAAAGTTCGTTCTCTCTCCTTTTTATAAGCTTCTTTCTAGTGAAATAGTGAAAATACCCTTCTTGCATACCCTTCCATATCAGCTGTAGAAAGTTTTGGGACATTTTGAATGGAAGAAAAGAGAGTCTTTGATACAAAAATATAAGAAATAATGAAATAAAATTCAGATAGAGGATGTTATCTCTGTTCTTGCCAGTTATGTTCCATAATTGTTTTAATAATAACCATAATTATACTATGTGAAGACTGCAAGAGAACAAGATGAGAATGAGATAGTTAGAGAAAGCATCCAGGAGAGGTATGGGTTTGTTATAAGTCCACAGCCAAAAGAAATAGCAAATTTCAAAAATTTCTTTAGGAAGTAGTTAAGTGATCAGGCATGGCTTAATGAAGTAGCAAACTGCCACATGGTACATCAATCCCATCCAAGAAAAAAGGATATTTTATCTGAACCAGTGTTCAGAAGAATATGTTATATGTATACTGGACATCACAAGACAAGAGTGATTCTTATGTAACAGCTCACAGTGATGATAGGAATAATCTTATATAAATAAGGATATATAAATGAGTAACAAATACAATTTCAAAACAAAAATAAACATATGGAAGCAACTCCACTAAAATTAGAAGAACTAGAATTTATTCAGACTTTATAAGATTTTTTGCTTTTTTCAGCACTGTTAGAGACTTCTCACTGTACCTAACCTATCAGCAGCTCAGTTTTCTCTATTATACCAACTGTGGTCATTTCAAAACTATGGGCAGCTAAGCTCCAGCACCTTGCTCTTTTACTCCCTCTCCTTAAAAGAACACATCAAGAAAATACGATGAAACAAAGGCTCATGAGTTCAGATTAACTAAATTAAACATCACGGGCAAAATAGACTCAGCATTAATGTAATTTATTGGCTGTTACTAACCAACTAGAGCAGTGAGGTCTAAAAGCAAACTAAAAACACTTTTCCCGTGTCCATCCTCTTCCACCTGCTACCCCCAAGCAGCACAGAGAAACAGAGAATGGGGGTTGTGGCCAGCAGCTGCTGTTCCCCTGTGGTCACTGCGCCCTTAACATAGGTCCCTCCCATGGGATGCCACAATTCCTGAACTGATCTTTGTAGGCTTCTACAGGCTGCAGCTCTCCAAACACTGCCCCAGCACAGCTCTATAGCACAGGGCCCATCCTTCAGGCACTGCTCTAGCACTGCTCCCGGAGCCCACCTGCCCTACCAAGGGCTCCTCCCCGCAGCTCTGGTCCGGGTCTGCTCCTGCAGTGGATTTCCATGGGCTGCAGCCTCCTTCAGGCCTCGTCCACTGCTGCACCATGGGCTCCTCCATTGGCTGCATATGGAGATCTGCTGTGCCCATGGACTGCTGGGGTACAGGTTGCTCCACCATGGGCCTCTTCTGGGCACTAGGGGACTTCTGCTCCACACCTGCCCTCTTGCCCTCCTTCTGCATTGACCTTGGTGCCTGCAGGGCTGCTTCTCTCTCATTTTCTCACTCCTCTCTCCCAGCTGCTATTGCACAGCTTTTATTTTCCTTTCTTCAATCTGCTCTCCCAGAGCACACGTAGTGCCACTTATCACTCAGCTCTGCCAGCCCTGAGTCCCCTTTGGAGCAGCTGGAGCCAGTTCTGATCTGGCATGGGGCAGTTCTGGGCTCTGTTCTGTCACTCCTGCAATGCCCCCTTTCCCCCCCTTAATAAAAGCCTCACCAGGTAAACCTAATACACCAACATAGATAAGGAGTCACACGGGCTGAAGGCATGAGCACGTGCAGTAGCCTGAATATTTTGTTGGTTGGTAGTTAAAGGACAACTTTCATACAAGATTAGAAGTTACCTCACTTCTGGCAAAAGTCCTACCTATCACAGTCACATGTCAGGCTTACTCCAGCAATGTGCATTGCTCATACCAGGAAGTTCCTACCTTTCTTGGTCCACGTGAGCTACTGCTTTGTCACAGGCACACCTGCTGCCACTGCAGGGCTCCCCATGGCTGAAGCCATGCTGGGCTGCCAATGTGCCTGTGACAAAAAGGTTATGCTGTGTGAGAAACCATTCTTTAATCATTCACTACACATCAATGTAAAGATCACCAGCATGCCTCAGGAAAAGAAGACTGGCAATTTTTATAGCTGGTGAAAAATTAACATATCCCAAGATCTGCTCTTTTCTCTTGAAACACATTATTCATAAAATCACAGAATAACAGAATGGCTTAGGTTGGAAGGGACCTTAAGTCCATCCAGCAGCAAACTCCTGCCGTGGGCAATGCCCTCACCAGCTCAGGCCGCCCAAGGCCCTATCCAGCCCAGCCTTGAGTGCCTCCAGGGATGGAACACCCATAGCTCTTTAGGCAGCAGTACCAAGTACCAAGTACCAAGCAGTACCTCACCAATTTCTGCATTAAGAAAGTCCCCCTAACATATATCATAATTTTCCCCTTTTAAAAGTAATTCTTCTTTGTCCTATCAGACCACATAAAAAGTCACTTCCCTTTCTGCTTATAATCTCCCTTCAAGTACTGGAAGGCTGCAGCAAAGTCCCTCCAATCAGAGCCCTGCAGAATCTGTCTACATCACAGCAGTAAATACTAGTGTTGGGACTGCCTGCTGTGTAGCTGCACAGATAACAGAAGTGTAAGAATGAGGTGCCTTAACTGCAGACTGCTGCGCTGGTCTGGCTATTGGTGACAGGAGCACAAGGCCTGCAGTCACCAAAGTGATTGTGGCTTTGTCTGAGAATAGCAAAGGATGCTGAGAAAGATTTACAAATGTAAAGGCTGGAAATGTGTTATGAGCAATCTTGAAAATAAAGCACTTCCAGTGCTTTTTGTCTGAGACCAAAAATCTAGAAGGAGGGAAGAGCTTATTTTTGGTAAATGAGAAGGCATGTCTTCAGCCCTCAGCCATCCTCATGGACCATTCTGAAGTAGCATGAGCTACAGCCACAGTGATCAGCACTGTGGCCTAAAGACATTCTGCTCCTCGGCACTGCTATTCTCCTGGTGTGTACATGGCCAATAAAGGGGCAGGACTTTTGAGGTCATATGAGAATGAATGAGAGGTCATAACACCCGCCACATCTTCTTTTGTTCGAAAATGGCCATACTAAATACATTTTGTCTGTCTCTAAAAAGACATATGAGGGTTTTGGCAGATGCTTCTTCAGAGGAAGTTGTGGTAAGGAAAGAAGGCAGCAGCAAACAAAAGTGTTGCTCTCTGAATTCTTACTTCTTTTATTCTTTTCTCTACATTTAAGAAGCTGAGACTTGTCCTGTTTGCTTTCCCCTGCTTTTTGTGAGGAAATGAGCAGGGAGAAAAGAAGGGCAGGGACAAACAGCTGTAACCCCTATGTGAGCAGTTGCTCACTGAGGAAAGCTTGAGAGTATTTGAGGCTATGGGGGGAAAAAAAAGGACTGATTGATGTCTCCATTCATATGCTCTTTCAGACTGACCACCTGCAAAGTTCCTTTTAGTTTTTTTCTTCCTAAAACCTTGTTGCTTCTTTTCACTGATTCCTCCAAGTTTTACCATCTTTTCCACCTTCCTCCCAGTGTTACTGTTGTAACACTGTTTTACATTTTTTGAGAGGCAGTGAAATTATGATCATTTGAGAAGTCTGAATTTGAGTTTAAGGAGGCTTATATCGCTGTGATGCAAAATAGCTTCACTAAGGCTGATGAGATTACAGTAGTACAAATGTTACAGTGAAAATGAAGTTAGGCCCGTGCTCTCTTCTAAGCCCTCCTTTCCACAGATGATCTGTTGATGTCAATGTAAGGACTGCTCCTTGGAATTTATCAGCTGATTTTAAAGGTTTCCAAGCCTAACTTTTCTCAATAAATGAATCTCTGGAAATGAAACTATTAGGTTTCCATTCCTGTCACATAATACTCTTTCTTCATTGACTGTAGAGAAAGCTTAAAATCCTGGCCTAACCAGATTTCTGAAGTGGATCCACCATTACATGATGAGAATGAAGTCAAGCCCATAATCCCTTCCACAGATTTGCCAAACTCTATTCTCGAAGAGCCATGCTTTTTTTACCCTGTTGGAAGTCTACTCCATTTTTTTTCATTTGCGGGTGGCTATTATTACTTTTACCTTCCTGCCTCA
Source organism: Phasianus colchicus (assembly GCF_987193195.1). NCBI lineage: Eukaryota > Metazoa > Chordata > Aves > Galliformes > Phasianidae > Phasianus > Phasianus colchicus. Next base: position 81,227,635 of record NC_143476.1, read on the forward strand.
TTTTATATTTATGTTCTGTTTCTATTTGCTCCAGCATTGTTCTACAGCCTAAGCAGCTTTTGGGCTGGTCTAACACAAGCTTTTGCATTGATAGGTATACACCATCTTCATAAGGGCATGTAAATGCCTGTACCCTTTTCCACATGAACTTTTACATTGCCAGATTAAGCCAGCCATGTTATGTTAGTCACTATGTAATAGGTAGACTTCAGATCCTTTACCTCATCTTGGTAACTTTACTCTTTACCTATTCTAATTTGAAAGAATCTTGTACATGGGTGACCTGCGTGTTGTGCCTATGAGATTTTATTACTACCTTAAATATTCCCCTTAATCCAGAGCTGCTAGGATCACAGTTGTCTTTTCTTGGCAGTATTCCACCAGAGCCTAAGTATGCTTGTACAGACTTGCCTGACTGGCTTGAGTGTAGCTAGTAGTATAACAGGCACATCGCTGTTTATTAAAAGCTGAAAAAAATACTTCAAAATGCTGGAGAAATATTTAAGAACTGTCTCACACTGTAGTGTCTGCTTCTACAGTTGCCAAGGTTGCATTACATCAGCTACATATAAACTAGATAGTGCAGATATAAATGTCTAAAGTTATCCTTATTACAGATTTCAGTGATAGTTATTAACTCACATCCCTCATCTCATCTTTGACTAAACCATTGGTGATTTAGTTTGTGTTCTGTCTTATTCCCTTCACCCAAATTCTAAGGGTATATAGCTTGTTTTGGTTAGGAGAAAATGTATACATGCAGACCCTTAATATTATTACAGTCCTCTTAGAAAAATTAAGAGAGTGATGATGTGAACCAGTACTTCCTTGATTCACTTTCATTTTGAAAATCTCTTCCCTCTGCAGGATCTTAACTCTCTCACCCTTTCCTCCTGATCTGATTGCCCTCTATCTAGCAGCAGCAAGTGGATGCAGACATAAAGAAAAAAAAAAACAAAAAACAAACCAAACCAAAACAAAACAAAAACCATAGCCTGATACATCTTTTCTGTCTTGTGAAACACCTATTAGGTTCTATTGTCTATTCCTTTTCTCATTTCTGAAGAGACAGCCTCCTCTGAAACACACATTCCCTATTTACTCTTTCTACATAGAAAAGTCACAGGAAGTTTGATTACAGCTAGCTGAACACACTAATATTTTAGGGCATAGTTTTATGATACCATCGACTGAAACTTTATTGCCAGCTATGCATTCCATTCCCATATTGCTAGCATTTGTTTGACCTCAGAGTAAGCGTTCAGAAATTTATAATAGGAGGTGAGAAAAGGAATTATGGTCTACCATTTTAGCTTTCTAAACTGTCCTAACCTGGCCTGAAATGAATAACACATCATACATGATGGATGGAAAGGGGCAAGCAAGTGGCTGCAGAGAGTGAAACTTCCTCTCTGCAGCAGTTAGTTTAATCCAACTGCAATGAAAAAAGCACACCTGAAGTTCTATAATCTCTGTGTGAATGGATTGCAAGGTATATGTTCCTTACTCAAAGATGCCTGCCTCTGTTGCCAAGAAACTGTTCATAAGATTACTGATTGCTTGAAATATTCTGCAGAATGTCCATTTAGTCATAAGATATGACCAATGCTGACCTTGACTAGAAAGACTTGACTATAATAACAACTAAACACCCACATCAGAGAAATCTTGTTTCATTATGAAAAAGAATGTTCTTGCTCAATCTTCTTGCTTTTCACTACCAATGCATGCATTTTATTTTCTATTCATTGACTTGAATATAGAGATGATAAAAATATGGATCACTGAAAGCATTAATAAAAATACGTAAAAATGCCTTCAGCTAAGAAGAGGTTGATTACTAGCAAATAATGAAATATGTTAGTAAAATTTGAAACATCATTACGTAATCTGAAATTACTTTCAAAACAGAGGAAAAAGCTTAAAATCAAAAAAAGATTTTTTTCTTCTATTAGTCAGCTTTTTGCTGTGTAATCAACACCTTTCATTCTGTTGTAAAAAGATAAAGAAAGATAAAGGGTTTTTTTGTTTTGTTTTGTTTTTTTTATTCTAGACCATAAAATGGACTTCTCTTGCACAGTGGGCATTATAGATATGATTTATGTTAAAGTGTTGTTTTAAAAAATTCAGGCAATAAGCATTTCAAAGGAGCCACAACAACTTGTAACATACACAGCCAATGCTTTAAAATATTCTTTTTCGGCTGATGCATTCCTCTGCTCCAGAGTACACCTCTCACCTTTAAAGCTGTCACACTCCAAACATAGCTTGTACTGAAGAGAATCACTGTTTTGCCTCAAGCAAGGAACATAAGTGTTGCAAAACTGACTCCTCCTCTAATGGGGAGAGCATGTACAAGTACACAGAGTTGTATTTCTGCTAGAACTGCCAGACTGAATATTTTGCAGTCAGAGCTGTAAACCTTACAGGCTATTTCTTTGTTTAGCTTTCTACTTTTGATTCTTTTTCTCCCCTCTTTCTTTTTGGACTTTTTTTTAAATATATATATGAAACTGTTTCAAAAGCTGGATTTTCATCTCCTTTTTCAGGAAGTATTCATGAATTGACATGGGTCAACATACTTCTCATTACCAGGCAAAAGTAAGTACTGCAGTTAAACCTGTTCCTACTGTGTGTTTACCTGACTATGTGTCGTTGTATAAAGGACAGAGTAGACTTCAGTTCTATTAGCAAAATTTAAAACCTTTAAGAGACTAAGTTAAAATTAATGTTTTGCTAAATATTGTATACCTCACATTCTGTAAACATACCATTTTGATTTGACAATCAGTGCTCTCTCTTTTAAAATATGAAAAGGAGCCAGAAACAGAGATCTCTCTCCTGTGCACATTTTTTTTAAACTGTGTTTATTTTTGGAGAACATTTTTAATGCAGTTAGTAGTACTGATCTCATGTTGCTACCCTTTTATATTATGTATGTTCACTAAATACACCTTATTTGTATCATTCATTAATGAGCATATGGCTAGTTGAGAAAATAAGCCTCCTGGAGCACTCATAACTGCCGTTATATCTTCCACTATCTACTGCTCCCTAGCTATTAATTTATTCTTTCTGTATTATCCACTTCGGTGCTCATGTATATGCTCATTAGTTACAGATCCTATTCTGTATTATTTAGATTTTTTTCCTATAGGCATAGACTGGAAGTTGAAGATTGGAGAGAAACATATCAGAGAAAAGGGAAAGAAAATAGAAGCTGCTAAATGAGCTGGTGATAAGTAAAGAAAATGGTGGGGGGTTGATTCTAAGCATCTTTTTAGCCATTTTCCCCTGCGTCCTGTTGAAACACTGTGTCGTCATCATCAGTAATATTTTCACTATTCCAACAGACACCTGAGAATTCATTAATGGTCTGAGAAGGGGAGGGGAAATGGAGAATACACAGTTTCCTTTGCTATTAGTTCCCTCTAGAGAGCGCAGCAGCCTGTGAGACAGCATATGGATTATGTTTCCATATTAGCAGCATAAGCTTTCCCTCTGCAGAAATGTTATGCTGCAACTATCCGTCTTTTCTTTTTCTGAGAGATAGTTTGCTATTATTTTAAGCTGAACTACTCTGTTCTCCAAGGCAGGTGGGTAGGTAGCATATACAGCAAACAGGTTTAAGCAAGAAATAACACTTGGCTGTGTAATGAATGTAGCCATTTACTATATGCACTTTTAGTAGCACCAAGAATTGCAGAAAGTCTGTGACATGAGTACATATTAGTCTTCTGTGAAAATGTACAGCCTATTGAAAGAGTCTGGCACGAAGATTAATATCTGCTTTCATTTGACATGGACCTTGCAGATCTTTAGGAAAACAAAACGTAGACAAATGCAGATACTATAAAGGCAATGAGAACAAAACTGACTAAGTTTCCTTGTGGAGGTTGTTACATTTTGACAGGACAGCATTATCCAATGGATTCATCTTAGAAGGGTAGTTCAGGTGTCTGTGTTTTCATCTTTAAATCTAAGACAGGTTTTTTGTTTTTAAACTGTTTCCATTGAATTGTCTTTTTTTTTTTTTTTTCCTTGTTGCCCAGCTAAAGATTCCTTCTAAATGTGTTTGATTTTCACAGCTCCAAATAAATTAGCACCTGTGGCAAATGCAGCTCCCTTAACTGAAATGGTGCCCTTAGAAATGGTGATGGCTTTTGAAACCTCTGGCTGTTACTTAGAGCCTGTGCAAGTTTCACTTTTACACATTTCTTACTGCAGTGAAATAAATGGATTTCAACCACTTCAGCTGCATCAAGATTTCAGTCTGAACTTTTAGTTCTTCAGGCATGTATTCCTTGTCAGAATTAGACACAGCTTAATTAGAGACTCACAAAATAACAGAAACACTTTGTTACTACTACCTCTTGGATTTGTGCTGTTTGAAGCTACCATTCTGGCACCTTTAGACACTTATATTTACAGATCTTAGTAGTGTTTTATTTATGTTTGTGTACCTGCATGTACGTACATATGTTTCAATATACTTATCTTTCAGGCGGGATTTTGTTTGAGTTTTGGACCAAACTCTTGCTATTCAATTCCGTTCTTACAAAGATCTACTCCATCTTGAAAATCCTAATCTCCTGTGGCCTCAACTTCAATGCCATTTTTGGTTCTTATTTATTCCTTTTGTGCAGTTGCCCTTCACAAAGATTGCATGACTTCAGAAGGTAAAATCAAAGGGCAACTCAGCTAGTACCAGAACTTGGTTGGACTAATTAATTAGGCTATTCTAATGCTCTAAATACTTGATTTACAAAGACTTTCTTGTTGCCCCTTTCCTGACTACACTTTCTAGGCGGATGCCTTAATTCCCCGGTTAGGTGTCCATTCCTGCTTAGCCCTGATTGCTGTCTCATTTTCCCCTATCCTGACTGATCTTAATTCTTTCAAAGAACTGGCTCATGTTATTACAGCAACTTTTATTGACTGGCCAACAGTAGCTTGCTGTCCTTCTCCACACCAAGTTATAACTGTGGAACAATTTAATAAACCATTATGAAATCATGGACTTCAATTTTTCCATGAGGAAGGTATCTCACTTTCTTGGCCTTCCTCCTTCCTATCTTTTTGCTTTTTTATTGCCCCACCCCATTGGAGAGGTAAAGACCTACCTCTAATAGAATAGTATCTCACAGTTCTGGTAGATACTGGTTGCTAATGGTTCAATTTAACTTGGCCTTTAATCCCTGTAAAAATTTACTTGCTAAGAAACTTTCATATCTAGTGGGCTTTTTTTTTTTTTTTTTACAATCACTTTTTAGCTCTACAGTTTTCCTTTATGTAACTTCTATCAGAGCTACAGCTTATTCTGTTGGTAAGAATAGTTTTGCAGACAGTGTAATTGGACTTTGATGTAACTGAATTTTCAATTCATTGGCAGTTCTGAAAATTATCTTTAAAAGCCAAGTAATTGAAATTAACAGGTTTTCTTAATTGCATTTTGGCAAATTGAAAAGACAAACTTCATGCTGAAATAAGCGTTCAGCTAATGCTGCAAAATCTGAAAGAAAACCATTTCATTTTAGAGATTTCCTCCAGAAATAAGCAAATTATGAATGTGTCATATGTATGCAAAATATAACTTTTCTTTATAAAAATCTGTGATCAAATATTTGAATATTTCAGAAGACTGGTTCTGTTTTCTTTCTCTTTTGTAACAGTTTCATAAAACTTGCATGCATGTTTCAGCTGACTTTAGTCTCTGTGGCTGGATAAAAACTTCAGCCAAAACTTTGCTCAATGTAAATTAGATTTCTCCTCTTCCTTTTCTAAAACCATCCATCATTTTTGGCATGGTCTTTGCTAGTACAAACATTCTTCTGAGAATCTTGTGACTACTTTTCAAATTGTTTCCTTTCTGTTATGAGTGATTAGGAAGGAATATCTCCAAATCACGGAATTTTAGACACTTGCAGCTGTTCTATTCTCCATCAAAATGTTCAGATTGAACCTGGACTTACCATAGGAACCAGTATTAGGAAGAAATTCATTGTGAGACATTGAGACAGGTTGCCCAGCAAGGATGTGGATGCCCCCTCCCTGAAACACTTAAGGCCAGGCTGTATGGGGCTATAAGCAACCTGGTCTAGAAGGAGGTGTCACTGCCTATAGCAGGGGGTTGGAACTAGATGATCTTAAAGGTCCCTTTTAACAAAAACCATTCTATGATTCTATGATTCCCTTACCTGCTGTATGTATCTGCCAAGTGCAGTTGTGTCTCTTCCTGGTGACCTTTCCTATACTGTAAATACTCCTTTACCTTGCAACAGCATATGACCATCCAAGCAGAGGTGCCTGTTTAGACTCACAGAATCATAGAGGCTGGAACTGACCACTGGAGATCATTGAGTTCAATCCACTACTTCTCAGGTGGGCAAACATAATGGACCAGAAAGGAGCTAGAAGATTATTTTACATTTTGATGAGACCACTAGAATTTTAATCTGTCTTTTGAAGACCCAGGGAGATTCTTCTTTATTTTGTTTTCTCTTCTTGCCTCTATCTTATTGCATTAAAATGTGAAAGAATGAAAGTGTAGAATAAATGCTAAAAAATACGGTTTTCTGAAAGATGTCTACAGTTTATGTTTGCATTTAAGGAAATCATGTCAGTCTTGCATATATGTTAGACTACTATCATGATCCCCTTAGCTTCACAGTTAATGATGTCTTTGTCTTAAGGAATTTTCCAATCTCCTGATCTTCAGCCCCCTGAGAACCTGAAGTAACCTCTTGTATAGCACAGGAAATCTCAACACATTCATTGTTCCCCTGGGGTAAAGTCATTTCATATTAATAGTACTTATAATTCCTTACATTTCCACTTTTAGTGTACATATGATATGTAACAGTGTCTCTGAGCAAGTATGTACCAGTTCATAAAAACACTCATAAACTCTGCACTGGTAATTTCAGAAAACTTTCAGGCCTCTAGCTGAAGCAAGAACAAATAGGAATAATCATAATATAAAAACAGAATTTGTATTATTTAGGAGAGAATGATCTTTTTGATGAATTCCATGTGCTGGACACCCTCATATGGTGTCAGACTTCTTCCTTGAAGGAAACAAGAGATGGTCTTTGGAAAAGCAAGTATGACATGTATCCAGATCTTGTACATCTGCTCCCAGCTTGATCCCAAAAAAATGGATCACTGCTGTTGCTCCTTCTTGACCCCACAACACTAGCTGGAAAATGCCAATCCAAAATGAGTAGGCTTCTTCTTTAAAATACAAGTTGTATTTAATGATATGATGTAAAGAGAAAATAAAGAACAGTTCAGTTATAGTAGGACAGTGTCATGTGCTATGGTAATATGGAAGGTAGGTAAGTGATTGTGTGAATATAGAATAAAAATGAAAAATATTTAAAAATAGATAAAAGTTGCATACAGTAAGTGAAGAATAAAGATTTTTTTTGAAAATATTAATAGGGAAATTACTTATTAAGATGGAAGTTTTAACTGCAGATAAACCTTGTTAAAACTGCCAAACTGCAAACTTAATCTTTTTTTTGACAAGTTTACACACATAGCTGACCAAGAGAAGCCAGTTGTGATCTTCTTGGATTTCGGCAATTTCCATTGGATTTCCACACTGTTTCTAACAGTAACCTTCTGGACAAAGTGTTCAGCAGACAGCCAGACAAAAACATAATGTGACGGGTGAGCACTTGGTGGATGGTTCAGGCTCAAAGAATTATGGTAAATGAGGTTACGTCAAGGTAATCACAGAATCACAGAATTGCCAGGGTTGGAAGGGACCTCAAGGATCATGAATCTTCAACCCCCCTGCCACATGCAGGGCCACCAACCTTCCCGCCTAATGCTAGACCAGGCTGCCCAGGGCCACATCCAATCTGGCCTTGAACACCTCCAGGGACAGGGCATCCACAACCTCTCTGGGCAGCCTGTTCCAGCACCTCACCACTCTCTCTGTAAAGAATTTCCCCCTGACGTCCAACCTAAATCTCCCTTCCCTCAACTTAAAACCATTTCCTCTCATCCTGCCATTATCTACCCTTTCAAAGAGTTGATTCCCCTCCTGTTTGTAGGCTCCCTTTAGGTACTGAAAGGCTGCAATGAGGTCACCCCGCAGCCTTCTTTTCTCCAGGCTGAACAAGCCCAGCTCCCTCAGCCTGTCTTTGCAGGGGAGGTGCTCCAGTCCCCTGATCATCTTTGTGGCCCTCCTCTGGACCCTCTCCAACAGCTCCCTGTCTTTCTTGTACTGGGGGCTCCACACTTGGACGCAGTACTCCAGATGGGGCCTCACAAGAGCAGAGTAGAGGGGAACAATCACCTCCCTGTCCCTGCTGGCCACCCCTCTTTTGATGGAGCCCAGGATACCATTTGCCTTCCAAGCTGCAAGGGCACACTGCTAGCTCATATTAAGTTTTTCATCTAATGGCCAGTTTCTAGTGGAGTTTAGCAAGGGCTGCGCTTTGGGGCCAGTTCTCTCCAGTGTTTTCATCAGTGCCTTATATACTGGATTCAAATGCAAATTGACCAATTTTGCAGATGACACTAAATTGAGAGGAGATGCTGACTCCCTGGAAGGAAGGCCTTGCAAAGAGATCCTCAGACATTGAATTATGGCCCATCACCAATCACATGAAGCTGAACGAGCAAATTCCAGATTCCACAGCTGAGACAGGGCAGCCCTGGGCATTTGTACAAACTAGGGGATAAAATGCTGGAGAGTACTCCCACTGCAAAGGGATCTGGAGGTTTTGGCTGATGGTAAATTGAACATGAGCCAGCTGTGTGTTCTGCAGACAAAACGGACAACCACACCCTGCGTGCCACAGGTGCAGCACTGCCTCAGGGTGAGGGGAGGGTTATCTCCTGTGCACTGTGCAGCCTCTCCTCCAGCACTGGGCACTGTTCTGAGCACCATAATAATATATCGGTCATATAATACTGCTAGAGAGCATGCAGAGAAGGGCTGCAAAGTGGAGGTTCTGTAGGGCAAAACATTTGAGGAGTGACTGAGGGCCCTGGGTGTGCTGGGCCCAGAGCAGAAGAGCTGAGGGGAGCCTGATGGCGGCTGCAGCTCCTCACAGGGAGCGGAGGGCAGCGCTGAGCTCTGCTGTGTGTGACAGCGACAGGGTCCGAGGGAACGGCATGGAGCTGTGCCAGGGGAGGGCCGGGGGTTGGGGAAAGGCTCTGCACCAGAGTGGTGAGCATGGAACAGCCTGCCCAGGGCAGTGGGCACAGCACTGAGCTGCCAGAGCTCACAGAGAGTTTGGACAACACTCTCAGACATTGGGTTTGGACTATGAGTGATGCTGTGTGGAGCTGGGAGTTGGGGTCAGTAATCCTTGTGGATCTCTTCTAACTATGGATATTCTGGATTCTTTGATTCTATAATTCTTCCTTTCAAGATATTTATTCCAGTCCCTTCCCCTGCCTCCCCCCCACCACCCAGGCTAAGCCCAACCCAGTATTGTACCATTATACTTGATCATCATGTATCTGCTTAGCCTAAGTAATGTTAAATTAACCCAAACTGCTTGTAATAATTACTAAAATATGTTAAAATACTGCTTATAAGTAAATCCCCTCTGTAATGCTTACTATTATATATTTAGTGTATAGATTATTTCAAATATAGATGTATTATTTCTTGTTTGAGTAGTAGCAGCATGGCACTATATTGTGGTTGAGAAAGATGGAGGAGACGGTAAGGAATGGCAGCTGTGTAAAGGAATGTAGTTACTATCAATTAAAAAACAACTCTCATCCAAGGTGACAAGAAAGGAAGGAAGAAAAGGAAGAAGGGAGAAGGAAGAATGGAGGGGAAGGAAGGAAAACAGTTGTTTGTAATGTAACTGACCCTAGAAATTAACAGTTGGATAAAAGCCTCTCCAGTCCATGAGGTTAGCAGTTAGAGCCAGAGTAGGAGGAAGAAGAAGGATGGGAAACTGATTTTTACACTGTGTTCCCCAACAATGCCTGCACCAGGATTTTTCCACAAAGCAGCAATTTGAACATGATAAAACAGGTATCAAAGGACCTGGGAACTGTCAGGCAAGTAGGAATTGGGACTTGCAGAAATACAGTGCCCTGAAATAATATTCATAGAGTTGGAAGTAACACTATTGGAGTGAGTCCATTATTCATCCACATCCATATTGCTGGAATGTATAAATATTTCCTAGCTCCAGTATCAGACCTCTAACCATTAACTGCTCATAGGCCTGGTTGATAATCCTGCAATTAAGAAGACAAGGGATTAATCAGATGAGAATTCTTACAGCTTGGGAGTTGGCACATTCTTTTGGAAGCTTCTCCTGGGGTTGCCAGTGACAAATTTTCTTTTAAGCTGACATCAGTGGAAGGTTTATGTCAATCTACTTCTACGCAAAATATGTTGAGCACCAGGTGGTTATTGATTTATCAGTCCCATTATCAGTCTGTGTTCTGGCAAATGACAATAGCAGTTAAATCATTACAACAAAAAAGTACAAACTGCATTATCTGCAAGTGAACCAACTTCATATTAATACATGCAGCACTAAAATAAAAAGAAATGAAAACAAGCATATCTGTATTTCCCATTGTGAAGTTGCATCTGTCACTCTAGAAGATTCTGACATTTTAAGAAAACTAAACAGCGAAGGAATAAATGCCCCATGCTTGTACGTCAATTATTACAAAGCCCAAGTTGGCAATGGTATCCCTCTTTCTCAGGGCATTACCTTGGAGAAGAAGCCTCTTTTCAAAGCTATATCATTTTTTCTAAAGGAGTTTGGAAATTATTAAGTCACATGTTAAGAGTGCTGCTGAAAACTGCCAAAGATGTGATCAGATGTGTCTTCCGGGATGTTGTGGCCAAGTTGCAAACACTGGCAAAGCAAGAGGTCTCAGGCCTTATTTATATTAAGAGACAGCTTTTAAAAAGAGGCATGTCACAGCTCTGAAGCAGAGGCCTTCCTCAAACCCTTAAAAGGGAAAGGATGAGTAGAGCTACGCTGCATTCCATCTGCAGCAGAAAGAAGTAAAAGAATAATAAATTCTACTGAGCAGTGGAATAAAAACAAGAAATCGAGAGAGGGATGGCCCATTCTGCCATTAGAGGAGAAGTCATAATATAAACAGGGCTGATTTTTGTTCATGGCTGCTCAGAAGAATTTACCAAATCCAAACTAGATTTGTTTTGCCACGGTACAAATAATCATCAAGAAGAGCTTGTCCATTGAGATGCCATTAGTTGCAGATATAGCAGAGATTGCTTGCAGGAATTTTTTTCACAGCTGGGAATGGGGAAGGTTATGTAGCTCTGAACAACAGAGCTCTGCAGCAAAACTGAGGAAGACAAGAGGTGAATTACCCATTGCCATCTATTTTCAGCCAGGTGGATGTTACATTAGGAGATATACCCATTCTGATTTTGTATGGCACAGTCTGATATGTTAGGTGTAGATGACCTGGAATTGGCCATCAGGACTTCATTTTTTATCCTCACAAGAGGTATGGTTATTGCTGCATCAGGTTCAGAAGAGCCATTCACACTAGAGAGGTCTTTTGGTAAGTGTAACTACCCATCTTCGTCATACTGATTTATTTGCTTTTCTGCCAGAAATCTTAGCTCAGCTGCAATTTATCTGATGTATGTTATCTTTGGGGGGAAAAAAAAAAAAACCCTTCACAAATTTTTCTTGCTTGCTGTGTCCTACCTGGGTTACAGTTGTCCTCTGACAACTTTTCTCTTGGCTTCAAGGAGGAAGTACACACTCGCCTGGTGGCCAGGGGAGGCAGCACTGCCTCAGCCCAGATGGGCTCTCTGTTAGGCAAATATTCAGTAGAAATGGTCTTCTGGCCAGGATCGGGCCATCTTGCTATCTGATTTATTGAACTAAATGCATTTCTTTTTTCAGAATCTAAAAGACCATAGGCAAATGGAAGAAGAAATCCTTTCTTTAGTCAATAGAATAGGCAGTCAGTTTGTACTTAGTGCCTATATGCTTCTTTCATGTGCAGAGTTTTAACTCTTGGATCTGCTTAGTCATAGGAAGGGGAAAACAATATAACAAAAATAAATTTAACAGATGTAATTTAGGAGCAGGAAAGCGAAGAATAACTTGCTAAAATTATTGTGCACATTTCTCTTAATGAATCATTCATTCCTAGACAATGAAAACTGAGAGACCTGTACTATCTGTATGTTGATAACTTGATTAGAAACTGATGGAAGAAACTGAAATTAATATAAGAAAGCCTAGAGTTAAGTAACAGCAACATAGATTCTTGAATAAAAGTAACAGTATTTTCAGAGTAGTTCAGTTTCTTTCTAAAGAAGGATGAGTCTTGAGGCAGTGATATTATACTTGAGGACTATTGTAAGGCTTTTCATGAAATTTTCATAAATTAATTAGAAAAACATAGTCAAATGGAATACTTTCCTGAATGCACTGATCTTAGGAATTCTGTAGAGAATTGGTTATCAGCAGGTCATTTTTCAAATGAAAACAGTTTGAAACAAGCTGCATTCTGTTCTTTGGTATAGGGAATAATTAGTATTTTTTTAGTGACTTGGATAATGTCATGCCAAAGGTATAATTACATTACTAAAACAACAGAGAGATGAGAGGGCCTGCATTTACTGGTGAACATGAAGAGAAAACAATGACTTTTATAATTTGCTGAGTTGTTTCTGAAGAACAAGTGACGAGGAAGATGCTGCTCTTCAAAATGGATTTTCAGTCATACAAATACAGGAACACATTAGTCAGGAAGATATTCTGTATAAATAGGAGTTATGATGGTACACAAAAGTAGTGGAAATCAGTAATGTCATCCTGCTGTGCAAAAAGTAAATACCATGCCAGGATTTGTAAACAGCAGTCTGGTTGGTAGTGTACAACTATCAAGTGTTATTTTCAACATTTTTAACTAAAACATTTTGACATTCTGAGGCACCATCCTTCAGAGAAATCTGGAGGAGAGTAAAAAGAATAAAGTCAGGCGGAGGTTGGTCACAAGTGGTGTCCTGCAGGGGCCGGTCTTTGGACCGGTGCTTTTCAATATCTTCCTAAATGACATAGACAATGGCATTGAGTGCATCCTCAGCAAGTTTGCAGATGACACTAAGCTGAGTGGTGTGGTCGATACACTGGAGGGAGGAAGCCATCCTTCCTCCAGGGATCTGGAGAGGCTGGAGAAGTGGCCCATGAGACTTAATGAGGTTCAACAAGACCATGTGCAGGGTGCTGCTCTTGGGATGCAGCATCCCAGGTATTTATACAAACTGGGGGAAGATCTGCTTGATAGCAGCCCTGCAGAGAAGTACTTGGGGGTCCTGGTGGATGAGAAGCTGGACATGAGACAACAGTGTGCACTTGCAGCCCGGAAGGCCAACTGAGTGCTGGGCTGCGTTAACAGAGGAGTGGCCAGCAAGGAGAGGGAGAGGGAGGTGATTGTCCCCCTCTACTCAGCTCTTGTGAGGCCACATCTGGAGTACTGCGTCCAGGCCTGGGGCCCCCAGTACAGGAAGGACGTGGAGCTCTTGGAACAGGTCCAGAGAAGGGCTACAAAGATGATCAGAGGACTGGAGAACCTCTCCTATGAAGAAAGATGGAGGGAAGTGGGCTTGTTCAGCTTGGAGAAGAGAAGACTCCAGGGAAACTTCTTTGTGGCCTTCCAGTATTTGAACGGAGCGTATAAACAGGAGGGGCAATGACTGTTAACGAGGGTGGATAATGATAGGGCAAGGGGGAATGGTTTTAAGCTGAGACAGGGGAGGTTTAGGTTAGATATTAGGAAGAAGTTTTTCACACAGAGCGTGGTGATGCAATGGAACAGGTTGCCCAAGGAGGCTGTGGATGCCCCATCCCTGGAAGCATTCAAGGCCAGGCTGGATGTAGCTCTGGACAGCCTGGTCTGGTGGTTGTTGACCCTGCACATAGCAGGGGGGTTGAAACTAAATGATCTTTGAGGTCCTTTTCAATCTAGCCCATTCTGTGATTCTATGAAAGTCTGGAAAATGTGGCATATGAGAAAATGAGACTGGTAAATCTAAATAAGAGAAGACAAAAATTATACATTTGATTTGCTCAAAGTAGCGTTTCTTAGCTTTGCAGTGAGTCAATAGCCTGTTGTTGTTAGGCTGCTAAAGAAATAATTGGATTAAGTTGCTGCAAGGAAGATATGGATCAGATATTAAGAACATTATAACAATGAAGATAACAAAGCAGTAGCATATATTGCCTAAGGAGATTGTGAAATTCCTGTAACTGGGAATTTTAAAGAAAAAAATTAAGCAAATCTCAGGAATGAAATTGGCATTTTAAATCTGTCTTTAGGATTAGAGGAGATCTGTTCTGGGATCCCTCCTTGGGACACCTAGATGATCTAAATGACCTGTGAGCTCTTCTAGTCTATGATTTATTGAGAGAGTTTCATGCATGAAATTACTGGATGCTATGTTCTTTGAAACAGGAACAGTATCTTCTGCATTTGTACAGCACACAACAAAGCAATCCAGACTAAAGACTGCAATCATTATAGAAACTATATAGTAGTCATGGTATCTGATTATCATGCTATGTTTTTTACTGCTGGAACATAAGAGTAAAACTCTGTGCTGTCAATGGGAGCCAAATTTGAGAATCACCTGGCATCATGCAAATAATATCTGCAAATATGAATCTGATTGGAAGCTGGGACAGTGAGTGGCAAAGGTAAACATCATGTTGTAATATGATTTGTAATACAAGAATCAGCCATGATACACATTTTAATATGTTTTTGTCAATAGTGTCACAAAACCAACTTAAGTATTTTATGGATTAAATGTTCAGGTGACATACTAGTCTTTTTAGAATATCACTTTGTAACTTCCTTACATTTACTATTCAGTCACCGTTTCTTCCAAATCTAGATTGTCATTTGTCCCATTTATAGGAAGACTTTGACCTAGGTGCAAAAGCTGTGATATGAGATACCCAGAATAACACTGCATATCATCAAAATGGCATAGACTCCATTTTGCTTTAATTGTAAAGCCAAATTAAACTATCTAATGCCTGAAAATGCACTTGCTATAAGTGCCATGGTCTTTTGGTGAAAGTCCTTTTCCAGGCTGCAGTGCAATGGAGTAAAGTGAGAAGGGGGAGTCCATCCATGGAATGATCCGCCTGAATCTATATGCTTCCTTTCAAGAACAGGTGAGATATTCTTTATTTTGTGACATGATTTGGGTACTAGGCTTTTGAGATACTAAATCTGTAGTAATGTCATTGAACTTATTGCTGAGTCTGGAATGGTTGCTTAAGTATTATATTTGAAGGTCCTCTAGAATTTCTTTTTCTACTAGACCACCGAGGACAAGTTACTCAAATTACATGATTAATAATAATATGTTCCACTGAACTCAGGAGGCTCTTAACTCTTTGCTATATTCATCAATTACCATACAATCAATAATGTAGCTGATATCTCTATGGCAGTGCTGTCCAGCCCCTTGATAAAGAAAAATAATGGCATAATGAATGATCTTAATATCTTGGTAAAAATAGCGTTTTATTTGTACTCTTTTAGACCATTTGACTAGTAAGAAAGTGTTTATATTACCACTAAGATATTTACATGCAACTCTCTGTTGCTTAATTACAGCTGTAGTATAGAAGAGATGATACTCTGTGACTGTGTTAATATGTACTTTATCCTAAAAGATAACCTATAAAGCAAAGGCTTTACAAACTGAAGCAGATTAGGGAAATCAGTTCAGGCAGCAGATGGAAATGAGCGGCACACAGTGATGTTACACATCAGTTTTCAGAAAATGTTGTTAAGAGTCTTTCATTAATAAAAATTGTAAAGAGTATTTATTAATTGGTGAATAATATATTTTCTTGAATAGGAATTTGGGTGTAATATTGGAGATTATGAAAGAAAGAAGTTGCCAAATAGGAAGGCTGAACTTTGGAATATATTAACCCCTGTATATTGTTACATTAAAGCAACAATGCTAAATGAAATGCTCAAGCTAATTTGCTCAGAAGAGATTGATTATCTTTGGATGGTACTGATACTAACATGTAGTTAAACCCATAATTTTCTATTTCAAATGCAAGAAATGTGATTATGTTTTCACAGCAACAGTATAAATCAGGGTAAACTTATTGGAGTAAAGAGGTCCTTTATGTTTTCAAGCAGGGTAAGTTTTAAAACAAGTCTTTATAAAGACATACGCCTGATAAGTGCATTGCTTGACTCCATAAAGAGCACGAGAAGATACCACAGGTTTTGAATGTTGTGTTTTAGTGTCTGTTTTTCCAAACAATTTTTGAACTCAGCTGCAGATGATTTACATAAGGAATGGTATAATCATTTCTTTAAATGATTTCACAATCCCATGAAGACTAGTTTCACTGTAGACTATTCTCTCTCTGAGTCAAACTTGAATGTATGTATTCCTCTTTGTCACTGCTGGTCAACCTGTTCCAGCACCTCATCACAATTTCAGTAAAAAACTTCCCCCTGATATATAATCTAAATCTCCCTTTCGTTTGTTCAAAACCATTCCCCCTTGTCTTATCATGATCTACACATTTAAAAAGTTTATTTCCCTACTTATAAATTCCCTTTAAATGTAGGAACAATTCAGTGAGTCTCCCCACAGCCTTCTCTTTTCCAGAATGAGTAAGCCCAGCTCCTTCAGCCTGTCTTCATAGGAGAGGTGCTCCAGTCCTTGGATCATCTGTGTGGCCCTCCTCTGGACCCTATTCAACAGTTCCATATCTTTCCTGTGCTGGGGGCCCCAGACTTAGACGTAGTACTGCATCTGGGGCCTCACGATGGCAGAATAGAGGAGGATAATCCACTCCCTCATGCTGTTGGGTATTCCTTTTCTGGGGGTAAGGTTTGTTTGCTAAGACATAAAAATTCAATGGGAGTATTAAAAATATATATATTTTGTGTTCAGAAGGAAGATGTTTCTCATTATCATTCTTAACTAGTAAGTCTAATTAAAATATTTAAGAGGCTAGAACATTCATTCTCATGGGATTTTAGGTAATCATCTCCAGTTGTATGCCAGATTCTGTATGCCAGAACTTGAGTACAGCCTTTAAATATAATACCCAATAACCTAGTTGACTATCATACTCTGTAGGATAGAAGTACTACGCATTTTTTTTCCTCGTGTTTGAAAGCTGTGTGAATAACTACTAAGATTTGTTTAACCTCATCTATCCAAGTATCTACCTAGGATTCATGTTATTTATGAAAAATAAAATAGTTTAACTTCATCTGTCAGTAGTCCCATCTTGCATAAGTGGGCTTGTCAGTGGACTGCTGGACTACTGCAGGCAATCCAGCATCATAGATGAGAGTTTTTGTTGCTGGATTATGTTTTGCCTTTTTTCTCCCTTAATATTTAAAAACTATATAAATGGGGACTATTTTAGACTGTTTAGGTTGAGTTTAGATACAGAAGTTGAGACTTCACCATAACTCAGTTATAATAGCATTGGTTGGGGTTTGAGATACTGTATGATTTTAAGGGTCAGTCTTAATCATGTATACTCTTGGCAGCTGTGAGAAGGTTCTTTACACACTCTGTTAGCTGTGTCTGACTTCATTTGACAGGCAGGATGAAGGTGTGAGAATTTCTCTGACTCCTGGCTGAGTAAAAGGCTAATTAGAAAGGCTAACTTTTCCTGGCCATCTCAAAACAGGATCTGTCAAAAAGCAATGAAAGCTCCATTTTTAGCTTCAGTACTTAAAGAATCTAATTTATCCATGTCTTCTAAGATCTGTTAATCCTGTGTTGGAACTGAAGTTTGAGTTCCATTCTCAGTATCCCAAAATTAATCCCTGAATGACCCAGTATCAGAGTGTTGAACCCTGTTGATCCTTTGCAATGCACAAAACTCAGTGTACAATGAAATACACCTGGCACTGCTGAGTAGATCCTGGAAACAAAAAAGTGATGAATACCTGATTGCTTGGATCTACTAAATGTTTATCAGCAAGTTCAGACCAGAACTTAAGAATGCTCCATAAGTAGGAAAGAGGTAACTTTTCTTCTCCCTTTTCCTTTTCCTACAGTATAGGGCCAGCTGAGCAGCAGCAGCCTGAACTGATTTACAGGCTTAATGCAAGAAAGTAGAAACAGTGGATGAAAGAGTTATTCTCCAATTAGTCAGCAATCTCAAATGGAAATGCTGACTGTCCTTTTAGAAACTGTAGTTTCTTCTAGATGCAGGAGATTAACTTGACTTGATTCAAAGTCATTGCCCTGCATTGGAGATGGAAGATACTGTATGACCAGAAATATGATGAGTTTAGGATACATTACTCAAGGATATTCTTAATGGGAGTTTTTTTAACACCTGATGTCAAGTAAAGAAGAATATTGAATTATTTGACATCTTGAATAGATGTCAGCTAATAAGTATTTCCATGACATTGCGTAGCAAGTGAATGGAATTCTAGGCCTTACCTTTTTAGTTTCTACCGCTGTCCTGTAGTTCACTGTTGTTTAAATACAGCTATTTGCTTAGTGAAAGTATAAAGTGAATCACTGATATGACTCAGGCTTTAACAAAAATTTCAGGATACTTTTTTAGTACAAAACTTTTCCATGATGGCCTCACAGATCTACAAGCAGCAGTTTAAACCTAATTGAATGTGGACTAAATTGCAATATGGAAAGGTCAGTAAGTTCAGGTAGGAAAGCTTAAGATATCTGAATCAGTGTACATCAGTGTATTGTAGGATTACAGTATCATCATTAGGAAGGCAGTGAGGTGATATAGAAGAGCCAGCGTGGCTTCACCAAGGGCAAATCCTGCTTAACCAACCTTAGTGGCCTGCATCAAAGGACAAGGGAAGAGCCACTGATGTCATCTTTCTGAACTTCAGTAAGGCCTCTGACATGGTACCCACAGCATCCTTCTCTCTAAATTGGAAAGATATGGATTTGATGGATGGAGTCCAGAGAGTGGTGGTCAATCACTCGATGTCTGGATGGAGATCAGTGACAAGTGATGTCCCCCAGGAGTCAGCGCTGGGGTAGATACTCTAATATCTTCATCAGTGACATCAACAGTGGGGTCAAGTGTACCCTCAGCAAGTTTGCTGATGACACCAAGCTGTGAGGTGTGATCAGCAAACCAGAGGGAGGGGATGCCATCCAAGGGAACCTAGACAGGCTTGAACAGTGGGCCCAGATGAGCCTTGTGAGGTTCAACAAATCCAAATGCAAGGTCTTGCACCTAGGTCGAAGCAATTCCCATTACCAATACAAGCTGGGGGAGGAAAGGATTGAGCGCAGCTCTCCTGAAAAAGACCTGGGGGTTCTGGTGGGTGGGAAGCTGGACATGAGACAGCAGTGTGCCCTTGCAGCTCAGAAAGCCAAATGCATCCTGGGCTGCATCAAAAGAAGTGTGACCAGCAGGGTGAGGGAGGTAATCCTCTACTCTGCTGGTGAGACCTCACCTGGAGTACTGGTGAGATGTGGATGTCCTCAGTACAGGAGAGACATAGACCTGTGCATCCAGAGGAGGGCCAAAGGAGGGCCACAAGCATGATCCATGGCATGGAACACCTCTCCTGTGAGGACAGGCTGAGAGAGATGGGGCTGTTCAGCCTGGAGAAGAGAGGGTTGCGAGGTGACCTGATAGCGCAGTATCTAAAGGGAAGAAGGTTCAGACAGACTCTTTAGCAGGGTCTGTGGTGATAGAATGAGGGAAAATGGTTTCAAACTCAAAGAGGATAGATTTAGGTTAGATATAAGGAAAAACTATTTTGCAGTGAGGGTAGTGAGGCACTGGAACAGCTTGCCCAGTGATGTGATGGATGCCCTTTCCCTAGAGACTTTCAAGGTGAGGCTGGATGAAGGCCCTGGCCAACTTGATCTAGCTGTGGATGTCCGTGTTCATCAGGGGAGCTGGACTAGATGGCCTTCAGAGGAACAGTTTTTTCTCGTTCTGACCATTGTTAAATGGATTGTGCTTAACATAATTTGAAATTACAATTTGTATACACATCCAAATTTAGGTAGAGTAGTAGGATAGTGTAGAGTATATGGTCTAGATTCTGGCCCAGGAGCAGTCTGGGCTTACTGACAGGGCATTAAACAAAGTTTGAATAGGGAAGATGGTGATAACCTGCTCACAACAAGCTGCGGGACAGTATAGCTAAGTTGGAAAGACAAGCTGCTAGTGGGGACCCTCAACCTGCTGCATCTTATGATGAATATACTAGGCAGCAAGCTGGTGGAGCTTATCACGAGGGCTTTAAACTATATTTGATGGTGGAGGAGGATGTACTGCTAAGGAAGAGAAGAGTCAGGGAGCACTGTCACTTTAGGAAGTAGCAGGGGAAAACCTCAATTTTTTCCTAGAGGTTTCTGGGAGGGCTTCTCCAGAAAGATGATGCAGCTGAAAGCCCATCTGAAGCGTCTCCTACACAAATACACATAGCATGGGAAATAAGCAGGAGAAAGTGGAAACCATGGTGCAAGTGGAAAACCACAGGGAAAGTCAGGATGACTGTCATAACTGGAATTCTATTATTGAGAGCTATGAGCTTTTTAGAAAGGATAAACAAGGCAGGAGATGGGGGAAGTTGCCCTCTATGTTAAGAATGGGTAAACTGAGACAAGGTTCCCCTGATAAAGAGTCATGAATAATTTAAGAGCTTGTAGATTAAAATTATGAACCAGACCAATAAAGGGCATCTGATGGTCAAGGTCTTCTACAGGCTACCCATTCAAGGGAAGCTGGTTGATGAGGTCTTCTTGTTTCAGCTGGAAGAGGCTTCATGCTTGCAGGCTTGCATCCTAATGGGGGGTTTCAGCCACCCAGATATCTGCTGGGAAAATAACACAGTGGTCTGCAAGCATTCCAGGAGATTCCTGGAGTGCATTGACAACAACTTTCTGGTTCTGGTACTGGACAGACCCTTAGGGACAAAGGAACAGAAAAGGCTGACAGCACTTTAAGAATCCATTTCTGAGAGCACAAGAGCTCTCCATCCCCCAGAATAAGAAGTCAGGCAGATGAGGCAGGAGACCAGCATGATTAGGCAAGGACCTTCTGGTCAGGCTGAGAAAAGAAAAATGATAAGTATGAGCAGTGGAAGCAGATATGGATAGCCTGTGAAAAATGGGATGTTGTCTGGATATGCAGGGGTGTCAGGAAAGCCAAAGCAGAGGTGGAATTGAGCTTAATAAGGGATGTGAAAAACAACAAGAAGGAATTATTTAGATACATTGAGCAGAAGACAAAGAGTGTTTGCTAATGACACCAACCTGAGTGGTAAGGTTGACACAATAGAGAGGAGGGATGTCATTCAAAGGGACCTGGACACACTTGACAAGTGGGCATGAGAAAGTCTAATGAAGTTTAACAAGGCCAAGTGCGAGGTGTTGCACTTGGGTTGAGGCAGTCCCACAGATGAGTACAGACTGGGAGAATAACTCACTGAAAGCAGCCCAGTGAAGAAGGACTTCGGGGTTTTGGTGGATGAAAAGTTGGATATAAGCCAGCAGTATGCTCTTGCAGCCAGGAAGGCCAACAGTATCCTGGGCTGTATTGAAACAAGTGTGGCCAGTGGGGCAAGGGAGGTGACTGTCCCCCTGTGCTTTGCCCCCATGAGGCCCCAGCTGAAGTACTGTGTTCAAGTCTGGGGCCCCCAGTGCAGGAATGATGTGGAGCTGTTGGAACTCCAGAGGAGGGCCATAACAGTGATCAGAGGGAAGAAAGGTTGAGGGAATTGGGGTTGTTTAGCTTGAAGGCTCTGGGAAGACCTCACTGGCCTTGTAGTACTCGAAGGGAGCTTATAAGCAGGAGGGAGACTATTTTTATTAGGTCTGATAGTACAGAACAGGGGGAATAGCTTCAAACTAAAGACAGTACATTTCAGTTAGATGGTAGGAAGTAATTCTGTGCTCAGAGGGTGGTGATACTCTGAAACAGACTGCCCAGAGAGGTTGTGAATGTCCCATCTGTGGAGGCATTCAAAAGCAGGGCAGCCTGACCCAGTGGTTGGCAATACTGCCTGTGGCAAGGAGATTGAAACTAAATGATCTTGAAGGTCCCTTCCTATCTAAGCTATTCTATGATTCTGTATGATTCTGTGAGATAATTCTCACTGGTTCTGTAGGACTTCATATTCCACAACACCCCCTTACCATTTTTTCCACTGGGCATTAGGGCTTTCTTTTTCTAGCTGTGGGCAGATAAGTAGCTACAGCTTAAGAATCAACATCATGTTCCCAAATTTTGTTATTCCTTTGCTGGTGCTATCCTATTGCATGGGGATCCTACTGCTACTTAATTGTAGCATCCTTAAAGAAGATGCTGTTCATGTATTTCACTCACTTGTGTCATTATGAATTGTAGGAGTGATTGATTTCAATCTTCCCTGGAAATATCTCCTGTTAGTTCCCACAAATAACACCTAGCATTTCCCAGCTTATGGGTGTGTGTGCAGCTGTTGGTTTTTTTTTGTAATTGTGGAGACAAATGTGTGAGCCATTGGTGACCTGGGCTTAGAAGCTCTTTAGTTTCATGATTGGCTCTCCTTCATGTTCAGTTTAGATTGAGCTTTCAACAACCTGGTCTAGTGAATTGTGTCCTTTTTCATGTCAAGGGGATTGAAACTAGGTGGTCTTTAAGGTCTCTTCCAACACAAACCATTCTGTGATTCTTTGAAATTCTCTCATAGTAACTCAGTCAAAATTTTATCCTATTATCGCAGCTATACTTGGATTTTTAGCTTGAGATGTCTTCATGCAAATAGGCATGAGGAAAGAAGCTTGTTGCAAGTAAGAAGTGCAGATGGATACCTGAAAAATGTCTTTATTGTATTTCCACTCTTTTGTTATTGTTCTTTTTTCCCCAAATAATTGGTGTTAATGGACTGCTTACTAAGTTCAGTGTCTCTGTAGAACCGGTCTTGATAGTTACAAAAAACAGTTAGAAATGTTTTAGTAGTCCTCTGATAGTAGCCAGTAAAGTACTAGTTTTTCATTAGCTTTTCCCTTATCACATTTGAAATTTTTAGCTACATCCTCATACTTGAATCAAGACTCTGCAGAGATTATTCCTCATATATGTGCTCAAAACATATTGACCTTAAGTGTGAGTCCATAAGAGTTTAAAACATCTCCCTCTCCTACTTTGTTCTTCAGCTGATATTCATCTGATTTGTTTGCAGAGCTATGATAACAAAAAAATAGCTCAAAATAAAGTAATTAGCTTTAGTTCCTTGACTCATTCCAGGTTCAGGGGAGTACTGGAAATCGTACTACAGAGAAGGTGTGAGTATCTGGAGCTTGCTGAGGAGCACTGTTGGAATTAATTGAAGTTAACATAGAAATATATCATATAAACTGACTTAATTGCTCAGCATCACTAAAAAAAAGACCAGAATGAAACTACCCATGTACAAAAGTGTTTGGTTTTTTTTGTTGTTGTTGTTTGTTTGTTTGTTTTTAACATTGAGAGCTAGCATTTACAAATAGGTTGAGGTTAAGGTTGACCCTTCCATGTACAGAAATCTGTTTTGAAGGTGGATGTCCTTTAGTCATGCTGAACCCTCCCCCCCCCCTTTCCTGTTTTACAATTTTACAGTTTACAACTCTGCTTGTTAAAATTTTATTATCTGTTCTGGCTGATAGATCATGCCATATCCAGTGTTCTAGGTATTTTCCTCCATTCTAAGTCATATAAGTTGTAAGCTAATATTACAGTGCATTTTATGTGTAAACCTTCAGACTGCTATAACAAGAATGACTGTGTGTCCCTTGCTTGAAATGTGTAAAATCCCATCAATTTCCCAATCTCAGTCCTGTTGTGCTGCAAGAATGAACCAATCACCTAAGGGAGCTTCCTGAATGTTCAACAGTATCCAATCATGATTGGCAGCTCTTTAACTCCAGTGTAAATTGCCCCCATGGGGCAAATTAAAGAGATTAACTTCATGCAGTAGTAATGAGGTTTTTTTACTGTTTCTTCATTTTTAATTTCCTCTATGTAAGAATAATAGTCAAACATACTTGCTTTCCTTTATTAATTCAGTTCACAGTAAGCTGGTGTAGGCAGTTGTGAGGGTTAAGGTGAGGCAAGAAACCTTTTTGTAAGTAAGTGTCAGGCTAAAAAGTTTGCTTGTGTTTGATATGGTACTGGTGGATGAAAAATTGCTTCCAGTCTCCTTGGCTTCTTGGTCCTAATTTCCCCCCAGGGAATCTCCTATGCTTAGCTTGGTGTCTGCCCTGAAACTTGGATCTGAATGTCCTTGTCCACATAATGAGTTGTTCATCAGGCAGTGAAAAACATCTAGCTACCAAGTAGCTCAAGTGTTAGTTACAGTTCCTGGCCACTGTCCTAGCGCGAAGCCTCCATAAGCATTCCCCAGTGCTTAGGACAGGAATGCAATGTAGAACAGTTAAAGCGTGTCCTACAGCCTCTGTCATGGCAAACACAGTGCACCATACATGCCCCTCTTGCTGTTTCATTTCCTGTTGCTTTTGTCCTCTGCTGTGCTGAAGAGATTTGGCTCAGGAAGTCTATCGTATTGTTCTTTAGAGAACTTCTAATGTAAACATTCTGGTGCACATTATGGAACAGATATATTACTGTATAAAACATAGGCTGAGATCAAGTGTACAAATTATATTACTTGCACTGAAACTGTCTTTCACTTTGCCTAAAATATTCTGCTGAAATTAAAAATACATAGAGAAAACTGTGTTAATCTTACAGTCAAGCAAAGACTCCATTATTTTTTTTTTAGTTACTTGGAGAATTCCCTGGATAAGGCACATGATACAGTAAACCATGACATGTTGCCATGCAATGAAGATTACAGCTGCACAAAAGTGCAGTTTATTCAGAAGTCTAGTTCAGGCTAAACATCCAATTTGCCTGGAGACATATCAAAATAATGCTGATTTACAAGTATGTTTTCTGCTAGAAAACTATTAACTAATGTAATCTTAAGTTGATCTCTAAAACATAAAAGTAACCTGACCCTGTTTCAGCTGAGCAGAAGTCAACAGAGATAAATGTGGTTTACCAACCTTTCAGAACAATATATTTTTAGGCTTCTTAATGGGCATATCTGAAAACTGATTTTATTGTATTTTTCTTTAGAAAAACAAAATGAGATAGCATTCTATCCTGAAGATTTTTGTTTGGTCTTGTATTTGTCATCAACTACTCTCGTATCAAAAGACCTGTTTTCTTCTGTTTGAAGGTGTAATTTAGATGTTTTGTGTAGACAAAGCGTTTTTCAAAACGTTTAATTTTTAAAAGGGCCCAGCACCAGTAAAGCTTAATCTTTTGCATGTTCTTGGGTTCTTGAGCAGTCATTTATTTTCTTTTAATATATGGTTATTTATGTCTGAGAACTATATTCTCTGATCCTGTCAGCTCAAACAGAAAATGGGCCTGATCTAGCACAAAGAATACATTGGGTGTAGAAGTAGTCTGTTGAGTTCACTGTAACATCACAGACAAGCAAAACTGTGGCTTTTGAGAGAATCAGGCTTTGCTGAATCAGATGACAGAAGAGCTGAAATTTAGATGACATCATTTGGTTCTGAATTTGATTCTGTTAACTGTAGTTTGTGCAAAGTGAAAAACAATCCTGAAACTTTTCCTAAGCTCTAAATCCTAAAGCAAGATTTCTTTGTAAGGGTTCCTGAAGGTCTGAGTTACATTAATGATGTGTATAGGAGAAGAGATTATTTTTCAGAAGCATCTTAATTTGGTCTTCAGCGGTTGTTTAAAACAATAAGTGCTTCAATAATGTATTTAAATACACACTTAATACCCAAGGGTATTTCTTTAGAGATGTTTCTAGAAGACTACTGCTGGATTATTTTCATCCTCTATTATGCAAGAAATAGTGAAATCATTCCCAAGTAAAGTGGCCAGTGATTGTCATGGAGGTAAGTAAGGAAGAGAAGAAGGTAGTTGTATTCAGCAATTTGATTTACACTGTAGCTTAGAGCCATTCATACACTGTGTTAAGCAGTTAAGTACAGGAAGATAGATAGCAAATAGAATGAAAGGTCGTTTTTACACAGTGGAGAGTACATCACTGATTCTGAAAACTACTGAGGCTTCAAAGAGGATGAGCAACATAGATACTGTAAGTTTGTAGGCTAAGCTGAGATCTCAAAAATGTTGCCTCCACAACAAGATAATTTTGTTCAGTCTCTGTAATTACACTGTTACAAATAAATATGTATTTGGTAGGCTCCTATGGTTTATGAATGCAGAAGAAATCAGAGGCTCTACGTTATTTGTGAGAGCTGAAATCAGTGCCTCAGAGTGGAAGGAATCAGGGGCTCAGTCTGTTTATTCAAAAAGAGCAGAAGGTTTGATTTTTAATAACTGTGTAAAGAGAAAAAAAGATATTTAAAGCCTTGTAATGTGGGGGAGAAAGTTGTAGGAACTGATGACTAGAAGCTAAAACAGAAAACCTTAAAAGGTAACAATTTGCTTTTCTTTTTCAGCATGACTGTCCTTCCAGATAGGTTATCAAGGATAATCTTTAAGTAAAGATATTATGATAGCTATCCATAGGGAGAGAAGTAATGCATGAGCTAACAATGGACACGACATATTCTTTGTGTCAATTGACAGAGGAGAAGCCACAACACTTAACTCCTGATCTGGAGTCTTAAGAGGAGTTCAGTGAAGGGTGTCTGAGAACAGAGTCTGGTAAGATCACACTGTTATTTCTGTATTTTTTCTGGATGATACTTTATCGCAAATTGTTCGGTTAAATGAATTATATTTGCAGAGGTACTGGATGCTCCAATTTTATTTTTTGGTCCTTAATCTCTTTGTCTGTGAATTACTTGGGAATTAAGTGATAAGAAGTAAGGTATGGAGTACTGGGATGGAAGTCAGCTACAAGCATCCCATTCAAAATTTAGAAACCTAAACTGTGGGCAAGTTACCACTGCCATAAAATTCCCATTAGTCTAGGATTATAAAATGTATCTGTATCATATTATTATCAAAATTGTATGTAATTTTTAAATTAATTTCAGTTTTAAATACATTACTCCATGAAAAGTGATGTATTTAAACCCCAGTGTTTTAAATTAAATAATGTGTAATTAACCAACAGTTTAATTACTGGAATAAACAGCATGCATGTTAGGAAATATCCACCAGATTTTGTGTTTAATGAAACAAACCCAGGATTGAAAGGAAGTTGTTCAGAGGAAAAAACTGAAAAACATTTCAGACTTCGTTAAGAAGCAGATTTAGGATTGAATCCACTTACAGTATTTGCAAGTCCATTTTAATTAATAAAATGAAATACCCCGGTGGCTGTGGAATAAATCTGCTATTTTACAGCTGCTATTTAATCTGCTATTTTATTATTTTTCTTACAAAAAGAGATAGTGCTGCATCTATGTTTATATGGGATTTCTTTTCAAGTATTTACATTCTGTTTATGGAATGAATCTGTACAAGTAAACCCTCAAAGAGCATTTGAAAATAAGTATTTCTTCAGAAACTAGTGTCACCAGGAAAAAAAAAAATGAATGCCAGTTATCTGTTGAAAATAATTTGTTCTCAAAAGGGTTCTTTGTATTCGTTTGGCATTTTCATTTTGAAGTGAATGTGTATAACTGTGTGCTTTTTTGTGACAATTTTATTCCCTGAATAGAAGGAAAATATTCCAGTTTTTAACTTGAAACTGTATATGTGAGAAATTAGGATATTTAAGTAAAAAAACCAAAACCTTTGCTTTTAAAATTGAAGAGTATTTTGAAAGTAGCTGAAAGGATGAACTGACAAACAACTGTGCTAAAACCAGTTTTTGTAAAACAATGCCAGAAAACAATTTTAAATAACAATTTCATAGCCACAAAAACCATGGTATTGTGGACACAGTGACAGAAATCCAGCCTATGCTAATACAAAACACACTGCACATGGATCTGAGAACAGTGCCCCAAATTACTAACACACAGCAACACAAAGAGACAGATTTCAACATTATTCTTCATTTCATAAACTTGTGCAGATTTAAAGTAGATGTTTAACTTTTCTCCAGTATTGACTTGTACCATTATAAATCACCCAGAATTTTTGTGTTTTCAAGGTTTCACACAATATTTCTTTTTACAAGTGCTGCTTAGAGTTCTCAATTCTTCCACTTAAGCTGCAGGATGGTGAATCTCCATCAGTAGTTTTGTAGAAATGGCATAAGAAAGCAGAGCACATAATTATACAGTCTACTAATCTTGGTTATTTTCAGATGGCTTAAGAATGTTGTGTATAAAGAATCCTGAAGGGACGGAAAAGGAGATGTAGACTGGTTAAAGTAATTTGAAAAATATGACGAACTTCAAAACAAATGTTTAATGAAACAATAATTACATACAGAAGTCAAGGTAGAGTAGAATGAAATGTTCAAGTAGTCTGCAGTGATCTAGCTAGAAATGTAGTATATCTCATCCAACTTTGATAAAGCATATTTTTTCTTGACATAGGAAACTATTGGTAGGATTTAGTAAAGAATTTATAAGGCTATACCTCAATAAATACTGTCACTATTGATCCTGGAAACCATTTTCCAGCACCTGAAGGAGAAAATCAGCACACTGACAGGTAGTCAGTATGAATACATCAATGGAAAGTCAACCTTTAGTAGTCTGAAGATCTTCTATAATGAAATGAACAGCATGATGCATGAAGGAAAAGCAGTGGATAATGTCAGCCTGGACTTCAGTAAGCACTTCTGACACTGTCACCTATAAGATCCTCATAGAGGAGTTGCTGAAGTATGGAGTGGAGCAGGAGACAGTTACATGGGTCAAAATCTGGCTGAATGGGTGGGCTCAGAGAGTAGTGGTAAGAGGTGCACAGTCTAGCTGGAGGCCAGTAGTGAGCAGCATACTCAGAGGTCAGTTCTGGGTCCAGTTCTGTTTAACATCTTCATTAATGATCTGGACAATGAGGCAGAGTGGACCTTCAGTAAATTCACAGATGATGCCAATCTAGCAGAGTGGCTTATTCAGCTGAGGGCTCTTCTATTGTGAAGAGGTACCTCAACAGGTTGGGGACGTGGATTGACAAAAATCTCATGAAGTTCAAGGAGAAGAATTACAGAGTCCTGCAACTGGAAACAAACAAGTCCAGGCATCAGCAGCTGCTAGGGACCACCTGGCTGGAAGGCAGCTTTGTAGAAAAGGACCTAGCAATCTTGGTCCAAATTGAACATGAGTCAGCAGTGTGGCCTTTCTGCTAAGAGCCCTTCAACCAGAGGTCATTCCCCTCTACTCAGCACTGGCAAGGCCACACCTGGAGTACTGTTCCCAGTTCTGGGCCCATCAAGTACAAGAGAGATGTGGACATGCTGGAAAGAGTCCAGCAAAGGGACCACCAAGATGATGAAAGACTGGAGCACTTCTCTTAGTAAAAGAGGGTGAGAGAGCTGGGACTGTTCAGCATGGAGAAGAAAAGGCTCAGGGGGAGGAATCTCACCAGTATTGATAAAGACCTAAACTGCACTAAAGAGAGTGCAGAGAGGATGGAGCCACACTGTTCTCAGTTTTGCCCCATGCCAGGACAAGAGGAACACTAGAACACTAGGGGTTCCATCTGAACACCAGTAAGTATTGCCGTAATGTGCAGATGACTGAGGGCTGGCACACACTGCCCAGAGAGGTTGTGGAATCTTCTCACTGGAGATCTTCAAAAGCCACCTGGACACGGCATTGATATTCCTGCTTGAGCAGTGGTTGGACCAGATGGACTCGAGGTGCTGCCAACTTTGACCATTCTATGATTCTGTAATTCTCTAATGAAAGGGAACAAATTGCATGGAAGAGGGTTAGCATTGGAATTCCTCAGGGTGAGTGGTGGATTTGAATCTAGGTAGAAAATATGTTTATGACTTTTCTCAGTTAAGCAGAGTGCATCATTAATATCAAGGGAAGAACTAGGTGACCTTGAGAGCTACAGTAGTGTAAACAGGATGAACTTCAGTAATACAAAATGCAAATCTTAACAGAATGGAATGCACTGACTGAGAGTGGACTAATAACAAAGATTACTGTTTCAGCAAGAAGCTCATTAGTTGGAAAAACAGGCAAATTACTTCAGCAAACACAGTCCTAGGAGCTTTGGATTGTCTTAGCTGAGTTATTTCTAACAGAATTACAGTGGTATTAATGATGTTATGCAAAGTCCTAGTGGACACATCAAAATAATTCATCCATTCATATTCAAGAAACATTAATTAAAATCAGAGCAGATACAATGAAAGCTGCTATTCTTATTCTAGTAGCCTTTCTTACAAGAAAATACCTGATTTGTTTAACCTAGCAAAATATCTGAGAAGAAATATATGGCTGCTGTATGAGAAGGAATTGTATCTCTCTATAACATATCACACAAAGAATGAAGAATGCCAAGGGGAGGCTGGAACACTAAGGTCAGAGAGGAAAAGAAGATGCAAAGCTCTTTGAACAGTCTGAGCCACAAGCACTGAAGGGCTGGATAACCTCCCAGTATAAACAGTGAGCATTAAAGAAGTAGCTGATTTCAAATGTATCTTCATTGGTTCATTAACAGAATTATGCAGTATGTTTATTTATAATAGTAAGCGGCCTGACTGAATCAGGTGGTTTCTTCCAGCTTTTACTTCTTATTGCCTTTGTGAGGGTAGATCTGCAGAGAGTTTTGGAGAATTACCCTGGTTGATCACTGGTATGTCACAGATCTGCCTTAACGGAAAAATGATTTTGTGAAGACTGAACCATTATGTGAGTATCAGCTCTTTGGAATTGTATGGTTCAGATATTATTTCAATTGCCTGTGGCACATATTTTCTTTGCAGGCCTAGGCAGCGTTCAGAGCTGGTTCATGTATGCATGAGTACATTTTTCTCACTTGTGAGCTTTTGCAATATAAGTGAAGAATGTGAAAGGTTTAATTATGCCTTTGTGAAGCTAAATTTCTGCCTGTGATGTGAGGGAAGTGCTTTATGGCACCTTGGGAGGCTTAATTCCCCTCCAGCTCTGTGGATAAGAAACTTGGTTAGCACCTGTAGTGTGTCTGGTCTGGCTGATATTTCATCCATTTTCATAACTGTCCTGATTATGTTTGAATGAAAGGATCTTAGAAAAGTGACAGGAAAGGAAAAAGATAAAAGGGCACCTCTTCTTCATGAGTCATTATTATTCTTACTGGTGGTGACAGCTGCTGAGTTTATAAAGCTTCATATTGTTTACCTCTTGCTTAGATCGGTACAGGTTTCTAAACTGGTAAGTGGTACAGCTGTTGTGAACTTGTTCTTTCTATCTCTATTGCTTTTCTTCCATACATCAACCCCTGCTCAGGTTTGGGGAGCTTCGCTTAGTGAACTTACATGTTTAACTGCCAATCTACATAGAGAAATGAAAAGAGAAGTGTTATGTGTGTTTCTGTATTCCAGCTCTCTATGATGAAGATAAGCTTCTAACATTGTTCTCTGAGTTTGCTGATCTAGTTTTTATCAGGAATTCAGTGGTGTTCCTAACTTTGTCCAGCATATTGGTATCTTGCAATATACATTTATTTACTGTAGTAATTACATAACACTTCTGGTATTTCTGTTCTTCCCACAAACCTCTTGGACTCTTGGTGCAGTAATTTTCCTCAGTATAAGCATTAATCATCAAAATGTAGCAAGATCCTTTAGTGGGGAAGGGCGAAGGAGGTAGCTTGCCTGAGCCCTGCAGAGTGCAGCTCAGTGCTTTTTGTCATTGGCAAGTGCAGGAAGGGTTGGGTTGAGTGAGATAAGCACTGCCAAAGCTTATTTAACTATGTAGAAAGCTCAGTGAGACCATTTATACAGGCTGTTCAAAGATCTGAACTATTTTCTATGGGTTTTTTGTCCCACTTTGCAAACTCTTAGAACATTGGCATAGATTGCTGTAAAATAAAATTGTGCTATTGTTCAACTGAATACAGTGTCACGGAATTGGGTTTGACACTGTGGCAGAGTTAAACTAACGAATACTTCTGTAAAAGGGGAATTCACCCATTCCTCCCTCCTCTCTGTCATTCCTACCTGCCACTGAACACCACTTTGCTTGTCTTCAGTGCTCACAGGAACCTTTATGAAACTGATTTAACATGCTAATCCAACATATTTTTTGTTAAGGTAGTTGCTGTCACTGTAGAGTTGACCTGGCACAAGAAAAATGGTGGTACATGTACAGAAGCAAGGAGGGTGAAGGATATGAGACCTCCTCTGTTCTGTTACAAGCTCTGTCGTGCTGCCAAGATGCCATTGCTGCAATCCCAAATACATGATGTTCTGCCCACAAAAAACAGGTAGACAAATGTGAAGGTGTGCTCGGTGTATGTGTTCATGATTAGTTCATAATAGAATTTTAAGTGGAAAAATCAAATACTGATCTAAAGAGTAGATATCCATTAGCTTAGGAGACATTGCAGGAGCAGTTAATTGAAATCTGCTGTATTAGGAAGGCATTGTCCCATATTCCTTTTTAATTGCAAATCAGACAGGATATATCCACCTTGCTGTTGTCAGGGAACAGTGAGAACCAGTACTGCACTGCAAGGAGAGCTGAGAGCAAGGCAGGCAGAAAGATAGCAGCTGCTCTAGGTGTGGCTCCGCCCCAGCATGACCAGTATAAGCCTATGAGACAAGTTGAGTGTGGTGTACTATGTATGGATTCTTGAGAGTGGAGATGCCTGCCTCCATTTCCATAGGAATGCCTCTCATTAGAGCTATGCTAACCTCTGAGTGTTTTTCCGCAGCCCTCCTTGTGTAAGTGACAATCAAGGGTTCCATTTTTTCCATTCTCTTTCATTGTTCAGCTCAATTCACTCCATCCACATAGATGAAACATGTGCTTTTCACTTCAAAGTACAAAGGATTTGATTTTGCTACAGTCAGGACAGAAAATTCCCAAGTTGAAATATCTTTGACAACTTTTGTAAACTCTTTTAGATAAACCTAATCTCTGAGGGGATCTAGAAGAGCATGGTAAAGATGAGATTTATTTTACATTGCAATAGTAACAAGTGCTGTTTCTAAAAAGTATTAACAGTTCAAGCAGCTGCAAATACCTACTGATTGCCACCACCTTCTAAATTCACAGTTGGATTTGACAGGAGCTCATCAGCAGCAACTTTTGCAACTTCTGCAACTGTTTCTTTTCTGTACTTAAAATGAGGTGCCTAGTGTCCAGTGCTATTTATCAGGAAAGGAGGGTGATATAGATAGATAGAAGACTACTAAAGGGTGATCTAAGATGAATGATTTAATTTTATGAATACTTTAATATGCCTTTATCCCATGCAGTGCAATTATGACAGATTTGGTTTTGAGAATGCATTATGAGTGCATATTCTTCAAGCTTTACAGGAACTGTAAGAAGAATAAACCTGAAGCCACTTAAGTGTATTCTGAAATGAATGTCTTCCAAACAGAGATTTCGGGATTATGTCTTCTGAATGGTAATGCACTTCCAGGATTCTGGCCAGAGTGACATAGTTGTATATTCAAGGCTGGGAATACAAGAAAGGGAGGAAGGGAGGGAGGGAGGGAAGGAGGGAGGGAGGGAGCGAGGAAGGAAGGAAGGAAGGAAGGAAGGAAGGAAGGAAGAAAGGAAGGAAGGAAGGAAGGAAGGAAGGAAGGAAGGAAGGAAGGAAGGAAGGAAGGAAGGAAGGAAGGAAGGAAGGAAGGAAGGAAGGAAGGAAGGAAGGAAGGAAGGAAGGAAGGAAGGAAGGAAGGAAGGAAGGAAGGAAGGAAGGAAGGAAGGAAGGAAGGGAAGGGAAGGAAGGGAGGGAGGGAGGAAAGAAGGAGGGAGGGAGGAAGGAAGGGAGGGAGGGAGGGAGGGAGAAAGGGAAAGAGAGAGAGAGAGAGATAGAGGAAGGGAGGGAGGGAGGGAGGAAGGGAGGGAGGGAGGGAGGGAGAGAGGGAGGGAGGAAGGAAAAAAACAACTTAAAAAAAAAAAAAGAAAAGATATACCAATTTTGGATTAAGAAATGGGGAGGTTATACTTGTCTGTCAAGCAGTGTTCTCATTGGAGCACAGGAAGGTAGCAGAAGGCCTGTCGATGTCTTCCCTGGCTCCCAGAGAATGGTGGGGCTTAGACAAAACATGCAGACCGATTTTTTCAGATAAATTCATCCAAAATATAATACATTGGTGGAAGGAAGCTCTGTAGCCACTGCTCACCAAAATTACTACTTTTACAAGATGCAAATGTGAGCAGTGCTTAAGAGGAAAAGCATAAGCTATGAAAGGGCTTACATACCTTTCCCTTAAAGTCAGTTTTATTTATGAAAATTCACACCACTTTTTTTTTCTTAAGCCACAAATCCTAATTTGCTATGTACTAGGTTTGATGCATTTTCTTTTTTTTGATAGATACCCAGAGCAGAGCAGGTTGAGGAGAGGCCTGATGGTGGCTGCAGCTCCTCACAGAGAGTGGAGAGCAGCACTTAGCTCTGCTCTGTGTGACAGCGACAGGACCCGAGGGAATGGCATGGAGCTGTGCCATGGGAGGGCTGGGGGTAGGGGAAAGGCTCTGCACCAGAGGGCGGTGGGCATGGAACAGCCTGCCCAGTGCGGGCATGGCACTGAGTTGCCAGAGCTCAGGGAGCATTTGGGGAGTACACTCTCAGACATAGGATTTGGATTGACCTGTGTGGACCCAGAAGCTGGACTTGATGGTCCTGGACAGACTGGAGAGTTGGGTGGAAATCAGATATAACAAGAGCAAGTGTAGAGTCCTGCATCTAGGGAGAAATAACTTTATGCACCAGTATTGGTTAAGGGTTGATCTGCTGTAAAGGAAATCACTGGAGAAGGACCTGGGTGTCCTGATGGTAACAGGTTGGCCATGAGCATGAGCCAGCAGTGTGCCTTTGTGGCCAAGAAGGCCATTGGTATCCTGGCTTGTGTTAAAAAGAGTGCAGCCAGCATGTCAAAGTGGGTGATCCTCCCCCTCTACTCAGACCTGGTGAATCCACATCTAAAGTACTGTGTCCAGTTCTGGGCTCCTCAATTAGGAAAAGACAGGCATTTACTAGAAAGTGTTCAGCAGTTGTTGAAAAAGATGATAAAGGACCTGGAGCATTTCCCTTCTGAGGAAAGGCCGAGAGACCTGGGTCTGTTCAGCCTGGAGAAGATGTTTATAAATATCAAAAGTGTGGGAGGCAGTTAGATGATGCCAGTCTCTTTTCAGTTGTGTGTTGTGATAGGACAAGGTACAATGGCCAAAAACAGGAACATGGGAAGTTCCACACAAATATGCAGAAGAACTTCATTACAGTGAGGGTGGCAGCATTAGAACAGGATGCCCAGAGAAGCTATGAAATCTCCTTTGGAGATAGGTGCCTAGGTGCCTACCTATGCAACCTACTGTAGGAAACCTGCTTTAGTAGAGGGTTTGAACTCATTGTTCCTTTCCAACCCTTACTATTCTGTGATTCAGTGATCCTTGTAGGTCCTTTCCAACTCAGGATATTCTAGGAATCTTTGATTCTGATTATGTTTGTTACTTCTCTCCTCATATTTTAGGACGTGAACTTGCTGATTAAATTCATGTCTTTCAAAATCTCTTTGGTAATCACTGCTTCACATCTGTACAAAATATTGTGCCTAGGTTGTGTACTTTAGAAAGAAAATAAGGCACAAATTTTCCTAATAAGATCATAAGGCCACACACTCTAATACTTGCTTCTTTCCAGTATTTGAAAACAAATATGTTGGTTGTGAACTTCCCATGCCTAGCAGCTTTCTGTTGATTGACATCCATACAGTGGTGCCAGAGGTCACTGTTTAATGAAACAGCTGTTTCATCATTTGGAATCTAAGATGTTTAGAGTTACTTAGACAATTCAGAATCCTCTAGCTTCATCCAAACTGGATAGAGAATGTCTGAGCAGAATAGCTGTCCCAGAAATTCTGCATTACTGCTAATAATATCCACAGGGCACTGGCCTCATTTGTATTAGATTACTTCATAATCTAAACATGTAGGCCTGTATAAGTTGCCCTAATTAGTTAAATGTTAACATTTGATTTGTTGGGTCAGTTTGCTGTCAATAAACTGATACACATGAAACTGGAAAGGGACAAGAAGCTGGCAGGCTGACTGAAAAGTCAGCAATTTTTCTTATTTTTGTGGCTGTGAGACAGTATCTCTCAGCAAAGCAAAACTGTGTGCTGGCCATTGGACTGAGCAAACAACTGAACTGTACAGTGATGGTAACAGTGAAATCGCACTAGCATCTGCAGGTAGATCACATCATTCCTTCAGGCATTGAACAGTTTAGTAATGGTGTGATCATTTCAGGATGTGGAAGACTCTTCTGGGCCTTATTTCACAAATTCCGAATGACGTATTCTGCCTCTTCAAAGTTGTTCCTGGACATTGACACTGATAAAGAAGTGGGTAGACAATGCTTTCTGGAATTTGCTGACAACATAATCCTTAATGATTTGGGGCTGTTTTACTGTTTGTAAGCTCTGTTAGCCTAACCATTCCAATAGTGAACTTCATGAGGTTTCTATAAAGCCAAGTGCAAGGTCCTGGCCTTGATCAGGGCAATCCTTGGTATCAGTATAGACTGCGGGATGAATTCATTGAGAACAGCCCTGCAGAAAAGTATTTAGGAATACTGGAGCATGAAAAATGAGCATGAGTTGGTAATGTGCACTTGCAGCCCAGATAGCTAATTGCATTCTAGACTGCTTAAGAAGAATAGCTAGTAAGTTGAGGGAGGTGATTCCCCCACTCCTTTCTGCTCTTACAGGACCCCACCTGGAATGCTAAGTCCAGCTGTGTAGTCACCAGTATTAGGAAGAAGACAGCTGTTGAAGCAAATCCAGAGGAGGGTCACAAACATGATTAGAGGGCAGGAATACTTTTCCTGTGAAGAAAGACTGAGAGAGTTGGAGTTATTTAGCCTGGAGAAGAGAAGGATCCATTGAGATGTTATTCAAGCCTTTCAATTATAGAAAGATTTATATTATGGAGATATACTTTGTACCAGAGCCTGTAATGACAGGACAAGGGGAAACAATCTTAAACTGGATATTTTTAGATTTGGTATAAGGAAGATCTTGTTTTTGCAATGAGAGGGCTATAGACAGTGGAACAGAGAAGTTACAGCTGCCTCATCCCTGAAAGTGTTCAAGGCCAGGTTGGACAGAACTTTTAGCAACATAATCTAGTGAGATATGTGCCTGTCCATGGCAGGGGAGTTGGACTGGATGACCTTTGAAAATCCTATCCAGCTCAAACTAATCTACAATTCCATGACTCTATGATCAAGACCATCTACTAACTGTTCAGAGCTTTGGTTGTTGCTTACATCTCTGCTGCTTTCCAGGGAGATGGCATGACCAGAGGAGCCAGAGTTTGGTTAGAAACGTGTTACCATAGCTGTTCTCTGGGGAAACTTTCTCCTGACATCACTGTCATACTCTGGTATACAAACTTTTACAAGCAATTCATGCTTGGCTTTATAATATTCTTTGAGAAACACTGTGACTTGGATATTTCCGAATTTCAGAATCTCCTTATAGGCTGTGTTGTTTACTTGTTCCCACACAGAGATTTATAGACAAGACATGAATGTTCTGTCCTAGATTGTTACTACTTACGCATACATCTGCTGTCATAAGGGATGTTCTACTCTGATGACAACTTCTCAGAACATATATACTGAATGCACTATCAGATGGTTTAAGGCCTACTAGTATTGTTGATAAAACTAAATACAAAGTTTCTAATAATATTAATTACTATTAATACAAACAATACAAAGTCTGATAAAACTATCAGAAACAGCTAGACACTGCTGTCCATAAAAGAACATCAAGAAGTAATGACCCTTCCTGCTTGTGTCTCCAAGGACTGCTCCTAAGCTGTTGTCAAGCCTGAAACTGACTGTGGTTACAAAGGCGAAATTCTCTTAGTATTTTGCTTAGGATTTTCAGCACTGTGATTGTTCTTGCATTCTCTTTCTTCTCAACACAGGAACATTTTTCATCTTATCTTCTCCTTTCCTGTTGAGAGTGCTGAAAGTTGCTGGGTGGGCATTTGGCAGCTGACTCACAGGCAACTCACCACATTTAAAGAAAAAAAAAAGGCTTTCTCTAAGGGTTGTTTTTTTTTTTCCCTGATAAGTATGAGGACTTCCTTAGACTCTTAGAACATTTACAGTCATTCTTAGAGTCGTGATTTCAGATGGAGTAATTTTCTTCCTAATAGGTAATATGGCACT
The DNA here is from genome assembly GCF_987193195.1 of Phasianus colchicus. Lineage (NCBI taxonomy): Eukaryota > Metazoa > Chordata > Aves > Galliformes > Phasianidae > Phasianus > Phasianus colchicus. The sequence continues at coordinate 81,265,893 of NC_143476.1, forward strand.
GTGTTTTGGATTTAAGACAAGATTAATGTTGATCACTGATGCTTCTTCAGTTGTTGCTGAGCAGTGCTTTCACCAACTGAAGAAATTCCACTTCTCACACTGTCCTGCCAATAAGGAGGCTGGGAGTGCACGAGGATGTGGAAGGTAACAGATCTGAGACAGCTGACCTCAGCTAGCCAAAGGGATGGCTGACACCACCATTTGTTCACCATGCTGACACCACCAATTGTTCACCATGCTGAACAATTAAAAACTCAGGAAGTTGGCTGAGGGATGGCTGGCTGCTGCTGGCATTTTGCTGGGCATTGTTCAGGACTGGTGATGAAAATGGCATTGTGCATCAGTTGAGTTTCCTTCCTCTTTCATTTGTTTCTGTTCCTTCTTTGTTTCTATACCTTTGTTTCTTTTCTTTCTTTCTTTTTTTCTTAATTTCTGCTCTCTTCCTTCCTTTCTTTTTTCTTCCTCTGTCTCTTTCCTTTTTCCCATCTCTCATTTGTTTGTTCTTATTAAGCTGTCTTTATCTCAAACCATGAGTTCTTACACTTTCACTCTTTTTCAATTCTTTCCTCCATCCTGCTGTGCAGAGAAGTGAACAGATCTCTTTGTGGTGCTTAGTTGTCTGCCACATTGAACTACAACACTTAGGTAGCATTAATTTGTGTCTACACTCAGAATGTGCTTTGCCCAAGGAACAGTGTGATGGGAGAATACAGAACACTTAGCTATATATTAGTGAATTTTTTTTGTCCCTGATTATTTGCTTCAGCAGAGATTATTCTCTTATTTGTTATAAAAGTCTTTTTCATTCCTGCCCAGATTTTCTGTGATTGCTTCTCTGCCAATTGGCAGCTTCCATAAAAGCTAACACTCAGTAAAGATCAGAGAATGACACTAATTTACCCCTTTCTAGTTCTACTGTTCTGTAACCTAGTTGTTACTCTATACTTACTTCCTCTGACATTTGTAAAGTACAGAACTGTCCTGTCTTCTATAGGACACTGCAGGCCTGCCTTTAATTTAGGTCATGATGCACTCAGCCAAAACCAGGACTCCCTTTGCTGGGCAATATAATATTATTGTTTGAGTGAAGAGATTACATGTACAGCTTGGAATGCCTTACAAGAAGAGATGGCATGATATGGCAGGGTCCCTGGCCTCCATCTGGAAGGATTATTTGGAAAAAAATGATTGGGCAAGGCTGCCAGTCCTTGTTCTAATCAACCTCCTCCATTTGGCCAGAATGCCTCCTGACTGCTTTGCATGTATGTACTTGTTAGCACACGTGATTCTCCTTACTGGCTGAAAACACATTTAGCAAGTGTTACAGTGAAGATTTCACTGTAAGAGCATGACTAGGCATGACACTGATCTTCTGTCCTGTTCAGAGCTTTGCACCATCCTTTGTGAAGTTCTTCAGGACTCCTTCTCATGATCTCATGAGCCATTGTCTAATGCATTCTCTCAGGTTCTTTGTCACTTGTATTAGGTGATACTAGAGCTTTACAATAGACTGGAGCTCTGTTTCCTTTCTTGGTTGGCTCAGTTTTTTCAGATGGATTCTTCCAGAGAGAAGGGGATCTCTTTAAATGTGAGCCAACATACAGTCTGGGTGGAGGCCAGTAAGCTCAGTAGCATAGTTATCCTTGCCAGAATGAGGAAGGGATGTCCAAGCTGAATGAATTTAGCTTTTAATTATGTCACATTTCTGAGATGTAAAACGAGATGGGCTCATGGCGAGATATTTATTTATTTGTTTGTTTGTTTGTTTGTTTGTTTGTTTGTTTGTTTGTTTGTTTATTAGAATTGTGATGTACCATGGTAAAAGAATATCAGCAGTTATGTGAATAAAATTTTTGCCATTGGCCTTCAAGGAAGTCATCATCACATTAATTTGGGCACAGTTACAGGCTCTATAGTTCTCTCCAGAGTGAAGACTTCTAACAAGGCTCCTTCCTTGCAGCTCTTCTTACCAGTCCTCAGGCCTGTGTTAGACCCAGTCCATTTGTGGCATATGGCCACATAACAGTTAGCATTTTCAAAAATGTGATCCCATTCAAATTTCTTAAATAAAATAAGGAAGGTACTTTATTCCACTTGGATTCATGTCACCTTTACCTCCAACCCTGAAATGATGTATTGTACCACGTTCTTCATTGTGGAGGAGGATGCTATGGAAAGTATAGTAAGCTCCGAAGACGTTTCACTGTTTTAGTGCTGTCAGGGAGTGTCTCGAATGTGCAGAAACTTGTCTCTCTTCTGAATGCAACTGCCAGAATCCCTCTGGTACTTCAGATGTAGAAAAAGACTGGGCATCATACATTGCTTACAGAATTTCTTCTGCTGGCAGCACAAAATGTTCCCTTTTTACATAATTATGAAACTCTCTTGTGTTTATACATAAGCAAAGAATTATATCCATTTCTGACAATGAGCAGCAGGCCTATCCACTCTATAGATTGTTTTACTGCCCTTCTTTTATTTTTTTTTTCCTTTTTTTTCTTAAATCAAAACCTTCTTCAGTCCCTCTGTAAGCTTCCATTTTAGCTTGACAGACTGGGTCATTAATCTTTCTGCTGTGGTCTGGAAAACATCTCCAGACTCCTTTCCAGATGTTTTGTTCACTGCCTTATCCAAAATGTGCACTTCATTGGTGAATCTAAAATTTTAACCCCATCTTGGATACTGTTTCTCGTGATAAAATTAAACTGTATGTTTTCCAGATTATTTGCAAACAATGCATAAATAGCTTCCTTCATGAAATCTGCCAATATGTATTTCCCAATACTCCTGTTATGTTTATTTTCCCTCACCACCACCAGCACACTGGTTTTGTTTTCATATCAGTTTCTGTGTGCACCTGCAAGGAGTAGGAGAAGCAATTATCTGTAGTAGAGGACTGTTACAGGTATGTGCTGAGAAGATCTGTTTGTAGCAAGGTCATAGCCTCCATTTTGGGAGCTCTTTGAGCCTTCATTCAGACAGTAGCAGTTTTCCTGTGTGTACAAGATTTCTGCATGCCTTGCTGTGGAACACAAATGTGCACTTCTAAAGTAAAAAGTCTGGGTTATCTCTCTAGGATCTAGACTCACAAATCTTTTGGTAACTGTAAAATCAGAAATACTGAAATAATGTGCTCAGAAAGTAAGGCTCCTTTATTTTTCAGTACTTCACTCTGATTTATTTACAATCCTGCACCTCCAGAACAATGGAAACTATTTTAGAATGCTTTAAGATATCCTCGTCTCCTCCATAACAGCACCCTCTGCTTGGCTAATGGATTTTAGAAAGCTGTATGTTCCAAGCAATGTGTAAATAATATATGACATACTATTTCATCTTTTTGGTTGCTGTAGCAACATCACACTAAACTACGCATTAGTCAGTTGTCCAGTCCAGCAACTGTCTTGTTTCTAAAGCATGGTTTACGCATTATGAACACTATTAGAAACAAATGCTAAAACAGATAATTGACTACATAAGCAGTTCCAGCTGAAGAATGTACATGAGAAGGCACTACATCAACTGGTTGTAAAATTCAGCCTGTAAATTAAGCTTTCAAATTTCCCTCTCCTCCTGTTTCTCTGGCAACTACACGTACCATTTTTTCTGTGAGGAAAAAAACGTGTCAAAGGTCAGTAAAAGCAAAGTAGTAGGAGTTGTTATGATTTACATATATCTGTTCTGTATCAGAAATACAGGCATATGATGTTTCTGTATTTGTTACAGTCATTTTGTTTCTGTATGTAATATGATACAGATTTTAGGGAAATCAAAGAGATTACATATAAAAAACAGATATCTAATATCCCTCCTGTCAGAAATAACATGAGATAATGAGGAGAATTAGTCAGGAAACTAAAAAAAAATTGAATCTTAAATAAGTTCTAGGTAAAAGAAGTAATGCTGTGTTCTAAATTTTGAAATAGGCAAAAAATAAACTCTCCTTACGTGTAAAGCTGTGGGTTTATTTTATTATAATAGAAATCTTAATAGTCAAATTGAACAATCTAATTCTTACAGAAAAAAAAGAAATGAAAATAAATAATACAATTTAAGAAAAACTCTCAATAATATTAATGCAATTAAAAGTTTTATGCATACAGTTCCTAGTATATAACTCTTCTTTGTTATCCTCATCCCTTTGCTGCCTCCCTGTCTGGTAAAGTAAATAATGCTGGTCTGCCTTGAGCAGATAGGAAGCAGGGGGCATTGCAGCAAATCATCACTCATTCACCACCAGGAGTGAAATGTTGATGGTGGTATTACTTCTTTGCTAGGAGGAATATGATGCTTATATTCTTGGTTTCTTCTTCGCCTTATTTAGGTTACACTCTGATCCACTATTACATGTCTTCTAATGCTCTGCACCTCACTATTTATTTATATAGGTTGCAAGTTTGCATTACATCCAGATTTTCTATACACAGTGCATTTTACATATTTTGAATATTGATCTCTTTATAGCCCTTGAGATCTCAAGTGACAGCTTGGATCCCCAGTGCCTGTACTCCTCTGCTCTGTGTCACTATTAAATTATTATTAAATATTTCATCATCAATAATTAGGTGCTACTAATAAAAATCATTAAAAAAAAAACTAGAAAGCTAAACAAGTACTAAACAAGTACTAAAACTAAAGCTAAACAAGACAAAAAAAAATTTAGACAAGCCAACACAAGTCCAAAGTAAATCTGGCAGGAGTCTGTCTTGAGGTCTTGCAAAGCCCATACAACATGCAGCCCCTTTGTAGCATGTTTGCAGAGCAATAGGGCTCCAAAGGGGAAAAACAACACCTTTAGAGAAAAATGAAAATGAATTTGAGATTGAATCTGATCCTTGCCACAGTATGACAATTGTTCAGGGTGCAATGATTTAAAATATTGTGAACTATGGGGGGAAAAAGGAAATGGGAATTTTCACATTAAATCAATATCAGGAATAACAAATGTTCTTACTCTGAACTGACATGGATTTTTCATTTTGCTTGTCAAGAAAATGCAAGGCAACTATTGCAAATATTAAAAGTGTTGTCATTCTTGAAGGAAAAGATTTGATATTTTTGTTCACCTAGTAACTTTTTATGTAAGTAATCCCTCCATAGTTAACTTTTCTGAATTATGGTTCATCTGAATGAGAAAAACATTTATGATTTAACCATAAAATGAAAAATAAATTGGCTAGCCTAAAAAGTTGCTTGAACTACACTCTAATTAGCAAATACTTCAAGACTCACTTTCAAGGATGACAGTAAATATGGAGATATGAGTAAATCCTTCAGACAGCTTGATCATTAATTTCTGACTAATTGTTCTCTTCTGCTGCATTACAGTTTTCCTGTTGTTTGAGAACATGTCCTTACTTACTATGTGAGAATTATTCCAATTAAGGTTGGCACAAGTGGTGGTGAGATCAGGGAGATACTTCTGGTCTTCTGTCAAATAATTTCTTTGTCATGCAAGTTTTCCATAGATTCCATTCCACAGAGAACCTGTTAATTACAGTTTTTTGGGCTTTTGATATTTTACCCAACAAAACAATAAGGCACTAAATCCAATTTAGAATACTGTGTTCAAATCCAGCTGTCTCTAAATTCAGTCAAACTCTTCTGTATGGACAAGATAGAGCAAAAGAAGAAGAGATTGAAGTGTACAAGGGATTGGTGTAACAGGTTCAATAACTCAGTGTTTAACTTAGAGAATCATTTTCCATACCTTTATTACCAGTCATTGTTATGGACAAGATAATGACCTAGGTGAAATTCTGTCTGACCCATTAGAGAAAATCCATTGATTTAAATAAGAAAAAGTGAGTATCTCACTATTTTTTTTTTTCCTTTTATTATTTTTAAGTGCCAGATTAAAATTAGAGTAACTTCTCTATTGCAGATATACTTTCTTTACAAGTTAACTACAAGGTTTAATTGACTTATTTGCCTATGATTACCAAACGCTGTTATCAGTTCTGTATCCAACTTCTATTAGTTGAAAAATAATGAGTTAGTATTCACAGACACCAAAAAAATACTGATCTAAAAATTAGAAATAATTTAAATGAATGGTTTGTGCTTAAAAGGGAGAAGTGAAGACACTCATGAAATCTTTTGTTTTGGAACACAGTAAAACTGGTTTTGGTAGCAGTAGTTATTCCAGACAGTTTTGCAAGATTTTTAATAGTCTTATAGGAGTCTTAGAATTGTTTCAGTCTCACTGGTGCAGTATGTCTGAGCTTCACTTTGTGCAGTCACTGTTATGTTGAAAGAATACTTCAAAGCCAACTCTCTGTTTCTCAGAAGTAGATGTAATAGCTAGCTCAATTAGAAAGTGAGAGGGCAAGAAGGAAAATCTGTCTTCTTCATACAGAATGAGGAAATAAATATTATTCACTGTTTCAATATACAATTAATAACAGTTGTTTTCCTGGACAAAATGATGTTTGATAAACTTTTTAGACATTTTAAAGCTGTGCATATCTCAGCCGAGCAATATCATGATTAATCTCTTCTTCCTTCACACATTAAGATCAGCTTATCCTGATCTTATATCACACCAACCTTAATGGTCACTGTTCTAGTCATGATGCATACTTAACCTGATTATTATTAGGTTTTGGTGCAATTAAGCAGTATAGAATACAATACCTTTATTATTTTAAATTTGGAGTATTTGGTCTAATTAATTGGCTTTTGGCAAAATAATAAATAATTTCCACTTATTTTATAATTAATGTGCTGCTTAATTTGAAAATAAGATCTAGCAAGTAGGAGATTATTGCAAGCTTGTGGAAGCTACCAGGAAGAAGCAGACAGAAGTTAAGCTGGAGAACACTGTGTCTGTTAGGGTATGTTATTTCTAGATAGAAATAACCTTCTGAACTATCCCCTGTAGTTTGCAAGTGCTGAGAATTGCACTTAGACAAAATCAAAGCATATAAATAAAGTATTTGCAAAATCTGTCAGGTGCTTATATTTTGATTTTGAAAGTTCTCAAGGTGTTTAAATTTAGGCTTCTGCCTATGTGCAAGTGGTGTAGCTAGGAAGAGAAGAAGTATCCAGCATCATGAAAATATGCCTAGTTCTCACCAGCAGGATGGTCCCTCATTTCCCAGCTATAAAATACATCCTTTGTTCAAGAGCACTCCTGATCAACTCGTCCTTTCCCTGAAGTTTGAATTTTGTAACTTGAGTCCTGTATGCAGAAGTATAAGGACACTTTGAACATTAGAGCAACAGATCTTCTCTCTCATGTACAAGACTCCTTGGCTCTTGCTTTGCAGCCCCAGTTGCCTTTCTAGCTCCTTGCTGGAGATCTCCTCTTTCTGGGCTGCGGTAACATCAAGAGCTGCAACAGGAGCTTGATCTGTATCAGTATTACTCACCTGCTGCCTCAATTATTCTGCTACTGCAGCTCTCCCAACAAGATGGATAACATGGCAGGAAAAAATAAAACCTCAGGAACTAATTTCCAAAAAAAATTTTGGAGAAGTTTTTTAATTAATATCTCTAAACCTAATTAATGTCTCTTCTTGAAGAGTGTATGAGATCTGCTTTGTCAGCTCACAATAGCTCTTTGTCACATTGCGATGAAAGAAGTGGTTGTTATTTTAATTGAGTCTGAGTTACATATTTTGTATCAGTTTGTCCCAGTTCATCTCATATTTATAATCTTGTTTAAATAAAACCAAGGTTAAAAGAATACCGATAGACATTTTTCCAAGGTTTTTAAGAAGATAAGGCATTCAATGACTTGATTACTCTGTCTCTATTAATACTTTCTTTAAGTAATTCTTCTTATCTTGGCAGCTGGCCTGTATTATCTATTTTTTTCCCTCCATGCCAGCTTCCATATAGAAAACAAGATGGTTAAAAGTTGGTATTTCATGATAATAAAACTCTAATACGTTATGATGAGCTGATTCATTTGAAGTATATGTGTGCTGTTGTATTTAGCCTTATAGCACGTCTAGATTCAGCTGAAAGAGGTGCTGCATTAAAACAGTACTCTTTAGATTAAGATAGTAGAAACTTTTTGAGGAAAAAGGGTATTTAGCAGAATGGGTCAGTGCATTTGTGACTGAATCATAGACTGTAGCAAAAAAAAAAAAAAAAAAAAAAAAAGTACAGGAGATATTAAAAAAAAAAAAGTATACATTCTACTTTTTTGATATGTAGTTTCCCAGTCCTCTGCATTAGGTAGCAGTGCTGTTTTCCTTTGTGGGAGAGGCTGAGGGTTTGTACTTACAGCACTGAGCTCTTTGATGTTTGAATTCACTTTTTCATGGAATCTTGTTTTACATTCAGTCCCAAATATGCCTTAATCTGTATATACTTCCAGAAATCCTTCCTAACTTAGTTTCTTTCCAGTCTTCCTCACAGCTTCCGTAATCTGATCGGCTGTTCTTTCAACTTTGTGTTTGCCTATGTGGTGTTTCTTTGCCAATGAGGTTTTAGAATAGCAAAGACAACAAGGTAGTTTCTTCTCATTCTGACCTTGTTTTTTTTGCGTGATCCTGTTACAGGGCAGACAGACCTGCTTTAGAGAGGAAAGCAGAAAGCAGAATGGCTGGCTTGTGGCTGGCGAGAGAGTTGCATTGCTTTTGTAGAAACGGAGCAGTAAAAGAAAATACTTTCTTTGTTACCTCATGGCTGCAGTATGTCTTGTAAATGTGCTTTACAGTGGCGGTGTACTAAACCTGAGGACATTTTTCCTGGATGTGTAAATCATTAACAAAACAATATTTGTGGTCGGTAGTCTGTTTGCATTGTAAGTTATTTTTGCTTTTATCTGTGTGGAAAAGCATAAAACTGGTGAAAGTTCAAAGTCAGTAGTGCCTCTTCCTTAGAAGCAAAAATTAAATCTAGAATTTTCTATCTTTTATGTACAACATTCTATATATATATGTATATATATATATATATATTTCCTTTTAGACAAGTCCAGCAGCTAAAAAGCAGCTTGTGCATAGAATCTGCTTAAAATAATCTTCTTTTCCTACTTCACCCTCCCTTCTTGGAGTTAGTCCACTCAGTCCCTGTATTTTCTTAAAGAAAATAAGCTGCTTTGTCCTCACCCTTGAGGGACTGTACAGTCTCAATCTGGTTACTCATACAACCCCTCCCTAACCTGTGGCTCCATTCTATACCTTTTTGTGAAGGTCGTTGTTCTGCACCTATTTCTATCAAATGTTTTAAGGTCAATGTAAACATTTTTATTTTCTTTTCCCTTCCTTAGTGTAAAAGACATTTGAGGGACAAGCTAGTGCTTGATCTGGCCAGGACATGCAGGGAAGAGTTGAACACATACTGTTAGTTCTGTGATATTCAGGATTACTTTTTTCACAGAGATTTTTTTATGGTATAACTAGTCTCTTAATTCAATGTTTCCACAAGTAGTTCTACTTACAGCAATTTCTTCTGGAGTTTCTTCCAAACTCCATTCTAATTGTGCTTGGTAGCTTGATTCTTAATAATTTTTAAGGCACAATCCACAGGAATGCGTCTTAACCTGAAAAAACAGCTTATAAAAATGCAATGTTATACAAGTTATTTTTATCTGTACCTTGTTTAACAACATCATGCAGTCCAAAAAATAGCTTGAGTTAACTTCATTTTAATCCTTAAAAATCAGCTTAAAAGCAGAATGGAAGAAACATAGTAAAGCAAATATTTTTCAAAATAAAGGTTAAAATTTAATTCAACTTTTTTTTTATAATACAGGAAGCAGTATAATATTTGCCATACAAACGTTGATGGCAAAAGATCCTCCTTTGCTCCTTTTTTCTCTTGCTAATCCTTCCTAGTACAGGGAAATAATGTTAATTTGATAACGTGAGAAAAATTCTGAAGTTATTATGACATTTGTGGTGGGGATTTACTGGTTTTCTTACTGGTTGTTTTTGTTTGTGCTTTTTGTTTGTTTTTGGTTTTTTTTGTGTGTGTGTTGCAATTATTTCAATAAAATTGAAATCGCCTGCTTACACTAACAGCTATATAATATTGCTGCTAGTAGAGAAATAGTTGCATATTTACCTGAATGAGGAGAAGCATCTGAAAAATACTAGGTGGTGCTACGTTTTCTCAGAAAGTTGCAGTCAACAACTCAACATCCAAGTGAAGGCAGGTGACAAGTGGCATTCCTCAGGGATTGGTGTTGGGACTGCTGCTACTTAACTTTTTTTGTAGGCAACATCGACAGTGGTGGGATTGAGTGCACCCTCAGCAGGTTTGCAGACAATACCAAGCTGAGTGGTGCAGTTGACATGTTAGAGGAAAGGGATGCCATCCTGAGGGACCTAGAGAGGCTTGAGAGGTGGGTCCATGCAAACCTCATGAAGTTCAACAAGGCCAAGTGCAAGGTTCTGCACCTGGGCTGGGGAAATCCCAAGCACAGATACAGGTTGGGCAGAAATGGCTTGAGAGCAGCCCTAAGAAGGATTTGGAAGTGTTGGTTGATGAAAGATTCAGTATGAGCCAGCAATGTGTACTTGCAGCCCACAAGGCCAACTGTGTCCTGGGTTGGATCAAGAGAAGTGTGACCAGCATGTCGAGGACAGTGATGCTGCCCCTCTACTATGCTCTTGGGAGACCCCACCTGAAGTAATGTGTCCCGTCCTAGGGCCCCCAGCACAAGAAGGACATGGAGCTGTTGGAGCAGGTCCAGAAAAGGGCCACAAAGATGACCAGAGGGCTAGACCATCTCCCCTTTGAGGACAAACTTAGAAACATGGGGCTCTTCAGCCTAGAGAAGACTCCAAGGGGAACTTATAGTGGCCTTCCAGTACCAAAAGGGGGCTGGGGAGGGACTTTTTTTAAGGGCAGGTAGTGACAGGATGAGGGGAAATGGTTTTAAACTGGATGATAGTAGATTTGAACTAGATATTAGGAAGAAGTTCTTTACTCTGAGGGTGGTGAGACACTGGAATGGGTTGCCCAGTGAGGCTGTGGATGCTCCCTACCTGGGTCAGGCTGAATGGTCTAGAGGGATGTGTCCCTGTCTATAGCAGGGAGTTGGAACTAGATGATCTTAAAGATCTCTTCCAACCCAAGCCATTCTATGATTCTATGATAATGTACTGGGTCGCAGTTCAGCAGTTAGGTGGAGGGAGGACTCAAGTTGCACCAACATACCAGCTTGGTGGAGAACATAAATTAAATAGGGAATGCTAGGTGAGTGTGCAAGATGACAATGATTATCTTTCTGTAGCATTAAAGAGAGTCTCTTAGAAATCAGAAAATGCAAAGTCAATTTTACAGGATTTTTTTTCAAATGAGATTTTTTTACTTAAGAACAATTTTTGGTTTCAGTAGAATGGACTCTGAGCTCTTGCTGGTTTACCTATTAAGACAGTGGAGAAAGAATAAAATTTGGGATTTCATTTTTATTATTTACATTCAAATAGAGAGAGGTTATTATTTTATCTAATAATCATTTTAATAAATTATAGTTCTACTGGTACCCTCCTGCTTCATCACGTCAGAATCATTCTGAACCCATTTCCAGATTATTTCCGCATACTAAACATGTTTTGGTTTTTTTTTAAATAAAGATGTTGCATTTTCTATGATCTAGAAATTCTTCTGAGTCAGAGCACAACTTTCTTTTTTCTCTCAAATATTCACAAGCTACTTATATTCTGCAGGCATGTGGCATGCAAAATGGCACTGCACTTGTTTTGCAAGTAGGAAATCCATCAGCAAAAATTTCAGTGTGCACCAAATAAGCGCATGCTACAAGCAAAAGAAAAGTGAGAAAAGTGTATGAGGATCTCAAAATCTTTTGTTGGCTGAGTAAAAGCAGGTTGCTACCTTTTCTCTACAAATGAAAATCCCTCCTTGAGGAAGTATGCAGGTCTGAATGTAATGCCCCCTATGTATTTCCATAGAAACTACAATGGATACCAAGAGCACAATAACACTGTTTCATATGGCAAATTCTCAGCTACAAAACCTATTTTTTGACATAGTCACCACTATTAGCTGTGTGTTTTTACCAGCAATGAGCAAGAACCCGTTTATCATGCACATAAAAATGTGCACCAGCAGAGGTGGTCCACTGTTGCACAGCTGCTGTGCCGATGTAGTTGCTAGAAAAATGTTGCCCATGTCATCTGTCATACATTGGCCTGAACATGTGAAAGTCAGAAGGCACCAAATATAGACTATACAGTGGACAATCCAGCCAAGATTGGCATCGTACTCCATGGTATTCAAACTGATATGGGGCCTGGCATTATCCTGTTGCAAGAGAAGAGTTGTTATTTGTCAGGCCTGACTCTGGAAGTTTAGTTCTTCGGCTTAGTCAGCATCTCAATTTAGTGGTCAGAGTTGGTGGTTTGTCTGTGTTCCGTAAAATACAGAAGGATCACTCCTTTCATAATCATGATGTAATCAGCTTTGTTCTTTCAAAGCTGTCCAGTTTGGTGAGATGCTAATGCAGTAAATCGTCTTTTATTCGGAAGTTGTAGGGATAAATGAGCATATGCAGAAAATCTGTGTCTTTGCAGAAAAAGGCAATGATTTTAAAAGGAATGGACTTGAACTGAAAACACACAACTGTTATAAAAATGAATTAAAAATTGACTTCCATCTGTAGTGATCTCTTTCATCTGAAACAAAAAGTAGCTGTCTAAGTAAAAACCTTATCTTGTAATTTTCGAGAAGTACTTTTTACATGTGAAATGTTATTGAATGATTTCCTTCACAGGCAAAATTAAAGTAGGTTTTGGTCTAGCAGTGAGTTGGTAATCATTTTGTGTCCGCATGTTCTCATGCTGTTTTTGAAGCATTCATGCCAAACACTCTAGGGAAGACTGATAAAATAGTTTTGATCAAGATATAAAGTCCTTCTTTTCTGAGTCTGTAGTGAAATCACTAATTTCAAGACTTTCATTATCAGCCATATCTCTTGAGAGCAGGAGAGCCAACAAGGTAGTTGTCATTCTTTGCTGAGCTCCTGATAATGTTTACCCAGCCCCCACTGAAGCCACCATTATATTTGCAGCAAAATAGGTTTCTAATTGCATCCATACAATGTATGTAGAGATTGTTGATCAAATGCACAGTGTAACAAGGCCTTGCAGAGAGATACAGCTGGAGCTATAGGCAGTCAGCAATGGCATGAAATTCAGCATAAGAAGATGCTTGGTTCTGCACCTGGGATGGAGCATTGCTGGACTCAGGCACAGGTGGGAGATGAGTGGCTGGAGAGCAGCTCAATAGGAAGGGACCTACAGGTGCTGGGGAGACATGAGCCAGCAGTGAGCCCAGGCAGCCAAGAGGGCAGACTGCCTTGTGGTGTACACTGAGCACAGCAGAGCTAGTGGTCAGAAGAGGTGATTTTCCATTATGTATAGATTAGGTGTCTCACATTGAATGTTGTGTGCAGTTCTCTGCTTCAAAAAAGATGTTAAGGTCTTCAAAGGAGCTTTACGAGGGCAAAGCTGTGAGAGAGCTGGAAAATGTGTCCTGTGAGGACACTTGGTCTGTCCAGTTTGGAGGAAGCTGAGAGAAGACCTCACTCTCTCTGCAGCTCTCTGAGGAGAGGAAGCAGAGGGAAGTGCTGGGCTTTGCTCCTACGAACTGATGGCAGTATGGGAATGGCACAGAACTGTGTCAGGGGAGGTTCAAACAGGACATTGGGAAGAATGTTTTTACTATGTAGGAAATCCTGAAACAGGCTTCCTAGAGGGGTGTTTGGTCACCCATGGCTGTCAGCATTCAAGAGGCCACTTGGGTAATGCCCTCAGTTACATGCTTTAACTTCTTTTTAGCCATGAAGTGAATCAGGCAGTTGGAGTTAGTAATCTGTAAAGGTCCCTTCCAAGTAACATGTTTGTGTCAAAATACTACCTGCAATCATTTCACACATATCTGTTTTCAATATTTTGGTAATTTTTTGTATCTCCTCACTGTTGCAGTTGACAGTTCTCTGGGAGTTAACGGAAGTTGACCTTGTTTATATAACTCATTTCAGAAAAAAATAATCAACATTTTTGTTTTGCACTGAGAGGGCTATGAAGAGACAGCAGTAGCTGTCTTGAGTTCCTTTATATGACCTATGATTTCCTTTTCCTTGATCTATGATTTCCTTTTTAAAAATGTACATGTTTGTATTAAGTTGCTGCTTACTGTTTTTTGTGTAGGTTAAGTGCCTTTTTTCCCTTTCCTCGATTGCTGGTACTTAGCCAACTTGAGTGAAGAAGTAAGTTTTTAGCTTAAGCAATTTTCACGTGCTTCTGAGAATGAGAAAGGGTCACAGGCATCATAGCAGCCTGAATGAATGTGTAATTACTGTGTCAGGAGCTCAGTCTAAAATTCAGATATGTACTCTAAGAGAGAAAAATTTTTGTAGTAAAACTGGAGAGTAACAACAAGATGATAGAGCAATAAACAGAAACAGAAATACAGGTCTGCATCTTCCTGATGACGGCCTTCCAGTTTCTTTACGGAGCTTAAGAAGATGAACCCAAACTCTTGCTGTAGTGCATGGTAAAAGGACTAATAAATATGACACGCGTGTATTGCAGTAAGAGAGGTTTCAACTGAATTTAAAGGGGAAATTGTTCACTATGAGGTCATTCAAGCACTGCATGTTGCCCCAAAGAAGTAATATGGTATTTGTCTTATGTAACCTCATCTCATCATTTGAGCATGGCTTGGATTAAAGATCCCTTGAGTTTCCTTCCAACGTAAATTATTCTTTGGTTCTTTGCTGCTCTAGTCAACTGTTGTAGGAGACTCATGAAATTTAGGTGTGCCTGCTTGGTCTTTCTACTTCTTCTCTGTTTTTAAGGGGATTGGATATTTTTTATTTTTCTGTTTTTGTTGTTGTTGGTTGGGGGTGTAGAAGGGAAAGGGTTCATTCTGCTTCTATACAGACACATTATTTTTTTCTGTGTGCATCATTTCCTGAATTTAATGATTTCTGTGTGCATGTGACACTCTTACCTCCTCTTTTGCAATTCTTCTTCTTCTTCTTGCAGCACCCCAGATAAGAAGTAGAACTTATTATATCTGTCTGATCTTGTCTTGCAATAAGATTTAACTGCTACTGTCATCTCACTTAGTGTCATCAATGCACAGGAGAGAATAGGTACTTCATAAACAAGCGTTTCATAAACATAAACCTTGCAGATGTGTTTACTGCATAGTACATAGCTCCAAATGTTCATATAACTTCATGAAATTGTAAATAAACAAGCTGTATTTGGTTTTCCACTTTTCTAACTTAAACAGCTGTTGTGTGTCTAGAGTTAAGGTCAACTAACTTGGCTTTCTAACTTGCATTCAGGCAAACACCACTATTTGTTCTTCCAGACTGATTTTTGAACATTTCTTTTAAATGGAAAGTTAAACAAAGATATGCTTCTGCATGTCTAATTTGAGAAACATGGATAGTTGGCTAATTTCATTCTCTAAGGATGATGACTCTGCAAGCTCTCATGTGCAAGCTTTTAAAATTTAATACAGAGCTTGTGAAATATCAATTAAATTGCCAAGTAACTGATTTCTCTATAAAAATAATTGCAAAACGCTTGTAGCTTTCATTCTTCTCCATTACTACTTTTTTCTCTTCTTCCTCAGCGTCCCCTTCCTTCTGCATGCACACACACATGCACATGACAGGATGAAAGATTTTTCCTGTCCTGACTTCATCAACTACTTCTTTCTTCTTCTTCTACTCTTTATCTTTTTTTATTTTCCATCCACATCTTATTCTGCATCTGAAAAGACAACTCCATTACCTATGAATCTACACCTCCAAACTTTTCCCTTTGACTTTTGTACAAACTAGGATATTGGCCTATCTTTTTAAACATTTATTTGTGAATTTATAACTAATAAAAGTAAGCTAGACGTGGCCCAAGGACAGTTCTTGGTTACTCAGCCAAAACCTTTTCTTCTCACTATCTTTCTTAACTGCTATGGAAGATGGAAACACACTGCTTGTGTTGCTGTTTTAAAATGCTGTCTTTTCTTCTGATTAGATCTCTTCATTTATTTTACGTCAAGTAGCCACTGAACAATAAACAGAAAACTTGGGCAAGATGGAAGCAAACCTCATTATTTCCTAACCAAGTATTCTGAACTCTATTCTGTAGCTGTAGTCTCTTCAGCTTGTGTTTTTTAGAACCACAGAATCCTTGGAGTTAGAATGGATGTTTAAAGTTCATCTAGTCCAACTCCCCTGCAATGAACAGGGACATCAGCATCTACTTGGGTTTTTCAGAGCCTGGTCCATTCAGGCCTTAAAAGTCTCCAGGGACAGGGCATCCACCACGTCTTTGGGCATCTTGTTTCAGTGCCTCACTACCCTTTGTATATAAGACTTTTTTCCTTATATTCAATTTCAATATCTCCTCTTTTAGTTTGAAACCATTTTCTCTTGTACGGTCA
Organism: Phasianus colchicus; assembly: GCF_987193195.1. Lineage (NCBI taxonomy): Eukaryota > Metazoa > Chordata > Aves > Galliformes > Phasianidae > Phasianus > Phasianus colchicus. The sequence continues at coordinate 81,282,282 of NC_143476.1, forward strand.
CTACAGACTGTTGAAGAGTCTGTCACCTTCTTTACTGTAGCTCCCCTTTAGATACTGAAAAGACCCTATAATTCATACCAGAATGGAAATGAGAGATAGAGAACAGTTCCATCTTGTATTGTTCTATATCATAAAAAAATAGGAAGGTTGGGATTGAATTTCAGCCAGATAAGATGATACTTCAGTATATGTCTCCTGGTTTACATATATGAATGGCCGGGTATATTTTTATTCAAGGGAGGCAGTAACATAGAGTCCCCATGTTTTTTAAAGCCTACACCCTGTTTGCTCAGGTGGCTACCTATAAATAAAATAGAACTTTATGCTCAGAGTGGACAGAAACACTCAGCATGTCAGATACAGACTTCCCAGAAAATTAAAATCAAAATCACTCTAAAATTATAAAATAATCCTTGGCGATTCTGCTTTCAATTTGCTTTACAAAGGAAGTGATGCTATTTGGTCTCACAGTCTATAGTCCCTATTCCCTCCAGTAACGCATTATCCTGTTGCTCAGTTTAAGTCACTTAAAAAGGATAGAACTCCCAAAGATAATGGAAATGTACAATTGTTGTGAAAATTGTCGAGTGGAAGAGAGATATTCCAATTACACTGGAGCATGGTTGTGCAGAATTTCAGCAAGACTACATTCCATTAGGCAAAAGCCAGCTGTACAGTCAGTACATACATGCAGGCCCACCAAACCAACTCACACTGAATCTACTCCATGAGCATGAGTTTGGCTGCAGCCTTTCTATCTGTTGGCCACTGGAGTATCATGAAGGATGTCAGGAAGAAGTGGCAAGGTGAACAAAATTCTTAGAAAATTATTAATTTCACTGCTCATGGAAGAACATGTTTTTTTTTTTTCTCTGCTTTAATCATAAGGTATTGCCACATTTTATGACTTAACTCCTGTTGAGTCAGTATTGCAAAACCTTTTCTGAAAAAGCTTTTCTTCTCTTAGAATTACAGACATTTATTCAAGGATGCAGCAGTGGTCAAGAAACTTTTGGTACATGTGAGGGAATAAAGGAGAAGTCTGTAGGCCACTCATCACACCTTGGCACTGTTCAGCAAAGATGCAAAACAAAACTTGAAAATAACTTTGTTTCATACCAACTGTCTATGAGTCAAACCTCATCTCCTGGCTTGAGAAGGATGGAACAAAAATCATTACAAAATCCAGGATAATTATTCTCTTATTCTGTTCTGCCATCATCATAGCTGGCATGGAGCCCATCTCCCTAATTCACAGTATCCTTTGTCAGGTACTCCACCCAGACTTCATAAGCTAATACTACTTTCATCATGTAAGTTGGAGGGTTTACTGGATTTTAATGTCAAACACTGTCATAAAATTAAAGCTGCAGGAAAAACACAGATCTTCACATTTTGTAGATGCTAAAAATGATGAAAATTTATGTTTCTCAGTAATGTGAAATGTGCCTTCATTCTGAGCTTTTTGTAAAGTGGCAACCATTAAAGTGTTCTGGGATGTAGTTTCAGTGCAATTATTCAAAAAGAAACACCAGACATATAATTCTTGCTAGGGGTTACCAACCTGCATGATAATGGAGACATAGAAAAGAAATATCAAGAACTGATAGAGCCTTTATTTTCCATGAAGGTAGCCAAACACAAACAAATGAACTTTCTAAAGAATGACAGTTTGTTCCCAGGTTTGAGAATTTATATGCCTTATTTAATGGTTTGGCTGTAAAGTCAAAAATAAAGCGGTTTGTAAAGGAATTCAGTCATTGGCTGCTGGTCTTGTTATGAACATAGCTCCACTAAAAAAGGAATCGGAATTTGACTAATGGAAAAATATCATATAAAAGAAAGTAAAAAGAGATTCAGAATTAGAACCAGAATTTCCTGACCCTCAGTGCCAGTTCTTGTACATACTCACCAGTGGAAAATGAGCATAGTGGAGCTCCAGCACAAGATTTTTTTTCAGAACTGGCCTCATAATCTCTCTCAATAGATGGAATTAGTAATATATTATAGCTTTGATTTTGGAGTGTTGTTCTAAAGGGTCTTAAGGAAGAAGTGCCTGATGTGCTCTACCCACTTAACTAAACATGATGCTGGGCAACCTGCTCTAGTTGATCCTGCTTTGAGCAGTTGGGTTTGGACAATCTCCAGAGGCCCCACCCATCTTCATCCATTCTGTAATTCTTTTGTTTTGTTGTTGTTGTTTTGTCTTTAATTACAACTGTATTGCCACTAGCAATATTTTTGCTTATGAACAGTACCTTCAGTCTTAAAACCTTGATGTTTCTTGGAAACCTCAACATGGAAATTATAACTCTGGTCAAAAAAGATACACATCTAAATAAGATTTAGTGTATGCCTGTTTTGCAGGTGATGAAGAGATGCCCAAAAGCAGAGACTAAGCTGTTGCTGAGACTGAAACAGCACTCTGGAATGGAGTTCTTTCTTTCACCAGCAGAACATAATGTTTGCTTTCCCCAACTTCTGTTTTTTACATCTCTTGGATGCTAGTAGGAAGTCTTCTTGTCCTCCATCCTTTTCCACCATGAAATTTATTTCCTTCTCCAATTCATGGATTTCTACTCCAGAATCAGCATTTTCACTATGGAAAATAAAAATAGTTTTAGCTCTCAAGCAGCTGCAGCAAGCTCCCACCTCAGAGCTTAGTTTTAGGGCCTTTGAGGCATTGAGATTCTTACCAATTTCACTCGTAAACAGCTTGTAGAAATTACTTCAATTGTATCAGCTCCTACCTGTATTACTGAGTAATTTTTTAAGATAATAGTATTAGCAGTGCTAACAGTGCCTCTTTCTGATTGTTTACATATACAATAGAGCATTCAGTCTGTAAGCTAGAGCATTTCTCCTGTCACGTTACCAAAAGTACAATACCTTTCCTATTACACTTATGTTCTTGTAATGGACCGTTTATACATAATTACTAAATTCACTGTGTAGCAAAAATGCATGCACTGAGTGAAATAAAACTGATTTTATATCAGAGCTTATACTAGTGAATTAAATTCCTTTAGAAAACTGACCTTGAGAAGCTGCTACTATGTATTCTTATTCTGCAGGGTAATTCTTGCTTCCTGAAGAACTTGAACAAAGATTGTGTCAGAAAATGAATTAATTTGTAAAATTTTTCAGTAATTCATGTCTATGTTCCTGCTACTCCTTTAGGACTCACCTAATATTTTATATTTTAGCAGTTAATATTTTGTAGGTACTATGTGAAAAAATCTTTAGATGCTGTGATACTTGGGATTACAAAACAATCTAAACAAAGCAGTGTATATTTCCCAATACGTTTTTTCCAGATAAGGATGGTAGATCTAAGTGAGTAAGTTCAGATCACTATCAGCAGGATCCTAAAAGAGTAAAGATGTTAATATGGACTGCGTAGTCAAGGACTAAGGCCATGTATTTGGTTGCTGAGCTGTGTGAATTATGAACATATAATTCCTAGAATGTTTGGTAATAACACCAAAATACAAATCTGGCTGGGCTGTGAAATTCTCATTTGAATGAGTTATTCTTAACAAGTGAAAATATTACATATAGAGCATGGAAGGAAGATTCAGTATCAGATGTGAAAATCCATTGCATGGAGAAACAGAATCAAGAGTGATTTATGAAAAACAGTTGACCGTAGTATCATTTTCCTGAATGGGAGAGTCATATCTTTGACACATAAAGGATCTTAAGATTGCTTTTTCTTGCATCTGACTATTTACAATTGTTCATGAATAAATAATTGATACATAACAGACCTTTAAAACTACGCTCAAAGAAAATGTATATGTTCATTAAGTCTCAGAAACAACCTGCTGAAATTTTGATTCTGTACAGTGAATCACAGTTTTTGTTTATGTTTTTGAATGTTTTAAGTTATTTGAAGCCAAGAAGGTGAGCTGAGATTGAGAACTAAAAAGAAAAGGAGCAAGCTTAGGTTAATAAACATTCATCTAAAAATAAGTGTTCATACTTTGCATAGCAGTATGTATACATGTTTATTTGGAGGTTGTCTATTTGTGTACCCTATAGCATACACATATTTTGAAACTATTCTAGGCATACTGAGGGATAAAGCAAGCAGTTTTGCTTAAATCAGAGGTTTTGAAAGCTGAAAAAGAGACGGTGGCTTTTTCCTTTCAGGTGCTTCTGTGCATATTGAAGTATTTTCAAGTACCAATTCCACCTTTCAAAGAATGAATTTTGTTTGAGCTTTTAAAGAATTGGACAATTAAAATAGAGTTGGGAACTGAAGTGGTGGAGTAGTCTTTGAAATGCAGTGCCCATCAGAAACATGCAGATCCAGTGTGCTTATGCTTCACTAGAAGAGGTCTGTACCAGAAATCTCTATTAAAAAAAACCTTTCCTGTTGGTTTATTTTCATATCAAAGATAAAACACAAGCTTTCAAAAGTGAGCAATGATTACTGTTCCTTAACCTTAACTAATATCGGGATGTTGTTTATCTCCTGACAATGCAACATTTTGACTGCACTTATGTTTTCTTTAGGACAGTAATGTACCCAGAGGAAGGGTTAATTGATGTGTGTTCAGATCTGTATGCCAGTGGCTCTCAGTCTGTGATTCTTAGTACCTGTCCTAAGTAGCTTACAGTGTAGCCCGGAAAAGAAAGTGAGCCTTGCATCTGCATGCTATTTCATTGGCAGTAGAAGTCTGAAACAGTTCAAGAACAGAGCAGAGGTGACTTATGTTCTTAGTGTATTTCATTCCACAGCATTTAACTATGAAGAACAAATCTGTTAGTAGTAGTTTTCTGTACCTCTCAGCATGCTTCAGAAAAGACAGCCATGTGTATGAGAAGTAGGATAGTAAATGTTTAGAAGTAGATGGGGCTTTGAAAGTGTAATAAAAATCAGTTTGAATAACTCCGAGTAAAAAACAAAAAGGAAGGAAAGAAAAGGAAAACAGAGGAGCAGTATACTGAAAAGCTGCTTGTAATCCAGTGGGCTCCCATGACTCACCTACCATATTTCTAAAACATTTGTTTACATATAAGGGTTTCTAAATACATGAATTACCCATCCATACTGTCTGCAACTACTTTACTCTTTTAAGGTCCTAGTGCTATTTGCACTGTCTTGGAAGACCACCTTGAGTCAGTGCTCTAAAACTGTTATTCATCTAGGTAATAAACAGTTCACAAGCTGACTATTCTGTGCTCTCTCAGCAGAACTTGGGACATAAGTCAGGAGGAAGGGAAGGGGCCAGGAGACTCTTGATCTGCTGGCTGGTTCTTAGGATTTCTGTGTACCTGAGCTGCTTTGTTCCATGTTGGTTTCAGCACTGAGATTCTAAGTATTGGCAGCCTTGTTAGAGACATAGCCATCCTTTTCAAAGGCACTCTGAAGGCGCCACCATTTTCAAAAGGAGGAAAAAGATAGAGACAGAGATCTGACTGTTCCTTTAAACAGTTTGTACTGGATTTGGAAGTGTAGTGTAAGTGGCAAACAATATATTCAACTTAGTTTCAGGATTAAATGAAAAGAGCAGTTTAAAACGTGGTTGTGTGAGTCTTCAACAGTTTTTCCATTTACATTGTATAAAATATGCCTCTAAGTAAGACACACAGCCAGGAAGATGCAGGCACATGACCATAAAAGGCATCACTGAAAATGCAACATGGAAAGAGGCAGGTAACAATAATGATGGAAGGTGTGGATCCAAGTTTCAATAAAAATGACTTTTATATCAAGTGAAAAGGTCAGGCTTTATGTAAGCAAGGATTTAAGAGCCTGTGCTGTGTTATTACCTAAAGTAAAACCAACAGTTACAGCATTTTTTTTCATCTTGGCATTTTTTTGTGCTTAAATGTCAGCATAAGGTTTTTATTTCAGGGATTATGGAAGCAATGTTGTGGGTTAAACACAAAATGAACATTATTAACAACTGAAACATGATTGGGCAATTACAATTGGATAGTTAAAATTGATTGTAATGGGATGTAAAACAAAATGGACTCACATTAATTATAGGGACTAATGGTTGATTTTGTGGTCTAAATTACCATGCTTAAAATCATTTCAGCTATTAGTAAAATGTAAGAGCTTAATGCAGTTTACCATGAAGTCCACTATACCAAGGGAAAGCATGAAGGCTCCTGATGCTTATGCCTTCACTTTGATTCCATGCAAATATCAAATATTTGTAAAAGAAACATTGTTGATGTGTAAGATTGTAACCTTCATACTTTTTTTTTTTCCTGACATTTTTGTGAGATTGCTTTTGTCCAAATAAAGCATGTGGATCTGACATTTTGGATGCTTTGGTATAAAAAGTCATCTTTGTCTACATGCAGCTAGCAAAACTTTTGAATTTCAGACAGTTTTCATTGATGTGAAGATTGCTTTGCTTGCAGGCAGCTCTGGAGTGACCCCTCCTGTACCCCACATAGCCCTGGAGTGGATGGAGCTTTTATCATGTTGGAGAAGTACACTATTTTAAATGGGGAGAATTCCAGTGTTGTCTCCAAGGTGAAGTCATGATCTTGTATAATAAAGCACATAAAACTTGATAGTTACAGTACACACTATAGTCCATTCTGAGACTGAGAGCAAAGGAAAAATGTCACAGTCAGTGAACACAGGTAGTAGACAGTGAATCAAGAACACTTACTGAAAAAAGGACCACAGATGTAGTGTAATGCATTGATACATGCTGTAACCAGAAGTTCTCCTTTTCAGTTGGAGATTTTTTTATAACCAAACAACAGGAACATACAGAAGAAAAGTGCTAGAATATGTTTTACTTCAGTACAGTATGTATTTTTTATACAGTGAAAGCTTTTCTTCTGCAAGTTCTGCTTAGTAGCTCTTTCTCTTTATTTAACCAAGGGATGTGCTACCTCCAGAGAGGAGTCAGACAAACTGAAACATTCATGTTCAGTGTAATTGGACATATTTGTTCTTACAGCAGAGGTAAGGGAGAGACATTTTTATGCTCTTAGTTTGTTAAAGCTAAACACTACTCATAGTCTGAAACCTAATATTCTGTACTAATGTGTGCTTGTGAAGCCACCTGCTCACCTTTGCTGCACAGTGAGCATCTCTGTCTTTGCAAATTGGATTTTTTCAATTCCTTTTTGACACATTTCATTTGCCCCTCAGGGGTGCACATATCACTTGTTAGAAATACATTCATCAATAGGTGACACGATGCTGTCCTCACAGTCTGTAAGGAGAACAAGTGAGTTAATGAATGAAGAGGTTAATGAATGAATACATTAATAAATTTACCTTTAACCTCTGGAGATTGCAGTGTAAGTTTTAATTCTGTAAACAAGTGCATAAAAGCCTCACAGTCTACAACCTCAGGGTCACTTCCTTATACTTACAAAACAAAAGAAAAATCCAAAACACAGTTCACCATGACTGAGAATCTGCTAGGAGTTACAGCCTGGGATGAAGATAGGGGTAGATCAGGTCAGTGCTATACTTCACTCAGTTTATGTATTCACCATGAAGAAATTAGAAAATAAGGGAAATTCATGCTGCTAATTAAAGAGGGAATGCAGTTCCTTCAGAAATGCATTTTATAGATGTTACGAGTTTAGTCTGTTTTCCTCATGAAGCTGTAATTAAAGATACTTTTCTACAAGATGTGGCATTCTGAAGCGCTGTGGTGCAGAAGTGTTGATATTGTTACCGGTTGAGCCTCTGGAAAGTCTAGAGTGTTTTGTACATTTGGCTTTCTGCACACACTCCCCACCAGTAAGCTGTGTGGTTTCGACAGACAGTAAAGCTTATCTTCACCCATTTAAAGATCTGCAGAAAACATTTTTGTAAAACGTGTTAAACTTTAGGTTACTTAGGATTTAATATCTACAAAATATATCTGCAAAGTGCTACCAAGTTTAGAGCTAGGAGGGATATCCCTGCATATCTACATGTTTCTGTACTAGACGATATAGAATGCCTTAGGTCAGAAGTGCTAAAAAAGAAATTATTTAAATCTCGGGAAAATGAAAATTGAAGGATAAATATTGCTTCATTCAGCTCATTGCTGTCAGGTCTTACTATCCAATAATTGTATTTTTTCCCCTCCATTGTAGATTACCAGAATAATATGCCTTAATTCTCTTATCAAACGTGTGTGCCATTTCAGCTGTGCGTGGCATCGATAGCCTTTAGCATGCTCTTCTATCAGGTTTAAAGTTTGCTGAACATGTTTAAGAAATGTTTTAAATCACAAATTCACAAATCATAGAAAATTGAATATTTTGATTGGAGGAGCAACTTTTCATAGTTGCATTGCTTATTGAGTAACTCCAGAGTCTCTTAAGCAGTACAAGTTTAGGCGTACAGCGTGTACTGGGAAAAAGACATAAAAGCAGGCACTGTCATGACGTCTTACAGGATCTCTTGAAAGAAAGAGAACATTGAAACAGAAGACAGTTATTTGTCCAATAGTTTTCTCTGCTCCTGTTGTTAATTATTGAGAGCAGTTGTGATTGAAGAACATTTTTTCCTCTGTAACCAGGTTCTTTCTCTTGCACTCTTACCACAATCATAAAGCTTTGAAAAGAAACTTTAGACACAGGCTCAGCCAAGACAGGCCATTTCAGTGGCAGAGAATAAAGAAACTGTTCTAGAGATAAGGTCACAGCTTTCTTCAGCATTACCAGACTGATGCAGGCATGAAGATTCTGAGATTTTTCTCTTCCACCCAACCCCATCACTTGTGTTCACCTAGAAAAAGCTGTTTTGGGATAACATCCAGTGGTGGAAGCATTGAAAACCAAAGGGAATATTAGGATGCATGTTTTATATAGCCCTTTACTTCCCAGAGCCATCTTCTGCTCTGTCTTTCTTCTTTGTGTGTTTCCCTCTAGTTTACTTGGCAAATCATTCACATTTTTCTCCATTACCATGTTCCCTTTACTACTTTTAAAACTCTGTTACTTTGCTTCCTTTATTTCTGGCCATTCCAGCCTGTCTGCCATCAACTTCTCTTGGCCAATATCTTCCACCAGAACTATGAAGATAGCAAGAGAACACTTGCTATTGTATTGCTCATAGAAATTCTGTGTATAATTGAAGACTGTCAGAAATTTTTCATCACATTTCCATTGCCCCCCCAAAAAATTTATTGAAAAACTGAAATTATTTGCATAATGGCTTAGATTTCAGAAAATCTTCTACTGGAAAATTTCAAAACAAAATGCCTTTCTGTTTATATTTACTTAGTTCAGTTAGTTTTATTTTATTTACTTTTGCATTCTGGAGATCCAGCTTGTGCTGGTTTTCATTGAAAAAGAATTTGTGACTCTGAGGTGAAAGTTTACCAAAACTGGCTGTTAATAGGCTGTTCCATTTTATAGAATATTTTGAAAAGATTTTGTAATGAAAACAATCCTTACTTTCAAAAAATTTTTTTTTAAAATTAAAAAATCAAGTTTTGACCTGCTCCTCCCTCCACTCTGCAATATTTCTTCATTATTTACATTTTTAGTTCTTAAGAGCAGAGATTATTCTTTGTACAGTACCAAACATGGTGTGATTCTGTCTTTGTTCTCAAGATTATTCTGATAAATAAGATCTGAATAACGAATATTTGATACAGAAATACCTTGGGTGAGAGTCATTGTTCTGATTTATGCGGGAGATACGATCAATTCTGTCATTAACCCTTCTGAACTCTGGGACATGAACAATCCAGTACTTATGGCACTGATGTAGCTGTAGTAAAAATGACCTTTCACAGTCAGTTTTATTACATAAGAATCTATCACTAGGCCATGATATCTCCTACTGATGAAAGCAGTCACAAGAGCAGAATAAACTTGGTGGTAGGGCAGAGCTCTATGTTTTTGTAGTACTAAGGTATAGAAATTTAAAAAAAAAAAAAAAAAAAAAAAAAAAGGAAGGTTTATTTCTAAATGTAAATGACTGCAGAAAGAAAACTATTTTCACTTTTTTTTTTTTTTAATTTAACAATTACAACCATATGTTTTCTCTTAGAACTAGACTTCCCTTTAAATGTAGGACAACTCCATCATTTTTAAGAATTGCCGATGAAGTGGTCAAGACCTACAAGGCAGATTGTATTTTGAGAGAATTAATGTACTAAGGCTTGAATCAAACTCTGTTCCTCACACTGGAACAGATAACCACATTCCTACTGTTCTTAAAACAGAAAGGATCTCTTTGAACTCTATCTTTGAACTACTTCCACTGCTGAGTAACTTCTTTGCAAACATAATTTTGACATATTCGGTTGTATGTTATCTATACCATTTTGTATATGCTCATATAAAATAAATCGTTTATTGCCCTAAATTAAAGCTGTTCCTCTGTAACAGCATGAGATCTAGGTGCCCGATTATTTCATGGTGTTTTTATTGTTTTTATTATCTTTACTGAAATGAAGCCAAACAAAAGAATACCCTAGTAACTGAGCAATGTGGCTTCCCACCTGGTCTCCTGATAAATCCAGGCCATTATGGATGATTATGGCAAAAATATTCTACTTCGTTTCAAAGGACTTCAGGAGAGACAAATTCATAAGAAATTGAAAGAGTCAGCAGTTTCAAAGCTAGTAATTCCAAAGTTATTAATTTTATATATAAAGAAGTTTTCTTGCTCTGGCAGATAAATTGCCCACCAAAGCCAATCTAAATTATTTCTTCACAGCGGAGTGCAGTCACATGGATAACAATAAACAGTCGACTGAAGGTAGAGGCTTTTTTAGTAAAACATTGGATTTTGTTCTGTTAGAGGTAGGTGAATCAGCCCAGTAGGTGTTGTAGTGGCAAAGCTGAGCCTCTGCTCTCAGTGGGTGCACACACACCATAAACACACACAGCCACAGTGTCAGCACAGATGTAAGTTTGCTAATGCTAGATATTTGTGTGTGTATTTGTATAAAACGTGAATCATTCTGGTAGCTCAGGGTGTCAGCATATCCAGCAGCTGGCCAGAGACTCACTGATCTCCCAGTTGCTGGGGAGCCGTGTATGAGCCCAGAGGTCTGCAGTCTCGCCCAGAGCTCTTGCTGTGCTCACTGCCTAATCCAAGTGGAAGTTAGCATCCAAATGTATGCGGAACAGAACACAGCCAGAGCACAGGACTAGAACTTCATGAGGGTAGTCTAAGGTGATCAGGCTGACATCCCAGTCAGACAGGCTTACTCACCAGTGTACACTTGACCAGCCCTTTTGTTCCTTTCTGCTCCTTGTCTTCTTGTTTTCCCTTGCGTGTTTAGCCCAATCCACTTCTATCCCTTCCTTTCCCTGCTATTCCTCTTTCCACTAAATGTATCATAGTAAGCCTCCCACATTCCCCAAATTCTTTCCCCACTGCATTTCATTATGACTGCTATCCCTCCTTCCCTTTGCAAGGTGTACAGGGAAGGGAATTTGCTTGATGGACTCCTTCTGGTGGGTTCTGCACAAGGGACAATGGGCCAATTGTTTTCTTCAGTAGACTTAGGCGTAGCCGCTGCCCTGTGCCCTATTTTCACTGATTAGGTTTCCAGGGTTCCTCCTCCCTCCTCCCCGCCGTCATTTTTCATCCTGTCCCAGCTTTTGTATTAGCCTTTATTCATAGCACAGTCTAAAGCTGGGCTGCATCCTAAATTGCTAAAAAGTTTTGTGCTGTAATTGAAACAGATAATGGAAAGACAGTACAGTAACATTCTATTTTACCATAGCCACTATTGCTCTCGATGTTTAAATGTGAACTCTCAATGCTTAATTGACTTAGAGTGTCTGTGTCTGAATCAGCTAGAATACGCTGACTTCTTTTGCTCCTTGTGTTTTAAGAATTAAATTGTGATACTCCCAGCAATATATTTATCATGGAATTATTCTGTTTTCTTGCAGATAATCAAGTGATCTGACGTTCATGAATGAGAAGAACAAAATTTTTCTTTGCACACATGAACCCTTTCGGTAGGAAACTAGACTTTATATTTCATGGCTGTGCTATTTATAAATAATATTTTAAACTATCATAGTAGGATTATTATTGGGAAGTAGGGCTTAGTAGTTATTTGAGGTGAATTTCAGGAGGAATTATCTAATTTAAATTCAAATTTTCAGTCTTTAGAATTTTCCTCTTTACAACTTATGTTTCCCTTGTCTGTAAAGGAATACTATATGAATAAAAGTTATGAGATTATGGCTAAACATGCAGACGACCATAGAAGAAAATTGAATTTTCAGGAGCCATGAAACAAGTGGAAGAAAATTGCCATTATTAGTTAAATCAAGGTTTACAGTGGTGGTTTTGGTGATATTCAGACAAAAAAGAAAAGGAAAAAAAGAAAAAAGAGCTTTTGGTGCATTTCCAGTAAGAGTTCTAGCAAAGTCCTTTTTCTTCTTCTGTCCTCATTTCCAATCTGTTAAGGACAGGTGATGATAGTTTCTTGCAGTTTTCTTGACCTACTTTGTCAGTGTAGATGTTGAGAGTTTTAAAAGGAACTCCAAGCTCAATTCTGTAAAATCAGTAGGCATAAGTTAGGTTAGATGCATAAATACTTTGAGAGATAGTTCAGTATCTGAAGCATTTTCAAGAATATGGGTTTTTATTATTTTTATTTTTTTAAATATAATGTAAGTCTTTAGACTGAGTTCATCTCTATCTGTGAGAGAAGTTGTTCCATTCATCATCACATATTTACTGCTGATAAGAAAAAGGACTGCAAAGGGCCATTAGTATGAGATTTGTTTGAGAGGAACATAGGAATAAATATATTAGAAACTCAGAGGTAGGCTTTTCAGGTGAAATTTAAAGAATTTAAAGGTGTCTGCTGGTCAAGCAACACAGAAATATGAAATGCTTAATTATAAGAAGTCAGTTTGATGTCTAACCTGGCATTGCCAACAGAAAGTATCCTTGCAAAGCTGTCAACAAAACCTACATGCTAAAAGTACCTATCTGGACTTATTCAGCAGAAATGCAGTTCAGAGGCATGTCTGAACAGCCTGTCTTCTACACAGCTCACATGCCTCCATGAAGGTTACCTGAGGAACCTGTAAGTTGGAGGTTTCCAGATAGGCGTCATGGTGAAGGGGAAAGCAGAGTTCAGAACACACTGCACATCTACACTTCTAATTTGCAGTATAATCCCAAACCACCACTTGTCATTCAGAAACGCATCTACTGATAGCCGTGCCTGTGTCATGGTTTGGGACATATGTCATCCATGTTGACATGAGAATCTGCATGGGACAGCACAGTCATACAACACCTACAGTGTAGTTGAATGTATTCCCAGTAGGATTCCAGATGGTACAGCAAAAATTTATTCTCTTATTTATTTATATTTGGTTTCATACAGGTGTAGTTCAGCCTTTCAAGTGGTAATTTACTGTGGCGTTCTGACATTCTTCAAATTGCCTTCCCCCAGGCCTCAGACAAACCTTATTAATTGTTGTAAGTAGTAGGAATGTGAATCTTGTTTACTACAGATTGCTGAAACACTTCAGGCTTTAGATGCCTCTGGTAACAAAGCTTGTGATGGACAGAATGTCACTGGGAGTGGATGCTGTACAGTTGTTGCCCATTCCTGCAAGCCTGAAAATATCACAGATAGGAAATTTTTCCATTTGTGCTGAACTAGACAAAGAGTTCTCTGCCAATCCCAAGAAATGTATCTATCAGCATAGGTGAGAAAGAGATGCAAAGAATGTAAAAGCTGTAAATAAAGTAGGATGAGGACATTCTTCTCAAAACTCTGCTTCATCGCACCTGATTACACTATTTCTGTTTAACTTTCAGCTTCATCTAGCAGCATTGTAAGCAGCTTTCAACTCTACAATTTCATATTCTTATTAATTACACAATAATGTATTCTATAGTAAAATGTAGCACTGCCCACTTCTGTGTATTCTAAAACACTGGTAGCAAATTCCGTCTGCATTCAGATGCACAGTTTTCTGGGGTGCGATGAACAGCTGTTGAAAACTGTGTAACCCCCATGCTAAAAGGGAGAAATTCAACTACAATGCCAGAACGGAACAGTTTTGTTCAAATTAAATCAGAAGCTTCAAAAAAGAGGCATATGATTCTTTAATTATCGGTTACTGTACCCTTGGTTTCGCATGACATTCTGAGAAATCAGTGTCTACTGTATCCCTTATAAAAGAATGTATTCAGTTCTAAAAGTGAGGCATTCCCCACAGCATGTTCATTAACACTATTTATTCTTTTCAAAAATGATTTTCAAGGGAGATATAGGGAAGGTACACTTTCGATATAGTTATGACAAAGTGGACATTATTTTTTCTATTAAAGGAAGTATTTTTTAAAAACAAGAGGTCTCTTCAGAAGCCCTACAAACGATATCTGAATCAAAAATACCAAATACCAAGCAACCATGGAAACGCAGGCTCCAGAACAAATGGAATATGGTTAATATGCCTGGAGCCTCCTGGCCACTTCTCTGCTGCTGCTGACATTCCTTCACAAAGCAATGCAAACGTCAGAATGATGATTTTCTTAGATGCTTTTAAACACATATTTAAGAGCAAATAACTGGATATTGTAATTATTCTTTAACAGAAAATATTTTGAATGCATTTGAAAGCATTACATTCCATATGTAAAATAGGCTATCCAGCCAACTTATGCTTGTGGACTGTTTTCTAACTGTTAATAATTCAAGATATTTAAATGGCATTGAAACACCAACCAGAAAAGCAGACACTGGGTCATAAAGACCACTTTCCAGCTATAATGAACATCCATGTCATATATATTCCATAATAGTTCAGGAAAGCTAGGTGGGAATTCTTGTTTTTCAAGCCTATTCTGGGAGCTCATTTTTGGGAGGATGGCTTTTTTTTTTTTTTCCTTTTCTTTTTTTTTTAGTTTCTTTTGAATTAATTAAAGCCATTTATTCTTGTTTCAACATTTGGTAAAATTTATATGTTCTTTTTTTCCCCTCTTTTGATGATAATCCCCTGGTATGTTTATAGAGGACAGTCAGATCCTTCCATGGAATAAAAAGCCAATTCCTTAACTCTCCATCATGAGGCAGCCTTTGTGTTCCCTGTTTGTGTTAGCAGCTGTTTTCTAAATCTGTTCTAAACATATTAACCTGTTTACTTCTGTAGGTTATCCACCTTCTGTAGGAAGAGGGAACGAAGCTGTTTTCAGCATACAGATGATCAGAATTTTACATGGATTTTTTTTTAATGTCCCAGATACTACATGTGTGGCAATAAGTCCATATCCCTCCCCTCTTGTATCTCTCCTGTTCTTTTTCATAGCCATATCACAGAGGTGATTCATGATCATTTAATTTTTAAATAATGAATGATCCCAAGAAAAAATACTTGCTTATAAATGCACTAATTAAATCCTATTTCTGTTAATTTTATTCTTTGGGTTTCCAAAATGATCCTATTTTCCTTCTAGAGTGCTCTCATTCAGTTCTTTCTTGATAATGCTTCTCTGTTTCTTTGCACAGAAAAGACATGTCTCTAGAAGAGAATATGTTGTCAGTACCCCATTGGCAACCACAGTGTGAATCTCAAATTGAAAGTTCTGTGTTTTGCAAGCGTTCACCTGTTTTTTATAATAATAAACCAACTCTGTTATTGTATGTACGTGAAATGGTTATTGTTTACAGTTCATTATTTCACCTTTACTTGGGAAAAATATGCCTCAGTGCTCAAAATATTCTGCTTTATGTAACACCATGTTTACAGCTCATTTCTGAAACAATTGTGCCTTGTAGGTTTGTTATGGTCATAACATTTGCATGTGCTCACACAAAACCAGAGTTTATACTAAAGAGTTCTGCCCTGCACTGGCTGTGTATGCTTAGATCGCTGTGAGTGGGTTTAAAACAAACACAGATGCAGTTGTGCAAGGCATTGCTCAGATGGGTGCACGAAGTGTGCCTGGGTATTCAGAAGCACTTTGTCCTCAGTGAGTATGTTTTAGTATTGGTGAAATTAACTGATACTTTGTTTCCCTTTGCACTTGAAAAACATTTATGTTCTGACGGGCTGTAGTTTCTTAATTGCTTAATGAAAATAGAGTCATCTGATAAACCACAAAGAATTTTTCCTCTGCAAAGACATCTTGTTCTCACGCTGTGCTACACTGAATGGTTTTGAGCACAAAATACCTATATATTTACGTGTTAGGAGTGGAAAGCTGATGTAAGGAGTTACCCCTTCAGATCATTAATGTTTATGCTTTATTTTCCAAGAGTAAGGCTGGCTACCAACTCCACTCACCATCTCCAAGCAAGAAAGTGTATCGGTGGGGGAAGCAAGAGGTTTGCTTCCATTCATTCTGCCCTTTCTTCAGCCTAAGCAGACTGGGGAGCAGCTCGGCTCCCGGCCGCCCCGAGCTGTACCCTGAGTGCTGAGGACACCTAGCGGTGTCAGCCTCTGCAGGCACTGGGCTCCGCAGCCTCCGGCTTCACTGCACGTTGCCTGAGTTCTGCACTGCCTTTACAGGCTGAAGAAAGAGGCACGATAATCGCTCCTCATCTGGCATTTTCACCTGATATGTTAACTGTCGAGTTATCTACTTTTTCTGTGGTTTCTATTCTCTCTTCTTGCCTTTTCCACTTTCCTGCAGAATTAAATGCAGTAAAAACAAGGAGTTGAACACACAGAAGGAGAATCGTTCTTCAGGCTGGATGGTCTGAAATTGACATTACCAGTCCCGGATATTCAGAAGATGTGAGATTGGCTAAAAAATCCCAAACAATTATGTAAAATGTGAATATTTTCTATTTATGTTTGTTTTCAGAACCTTCAGAGTTTAAATGTGTAGAGCTCTTCTCTGTATCATCAAAGATAAAAGTATATTTTTGTTATTACAAGACTGACTTCTCAGGTAAATTAACATCAGACGTTAGAGCTTTAAGAACAGCATTCTGTGTTCCAAGATGCCAAATAAATGTGGAAGATAAATTAATGCACTGGAAGCCTAATCCCAGCACT
Source organism: Phasianus colchicus (assembly GCF_987193195.1). Classification (NCBI taxonomy): domain Eukaryota; kingdom Metazoa; phylum Chordata; class Aves; order Galliformes; family Phasianidae; genus Phasianus; species Phasianus colchicus. Next base: position 81,299,220 of record NC_143476.1, read on the forward strand.
GCTATTTGCTCAAAGGCTTGCAGAAAGATCTGTTTACTACTCTCCAACTCAGGTTTTCTTCCCCCGAAGTGAAAATGTACTTGTGCCACACCTGTTTGAATAATAACAAGAATCAATTAGCTGCAATTCAAATAGGACTTTGATCAAAATGGATGTATACTTCATGTTAACACTTTTACTTACTTCTGCATGATTGCATGTTTTTCAGTGAGTCCTTGATGTGATACTCCTTCCCAGGGAGAAGTGGAAATCATGAAACAGAACTTGATATCATCTGTTCAGATTATATTGTTACTTCCTCTGACTACAGTGGGTCTGACAAGTAAGTACAAAATTTCCAAGAATACTTATTTTCCTTGAAACACTTCTTTCAGAAAAGTCTGAGGCTTTACTTGATCTATCCTGACCATCACTGGAACCTGTGCATATTTGAACTGCTTTCTTTCAAAGTTTTGTGTGGAGGTCTTGAAAATGGCTTGAGTCCTCTTTTCTTTATGTAGTATTAATTTAATGATAATGTGGTGGTGATAATGGAAGGTATTCGCTCTCTCCCTATGCCCACTCCATCCTTGTCACCTTTTTGGGAATTAGCATCACATGAATAGTAACACTGTAAAAGATATGGTATGGAAATTTAATGAAGTAAGAGTAAACATACGTTGAAAAGCCACATGCTCTTCCTGTGAAAAAGTATGTAAACTTGTGGTCTATTTTCTTGCTGGAAGTTAATGACAAGTAATCTTAACAGGAAGTATTCTAAAATGTATTAGGATTATTATGGGACGTTCATAAAATTAACAAACAAGTTCAGGTTGCAGGACACAAAATATTGCATCCATCTTGTTGATCCTTCTTTTTATAATCTGTCTTATCTGTAATTCCCCCTGAATAGATACTTTTAGAGATGTGTAAATAATGAAATTTTGAATCTATCACAAAGCTACAAAGCTGATGGAAAAGTTTAATTCTAAGATGACCTGAAGATAAAGATTTTTGATGTCTTAGAAAATATAAACAGTAAATAGTGCATTTGATTCCATGCTTTTTCATTTATTCTGAAAGTTACTGAAATTTACTTCTGAAATTTAGGTAAAAATGAAATTTTCATTTGAAAGAGAGAAGTAAATGTATATTAGCAGCTGTTTCAGAAATTTGAGATAAAATATATGTACTTTTCTGAATGTCTTGACTTTTTTCCAGGAAGATGTATTTACCAAATTCATTCCTTAGTTTCAAATAATTTTATTCTCCTCAAGCATTTCATGTTGAATTTGCCATTCAGTAACCACTATAACAAAAAAAAAAAGAAAAAAGAAAAAAGAAAAAAAAAACAACACTGTCCAACACTAATATAACTAGTTGGATTTCTGCACTTCCCTAGGTCAATCATTCCCTGGAAAACCTAAGATAATAAGATGTCGTTCTCTAGAAAAGGAAACCTTTTCTTGTTGGTGGAAGCCTGGTTCAGATGGAGGACTTCCTACCAATTACACCCTGTTCTACAGCAAGGACAGGTAAAAAGTGGTGAATAAGTAAGTTATCAAGTGATGATTATGATAGAATGAGGGACTGATAACATTAATTTATGAAAGCTATTTTTTATGAATCCATGAAACTTCAGATAGCCAACAGGGACTATTAATGGGTTTCCCTTGGTAGAAAAAAACATCACTGTTACCAGAACCAAACCTTCAGCCTGCCCCTAATAAAACTCAAATGAGCTGAAATTTCCTTGTCTGAATACGTACAGGGAAAGATGTAATTTGCCCTTCTTATCAGGTGGCACACAGCTTTAATTTGAACAGCATGCTTCTCTGAGGTGGGGAGCATCAGGGCACCATGAGGGCTGGGGTCTGTGGGAGCTTCTCTGAGGCAGGCAAAGCAAAGCCACCAGCCAGGGCCCTTCCTGCCTGCTGAAGGGAAGCAGAGTAGGTAGTGGGGCAACCTCAGCCCCAGGCATTGGGCATAATCTTGGGGATGGGGACAGCCCAAGGTTGTGTTGGGCAAGGATGTCACCCATAGGTCAAAGCCAGCTCTGTGGGGCCCTTGTTTGGACTGCAGGGAGCTGTAGATGGGCCCTGCTGCTGTGGGCTGAAATGGAGTCTTGGCCAAAGGTGGGGGAGGTTGGGCAATTACAATAATGGCTGATGGTGCCCTTAGGGCTTTCCAAGGAGCTAACACACATCTGGAGAAAGTCTGTTTTAGAGATGTCCCTATTTGAATTCATAGTCAAGCTGTTGGCTTACAAACTGGGGTAAAAATCAGATGTGGATATTGCATCTCAAAACTTACTGGTTTGGTAAATCTGTGACACCCTCATACTGTTTAAAAATAGAATGTGCATATGCTTAGCTACTTTGCTTAACCTGTGCTTCTTAATATAAGAGCCCTTTCTTCCTTTAAAAAGAGGTCTCATAATATGTACAAGTAAGCAGGGAAGCTGAGATTGAATTTCATTGAATAAATCCAGTGAGGTTCAAAATAGATACGGTAAAGCCTCAGACATCCCTGCTTAGATTAAACCAACTCCAGGTTACTTGTATTAATTGATAAGGGTACACCTTTTAATGAAGTAACCACAATCAAAAATGAACCGAGAGAGATCATGTTTTCCTTATCTGCAACGAGCATATCTGTAGAACTTTTATTTTATGAAAGCCCAGGTGTTTCGATCTTGATCAGAATAGAACTTCTTATGAGCATTTTACATTATACCAGTCACAGCCCAGAAGAGTCCTGCCTGGAGATGATATAGATGCTTATCATTTTTATTAAATCTGATGAAACCTAAGTGTTGCCAAGCACTCCAGATCTAGGCCAGAGTTACCTTTCTTAACTTGTTGTCTCAGGTGTAGTCCTCTTACATTCATCTTTGCTTGGTGAATTGGGACAAAGCTGCATGGACACTGAAAAACCTTGTTACAGCTGGTGTATCAATCATGACAATGAAGTGAATCAAATGTGTTCCTGAGCCATCTGATCTATGCTTTGTGTTTCTGCAGTTCTTCACACCTAGAAAAAGTCTAAGTGTATCATCCAGTTCAGCTTTAAGGAGTACAAAACACTTTAAAAAAAAAGCTGAAGACTCCTAAGGTAGAAGACAATATGTAAGAGATATGGCCATGCTCACATTCAAAAGCAGATAAATGCACATTATTGAAAACAAAATAAGTAATAAAACACTCTTCTGCCACAGAACCCATCAGGTTACTTTCCAGTGACAGTGTGTAAAGAAGGCATTTAGCAATTTTCCTTCATTAGGTAAAGTGTTTAATATCTGCCTTTTAAACTTGCTTCTAAATGTTTTTTTAAAGTACTTTGTATTGTCTCCGGAAATTTCTTTTCCCATTCTTTTGGCAACACATTCTTGTGTATAAAAAAGCAGATAAAAACTTTCGTACTGAACAACTGCATAAAAATAGCTTTATGAGTCAATGGAGCATTTATGGTAATAGCATTTGACATTCACTGAAATGTTTCCCAGAGATGGGGTTATATATAGGCTTAAAGTTTAACATCTTAAATGTCTATGCTGAACTTAGGCCATTACTAGAAAATTATCTACTTTGATTCATTTCCTAAACTTTGAACTTTTTAAATCATTTTATTTCAGTGAAGAAGATATCTATGAATGCCCAGACTACAGAACTTCAGGTCCCAATTCCTGCTACTTCAATAGAAACCACACTAATTCGTGGACAACATATAATATCACTGTAACAGCAACGAATGAGATTGGAAGTAACAGCTCAGATCCTCAGTATGTGGATGTGACTTCCATAGGTAAAAAAAGGAAGAATGAAATGGAAAAAAAAAAAAAAAAAGCAACCTAATTTGAGATATATCTATCTTTTAATCCAACAACAAGTACTGGTGAAAGATTTCTTTCCTCATAATATGAAACTTGCTAGTGGAGGAGTGTTTATCTGCCCATGATCTGAAGTAGGTACCTCTAATGTATGTGCAAACCGCATTATACTTACAAATCAAGTAAAAGCATATTCTAGCATTACCTTAATTGTGGCTGAAAAATTGCTCCGGTTTCTAGTTATCTCCAGTATTTCAGTTAAGAGTCAGCTGAGTCTAAACAGTTTTGTAGGCTCCTAGCACTGCAGATTATCAAATTTTCAAATTAGGTCAAACTGTCACAAGTGTTCCAGACTAGGTTTTCCCAATGTAAACATCTTTCTGGTTTGTTGGCATTGCAGTCTTGGAAGGGTAGAAAAATATGCCTAAAACCTCACATTTTTTGTTTGTTTTATGCAGTATTTCATATTCTTAACTCCATTCTGTTTTCTGCATACAACATATTCTACAGTGTATACAGTCTTTTTGGCCACACTTTCATTTTACAAGAGCGGCTGAATGAAATTATGATTTCTGTTTCTTTAGCCTAACTAATTCAGAGTTAAGTCTAAGATTTGCTGATACTGTCTTAAATCAGTAGCCAGTTAACATTGTTAGAGAGAAAAGGCAAAAAAAAGTCTGTTGTACTGTACCTTCACAGGGTACAGTGGGACTGAATGATCTGAAATTAATATAATGAATTACAAAAACAAAAAACAGAAAGACAACGGAGTGGTTGAGGTGGTGCTGTGGTTTAACCCAGCAGGCAGCTAAGCACCACACAACCATTTGCACATTTCCCTCTCCCAGTGGATAGGTATTGTGGTTCAATGTGGCAGATTGCTGAGCGCCCACGGGCATTTGCTCACTCCCCACCTTCCCAGGCGGGCGGAGGAGAGAATCAAAATTTAAAAAACAAAGAAAAAAACCAAAGTAGAATTCGTGGATTGAGATAGAAACTATTTACTAAGAGAAAAGGAAAAGGAAAACAGTTATGACTCTATGTGCGTGTGTATGTATATGAATGTGTAGAACAAGCGAGGCACAAGGAATTGCTCGATACTTCCCACTGCCCAACTGGATCCAGGTTGTGGAAGAGAGCCAGAACTCCCACTCCCTCCAAAACTCCTTCCGCTTGAAGTTTCATACCATTTCATATGGCATGGAATATCCCTTTGCCAGTTTAAGTCAGCTGTCCTGATTCTATCTCAGCTCCTTGGACCTTTCACTGAGAATAACACTAGTTTTGTACAATGCTGCTTAGCAGCAACTATAAACCTTGGTGTATTATCACAGAATCACCAACCTTGGAAAAGTCCAACCATTCACCTATCACCAATAGTTCTCACTAAACCATATCCCTCAACACAGATGTTCCTTGAACATATCCAGGGTCAGTGACTCGACCACCTCCCTGGGCAGCCCATTCCAGTGCCTGACCGCTCTTTCAGAGAAGTAGAAGTTTTCTTCTTAGAACCAAAACAGCATCATATCAGACACTATCAGAAAACAATTCTATCCCAGCTGAAATTATGACAATAGGGAAGAGAACTGGAAAAATAACATAAAGTAGAACTTGTGGGTTGACATCAAAAACAATTTGCTAAGGCGGGAAAGGAAGAGGAAAGGAAAACAATAGTCATGATAATTGTGTATATTTACAAATAAATTGTGCACAACACAGTTGCTCGCTACCTGCTGACCAATGCCCAAACAGTTCTGAAGCAGCAGCTGACTCCCTGACCAGATCCCTCAGTTTTATATTTTTTTCACATGATACCTTGTGGAATATCCCTTTCAACAATTCAGAGCAACTGTTCTGGTTCTTTCCCCTACTTTCATTGTCTTGGTGGCCTTTTCTCTGAATTCTTTCCAGCATGTAAATGTCTCTCTCGTACTTGATGGGCCTAAAACTGGATGTAGTATATCAGGTGCAGTTTTTCCAGTGCTGAGCAAAGGGGAAGTGTCATGTCTCTTGACCTGCTGGCAATTCTTTGTCTAATGTAGCCAAGAATGCCTCTAGCCTTCTTAGCAGCAAGGTCATGTTGCGGACTCTTCCTCAACTTGGTGTCCACTAGAACTTCTAGATCGTTTTTTACAAAGTTACTTTCCAGTTTGGTGGCCCTACTGTGTACTGGAACCTGGGTTGTTCCTCCTGATCTGTAGGACTTTGTATTCCTGCTCATTGACTAACACGAGATATTTGTCAGCTCGTGTCTCCGGCCTGTTGAAGTACCTCTGGATATCTGGTGAGTCTCTCCCCCACATTTTGTGTCATCTGCAAATTTAATGAGGGTGCGCTCTACACCATCATCTAGGTCATTAACAAAGATATTAAACAGAATTGGACCCAGTATTGGCCCCTGGGGTACTCTGCTTGTTATTAGTCTCCATACTCGCTTTGCACCGATGACTTCTACTACCTGGCCTGGCTATTTAGCCAGTCCACCTCACTATCTGCTACTCCAGCCCATACCTCAACAGCTTGTCTAAGATGATCTCATGGGGATGTAAAAGGCCTTACTGAAGTCCAGGAGGACAGTGTCCACTGTTTTCCCCTCATCCATCAGGCCGGTCATTTAATTACAGAAGCTCAGCAGGCTAGTGAAGTGTAACTTTTCCTTGTTGAATCCACCCTGGCCACCTCTGATTTTCTTCTCTTTTAAGTACCTAAACCATGGTTTCCAGAATGGTTTCCAGAATTAGTTATTCCATTACCTTCTCAGGGATCAAAGTGAAGCTGACCAGCCTTTAGTTCTCTGGGTCCTCCTCCTTGCCCTTTTATAGAAGAGTGATACTTTATTTCCTCCAGGCTTCAAGCACTTATTTCTGTTGCCATGATGGACAGAAAATTATTGAGAGGCCTTACAATCACATCTGCCACCTCCCTCAGCACTCACAGATACATCAGAGCTTATGACCTTACAAATGTCCAGTTTCCTCAGTTATTCCCTGACCTGATCCTCTTCCACTGAGGGCACAGCCTCCTTGCTTCAGCAACATCTGCCTGAGAACTTAGATTCTTAAAGGCCAGATTTTCTGGTGAAGACTTAGACAAAGAAAGCATTCAGTACCTCAGCATTTTCATTGTCCTCTTCAACCAGGTCTCCCATTTCATTCAGCATGGGGACCACATTTTCTCTAGTCTTCCTTTTGTCACTCATACAATTGTAGAAGCCCTTGTTGTTTTTCACACTTCTGGCCAGATTCAATTCCACTTGGGCTTTAGCTTTCTTAATTCCATTCCTGGATGCTCTGAGTGTATTTCTGTGTACTTCCCAGGTTACCCATCCTTGCTTGCACTGTCTGTAGTTTTACTTTTTCTGTTTGAGTTTGGTCAGGAGATCCTTCTTCATCCATGCAGGCCTCCTGGAAATCTGCCTCACTTCCTCTTTGTTGGAATCCATTGCTTTTGAGCTTGGAGGAAGCAATCTTTGAATAATAATCAGCTTTCTTTGGCCCCTTTTCCTTCCAAAGCCTTATTCCAAAGAGCTCTACCAAGCAGACCTTTTTGAAGAGGTCAAAGTCCGCTCTTTTGTAGTCCATGGTTGTGAGGTTTGCTTATCATCCTTCTTTCTGCCATAAGGATTTTGAACTCCACCATTTCATGGCTACTGCAACCAAAGCTGTCTGTGAGTTTCATACTCCCAATAAATTCTTCCTTGTTGGTGAGAACATGGTCCAGCATAGTGCTTCTTCTTATTGGTTCCTCTGTGACTTGGAGGAAGGAGTTATTATTATCACATTCTAGGAACATCTAGGTTGTTCATGTCCTGCTGTGTTGTCCCTCCAAGACATATATATTGGTTAAAGTTCCACGTGACAAGAGCTTGTGAACGTGAGGCCACTTCTGTGTAGAGGGCCTCATCTGCACAGTCTCTGTGATCAGAGGGCCTATAGCAGACTTTTACTCTAAGGTTACCTTCACTATAAAGTCACCTCACTTAGCCATGTATTTCCGTATACTCTCAGTCATCTCCTCATCCAAACTCCGGCAGGGCCAGTCATGGTAGCCATCCCATTGCTTCTCTGTGATCCCAATGAGAATGTAGCCACATGCAGGTGTCATATACATGTTTATTCCTATTACTGTGTGCATTAGCATATAGGCATGTAACAGAGGCACCCATAGCATGTTGTCTTCCTACCTTGCTCTTTGCTAACCTGTGAATGCTGAAGGTGACCCTGCTTAATCCCCATTTTATTAATTTTGTGATCCCTATTACATCACTCCATGCCCTTTGTTCAGCAACCCCCTCCATCATTGCTATGAAAAAAAAACCAAACAAACCAACAACAAAGAGGTATCTTTTCAGAGAGGAATTAATCATTGAATCATTGAATACATGAATCATTAATGGCAAACTTTTCATTTGTACAGTTCAGCCAGGTTCTCCTGTGAATCTCACACTAGAAACACAAAGATCTGCTAATATAATGTACCTTTGGGCAAAATGGTCTCCACCTCTATTAGCTGATACCGGCTCTAATCATTTATATCACTATGAGCTACGATTAAAACCTGAGGAAAAGGAAGAGTGGGAGGTAAGAGAAAAATATATGCATAAATGCTTTTCAGTGAGTTCTAATGTCAGAATTTAATTGGTATTATTATAAAAATCTTAGTTTCGATAAGGATAGTAGAATTACCATAACGAAATATTGTTATATAAAGGAAAATTCTGTCACAGTTTGTAGAGAGTGAAGGTAATGGTATTTGCATAACAATCCTAATGATGTTATATAATAAAATGAAAAAAGTAAATAAATCTAGTTAGCTTACTTCTTGAATATGTAATTGTGATTTTCATCAATGTGTCTACTGCTGAGTATCACAATAAGTCTCTGCTCCATTTGCAAAGTTTAAGCAAAATCATCAGTTTGGTGATTCATTAAAATATTAATGAGAAATCAGTTAACGTTAATCAGCAGAACGAGAGCTAAATCACAATTCTAGGCACTCAAAAGACACGTTCAAATTTCTAAGTGCATATCTACAACTAATCACAGAAATATAAGCAGACATTCCCCTCTGACAGGCAGGGGGATACAAGCACGTCCAACTCTCTGCAAGTGCAAAATCCCATGTTTGTACCCACTTATTCAGGGGAGATGGATGCTTTGACTTAACAAAAACCCACTCTCTATCCTAGAGTACACTAAACTGTAATCCAATGAGGGAGTATCCCATGAGGTCACACATGCATCTGGGTTTGGGTCCCTGCCTGTGGCAGCCCACACTGCCTGGAATGCACAACATCAGGGAGGGATACCACTCTGTCTAGCTTAAGTAGAAGTCACAGTGCAACAGAGCAGCTTCTGATAGCATCAAACTGAAACTACAGCTACTGTGGTTTCTTGTCTTCCCTGAGTACTACAAATGGTCATGCTTCTTTAATTGTGCTTTTTTAAGCTGACTCTTTCAAAAGTCTCTCAGTAACTCCCTAGTTATTCTTAATTGGGCTTTGAGTCATCATCCTCCTCAACATGATTTGCTAGGACCGTTTTCCTCTCTCCGAAGTTCTGGGGTGTTCTACTCACACCATTTATATTGCTGTTCTCAGCTGTTGCCATTTTATTAGGAGTAGGCCACAGTTCCCACAGCTGGGATACCAGGGTAAAATGTCATCCTTAAAGTTACATTCAGATGACCTCAATGCTGCCTTAATAGCTGCTGCCTTACAGATGGAGAAAGCTACTTGCCTTGAGGGACTTCTAAAGAGAGACTGAAAGGGCCTAAGTAAGGCATTTTAACAGTGAGCTTTTAAAATTAGGCTCTAAGAAGTGTTAACTATCTGGGAGTTGGACAGCCGATAATGTTCCTTGCATGTAGATCTGAGGGAGTATTAACTTGCTAGGAGGTCTGCAGTTCTCAAGAATCATGATCTCAGTGTCACTGAAGAGCTTTCCTATTCATCCAGTTGCTAGCTTCACTTCTTTGTAATTAACATCCTAGCAAATATGCAACTGAAAATTTTGCCTTTCTGAAGTCAGTGTTATAAGCATACTTCTTGCTGATTTATTTTTTAAAATGCCCTAATTCCTTATTGTTTTTTTTTTTTTTTCCAGACAGTGCCTGTCGGAGTACAAACACAGTGCAAAATAAATAGGTTAAATGCTGGCATGAGGTATGTTGTTCAGGTCCGTTGTATGTTAGACCCTGGAGAATGGAGTGAATGGAGCTCTGAAAGACACATTCTGATCTCCGGTGGTAGGTGGATGATTGCTGTTCTGTTAGCTGTGTTTAAAATAAAAGTAGGTCAGTGTCGCAAAAGGTACCTAAATGCTAGCCCTGAAAACCTGCTTCCTCACACAGATGCTTCGTAGTGCTGGAGGAACAACTTACTGCATCTTATCATATTTTTGTGTCACTACAATTTGGTCTTACTGATCCACTCAGCATCTTGCAAAACTCTCTATGACAAACAGTGTGGAGTTTATTAGGAAGTCACTTCTGATACAGGTGTGGTTACATAAATTTTTGGTCATGTCCTGCCATTTAAAAATTGTGGTGATTTCACCTATAACTAAAGATACTTCTGTAAGAGTCATTCATTTGTTCTTTAACAACTGGACTGAAATTATTGCCCTGCCTAACAGACCATGACATAGCAGCTACTATCACATGGGAATAATTATCTGTATTTTGTTGGAATGTTAAATGTTCCAACAGAATGAGCCAAGTTGCCTCAAATCTTCTTCTACCACAACTGTATTATTCATTATTTGACATGGAGATTGCTGAAGTGCTCTTAACAGAAGAGTATATTTTAAATGTCCCACTTTCAGATCTGCCGTAGGCAATTATAGATTTGGAAAATCAATGGCCCTACTCTAAATAATAGAGAATATACATTTTGATATAATAAGACCATATTTTGCCATGGATACATAATTGCAAATGTTTCAAGAGCATTAGAGTTTTTATTAGCATCAAACTATTCAAAATTTAAGCATCTTCTCAGCCCTATTTTTTGCCCAAATGATTTTCTTGAGACTATACTAACATCATCAGAAATCCACGTAATTGTAAATTGCTTGGCAGGAATCAGGCAATTAGGAGTACTGAGCATAACGTCACTGTAGGAGGAAAAACAAGAATTACTTCTTTGTGTCTTTTGAGTCATCTTAGCATAGGCATTTCAAAAGAGAATTACTGGCAGGTACATAAACACCCAGGCAAACAAATTCTTTTTTTTTTTCCTGAGCCAAAACAAGTGACAACATATTTTTTTCTGGAATAGTCAGCAGCATTTTAAAACACATTTATGAAGGAAAAAAAATGCTTATCTAGATGATAGATAGAGAAATCATTTTATAAAACCTGGTATGATGGTATTGAGAATCCTTTATCAGATGTGGGATGCAGAGGAGAGCCAGCCAGAGAACAAAATGTCGTTCCTCATTGTATCTTCAGTGGGAAAGGGTTTTGAATCAAGGTTGAACTTGCAGGCTGCTGCCCTAGCCACTGAACACCACTTCTTTCTTGTGCTAACAGTGAAGCAAAATATTTTCTTGCTTCGTAAGGAAAAAAAAAAAGAAAAAAAATAATATTTTCTAGTGTTCTTTTTGATTATGTTTTATAAGCTCTGGAGTTGACTTAATGCATTAAATGTACTAATTATTTCATTCGTGTATCTCTTGCAGGACAGTCACCTCCTGAAAAGCCTACGATAACCAAATGCCGCTCCCCAGAAAAGGAAACATTTACCTGTTGGTGGAAACCGGGTTTAGATGGAGGGCATCCTACTAACTATACTTTACTTTACAGCAAAGAAGGGTAAGATGCTGTATATGATTATTCACTATTTTGTGAGAAAATCATGCTTAATTGTTTTTTGCATTTAAGAGATATGGGTTTTTTTGTCTTTTGTGCAAATGACATATTCTGGAATAGTACAAGCAACAACATATTTAAGGTTGAAAGAGGCTCTCTTTATAGTGTTGGCTTTTTCAGATTGTTGTGAATTGTAATGACATAGATAAACTGCCTTGAAAGTTGCAGTAGTGCAGGAACTGCAAACAAAGGTATAGCTGTGTAACACCTTGACTACAGGAAAAAAGTTTTCAAAAATGACCAGAGTTAGCTGCTTCAGGGCTAACAAAGGTTAAAGCATGTTACTGATAGGGCACTATCTAAGTGCCTCTTCAACTCTGACAGGCATGGGGCATCAAGGACTTCTCCAGGAAACTATTCTCACAGTAAACAATTTTTCCTAATGTACAGTCTGAACCTCCCCTGTTGAGAACCTTAACATCCTTTTTGTACTGTGGAGCACACAACAGCATACAAATCTTATTGAGGCTACATCAACACCATAGATAGCAGAGAATCAGCTCTTCTGATCACTAGCTGTGCTGTATTCGGTGCCCCCACAAAGCATTTTGCCCTCTTGGTTGCCTGGGCACACTGCTGACTCATCTGAACTGCTGTCTCCAGCACCTGTAGGTCCCTTCCTGCTGAAATACTCTCCAGCCACTCATCTCTGATCTCTGCCTGTGTCCAGCATTACTCTGTCCCTGATGCAACACCAAGCATTTGTCTGTGTTAAACTTCATGCCACTGCTGATTGCTGAATGCTCCAGTCTATCTAGATCACTCTGCGAGGCCTCTCATCCCTCCAGGTAGTCAGCAACTCCCAGTGAAGTGTCACTGGTGGAAGTGCTGAGGATGCATTCCACTCTTGCATCCTAGAACACTGATAAAAGTAATGAACAGAAATGAACCTGGAATGGAGCCTTGGGAAACACTGCTAGTGGCAAACTGGCAGCAGGGTGTAGCCCCATCCCCTACAGCCCTTCGAGCTCTGCCATTGAGCCATTTGAGTAACTGCTTATCTCACAGTTGAACAATTTTATTCAGAAAAAATCCTGTGAGGCAGTATCAAAGGTATTACTTTTGTACTATCAATTCTCCAAGCATCCTAGAAAAAAGTGCTAGGTGTTCTCCATGTACTTTCTTTCCGATTATTACTTTCTTTGGGAAGCTTGGGAATGGATTTGGAGGACAAGTACAAATCATGTGTTTTTGAGGAACAGGTGGTAAAAGACACAAATAAATTCTGAAAGCATATGATGTGGGCAGAATTAACTTCATTGTGAAATGAACATTGGAAATTGTCTGTTTTTAACAGATGGGTTAGAAGACTTTGGCAATTGCTTAATGGCTCTCAGAAACTTTTGGGGACCATGTAGTAGACAAGGGCATTCAGAAAAGCAACAATTGCACTCTACTACTGCATATACAGGAAGCCTGCACTCTCCAGGCTTGGTATTCTCAGTTTTGAGGTAGAGGAGTTGGGTTCTTTAATTGCTCTTTAGTGTGAAAACAGTATTATGATTTCCTTCACATTATCAGGCATATAGAATCAAATCCAGCCCTATAGAATGTTACTACAAATGCAACTATGTCTAAACAAAGTCATGTGTTTTAGTCTGTGTAATCACTGTGATTCTTTCATTTCAGAGAAGAACAAGTTTATGAATGTCCAGATTACAGAACTGCAGGCCCCAATTCCTGCTACTTTGATAAAAAACACACTTCTTTCTGGACCATATACAATATCACTGTCAAGGCAACTAATGAAATGGGAAGTAATAGCTCTGATCCTCATTATGTGGATGTGACCTACATAGGTAAGAGACAGTGTTTTCTGTGGAACCAATTAATTCAGGGTTATCAGTTTTGATGAAGAATTTTTTTTTTCCAGGTCTTCTTATAGATTGTAGTATACCCAAGTTAAAAATATTTAAGAACTGATACCATCTTGTCTGTTGTAGTAGTAAATCAGAATTCATCCTCCTAGCATTTGAAGGACAAAAGTGCTGAAACCTTTAAAGCTGCATTCAGATAATCATTTATTGGATCCACATATTTCCTCCAGTCAAGCCATAAGAAACACCATCTTGCTAAAATCCTCTACCAACTGAATTCAAATTGACCTTTTAACTAGTAATACTTAAATTTTACTACCTGAAAGTGGTTTTCTGAGATTTGATTTTCCCAGGAGAAGCTGAATCGATGTTTTTATAGCAATGTGCTGATAATCTCTCAGACTTTTTCTACAGAGTGACTGTGGACAAGTATTTTCTAAGGGAAAGCACATTACTACAAATAATGATTTTTCTATCAAGGTTGTGGCTGCTGAGAACCTGATAACTGAAAAAGGGCTTATGAAAAAAAAAAAAGAAAAAAAAAGCGTTATATTTTACCTTTATGCAGAAGAACTGACTTCTTACTTGGTAAACTTCACATCAGAAAGTGGTAAAACACATGCATTATATGCAGGAGCTCTACCTGTGAACTGGAGTAGCTCAGGCCTGGCTGGCAGAAACCCACCTTCCATTTTATTTTTGAAGCGTAGACAGGACTTTAGTGTTACTGTTTTAAGTATCCATCCCTATGCACATCAGGATAGTGCTGCTGTATTTTCTCAGTGTTAAAGATTGAAGGGGACCAGTTTTATAATTTAAATCTGTGTTTTCAGCGTCCCTACTGGTATACACCAATTTTGATAAGATTATGATACAAAACAACATTTATAACGCACCATTAATGATGTTAACTTTCTCTTAACTTTGAAATATAGTATGGAGAACAGCAACCATAAATGATGATGTGAAAAAAAGATGGTTTAGGTGGTAAATGATTCAGGCAAATTTCAATATGAACTCCGTTTATTCAGTGTTCTTCCGTGTCTTCAAATTTATAAATCCTAATTTATCAGGAAATTCTTGCTTCCTGTATTCTAGCAGTTCCAAGTTACTAGACACAGTGGAGGCGGCAATTTGCCCCACATACCACTTTGTATATTTTCCTAAGGTGCAAAGAAAAATCATTCATACTTTTACTATCAGTCCTCTTATTTTAACAGTACAGCCAGATCCTCCTGAGAATGTAACTTTAGAATTAAAAAAGCCAATAAATAGAAAACCATATCTGATATTGACATGGTCTCCACCCCCACTGGCTGATGTCAGATCTGGATGGCTTACCCTCGACTATGAATTGCGACTGAAGCCTGAGGAAGGAGAAGAATGGGAGGTAAGGATCTTGCAAGTTTTTACTTACAATTTTTCTTGGTCAGTTAGAGTTTATTAGTTATGTCCCATATCTGACTGTAATGAAGCAGACACATGGAATAATTCATCCTTTTTCAAAAGCAGTTCTTGTGTGTTCCACATATTCCTATTGCAGAGACTAGTATCCTGAGATGCTGCTGTGCGATAGCTGGTGATGAAGAACTTATTTTCAGTTGTGGCCATTATATATTAATCATATTGGCACAGTAGTTTAAATTGTTAGCTCTTATTCTGACAGGCTTATTTTTTCTGACAATTTGTTCTCAACCACAAATACTTCTTACATGACAGAAAGCTCAATGACATGATGTAAAATCATGTACATTTGTGCAAATAACCATCAGGTAATAGTTGTAATAGTTGTTATGGTCACATAATAATTATTCTCTATGCTCAGGATCTACAATTCACACAGGGGACAAATTGTAGGCTCCAGCTATTGGTATTTGGCTGTATTGCCTCTTTGTCTGCTGCATAAAAACCTAGCCAGCCATCTCTGTATTGCTTCCTGCCTTCCCTCTGCCACTGTACATCCCAGATCCTTGGCCACTGTAGAATCCACTCTTTACTACCCTGCTCCACCCTGCCATTCCTTATTTCCTCTGCAGCTTCTTCCCCAGTTGTTCTTTCTTGCCTCCTTCAGTTCTCACCATGGTGGGTCCCAGCATTGCCACATTTCATTTATACTTGTCATATGCTCTTGGTATGTCTTTATAGCAGTTTAATTTGCACACTACAGCAGAAGCAGATACCATCACCACTGCATTATGTTAGAAAGTTGAACTACAGAAATAAAATAAATGTAACGTTACTTCAATGGCCTGTGTAACAATTATTAGGAAGATACCCAGTTTTATGCAGGTCACACCAAAAGTAATGCTTCCATTTATTTCCATGGAAAATAAAACAGATAGAGAGAGCACAATAACACTATTTGATAGAACAAATTTTCAGAGAAAAAAAAAAACAGTGTTTTCCAGCATAGTCATCACCATTATCTGTAAATAGCAATGAACAAGAGCCTGCATGCCATGCTTGTAAAAAATCTGTACCGGTGGCGATGACCCACTGTCACCACTCACGCACCACTCACACCACTCACCGCATCACTGTGCTCACAGCCACTGTTTGATCTCTATAAACATTCAGCAAGCATCAGTGAATATCAGTAAGTGCCATTTTTTCCACATGGAGGAATTCAGTGACACACCGTGGCTTCAGATGCACTTGATGTCAGACTCCATTCTGTCAGGCTGCTCCTCTGCTGCCATCTGTTGCACAGCAACAAAATGTAATGGGATATTGGTGGGAAGAACCCCTACTGACATTCCACCAACATCCACCTCTGACATCATGGTCCAGCATCATAAAATAGGAAGCATTACTTTCAGAACAGCCCTGATATGTCCCCAACTTGATTATCAGGACTAAACTAGCTATGATTTTCTTTGAAAAATATCTAAATTTTATACGGATTTTATGATTTTTAATTCATTTTCAGACTATTTTTGTTGGACAGCAAACACAATATAAAATGTTTAGTTTAAATCCAGGAAAGAAGTACATTATACAGATTCACTGCAAACCAGACCACCATGGATTATGGAGTGAATGGAGCTCAGAGAAGTATATTCAAATTCCAAATGGTGAGTGGCCATGTGCCCTTTCGATAACTGTTGTTTCATGAAGTTCATGTAATGCTTCTGTTAGTTGTCCATAGTACCCATACAGATTGACAGCCCACTGTTTCCTAGGACAGGTAGGAAAATCATTGCTAAGGTAACTGAATTCTCAGCTTCCCTGCACCATAGGGGACATTTAGCTGTACCCTTCATTAATCTTGGGAGTTAAACAGATAAATCAATTTTCTTACAAACTTAAAGTACATCCTTTCTGTTTATTGCCTCATTCATATTTATTCTCATGACGGTGGTTTTTAATAAAAGGAGTGATAATAACTTAATTAAAAGTGCTAGGTAGACAACAAAGTGACTACATTAAATAGAAATCTTTAAAAATATATAACTGTAGACCATTCTATCTGAAATTTAATTATGTCTGTATTTGATAATGAAATTACTAATATTAGCCTAAGTGGATTTGAACACTGTGAAAAATATTTCCATCTGCATGCATTTTAATAACTTTTTCACAGGAGTTTATTTCCTGCACAATGCTATTAATAAGAAGTATATTAGTTACCAGATGTTGCACTGATTATTGAGATAAGTCTGGGCTAGTAGAGGCCTCTGGATCCAATACCAACTTTGGAAGATTTAACCACTTTTTCAAATAAAAGAAATTTGATACTTTTTGTGCATTCTGACTGTATTTCCTAGTGCATCCTTAAATAATTCCCTTTGTTTCCTAGACTTCAGAGTAAAAGATATGATTGTGTGGATCATCTTGGGTGTCTTGTCATCTCTCATATGTTTAATCATGAGCTGGACAATGATTTTAAAAGGGTACAGGTAAGTCAGAAATTTCATAATTCTGTGTAGCTATAAACTCATAAAACTTTTCCAAAAATAAGCTATTAACATTTGATTTACTTTCATATCGATTTTAGCTTTCTTAATAAGAGAGATACATAGCATAAATTACAGATTTATTACTTTGTATTTGCAACTGGTAGAGAAGTATTTCTGTTCTTCAGGTCTCAGTCTTCTTGGTCTTTTTGGTAAAGACAACTGGTATTAGATCTGACCATCCCAGTTAGTACTTAGCAGATATCACTTTAAGTATTCCTGCTTCTTGAAGATGCACATTATAGGTTCGGCCTAATTTTCCTAGTGAAATAAGGTTATATTATGAATTCAGTCTTTTTGCCTACCTGTCTGTAAATTCCCCAAATTTGATAAACCGTATTATAATTCCAGCTAAATCTGAAAGGGAAAGTTGTCACAATGTTTATATCTTTCATACAAGTCCAGCAAAAATAATGTCTGAGTAGAGCAAAGGGAAAGAAACTGCTGATGGAAAAGCAATCAGAAGTCATTCATCATTAGTATGAATAAAATGACAATTAAGTGTGTATAAGAGACCCACTGGTCTTCCTGGATTGTGCCCAACTGATCTAGTCAGTGATGAAGTTACAGTGCATGTTCTATTGGCAAATTTGCTAAGGATGCATTCCGCTGATGTAAATGAACAGGACTGGCCTTAGAATTGAGCCCTGGGGAACACTGCTAGTAACTGGCCACCAGCCAGGTGTAGACTTATTCCCTGCAACCCTTGGAACTCTACAATTGAGTCAGTTCATCATCCACTGGGGTATGAGCCTGTTTGTCTCTCAGTTGGACCATTTGTCCAGAAGGATGCTGTAAGGGACAATATGAAAGGCCTTACTGAAATCTGGAAATATTACATTTCCTGCCTACCTTTCATCCACCAAGCAAGTGGCTTTTTCAGAGAAGGAGGTCAAATTCGTAAGATAGGACTTTTCCTTCATCCCATCAGTCCCTCCAGTGTTAAGCTAATAGAACTATTCCGTTACACTTTTGGTGACCACATATGGAAAGTCACTGCTCCCCTAATCATGGTCCTCTATCTCTGAGGTCTGAGCAGACCAAGCTCTGTTGTTACTATTAAAGACTGAGGCAAAAAAATGCATTAAATATTTCCACTTCTTCCTCCTCCTTAATTGCTTGGTGACTAACCACTACAGATACCAATCCAATGTTTTTCTTTTACTTCCTCGTGCTGTTTAAAGTCATTTTTGTTGTCTGGCACCCCACTGGCCCATGTGAATGCAAGCTATGGCTTTTCTTGGTTTCTCTCCAGACATTAACTGCATCTCTGTTCTGTTCCTAAGCATGACCTTGCTTCCAGAGACCATATACTTTCTTTTTTTACCCTGTTCAGCCAGGTTGGTCTTCTGGCCCAGGTGCTTGACTAACAACAAAATGAGATTGCCTTCTCCAGGGCTTTTAGAAGTTGGTTGTTGAAAAGTGACCAGTTCCATATCTATCTATATCTATCTACCTATCTATCTACATCGCTAGAGTTGATTCCTGGGCTACACTGCTAACTAGCTCCCTGAGAAGCTTAAGATTTTCTTTTTTCAAGTCCAGAGTGGCAACTCTGCTAAACTTTTTTCTTTAGTCATCCTTTTCTTTTAGTTGTCTCCCCGAGGCCCTGAATTCTCAGATAGATCTCAGGCTTCCTATTGCTATGTCATTGGTACACACATGAATGTGAAGATGGTTGGACCAGATGAACTTATAGGTGGTTTCCAACCTTGTGATTCTATGATTCTATGAAAGAGACGGAATGGGTAGGAGGGGGCCTATATTTTTATCTCCTGCATTTGTTCTGTTTGTGTTTTGTTTTGTTTTTCTAGGATGATATCTTTTATCCTACCACCAGTTCCAGGACCAAAGATAAAAGGCATAGATACACATCTGTTAGAGGTGAGTTCCGTTGATAACGGCAAAAGAGTTTGCCGTTACTTACTTTTCCAGATTCTGTAACAGTAAAAATAATTACTATAATTAAGTATAAAACAGATTTAATTTAGTCAGTGTTAAAAATAAGCAAAACTTTCAGTTTGATCATCAAGAAGGTTATGTATGAGATACGGTTTTGCCTGGCACTAGAAGTAGTAGGACATTTGATGACAGGGTATGTAACTGCAGTTTCTTCCTGGGGCACCACAAGATCTTAATTCTTACATGACCTAAGTAGTTCTTATGGAAGTCATTCTCCACAGTCTCTTGCCATGTTGAGGAGACAAGGGCATAGCTGATCTGTCATTCTCCCCCATTTCCTCCTTGCCAAACCTTTGAAGCCCTTATTTGCAGAAGTTCCCCAGTCCTTCCATTTTAGAATGAAGTCTGGGAATGTCTCCCTCCAGAGGGAACTCAGAGGAAGTTCTTTTGTTCTTTCACTGTTTTCTGCAGTTGTGTAAATTAATTTTAGGTCTAGAGATGTAACAAACAGTTTGCATACTAAATATGTAAACTGTTTATAATTGTACTAGTCAAATAATCCCTACTGTTTGTAGTGAAGAAATAACATTGTCTTATCTGGTATGCCCTTAGACAGGGAAATCTGAAGAACTGTTGAGTGCACTTGGTTGCCATGGTTTCCCTCCAACATCAGACTGTGAGGAACTACTGATTGAGTATCTGGAAGTAGAGGACAGCGAGGATCATCAGCTTATGCCAAGTCATGACAATGGTCGACCCAGTAAAAATGCAAAAATTACACCCAAGGAAACAGACAGAGACTCAGGACGAGGGAGCTGTGATAGCCCTTCTCTGCTTTCTGAAAAATGCAGGGAGACCTGTGCCCTTCCATCAACACTTCAAACACAAGATGTAAGAGATGTTCCAGAAAAGAAAGCAGGGAAAAGGAGCTGGGAAAGTCACTGTGTAGCCTCAGAACGAAAAGCGCTCCTTTCTAACAATGAGAGTGCAAGATCCACATGGCCTGCAGTTCAGTTTCCTAACAATCAGCCTCCTGTTTTTGCATATCACAGCATTGTAGAAGCTAACAAGATAACACTGACTACCACAAATATGAATGTTGGAGCAGTTTTGGTGGAAAATGAAGGAAGGCATCAATCACTGTATTCTATCACTGAAACCATCCCTGGAGGCATGGAAGAGATGGAAAATTTGCATTCCAAAACTGAGCAAACCACAGCACAGGTCAAACAAAACAGATCTAATGAAAAGACACCATTTTTGGATGCTGCGCTCATGGATTATGTAGAAGTTCACAAAGTCAGACAGGATGAGGAACCAACAGTATTACTGAAACATAAAGAAAAGAGTGGAAAGATTGAAAAATACACTATTTCAGGAGCCAGCAAAGAATACACAAAGGTCTCAACAGTTGTGGACCGTAATATTTTAGTATTAATGCCAGATTCACGAGTTCTGCACACACCTGCGTCCCAAGAACCTGCAAAAGAGACGTCTCAGAACCGTCAGCAAAGTCAAGTGGATACAAACATGAGCTACTGTCTGACAGCTCCACGTGACTGCAAAAGAGAAACTAGTGGATCAGACTACATGGACCCATCCTCATTTATGCCCTCCTTTAAATAACTAAAAGTTTGATCACTCTTCATCAGGTAATGCTACAGAATGAATCAAATACAATCAGTATAATAATGCTATGGTTTAAGATTATGCTACTACATCACAACTGTAGCTTGTACCTTTTCCTAGCTGATAAGTCTGTGATCTACGCTTGATTTTGTTAATAGTTATGTACAATAAAAAAAAAAAAAAAGACCACATAGCACATAGTTCCTTTAAAAAATAACCTTCTACATGTATTATATAAAGGATAGAATAAACTATGGATTGACATAATAATCACAGAAGTAAATCCTGGATCACTGACACACGATTCTTACAGAAGGAAATGTGGAAATGGTACTCTGTGCCATGAAAAATACATTATGAATTAATTATTCAGTTCTGCAGTTCTTCTGTAATTTGATTAAACCTAAGGGAATTTGCAGATTCAACAAAGACTGAGATTGCTTTGGCTTGGTGCATCATAATTGTCTGAGCAGTTTCTAAGTCAGATATATCATTACACAGTAACACTGATATACAATGTATTTTTTTCTGAATGTATTGTGACACTAGATTAAGTTTTCTTTATATTTTTTCTCAATCTTAAGAAAAATGAAGCTCTTATGTATGAAAAAATCATATATGAAAGAGAATATATATAACTAATAGCATTAAAATAACAAATTCTTCACAGTATGACAGAAAACTTTGCATCCTATTCCAATCAAATCAAAATCAAAACCACAAAAACAGGACACTATTTGTTACACTGCCTTACTGTATATATGATACAATTCTACTTTAGTACAATCCCATACATATAACAATGTATTTTTAAAGGCTATTTTTCTATTACCAAGAAGAAAAAAAAAAGCAAAATAAAATATTTTTTAATTTCCCAATGTTATTTTGCTAATTAAGAGCTGAAACAGAAGTAACAAGTAAAGCTGCCATTTCTATACAAAGCATAAAATTAAACTTTATACTAATTAAGAATATGAAGTAATTTTTAAACTATATTTCTAATATATTGCTGATGTATTACTATTTGAATTGTAAATTATTTATTTCAGATGTTTTTTACCAGCTGTTATTATAAAATTAAAATAGAATCTAGGTTTTGAGAGTAAAGCTTCTTTCCCACTTAGTTTGTACTCTTGTCAATCACGATCATCTGCATCGTTAGCCATTGTGTACATTTTTACCTGAGCTTGGAAGGCAGGTTTGAAGACAAACTTGTCATAATGAACTCACCAAAATGAATTCTGGAATTCATTCTCCGCAGTCAGAATATGAGGCATAACCTCATAGTCAGTGCTCTGCTGAAATAGTGATGGGAGTGAGAGAAGAGTCCATGTAGCTGGGCTGGACAGCTGCCCAAGGAACAGCAGTAGAGACACTGCAGATTTTTCTTACCATGTGTAACTGAAGGAGGACTCAAAGTTGTAATGCAATCACTATGAACTCATTACAGCCCTTCTTGAAACAAAAGTTTAATATACTCCAGGAAAGTAAGAACAAGTGATGGCTGATTAAAACTGGGTCAAGTATTTAGCAAGTAGCACTAGCTTCAGGGGGAATTAGGAACATAAAGTAAACAAAATTGTACTCCACATGTTGCAGAAAGTATATTTACCATAGATGAGCTCTCTTCTTTCTTGTCCTTCCTGTACAGCTTCATATTTCTCTAGCTTTTTTATGATTTTTTGCACTGAGGCAGCCTTCCTGCAGTGTCAGGCAATCACCTTCTGCAGAGCCACACAAAACAGATTCTCTGATTTTGAATGTTACAGAAGGCTGCATCTACTTTGTCAAATCAGATTCTCATATTATACTTCCATGCCATGGAACTGCTCAAATATAGATCTGTTAAGTTGTCTAGTCCTGTCACTGGCAGGACTTTAGATTATAACTAATTATCTGTGTGTATATAAACACATGTTGGGGATACTGCAACTCTTACTTTAGGCATCAAATGTAGAGCCTGTGAACTCTGCTTACAATGTACTGCTGTTCTGGAGGCTGATCTGGGCAATTCGGATGTTCTACTGGATGCGTAGCAAGAGATCTTAAATTCTTAATTCAGCCACTCAGTTTAGCACTTGAAGACATGAAGAGCAGCCAAGCATAAAATTTTGTTTAGTTATAGGTAACAGGACAATGTTATTGTAGCATTTGAGGTATATCTTATGGATTTTCTAGAAATATTAAGAAGTACTGAAAAGAAATTATCAAGCTATCAGTTTTGCAGGACAGTAATATGTGTCCATGTGTTTAAGCTGATAGTATACTATCTCCTTCTGACAGTGCTTCATCCTTCTGATTGTAATGCTCCATTTTTCTGACTGAGTCTCAAAGAGCTGATCCATATAAGACATGTTCTCTTACCTTACACAGGTAGCCATACCTGAGCCAAGCAGTTATTTTCTACTCCTAGCAGCACGTATAAGGATGTGCTGCTGCAGGCCTTTTTTTTTTTTTATCCCTCTAGTGATGCATATAGAATCTTATCAGACTACAGCTTAATGATGTTCCTCACATAGTGCATTTTTTGGGCCGTTATTCAGATTGTTACAGAGCATGTGACAAGGTGTCAGCAGCAGGCTGTTGCTATTCTACTGGTTACATTTGATCATAGGCAGGCAGATACAACTTTTAGCAGATTTTAAGTGTATTATTTGCCCTGCCTAACTGAAAGTATCTGCATGTGTACCTGGTTTTTATTATAGGCATAGAGTCTAGAGTATGATTTTCCTGAAAAATACCTGTTCCTGCTTCAGGAAGAGATACTCTAAACTCCATTGACTGTTACTACGTTTGTCTATCCTAGATTGCTCTAATCGGAGTGTATGGCTCTCTAGTCAGAAAATCAAAAGTCAAATCTTTTTTTCAGAAATATTTTTTAAATTGACACTGCTTAAGTTGAAAAAATATAGGCTGTGTTAATATTGTGAGGTATGTCCAGTTCTAATGCAGCTGTTGGGTCCCAGGAACATCATTAACACCTTGAATTCATGAAACCCAAAAGATCAGCTTTTCTTCTAAGTTGCCAGAAGAAAAAAACAATCAAACAAACAAAAAAACAAGAGTATTTTTCCATGAAAAAAAGCAAAAACCAAGATTGCAAGGTACTAAAAAGAAGGCCCCTCCAATAGTTCACAGATTCTCCACCAGGAAGAAAACTGAGTCAGAGTTTTTCTATGCCTATCCATAAATTAGTTCTGAAACTGCAAGATAGCTGTAGCTTAAATTACTTTATGGGGCATAAATTCTTTTCCATCTTTGCCAATGAGAGTCCCATGATGCCAAATCATCATGGCTTTCTGTGAAGTCAGGAATTCTACCATAGTGGAAGTGACACATTTTTGGTTGCTCAGAAGTAACCAAGCTTTTTGAAGAATCTGCTAACTAAATATGACTGGAACACATTTTTCATGAACATACGTCATTCTTTAAGATGAAAAAATGTGCAGTTGGATTGTTTTTCCTTTGGATGCACTTTCATTGTCGAAAACAAGCTGCTACTTCCCAGTTGGGAGTAACACCTTCTAAAAGTGGCCTTGAACATCTATATAGAAATTTTGCACATCAAAAGAGAATAAATTCTGTAAAATCAGAATAATCTTCAGCTAAGTTTGAGGGCCTTTGGATGCTGAAATATTTCATTCTGTCTTGTTTGCAACATTATTTTTTATTACAGCTCTTCAAGGAATAGTTTTTTATTATGAAATAGATGAGATTTTGTAGCAATTGTACACAGTGGAATCTTGTAAAGGTATGATATACCCTCATGTAATAAAAGGCTCCTGACACCTCCTTTGATATACAGTGGTTAAACATGTAACAGAGTTTACCCCCAGGAATTGAGATTAGCCCCCTCGGTCTTGCACCAAATTTCTTACTTTGAGTGAAGTTTGAATGTTTGGAGGTTTTTTTGTGTGTGTGTGTTAAATGTGTCACTTTTAAATTTCAGTAGCATAAAAGGCTTAAAAAGCTCTTCAGAAAATTAATTTTATTCAAATTATATATATATATTCATAAATTTGAATATATATTTTAATTAATAATTTTATTATCAGTTTTCTTCAGTATTGAGAAATATAGCTCATTCTGGCTTTTCAAATTAGACTTTTTCTTTTAGCAAGGACAACTTTGATGTACAATTCTAGTATTTCAATATGGTGTTCCTGACTTGAAGAAATCTAATTTACTGAAGTGGACATGTGCTGCCAAAACTTACTTTCACATAAAATGAAGGTTTGAGGAATGCTCTTGATGATACTCTGTAACTACAAAGGATTATTTAATTAAAATGTAGTCAACTGACCTTATATAATACTAATAAGGGGATATATGTATTTATAGAACAAACTGAAACACAAAAAATATAGTGCTAATTAGTTTATGTTACAGTAGTGAATTTTGTGGTGTATTTGTTTATGTGTATATGTTTAGATGGCTGGAAAATCTATAGTTGCTTTAAATGTTGTTAAGTATTTAAAGGGTAGTAATAGCAAACGTTAAAAGTGAATAAGAAGCATTTTATTTGTTATCTCTGAAGCACTGTATATGTGGAGTTCACATCATTAAGCCTGTAAATGTGTTTGGTAATTTCTCATCAACTTTAAAGAATATGAAAGTGTTGGGCAAGGATACCAAAGTCATCTAAGCCAGTTTATGAATAGTAGATATTTTCTACAAAGCCATAAAGACAAATGAAATGAAAGTTTCATGAGATCAGGCACCATATGCTTAAAGAATCACTACCTCAGATGTTTTCTGATTTTTTTTTTCCACTCCCTTTAAAAAAGCAGACAAGCATTTTCCTTTGTGTGTCAAACTGCAAACGATTTAAAAAGTTGTGCTTGTAATGTCTAAATTGTTTTTAATGAACAGCTTGTCATGAAATCCTCATTTTTGTCCCACTAGTATGGGATGTTAGAGATGCACAGCTAAATAAGAAGAGTTGTTACATGGGGAAAAAAAAAAAAAAAAACAGTGAAGAAGTTTTCATCTTGTAGGGAAAGCCATGCTGACCAGCTTGGCAATCACAATTTTCCCCTTTATGTTTTTTGCCACTGCCTGTGTGCTCAACTCACTAGAACTGAGCAAGCTGAGTTCTCAGAGATGCTCTGATTCCGGATCCTGCCAATGGAACTAAGCATCTATTAGTACTTACTATTTAGGAAGTTTTCTGTTGAGTTTCTGAGAAGGAAATCTTCAAACAGTTCCTGAGTAAGTGAAAATGGAGCCTAGTCCTGCTTTCAACTGTCACAGAACACAGACTGAAAACCAAGTCACTGACTTTCTTCAGCTCCAGTGATAGTGGTGTGGAAGGATTGACTGATTTACACTGAGCTAGGAAAATCTTATGGCTCGGCCTTGAAAACCCTTTTGAAGCAAATAAAGGAATTTCTTCATCTTTCCTGCGTATGTCAAGAAGGAGATAAGGATGAATGGAATACAGAAATACACTGTGTATGATGAAGGAAAGAGTAGTTTATGATGGGAGGAGGGACATGGTTGCTGCATATGTCAGAACAGAAGAGTACAGTCAGTACACTGGAGGATGATGACTGCAGTTGAGAAGACAGGGAGGGAGAACAAAAAATGAAAACAAAAGAATAAAATGTAAGAGTAGATTTAAAAAAAAAAAAAAGTTGAACAGTAAAGTGATAAACATGCTTTTAATGGGAAAAAAAATACTTCTACATCAAAAATGGGAATACATACAGCTACTTGAGATAGTCCACAAAAAATAGTGCTCAGTATGTGCTAACCAGTTGGTAAGATGCTGAAATTGGCTACTACAGATCATCTATTACATAAAAGGTGAAAAAGACTAATACATAAAAGTTGGTCACTCTGTTTATATTAATTATGGGGTTTTCTCCCGATAATCTGGTATTGGTCCCTGACAAACCATGTTTGAAGGGCCAGGCCCCTCATCTAATCTGCTGTTGCATTTGCTACATTCCTAAGGAAAAATTAAAAATAATAAAGTTTGTCACACTGTCTTTAAATAAAATTTCATTTCTTTTTACTTTTTTTTTAACAGATGATTCTTATTTATCCATTTACAATGTCTCACAGATACACTTACCACTCTTAAGCATTCTTCTATTGATTAAATGACCGATAAGCTCCAAGAGATAAAGAATTTTGTGGAGAGTAGTAAATGATTGGTAGACATTTTTGGGCATTGTTTCAGTTTGTATCTGTGACAATAGAAACATATATGACAATATATGATAGTCATTAACACTTTCCTTAACCACAAAGTCCATGTCTTGGTGATAAATTCCAAGATTTACCAAGACATTTAAAATACATTTTTGCCATTTAATATAAGTTTTTAAGAGAGGCAATGCATGTCGAAAGTAATTCAGAGAAATGTCTGAATTATTTGTATGGCCTCTTGCCACACTGATAGGCTAAAAACTGGGTGTATACTCAACATCAGTGCACAGAGAAGTTAGAAATAAGGAAGATTTTTCACATTTTTTATTATCAGAATTCAGAGCTATTATGCAGTTCGACTCTGTGGTGCTGCTTGTTTTGGTCTATGTCTTTATCTGATAATTTTTTCTTTGGAGAATGCTGCTTCTGTTTTAGTGAGCTGCTCAGTACCCTCACCTCATTTTGACATAAGTAAAAATGGACAGATTTCACTTCATTTCCTACAAGGATCGTAATGGTCAGATATAAAGACTGAGTAAATTTTTAGAGGATGCTGGGAATCTCTGTAGATGTCACTAGTAGAAAGTATCCCTTGAGTAGGACAGAAAACTATATATGTTAAGGAATACACAGATTTTTCGACAAAATACAGTTTTATGATATCAGACAATATGTTTTAATATTCATAATGCTGTAGACTACTCTGAACTCTCATTCCCGAATCCATCATTCCAGAAGGAAGAGGAAAAACTACTACTCAGATATACTCAGAAGGAATCCCCTGGGCTGATACACTGTTGTTCATTTTTCATCTTGTAAAGCAATTTTTAATTCTGACCACAAATACCACTCTTCATCTGGAATGACACAGCCATCTGTTTTGTAAATGCATTATATTTGTCAGAGATACTCAGCACTGTCTGAATTTCTGAAATCTTTATATTGTGCTTCATATAATTTTTTTGAGTCAATGTATAGAACAGCGACATCAAATTTCCTGCTCTGCTTTTTCCAGGTACTGTCCAGGAAAAAAAAAATACCAAAAACCACTGATTAATTGTATTCATTCAAATTTCTGACATGCTGTTAAATGCAGGGGAAAGTCTCTGGACCTTCCTTGTCTTTGATAGTGGCAGCAGGTCTCTCAAAGAAACTTAGGTATAAATCAAATTGCATGTTCTGAACAGCATGCACAATAAACAACATGCTTCTCAACTAAGAAAGAGACAGTCCAATATTTAAAGTTTTTTGTTTCTTTTTTTTTTTATATTTGCATAGACAAATTCATTCTTAGCCTTTCAATAAAAGCTAGGCATTTTTTTCAATTACATTTTCAGAATTTGCATGCAATTTGGAACATTCAAGTTATTGTAGTGTCATTACTTTAGCAGCACAGTGACTTCAAGCACAATTATTCTATGAACCAAACCCAAATGTTTTGTAAATTTCTAAAATTAAAAAAAAATTATAGAAAGTAGATTTCATATTCAGTATGTACATTGGTTGGAACGTATTGGTATAAAAACAGTTGCTCAGGAATTCTTCGTTGTTTCTAAGTGTAGTTGAAGGAAAATGCTTTAAAATTATGCATTTTTTAAGTTCTTAATATCAAAAATGCTGGCTTTAATAAAATCTGTTAGCAATTTCACTTGTAAGATCAATATTGTTACTGAAGTCTGTAGCTTTCTGGTGGATTTTTCTACATTTTGTCATTGTAAAATCTCTTTGCAATGGTGTTTGCATTTCAATTTAATAAAAGCTCTTGAATAGAATTCACAAAATATTCTAGTTTTCCTCCTAAAAAAATATATATTAATTCCACTATATATAAAAAGGAAAAATCAGAATTCAGCACAGTTTGTAGGACAGGTTCCCACATATTCCACATGTTGAAGGCCCAGTGATAGATATGTTTAGCCCACTGAATATGCAGGAGACCTCATACTGCATTATTGAAAGAGCCATGTACATCCATACATCCAAACCTGAGTATAAAAGAATCTCCTTTGTGAAGAGGAAGGGCTTCTGATTTCCTGGAGAAGCTGTTTGGTTTACTCATGTTTATTTTCACTCCTAGACATATTCTTCAGAGAACAAAACAAGTAGTATATTTACCTAATCCAAACTTGTGGAAGAGAAGGCAGAACTGGAGGCAAGTGTGAGTTGCTATTGCCTACAATTGGACTGTGAGGTTTCATGGAAATTACAGAGTAAATGCAGAAAGCTCCTTCACAAGGTCACTACTTTTAGGCTCATGTTTCCTTATAGTTCTCTTTTATTTTTCTTCCACTGAAATTCAGGCATTTTGAGTTTTCACAAGTTTTTCACAAGTTTGATTGAAGTTTGACTGAAGAAGTTTGAGAATTTGGAAGTACAAATGTATGTAAGTAGTTCACTCGTTAGCAGAAAGTGGAAATCTCTGACCCATCACAGCAACATCAGAACATTTTCCTGCAGAACTGGGGCTGCATTTCAGGGTAGGCAGTCTTCTACCTCCAGGGTTGCTAGGGTTTTTTTTGCAAAATATTGCAAAATATTATCCATATGAATCACAGAATGTTTGGGTTGGAAGGGACCTTTAAGATCATCTAGTTCCAACCCCCTGCTATAGGCAGGGACACCACCTTCTACACAAGGTTGCTCAGAGCCCCATCCAGTCTAGCCTTCAATGCTTCCAGGGAGGGGACATTCACAAGTTCACTGGGAAACCTGCTTGCCTTCCTTTCTCTTGAAATGCACTCCTGGGCTTGGAGGACAAGATCCTTGAATACTGATCATCTTTATTGGGCCCTTCTTCCCTCCAGGGCCTTATTCCATGTCACTCTGCCAAGCAGTTCCCTGAAGAGATCAAAGTTTGCTCTCCTGAAGCCCAGAGCAGTAAGCTTGCTGTGTACCTTTGATGGCCTAAGGATAATTAACTCCACAATTTCATGGTCACTGGAGCTAAGGCTGCCCTTGAGTTTCACATTATTCATTAGTTTCTCCTTGTTGATGAGGACAAGGTCCAGCATAACACTTTTTCCTGTAGGTTCCTGTAAAACATGGAAGTTATCAACAACACATTCCAGGAATCTCTTTGATTGCTGATGCCCTGCTGTGTTGTTCCTCCAACAAATATTGGGGTGCCCATGATGATCATGTTTTTTGAATGTGAAGCTGCTCCTATCTGTTTATAGAAGGCCTCATCCATTCGGTTTTCCTGGTTTAGCAGCCAGTAGCAGTTCCCACTACAAGTTTCCTTCCCCTGCCTTCCCTTTAAGCCATAACCTCTCAGTCAGCTCTTCATCTATCCACAGGTGCAGGTCCATGGACTCCAGCTGGTCATTGATGTATAAGGCAATACCCCAATCCCTTTTCCCTTGCCAGTCTTTTCTAAAGAGTTTATACCCATCTATTCCTACATTCTAGTCATGAGAGCCATCCCACAACATCTCAGTGATGCCAATAACATCATAGCCCTGTAGGCATGCACATGCCTGCAACTCTTCTTGCTTGTTCCCCATGCTCTGTGCATTAGCATATAGGCATAATTTTCACTGGCAATTGTATGTAATTACAGTGTATACTGGTTACTAGGGAATACCATCACAAATCTATTTCTTCTGGTACTATTTAGTATTATTACAGTGAATGGGGAAAAAATGAAAGAAGGCAAATTGGTCTGCTTTCCAAAAATAAACCAGGCTAAAACTAATATTACTTTTGTCTGTAGAAATATGTTGGGAATTTAAACTAAAGTACATTAATTGAGTTTCGTGGGATAAAATTAAACCAGGGTGTAAACCCTAAATGAAAGCAGCATTTACATTCATTCAAAATGTCCTGAAGTAGTCATTACGGTTGGTATAAAATTGGAATTTTTCATAGTTTGGAGAAAAAAAAGAAAAAGTGATTATAGAATCATAGAATCACAGAGTGAGCTGGGTTGAAAAGGACCTCAAAAATTAACTAGTTTCAACCCTCCTGCCATGTGCAGGGTCACCAACCACCAGACCAGGCTGCCCAGAGCCACATCCAGCCTGGCCTTGAATGCCTCCAGGGATGGGGCATCCACAGCCTCCTGGGGCAACCTGTTCCAGTGTGTCACCAACCTCTGGGTGAAAAACTTTCTCCTAATATCTAACCTAAACATCCCCTGTCTCTCTTTAAAGCCATTCCCCCTTGCCCTATCACTATCCACCCTCATAAACAGCCGTTCCCCCTCCTGCTTACACATTCCCATCAAGTACTGAAAGGCCACAATGAGGTCTCCCTGGAGCCTTCTGTTCTCCAAGCTGAACAAGCTTGGTTCCCTCAACCTTTCTTCACAGGAGAGATGCTACAATAATAAATGTAAATAATGAATAATAACAACTTTGTCAGCCAAAAGCAATGTGACTCTACTCTTCCTCTATACGGAAGAAAAGGATCTGGGGGTGTTACCTGACAGCTGACTAAACATGAGCCTGCTGTGTGCCCAGGTGGCTAAGAAAGCCAATAGCATCCTGGCTTGAGTCAGAAATAGTGCAGACAGCAGGAGCAGAAGGTGATCATCCCTCTGTACCTATACTGGAGAGGCTGCACCTTGAGCACTGTGTTCAGTTTTTGTCCCCCCACTACAAGAATGGTACATGAGTGCATCCAGAGAAGGGCAGTGAAGCTGTGAAGGGTCTGGAGAACAAGTCTTATGGGGAGCAGCTGAGGGAAGTGGGATGTTTGGAGGAAGCCTAGGGGAGACCTTGTTGCTGTCCTCAGCTCCCTGAAAGGAGGTCGTGGTGAAGCAGGGGTTGGCCTCTTCTCCCAGGTAACAGCAATAGGAAGGGCAGTGACGGCCTTAAGTTGTGCCAGGGGAGAATCAGTTTGGATGTTAGGAAAAACTTCTCAGAAAGAGCAGTGAGCTATTGTAAGACTCCCATGGAGCTGGTGGCGTCATCGTCCTTGGAGTTGTTTGCTGACCTTGGAGCAGACACAGGCATGGGCTGACAGTCGGATTAGATGGTCTTATTGGCTTTTCCAACCTTGATGAGACCATGACGCCATTTCCCCGACTTGTCATTTCTGCCAAGGCCCCGCACACCCACACAGCCTTGGGAGTGCTTCCTCTGTTGAGTGATGGCCACCACGCAGAAGATTTACCAGCATTTCAGAGCGATGAGAAGCACTCCCTCGTAACCATATTCCTCATGGCCACACGTTCAGCATTCGCCACTGCTCCAAGGTGTTTATGCTTCTTTAGTACAATGAGTGCTTTACATACAATGAGTGATTATTTTACCTTCATAAAAAAAAGAAGAAGAAAGAAATGCAACCCCGGGTAGCTCAGGCACGGCCTTGCACATCGCGGCCAGCCTGAAGTCAGGGACGCCCCGGTGGCCTTCAGCCTCGAGCGGAGCTGCGCGCCCCGTGCGGACGGCCGCTACGGGAGGACAGCGAGGGGAGGGGCGAGGGCAGCGGCCCCTGAGGCGGCTGTGGCGGCGGGCATGGCGGGCGGGCTGGGGCGCGGCAGGCGGCTCGGCGGCGGTGAGGGAGCGGCTGCGGGAGGGACGGGCGGTGATAGCGGCCTGCCGGGGGCTGAGGTGGATCTTGTCCGCAGGAACGCAGCTCCGAAGCTCTGCGAGCCCGGGCGGGGGCTGGGAGTCCGGCCGGCCGTAGAGTGCCTTTGTTGTGAGGGGGAAAGGAGCGCTTCGAGGCGGGATGTTGTTCCTGTGGAAGCAGAGCTTGTCGGGATTTATGGGTTTTAATTGATATTTTCTGAGCGGCTGGCACCTGATTTATTTCGGGGAGCTTTGTTTCTCATTCCTTCAGGTTTTAACGTGCGTCAGGCGTCGCGTAGAACCGGAGGCACTGAAAAACGAAGGAGTCACGCTCTGCTGGCAGCGTTGGGGTGCAGAAAGAGAGCGCCTCGAAGCACAGCTGTGTACGGCGCTGTGCCGCTGCTCAGAGCTGCTCTGCAGTCCTGGGGAAAAGGGCTCTGCTCATGCTGCTCCTCCGTGAGAGCTGTCAGAAGTGTTTTTTTTCTTTCCCCGTCAAAAATAAGACACATTTTGCCTTTACAAAAACAGAGTATTTAAGTAATTTTCTTCCACCCGAAGGAAATATCTCAAAAAAAAAAAAAAAAAAAAAAAAAAAAATTGCTTTAATGGTAGCCTGTGTGTTCTGTGAACAAGCTTATTGAGAAACTCTTTCAGATGTGCACTTTGATTCAGGCTTGGTAATTCTGCTACTGTTTTGCAGTTGTCTTTAGGCAGCAGAAATGGAAAAGCTCTGTGTCCATGCGGGCAAAAATGCCTCCTTGCAGCTTTGTACCTGAAAAATACCGAGTAAGTCACGCTGCACTCAGATTTATGTAAGACTGCAATATGAGGTCTGAGTGATAACCTCATCTGTCCACCAAACAGGACCTAGGAAATTTTTTTTTGTTGTTTATTAGAACCATATCATGTACCTGTGCAACATCTCTGTAATTTATGGCTGAATTGTTGGTTTGAAAGACTTCAAGGATAAGTAAGCATAGAACAGCAGCCTTGGTTCAAAAATATATTTGTATATTTTGTATATTAAAATTTTTGTTGTGTGAACAACCACTGCCATTCCATTAGTCTGGATCTTTAGAATGCATGAACAGATATTGACTTTTTTATTTCCCTCAGTCGTATCCATATGAGCATATGCTGAAGATTCGTGAACAGAATATTGCTCCTTCACTGCGAATGTATTACAAGAAGCCTTTGTTGCTGCATCAAGGACATATGCAGTGGCTGTTTGATTATGAAGGACAAAGATATCTTGATCTCTTCGCTGGAATTGTTACTGTCAGTGTTGGTCACTGTCATCCGTAAGTATGTTACTGATTGATTTACAAAATTGCAGTACAAAATGCAGGAGAGATACTTTTGATGGCTTTTTTCTTTGTTAATCTCAGGCACTGTGAGCCAAAGGTCAGGATATAATTCACTGGATTTTTGTGTATTATAATTAGGTCAATTTCCACAATATTTTGAATGATTCATTCATTTATTTGCTCATCTATATGGCAAATGCAGCCATGTCTGGATTTTCAGCATAGTAATGGAAGTAGGGGTGTGTGTGCTAGTATACATGTGTGCTGAATTAAAACCCTGTGTCTCTTCTTGTGCTACCTGCAGGAAGGTAACTATGGCTGCCCAGAAACAGCTTGCTTGCCTTTGGCATACCACTAATATTTACATGCATCCATCAATCCATGAATATGCTGAGAAGCTAACTTCACTTCTTCCAGATCCACTTAAGGTACTTCACTTGTGACAGGAGCAAGGGGTGGGAGATGGGGATGTCTGTTTATTAAATAGAAATATTTATTACATACATAAATGAGAGCCACAATATCTGCAGATGGAAACCCTCTTCACAGGCTTTCAGGTAAAGAGAGCATGATGAGCCTCTAGACTTTTTCTTTAGACTCACTCAGATGTAGACAAGTGTAATGAGCCAAGCTCCTGCTGTTCTACTTGGGTCTTTCTCTCCAGTAAATACTCTGAAGGGATGATGCCAGTTTAAAAATGACTGAAGTAGCTGAAATGCTGTTAACTGTTGTTACATGTAATCAGCCTTAAGTGGATCTTGAAAAAATTATAAGGGAAAAATATTTGACTGCATTTTGGGTAGTGAGTTTTACTGCTATTTAAGTAAACAAACCACATAAATGTCATGTGTCATGTTCACAGAATCAGTAGGAAATGTACTGTGATTTTTTCAGGTAAAAGAAACCAGTCATAAAATTAAATTTGGTTACTAGAGATGTATGAAGCTATTGCAGTCTTAGAAGAGCTTTAAAAATAAGTGAATGTAAAGCATCTGCATAGAATAAGCAGTGGAGTATCTCAGTCTCCTCTGAAAATAAAACTTAAAAGCTGTGCTTCCTGAAAAGAGGTGTAATGAGGAGAATGACCTTGACTGGAGCTCAGTAAGGACCAATTTCAAGAAGAAGCAGAGACTCCTTGCTTGATAGGAGACTAAGTACTTCATAGATCTGAGCTCCAATCTGCCCATTCAGTTAATGGTCCTTCCGACCCCTGCAACTCTGTGATTCTGTGAAACAAGGGAAGACAGCTGAAAAGGGAGGGAAATCAATAAAAGAGGAAAACAACGGGAAGAGATCCCCTTAATTTTCATTTGCAACCAGTAAGCAAACTCTTCTTTTCCGCTGTTGTGTCTCTGTCTTTCTCTCCTTGTAACTGTTGTACAAGGGTAGTACACAGCTATTTTTACCTGTGTTAAAGTTATTCAGTTAGTCAGCTCAGTTTTACCCAAACTTTTTTTTCTCTAAACCACTTTTACATCTTAGATGTGAGATGGAAAACCTGAAGATTTCTGGTATTAAATATTTTCTGTACTGTCTTGTAGTAGATAGACCATCTTGATCATCGTTCCCATCTGTAGTCTGTGGGCAACATGAAGTTTACTGCAGTGAAATTGCTTTGTAGTAGTGAAAGTTTATTCCTCATAGTGTTATGAAGTGACATCTAAGCAGGTTGTGGTTATGCACTACACTGACCCTAAGCATTCTTCTGTAGGTGGTTTACTTAACCAACAGTGGGTCAGAAGCCAATGATTTGGCCATGTTCATGGCAAGGTTATATACTCGGAACTTTGATGTCATCTGTTTCAGGTAATGGGATTCTTTTAATCAAATTAGCTGTGTGTGTAATTGGTTTCTGTATGCCTAAAACAAGAAAATAATCGAAATGTCTAACAGCAGATCTGCTGAGGAACTCCTGTTCTTTGTCCAATGTTAGTGGAGGACATTAGGACTCATTTGCATAGGAAACACAACGGGCAATTTCTGCTTTTCTTATTTGGTAAAAAAAAAAGCTAGTCTAGCTCAGGCTATGCCGCAGTGGACCTCCATTCAGGGTCAGAGCAGTCTTCAGCAATTACTGCTTTCCTCATCTGTTCTGACTCTGGTATCATCTGTGGGAGTTCAAAGGTACCTCTGGAATAGCAGTGCAGTGAACCACAGAAGGGAATTGATCTGGCTGAAAACTATCCTGGAGGAAAGATCTTCTGGTTTTGTTTGTTTTGTTGCCTTGTATTTCTGCCAGATCCCTGAACCACAGTTCACTGCACAGCTACACAAACAGTTCTTCTGACTTAACCACAGGGGTAGTGCAGAGGTGAGGGCTATGTAAGCACCAATGTGAGAAATTCTTGTTACTGTGCTTCCAGACAGCCATAGTTAATAGAATAAAAGGCCATGTTATGAAGTGCTGTATTTTTCTTCTGTTCTGTTCAAGAAATCATTGAGTATCTACCTGGCTTACATATTCTGCATAATGAACTTCTGATTTGTGTATAAAACTAGCAGTGAACTTCTATGTAGTTTAATGATTGGCAGTATCTGTTTGAGAGAGCAGCAGTTCCTGTGATTGAAAGAACACAGATGTTTACTCTGTAGGGTTCTGGTGCTGCAGAACTCTGTGAAACACTTCCATAAAATCTTCCTGAAATGCTACCAGTTCTAGTTCTCATACTCTTGTCTTTCTGAACACAGCTCACAATTACAATGTGTGAAACTGCAGGAAACCGACATAGATGGGCAGTTGAGGAGCTTCCAAAAACAGAGCAAAAAAAGGCAGTATGAATCTTCTTGTTTCGAGTGTAGCAATAAACACTTTTCCCAATAATGTGTAGCTCATAGGCATGCCTTCTCAGAACTGATAGTTCTACAGTCTCTCTCTGAAAGTGAGTAACATTCTTGTACTTTGTCTGTTTGCACAGAGGAGCATACCATGGAGGCAGTCCTTACGCGCTGGGTTTGACGTCTATCGGTTCTTATAAACATGGTGTTGCCAATGGCATTGGCTGTTCAACAGTGAGATTATATTTTTTAATATAATAATAATAATCTGAGTAAATAGAAATGTATTTGAACATTTAAATGATTAGTAAACTTCTGTCTTCAAAGTGCCTAGTAGTTACTGATCACATTAACGGTGTGTTCCTACAACAAGAGCCGGATGCTCCATGTAGATTTACTTATCCTAATTTAAATTTGGGACAATCATAACATGAGTTATCATGATTTACAGTGCTTCATTTTTTGCTTGGTACTCTCATGCAAGTTCATCTATGTGCAAAGTAGTAATAGTCAAGACTCTTTTTTTCATGTTTGCTTTGGCAAATCTGTGCAAACCTGATTTCTGTTGATCTGAAGATCATCCTGCCGAGGAATGAAAATGAACATATCCTTTTTGTCAGCAAGAGAAGGGATATATCTGTTACTGAAATCCGTAGAAGAAAAATGGCAATGAGTTACATCTGTGCCCTTGAGAAGATGAGAATGGCTCTCTGATTACCAGAAGATGGCACTGGATATTCTGGTCTGAACTGGCAGTACAGCCACAGCATGAGCTCTAGGAAGGCACTCTTAGAGCAGATTCACAACCTGGTTCACTAGATGAAACATTCCATGTCTTCAGACAACTCATCAGCAAGATTAGGCAGGAATTCCCAATTTTCAGTCTGCTGTAATATCAGCCAGCTTTCCAGTATTTTGCCGATTTTGTGATACTTTATATTATTGAAGTACTACTGGCAACTCTGACAATGCTGCCTTTAATCTTAGGTAACCATAAACGCTGACTAACTCAAAGAGCAAACTAAAGGAAGCAATCAATTGTATCACTACTGCAGGAATACCCATGTGGAGGAATTTTGATATTATTTTCTGAGTGTTCTTTGGACAAGTCTCTGGAGCTAGATATTCAGTTTAGCAGTTTTTTTTGTTGTTGTTGTTTGTTTATTCATTTGCTTGTTTCATTAGAGTCATCCCCAGGTATGAGTAACATTAGAAACTCTTAGAAAGCTGTCATCAGATATTTCTTTTATCTTTGACAGACAATGTTACCAGATGTTTTTCGTGGTCCGTGGGGAGGCAGCAATTGTAGAGATTCACCAGTGCAAACTGTTCGAAGATGCAGCTGTTCTGAAGGTTGGTAAATGGTAAAAAGTATGTGTATTTTAGATTAGAGAATACTTGGGAGCTGTAGGAGTAAGGTGTATGATTAGATTATTGTTTAGGTTGCATTTACCTCCACCAGAAAGATGGCCATTCCTCACCAGACCTCTGGTTAGGATTTGCAAGAGTATTTAAAGCAAATATTGCAAAAACCTCATGTACCTGCTTCCCACAGGAAAAAATATTGGTCATATGCTCAAATTTCTTCCAGAAATCCTATTTCTAGCATTTTTCATGATCAGCTCTGATAT
Organism: Phasianus colchicus; assembly: GCF_987193195.1. NCBI lineage: Eukaryota > Metazoa > Chordata > Aves > Galliformes > Phasianidae > Phasianus > Phasianus colchicus. The sequence goes on from NC_143476.1 coordinate 81,337,589, forward strand.
TCGGGATCCTGTGGAACTCAAAACTTTGTACATCAGAAAGAACAGAAATGTTGGTTACGTTTCATGCATATCATACAATGTGGAAGATCCTCTAGTGCTCTCCTTTTAGTAGTAAATTCTGTATTTTTGACACTGTTTCGGTAGGCTTTTTTATTGTTTTAATTCACATGCATATGAAATATTTTCTTCTTAGTTTTGCCCTCTGTAGTGATCAGGAAGATTAACTATACTAATTGCTCTATTCTTCATTACAGCATAGACTGATATGCAACTGTATTCTCCAGAATCCTCGTATCTGCACTAACACAATGATTCCCTATGCCTTATGCTGACATTTATTAACCCCTGAGAAAATGTTTGCTTATTTCTTCTGCTGATGTGAGCGATTCAGAAACACTTTCTCCAATGTACAGATTACTTAGTTATGTTATATGTAAAAAGTCTGACAGCTTTGCCAGTTTCAAAACTGGCAGTCTTTGGAGTATAAATAGTTTAAGAGAACATGAGGGGCTCCTTCCTGTAAGATTTAGAATTTTTTATGTATTTGGGAGGTGATATTTACGGTATGGTCAAGTAGTACTTGTGGATTAGATGTGCAATTTCATGTGTTGATGCTGCCTCTACCACTTTAAGTAAATGGTCTCTAAAATATTTTCCCTCTAAGCAGGTGTATGTCATGCAAACGAACAGTACATTGAACAGTTCAAAGATACTCTGGACACTTCTGTGCCAAAAACAATAGCTGGATTTATTGCTGAACCAATTCAAGTAGGTAGTTTGCCATTTCTCGGTTCTTATAGCACATAAAGTTTAACTCTGCTTTTACTTACTAAGCCCTGATCTAAGGAGCCATTGTATTCTAGGTATGAAGTAGAATTTCTGAATAAAAAGAAAACTGGAAACGTGAACAAAAATTTAGGAAACAGTATTCTAAACAACTTTACCAAAGAAGGAATATCAATTAGGTTTCCCACCAATCTGTTTATGTCTTTCTCAGTGCACAGGTTTTCAAGGTACTTGTTTTGGCAGTTTAGCTTTAACCCATTCTGTCTTACAGTGGTTGGTTTTACACTATGGCCTCACAAACATTTATACAAGCACAACTCACAGAACAGAATGGGAATATGTGACCTGAGCAGTTTCAATGCTGAAGCCAGAAATTTGAGACAACAGTCTTGCTATTACCTGAGGGCTGCTGATATTTTTTCTCACTATAGGATAGTCACCCAGCAAAATTCCTGTTTCTTTTTCTGTTCCTGAAGACATTTTCTTTTTTGTCTTGGCAGGGTATTAATGGAGCTGTTCAGTATCCAAAAGGTTTCTTAAAGGAAGCTTATCGGCTAGTACGGGAAAGAGGAGGTGTTTGTATTTCAGATGAAGTGAGTGTTTTGACCTAAAAACTCTGAAGTTTTGTCTATCTCTGTAAGTCTTCTGAAAATCCACATAAAGGCAAACTGGAACTCTATGAATAAGGGAAATGACAAATATTTCATAGATTAAGGATATCATAGTGCCTTTTTTCAAGTCTCCTGGTTTTTACTGCCTTTATTCTGCACTGTGATATTCTAATTTTAGACACAGGTAAGGCTTGTAGCAGGCTTGAGTCTTTAGGTTTTAGGAGTAGCATAGAATAAATTTTCAAAAGCATGCAGTTAATAAATGCCAGCTGTGGTCTGGTTATTGTCACAGTAACACTCTTTCTTACAAGTGTTGTTGGGGTATGTGAACTCTAGAAAGGGTTTATTTTGCTGTTCCTTTTCAACTATATTTTCTAAATAAAATATGCCTATTGCCATACTCCTGGGACTGTGCTACTTGCCTCAGATAGAATAGATCAGCTGGAATAGGATTGCTATTTTGAAACATGCTAACAATTGCATTTCTTCTCCATTTATAAGTGGATGCTGCAGTGTGTCTGTACATTGCAACCTGCCTAAGATACAGTGAGATGTTAGCTATTCCATTTGCAGAAGAAAGAAACAAATTATAATAAGCAGTATTTTGTGTAAAGCTACCCAAGTAAGGATCTTACTACCGCAGTTGATTCTAGGTGTGCTTGCAGATCAACAATAATGGAAAGAAAAGAAAAATGAACTGTATTGTAAAATGTGAGAAGATAACGGAGATTTCTCTGGATTTTTCCTTTGAAAGGTACAGACAGGATTTGGACGGACAGGCAGCCATTTCTGGGGATTTCAAACGCATGATGTAGTCCCTGACATAATTACTTTAGCAAAAGGAATTGGTAATGGCTTTCCAATGGCAGCTGTTGTTACAACAAAAGGTATAAGCATTCTGTTCAGCTAAAGATCGAAATAGGGCAAACACATAATACACTGCACAATTACTTACTAGGGAGGTGCATGTTCAGACAACTAAGATTATTCATAAATCTTAGTCTCAAGTTGTTTTCTGAGGTGAAAGAATTAGGTTCTCAATTCTGTATGATTTTATCAAGTGCTGCGCTATACCAGTGTCAAGATTTATTTGAATTAGGTTAGTAGTATAACTAAAGCAGAGATAACCTTGTGAGTCATGGGTAGATTTGGTAATAGATCCTGGAACTCCTCTCTGTGTGCACCATTTTAATGATTAATGCACAACGAGTAAGTAAGGCAGCATGTTAACTGACTACCTGATTCATATGAATAAATCTGGTGAAGAACATTTGTAGGTGATGCCCTAAGGCAACAACTAATTGTTAAGTGTGATATTAGCTTTGTGTTTTCCTTTTTAAGTCTGTCTTTAGCATCTAGTCTCTATAATTTTTGCAATATATTACGATCTTTCTATCACTTCACTCACTTAGAGTCAGGATAGGAGCACAGCAAGTTTTTAAGTTAACGTAGATAACTGTTGTTACCAAATGTAAGGGAACTGTAAGACTAATTATTATATTTTTTTCCTTAAGAGATTGCAAATTCTTTGGCTCAAAACCTTCACTTCAATACCTTTGGAGGAAATCCTCTGGCCTGTGTAGTGGGATCTGCAGTTCTTGATGTAAGGAGAGTGTTATTTTTTTGTAGCAAAAGATAGATAAGAAATGCTTGCATTTGTTCTTACTGTAAAATTGTATGTCAGTAATGTTACAGCTATATTAAATTCATAAACATCCACAAGTATTATTTGTACATAGCTATGGTACCCTGTGTGAAGGGGAAAAAAAATTGCATTATCTCCACTGCAGAATTCCATCCCTTTTGCAGGAATATGAGACATCTATAATGTCATCTTTGAAATAAGTCAGAGCCTGCATCTGGAGCAAGGAGATGGTCAGAATTAGGAAAAATAGAATGCAATTGAAGGAAAAGGATACAGGAGAAAAAAAGTAAACAAAAGCAAGAAAACAAGAGGGAAAAACACTCATGTTAACTTCTAAAATTGTGTTTTTTGTTTTCACTCATGAATTTTCTTAAAGCAGATTTTAAGTTTGTAAAATGATTTGCACATGTTAGTGCTGATATCTGGCAGCATGTCAGAACTTTGATTATAAGTGCTCTTCTTAGAGTAAGGAGTGCATTTAAAACAATGAAAACACTCAGACTTCACTAAAATGTTGGTTAGTACGCAGAGGTATACTATGTCAAGTTTTATTGTTTTCAAAATGCTGGAGAAGGAATTAAAGTATCTATGGCAAGATTTTGCAAACAATTATGGAGGCCAAGTATTTTTCAGCTATGATTATTTGTGAGCATGAATTAGTAAGAGATTATGATCGTTGAGATATAAGTAAAACATGTAAAAGAACAGAGCAACATCGAAATATTAGGTTCAGTTTTAACCTGATGCCACTAGTTAAGTGGAAAAGAGGAGAAATTTCAGTACTGTAGCAGTGAAGGAACACAGTGTGCAAATCTGTGAGAGAAAGTGAAATAAACATAACGCCACCAATCTAAATGGGGATTAACCAGATGTGAAGGAAGCTTCTCCTGTAGCTTTGTCATTGTGTGTCTTTTTTACCAGGCTATTGAAGAAGATAATCTTCAAAAAAACAGCGAGGATGTGGGAACATACATGTTACTAGAGCTTGCTAAACTACGGGATAAGTTTGAGATTGTTGGAGATGTCCGTGGCAAGGGACTCATGATTGGGATAGAAATGGTGACAGATAAGGTTGGTGATTTATTTTATACCTTTTGACTTACAGTGCCATTGCAAGTTTTATTTCAACTGAGATGAAATGTGATAATATAAAGATTTTATCTTCAATACAAATAATGGAGTGAGAAAACACTACTCTGGCTGAAACTGAGCATTCTGGCATTTCAAGTATTTCACAAGTTTTGAGTAAACAGTGACTTGTGCACTTCAATTACATGAATTCATCATAGAAAGCAGATCAATTATCATAGAATCAGTTAGGTTTGAAAAGACCTCTAAGGTCAAGCCCAGCTGGTATCCCAGCACTGCCAAGTCTACCACTAAACCATATCCCTAAGCACCACATCTGCATCTTTTAAATACCTCCAGAAATGGTGGTGCAGCCTATTCCAATGCTTCATAACCCCTTGAATAATTTTTTTTTTTTCCTGGTATCCAACCTGAACCTCTCCTTGTGCAACTTAAGGCCATTCCCTCTTGTCCCATCATTAGTTACCTTTTAGGAGAGGCCAACCCCCACCTTGCTACAACCTCCTTTGATGTCATTGTGGAGAGCAATTAAAGTCTTGCCTAACCACTGTAGGCTAAATGACCTCAGTTTCCTCAGCCACTCCCCATAAAACCTGTGCTCCAGACCCCTCACCGGCTTTGCTGCTCTTCTCTGAAAACACTCCAGCTCCTCAAAGTCTTTCTTGTGTAAGGGTCCCCAAACTAACGACAGTATTCAAAGTACAGACACACCAGTGCCAAGTACAGGAGGATGATCACATCCTTGCTTGTATCAGCGTGTCATTGAGTTTCTTGGCCTCTGTTTGCTTGTATTCAGCCAGCTGTCAACTGGTGTCTCCAGGTCCTTTTCTATGGGCAGCTTTCCAGCTACTCTTCCCCTAGCCTGTAGCATGGCAGTTACTTTATGCAGCTGATGTTTTCAGTCAGAGATGGCAATGGGATTTATTGGAAGAACTGGAATAATACATTTTTTTCCTGGAATTAATTTAGAATATCCTAGTGAAGCTTACTATTCACATTCCCGTAGGACAGTCGCCACCCTCTTCCATGTGAAGAAATCAATCAAATCTGGGAGGACTGTAAAGATATGGGTGTTCTGATCGGCAGAGGAGGACTCTACAATCAGGTATTGAACTTCTGGTTAAATTAATTCTAGTTTACTAAGTGAACTAGAAAATACATATATTTAAAAGCTCTCCCTGCTTAATTTTTCTTGGTTTGCAAAACAGGCAGGAGCTGTTTGTTTCTTTTTGAAGTGGGCTGAACTTCCTTCAAGCTTGCAGTTTTCCTTTGGAAGGACGATTTAACCTAGAAAAGCAACAGTATAATATAAGCAAACTAGAGGAAATCAGCAATATTCAGGTCTGCTAAGCATTTGTTACTGTTGGTGTTATGACCTGATCTGGTGACAGAGAAACAAGTTTATTCTTGCTAGTTCTTTCATTCTAGAGAGCTGATAAAATTCTATATCTGGATGTTAATAAAAAAAAATAAGTGCAAAGGAAGCTCTTAGAAGCAAATTCAGCAATGCAGCACAGAAGAGAGAATTGCAGGCAAATGAGCGTCAGCCACTTGAAGACACATTATGCTGCACTCATGGCTCCATGCCGGAAGTTTCTTAGAGCATGCAGATTAGTAACAGACTTTGGGATGGTTAGGTCAGTTAAACCATTAGAGCAGCTTTTCTATGAGACAGATACAGGATGGCTAGAAGAAGCTGGACACTGCTTCTGTCATCTCATAAGCTTCCAGAAGTCACAAACCAGAAGATAGGTTGTATCCTGCAGCTCAGTCTGATTCTGCTCATGAGAATGCTATTTGCCTGGGAGCATTAGCTGAAGTCAGCCTCAGCTGAAGTGGGGGAAGAAAGACCAGTGTGTGCTTTCTGCATACAGTCTTAGAATACATTGATAGAAAAATTTAAAATGAAAGTTTAAGATTCTTACTGAAGTTAAATGACTTTGTAAACAGTATACTACCAAATATTTGGACTTTTAGAACATAATTTCTTACTAAGTTTCATTGTGCATATATCCCCCTTCTTGATCAACATGCAATGCTGACCTAACTGAAAGTTCATTTGTAGTGATTCTCTTTGAAACTTACTGGAAAGCCTTTAATATAGAAGAAAAATACCTAACAGCAGGTTAACACAATGCAGGGGACTTGCCATTCTCAGTAAGTACTGTTTCACTATGGAAAAGTTCTGGTAAGGAAAAAAATGCCCATTTTGTTTCATCTGACTCTTAGTACAAATTGATCTGAGGATGGATGTTCAGGCTCCACCTAGAGTAACAGACACAATCTACTCTAGTCAGCTCTCTTTTAAAGACAGTTGATCTGTCCCTGGAGCAGAGTGGGGCATTGGAAGCAGTCAGTGCCTCATTTCAGGGTGTGTTTGTCAGAGACCTCACTCCCAGCACTGCAGCTCTATATTATTTGTCATACTTTTGGTTATATTGTTTAGCAGAGAATGGTACTAACCTGGATGGGCTGCTAGAACATATGTTCTTTCCATACAGTTTTAAGGTTGTCTTTTCTTTTTCTTTCTCTTCAGACATTTCGAATTAAACCCCCTATGTGCATTACTAAAAAGGATGTTGACTTTGCTGTTGAAGTAATTCACACTGCATTAGAGAAACACATGGGAAAAGCAGCTGCAAACTAGTCTCGTTTCTTTACAAGACGCACATCGGACCTGACCCTTGCTGTCCAGACTCTAAGGAAAGCATAGTTTAAAGATAAAACACTTGTCAGCATCGTAAGACAACTGTTACAGAACCAGACTGAAAAAAATGGTCTCTAACCCATTTTATCAAAATACTGGTTAGTATTTCAGTTGCCCTCAGCAAGGCAACAGGCAATGCTAGAGGCTGGGAATGGTCAAGGCACAATAGTTTATTTCTGCTGCTCCTTGTTCCTTGCTCTTCTACTGCTGCTTTTCTCTCACTGGTTTTCTATGCTCCAGCAGAAGTTCTCTAGCAGGCTGCAGTCCCTTTGGGTGAGGTTACAGGAGATTATTTGTTCCTTTGTTCCAGCTTTGTTCCTGTGTCTCCTTTGCTGCCTTTTCTTACCTACATTTTCAACAGAGGCAATACGAACTCTTGTTTGATTGAACGTTGGCATGTGGTAGGACTGCTGCAAAGCCAGCTGTGAACAACACAGGGTAGTCCCTGACCACCTCTTCCCCAGTGGTCATCTCTGCAGCTACAGAACTTTTGCCATTTTCACCCAATAAACATAAGCATACATAAAAATCAACACTTCATCATTGTTTTATTTTATTTAAATAACAAAAATAATCAACTCAAAATATAATATTGCAGTTTAAGTCTTAACCATGACATGAGATTTCACACAAAGTCACTCTTGGCTAGGAAGCATTCTGAGCAGAATGTAACTGCATGTCTCAAACAGAGCTAAAACTGTTTACCTTTATCACAATGATACAGTGTAATTACAACATTAAAAAATTTGTGCACACAAATTGAAAGTTTCTAATTATGGTAATTATTTTTAATGTCAAATCCAGTCATCATCCTCTCCAAAAAAAATTCTTTGCTTTTCTTCCTGCTGCTTTCTGAATTTTAGTTATTTAGCAAAGATGCAAACTCTGACTGGTGAAATAAGGTACAGCTTTTTTAATGTAATGACTTTTGGAACAAAATTTTTGTTACCTTCTCCACTTTTCAATAAAAGTAACATTGTTGTCTGTCAGCAAGAACTATACATTTGTCATTTTACTTTGAGGAAAGTTTTAATGTTTGAATAATTTCTTGATCTAATAACAGTTCTGTGTTCTGCCCTTTTTTTTGATAAACTGAAATGCTAGAGCAACTCAGGTGAGGTAAGAGCATTACATTTAGAAAATGCAATAAGGGAAATACAGAAAAATCTAGGGGTATATATCCATACCATATTCCCAAGTCCTCCATGAACACTGGATTCTGACTTCACTGACTGCTTGTTTTGCAGAACTCTTTTGTTCACTTGCACTCCAAAATCAAGTGTTTGTCTTTTCTTTTTTTTCAAGTGCTATTCAGAATGAATTAATTATGCATTAAACAGAGACATAATACTAGTTCCCATTTTGTTTTTCATTAGGAAATCAAAACACATGTGGAGAGCAATCCATACCACCTGCCACTCTCTCCTCAATTGGCAGCATCTGGTGCGCATGTACCATGGGAAAGAACCCCTGTGTGCAAGTCAACTCATATAGATTAACACTGACACGTCAGCCATCATCCATTCCTTCCCATGCTTACTCCAGCAAGGCTCATCCACATGATTTCCCTCCCCAGTACAAACACCTTAGCTCACATGGGCATGTACAAAACTAACAGGGACTGTCCAAACTGTAATTAATCAACTCTGACATCTTTCCCCTTTTGTCTGCTGGTTAATTTGAAGGGGCCACTGAGGGTGGTTACTGTTCCACTTGTGCTGCTCATATTTCATTTTTGATGGAAGATCAAAACAGCAGAGTCCAATCTTAACCTCAAATCAGTTTTCTGTCTCTGTAAAGAAAACAACTGTGATGTGGTAAAATAATTTATTCCCTCTGCATAATTACTCCATCCATGCAAGTTTCAGCAGGAATGCTAAGCAGCTCTGAATCAGTACTGCCCCTTCACCAAGAAAGCTATCAGAAGGGTAGGTCAAGTTCAGTCAGTAAAGAAAAAAAGGTAAAAACAAACAAAAGCAAAAATTGCTTCATGAGATAACATTCCTCTTGTTACATCTTCCACATCTTCCTTTTTTGCTTTTTTCCTTTTTGTTTCCTCCACCAAAACCTGGAGCTGCCTTCCCAGTTTACCTCAGAATAAACAATGCACACTTTTCAATGTTTTAGAGAATTTTCCTGTATGATTCTAAAGACTGTCAGTGTAACAAAGTTCTATCTGTTTTTACGTTTCTCTTTTTTGCTTCTGGTGTGAACAGCTCCATTTACAGACAATGCCTGTGTTGCTTTTGCATGTCCTGTAGCTTTTAGATGTTCAAACAGTTTATTTCGGGATGGAAATGTACAGTTGCAGGTTACACAGTGAATGGGAACTTCATTCTAAAAGATGAAAAAAAACCAAACTGTTCACATTTGTACAAGATGTGTAATAAATACATTGTGTAATAAATAGAATACACCAACTGGCTCTATCTAGCTACTCTTAAAAGAATGAAATGTGACTAAGTTGCTTGTCTCTATAATGAATATCCTATTATTGATTGGCAATTAAAATAGAATATTAAAAGCATAACTTCGTGAAATTTTAAGAAGAGCCAAGTTAAGCCAAGAATACAACAGAAACTTACCAAGTGTAATTAATGATAAAGACTACTTTTGATCTCACCTCAAAAAACAAGACTGTAAATGTAACATTTTGAGTTCTGAGGTACGCCGAATTCATGTCTTAGCTGTAGCTATTACAAGAATTTGTTCTTCTGGGAAGTACCAATATTTGGAAAGATGCAGACAGTACTGTCTCCCACCTGCCTGGTGAGAGCAGCCATCTTCAGATGTTTACATTTTTTGGTTTAAATTGCTTTGATAACTGAGTTCTAACCACTCTCCTAGACCTGAAATTTAGTCCTGCACTTCTCTGCACAGACAAGAGCTGATGTTCCAGTGTCCTATATGCTAATAAAATCACTGGAAGAGAACTTATGTACTATTAAGAAGTGGTAAACCAGGACAGAATTTGGGAACTGGAGGTAAAACAAACTATTTTTTGTTTGTAATGACATGACCCTGTTTTTTTTAAACAGTGTAAGTAATTTGACATACCATTGTTTGGTGTTCTGAAGATCCCTTAGCAGACTTTTTTGCATCCTTGGCTTTTTTACCTTTAGGCTTAGTGCTGCTGATAGACAAAGAGAAACCAAGATCAGTGCACAAGAATATTCCAATTAAAGAATCTGACTGTATTCAAGTCAATGTCTCTGTTCTTTCTTCACACAACCTAATTGGTTCCAGCCAAAATAAAGCCATGTCACTTATGTAAAATCTCAAGATTTTGCTAAAAGATGAATCAGCTACTTGTGAATGATGCAGTGCTGATATGCAGTCTTTCCAAACACTCCTAACACTCTCTGTTCAGTATAGTATTTGTGCAACTCTGATTTAGTGGAGTAGCCCTAAATTCACAATAGTGAGAAAGGTCTGCTTGTTACAGTATCAAACATGACATAGAATGACATGGGCACACCTTTTCACTTCACTTTGTGCTTCATTCACTTGGCTACTATCTTCTGTAGCACTTGCTTCCTCTGACACAGCACATCTTTGGTCATCATTTACAGACTGCTCTGTTGGGTCACTGTCCTTGTCCAGACAGGGCAACTCCTTTTTCTCAATTATTTCCTCATCAGCACTTTTATCAAAAGAATCCTCGTAAGTCTGTCAAAATAGAAGAAATAAAAGTTACTTGATGCTCACTAGTGATTATGCTTATAATCATTTACCTTAAAACATGAGCGTGTGGGGAGAACACAAAAAACCCATTAAGCTTCTGAATTTTACACTGTATTTTCAGTGGGATTCCAACAAGCAAAATCTTAGCTCCTCTCTTCTGAAAGATGAGACCAGCTGTGGTGGTGGTTTTTAATTCCACAAAGGGCTCGAACACAAGGCTCCATGTCACATCATATCATAATGGCTTTGTTTTTAACTTTGACAAACGTTTTGACTGGTTTCTGTACCAGACACTTAAGCCTAAATAACTGAACTGACTGAAGCAAAACACACTGTGTTTTCTCTCCCTATCTTCTGAAACATTGGCAACCTTTTCCATGTACCAGAATCAGAGTCAACAACTGTTTAGTAAAAGGTCAACATCTGAGCATGTCTGAGGCAAAGCTCAATTTCCAAAAGTAGAATAAACATAACACTGTGTTAATATAACTATATCACCTACAGTAACTTTTGCAGACTTAGATAGCTTAGCCATGTTTTCTCAGGTAGTTTTATCTCCAGGAAAAAAACCCAAAGATCCTAATGACTCTCAACTCTTGTTGAAGACTGATAGCAGACAGAAGTTATGCTTCTAGGATCTCTGCATAACAGAATTCCAGGTCAGTTATGCGAGCGTGCAACCCACATTCTAGGCCGCAGAAAACGTAACCTTACATAACTGAAGGATGGGAGACAAGGTGCTTACACAGAACATTTACAAGGTAGATGAAAAAGAATTTCAGGGAAATTGAAAAGGAAGTGAAGAAGCCAGAGTTGGACAAGATATTGATGGCCTGCATGGAAACAAGAAGGCCAAGCTGATACTAACTTGGACAATGCAAAACCAAACAAAGGGAAGCAAGAAAAATTCAGCTGATTGAAAGCCTTGGAGAAGTTTCTTGATAAGGGATGATGGTGTAGGAGAGGGCAGAGAAGGGGAACACATAACACTAGAAGAGTTAGGCTGGGGAAGAACCAGGAGGCCACCTTGGGAAACATGCAAGATGCAGGATCCAGTGTACGCAGCTGAGTGGGACATGACTATGATTGAGATACTGAATAGGAAAGAAGTACAAATAGGAAAGGATCATGCATGAGAAAGAGAGAAGAATCTGCTCTCTGTGGAGTTCCTGACACTCAAGGCTGACATAGACATGCGATTCTTGAACCCCAGCCTGCTCCTGTCAGCTCAGATTTGTTCTGTCATGCACAGATGGAATCCTGGAACATGCCAGATTGGCATTACTGGTGCCTGGAATGCAAATGAGAGGTGGAGTGGATGGTGTTTGTTAGTTTCAGTAGGATGCTAGTAAAGTTACTTTACAAACAGTACATTTTTCCAGGTCTATCAATCAAAGCAGAAGACTATCACCAAACAATTAAGTCACTAATACACCAGAGCTGCTGCTGGTCTTGCTGATCAATTCCTTGCATTCTCTCTCTGTCCATTCCAATCTGCTTTCTTTACATTTCAATCCATAAGCTTTTTGGAGCCTGCACCACATTTATTCTGTTTGTACAGATGCTTCTCAAGTCAGGTCTGTGAGATGTATTATGATAATATATAAAACAAAATCATGTTGTAAAGTTCTTTGAAATTCATTGTATCTGATTGCCTACCATCATAGTTTTCTGTTTCTTCTTCTGCTTCTTGGAGAGTCTGGAAAGGTAAGAATGTAAAATAGACTTTTTTAAAAAAGAAAACATTAATACAATTTCCAGAAAGGTATCAAATTATATTTTTCTTAACACTGTAACATGAGAGAGATAGCAGCCACAACTAGAAAATGATTCTCATCTGAAATGAAAGCAACACTTCTCATAATCTACTTATTGCATGAACAAAACAATTAATTCTGCTCAGACTAAACTCAAAGATACTAAAAAGGCAGCTGATATTATGCTTGGTCCATTCAAAGAATGGAAGTTGTACAACACAACTTATTCAGTTCCACTCATTTTCAAGCAAACTCATTTTCTATCTATGCCAGCATCCAACTGACAAAGAGTAGCATAACCAAACTGGTAAACACTGGAACTGCACCAAGCTTCCCTCCATTTGAATCCAGACAAATTAATATATGCATTTTATTGGAACTCTAATACGAAGAACTATTTTAAATTGGCACAAGACTGTGAATTCCAATACAGCAACTTATCCAGTCAGAAGCTCCTTCTGAGCTCAGAGATTTAATAAGTCATTACTCATAATAAAATTTAAAATAAGAAATAATTTTAAGTACTTCTGTTTGGGCACCTCTCCCATTTCTTCCTCCTCTTTGGTATGTATTCCATTCACATCATCTGAAGATGCAGGAAATTTCTCTTCCTCTTCTTCCAGTTGCTGTCGTAACAGTGCTACCATCTCCCGATGCTTCTTTGATTTTTCATGATTCTTCATGCTATGAAGATTATCAAATTGTTACTGCAGGTAGATCTGAGTAAATATGGTTATAGTCACATAAATTAACAATAGGATCATTACCTATCACTAATAAGAATGGAAAATTTTTCCCTGATAATGTCTCAGCTGGAAAGAAGACAAAGTTCTTACCATGCTTTTTAAAAAACTGCTTTAGAAAAGCAACACCTTCCCCTACCGCTGCTGAAAAGTTCCCAGCTGTATACACACACACTTACGCTTTCTCAGTTTTTAACAATTTGTCACAAGCAGGGCAGTAGAGATCATCAGCATATTCAGCTTCTTCAGCCACATCATTCAATTTGTCTGAAGAAATCAATGGGGATCAAAGAGACAAAGTCAGAAGAGCAATCTTCAAGTAAGTTGCTATTAAAAGCCCCAGAAAACAGTCACAACATAGACATTCATCTCCTTCAGTATTTTTCATATGCAGAGAGATCAAGACAATTAACAGCTATGGCTTTATATCTTCTCATGTTCAATGGAAAACATCAGACACCCAAACTCTAACCTGGCACACCAGCATTGGAGACACAGGACTTGCACCACCTGCACTTGAGGTTCCAACTGCAGTGAGCCAATACTCACACTGCAACAATTCACTACAGGTCACATCCCCATGCTGCATACCTTCAATACCTTCTTTTGTCTCCTGTCCTTCCAATTCAACTTCAGCATCTGATCCATCTCCAAATTCCTTTTCATATTGTGCCTCCATCTCTTTCAATTCTTTCTCCAGATCTGACATAGTTATCCAGCTCTGCTCTTTATACTGTTCAGCAAGTCTTTAAGCAGAGAAATACAGTAATTTCTATGTGGCATTTATGAGATTGGAATTACAGAAACAGTATTATTTAAAAGATAGCTTGGTCTTCTCTAGTATTTCAGATGGAAATTTCTGAATTTATTATGAAGGAGCAAAGAACTGTTTGTAGGGCATGGAAATCTGAACAGGTAATTTACAATGCCAGTGGTCACACTGACACTGCCAGTAAGGAGATATTAACGTAAGTGGATCCTGCTTGAATTTCATGCAGGAAATGTACGACCACATGGCAAATGTCAAGCTCACAACAGAGAAAGTCAGCTCAACCCTAAAGGTACTTTAGCTGCTTTTACCTGCTTTAGGATCCAAACCAATGAACAGTACAGCAACGCAAAAACCACTAGCAAATTACTGCTTGACTCTGTGTTACAAAAGTGTAGCCACTCAGTTTTGCTGATAAGTGTCATCCAAGCTACCAGTCAGTGCACCACACTATAGCTGAATTTTGTACAGCCAGGTCCCGAGTTCAGAAAACAGAATTATTAATCAGTTTGTCAGTGAACACATGCCTCAGCTTCATTCTTCTCTCAGAAAAAAAAAAAACAAACAAACCCCAAACATTATGTCTAATATATGTATTTCACATGTATGTGAATTATTATATTATGATTTTGATGAATTTAATTATTTTAATTAAATTTATTTTTAATTATTTATTTACTATTTTAATTATGATTTTAATGCTACAAGACTGCAATTTCAAAATAATTAAGTATTTAAGCTCCTTTCTCTTATTTTCAGATGAAAATTACTTCTAGTTTGAAGAACTTCTGCTCAGACTGGCAGGCTCCCATTCATCTACTTTATATTTCATGAAAAATAAAAGCACTAAAAAGTGCATTAATTCCACTAAAAGGGTCCTCTCTACCAAATTAAGAGGAAAAGCAAGGCTACAATTGTTTTTCATACATTCTTTTTAGCAGATAAATGACCAAGGCAAATGCAGCTAATAAAAGTCCAGGTTGTCATAATCCTGTTTTGCTTCAATCCCCAACATACATTATTTTTCCTTAAATCTTCCCTCCCACACTGGATTCTGTGCTATTACAGCCAGTTGCCTGTAACGCACAGGTTATTCCCTGATTTTCTGGGATCTTTCTTTTTCAGAAAGATCTCTCTTTTCTGTTCTATTTCAGAACAAATAAAAAGGTTTGACTTGACTAATATAGAAAATGGTCAAGGATTTTTAAAAGAGTGTGTACAGCTACCACTATAATCATATCATTACAATCTAACAGCATGGTAGACATTGATAGTTTCTCCAGGTTTAAGATAAGCATTTCTTTCCATATTTACATACTTGGCTTGTTTGAGTTTTTGCTGCCTCCGAATTTCCTCTGCTTTCCTAAGTTTTTCTGCATTCTGTTCTTCTACAAGTTTTCTGTGAGCTTGTACTCTTCTGTCTCTTTTACGAATAAATGCTACTAGCTGACGGATAAGTTCATTCCTCTCTTTTTTTGCTTTATCTCTGGTTTTCTTGTTCTCTTTTTCCATAGCTCGTTTCTCCCAGCGGTTCGATGCTTGACGTGTGTCATATTCTTCTTTCCAAGCAAAGTTTTTCTGAGTACAGAAACTCTGCCAATAGGCATAGAAAGGGTGAACTATCTGTTAAAATAAAAAAATTAAAAATTCAGTGAGTCACTTTATCAGGGAGAATGGGAAAAAAAAAACTTTCCAAATAACTTAGGACTTCTGTGTCTTCCCTGTAGGCAAAGATTTTTACCCAGAGTATAAGTAAATCACCACAAAGTTTACAGAAGTCTCTAACACCATCTTTAAAATTTCTTCTTAAAATACCTTCTCAAATCAACAGCCTTATATTTAAACTATTCCAAATGCCTATTTCTAAAAACATACCCCATTTAAGATTAGATCGTGCTAACAGCAGTGCCAGACACTTAACTTTGCTGTACTTTTCTTTTCAAAGCACAACGGGAATGAGACATTGTGTAAATAAGAACATACTGCGTAACAGCCACCACATCAAATTACATCAAAGGTCATTCATACATTTCCAGCTGCAGATGACAATCAGTACACCAAAACCAAACAAAAAAAAAGCAAATACATGACAGTATTTCTTCCCATCACATTCTATCCGCTTCCAGAGAAAGTGAGAACATTTAATAACTCCAGTCAATTTCTCCTTCATTAATGCTTTTCTCTTTTTTTAATGTATACAAAATGTTACCACATACAATATCATGAAGCTGTGACTTTCAGTTTAATGAGCATTTGTGTGAAGATGCACTTACTCCTGTTTTGTAGTATTATATAACTGTAGGTAAAAACGATGCCCTCTAGCTTTCACTTTAGAAGAAGTAGTAAATTATCTTTCACTATTCTATTTACTACTCATAAGTAAACACTAGATTAGTAAAGTGACATAATGACTTTCTTTTCACAGAATCGCAGGGGTTGAAAGGGACTACTGCAGATCATCTAGACCAACCCCCTGCTAAAGCAGGTTCCCTAGAGTTGCACCGGAAAGCTTCCACGTGGGTCTTTAGTATCTTTAGGGAACCTCTCTGCACAGCCTGTTCCAGTGCTCTGTCATTCTCAAACTCCATAATTTTTTTTCTCATTTTCAGATGGAACTTCCTGTGTTGCAGTTCTTGTCTGCTGCCTGCAGTTCTGTCACTAGACACCTCCAAAAAGAGCCTGTCTTCATCCACTTGACATCCATCCCATCCACTTCCTCCACCCTTCAGATATTTCTAAGTGTTGATAAGGTCCCTTCTCAGCTTTCTTTTCTCCAGGCTGAACAGCCCCAGGTCCCTCAGCCTTTCCTCAGAAGGGAAATGTTCCAGGCTCTTAATCATCTTTGTGGTTCTCGGGTGGCCTCTCTCCAGAGGTTCCCTGTCTTTCTAGAACAGGGGAACCCACAAGTGGACACAGTTCCCCAGATGCGGCCTCACCAGGGCAGAGCAGAGTGTAGGATCACGTAATCCCTTGACCTGCAGTCCATGCTCTTTCCAATGCATCTGAGGATGCCATTAGCCTTCTGGGCCACAAGGGCACGCTGCTGGCTCATGGCCAACCTGTTGTCTGACAGAACACCCAGGTCTTTCTCAACCAAGCTCTTTTCCAGCCCCTAACCTGTACTAGCACACACAGTTATTCCTCCCCAGGTGCAAGGCTCTACACTTACTCTTGTTGAACCTTACCAGATCCCCTCCATCCAACTCTGTATTCTGTCCAGGTTCTGCTGAATGGCAGCACAGACTTCTGGTGTGCCAGCCACTCTAGTTCGTATCATTTTCTTTTGTATTATTTTGTTTTGTTCCTCTCTAAATAACTCATAATCTTATGCATTTTGCATATTTGGGAAACAAAATATGTAATTTTTTTCTTTTTTTAATTACTCATCTCTTTAAACTTTCTTTTTACTACACCCTGCACACACTCTTTTACATCCATGCACTGCTGTTTTTGTATTTCTGAATACTTGACAGAAAAAGTTCTGGACTTCAACATAACAGCTTAACAGGTTTCCTATTAATATTTCTTCTTCTCCTTATGTCAGTGGTACAACTATTAACTCCTCAACACTAATTTCTAATGACCTGTCAATGTGTGAAGGTTCAAGGCTGTGGCCTCTGGCAGATAAGTAGCTATGCAGTTCTCTGCTGTCACTAAAATCCAGCTCTATATGTCCAACAATGTAAGCAATGATACACTATTCAGATTTATGCTTCAAAATGAGAGAACTTGATAGAACTTAAATAGGATGCATAGCCATCAATAGCCATAGCTATTGATGACAGAAATCAACCATCCCCTCATCAGCTTTACGAGCTATGAGATTTTTCTCCTCAATGGCCACCTGAATATAAGCTCCTGTCCTGCCAGTCTCCTGGACACTCATGTTGGACACTCAGGTTGTTGCTTACTATGCATACTCACAGCTGAGTGCTTTTGTTTCTACACATAATTGTTCTACAACTATTCTTGTGAAATCCTGTTAAGTCATGCACTTAAGAATATATTCCCTGTCTGCCTGGCACAGATGGAGTCACTTCCCAAACCTCTTGCAAGTTAACTCAGAAGGCTGGATCAGAGAACATTCACGTCACAGACTCCAAAGTCTTGATCTAGCTTCTGTAGTTCCCTTCTAAATCTCTTTTCCCTTCTCCCACAGTACTTCTACTAAACAGGGAAGTGGGTGTACTAAAATGCTGCTATCTTCCAACTGTATCTTTGAATATAAGATAAGAGAGATAATGGCTTTCCTGGTTAAATGAAGCTATTTTCCATGATTTAATTTGAAGAATCACTTAATCCCATTAATAATAATAATAAAAAAGAAAGAATATTCTGCTTCCGTAACTGTGTGAACAAGACAGATGTCTAATGATAATGGTGCCAGAATTACAGCTGATTTTGCAGCTACTAATTGTCAACGTTAAAAGTAGTTTCTGGTTCATAGCCGTATCTATTCTACAGTCCTGACATGGGAAGCTCCCAGAGGATGTTCCAAGCTCAAGCTACAAATAGATAGATCTTAGCAATTTTAGATATATTAAATATATGCTTCCTGGGAAAGATACTGATTTGTTAAGCCATTGTGTAATTTTACCTGAAATTAAAATACCCATTTGGGCATCTTTAGTGCCAAAGTAAATAATTGTTTCTAACTCCAACCAAGGTTCATACCATCAAAATTTGTCATTTGTGAGGTATATATCAATTTAAATTTCATAAATAATCAGTTACGCAGTATATTACAACTAAAAATGAAGGGCGAAGCAGGAAACTAGGAGGAATACTTGTGAGTATTGCTACTGTGTAGTTAATCACCAGGAAAATAGCTATTATAAAAAATAATTGGTAAACCTGATGGGCAGAATTCATGAGTTCTCTAAGCATTTGTCTTTTCTCATATCCCAAAAGCAGACATGCAATATCCTGAAAACTAAATCTTACTACAACTGTAGATGACAGGAGTGCCATGGCAGGAGCTCACACGGCAGATCAACTACAATGTCTCTCTTTTTCAACAGGCATTTATGTAGTAAGTGAGTCTTTGTTTCCCTAAATGAAGCATAATACTATATGTGTTATTTAAAAAAATCATTTCTAATATTGTTTGCTGTAACCTATGCTACATTAAAACACTGGTAAACTATGGTTTTACATCTCGTTGAGAATGTTTGGTGCTCTGTTTTTTTTTCAGGCCTTGCATCAGGCACACTGCACTTACGTTTCACTGGCATAATTGATGGTTAGCCCTTCAAAATTTTGCTTGACATCTTGCCAGTAAAAATCTGGCTGTTAATATAGTCCAACAGGAAACAATTATTCTGATTCATCTAAATGTTATGAATCACAATATAAGCACCACCTGTACAGTAATGAACTACTACAGTAGAAAAGACAGTCAAAACGTGGTTCTGTATTTGCCTCAGAGATCACCCAAGAACTTTTTCTTTGCTTTCAGTGTGAGACAAAGTAATAAGAGCCATGTTACTTTTAGTTCAACGTTATACTTGCTCTTACCGTGTCATAATCACTGTGGGAATACCCAAATGTAGGGAATTCTTCAGTATCTTCATGAGTCATATATTCCATCTCTTCTTTTGCAATTTGCTCAAAAACATGTCGGTAGACTGTAAAGAATCCCTGAAATTTTAAAAGACGTAAATTATTATTTCTTCAATAATAAATGTACAAATGCTCAGTTACATTAAGTAGTGTTTTTTTACAGAACATTCAGAAAAAAACTGCAATTCTGCAGAGCAATTCAAAATGCGAGAAAGGTCTTGTAAGCACTCGCTATTCTTTCTCACACCTTAAACAACCCATATCCAAATCTAAGCAAAAAAATAAATACACTTACAGCATGCAGACAATGTTGATTAGAGTCTGGTTACACATTATGACACTTTGAGAAAGTTCCAAATACAAAATATACTATGACTAACCCTAACCCCAACTATATCTTTACTTTTTAAATGAAGATGATGCTGACTTACTCATACCATAGTAATACAAAGACAGATGGGGATTTTCTCTGGCAGAAGTCCTCCTAATCACCTGGAGCTTTTTAAATCATGAGTATCTTAAAATACAACACGGAATTAAATTTTTGGAAGCACACTTTCCTCAAGCACTGCTATCACTTTTCCTCAGCTTAAAGGACTCCAGCTTTAAGAACACACTGCTCTTGTGAGGCCCCATCTGGAATACTGCGTCCAAGTGTGGAGCCCCCAGTACAAAAAAGACAGGGAGCTGTTGGAAAGGGTCCAGAAGAGAGCCACAAAAACGATCAGGGGACTGGAGCACCTCCCCTATGAAGACAGGCTGAGGGAGCTGGGCTTGTTCAGCCTGGAGAAAAGAAGGCTGTGGAGTGACCTCACTGCAGCATTTCAATACCTAAAGGGAGCCTACAAACAGGAGGGGAATCAACTCTTTGAAAGGGTAGATAATGGCAGGATGAGAGGAAATGGTTTTAAGTTGAGGGAGAGGAGATTTAGGTTGGATGTCAGGGGGAAATTCTTTACAGAGAGAGTGGTGAGGTGCTGGAACAGCTGCCCAGAGAGGTTGTGGATGCCCCGTCCCTGAAAGTGTTCAAGGCCAGATTGGATGGGGCCCTGGGCAGCCTGGTCTTGCATTAAATGAAGAGGTGGTGGCCCTGCCTGTGGCAGGGGGGTTGGAGATTCATGATCCTTGAGGTCCCTTCCAACCCTGGCCATTCTGTGATTCTGTGAAAGACATTTCCAAATATTTGCTACTGCGAAGCACTGGATTGCTTCACTATTTAATGCACATAAACAATACAGATGTATTTTGAAGTTGCGCTATTCAGTAAGGAATTACAAGTAAGTAATTATCAGACAAAAAACAGTAATTAAAGCTTGTCCAAGCATCAAGCACAGGATTTGTATTTGTGCAAAAAATTGTTATTACCATCTGTGCTCAACAATACCATGCACAGCTTTCCAACCCTAAGCAAATGCTGACATTTGTCACAGTTTTATCTGGGATGGAATTGTATTCTTCAGAGTGTCTGGTATGATGCTGTTTGGTTCTAGGAGAACAATGCTGATAACACACAATGTTTATAGTTACTGCTATACAAGAGCTGCTCGGCTCTTGTGAGGCCCCATCTGGAGTACTGCGTCCAAGTGTGGAGCCCCCAGTACAAAAAAGACAGGGAGCTGTTGGAAAGGGTCCAGAGAAGGGCCACAACTATGATCAAGGGACTGGAGCACCTCCCCTATGAGGACAGGCTGAGGGAGCTGGGCTTGTTCAGTCTGGAGAAAAGAAGGCTGTGGGGTGACCTCACTGCAGCATTTCAATACCTAAAGGGAGCCTACAAACAGGAGGGGAATCAACTCTTTGAAAGGGTAGATAATGGCAGGACGAGCAGAAATGGTTTTAAGTTGAGGGAAGGGAGATTTAGGTTGGACGTCAGGGGAAGTTCTTTACAGAGAGAGTGGTGAGGTGCTGGAACAGGCTGCCCAGAGAGGTTGTGGACACCCTGTCCCTGGAAGTATTCAAGGTCAGGTTGGATGGGGCCCTGGGCAGCCTGGTCTAGCATTAAATGAGAAGGTTGGTGACCCTGCATGTGGCAGGGAGGTTGGAGATTGATGATCCTTGAGGTCCCTTCCAACCCTGGTCATTCTGTAAGCAGTGTTGTACAAAGCCACAGCAGGAAAAGGGCCCAAGGAACTAGGAAGGAACAGAATTAGGACAGCTGATTTAAACTGGCCAAAGTGATATTCCATACCATATGGCATCACGTGGAAGGTGTTTTGAAGGGGGTGGGAGTTCATCTCACTCAATTCCATTGCTCGGGGAGCTAGCTGGGAATTGGCTGGGGGGTGGTAAGCTACTGCTTGTGCATCACCTGTTATATACATTTATCTATCTACCCAGTCACAACTATCTTCCTTTTCCTTTTTTATCTTAGTAAATAGTTTTATCTCATCCCACAAGTTCTCCATTACTTTTTTATTATTTTCTCTCCCATCCCACTGGGAAGAGGGGCGTGAGCGAACAACTGTGTGCTGCCCAGCCACCTGCCAGGTTAAACCACAACATCCTTCAATAAATTTATATTGATTAATTAAAAGGATGAATTAGTTCACTACCTTTTCATCATCTCCATATCCAGAGTAACAGCTAACGGTGAAATAGCGCAGCAGATCCAAACTATCATCTTGATAGTCTCCGTTCACTCCCCGCAATAGAGCTTCCCTGTGGTTATCATACCTGGCAAAAATCAATAATGTAAAGAAAATGAATACTCTCCAATAACAGTAAGACACAAGTAACATGTAAAAGCACGTGTGTTGCTTCACTCCACATTTGCTGTGCTGGGAAGGAGGGTTATCAGCAGTTTTGGAGCAACAGGCAGGGTTGGGCTGTATGTAAGGGAGAAACTACCCTCTGCACAGTCATTGCTGTTAGGGATGGAACGATAAAGAGTCTCTGGGTGAGGATCAAGGGGACAGACAGCAGAGGAGATGTAGTTGTGGGTGCCTACTATTGTGTCCATGACATCCAGGATGATGGCATGGATGTGTTGTTCTATAGGCAATTAGAAATGTCTGGATCAGTAAACCTCATCCTTTTGGGAAACTTCAATTTCCCAGGAATAAATTGGGAATATCACGCTGTCATCACAAATAAAGTGGCAGCTGAGGAAGTGTAAGGCAGGACATTAGAAAAAGTTTCTCTCCTGTGAGGGTGGTCAAGCTCTCAAACAGACTTCCTGGTGAGACAGTTGATGCCCCATGCCTGTCAGAGTTCAGGAGGTACTTGGGTAATGCCCTCAATAACATGCTTTAACTTTTGGTTAGCCTGATGATCAGGTACTTGGACCTGGTGATCTGTGAAGGTCTCTTCCAACTGAACTATTCTATACAAAGTATAGCTGTTCAGGGTTTCAGCTGGGATACAGCTGATGTTCTTCACAGTATCTGCTATGATGCTGTGTTTTGGCATTGGGAGAAAAACAATGTCAGTAACACTGCAATGATTTAGCTGTTGCTGAGCAGTGCTGTACAGAACCAAGGATATTTCAGATCCTCACACTGCCCTGCCAGTGAGGTGTTAGGGGTACACAAAGAACTTAGGAAGGACAGAACCAGGACAGCGACCCAAACTGCCAAAGGAACATCCCATACCACATCGTGTTCATGCTGAACAACCAAACAGGATGGAGGTTTGGTCCAGGGTTGTCTTACCTGCGGACTGACTGGGCATTAGTCAGCTAGTGGTTAGCAATTGTGTTGAGCAACACTGGTTCTGTATATTCTTCTATCACTATCATCTTTTTATTCCTTCCTTTTCTAAGTTATTAAGCTGTCTTAATACCTCAACCCACAGGTTTTATCTTGTTTTCCCAATTCTCACCCCTGTCCCACTAGGGGGAGTGAGTGAAGGGCTGCATGGTGCTGCTGCTGGGCACCTCACTTTCTGGAATTTGTGTCTCATACACAAGTCTTCAGACCAAAAAAGGGCTGAGTGAGTAAACACTACCTGCAGACCTTCACTTTACTTTCTATAATATCTACAGTAGCAACTTCCCAACAAACACATTTGAGCAAGCTGCTACAATGAGCTTTCAAAAGCAGGTAGGACATGATCCGAATAATCCAATACTTACGGAAATGGAAAAAAAAAAAAGAAAGAAAGAAAGAAAGAAAGAAAAAAACAAGCACGAGCTATTATATTAGAAGTGAAAAACTACTTTTCTTTATAGAAAGACGAACTTAGCGGAGGTGCTCTTGGCTTCATAAGCTGGATGCTTCAGCCCACTTGAAAAACATGCTATGCAGAATATTTGAACTCACAATCTCTCACAAAGAGACGTTTGTGCATATTTCAAACTAGGACCATTACAGGAACACAGGCAAAGAGGCTGTGGTGATACCAGATGAGCAGGTGGATACCAACGCCTACCTGTGAGGCAAAGAGATGCCAGCACCAGCAGCTCCTCAGCGCTCACCCCATCACACTGCAGAAAGCAGTGAGACACCCCATCCCAGCGACACTTAAGGTCGGGCTGGGCCAGGCTCTGGGCACACAGATTTAGCTGTAGGTGATCTCGTTCGATGCAGGGGAGCCAGACTAGGTGACCTTCGGGGGTGTGTTCCAACTCAAATGATTCCATGAAAGAAACCATCCTTAGCGCAGGGCAAAGCACGGCTAGGGCCAACCCACAGCCCAGACCTCCAACCAAGCCAGGGAGTGGAGAACTCTAAGTCCTTGCTGCGAGAGCAAGGGAAGGGAAAAAAAGCCAAGCGACATTAACAGAAAACAAACGAAATGCAAGAAGCAACACAGGCACACAAAAGTATCTTCAAGCCCATTACCGGCTGGATTTACTCACCAGGCTCTCTCCTGAGGGTCACTGAGCACATCGTACGCCGCCTGGATTAACTTGAACTGTTCTGCGGCTTCCTCGGCGTTCTCGAGGTTTTTATCTGCGAATTAAATGAATTAATCGTCAACAACTCAGCAGACCCCTCACGCAAACAGGAAAGGCGCCGCTGCCACACGGCACGGGGACCGCAGCCCCGGCTCACCGCTCCCAGACCGGAGGCACCCGCGAGCCTTTACGAGCCCCGATCCCCCCAGGGGTTTCTCCGTTCCCCACGCGGCCCGGTCGCCCTCTCCCCGGCCCGGCCTCCCCTCCCCTTCAGGCCCGCAGCAGGCCGGGCCCGCGGAGCGCCGTACCCGGGTGCCAGCGCAGCGCCAGCCGCCGGTAGGCCCGCTTCAGCTCCTCCTCGGCCGCGTCGCGCCGCACGCCCAGCACCTCGTAGTGGCACCTCATGGCGGCGGGGCCGCGCGCGAGGAGAGCCGGCCGGCAGCGAGAGCGGGGCAGCGGGCGGGAACGGGAGGAGCCGGCTGCGACGCCGTACGGAGCGCGGGCCGGGAGGAGCCGCGGCGGCGGGGGCGGGGCTGGGCGGGCGGGGCCGAGAGCGGGGCAGCGAATGGCGTTCGAGTCGCGCCGCCTCGGTGTTGCGGGTACGGGTCGGTTGGAGAGGCCGAGGGAGTGTCATCAAGGCGGCGAGGCTCTGCGGGGCAACGTGCGCGAGGGGTGGCCGAGGGCCCTGGGTGCGCCGGGCCCAGAGCAGAGGAGCTGAGGGCGGCTGCAGCTCCTCATGGGACTGTGAGCGCTGCTGCGCGGAGCTCGGGTTTGGGCTCAGCTCTTTCCAGCTCGGGATATGGTGTGATCCCGTGAGCCCTGCGCTGTGCGGCCCAGCCACGCTTTCTGACTCCTCACAGACTCACTCCTCCTGCACGCTTAGCTCCCACTCTTTTCTACATCCACTCCTGTCAAGCTGTCCCTGTGGACTGTTTTTCAGGGAAGGAGGCAGATGATGACATATTTGTGCTCTTCAAAGACTCTGGGTTTGGCCCAAGACTCTTTTTTCCTTGGATTAGCTATGCTGTGTCAACTGAGCTGGTGCCTGTGTAACTAGTCTCCCATTCCTAAGTTTTAAAGGCAATACAGAAGTGGGGGAAGATTGTGAAGGGGTACAGAAGTTTTCAAACAAAAAACAAGTCACAGAATAGGAAAGCAGAAAAAGATAATCACAGAGACCTGTGACTGTCTGCTAAAATGAATCAGGATTTATGGTTGGAATTTATATGGCTGTTTCAACTTGTCTGGTTGACAGACAAGTTACATCCTCATTTCCCCAAATATTAACTTACAAACATAGTGACTCACTTTATATCCAGCAAAAGGGCAGGGTCACTTGACAGTGTACTAAAAGCTTTACGAAAATAAAGCCCAAATTAAGAGGCAACCACACTGAAGCTTTGAAGAAATGTCAACTGCAGGGGAACCAACCTTTGAACTTCCTGCCGCTCATGAGTGTGCAGCAGGCTACAGAAGCATTTAATTTTAAGATGCAGCAGAATCAAAGCTTTTAGTTCTAACAACACTGAGTCTACTGAAAGGAAATTTTAAATGTTTAAATGGAAAAAAAATCTAAATGGAGTCACTCAACTCTGAGAAACACATATAACTGAACCAAGATAGCCTCTGTATGAAAATAAAAGTTGTCTGCATGAGCAACTGTATAAAAGTGCAGAATTCTGTTAGGCACAATTGGTGCCTGAAATCACAGGTTCCATAACATAAGAGTTACAGGCAGTTGTTTCAGGCACATGGTTTTTGTACTCAGAGGCAGTGTTTACCTTGTACTTTTAGGAAACTTGTAATTAGTTACAAAAGAACAGAAAGCTACATTATCTCTTCACCCTGGTGGAAGCTGGGTCCTACCTAGCTGATGAGATACAGAAGCTCTCATAGGCAAAGTTTTCTACTACTAATGATAAAGAAAAGACAATTAAGAAACCATTTCTCTTTGCATTTTCTAGGGACCGAGAGAAAAATTACTCATCATTCCCAACAAGAAAATTCACATAAAGTTAAAATTTCTCGAAGGATTACCTGCTGCTACCAAGGACTAGCATAGGTGACTTGAATTCCCCGTAATAAGAACACCTGTGACAAACCTGTATTTCTTGTGTGTATTACAGTAAGTTATTTCCTAGAGGTATCTGAGTGTAAGGCCAATTATCAAAAGCTGGAATATTTGGAATTCCTTATTTTTCATCTCCTATTGTCAAGTTTTTTTAAAACCCAGAATCCTCTCAAAGAAGACAAAAAGTACAAACTCAATAAAGAAATTTATCTTTGTTTACTTAAAATTGAAATCCAGTTAGTTTTACCTGCAGAAAACAAGTATTCACAATATTTTGTCAATACAGCTAAGAAATATATATATATAACACAGCTACAGAAGACTAAAAGATGACTTTGGCATCTCCACCTGTAACTTCTAGGCTTATGCTTCAGTTCGGAAAAGCTTTTTTTGCTTCTTCCTCTGAATTTTGCGTGGTTTCCTTTTATCTTTTACAATTGGCTTTGACTCTGGTTTCACAAGCTGTATTTCCACTGGCTTTTCTTCAGCTGGAGTTTCAAAGACCACTTCAGTGGGATCCTCTTCCATAAGCATTTTACTCTCCTTTTTCTTAATCTTTTGTACTTCTTTCACTTGATGTTTCTCTCTAAACTTAGCAGCCATTGACAATCTTATCAACCGTCGATGCTACAAAAATAAGGATTTAAAATAGAACATTTAAAATAACTAAGATGTAAGAAATCAGATGTTATAACAACAGGCTACATTTCTCTGCTTAACTGTCAAAATCCACAACATAATGTTACTTTTCCATTGACAGGAATTTTGCATTCATTCCATTTTCGCACAGTTACTTTGTTCTCAAACAGTTAAGGCATTACAAAGAGATTCAGGAGAAGGCACGTGTGGATCTCTTGCACATACAGCTTGCAGTCTTCAAAGTAACTCCCGAAGAGAAGACAAGGCTGCTTACCATATTTGGGGACTGATAATAGGGATTCTCATACAAAGTTGGTCCTCCAAAGCTACCCTGGAAGATTTTTATGAGATTCAGGACAAAACGAGGCCCAATTTCTACTAGAGATGCATCCTCTTCTATTATCTGCAGTAAAAGAATACTCTATTTCAAATGGATTGAATCAATGTATATGACCTCATTGGCACTTTATACTACAATATAATATAAAACTCAACTTAAATCCAAGATGCAACGCCACAGAAGTTTATAAGCTGCACTTTTACAAACACAGTTCTTCATACAGAGGAGTTCTGTTACGTTCAAGCAAGCATTTAAGAATACTACACATTTGTAAATTCCTCAGTTAGAAAGCAGGCACCCGCATACTTTGGGATAAAGCACCAAGTAAAGTTAAAAGTGAAGCTTAGGCTTTCATTACCAATTCATCTTATTAAGAGACCCATCACAGAACCACAGCTAACAAAGAGCAACAAGAACTTAATAGAACTGAAACAAATTATCTCCAAAGATACAGTAAAAGGCACCTTCTGAAAATAATTGTTTTTCTTATTGTATTGTAATTAGTGGATTTGATATAAAGTTACTCTACTGAGCAACACTGAAAGAGCTGAAAGAGACCACTAACCTGGTAATTTCGAAACCATATCCTCTTGTCTGTGATGGTGAATGTGAAAACATGATCTACAAAGGGTTGGCTTTTGGGATGGTACTGTGGTGTACTGAATATCTGAAATAAAAGGCAGCACTTCTCAATATCTGTAGTTATGAGGGTACAAGCATTAATTTAAGTTATTAAGACTCCGATTCCAGGTTGCATACAACAAACTTAAGAACAAGAGTCCCAGTGACCTTAAGAACAACTCTAATTCTTTGAGTATTTTCTGCAGACTCAATTTGTATGGTGGGGCACAAAAAGAGAAATTAAAATAACTTACGGAAGAATTTCCAAGCTACACACTGACCTGAATAAACAATTCCTTCAGCAAGGCATAGTGTGGCTCCTTGTCAAAAGTCTACAACGGAAAAAACAAAATTTTAGATACAAAGATAAATGCATGAGTAACGTAAAGAAAATGGACATGTAATACATTAAATATAAATATTACACTTACTGGATCAAAGGACAGAAGGGGCCGTGAGCCTCTTAAGCAGTTTCCTGTCATCTTCAATTCTGCCAGTGTATGTACTAGTGATTTTTTTTTTTTAAAAAAGAGATCATTACTTAGATAAAGCTGTACAGAAAAGAAAGTAAGAGTCTAAACAAAGTAATATCAAACAACTTACTGTTCTGCACTAAGAATTTAGCTGATGGTCCTTGTGGAGTATTTGAAAGCCTGCAGAACAGAGACAGAAGAAAGAAAATAAAAATCTTAAGAGCAGCCATAAAGTTACATTGGGTATCTACAGTACACTCCAACAAATTATTTCCGTATGGAAGCAATTTCAGTCGCTTTTACAGCAGTACTGATTCCTTTAGGATACATATGCATACTTGCTTTCTGAACAATTTTGTAAAATGTTTTTGTAGTCTGTGGAAACAACTCCATGTTGTAAACTTTCACTACCTACAACAGAAGTGCAGTATTCTTTAGGACTTAACTAAGCACTATTTCAAGCAGCCTCACTATTACAGCAACAAACTTTAGGTAGAAGCATTGCCAATGGTATATATAAATGCAATTAACAAACAAAAAGCAGTATTTACTTACCACATATAAAGATCTTGTTTCTTTTTAGCTTCAAAGAAGATGCACTTATTACAGTTTTTCATTTCACATACCTACACAAAATATATCAAAGAGCTATTTGTACAGTCACGAAGACATTTCAGAAACTTTCCATATTAATTTCTAATGTCTCTTAATCAAAAGATAACTTTCCTTTGGCATTAGCACCTTTTCAGTATCAATTTTCATTTATGGTGTTACACAACTCTATAACTAGTAACAGGTCTTTTGAGCTTGGATACCTCTTGCACACAAAAAATAAAAATTAAAATCAGAATTACCTCATTAATTACAAACAACTTGTCTTTGCGGTCCATTTTAGTATCTGGAAAACAAAAACAATGTTGAGAAGGCCTGAACACCAAATTAAAACACAGAATTATAGAGTTTGCCCAAGTTTTCACTGCTGTGAACGGAAGATCAACTATCAAGGGCTTTTTAGCCATGTCATGCTGTCATAGAATATCCTGAGTTGCAAAAGATCCACAAATATCACGGAGTCCAATTCCTGGCTTCAATCATTTGTTCAATCCAATTGTAAATAAGCCTAGTTTGTTATCATGTATTTTTAGAATTCTAGAATGTGTCCTAGGATGCTTTTCTGTACCGTAACAGATAACCAGACTATATTTTATATGTCCCTTTCTTCACAAAGTCAGATTTCCACTAAAAATCCTGATAACTTTACACAGCAGGATGCTATAATGAAATTGGATAATAATACATGACAAAAGCACACTTACAAGACAAAAGCCATAAGAGTAATCTCTCAGAGAATACAAGGATATAGCGTATGCTGTATTTGTTGGCTGAAAAAGTGTTTGTTCTTTGCTTAGGATAAGAGGCTACACTTTCATCAAAACAATTACCTATCACATTTTTAAAATAACAGATTCTTAGAAGTACTTGGTTTAAGATAACTCAGCAAATGCACTGAGAATAATGCTCAGCCCTACCTGCTTTAGAATGAGGCATCAGTGTTCTTAAGTCTTGCATTAAGTGCCTCGTTCTGAAATTAATTCCACGGGAAGAGAAAATAAGCACCCTCTCCTTGTTCTTCCATTTACCCTAAAAAAAAAGAGACAAAAACATAAGTAAGAAATTTAATTTTCTTGAAGTATCTTACAACACAGCAATAAAAGACATCTGAACTGCAGTAACAGAAAAGCACAGCAAGGGCATTCATAGCAATCTCACAACCTGCACAGAACCTCCAGCTTTGCAAAGGTTCGACTTTTTACATAACTGCTCACCACGATGCTTCATGAGGTTCCCACGTGAAAGCCTTTCGCTACTACAAAAGGCATATAAAAACATTAAGAAGTCCACACACGGTGGATGTCCTAAAAAGAGCCCTCCTCCTCTGCAGGAGGACCCGACCCCCCCGAGCGGGCACAGGAACACGGCCCCTTCGGACGAGCACGCGACACGGTGCAGCATGCTTCAATGAAAAACAAGCAGCAGCACCTAACCGCCATTTCTGGGACCCCCTCAGAATAAGTCCGACACGAAGCACACGCAATATCGCCTGGATATAACGGCCCTGTAGGCGTTTCTGAAACGTTTTTTAGCTCGTGGTAACGCAGCTTAACGGAACGGCCCACAGCAGTGCTTCTTTGCGCAGCTTCACGGGAGCCTCACCATCAGATGCCGCTTTTGCTCGCAGTTACGTTACAAGAGGACTGCAACACATCCCCGTAACCCCGCGCAGCTGCTGAGCTCCCATCGGCACCCCGAGTCCCAGCGCCGCCCAGCTCGGCCCAGCGCACCGCACCGCACCGCGCCGCTACCTGAGAGACGGGCGCCGGGACGCTGTACTCCTCCGGGGCCGCTCCCTCCGGGCCAGCCTTAGCGGCCGGCTCGGATCCGGTCGGAGCTCCCTTCGCTCGCTTCTTCGGCCGGCCAGCAGCCACCAACTCACGCTTCCTCTTGGCCGCCGCCATCTTGGAAGCACCGCGCCGTGCGCCGCTCGCACTTCCGTCCGCCCCTCGCGCCACCGGAAGTGCCCGCGCCGTTGGTTGCCGTGGCTTCCGGCCCCCTGTAGGCCCCGTCAGGCCTCGGTAGGCCTCGTCAGGCACAGTCGGGCTCCGCCGGGGCCCGCCATGCCTTTTTCCACACAGTCGCCTGCCAGTAGCGAGCAGTATGTCCTGACGGCCAGCCTGGACAACGCCCGCAATTTGTCCAGCCTCCTCAGGGCCGTCCACTTCCAGGATCACGCCACTTGTTTCGCCACAGCCAACGGCCTTCGGGTGACCGTGGAGGATGCTAAATGCATTCAGGCCAATGCTTTTATCCAGGTAGGGGCTACAGGCTTAGCTGCTTCCAGTGAGGCCGTGGTTAACGGTGAGAAGGGGCTGGCAGCGGTGCTATGGACTTGATGAAAGCTCAAATTATGTGGTAGAATTGGCGTACAGAAGATTATCTGTGGGGAAAGGGTAGCTTTAGTACAGTCATGGAGTAGTTGCAGAAGCTGATGTGAGGAAGATGCAGTGATCAGAATGTGGCCGTTCATGAATCATGTCATGTTTGGAGATGGGATCTTACAGATCACCTACTGCCAAACCCTGCCGAGGACAGATCATAAAATCATTCATGTTGGAAAAAACCTTGATAGAGTGAGAGGTAATGGCCTCAAGTTGTGCCAGGGGAGGTTTATGTTGGACGTAAGGAAGAACTTGGAAAGAGTAGTGAGGTACTGGAACAGACTGCCCAGGGAAGTGAAGTCATCATCCCTGGAGGTATTCAATAAATGAGGAGATGTAGTACTGAAGGACGTGGTTTAAGGAGTGTGGTGGGGTAGGGTTGGACTGGATGATCTCAACAGTCTTTTCCAACTTTCATGATTCTGTGCTAACTCCAGCCATCAACCTGACCTCCTGAGTCTCACCATTAACCCAGGTCTTCTAATGCCATATCCACATGTTTCTTAAGCATCTCCACCACTGCGATGAGCAGCCTGTTCTAATGCTTGACCACCCTCTCCTGGAAGAGATTCTTCCTCATATCCAACCTAAGCCTCTCCTTCTGCAACTTGATATCATTTCCTTGCACCTTGTCAATTGTACCTAAGAAAAGAGACAAACACCTCCATCACTGTGATCATGTTTCAGGTAGTTAGTTAGAAGAGAGTGAAGAGATCTCCCCTCAGTCTGCTCTTCTGCAGATTAAACAACCCTACTCCTCATAAGCCACTCCTCATATGTGTTGTTTTTTAGACCCATCAGCAGCCTTTTTGCTCTTCTCGGCAGAGGCTCAAGTTGTCAGGACTGAAAGACCAAACTCAGTGACTGGTTTATTCATACATGCTTGCTTGCTTCCATTAAAGTGTTAGCACCTGTTAAGCCAGTGGCTCCTTGTAGCCATGCCATTCCTAGGTTCACGAGCGTGTTCCTCTGAGATTGTTGAGCTTTTAGGTGAATTCACCATGCCTGCTGCTCATTATGTTGCTGGGAATCAACTGCTTTGTGGTAGTTACCAGAAGAGAGTACTGGGGAAAAACACAAACAAGCAGTCATTTGAACAGCTTTTGAAAGAAAAGTCCATCCTGTCAGTCTCACCTCTGTGCCAGCAAAGATCATGGAGCAGATCCTCCTTGAAGCTATGCTAAGGCACATGGAAGGCAGGGAGGTGAAGGTAGGCAGTGGTAGGCTTTACTGCTCGTAGTTTGTTTTAATCTATAATAAAAAAGTGTTAATGTGTTCTTGGTTATACATTACTACTTTATTTAAACTGTAACTTGATTTATTATACTGTTTTTTGAGGATGAAGACTGATTTTTTTTCAGTGGTTACTGTGTTACGTGTAGAAAATACTGCATGTTACAGTGGTCTCTGAAAATGTAAGACATGAATAAACTGTAAAGTAATTG
This sequence comes from Phasianus colchicus, assembly GCF_987193195.1. Lineage (NCBI taxonomy): Eukaryota > Metazoa > Chordata > Aves > Galliformes > Phasianidae > Phasianus > Phasianus colchicus. The sequence goes on from NC_143476.1 coordinate 81,370,364, forward strand.
AAAAAGCTTCGCTGTCTTCATCTCTTTCTTTTCTCCCAAAGGCAGAAATTTTTCAGGAATTTCATGTTCAGGAAGAATCAGTGATGTTCCGAATCAATCTGGCAGTTCTTCTTGACTGCTTGACCATTTTTGGTGCCAGTTCTTTGCCAGGTATAGTGCATACCTTGACCATATGTATGTATAACCTGTAATCACACAATGAAACCTGTGCTTATCCATTGTGAGCTATCCAGTCTTAGCAAAACTTCTGACTTCTTCACCTCAAGCTCTTCTGAGGGTAGAAGCTCTCACCATTAAGCAGCTTCCATTGCACTTTAGAACTTGTTGATCAAGTGTCCCTTTGCTGTGAACCGTAGAAGTAGTCACACTGAGAGAGAGCTTGGAATATAACTTGGAATTCCTTAAAATTAAAAATTGTGTCTCAACTCAGTAGCAAATGTGCTCTGTTTTCTATTATTTCTACGGCTTGTGCAACTTTGGAATATCCTGAAGCCTAAAAAACATTAACAAGGGTGTTTGTGAGTTAGGAAATGTTCTGGTGCAGATTACTGGGCTTGAAGAGGCCTGCAGCAGTTCCAGGTAGGACCATCAATTCACTGTGCTCTTGCTCCCAAAGCAGTAGCTGTTGTTGTGTGTCACTCTCTGTTCACTTCCCTCTTCCCAATATCCCTGCCTTACGCTTTGTGAATATTTATCTGCACTGTGCAGATAAGGTACTGAGGCATATTACTTTCCTAAGGTCTTGCAAGAAATCTGGCTGAATTGGGTAGCACTTCAGGTACTGTAAGTAAACCATCTTAGCCCCAGAGCATACTTCTTTGGTGAACAGAGCATTTCTGAACTTGTTGATCAAATGTGTGAATTATGAAATCCAAATGTTTGTTAGATTACAGAATCACGAAAATGGCGTGGGTTGGCAGAGACCTTTAAAATCACCCAGTTTGAATGTCCTGCCATGGGCTGGCTGCCCCCATCACCTCAGGCTGCCTAGGGCCCCATCCAACCCTGCCTTGCATGCTTCCAGGGATGGGGCACCACAGCTCTCTGGGCAGCAGTGCCAGCGCATCACTTCCCTCTGAGTAAAGAATTTCTTCCTTACATCTAACCTAAGTCTCCCCTCTAATGTGGGAAATTGCCTTCACAGTTATGTACATTGCTTTATAAAGAATTATATTGCTTTAAAAAAAATTAGGGAAATTTTATTTCCTGGAAGTTTTTTCTTCTCCTTACTTAAGGAGAGTTCAAAAAGAAGTTTTCATAAGCAAAGATAGTTACAAGTTAGCTTAGCTTTGTGGATCCTATGGGATGCACTGTATACTCGTGTGGAGTAGACTGAAAGGATGTGGGCTTTCACATGCTGCTTTACCACTGGAACTATGTATTGAACTCCAGATTCCTCTGCTGTTCCTGTTGTGATTCTGACCTAAAGACTTAAACCAGCTGTGCTGAACTGCACTGTGATTTTAGTAACCTAAACATTCAGATATTTAGCAAAAGGAGGATACAACCATATTGCAAGCTAAGCTGTGTTGTGTTTGGGTGTGCTATATGACAGGAAAACCTGAATTTCCTGAAGTGATCAGAGGCCCTAGTGGATATTCTCTGAACAAGTATTTCATTCTCCTTTTCAGGAACATCAACAGCTCTTCGGATGTGTTACCGTGGTTATGGCAATCCCTTGATGTTGTTCTTAGAAGAAGGAGGAGTAGTGACAGTGTGCAGAATTAACACTCAAGAACCTGAGGACTTGTTAGACTTTAATTTCTGCAGTACCAACGTCATCAATAAAATTATCCTGCAGTCAGAGGGGCTGCGAGAAGCATTTTCTGAACTTGATATGACCAGTGAAGTTCTGCAGATTACCATGTCTCCAGAAAAACCATATTTCAGGTACTGGAAACTATGTTTTCAACTCAAATGTTCCTGCTTTTCGTTTTTGCATTTCCCTGGGTAAGGACTGGAAGTATACAGGATGAAGAGGAGGGAGCTCTTACAGAGTATTAGTTCATTTCAAGGAGAAATGTACTGAATGTAGCAAATCACAGTATATAATCTCATTAACCTAATAAGGAATACATTGCCAAACTGGTAAAAACTATTCTAATGGTCACAGTTTAGCATTTTTAGTCAAATAAAGTGAAACAAATGGTAGTGTTTTGTAAAATAGCTGTAGTAATATGCAAGCTGACTGCTTCTGACAGATTTTTAGGAGAAGTCCTTAAGAGAATTAGAATCTGGGGTTGTTGGTTGATAAAAGACTCAACATGAGCCGACAGTGTGTGCTTGCAGCCCAGAAGGTATCTTGAGTTGCATTATGAGAAGCATGACCAGCAGGTTGAGGGAGGTGATTCTGTCCCTTTTCACTGCTCTCATGAGAACCCACCTGGAAAACTGCATCGAGTTCTGGAGCCCTCAACACAAGAAGGACATGCACCTCCCCTACAGGGAAAGGCTGAGAGAGCTGGACTTTTCAGCCTGGGGAAGTCTCTGGGGTACCTTATAGTGGCCTTCCAGTATTTGAAGGGGGCCTACACAAAAGTTGTGGAGGGACTTTTTATGCAGCATGTAGCAACAGGATGAGCGGAAGTGCCTTTAAGCTGGAAGAGGGTAGATTTAGATTAGATATTAAGAAGAAATTCTTTACTGTGAGGGTCGTGACACACTGGAACAGGTTGCGCAGAGAGGTTGTGGATGCCCCCTCCCTGGAAGCATTCTAGGCCAGGCTGGATGGGGCTGTGAGCATCCTGGTCTAGTGGAAGGTGTCCCTATAGCAGACAGATTGGAACTAGATCCCAATCAGTTCTGTGATTTTTTGTAGCTGCTATCAGTTGTTATGGGATGGTGCCTTTTGTCTTGCAGGTTATCCACTTTTGGAAACGCAGGAAGTGCACATCTGGACTATCCCAAGGATTCAGATTTAATGGAAGCATTCCACTGTAACCAAACCCAGACAAACAGGTCAGTAAGTCCATGATCAGTGCACTCTGTAGCAGCTCATTCATTTGCAATAGAAAATGAAAAAAGCTGATTTTGTGTTACTCTAGTAAAATTCTGTGTCTCTGATCAAAAGCTAAGTGGTAGCAATATCTAACTAATGAAGTTACCCTAAAAAGATTAACACAGTGTGATGCTAATTATTTTGTAGTCATTCTGATGAGTTTAGTTGGGGATAGCGTTTCAGCTACTCCTTATGTGCCTTTTTTGAATGCCATTTTTCTCCCCTACAGGTACAAGATTTCTTTGCTTAAACCATCTACAAAGGCACTGGCTTTATCTTGTAAAGTCTCCATTCGAACTGATAACCGAGGATTTCTTTCACTGCAGTATATGATTAGGAATGAAGATGGACAGATCTGTTTTGTAGAATACTATTGTTGCCCCAATGAGGAAATCACTGAAGCAGAATTGTAGTTGCATATTCTGATTCTAGTGTCTGTATTATATTTATGAATATATGAAGTGTTGTATGTTTATAATACTGATTGAAATCTGTAAAGAGAGATTGGTAATATGTATTTTTTTTACAGCTGTGGGATTAAAAATAAGAAGTCTTCTTTCATAAATTTCCCTGCCACTGTTTCTCAGCCTTGACACACAAAAAAAGCAGAAAGTAGTATTAATCTTCAAAAGTCACAGATACCATACACGTTAAAACTGTCTCCTTGTAATATGCTGCTGTCATTTACAGCACTGTCCAAGCATTTTTGTTTGTGTTTTGGCTTTTCTGGCTTTGTGGTATGGCTTGTTCTAAGCAATTACAGAAGGGGAAGTGTGAGTACTAGCTGTATGTTAAACAGCCAGTTAACTTCCAATTACCTAATTTGTCATTCTCTTGAAAGAGAATGACATTTTCAGTTTCATTTCATAATAGCAGCAGGTACCTTCTTTTTGCAAACACTGACATGGTGTTTTGGTAAAACTAATGGGCTTCTCATCATAGAATCATAGAATGACTTGGGTTGGAAGGGACCTCTGGGATCATCAACTTCTAACCCCCCACTACAGGCAGGGTTACCAACGGTTAGATTAAGTACCAGAGCAGATTGCCCAGGGCCCCATCTAACCTGGCCTAAAACACCTCCAGGTATGCATTCATGTTATACTTATGTTATGTTTTTCTTCAACCAGATCCTGGGTCCTTCTCAGCAGGGCTGCTCTCAAGGAGTTCTTCCAGTTTGTATACACATCTGGGGTTACCTCAAACCAAGTGGAAAACCTTGCAGTTTGCTTTTTTGAACCTTGTTAGTTTCACAAAGGCACACTTTTCAAGTTGATCGAGTTCCCTCTTGATGGCATTCCTTCCTTCTGCTGTATCAACTGCACCCCTCAGCTTGGTGTCATCAGCAAACTTGCTCAGGTTACACTCAGTTGGGATGTGTACCCTGTGCCAGGTGTGCTGCAGTCATAGTGCAGCAGTCACTGGGTTCACAGTGTTCTGTCCCTTCTCCTCCAGAGATGGTGGCAGTGCAGTCCCAAGCACACAAAATTCCACCATACATTCCATTAGCTTGCAATCCGAGAGCATGCACAGGGATAGCATCTGAATTCATTTTAGAGTGTTTGGTCCCCCTGCTCTGGCTTTGGTATTGTCCCTACTGGCACTAGAATGCTCACAGTGAAGAACAGTGAAGAACAGAGATGCAGTGCATGCTGACAGAATTGTTATGCTGCTCCTTTCTTATCCGTGTTGCATTTCCTTTGCCTAATTCAGGGAAATGCAGAACCTTGTAAGCCATCATCCCCAGGAGACAGAAGAGATTCAGGTCCTGGTTTAGCGTAATTACTGTTGGCTCATTTATCTGAATGAGCAACCTGGGAGGAAGGCAGCATATGCACATCTTCCTCTTCCAGATGACTCACATCTCCGTCTTAGTTCTGCATTCACTACCTCATCCAACAATACTTTGGTGCAGGACTCCATGAACAAAGCCACCTTGGAGATTTTTCAGCCATTCTTCAAGCTGTTCCCCCAAATCCATGACAGAGAGCTGCAAGAAACAGATTACTGTGTGCAAGGGAGGTGGCCACCCATACCAGTGCCCATGAGCAGCCATGGTCCAGGTCAGTTCTTGTGGGGCCACAGCTCTGCCAGAGGCACATGAGTAGACATTGGGCTTCCCAGCATCCTGCCTGGAGGCTGGCAGAAGGGATGTTTAAAGTTCCTGATGAACTTAGAAGCCTCTTGCTCCTATAAGACAGTGGGCTAGTCCAAAAATGAGCAAGCTAGCAGAAAGCAGAAGTCATCAAAGAAAACCGTGCATTTACAGAATTAGTTTATGTATTCGTACGTTGTGGATTTTACCCTGTAAGTACCAATAGATTATAGTGCTTTTATACAACAACAGAAGTAGCAAGCTGCAATGATTCTGCTTGCTTGAAGAGCAGCAGACACTCAAGCAGATGCTTTTCTTCTAGCCATTTGCACACAATCTCTGCAGTCCCAAGACCAGAGGAGTGAATGTTTAGGTTCACAGGTGTTCCCCCGGGGGCTGTACTTATGGCCCAGGTCAGGCTACTCCTGCCCACATTGAACCTTCCCAGCAGGGAAAGCACCAGGTGCTGTGAGGTTGGGGTTTGCACTGCTGGAAGCTCACTTTGCAGAATGCTGGGCAGTCTATACAGAGGAAAGGAGTAGGGCTGTCCTGTAGGAGCTAAGGGTGCTTTTACCTCTTCATGGCGCTGAGGGGCGCATTCCCTGCAAGCAGCCACAATCCAGGTGTGCACCAGTGATTCCAGACAAGCGGTGCTGCCCATAGATGCCTGTGGAATGGGCTGGAGCTGGTATTGGAGGCCCCTTCTCCCTGCTGCAGACTATGCCCTGGTGCTGCAGAGATGAGACGCAGTGTGCCAAGCTGCAGAGTCTGCTGCTTCAAAACCCAGGCAGGGCACCAGTGGAAAGAGCCGTGACACAGCCTGGGCTTGTGTGCTGTGGTGGCTGTGCCATGGCCATGCTCCTCGGAGCAGCCAGGCACAGGTTAATGCCAGGACACTCTGCAGCTGAGGTCCTGGGTGGTAGCACTGAACCAGCAAGGAGAGGGACTGGGAAGAGGAGGCACAGAAGGGTGCTGGGTGCACAGAGCTGCACATTGACCCTTTCAGGACTACAAGCCCAAGCTGGGAAATCATGTAGGGCATACTCTGATTTGGAGAGGAACACAATGCAAGTCACATTAGCCAAAGCATGTGAAGAAGAGAGTCTCACTTCCATATCCTCCAGCAGGTTTAAAACCACTGCAGGTGTCATGCAGCCCTGTCTGGTACTGCAGGGCTTCCAGGATCCGCTGCAAGCCCCACTGCTTCCCCCACACTGCAGCCTCTCAGCTGGCACCCAGCTCTGCAACATCTGCACAGCTGTGCCAAGCCAAACTGCTCAGCACAGCACTGCTGCTTTAGGAGCTAAAACCCAGAGGAGCTATTTCTAGGGCTGAGGGCAGCCCAGACCTCTGTGTTTTGAGCCTTCCTTCCCTAGAACTCTCCAGCTGGAAGGGGCTCAGCAGAGAAGGTTTTATCTTTGTCTCTTCCTTATGGTTTTGTTAGGAAAATGCAGCTTAATCCAGCGCTCTTCTTGCTTCCCAGCCTTTTTTTTTCAGGGATACAAAAGCAGACAAACACTTTTGGACAGGGCTTTGGCACATGGACGGCACTTGGTGCTAGATGAACACTCGGGCTGCCAGCACAGCCACCACTGGGGGGCGCTTTAGTTCAGCTCGAAGGGCAGAGCAGCCACGTGGCAGCAGAGCCCGCGGCCGGACACAGCTGGCTGGGTGCTGCTCGCCTCCGAGGGCGGCCAGAGGCAGGCGCCATCCCGCAGCCCTGCTCCTAGCAGCAGAGCTCCTGGAAGTGATGAGGTCAGTGAGCTGTGCCTGTTTCCAATCTTCAGCTGCTGGTAGGAGGCCCCATTACCAACCGTCTGAGCATTTCAGGCTGGTGGAAAATGTAAGGGGAGGGCCAGCACCAGGAACCTGGACAGAGCAGCATTTGAGGTTTTTAAATCATGGACTGAAAAATTGATGACTGTGTAAATATCTGTGTTAAACTCATCAAACAGCGGCCTGCCAGAGCAGCCAAAGGCTTGTACACCGTGATGTGTTGCCTTAAGATGCTTCAGGAATGACACGCTGTATCACAGACATACTATACTCTCCTGAAGCCAACGCTGGGACAGGACTTGGCATTTTCAGGACTAAATGCACAAACCTGAACCACTTGTACAAAGGGGCAAATCTCATGTCAGTGAGATGCTGTTCCACAATCCCATCACTGAGTTTGTGAGATAGAGGCTGCCATTTCTCTTAGAAAACCTTCTGTCCCATGGTATCACAGCACAGGAGAACATGGCCCTTTACAGGTATCTGACAAAGTGCTCCACTTGCCAGACAGTCTGCAGCAGGAGCTTTCTGCAGCACATCTTGAACCTCTTTAAATAGGGGAAACTTACTAACACAGCTTTGAATTCCTTTTAGCTGCAGTTCACCATGGCATGTAATTCTAAGAATGGTATTAACAATCATTTTCATAAAAAGAGAGTTGTTATTGTCCAGAAAAGAAAACAAAAAGTATGGTTACAGTCTGTGTTTAGTATCTCTTACTTATTTCCAGATGGATTCAAATAGGCAGATGTAAGAAATTTGGGACATTCATTTCTATGAGGTGTTTTGCTAGGGGCTGGCTCGAGCTCACAAGTTTAACTGCTGACCCACATTTAGAGAACAAGACCATTGAAAGTTTCAAGGTAATCAAACTCTGGATCTGTTGCTTGACATTAAATGCAGTGCACTTTTACTGCTCTGTGCGGCAGATCAAAACCAGAGCACACAGAGGATTTAAGCCACTGATCTGGCTTCAAACCTTGCACCAGTTCATATTTGTTCGGAAAATAGTACTCAGTTTTATGCCTGTGTCTGCAGAATTTGTGCTGGGTTACATCATGTCTGTCTATGCCGTTGCTTTGTGCCTCACACACAGCTCCTCCAGGACCCTTCCTACCCGTTTCTTCCACACCCTGCACAATGGCCTGCAGTGCAGCTGCTGGGCTGCCAGCAGTGGCAAACAGCTGAAAGCACCAGAGGCTGCTCCCGCTCCAGGCCCTGCCCCACAGCGGGAGGTGTGACCTTACTAATCCATCAGCAATCAGCAATTAAATCATTAATATACAATGTGAAATGACTCAAATCTGGCCTGCCAGGTGATCTCACTGTACTTATTCTGTACAGCAGTCTCACTTTCAGCACTCTTGTTCAAAAGAAATACACTACTAAGAAGCTTAGAGAAATTTTGTACACAGTCAAAAGAGCTACTTGACCCTCAGGATACTGCAAAACATGGTGCAATTCCTGCCATTTATGTGGCTTGCCCTGAGACAAAAAGACATAATTAGCAAGTTAGTTACTGAAAAAACTTATTTTTCCAATAAAGCTTGAGTGAGAGATGATAAAAAGAGTATCAGTCAATCCTGATATGTACAGAGAAGTTCACATACACAGATATGCATGTGCACACCCATACAGACATGCCCACAAATACATTTCCACTGTAGTTCCGTGTACTGAGCGAAGCGCCAAGTGATAAAGGAGAGATGGGGGGCCTCACCCACCTCTGACACTTGTCTAAGGTCTTTTTAAACCCATGATTCTGTGAATGAGTCCAGTGTTGAATGGGAGAACTGTATTAGTTAAGCAGGATATGAATGTGAGAGAGAACTCTGAGCCTATCAATCCAACACAAGGCACAATCTGCCAAACTGGTTGCACAGGGTTTGGAGTGGATTCTGTTCCACCAAACAGCTTAGAGTTAATTGCAAAGTTGCAAATTCAAGGGGCACATCTGATAGTTATTTAAACATAGAATATAGGACACATTTGTACTACAGTAAAGCAGTGACTGTAGCAAGATTTCCCTCAATAAAAAAAAGTAGCTGAAGTCATAAAAAGAACCAGGATGAAAAAACTGGAAATAGTTTATTTGCTGCATAAGGAAAGTTTTTGTAAATTACATATAAAGAAACTTGCTATGCTGTAGTGTATAATTTTCAGTATTCCACAAAGATAATTGTAATAAATATACAAACCAAAACACGGTAGAAGACTAAATCCATCAGGCAACCTACAAAATGGTTCACCAGGTTTTATACTTTGCAGCAGTAGCATGCTTAAAATTTTGTTGTTCATTCTGAAGTGCTGCAGCAAAATTCTTTTCACATTTCTTCGGAGAATTTTCAAAACCGCCTAACTAGAAAATACTGTCCAAAATAAGCAGGCACTAGTTAAACCACCCAAGGAAAGTAACACCAATGTCTAACTGATGCAAAGGCATGTTTTGTTTGTTAATTTGTTTTAAAAATCCAATTTAGTTTTGCCAGGGTTAGGAATTATCTGATATAAGTACACTATGAGTCCAGCCAGCCTCTGGCACTGCTGGCTCTTGTCCTGTTATGTCTCTATATTAACTTCATACAGCTCTGGAGATTTCTCTAGTAGAGATGCATCCACTAGCAGGGAGAAAACAAATACCACAGTGAAGCTGCAAGATCGGTCAAATGGTTATACCCTCAAGTGCAGTGTGTGCTTAGAAAATGTTTTCTTAATTTCGTACTAAACTACACTGGGCATTTTTATTTGACTTCTAAATCTGAAAGTGCTGACATTCTTGATACCCCTGGCCTCTAGAAACAAAATACAGGGATTTTTGATGTCTTCTGGAGTTCTCTACCTATCATTTCTATACTTGTTGACACATCAGGCTGAACTGCATTTGACACCTCACTGCTCTGGACCACACTGACAGACACGTCTATTATTCTGTACAGATGTTGTTCGAACTGAGAACACTTCTCTGTGCTTTGCTGTTATTGAATACTTGGGGGTATAAAAAGAAATTCTAATACACGATTACCTAAAAATATTTGTTAATAAGCTTAATGCAAATATCACGTAGAAAAAATGGTTTAGTTATTAAAAAAAATTAACTAGAGGGCCAATAAAAATAGACTGAAGAGAAGATCTTTACAAAAGTGAGGTTAGGAAGTATGAGGCATTAACATTCACTGTAAACATCCTGTGTTCACTAGAATCCCTTGTCTAAAGCATATGTTCTGATTTTGTTCCTGAGCTTCATGGCCAACACTTGCATAGATAGCTAAACCTATTATAATTAGTTGCTTGTACAGACAACTTCAATAAACTACTTATTTTATCTTTTGAAATAGTTTAAGTTCAAATAAATTGTTTATTCAGGGAAATCATGAAGCATGGTAGGATTTTTATGTACTCAGTGCATTGGATGGGTTGGGACAGCCACATTATGGTGTGCTAATCTTAAATAAAATTAGGTTTCTAAGTAGAGCTGTTGGATGTTCCGGCTCACCATAAAGATCTACTTCTACTCACTGCTGCAAGGCTCACTTCTGCTCTGCCAGAGACTGCATGTGGCAAAATGTCTGGAATCTAAGTGCTGCACCATCAAGCAATTAAAATATCCCCATTAACAAGATGCAGCTTATACACAGTGCAGGAGTCCTTATGGAGAATTTCACCATTTTCCAGGTGACAAGAGTGCTTGCCTCCAGATTAACCTCCCTCTTGGAGGAAGCTAAAAAGTACTTTCAGAGTAAACATGACATGGAGTGGCCTAAGTCTGAAGAACATACTTGCATTTTGGATATGAAAAGCAGGCATGTGTTTAGTTGCTGCTAAAGCAGATGCACATGGAAAGTAGTAGAAACAAACAAATCCACCTCACAAACAACACAACAACAAAAAAGCAGCAAATTGCCAATTTTAAATCTTACGTTAAGGCAAATCTAGATAAACACCCATAAAGTATTAATAGAAATGGGGAGATTTGCTTTTTTGTTTACTTTTTCTGTGATTGGCTTTTACACATTGATAAAATTTGTTTAAGCACCTTCTGGACATCTTCATCCATTTGACCCTAGACAAGGGAAGAAAGAAGAAAAGATGATTGAATTAAAATATTTCTTGATTTTTAAAATGATTTGCAAACTATTTCTAAGGTAGAGTAATTACGTCAATTTCCCAAAAGACAGCAGTGATACATTTGTGCTTAATCAGTCAGATGTTTGGGGCAGTATGTCTTTAATATAGCCTGCAATGTTCTTAATAGTTCTGCAGCAGAAACATCTGCCATTAAAATACCAGCACTGTATAACCAGTAACACATAGCCTTACCTGCACAGCATAGAGAAGATGCATCCTGTAAACTGACACTGTTTCCTGATGTTGTTTCTTCGTTTCCTAGAAAATAGTTAAGCAGAAAGTCACAGAGCATTTAGAACTGCTGAATTCAGAAATCCCCACCCAGATGTATGGAGCTCTGCAAAAGATATGAGTAATCATCTAACGCATGCATGGAAAACCATATGAAAGACACTTCTAGCTGCCTCAAACAACATTTGCTGGGAAACAATCCACAGAAATGCTGTAATCATACCCGCCTCATATCGTACCAACCAAAAAGTTGCTAAGATGATATCAGTGGTAAGAACCACTGATGTAAAGGTGTGAAATAAGATCATACTCTGTTTATAAGTTTATCAGAAAACAAAGCAGAGAAAAGATGACAATACTCTGACAAACCAACCCTTGGCTGCAATGGAGCTTTTCCTAATGTCAGTAACCCTTTTGTCAGCAAATGCCTTCTTGGGGAAAGAGACATTTCCAAATGTCTTAATCCATTAAATTCTGTGTTAACTACTATACATTTAAACAGGGAAATCCAACCTTCTTTGTCATGATCAGACTGCCATATACCAGAAGCAGTCTTTCTAAATAAATGTTTGTACAGATGCTGTTGGGAAAGCCAGTGTAAGAGAAGGGACGAATGCTTCTGTCCTGTTTTAAATCCTATCCACTGCCCTAACACAATGTACATCTGCACTTCACAGTACTTTCCTGGCCTTTGAGCAACAGGAAATGAAGGCTCTTTACAGACTTGACTGGAATAAGAGACACCCACAGTTTGATATGTTTTTAGTGAGAAGATACCTATTAGCTACCTACCTAATTATTTCTCCCCACTGCAAGGGATTTTTTTCTTTTCTTTCTGGACTATGTGCATGTTAATTCCTCCATCTGCCTGACTTTCTTCCTGAAAAGCCAGAAATACCTTCTTCTCATCTCATCTAAAGTGAATGATTATGCTGCTTTCGACAGGCAAGCTCTTGAAAATAGCCGTAACCTGACTTAGAAGACTGGGCCTTGCATGCATGAACAAGTACAATCTTAAAACTCTCTATGCATTTCAGAATTTCAGAAAATAAACTGTTCTCCCTTATAAACACATGGTCTTGCTTGATTTGAAGCTTCACACCTTCAAGGGCTATTTTCTTCCAAAAAAGTCAAACTTATTTTAGCTTAAAAACAAAAACAGTAAGATTTCAGCTTATAATAAATGATCTTGAGAAAAAGTAAAACTCTAATCCACAGCATGTTGGCCATATTTTTCACAAATCAGAATCTCAACAGCAGATCTGATCATTACTTTGTATTACGAGTACAGGCACTTTCCTCCATTACTGATCTGAAGAAATATATACAGGAAAATAGTTTTCTTTAATTAGATTAATTTTGAAGAACAATTCATAAGTGACCTGCAGAATTTTAAGTGTTTCAGAGCATTGTAAAATCTCTGGATGAAAACTCTTTCTTGTAGTCGTTGTGCTACATTTTAAGTAAGGCACAATTAAGAATGGTGTGCACATCTACAGAGAACTGAGAGTGACAGTGGGTTTGTGAATTATTACACTTACAGTCAGTTGGTTTTGCAGCTGTTTCACTTGTTGTTGTAATGCTTCCAGCTGCTGACTTTGTCTTTTGGGGGCACTGGTTGAGTAGGAAAGCTGAGAAAGGCTGTTCAAAGCTTCTTTTAATTTGCTGACTTCCTTGGACATTTCATTTATCTAGAAAGGTGAAAAATGGGTTTTCATTAAATGCCAGAATGCATACTATATTCTCATTAATCTTATTCTTTGGGATATTTGGGACTTAAACTGAAAGAGCTGGGGAAAGGTGAAAACTCAGTGGAAAGCAGAGACACTGCATAAGCAATGAATTATAACACTTCTCTAGCTCACTCTCAGCAGTCATTCAAAATGTATTAATTAATGTATTAATTAATCTGAACAATATTTACAAAGGCTATATTTACAACCTTAGCAGATGTGGCTTCTAAACACAAGACAGCAACATACAAACAGGCTATTCACAACTTGCAAAACACATAACTTTTCATAAATAAATGTTTACAGATACAGTTGTTGCACAAGAAAAACAGTCATCATGTTGATAGAACCTGATACAAGTCAGGATACAGTAAACTTAAAATGGTTAATTTCTGCTGTTTTTTGTTATCTTCTGTTTCCCTATCTCCTGGGGAGCCTTTTTCTGCTGTACATTACACTTCTTTGACTTCAGTTACATGAACACTGCGAACCTAATCTGAACAGAAGTTAAAAGACATGAATTGAAATATGTGCACCTCTACAGGGATGGAAGATAACTATAAAATCAAATATGTCAAAGAAAAACTCCTTTGGCTAAGATTTGAGGGACAGTACTGTCACAGTAGAGATTCTTTCTTTACTCTGTGACCCCTGACACAATACACGGTTTATGGTAACCCATGACCCATCTGGTATTTTGTAGTATGGATTCATGTACTACTTTGCTGCATCAATCACTAACCTTTTTATCTTTATCCTCTTCTAGCTTTGATGAGCTTTCAGAGTATCTTTTCATTTCAAGAAGATCTTCTTGAGCTTGATGATACTTTTGATGAAGACCACTGACCTCACGTTCCTTTGCTTCAAGCAGATTATGCATACCTTCTTTCTCTTCTTTCAAATGCAAAACTTCATTTCTCAGTTGCATAACATCTAAGGACACATTTTCCTTCTCTTTGATTACATCCTTCAGTTTTGATGACAAAATACTAACTTCACCTTCTAATGAAGATTGGAGTTTTTCATATGCAGCCCTGGGTACCATTGCTTCATTAATTGCAGCTTTTTCTTCTAATAATTCCTTCTGTAGATTTCTTACTTCACTTTCCTTGTTGGTAAGTAATTCTTTGAGCTCATTTATTTCTTCTTCCATTTCCTTTACAGTACTTTTAAGTGCATTCATCACCTGCTGGTGTTCAGCAATTGGCAATGAGTTTTGTTTCTGAGTGTCTAACAGCTGCTTTAGTTCTTCTGCTTCATCTAATACTTTTGTGTACTGGGATTTCATTTCTAATAACTCATTCTCTGCTTTGTATTTCAAAGAATTTGTTACCTGCATCAGCTTCTCATGTTCATCTCTAGGTATGTAGTCCACAGCTATATCATCTAGAGTTTTTCTCTTCCTATAATCTTCAAGCTCTGCTTGTGCTTCTTTGTACAACTGGGACAATTCACTAAGTTGTCTGTTGAGCTCATCTATCATTCTGTGCATTGCATCTTTCATTTCTCCGGATTCAGTACTAGACTCTAAATGTGTCTGATTTGTCAGCTTGTCCTGTAGCCTTTTAATTTCCTCTTGTCCTTCTTTGTACCTCTCAATCAACAGTGCCTTCTCCTGATTAATGTTATCAATAACTGAACAGTATGAATTCTTTAATTCCTCACATTCTTCCACAGACAGTTTGCTTGTAACACTCTGCTCTCTTTCTTCAAACTTCTTCTGTAGTTCTCTCACTTTCTCTTTTTGTCTTTCACTTTCCTCCAGGGCTCTCTTCAGTTCTTGCCTAAGCATCTCAACTTCTTCACATGTAACCTTCAACTTACTCATCTCGGAACAAGTTTCTTCACTTTCAGAGGAAACAAGACCCAGTTTCACTTGCTTTTGTACATTTAAAACCTCTTTCACCGATTCCTCATTCTTGTTTTGAGTTTCTTGGATTTTCAGGTTAGGATCAGAGCCATTTTCGGAGATGTGTGCGTTATTCAAATGATCTGCTTCTGGGACTCTAGACTGGACCTGAGCTTCTAAGTGCTTTGTTTTGGTTTCAGAATTCTCTAATTTCCTTTGTGCATCCTTTAATTCTTCCTGGAGGTACTTTGTTTTTATTTCACTGGGGCTTGTCAACTTTTCTTGAGACTGGGTGGCATTTATAGTAGACTTCAGCTCCTGAGCTGAGAACTCGCTTTGTCTATCTGCAGTTTGATCAAACTCTTTTTGGGTTGAATGATAAGAATCTATGGTAGAATCCACTTCTTTAGGTGCTCTTTCCTGTGCAAAAATAAATCCAAACAAATGCATGATTAGAACAAATACATGGTGCTCTTTTTGTTTTCCCTTTTTTATAATAGAGTATGCAAGAAATTCTTGCCACATCCTACAGAGATGGGTAATTAAAACTCAACAGAAGCAATCTGCAGGAGAACTCAAAATCCAGGTGGTCCCATTTTATCATCTACAGTGAGGGATGGCAAAGGCTGTAACTACCAGCCTGTTCTGAAAGTCTGTACTGATCTCAATAAACTAATAATCACAGCTACACAAATTAAAATTCTGCTAACACAATTCTTATCAGTATATTTTAGAATGCAATTATTGTAGTAAACAAAGGTAAAAATGAGAATATCAAAATAATAATTTTAATCCTTCCAGAACAGAGCACTTCCATTACCTTACCACAACAAGATCTTTTTATCTTCACAGTACATCTCTTTAAATTGGTAAGGAGCACTTTGTTCTGCTCAAAAATTAGCAAAGCATTAGAGCAGCAAAGAATACCCTACCTGTAATTTGTCCTGTAATTCCTTATTGTGTAATGTCAAAGAAGCAATTTTTGCTTGCATCAGCATAAGTAGATCTTGCTGTTCAGTTTCAGAACTCACATCCAACAAACTGTCAGCACCTTTGAAGGAAAAAAAAAAAAAGATCAAAACTTTTAAAAGCTGAACTGATCCCAGAGATAGATAGTTATTCTGCATTTCAAATTAAACAGTTTGTTTCCATGACCATTAAGTGCAGTGAACAAGTGGACATTTTCCCAAAAATTTGTTAGGAGAACCAGTACAAGCAGGAAGTATTGGTGGGAACTGGCAGTGAAATTACAGAATGTTACTGCAGCACTTATTGGAGCTCACATTCTAAGTGGAAAGGCACAGAAGATTTCTGACCAGATTTAAACTTTTCACACAACTTCAAAATGCTTAATTAAGTATGAAAATAAGAATTAAGCTTTATCATATACCTGCGGTGCTGTCACTTAGTCTGTCTTTATTATCTTGAAGCAAGGAGCTGAAGTCTTCCTGCTGAGACATCAGAAGAAAATACTTTCACAGACAGCAGATAAAAGTTGAACAGTTCACAGAAGATAAATATCGATAGCATAAATCTTGCTGGAAGAAATCTGTCACGAGGGATTTCTTTTGTTTCTGGGGTCCTGTTTAATTGTGGCAGGTGGCCAGTACTCATTAAATATTAATGAAATTGGGTCAACTGTCTCATAGATAGTTTGAAAAGCTGCAGACCCTGTGATAAATGACTGCAATATACTGTAGTGTACTTAAAAAGAAATCTTCAAAACTATAAGAAAAATACCAGACAGCACACATTCTAGTATTTGATGACTTTTTGTGACTCTGCTTTTTGCATCACATAATCTCATGTACCTCACTGGTATTAGCTAATGAGCTCTCACACCATTAATATTCCATAACCATATTCCTACATACTTTACTAGCTTACGAATAATTCTATTTAGATATTTAGTAAATAGTGAAGTAATCCACATTTGCTTTGTAAAATTATACGGAAATATGAGGATCGCACTAAAAGTAATGCCTTCTATTTTATTATGTTGGCTTATGATGTCAGAGGTGGATGTTGGTGGTATGGCAGTACAGGCTGAACCATCACATGATGTTGCTGGGGGCAGAGGGGCAGCAGAGGGGCAATCTGACAGAATGGCATCTGACATGAAAGTGTGGATGAAGAAAAGGTGTGTCACTGAATTCCTCCATGAGGAAAAAAGTGGCACACACTGACATTCACTGGCACATAAGCATTTAGTTTATGGAGCCCAAACAGTGGATGTGAGCACAGTGAGGTGGCAGGTGGTTTGTTGCAGCACTGGGGTCAGTGACAATGGATTACATCTGCTGGTGCAGACTTTTATGAATGGGGCATGCAGGTGCTTGTCCATAGTTGGCAAAGATGCACTGGTAATGGTAGTGACTGTGTTAAAAAATAGTGTTTTGTAGATGAGAATTTGTATACTGTGCATTTTGTAACTGTTGTTGTTTCAGCAGAAACAAATAGGAGGCATTACTTTCAAAACATCCCTTGCAGATTTGGATTCTTTCTCTTCCAAAAACTTAGCTAATTAATTCAAGGAAATTCTGCAGTCAACAAAATAAATTATTAAAGTACTACGCTTTCTTTCCCCCCACTTAGTAAGAACAAAAAACTTTGGTATCTTGCATACTTGGTCAGCAAAGAAAGCCTGTCCTTTTCCAGTCATAGGAGTCGAAGTTGATGACCGTGGAGAGGACAAATCACTAAGCTGTAAAAGATTTTGTATAAATAAGTACACGCATGCATTCATAGGAATAATCCTTCAACATGTGCTATATATAGACATATACATGAGCATGAATACTTTTCCTTGCACTCAAGAAAACTCTGTCAAAACTCTGGGTAAGTTTCAAAGAGCAGATTTAATTATTCAGTGCTCTTCTGAGCCAGTATCACTTTTCCAGAGTAGCTGTTGTAACAGATAGAGACTAACTGTAAAACCAAATGTGAAGTTGCATTTTGATACCATACAAATCTGTTTCAGTATTTTACTATCCTTTGTAAATATGCGTATAAAAATGCGGATATATATGTACATAGATATAAAAAATATGAAATTATTCACTTCTGCGTCTACAAAACCACAAGACCTTCAACTTTAGATGGAAGAAGCACCTATACAGTAAAATTTGTACTGCTGTATCCCAGCCCATTCTATATTTCTATATTTTCTCATTCAACCTAACCAACACGCATTTTCGTCTTAATGTCTGAAGAAGCACTCACAATAAGAAGGTATATACAATAAGAGGACAGAGCCCACATTATTCACATAATGGTTAAAACACTCTTCATCCCCTAAAAGTGTCTCAAGATTGGTCTTTTCTTTACCTGCATAGGACTGATAGGAGGAGGTGGGGCTTTGCGTTTTTTTGGAGTTCCACTTCTTTCTGAACTTAATTTAGAGCCTTGATCATGCTGAAAGTTCCACCAGCCAGAAAAGGTAAGTTTGTTAGTTTGGTTAGTAAAGTCCGAGCAAGTTGTTTCACAAAAAAATAAAATAAAATAAAATTCCACATTAATATCAACTTCAGCAGCTCATGCAGTTCCTTTATCCTCTCTGTAAAGACTATATCCTTATTAACACAAAAATATTAAACATGCCTGACAATAAGAACCTGTTCTGTTGTAATCCATGCTTCAGTGAAAACAAATAAGATTTAGTGAAAAAGCCAAAGCTGACAACAGGCTTAGCACTAATGATCTCAGATACTCCTGTAAATTCATTCTTAGTCCAGTCATGCCATTCTTAACAATTACCATCTTCCCTCTCCTTCAGCTTGTGCCTGAGCTCCTTGAAACACTGAACTTCTCCATTTAGAGAAAAAATCAATCAATGACATCCTCATCCCATTTTCAGCCACTAGCAGTTCTACAAGACACTTGCACTACAAGATATCATGATAATGCATGTATTCAACTGTCTAAATCTGCTGAGAGTTTCTAAGATATATCTCCCATAGTATGATGCAACTAGGGACAACCTTCAGTTATCTGCTTTGGAAGCAAGAGACTTTTCCCTAGATCATTTTCTCTACAGTTTGAAGAGACAGAGTTGAAGAGCCAAGCCAAGTCTTATACATGAGAATGGTGGAACATTTTCCAGGTACATAAGTGCACATATACATGCATTTTCCGTCCCTTCTGTCACTGGGAAGGACGGCTACTGTTACAGAGGGAAGCTAAATCTAAAAATGAATTTCTTGAAACACATTTCTTAAATAAGCAACAAAAACTTTTCACGTTACAGAGTAGTCACTAGCAGTACATCTCATAGTGATATTTACTACTGCTGCTAGTCAAGTCAGTTAATATTTTTTCCTATGTTACAAGCCTGTATAGTCAAAATATTTTTAAGTCCAAAAGAATACATACCTGCTTTGCTTTTGTTGGTGATTTTGCATCTGTGAAGCAGAAAAAAGCAGAAGTAGGAGCAGTTATCAAAGTTACATTTCTAAATCATCTCCCAGCTTTACTTCCCACGCCATTGTTTGCTTCTTGAATTTGTTTGAAATCTAAGCAGTATTTCAAAATTCCGTTCATGTTTTATCCTGATGTGCTGATACAAAATTCAAAACATTGTGATAATCCTGCTTCTACTGTAGTCTCTCACTGTTCTTTACCTCAGCTTCCTATTTCAGAAATCTGTTATAGCTTGACCATAACTCCCTCTCCACATTAGTTCCTTCTGAACTCTTCTACTGAGGAGCTGAACTTAATTTTTCAAATAATAAAGAGGATCTACTTCAAATTCTAAGCAATACCTCATCATGCTTCTTCATCAGCTTGCCTTGTTCTTCTTTAGAACACCTCTTTTTGCCCTGCTGAATATTTTATCTCATGTTAGAGAATAACCACATGGAGCAAGTGTCACTTTTTCCTGGTTTGGGAAGCTTCAGCTAGACCTATCAACAAAGACAGCTTTTGAAAATTTTCAAGTGATGGAGTGACGGCATTGGTGGGCAGGGGAAAGGTGATGGATGTCATCTATCCGAACTTCTGCAAAGCCTTCAACATGGTCCATCACAACTCCCTTCTCTCTAAATTGGAGACGTGTGGATTTGAAAGATGGACTGTTTGATGGGTTAAGAACTGATTGGCTGGTGACAGCCAAAGGGTTGTGATCAATGGTTCTGCGTCAGGATGGAGGCGGTCACAAGCAGTGTCCCTCAGGGGTCAGTCTTGGGACTGGTGCTCTTCAACATCTTTATCAGTGACACAGATGATGGAATTGAGTGCACCCTCAGCAAGTTTGCAGACGACACTAAGCTGAGCAGTGCACACTGCAAGGAAAGGAAGCCATCCAGAGGGATCTGGAGAGGCTGGAAAAGAGGGCCCATGAGAACCTAATGAGGTTCAATACGGCCAAGTGCAAGGTGCTGCACCTGGGCTGGATGAAAAACCCTTGAGAGCAGCCCTGTGGTGAAGGACTTGGGGGTCCTGGTAGTTGAGAAGCTGGACATGAGCCAGCAGTGCGTGCTTGCAGCCTGGAAGGCCAACTGTGTGCTGGACTGTGTTAACAGAGGAGTGGCCAGCAGGGAGAAGGAGGTGATTGTCCTGCTCTACTCAGCTCTTGTGAGGCCCCATCTGCAGTACTGTGTCCAGATCTGGGGTTCCCAGCACAAGAAAGATGCAGAGCTCTTGGAGCGTGTCCAGAGGAGGGCCACTAAGATAATCAAAGGGCTGGAGCACCTCTCCTATGAGGAAAGGTTGAGGGAACTGGGCTTGTTCAGCTTGGAGAAGAGAAGGCTCTGGGGAGACCTCATTGTGGCCTTCCAGTACTTGAAGGGAGCGTATAAACAGGAGGGGCAATGGCTGTTTACAAGGGTGGACAGTGATAGGGCAAGGGAGAATGGTTTTAAACTGAAACAGGGGAAGTTTAGGTTAGATATTAGGAGGAAGTTTTTCACACAGAGGGTGGTGAGGCACTGGAACAGGTTGCCCAAGGAGGCTGTGGATGCCCCATCCCTGGAGGCATTCAAGGCCAGGCTGGATGTGGCTCTGGGTAGCCTGGTCTGGTTGTTGGTGACTCTATATATAGCAGGGGGTTTGAAACTAGATTATCATTGGGTCCTTTTCAAACCAGCCCATTCTATGATTCTGTGATTCTATGAAGTTACTCCATGAAGTAAATTTCTTTGTTGCTACACACAGAAGTAGCCAATTCAAAGATATAAACTGCAGATCAGAATCTCTTACGTACCAACATCCTGAGATATTTTTGATGACAGCAGGTTCTGGATTCCCACATTCTCAGAGATCTTGGAATAATGCAGCGCATTCTGTCCAAAAACATCTACTAAACTGACATCTGCACCTTTCCTAAGGAACACTTCCACCATGTTAAGGCTACCAGCTTCACAAGCCATCATCAAAGCAGTTCTGGACAAAAGAAACAAGGATAAAAATGTCAAGAGAAACTTTTGAAGCAGCAGCTCATTTTTTCAGGAGAAAAATGTAACAGGCATTGTGCAATGAAGACCAAGATTTTATCACCATGTGCCTTGAAGTATATAAGTAACCATCATCTCTCTGCACAAACTTTCCTACCCTTCCTTCTCCTTCCTCATATATCCCAGCTGGACCTTCTGCAAAAACCTGTTATGGTTTTGCACATGTTTACAAACATTTTTGAAAATGGGTTCTTGAGGCTAAGAGTTGGCTGCTGAATAAAGTCAGATTATCAAATTTCACTCACTCCAATTACAACACAAAAGCCTTTATTTCATTTGTCTACATTTCACATGTTGCTTTTAGGTAAAATAGAGAGCTGTTATTCCAAAAGCCAAACAAATTTCTCCAAACTTTTCACTGAGACTGTGAGGTGGGTTTCACCTTAAACCTTGCCCTATTTTTGAAGAAAAACAACAAAAAGAATCTCTTTAGAGCACAACCAGTGCCCTCTCCACCACAGGGCAGCTAGACAGCGCCAGATCCAACAGTGGGCATGACATACAGGAGTGTTTACCTAAAAGGCTTTATCTCTTTTACTTTTGAGCAGGTAACACCTCAAGTTCAAAGTACCAGCGAGGCCATTCAAACCAACCAAGAAAACAAAGGGGTTTTCTTTAACTAACTTAAAACAAAAGTGGACTAATAAAACTTTTAACTCATATAAACTAGGCTAGGCCCAGTCTTATCCTCTCACGTGTTTGTGAAGAACAGTATGGGCACTGTATCACATAATAGTGAGAATAGCTACTAACTGTAAGTGCCAAGTGTTCTCAGCATCCTGCTCTACCTTTTCAGTTTCAGCAAACATTTATGAAACTTTATCAGTATCATCAAAACAAGTGCATTTTTCCACAATAACAATGTTCTGATTTAAAAACAATACTATGAAATACCAGATATTTATGACATACTATATGTCTATTAATGCAGTAAGTTTCTAAATGGCACCTTTTGAGAAGACAGCATCTCCATTATATAGTTCTACTGTATTTTTTCTTGCTGCTGTGGCAGAAATGAGAGCTTCTCATGGATGTCACTTCTAAGTAATAGTTTAGGATTTAAGTCAGCAAAACTAACTCAGGCGAAGAACAGAGAGAGCAGCATTGAAAATGTGGGACATGTGCAAAGTGATTGCTATCATTTCGATCATTTAGAATGCTATCATTTAGATTCTTGTGGGAATGATTTTAAAATAGGATTTGGTGTTCTGGTAACACAAGGAAAAGCTTACAGTTTACTTTGGTTTAGAGTTACTTAGCTTCTCTTTTGCTTTTCTCATTGGGCAGAATTCCGTAAGCCTTCTCAACAATGTCTAGTATTCACGTTCTCTAGTACTGGGGACATTGTTTCATGTAATGACTATTCTGGGTAGGGAACTTCATTTGACAGTCAGCCTTAGGAAAGAATTAACAGGGTGATGTTAACCTACTGTACCTTCCATTTTTATCCCTTGTGTTGATGTCTGCTCCGTGATCCAGAAGGTATTTACAGACCTCTGTATGGCCATTTTGTACTGCAAGCAGCAGAGGTATGTTCCCATCCTAGGAATGCATTTAAAGAAACCATAAACAATAATTTGACAACTTACAAATACAACTCTGAGGTTTAAAGGTCAGATATGAACTTTTCTTCTACACAGCACAAACAAGGCACTGTATATTTTTCTTGTGTATTATAAATGTAGCTGGCTTTATTTAATTCCTTCCTTGACCTTGGGGGATGGATTCACTCAGCAAAGCATCGAGAATAGGAATGCTCTTTGCTGTCTGTACTCCCTTTTCTCTTTGCTTAATGCTACAACATAGTGATTTTGCAACTGTACAATACCTTAGGTATCTCCACAACAAAAGGGTAACTTTGAGAACTAGGCAAAACTGCAACATTTCATAGAATCGCAGAATAACTGTACTGGAAGACGCCTTTAGAAATTATGCGGTGTTTCTTCCTCTTTGTCTTCAGTCAAAAGCAAGGCAAACTTCACATTATGGTACACTGCTCAGAGACTTGTCTGAACAGGTTTTAAGCATGTCCAAGGACACAGAAAGCATGTCTCAGTCTCATTTCCAGTGTTTCACCAACTGCGTGGTAAGAATTATTTTATTCCTTAATACGTAACTGGAATTTCCCAACTAGCTTCACTGCCCAAATTGTAACCGCTGCTTGTCATCATTTCTGAGGTCAATTTGTCACTGTCTTCTTTACGATCACTCATTATGTAGTCAAGGACATAAAAGATTTTCCCACAGCCTTCTCTTCTAATGATTAGAAAATCTTTTTGGTCTTTAAAATACATCTGCTGAAATTTTAGCTTTAATCTTTGTGATTGTTGTTTGTTTGTCTTAATATACCAAAAAGACCAGATGAGGAAAGATCCCAAGCCTCCAAAACACTCAACAAACAAAATAATTTTTTTTTTTTTAAAAAAAAGAAATTTTGAAAAAAGATAGATATTTTAATGCTTCCCTCCTCCCTCCTTTTCTTTTCTCTTTTTTTCTAATTTCTGTCAGATCCCCGTAACAGAGTTTTCTAAGAGGCAATTGCCACTACAGATCTGATTGTTTTTAGGTGTTTTGTGCTAGCCATTGTACTGTCCCTTAGCCTTTACACTACACCAAATATATTTCTTCCCCCAGGTTTAACATACTCTGTTTTATTTTCCTTAAGCATTTCACAGTACCTGAAAGGCCCACGTAACGGTCTTTCTCAAAGCCTACTGGAGTAAATGGAGTCAACAATCATGTCTTAAATATACCCAATTTAATTCTAGCTACTTCTAAAAATCTTGCAATTTAACTAGCAGCAAACCTTGCCACCAGTGAGTTTCATGGCTATGGAAAGCCATGAAAGGAGCATTGTCAGAGAAATTCAAAATGAAATAGAAAAGCAATAATAGTTTCAACTGCAGTACTTGAACTTGATTGAAGTGGAGGGTAGTAAAACTTTGGGAAAAGCACAAAGAGGTACATACCAAATCTTTGATGTTAATTGGACATTTGTGTTCACAGAGAAGTTGAACTGCCTGAAGACAACCACAT
The DNA here is from genome assembly GCF_987193195.1 of Phasianus colchicus. NCBI lineage: Eukaryota > Metazoa > Chordata > Aves > Galliformes > Phasianidae > Phasianus > Phasianus colchicus. The sequence continues at coordinate 81,394,656 of NC_143476.1, forward strand.
GTCGCTAAAAGAAGAAAAAACATTAAAATCCATTAAACTTTATTTTTTGAAATTCGTGTTCCACGCTTACGCTTGCAATACTGTAGCATAATACTGGGATTCAAGAAAAACAAATTAAACTGTATCTATCTATTTTTAAGAAAGAAGGTAAGAAAGACAAATAGGACGAAGAGCAAGCTGTATGCAGAAACAAAACAGACATTATAGTCCAAACTAACACGAGAACATATAATCTCTAGACACTGAAATCGGAATCAGCCTAGTCTTACTTTTCAAGTCTTTCAACGGCTTTGCAAATGCAGGAGTGTATTTGCTGGCTGTAATCAACTGAAATTCAATATTCAGAGTATTTATCTAAAAATATCCAGAATTTGTCATCTATGAGAATGGATATGCAACACTCGGCTACTCAAATCTTCAATTAATCAATAATATATTAATTTTACAAAAGTAAGTAAATTTTCACTGCCAAATTAAAAATGCAAGTGTTTCAAAAAGTGTTGATATTTAATTGGAAAAAAAAATCAAAAGGTTAGTAAAAGAAAGCCAGCAAAAATTTTAAAATAGAGAGAGAAAAGAAAAGGGAATGAAAGAGCAGAAATAAAGCCTGCTTTAATATAGTTTACCATTCTGTCTGCTATTTTTCCCATCAGTAAAAAGCTATACCAACTCAAGAGCTGAGAAAATCAAGCATAACAAAATAGATGGTGCATGCTTTCAACAAAGAATTTACCTGCATAATGTAAAGCTGTTTTCCCACAGTTGTCAGTGCTGTATACTGAACATTTATACTGCACAGTTCAGAAAGGAGAAAAAAAAAAATTAGAGAAACGTCAAAAAAATAAAACACACGTGATGAGCAGAACAGACAGCTGAACATGTCTGAGAATAGTTCTATGAGCTTCTACAGAAAGCTCAGTCCATACAATAGAAATGAACAAGAATACTGATAAAAGACACAGCTTTACTCTCTATTGATCTCAACTGTCCTTTCTTGTTAACAGCTTATACACAGTAAACATGCATGGTGAGGATGTACCTAAAAAAAATTGTTTTGGAACAATTTATATTCAAAAACCAACAAACTAAGAATCTGACTTCCATGCCTCAGAAAAGCTTCCTATTTTACATTCCACTAAAAGCTAAAGCAACCTTAGCCTAAGGCAATTAATCCAAAATTATTCCTGTTAAAGCAAATAACACTTTTTTTCCATTTGTAAAATCTAACGCATCTACAATCCAGTTATATTTTGTAGTATTTTAAGCCACCTGTTACTACTGGCCAAGCTAGGCTTTGAAGTACTAAACGTAAAAATATCAAATTGCAAATCTTTATCCAGACTTACTTTGGTACAGAAAATTTTAGTTTATGACAAATAAAGATATCACACTGAAATAATAGATTTCTGAAATCAAATATTATATATTCTGACTTTCAGGTATAGCATCACCTCCAGTACTTCCTTGATTTCCTAGGCAAACAGTTTCATGTAAATTACCAAATTTCATTTAAAAAACTCAAGATTCATTCTGTGTAAAACAATTATTTATGCTACGATTAGACATTTCTTCCACGTAGAAAGAGCTTTTATGACAAAGCCAGTCGACAGAAGCAACAAAGCATTCCAAAGAGCATGAGAGCATCCTCCAAGAGCACTGGAGAATATTAACAAAGGATTTTCACTTACAAACTTGTTTAGAAATGCATTTTATAATAAAATTAACAAAACATTCTCTGGTTGTAGCTGTCAGGTAAATGGGCAGCAAATATTTGGTACTAAACACATTCATCTGCTGCACTGATTGTATGCTGCTGCATGCGATAGAATTAATGACAGCTTGATGTCACTGTTTATGCTCTAAATGGATTTACTCTAGAATTAGTAGATTTTTCTAATGAAATCCCAAAGCGGACAGTCTCCTCACTTAATGATAATCTCTTTCAAGTGTTCAAGAAAAGATGGAGAGAAGCAGTGATGTCAGTAAATACAATGAGTAGGAATTAGTGAAATTGGACCCAGTTCAGTAACAGGCATTGAGAGAGATCAGTGAAAACTGAACTGGAGAGCCCAGAAGTAGCCAGAGGAAAACAATTATGAAGCTGAGATATAGGATCAAATTTCTTTCTGTACCGCTGCACTCAGGCAGTGTTATTTTGTAGGCTTATTATTTCATACAAATTCTTTGCCAGTCTTTTGATAAATCTACGTTTCTAAAAATCTGACCCACTACTCTGATCACCCTGATCACCAGAATTTACCTGTCCTTCTGAAACGCAGTTGAGATGGACATCCCTTCTTGTTTGCTAACACACAATTTCAGCATTAATGTCAAAAGAATCTTCTCTTCCTCTTCTCTTCCATTTTTCTTGGCTTTTTCTCCCCCACTTTTTTCTACTCCATTTCTAACTTTTCACTGTCCTTTCACTCATTTCACCAAGGATTTGAGTATTTCCATATTTTAGTATCCAAACTACTTTGGTTTCTTTCCCTTTGACTCAACAAATGGATTATTTTATATTGCACAGACAGAATACATTCGGTTAGATCAATATCAAAGTTTCACTACAAATGAAGAATTCTTTTTCCCTGTATCTCTTATACATCATCTACTTCCAACCCACCCAGACACACAGACTATGGGAAACGTCAAGCTGCACCCTGCTTCAGACCCAGCCTTTCTATGTTGGAGCCACTGCATATGGAAAACTGAAACTGTGGACCACTCAGAGGAGATACCACACTGTTTTATATCATTTAGCCACACAGTGCCTAAAAGATCTTAAACTCAAGAACATCTATCAGTTGCAGGAAAAAAGGACAACAGAACAAGAGTGTGATGCAGACCATGAATGTGCGTCTTGATGTTAGGCAAACAACATAAGCCTCATAAAACTGGAGACATGAACTTTATGTTTGCAGTTATCTTAAGGTAATGATAAGATAAAGTCACAGTGAGGTTCTTGATGCCCTGTCCCTGGAGGTATTCAAGGCTGGGTTGGGTTGGATGGTGTCCTGGACAACCTGATCTAGTGCTTGATCTAATGATTGGCAACCCTGCCCATGGCAGTCGGTTGGAACCAGATTATCTTTGAGGTCCCTTCCATCCCAAGCCATTATATGATTCTATGATTAGCAGGAAATGCATTGATATCCAGTGAAGAACCACCAAAGAAAAATAAAAATATATAAATAATCAAAATTAGTTTAATTTTTACTTTACCTGAAGTAACCTCTTAATGCAGTCAAGGTGGCTGTTCTTCACTGCAAGATGTAAAGCACTGTGTCCTACATCAACACATGCAAAGCAAAGTTAGTATTCAGCCACTCAAGGACACTGGAATAAACTCTTCCATAACAAAGGCAAGATTTTTAATTGACCATCAACACATGAAAAGTATGGACAAATAAAATAAAATCTACATCAAGCAGAATATAGTTACAACAGACTATTGTTCAGGCAGGGAACAGGATAATCTTAATGTCTACTTTCAGATATAGGAATGACAGAAACTTTGTGACAAAACCTGCCTCCCTTGCATGTGTCTGCTTTACTTTTTTTTCCCCCTCTGATTAAAAAGGAACCCATTTTGGAGAGCAAAAACATCCAAATTCACCAGCTACCACTACGACAAATTTGAATCAACTACAGAATGCACACATAAAATGATGACTCAGAGCATATGACTACTTTGTTTCTGCATTTAATAGGTTCCTCTTCCTATTAATTTACTTAGCAACTATGAGCTCATATTTAGCAATGCAATACAGTGATTTACTAACTATCGATTTATGATTAAAGATTTCGCAGTCTGTCCTCTAGTTCCTTCTTACACAACACATGAAAAATCTTAAAGGCCAAAGACAGCAGAAGACTAAATTATCTATAAAAAAAGAAAAGAGTTATGATTTAGTAATCAATACAGACAGGAGATCCACTTATGAAGAACCTCACAGTAAATAATGAGACTTTAGCAGGAAAGGCATTACCTAAGGAATGCAGAGTTGACACTCTCAAGAGTGAGCAGACAACCTACTATTATCTAAGTGACTAATAAATCTTGAGGCAAGATGAAGTATGAATGCTGAATAATAGTCCATGTCAGGTGTGTATATTCTCTTATCATTACATTTAATCTGAATGCTTCTTCCAGTATCACAGATGCTTTCTCACAGAGGCATACAATTTCTGTTCATGACAAATTCAACCAGGCTGGAAGCAATGGCTAAAACAGACCCAGTGAATCCAATTTACAAATCATTACAAGAAAGACAGAGTACTGACACCTCAGTTAGGTGATTCTGCTAGACAGAGGAAATGCTGGGCACAGACCACAGATAGGTCAACTGAAATCTATTAAGAAGAGTTTGCCAATTTCAAACTCAGCTCTCATCATTCTCCTACTAGAGTACTAATTAAGGTACAGGACTTTCGAGGAGTGAAGCAGCACACTTAATAGCTCTCAGCTCACTTTGGCCTGTATCAGCAATTTTCACTATGTCATAATCCTGAGGAAACTGCAACTTCAGTACAGTTAAATGGGGTTAATAGCTTGGATACACATAAAAGCAAAGCACAAGATCTTGATTTAATCTAAGCAAAGTCTTAAATGAAATGACCAAAAAGCTGGGAGGGGAGAGGAGACAGGCAGGGAAGAGAGAAGGGAAATTATAATAATATCAACAGCAATAATTAATAAAATTAACTATTTTGCAATTACTGGAGTCAGCTATAAATGCTGATATTTATAGCATATGGGCTAAAAATCTCTATTCTATATGCAGTAAAGCAAGTATTTCTAAACTGCATAGGTTACAATGTGGTGTGAATTGGAGGGAGCAGCACTGCCAAATTTGCACATCAAGACTTACAGGCAAATGAAGCATATTGCATTGTATGTGTAGGTTCACAGAGGCATACCTGCACCATCTTGGGCTGTCACATCTGCACCATGTGTCACCATAATCCTGAGGCATTCTGCATGTCCTTTCGTGGCTGCCAGGTGAAAACTGGAAGAGAGTATTTATATGACACTTTTCTGTTTCTAAGACCTTCTTTATCTTTCATTCACAAACCAAGTACTAGCAAGTTCTCCCATTCCTGTCCTTAGGTCTTCTGGCAACCCTCCACTACCTCCCAAGAAGATAATAGCTCTGAAAGTGAGAAGGCACATCAAAAAGCTTTTGTATTCATGTATTTATATAGGCTGCTGTTTTGTAAACCCATGCCATATACCTCATGTGCATCTATCTAATGAATTTCTAAACCAATACCCTTAGTGATGCAATATATCCCCATAGAATGCATGGACTTGGGAAATTACTAAAGAAAGCATTCACAAAAACTGGCTTTGCTCTACTTGCTTCGCACTCAGGACAATCTTAATTTTCCTCTTTCAGCAGACAGTATCCTCTAAGAGTTGATTCTGTTCCTAAATTAAACTGAATCAAGTTCTGCTTCTGAATTGCCCTCTTCAGAGTAAATCTTTCTTCACTGCGGAGGTGAAACGAAAACCCTGAGACGGTGCATGTGAAAGCAGCCTGGAGATACCAAAGCTATTGGATATTTGTGAAACTATACTAAAGATGTATTTTGCAACTTTTGGTTTTGCTTTTCATTTGAAGTATCTGCTTGTTTGAACAGCAGAAGTTTGCAGAGGTTACAAACCATACCATGACTGGACGCACTGAAGAGCATAAATTACCAAAGATGAAATTATAGAACAAACCAAAGACATTATGCTTAATTCAAGCCTTTTTATACTGAGTATACATCTTTGACATTGTTAGCACCTCCAGATTCACAGGAGCTATCTTATACACATGCTTCTGGCTTAATTAAGTGGAGAAGCAAATTCAAAGAAAAAATGTATGAAAATGGAGAAGTTTATATCCTTCTGATACATGTTGTGCCAACATAAGTGAGTCACGCACAGGAAGATTTACTGCTTCCCCACAGTCCTGCTATTATCAGCTTAATACACATTAGGAATAATGTTTAAAAAAAAGAAAAAATGGAAAGAAAAAAAAAAACAAAAAACAGAGATAAAACACTTCTAACAATTACTGTTAAATAGTGTATTAAAAGCTAGAATCATCCTAAGCATGGCCCAAATTGAAAAAGCCTGTAATCCTGGGGTGTTTTCTTACATCTTATAAAAAAGTTCATTTTTAACACCACACATCTCTGTGTTAAAAGCTTTTTCCTCCAGAATCTAAGAGGCATCTAACTAATCATGTAGATATTTCATAGTATTTATGAGTTTATATTTTGGACAACAGTTTCCTTTAAATGTTAAAACTAATATTGAAAGTTTAGCCTGCTAAGCAGAACAACTAGAATAACAGGCAAAAATGAAATGCGTATTTCTGGCACAGAGTATGTGAACTGCAACACCATTTCTCTATGCTATAGGCTTTTCTTTGCAGCTTCCCTGGAAAAACAGCAGAGGAAAAAGACCTACTGTCAAGATGTGGCAAAGAGCTGAGAATTAATCAAAACACGAGAGCTCTGGGAATGAAGTCCTGTACCAAATACAGCAACCACCTCTCTTCCTCCATGAAGTCCTTCTATCTTGCCGTCTGCTGCCTACAAATACTAGGCAGGCAGTGCTTAAGGCTTCAAACTGTTCTCTGCAAATGTAAAAATATTCTGTATGCTCATCCACACTCTTACAGCTGCCATATACAAACTGAACAGAGGCATAACTAAATACTTCAAAAAGCACAAAAAGTACTGCCGCTAGCTGTTCTCTGGTTGTTCAAAAAAACCCAAAACTTTACGTTCCTGCTAATCAATGCAAAGTTGTGTGTTAACATTCTTCTTTAGAAGAAGGGTTTTCTCAGGCTTTAAGAAAATAGCTGGAACAGGGAGCAAGGAATCTGACAAATTCCAACACTTCTAATTTGGCCAACACATAATATCCACTGAATAATACTGAAACAGACTCAGAAACAGTTGTGTAGACATGCAATACAACTGAAATCAATTAAACTTCAGGAACACCATGATGCATGCACTTTGCTCATTTACATTTGACAGTATTCATAGAATAATAAATACTTGAATAATAATAACTTGGCTAAATCTAGGACATTAAGATTTTACAGAGAGGCTGTGGAGGGTAGTGCCAAGTGCAACAAGAGTATGCAAGAGCAAAAGAAGTTTGATTTAGATAAAATCAGACTGCAAAGAAAGCATAAAAAATAATAAAAAAAGAAAACCTTAACCCCTTTCAGGCTGTGCACCTAAGAACACATCAATCCCACAAACACAAATAATTCCTAAGGAAGTTCTCAACAAGAAACTACACTTAGTTTCATGCTATCCAAAAATTTACAAGTAAAGAGTAAAAGTACTGCTTGTCCCAAATTACTAAGATGAAGAATCATCATCTGTCAGCAAAACAGGTATTGAGAAAGCTGAGAGAATGTGTGAAGTATCTAACAAAAGCACAGAAGTAATCTGCAGAGTCCCAGGAAAGGAGAGTACAATGAGGTTTACCTCACATTCATTCACAGTTACCTAAGCCTAACAGTGTTGGGACTGCTACAACTCCCTCCCACAAGTTTTCTGCATATCCCTTCCTTACTGCTACCAAGTCTCATATAACTCTGAAAGTCAATTTTTTTCTTGAAGATCTAAAAGTGATTGAGATGTGAAGCTTGTTTAGTTAGCTGCCTCTTTGGTGAACTGAACTGGCTTACTGGAAATCTGTCCTGCTTATGAAATACAAGAGAATTATTCCAGACCGGGACGATCCTATTACAATCATACGTAAGTCAAAGTATGTAACAGAGCACTGAACAAAAACCTCCCTATGAGGAGTAATTCTCCTTTATTTTGAAGTTACTATCCCCCTACTTTTTTCTTCTTTTCTCATCTGTTTAAAGACTAACAAACAAACAAGCAAACAAAACAACAACAACAACAAACAAATCAACCAACCAAAAAAAAAAAAACATCAACAACATCGAAATACCATCAGTAGTGGATATTGGGGACTGGTGTGCAACAAGGGAGGCTCTTGAAACAAAGAAGCCCGGAGACATTTATTTCAGAACAGAGTAACTCTGTACAAGCTATATAAGGTCTCTAAAACATTTGAGGCAAAAGCTGCAGGTCTCCAAACCCTAGAGTTCTCACCATCTAGAAGCATGGAAGAGTGGTACATTTCACTTGCATCCTTCATGAATAAACTTCCCCTTGAATGTAAGCAAACAACTTTCCTCCCACTTCCTTGCTGTACAGTGACAGGCAAACAAAAACAAACATGTGAGTCTTCATCTGGAGCAAGGGCCACGCTGAGTTACGTTCTGTATGGGAACTGCTGAATCACAGCCTGAACCTCTGACTGACCACCTGAGGTGAGCAATGAGTCAGCCCTGGGAGCACAGGTGAAGGCAATTCCTTCTAGACTCCATTTAAGAGCTGACAACTAGTGGGGAAGGATCTTGTTTGGATATTGTTCCTCTTGGAGTCTTCTCAGCTGAGTCCAGGACAAGGGTAAGTTTTCCATTTGTTCTTTAGCGTGAACAACCTGTTTAGTCTAACTTTCTAGTATATTTCTTGATCTGTATATTCATTGATTATACACATTCGCACTCAGCCTCACTCCCCATTCTAATGTAGTTCAGTTTCCCTTCACAAGAACCCTGTTGGTACCACCTCCAGCTACTTCTTGGTGCCCCAACCTGAACTGATTTGTGATAGATCTCCTATTGCTATAAAGCATCTCTACCATTCCTGTAAGGCAGGATGAACTTCTACCATTATCTCCAGAACATTCAGTGCAGCAGAGTAGCAGCTACCCTTCCCAGTGTTTTTTTCCTCCAATGACGACAGTCAGAATTTAGACTCGCCTCAGAGCACCTGACTAAGATCATCTGGTTGACACTGCTTTTTTTCTTACACGTGGATGTCACTGAAACAACAGTCCTAAATAAGCCAGTCCCACATTCAGCGCTAAGGATTTTTTTTCCATGTTTCAGTCATGAAGTCAAGCCAGCAAAGGAATGGAGCCTTCTTCAGTTGGTGACTGACAGAGTGCAAGAGTTCAGAGATAGCTAAGACGTCAAGAATGAACATTTCCAGAAATTATTTAATTACCATACAATATCTCAAACAGATGAGGGCTGTAATTTTTACTAATTAGCTCGTATAACCTATTTATTTACAAATATCTTCACAACAGCTAAAATAACAGAATTAATCAAAATTTAGATGTTAGACTTGTAAAAAAAAAAAAAAAAAAAAGCTAATTGAGCTTGTTGAGGTGTTGTTAGTAACAAGACATGAGTATACTGACTCCAGATTCTCTGCTTAACAATCTATATAGCTACATTCTGCAAAACTGAGCACAACCCTCTAACTGAATGTTATTTTGACAACTGGCTTAAAACAACTGGGTGGTCCATGCAACTAGGGAAAATACCACAAAAGTATAGTACAACACGATAAAACAAGAAAAAATAAAGCCTCAAGTTAATACTGTAACCTTCATGCACAAGGAAATTTTCACTTGCTTAAAGAAAAGCAAAATTAAAAGAGCAGAAAAAATATATCCTATTGGGTTCTGCAGTTCTGTCTGGAGCAGAACACAGAATTTCTCCAGAGCCTGAAAGAAGTCTAACACAGTATTCATCAAAATCCAAAGAAAATAAAGAACGTGGTTGAATTATGAATGCCAAGTGAACAGAAAACAGTTAATACAATATTATGACAAAGAAGAAAGTAAAACATGTATGCAAGCATACAGTGCTATTGTTCTCTACTATTTTATCTGAGTGGTCTGAAAATATTTTAAGTGCAAGAATGTTTGAAATACACTATGAACTCAAGGTTTATTTTGAGTAAAAACATCCCTCCCCAAAGCAGTTCATTCTTCTTCATTTTCTATATCGTACGTTAAATCTTTATTGACTTTCAAGAAATCTGGCTTGTCTGCCAACAGTCTGATGATTTACAGCTTCCCAACAGACCAATACCTTCAACAAACAAAGAAGACTGATAAAATAAAGTCACAGAGCTGCTCAGAGTATTTGAATGCCAACTAAAAAAACATAGAAATGGAAAACGTTCAACCCTTGCTGCTACCAGATGAGACAGGCAAGTGATTTGCCAGATACCTCGGTCAGGAAGAGACCAATTGGTAATCTGGCTCGTTTTGTGTATTGATTTGAACATCTACACATCTTAGAGGCAGCACCTTGCTTAAAGTGCCTGTGATTCTGTGCCAGTCAGAATTATTCCCCAAAGCCTTGATTTCTTCCTTTAACAAAAACAGTACCAATAAATGCATAAAATGTTATCTGTATTTTGATTGTTTTCCACCACAGGCCAAGTGGCAGAAGTACTAGAAGGAGGCTGAGATATCCCCTAGGTGAGAAAGAGCTGTAAGTAAAATGGGAGCAGCATATTCCGTGCACAAATGATTTGTCTGTAGTTACTGAGGAATTATACCAAATATGGTCTCTTTTAGCATGTAATACAATTACCAGTAATTAGTGAAGGAAGTTTATTTTTCTGTGAATGGTTTGGGATTTTATCAACCAAAAAAAAAAAAAAAAAAAACCAAAAAACATTCAACACATCATGAACCTAATTCAAAGAAAAATAGTTACTCTCAGATTTAAAGAATGGGAATGGTCCAGAACACTCCCCAAACAGACACTGTTTTTTTTGTGCCTTCCTCTTCAGCCAAGACAGGGCATACAGCAAAGCAGTAACTCTTCGTTCCAGCAAGGAGTATGCTTCCATGGCCAGCATGATCCATTCTACTGATCCAGCTGCTTAGTTCTACTTCCTTGCATCTGCACAGCTAGATAGGTAACCACATCACTGAGATAGACCAAAATCAGCTGAAAAACAAAGCTGCTTTCCATGGTTTCATTGCAGTCACATATACATGCACACTGTTGGTACAAATTAAGTGACAGGAGCATGAAAGCATCATCTCAGTGAAGTTTAAGGTGATGTAGAATTTTACCTAAGACTAAAAACTAAAATTAAATACTGAGCATTTGCATGTGAAAGTTGCCAAATCTTTACCATTCCCTGACTACTAAGTGACAATTGTTGAAATGGCTCAAGTCTTGGAAACACTCAGGAATTCTAATACAAAGGAAATGCTGCTAAAGGTCAGTACTGGAAAGATTGTCAGTACCAAACATGTTACCAGTCTTTGACTTGGGAACAAAAGCAGCTTTGCCACTTAACAAATAGTGTTCATTTCCATGCTTGCTACCTAAGTATGAAAGCAGAAGAGGCAGACTGCACCAGAAGTACCAACTGAAGTTATCCCTCTTCCACAGCTGCTCTTAGTCCCTTTAGCTGTGCTGTCCTCCAGCTTTGAAATGTGTCAGGGATCTAACTTCTTGAGTTAGTTCTAAGCGAGAATAAAGATGTGGGAACAGAACTTCCTTATGCTGACAATCCCAACTGGAAAGGGCACAGTAGATCCAGCTTCAGGATGAAAACCAAATCAAAATTGAGAAAGATAAACTGCAGAATACCACCAGATAAATCCTCATGAAGATGCATTTCAGTTACTGTAGATATCTCTGTACTACAGACACAAAGTACCAATGGATACCACAACAAATCCATTCAGATCTATAGCAAATCAGAGATTGCCTTAAAGGCAAATCAGACATCTACCATCAATTGTTAGTAGTTTGTTCGCTATTTTGTTATGAATAAATAAAACCCATAGCTTCATAGTGCATCCATGACACCTTCAATCAAGACCAAAAGCAACCAACACGGCTTTTAATTAAGTGCAGGCAATCTGTATCGTGCTCCTGTCAGACCTGCATGTATCCACAAGAATGGAAAAATTACAACAGGAGAAACAACTATAGTAAATACATTTTGTTTTCAAGCTAGAGTTGTTCTCATTAAAAACTCAGAAAATAAAGTAGTATGAGATTTAGAAGATGTTTCAGTAATTAGCTGCTGCTATCTTTTTGAGTGCAGGCAGGTTAGGATTTTAAGAAAGATGACATTAGTAGGTATGGATTGAGCATGAGCTGTGGAAGTGTTTCCCTCTTAGTGCTAGTCACTAAAACAGAATGCAATGCACACAGAATGTGTTCTCCTATCCTCTATTTAAACATGACATGATCAGCACCTCTAGTACACACAAAACCCCTGGGCAACAAACAAACATGGATCTTCTGTGTTAGCACATATTCTGCAAAAGCTTTCAAAGAAAAAAAAAAAAAAAGAGGCAGAGTTTTCATATGAAGTTTCCAGCTTTGCCTCAAAGTATAGAGAGTCTTGTTTCAATCATACACACCTCAAAGTATAGGACATTAAAAAAGGCAAATCTGCTGAATGGCTATTTTCTTATTGGGAAAGAAGCAATAATTTCATCATGTAGTAAAGGAGCTGGCAAGCCACAGACCCCTGATCTTTGCCTTCAAACTGAACAAAAATATCCACCCACCTGCTATTCAGATTGATTTTAGAGATCCCCAGAACTTTTATATTTCACATTCTCAGGTTGTGTTCCAGCAGTTCCATTTTCGTGCACAGTTTTCTTTGGCAAACTCTATTACCGCATTACCACAAACTCCCTCCTCAAGTCTGAAGCATAGATTCCTCTCCCATGTGCCTTAAACTGTGAATAAAAGTACTCACAATTTAAATCTGTGTTTCCTTTAGAGTATCCTTCTTTAAAGGCCCTCAAAAACCAACATCAGCAAATTGCAGAGATTCTCTCTGGCCAGCTTCAGTGTCAATACCCTTAGGTATCAACAGAAAGCCTCAAGTTTTGAAATGCTACTTTTATTTCTGGTGTTTCAGGGTACAAAGATTGACAACACAAAAGAAATGGTGAAGCTGCTGAAAAGCTTAAAAAGTTTAGAAATGGGAGCAGTGTTGCCTGTGCCAAAAAAGCCAGGGTTAGAGCAGAACAGAATAGTTCATTTGGAAGAGATCTACAGAGATTACCAAGTCCAATCACTGACTACTTAAGGGCTAACTAAAAGCTAATGCATATTATTGAAGGCAAATGCCTCTTCAGCACTGACAAGTAGTGGGCATCAATTACTTCCCTAGGAAGCCTTATGAGTGTTTGGCTTCCTTCACAGTAGAAACATCTTTCATAATGTCCCGTTTGAACCTCTCCCAGGTTCTGTGCATTTCAATATTCAGCTCCCAGGGAGCAGATCCCAGCACCTCCCTCTGTGCTGCTGAGATAAGCGAGGTCATCTCTCAGTCTCCTCTTCTGCTGGACAGCCCAAGCATCCACATCATCTTCTCATAGGACATGCCTTTCAGCCCTGTCGCCAGCTTTGTTGCTCACATGAGTAGCAATAAAGGACTCTCAGAACCCTTTCAAGGACCTTAACATCCTTTTTGTATTGTGGAGCCCAGACCTGCACACAACACTCTAGGTGAGCTACTCCAGTACAAAACATAGCAAAGAATCACCTATTCTGACTGCTAGCTCCGCTGTGTTCAGTGTCCCCTGCAAGGCAATTTGCCCTTATGGCTGTCTGGGCAAACTGCTGGCTCATGCTGAGCTGCTGTTCCCAGCACCTCCCCCAGGTCTCTTCCTGCTGAGCTGCTCTCCAGAAACTTGTCTTCCAGCTGTGCCTGTGTCCTGCAATGCTCCAACCCAGGTGCAGTACCAGGCATTTTTTTCTGTTGAACTTCATATCACTGTTGACTGATCTCTCTGCCTCACATCCCTCCAGGTAGTCAGCAGCACCTCTCAGTTTAATGTCATTGGTAAACATGCTGAGGATGCACTACACTCCTGCATCCAGATCATCAATTAAACATTGAATGGGAGAATTGAGCCCTGGAGAATATCACTAGAGAGCAGCTACCAGCCGTATGTAGCCCCATTCCCTGTCAACACCCAGCATGGTGTGAGCCTGTTTATCTCCTAGCTGGACAATTTGTCCAGATGGATGCTGTGAGGAATGTTACAAAAGGGCTTACTGAAATCCAGAAAGATTATTTCTATCACCTTTCCGTAATCCAGCAATTGGTGGCCTTAGATCAAATTAAGACATGACTTTCCCCTCAGGAACTCATCCTTGACTATGCCTGATAATAGCTTATTTAATTGTTTTTCAATAGTACACAGGATAATTTTTCCAGGCACTGAGGATAAACAAACATGTCTGCAGTTTCCTACATCTTCCCTTGTGACCTTCTTGTAGATCAGTCTAACGCTGGCTAGTTTACAGAGAAGCTTCCTTCCAATTATTTCTTTAAAACAGATCCTACATCTCAAAGGCCAAAGTGATGCATAGTTAACTTCTCAATATATATGGTTTCTGGCAAAATATCTTTGTTAACATATGGCGAAGTCTTTAAGGATGCCACAAATGTGTCCAAATCACTACAAATTCTTCCCTCACATTAAATAAAACCATTTACTTGCAAGGCCAGAAGAAAGTTCAAACTTAAAATTAAGTCCAACAAAAAGGCAATGCCTAGCACCTCGCTCAATGTCCATCTTCCAACACAGCCTGCTTGCTGCCTATGGGCCAGCAAACACAAATAACAACCGCACTACATGAAAAGTCATGAAATTAGAGCTAGGAAATCCCAAAGCATGTTAGCATAACAAGAAGCCAAGAAAGGGCTGGAAACGGCTGAAAATAACTGGGTAGAAGATAATCTAAAGAAAATATTTTTGTTGCATGAAAATCCAGCAGGGCTTATGAACTGTACACATGACTCTAAGAACCAAAGAGTACAGATGTCCTTATTCATCATCAGGGACCCTGACTTACGGTAGCCCAGGGTATGCACTATATTTGAAGTTTCTGTGATTTTTAAACTTCAGGTAGGATGAATCAATTTAGGCTTGAAGTAAGAAACTATTTGATTGTTTTGAAACTGTATAAAGTTACCTTCTCTTACTTCATAGGGAATAAAAAAGAAGTGCATTAATCCATCAATAACATTCTTCAGAGACTGATGGTTAAGATTACATTTTTTAAAAGATTATGACAATGTATTCTAATTTAGCATTTCAGAATAACTATACCAGTAAAGCTTTTAACAAAGACTCCACACATATGGAGTAGGAACGGCCAAGTTCTGCACATTCCTTCATTTTCCAGTTAGTGCTTCCTTAACACAACATGCACCTGCACAGTAGGTAAAGCAAGACATAGAATGATATAAAAGCCAGACAAGTAAGTGTTTTGAAGAAAAAAAAATCTAGCTTTTACATATTACTTTGTTTCAGTTATCTGCTCTCCTTCCCTTCCTAGGCTGGGGCACTTTAGGCTAGTAGAAGCCAGTTAGTGTAATTAAAATCTACATATGCAGCTCATTTGGTTGCATAAGTCTTTGAAAAACACGTTAAACAACTGCAACCCATTACATAGATATAAATCTGAAAAACAACTTCAGCCTTTGCCCTGTCCCCTCCAGCCCTGCAGAGCGTGGTTCTGGCCCAGCCCACAAGAAACATGCTTCCCGTGCTCTCTTGCCAGCTTGGATAAGACGAGTGAAAAGAGCAGCCACAGCGTTCACAACACAGAAGCAGTGTTCTGCCTCCACATGAGCCAAGCAGCAGCTGTTCCAAGCCAGGCACAAAAAGACTCCCAACCATCTAGGCTATCCTCTGATGGAAGCATCTCACAGGCTTCTTGAAAACAGGCCAGGTCTGGTAAAAAACTGGGTATCTGGCAACCCTGCAGAAGGACCTGTTTTACAGGGAATTCCATCAGCTGCCTGGTGAAGCAGCACTACAGGTTTGTCCAATCCTACCAGAGAGGGATGGGTGCCTCACAGAGTATCCAAACACATGCATGGAGGCCCTTCAGAAGAAAACTTGATTTCTCCAAAATCACAGATCTACTCATGTAGATAATGAAATGTAACCACTTATTAAGAATAGACATCCTATCAACCAGCAAATAAAAGCAAGTACTATACAGAAGATGCAAGCTAGCTCTTAGAAGAATTTGATTGTTTCCTCCTTGAACTCTAGTTATCATCTGCAGGAAATCTTGTCCATATAAGATGCACAAGACCCATGGGATATTTCTCAACGTTCAAAGCAATTTATTTGAAATAGAGAGTTTGCTTTTCAGATAAGTGGAATTTGTTTGTTTTTCCCATGAAATTATTAAAGAGAAAGTTTCAGTTTATCAGGAGCAAAGGTCAGGATCTTTGTAACTGAAATCTAACTAAACAGCATTCATTTCTGTCTCCACAAGATTGTCACTTCTTCTTATTTTTAAATATGAAGTTACAATAACATTAAAACGCCTTAACAAGTAACATTAAAACGTCTTAACAAATAATGCTTTAAAAATACACATAACAGAACTTGAACATTCTTGATTCAAAGTCCTGTCAAAAATATAACTAAGATCATAAAATCACAGAATCATAGAATGGGCTGGGTAAAAAGGACCACAAAGATCATCTAGTTTCAAACCCCTGCTATGTGCAGGGTCACCAACCACCAGACCAGGCTGCCCAGAGCCACATCCAGCCTGGCCTTGAATGCCTCCATGGATGGGGCATCCACAGCCTCCTTGGGCAACCTGTTCCAGTGCCTCACCACCCTCTGTGTGAAAAACTTCCTCCTAATATCTCACCTAAACCTCCTCTGTTTCAGTTTAAAACCATTCTCCCTTGCCCTATCACTATCCACCCTTGTAAACAGCCATTCCCCTCCTTTTATACACTTCCTGTTTATACGCTCCCTTCAAGTACTGGAAGGCCACAACAAGGTCTCCAAGGAGCCTTCCCTTCTCCAAGCTGAACAAGCCCAGTTCCCTCAACCTTTCCTCATAGGAGAGGTGCTCCAGCCCCCTGATCATCTTAGCGGCCCTTCTGTGGACCTGTGCCAAGAGCTCTGATGCAAAAATATTATGATCATGATTTTCAAGTCTCAGTGTGGGGTTGTATACTCAGACCATCAGAAACTATCCTATAGTCAAGAACCAGGATTGTTCCTGGCAGGACCCCTGGCATGAACTGCACTCGAAGAGCATCATTTAAAAACCTACAGAAGTTATGCTTGTCAGCAGAAAAATACTTGTATAAAATATGGATTTTTGCATGTATTGCCAAACTCTAAAATAAAAATTAATTATTGGTCCTTCACTGTGGAGATACAAGCAATTCTCCTCACTATACAGTAACAACTGGCTCATACTGACTATAACAGGAAATTAATTAGCCCAATTTACTATCCTGGCAGCGGATGATTTTGTCCAACCATGCCCAGATGCTTCATTAGCATTTCTAAACTTTAGACTAAAGTGGAAAGTAATTTTTCAGGAAATTTAATATTAACACCTTAATTGAATCAAATTCATAACAATGCTGTGGCGGGCAGGGGAAACTAAAATGAGCAATCGGGATATTAACCTGAAAAGAACTTCAAGGAAATTTTGGAAAAATAAAAGCATTTACAACCAATCTCCCACAAAAACAAACTTTACTAGACATTTTGAAACAAGATCCAGATTCCAGTTTTACTGTTCTTGAGCAGTAAAACATGGATAGAGATTACTCTATCATGTGGTTGTCTTTATTTTGTCTATATTCTGAAATGTAGACATTGCTGTTACCATCTGGACAACCATAAATTAAACACTATGATAAATGTTAGTCAAAAATTGCTTTCTGACAGAGAACTTATCAAGCTTTTGGAACACCAATGAACTCCATTCCTAGGGAGGTAACGATGCTCAGATATTAGATATTTCTTATAGCTCCCACCTTGGTACAATTTTTAGAAGAAAATATGCTAGGATGCTTTTCTAATTAAGTGTTAGGTCAATTTCTGGAGGTAACATAGTCTCAGGTTGGACATTAGGAAATACGACTTCTCTGAAAGAGTGGTCAGGCACTGGAATGGGCTGCCCAGGGAGGTGGTGGATTCATCAACCTTGGAGGTGTTCAAGGAACGTTTAGATTTTGTGTTGAGGGATATTGTTTAGTGAGAACTATTGGTGATGGGAGGATGGTTGGACTGGATGCTCCTGAAGGTCTTTTCCAACCTCGGTGATTCTGTGATTCTTGATTCTGTCTGTGCAAAGGAAACATCCCCTAGTGTATGATGTTTTAGTGAGGAGCTCCAGTATGTGCACAATAAAATGTGGAAACTTCCTTAATTTTGAAGGTCTTCTAGAGGATTAATACAGTTCTGAATCAACAAAGGAAGGATACTGCAGCTCTTCCATTCCACAGACACTGCACTCATTTGGTAAGGTATTTCCCTGGTTTTGGAGGTGAGCTGTCTAAATCATTTCTATGGCTTTCTCTCTCAATCAGGACAGTATAATAACTGCAGTAAACACGTATTCTTTCAAAAGCTCCTACTAAGATAAATTCAATAGGAAACATGAACACATAAAAGGAAGATGTTCCTCACAAAAAAACATTTAACACCTAATTTACTCGTCAAATGGTGATGCCCATCCTGCAACTTCACTTATCTCCTAATACAAGAAGATAGAAAAGCGAGAAAGGAAAACTGAATACTTTGAACAAGTTAAAGGATTTGGGGTTGGAACATGCTCCAAAATTTATTTCCAGCTCAGTCTCAGGCATGAACATTCTTGTTCAAAAGAAAATTCATCATTTCTGCTGACTGCCATTGACAACAGTTTTGTGAAAGTGCATTTGTAGAGAATTAAAGCTTTTTTATATCATCTTACTCATTTCATTAAGCAACAGCTGATACAACTGCAATAAATTAAATTACAGAGATCTTTTGCTTCATTTAATAGTCATAAGCATTTGTTTCTAGTTCAGTATCTTGAAAAAACATGCAAACATGGCATTGATGCACTGGCACACAGACAAAATAACTTCAGGACATGGAAGTGCTGCCATTTATACATTATGAATTATTTCCAAAGTTTGACTACTTTTGTTGTTGTTGTTGTTCCAGTAATAGCAGCAAAATATGTAAATAACAGTCCATTTGAAAACTTGTTCTTGTGGAAAGAGTAGTACCTGAATAAATCCTATCCCCTCCTTGAAAAGCCTTTATTGTTAGTTTGAGTGGGAGTTAAATGCTCAACTTCCAAATTGGAAAGCACTGTTTTGCTGTTTAAGGAAGTTGGACAAGAAAAAAAAATCACCATCTGGAAGAATAGGACTACAATGGCAGAGTCAGATTTCCAGACAGGTTCTATTACAAATGTACTTGGTAATAGTCTGTGCAGTATAAGTGGGAGCAATAATGGAGCTCTGTCAACCTACACCAAAGGTGGATTTGCTCCATAGCCTGAAAACTAATTTATTGTTTATAGAAAGGTCTGAGTCAGAGGCCGTATGGTGGTGGTGGTAGGGATGTCAGGCAAGACTTAAAAACTTTCTTTCACTACTTTGACTTTTTTTTTTTTTTTTTTGTTAAGAGTTACTACTGGGGAATTAAAACTCCAGACGAAAATCTGTTAATACAATCTCCAAACAATATACCTACTCCCCTTGACCACATTAATTAAAAATTCTGTATTTTACTGCATATGGGTAATTCACAAATGTATTTGTAGGACTGGAGCAAAAGAAGATAGAGGCAAAATTTATTATGTCCAAATCTGAGCCAGAGCTGAAGAACGCTGGAACAGGATTCAGTAGAATGACACACACAATATTCAACAGAACAGATGCAGAAAACTGTGGGTTGTCTCTGTTCCTCTTAGCTCGAGCATTTTATATTAAGAATTTGTTTACAAAAAAAAAAACAAAAAACCAAACATTAGAAATGTACTCTTAAGCCTGAAAAAATTAGTCTTCTCCATCTTTTGTTTAAAAACTATGCTTCAAATAAAGATCTGAGCAATATCAAGAATTTTGTCTGAAGAGTTAGTAAGAAAGAGATAGTAAGAAGACACTGAAGTAAAAACACTTTGCACTTTAAGTGAACGGATAACAAAGAGCTAAACAAATTGTTTTTCCTTTTGTGCTTTCAAGCACATTCCGAAGCTGTAATCACATTATGCAAGTTGCTACATAATTGAATCCATCATACCCTTCCAGTTAGTCACCTTCAGACTAATTAAATAAACAAATGCATCAATATATACTCACAGGGATCGATCAATCAATAGGCCACTGATTAGCAAAGCTTCCTTCCCAAATAGCATAGCAGACCACTTTCTAAACTAATTAGTGACATTTGAGCATGATTGTATTGAGTTGTCCAAAAAGACTTATCCAGACTGCTCTTTCCCAGCATGAGTCTCCCATGCTCCAGAAGAGGTAGCTGACAAATTAGTACCATGCATCTGTGGGACACTGCTAGACTCAGTGCTAGGCTGTAGCTGTGTCTGCCTCTAACCAGAGATCCAGAGGCAGAACAAAACAGCTTGCTAGGCACCAGGATTCACTGTGCAGGTATAAGCCCTGGCATCATACTGCAAATACAGCAGACACAAGCCTATCTGGATGGAAATTGTGGCTGTGCTTCATTCTGCATTTAGAAATGTTGCTTAGGCAACTGTATTTTGGTTTTAGAGCATACATGTGTACAGACACACTATAAATTAAAGACTCTGAAATTGGGAAAATTAAAACAAGAAACTTCTGTTAGTAATAAGCCGTACTAGAGAACAGTATTCTTTGGTAGCTGTGTCTCTCCATATCAGTGTAATGGCTTCTGTACCTGTCGCCATCTTTCAAAACGAAGAAATAATTCCTGCAGGTCTGCTGATTTTCTCAAAGAAACAGAATGAGAGCTTACAAGCTGTATTTCTGTATCACAACAATGGTATTTTTTGCATTCTCTCAAGTTTTTTAAAGCATTACATAGAAATACTTTAAAAGTAACTGATAATCAGCTCAGCATACTAAATTAGTAAAAAACATAGATATTCACAGCATTAATTCATATTTCTAAAATAAAATTAAATCTAATTATATTTCATATATATTTCATTATATTACAATTAACAGTATATGTATCTGCAAAATTAATAGCTGCATAATTAATAGAAATATATAGTTGACTTCTTTATTTGCAGCTACAAAGAAAAGTAAATTTTGAAGTTTGTTTCCGTAAACATGAAAGCCATTGCACCAAATCCCTACAGTTGCAATCTCAATATTAAGAGTCAAAAGACTTGTGTATATTTATTGATAATTTCAGTCTTGCTTGGCTTCCTAGAAAAAAAAATCAGTATCAAATTATATACGAAACTTGCAAAATACTGGTGTTACAATGGACACATTGGAGCTTTGGACTTCAGCTCCAAGGTTTTCCTGACTAGGAAAAAGACAAAATGCTAAATATATCTCTATTTCGGAGGACTTGAAAGAAGTCATGCTCTGAGTATGCCTTTTTCAAAAGAAAATGCACACATGCAATTTTTAAAATTAAAATCATACTGTGTGTGAAGAAAGGCCACTTAAAATAATTAAGAGAATGTGGACTTTTGCAGTAAGAAGCTGCAGATCATTATGAGTTGCTGCCATCATTTAGTTTCCTCAGATGCAGAACAGAAATAACGCAGATGTAGAAAACTCAAAACAGATCAAGCAAGAAACAGAATGTGACTCAATAAATAATGCAAAGGTAATTCACTAGAAATTATTATTTGTTACAAACTGCCTCACTCTGTCTATCCTAAGACTAGAAATTGCTTTCCTTTCTCTCCATCTATCCAGAATTTTTGAAGGCTTTGGTTTTCTCATGGGAAGCCTATTTTACACTTATTTAATCATCTCCCAGGCCCTTAAGAAAGCTTAAAGACAACAATCCCATGTTGTAACTTTCTTACTGTAATTTTTTATCTTCCACAGTTAAGACTGTTCATTAGAGAACAAGAGGAAGAATAGAAGAAAATAATACACCGAGTCTCAATGAAAAATATACTGAGAATGTGAAAGAAATCTCATTCACACAAAACTTTCACTGCCAAATTTCAATCAAAACAAGGAACAGGTCTTTACTATCTGCAAGATTTTAAAAGCCCGTCACAAAATCTTCAATTCAAACTAAATCGTTAGACAGAAAAGTTATCTTCAGTTCTATGTCATTAAGATAATGCTCACAGGAAAAAATAGACCCAAAGATTAATGCCTTTTGGAGTGTGCAATCTGTACAGTGTCATGAAATTCCCAAGTCTCAAAATACTCTGTACCAAAATAGGCTCGATCTGTCCAGCAGATGAGCTTCAATTTAGTTCAGCAGGTTTCTCATTAAGACATGGTACCTTTGTTTTCAGGATGGTCTCTGGTTTTTCATTCTTAGAAGTGGCATACACATCCAAGGCTACTTTTCCCCACTATCATATTTAAATCACAAATTTAAGTTAGACTTACGCAGTTTTCCCCTCACTATCTTGTTTGGTGGCACTGGCTCCCTTTTTACCCAGCAATGAAGCCACTTTTTCAGGATCACCATTCTCCACCGCCTGCAGTAGCCGATCATCATTCTTATTCCACTCATTAGTCTGCAGTAAAAGGAGAAAGAAACATTATTAGCACTAGCACTGTGCACAGGCTTTCTGGAATGATCTTGCACATATTCAGCACCAACGAAAGCTCAGTCAAAAGCCCAAAGAAAGTGCAGATATAGCTGCATTAAATAAAGTTGCAACCTGTGTAGCACAAGCTCCCAAGTAGTCAAATGCTCAAGCCAGGATCTAAGTCACCACTAAAGATGATCTCTGACACAGAAACACTGTAGGAGAGTAGTGCAGATGTTGCTCCTACTCTATTTGAAAGAATTCTCCATCATTTGTCTAGTCCTGCTTTCTATTTTGGAGCTGGACTTACCCGATGAAATCTTCATCACACACATCAGATGGATAACCAATGAGCTATCTCAGCTGATTCACATCCCACCCTACAAAGACAGGCCAGCCAAAACTTTACATATTTCAGGTCTTTCCCATTGTCTCATTTCATGGAGCATAACAGGTCAGGAGACTTACCTTTGATAGCTAACTGATTCTACTGAGCTTTTAACCCCCATGCCTGCCTTTAAAACAAATCAAGCTATAACAGACAGTACATCCATAGTACGACTGAAAGCGAAAGACAAGCACCTTACATTTAAACCTTTCCAAAAACAGTTCAGTAATATCCGTTTGGAGATTCTGATTGCCTGTATCAGTGAAAAGACACTACTTCCTAATGCGATTGATGATGCCCCCTATGATTCCAGGCTCTCAGGACACAGTGTATTTCTTCTACCAGATCTGTAACCAGAATCTAGGAAGTTACTAAGAAAACATAGTAACCTTTTATATCCCATGTAATTACAGCAAAATAATAACACTCAGGAAAAGTTCCAGCTATGCTTTCTAGACTAACAACAAGGTACAGCCTTCAGGAAAAACATCTGATGCATTTTGGCTTAGCACTGCATCCTGCTACAGTCAGTAAAGTACCTTCAACAGATTACAGCCTTCTCTTTGACGTCAGTTAGCTCATCTCCAGCATAACTATCTGTTCATCAGTACTGGACTTCTACACAAACAACTTTGGCAAAGACTGAAATCATATTAATATGCTCCTTGAGAAATATTCTGTTTAAAGAGCACTTTATTCTAACACTTTGTAGAGATTTTTTTTTTGTCACTAGCTGAACAAAATGTTCAGTGCTCTGCCGTCTGGACTTGTGAGAAAAAACTGTATGAGCTGCACACTGGTACAAACCAGCTCTGCAGGCTCTGCACTCTCTCAAAAGTAGAAGGGAAGGAAAGTGTTCCACCTTATTAACTATTTAAAAGTGAAATAAATGATTTTATTTTTTTTTAATAGAAAACGAACTAAAAAAAAAAAAAACAACAGTAACACAACATTAATGTGAGAGTACAGTCCAGGCAAGAAAGTAGAGAGGAGTTGACAGAGCAACACCTGGAACCAGGAATATGAATGGCTGTTCTGTCAAAGGAAGTGGCATGCAAAAGACAAAGAACGATTGCAGGCTGATGAGACTGTTATGACTGGTGGGTAACTGCGTCAAGCAGGTTATATTCTTCATTCTTACACCACTGAAATAGATATCTGTAGATTGCAGAGCAATAGTTTTGTCTGCAAAAATGATGTTTCCCCTAGCAGTACTTAGACTACATGGCAATGAATACCCTTTCAAGCAGCAGGCTCCACCTAAAATGAAACTCACTGCATATTCTTCAGTTAGGAATTTTTATCCTTTTAAAGAGAGCCTACTATCAAAAACAGATGTTAAGGAAAAAATATATTCTTGGTAAATAAAATGTTTCAAAATTAACGGTTTGTTTGACAACATATTGTGCCTTCTGTTTTGGTGCTTACTTCTGATTCTGTGGGTTTTTTATTATGCGGTCATATAAGATATTTAAATATATGATACTTAATGAATTCCCTGATGACTGCAAAGCACCTAATAGCACCTAAATCCTGCACCTTTTTTCCCCCCAGTCTTCAGAAAGGAGGAGACAGCAGGTAACTGATAACCCTAACTTAGGTACCACTAGTCAGAATCCCTTCTATCTGTGAATTAAACAGAGTCAAACACACAAGATGTTAGGCAAAGCAGTTTCTCATGAAGACCCTGAAAAAATCAGGTCTGCCAGCTCCATCTCAGCATCAAAGAACAGCCACCAATGTCCATTCCCTTGTATTTTTATGCCAATGCCGGTAATTCTTTTCCCTATTTAGATGAAAGTCAAGTAGACTAGAGACTAAAACAGAAAAATATGTCATTTTGGACCTTTGTTTTCAAGGTGCTAATTCTGTATCTAATTAGTACCTCTTCTTCTAAACACTATGACTGAGATTTGCTGAAGAAATAACCAGTCTTACAGACTGTCAAATACTTAATCCAACTGTACTTTTTAAAATTGCATGTTTTCAGATTTCCTCAGTGATGCTATAACATCTTTAATGCTATCATATAAGCTCTTTTGTTTTGCTCCTGAAAGACAAAAGAACACATATTCCTTTTGTCGGTGTGTAACAGGCTCATTAATTTAATTTAAATAGCTGCATTCTCTGTAAGACTCTTAAAAGATGAAAGACCCAGTTTCTTTTCAATCTTTCTGAGATTTATATACATTTAACTATAATGCATGTTATATAAATCTATTTATAGACCTTTTTTTTATTATTATTATTTGCAAAATGGAATGGGGTCTCCAAATGTCCAAATAGGGGGAAAAAAGAAAAAGAAACTATGCAGGTATCAATTGTTGCTTAAGTATTTTTCTAATATGACTTTTTCAGGATCACCATTCTCCACTGCCTGCAGTAGCCGATCATCATTTCTCCACTACATTCCACAGCAGCCTTGCACAATGCATTCCAGAAGTTAAAGGGACAGCTAATATATAAATAAATGGCATACAACAGACTCTCAAAAATGCTCACTCCTGTAGGAAACTTTAGTTCTATTATCCATTCTCTCCAGGAAAAAAAAATATTTGGAAGTAACAATATGCGCTCAGAAAAACACTGCACCCATAGCTGGAAGCAACTTGGAGAAATTTAAGTCAGTGAGGGTTTCACAGCAACTCATGTAATCAAAAACTGCAAAGCCACTGGTGCACAGAGTAGATCAGAAAGCAGATATCCCTGATCAGAGGCAGTGGCTGTTGCATTTGCAACATTTTTGGGGTCTCTTACAATACTAGCCTGTTTCTGATCCCACAAGTCACAGTTATCATGAAATGTCCACAAAAAACTGAAGTGGAAACTTACAATAGAATGCTTTAGGTTGGAAGGGATGTTTAGGATCACCTAGTTCCAACCCCCTGCGATAGGCAGGGACATCTCCCTCTACACCAGGTTGCTCACAGCCCCATCCAGCCTGGCCTTGAATGCCTCAAGGGAGGGAGCATCCACAACCTCACTGGGCAACCTGTTCCAGTGTCTCATCGCCCTCACAGTAAAGAATTTCTTCCTAACTTCTAGTCTAAATCTACCTTCTTCCAGTTTAAAGCCATTTCCCCCCCCCCATCGCTACATGCCCTGACAAAAAGTCCTGCCCCAGCTCTCCTGTAGGCCCCTTCAGGTACTGGAAGGCCACTATAACATCTCCCCAGACTCTTCTCTAGGCTGAAATGCGCCAGCTCTTTCAGCCTGTCATCACAGTGGAGGTGCTCCAATCCTCTGATCATCGTCGTGGCCTTCTTCTGCTCCAACAGCTCCATGTCCTTCTTGTGTTGCAGTCCCCAGAACTAGACACAGGGTTGGCCTTCGGGGCTGCAAGCACACGTTGTCAGCTCACATTGAGTGTTTTACCAACCAACAACCCCAAATCCTTCTCCTCAGGGCTGCTTGCTTCCCAACCTGTATCTGTGCTTGGGACTGCCCCAACCCAGGTACAGGACCTTGCACATGGCCTTGTTGAACTTCATGAGGTTGGCACAGGCCCACCTCTCAAGCGTGCCCAGGACCTTCTGGATAGCATCCCTGCTTATGTCAACTGCACCATTCAGCTTTGTGCAGGACAATGCAGAACATGGAAACTCCCAGCTGCTGCTACTACTACTCAGTAAATGTCTGAAAAAGGCACTTTGAGCTATCACTTATCATGCAGCAGCACCATTTGTTTGTCTTGGACAACATGGACATGAGAGATGCTCTCCATAGCTAAGAGTATTGGAAAGACTGAGGTAGTCTGCAGATGATGTAACTGGAGACTTTAACTTTTTAAGTCTTCTGCAACAAGCTTTTGCCGCTGCAGTCCCACAAAACATCCTACACCACTTATCTAGGAAGCCCAAACATTTCTCAAAGGCAATTTTCTTCAGCTGCTTGTGCCATGCTGCCTCCTCTATCACAAGCTTCCTTGCTGAATCCTTCCTTCATCTACACCCACTGACAAACCTACATACCAGCCAGACAGCATAGCATCATCCACCAAATAGCCCTTCAGAAGCTTCAGTTCTGTCACCTACTTCTTTCAGGTAGTATAAATTAATGTTTCCTGTTACAACAGAGATGCTTAGACATGCATTCATATAACAACAGAATGGCTTAGTTTGGAAGGGACATTACAGACCATCCAGTTCCAAACCCTTGTCATGGGCAGAGTAGCCTTCCACCTGAGTAGGCTGCCCAGGGTCCCACTCAAGCTGGCCTCGAAGGCCTTCAGGGATGGGGCATCCAAAACTTCCCTGGGGAACCTATGCCAGTGCATACTCTGGCATAAAGAATTTCCTCCCAGTATCTAACCTAGATCTCCCCTCTTTTAGTTTAAAACCCTTCCCTCTTGTCCTATCATTATCTGTCTCCTGTTTCTAAGCTCCTGATAAGTACTGGAAGGCTGCAATGAGGTCTTCCTGGAGCCTTCTCCAAGCTAAATAAGCTCAGTTCCCTCAACCTTTCTTTACAGAAAAAGTGCTCCTGCCCTCTGAGCATCTTTATTACCTCCTCTGGACCTGCTCCAGCAGCTCCATATCCTTCTTGTGCTGGGGGCCTGGGGTACTTCATTTCTGCAGTTGGGGCCTCACAAGGGCTGAGCAGAGGGGGACAGTCATCTCCCTCTTCCTGCTGCCACCCCACTGTTAAGGCAGCCCAGAATACTGCTGGCCTTCCAGGCTGCAAACACACACTGCTGGCTCATGTCCAGCTTCACAGAACCCCCAAATCCTTCTCTGCAGGGCTGCTCTCAAGGAGCTCTTCTCCCAGTCTGTGCACATATCTGGGATTGCCCTGACCCAAGTGCAACACCTTCTCTTGGCCTTCTTGAACCTCATTCAGTGCTTGTAAACCCACTTTTTGAGCCTGTCCCAGTTCCTCTGCATGGCATCTCTTTCTTTATTATATCAACTGTAACACTCAATTTGGTGTTACCTGCAAGCTTGGTGTCATCTGCAAGCTTGCTGAGGGTGCACTTGATTCCACCACCCAGGTCATTGATAAATATGTTGAAGTGAGCAAATTCACACAGGGCACAAGGTAAATGTTAACACAGAACAGCAGTAGCATCTTCTGAAAATCTCTTGAGTATAGTGTTAGAGCAACAAAACTGTCAGACTCAAGCAGTTAAATAGATGTATTTTGTCAGAAATAAAGCCAAAGGATGTTTTGTTTGTGTTTTTTAACGTGTTGCAAATTGGCAAGTTAGTCAGTTGAGCAACCCGGACAGTATGGTACACCATGACGTATGCAGATAAAAAAAAACAACGAGCAGCTCGGTATTAAAGGCAAACACTTCCATGTAGAATCCCCATGGAAAAGATCATACATGTGAGCTTTCTTTATCCCTTCGTCAACAAGAACAAGACAAAGTCCCCCAGTTAACATTCTGCAATAACAGTGGTTTGTAAAAACATGCAAATGAGACATATTTCAGCTTCATATAGCAGAATTAGTACCTTACATTGCACATTTCCAGCTGCTCTCTCTCCACTTTATTTTTTTAAACATTAGTGTGCAGTTAAATTAAAGATCATGATTAGATTCATTGGATTTGAAGAGAAATGAATAGTGATCAATGCTCAGAAAGTGCATGCTTTTGGATGAAAGGAAGTTTTCTTGCCAACAAATAGGCAATCTGTTCCTACTAACAAGAGTGCATTTATTTAAGGGAGTATATAATCCACCCCCCTCCTATAGCCTTAACTATAGCGCTGACAGAAGCCAAAGTTTTCCATGTTTAAACATTTAGGAACCTGAGAAAAAAGTCTGCAGGACAGAGCTAGCCAAGTTCAGGAGGGGAAGTCACTCCTTCATAAGGCACTGTCAGACTGAGGTTTGGGGAGTGAGGAAGAAGGCGGGGGAGACTGATTGACTGCTTTATGATTACTCATTAAAAAGAGCATGGTACCAGAGCCAAAAGAAAAGTGTACACAGTATCTTCTTCGACAATTTTCAGGATAGGAGTAACTGTCCTGGCTGCAGCTCTATCAACCACAGACAGAGAAGTTATTTCCTCTGCAAACCCAGGAATTATAAGTATCTTGCAGTCATATAATCAAATAGTTACTGTATGGTGTTTGAATTGCGTGTTAAAAATCCTTTGCCACTGTGATCACATTCAGTATGCTTACATGGCAAACTGTTTTGAGTCCAGAGATAAATCTTCATATTAAAACCTACTTTTTGTAGTTAAATATTTCATTAACTATTTTGAGCATTGTTTTTGTTTCTCAGACAAAATGAACATTTTCGCTTCCAGATGAAAAGGTCAAGAATTTAAAAAATGCTTATGAAAGATACTTTCTTATTTTCCATCATGATCACATCACAATATTAATTCTCAGTTATCTGAGATTACCAGTAAATGCCACGCAAACAACAACAACATATAAAAAGAGGTGACAGTTCTACTTAGCACTTGTACACAGTGTTTCCCATGCGCGAAGACCTGAGCAAACATTAATTGGACAACAACTGTGTTTCTTTATCTTTGGCATGCAGCCTACAGGAGATGATTTAAGTGACCTTGCATTGTTACAAACCTATTGGAGACAGAGTTATGTTATCTCCACTGAAATCAGAACTGCAGGGAAGCTGAGTAGCAAATTGAAATTCCTGGTAACTTCAAACTCAGCAACTTGCTGTCTGAAAAGGAAAGGAATACTTAAAAATTGGCGTCACAATTGCATGGCAAAGACCCTGAACACCACTGCATCACAAGGTCATCCACAAAAGTCTGCATGTGCTGGATTTCCCAAGAGGTCCTAAGAACAATGCTATTGTAGGGAATGCATTCACTGTACAAAACATCTCTTAAAGTTAAAACAACAGACTATGGCTTTTGTCAAAAGAATGCCTTATCTGAAAACATTTAACCCAGAGCTCAGTGGTAAGTGATTAAGTAATCTAAACTTGCCCCTGTCCTCTATTCTCAAGACTGAATTGGCCAGAAACAAACATGCATGGTGTGAGTGAAAATCTCTCTTGCAGAATGGCAAGATTTTCTGAACTTATCAACAACAGCTTGTCCAAAACTATGGCAGCAGCTCCCACGACGTTCGGAGCTTAGTAGACTCCAGAAGCTACTACCTCCAAGAACCTTGTCAATTGCAGGGGAACCAGCAATTTCTTAGATACTTTTCAAAATCTGCCCAGGTGCTTTTTTAGTCACCAAAGCCGCTGCAAGCTTTGCTGCACCACCCCCCACTAAAGCAGTTCCCTGTGCACTGAGCCAAAAGATGCTGTGTTCATTAACTTTACCACAAATAATGTCTTGACCTCTAATTAAGTTATCAAAAAGGCAAAGTGTGACAAAAGTCTTGAAGGTAACTCATAGTAATATTATCTGTATGTTAATAATTGCTATATCAGAAAGTCTTTTCCAGCTTCTCATGGCTAATCGTGTTCCCTACTTGAGATGACTGATGGCTAGTAACAATCAATTAATAATCAATTATATATCAAAAGAAACATTTGTAATTCACAGAGCTTACACAAGCATTTATTTACAAGTGGAAACAGTAGTGGTAAAGCAAGTAACTTGTGAACATCTTTCCAATATTGGTGATACTATGATTCTGTGAAACTTGCTACGAACAAGAAGCGTTACCTAATTGTTCTCTTGCTCCTTCTACTACACTGCCTAGTTGGAATAATGGTATGCAAAGTGAACCAGGTCTGTTTGATACTAGGGACCATATTTGTGTCAAAACACAAATTCCATTTGAACAGGAGAGAACAACCATATCGGGATGCAGGAAACAGTCAAGTGAATGAACCACCAGTGTTAACAAAGGACTAATGGTAGACTGTCACTAAACCTTGATAATTACCCATTCACTGAGTAGCTTCTGAGGATAAAGAAGTGATTATTACTGAAGAAAACTGGTTTTTCATGCTGACCCCCAGAATAATACAGCTGAACAGCAAGTCAGTCACTCAGCAGGGCATTTTTATCAGCCAGTAGGATTGCCCTGAAAGTCTCCCAGCAAAAGGTGGCTACATGCTGTGACATAAAAGAGTCTTTCACAGAATCACAGAATCACAGAATGGCCAGGGTTGGAAAGGACTTCAAGGATCATGAATCTCCAACCCCCCTGCCACAGGCAGGGCCATCAACTTCCCCATTTAATACTAGACCAGGCTGCCCAGGGCCCCATCCAACCTGGCCTTGAACACCTCCAGGGACGGGGCATCCACAACTTCTCTGGGCAGCTGTTCCAGCACCTCACCACTCTCTCTGTAAAGAACTTCCTCCTGACATCCAGCCTAAATCTCCCCTCCCTCAACTTAAAACCATTTCCCCTTGTCCTGCTGTTATCTACCCTTTCGAAGAGTTGACTCCCCTCCTGTTTGTAGGCTCCCTTTAGGTACTGAAAGGCTGCAATGAGGTCACCCCACAGCCTTCTTTTCTCCAGGCTGAACAAGCCCAGCTCCCTCAGCCTGTCTTCACAGGGGAGGTGCTCCAGTCCCTTGATCATCATTGTGGCTCTCCTCTGGACCCTCTCCAACAGCTCTCTGTCTTTCTTGTACTGGAGGCTCCAGACCTGGACACAGTACTCGAGATTGGGCCTCACAAGAGCAGAGTAGAGGGTGACAATCACCTCCCTGTCCCTGCTGGCCACCCCTCTTTTGCTGGAGCCCAGGATACCATTTGCCTTCCAAGCCACAAGGGCACACTGCTGGCTCATGTTAAGCTTTTCATCAATCAAGACCCCGACATTTCACCAGCAGAGAACAGTAAAAACTCTTCTCTGAAGTGATCATCTCCCATTGTTCTGTCTTCAGTCATAGTTTTAAGGATTTGAGCTACAGTGCACTCACATAACAGTTCTTATCTTGAAATTATTATGTAAATGTTACTAAACCCAAAATGAAACTAACAGACTTCTTTTTAAAGTTGAGCACGTCAGCCCTTCAAAAAAAAAAAAACAAAACCAAAAACCAAACCAAACCAAAAAAAGCCCAATAAAATAAATCCATGGGGTATCAGAACATAGGCCTAAAGAAAACCTGAAAACCTACACAAAAAACCCTACCTCCTTAATTGTTAGCAAAAGGCCACAGAGAATACTCAGGTTTTCCTTACACTAATTATACACTATACATTATACACTTATAATAATTTATTATTATTATTATAAATAGAACTGATCCTCAGCATGAGAGGCCTGCTTTCTAATGAAGTTTTAAGACTGAAGAACTACTGAATTAAAAGATTTTTACCTAGTATCAAGATCAAACTGCAACTCATATAAAGGACATTTAATCTTTCAAGTCCTCAGGATTTCTGTTATACAACTGTTTTGTTGGAATAAAGAAACAGTGAGATTTGAAATTGGTTAGACAATCTAATCTCACTTTTTATCTGTTAAATATTTTTCAGTGATAAACAGGCTGAAGGGTACAGGGACACTGCCAACTATTTGCAAGCAAAGCTTGTTTATTTAGCTATTATGCTCACTATCTTCCATTCTGCAATACTGTGTTAGATATAACGGACTCTGAGGATCAGAGTGTGCCTAATGACCAAGACATAGTTCTAAACTCCATGTTCTTATCACCATCTCAACTCCAGACAGCGAGCCTTGAACTTTCAATGCTGTACACATACTACTTCCTTAGGAGACCATTCCCAAAATCAGCACCAGTTATTTTCTGGTATAAGCACCTAAGCTCACTATCTACTCAGATCTTCAGAAACATTTTCCAGTTTCTGCTGACTAGTGAATTTAGTCAGAGACCACAGGTTCTTGATGGATACTCTTGCTTTCAGACAAGCAAAAGGAAATCCACTGGTGCTGAAACACAATGTAACATTGCCTCACTTCCTAGGACTGGCACTTTGTTGACAAATAACGCCATATTTTCTCCTGCCTACTTCCAAACCTTTCCAATCTTTGCTTATGTTGCACTTCTGCATAAAGGTGGTTTTCATTAATTTCAGGGTTATTGCCCTTTTTTCCTCCCCATTATTCTGTAAATAGAATAATGGAACAGAGAGACAGAGGCTAATTATGAAGTCTGAAGACAAGAAAAATAAATGTCTCCAGCATCAAGGAGAACTGCTCCAAATCAGGAATCACACACATTGATTAATATTACTACTGCTGTAACATACAAGTCACTAGAGCACCTTGTTTTTAATCTTACAAATGTCTACCTCGTAACAACAGCTCATAATGAAGGTTGTTTCCATTTTGCTTTGTTCTGCCTTTCTGCTAACCAAACTTGAGTAGATTACCTGACAAAACTCCACTGTCTTAATATTCTCTGTAAGCATCGGAAAATGTCTTGGATGGCTGCTTTTCAAACCAATTCACACTCTTTTTGATATTTACTGAACTCCTACAAGCAATAAAATTTCATAATTCCTAACAAAACCTGTGCTAAAAATTTCAAAACTATTCAGAGTAGATAAACAGCTTTTACATTTGAATTGATCCCTCTTGTAATGACTTACCCACTGTTACTGGGTTATAGCCTCATATTCTGAAACCCATCATATTGCCAAACTAAACACAGTGCATACATAGAGACTGATCCCTATGCCAAGAAATTATTTTGCTTGGAGTCTTTTAAGGGCTCAACTCAGTCTCTAAAAGTACTTCACAACTACAAAAGAAAGCAAAAATGTTTCACTGTCTGTCTGATAGAACAGACTACTGACATATATTTGTGTCATGGACTTAGATATAATATTTGTTGGGTCCCAAAAATCCAATATAAAAGTAGCAGGCCAAGCTTATATTTTTTAACTTGCATCAGTGCGCAGAAGGACAATTGAAGAGTCATTCAGGCATATACCTAAAACCAGTGGGACTCAAACATTTGAAAGGAAAGCTTTGTTTTGCATGAAATTCAACTTTAGCAGACAGAGAAGAAGAGCACGAAAGATTTTACAGCACCACATCTTTCCCACGTTATTTATTCTCAACATCACACACATACAGAATCAAACAAGGTTTTCTACATCTGAATCTCTGTACACACATCAACTTCCCATGTATGGCAGGCACCTTATGTAAAAGGATGAAAGAATAAGCAGGCACTCGCACTACCTTCTTCCCTCTAGTCTGAACAAATCACAGAGTTAGCAAGGTTGGAAAAGATCATCCAGTCCAACCATACAACCAACATTTCCCCAATAAACAATGATCCTTCGTACAACATCTAAGTGTTTATTCAATACCTCCCTGGGCAGCCCACTATAATGCCTGAAAACTCTTTTGGAGAAGAAATTTTTCCTAATACTGAACCAACCTGAACCTACCCTGGCACAACTTGAACCCATTTGTTCCAGTCCTGTTGCTACTTACATGGGAGAAGAGGCCAACCTCCACCTCACCACAACCTCCTTTCAGGTCGCTGTAGAGTGCTACAAGTCTCCCCTGAACCTCCTTTTTATCCAGACTAAACTATTCCAGTTCCCTCAGATGCTTCTCGTAAGACCTGTGCTCGAGAACCCTCACCAGCTCCACTTCCCTTCTCTGGACACACTCCAGGGCCTCGATGTCTTTCTTGTAGTGGGGGCCCAAAACTGAACTCAAGGTGTGGCCTCCTCAGATCTGAGTAGAGAGGGATGATCACCTCCCTCCTCCTGCTGGCAACACTTTTTCTGATAGTAGCCAGGACGCCATTGGCTTTCTTGGCAACCTGAGCACACTTTTAGGTCATGTTTAGCTGAGAGTAAACCAACACCTCCTGAGTCCATTTCTTCCATAAAGAAGAAACAGCTCATCTGCCGAAAGAGTTCCTTCCCTTTCTCTACAGGAGTGAATAACTGCATCACATGCCCTTTATGCAGATTTTCTGTTTGTCATGCACAGATGACCTCATCCTTCATCCCATCAGGGCTGCAGCTATCAAACTATCCTTCAGGCAGGCTGTGGAAACTCAGCTATTTGCCCCAGGGTATTGGGGAGTTTAACTCTTGTCAGTTCAAACAGTGATCAAGCCATATGCTGCCTGTCACAACTACCGCAGCTCAGTATTAATGGACTAGCCTACACCTAAAGAACCCACAATTCTCATCTAAATACTCTCATGTAAGTGCAATTTACTTGAGCATTATCACTATCATGCTCTTGCTCATTTGGATAACCTCCATCTCACCAGACACTCTAGGATTATTCACACAAACAACAGAAATCATGATTCTGTGTGTTATTTTTTTGTTAAAAAAAATTCATTCAGCTCCTATTAATTATTCCTAAACCAAATTATATTTGCATGCCACAAACTATCTGCCATTAGCAGAGATTAGGGCTGGCAATGGTTTGACTGTGCAGCCTTGATGCGGTGAGGAATACTGCTGCTGCTACATTAAGGAATTCTCCCAGGGCTACCTGACTTAAACTTGTGATCTCTTCAAAAGCTCCATGCACGGTTTCTGGATTAAGAGAGTTCAGTTAAACTACCTGGAGACTGTCACCTTTCCAGTACAAAGTCACTGTGAACTAAAAAGCTACAATGAAAAAATGCTGAAAGTACAAAATCCTGAAAGGCAGCACAGCGTGCAGCATTTCTGTGGAGACGGAGCACACAACCCCATGTAAAGTAAGTGGGGCTGCTGAGCTATTTAGCCCCTTACCAATTATCAAAAACATCTCTGTTACAGCTGGAACCTCTTTATCACAGTCCACAGAGGTACTGAAATGAGGAAAAAAAGAAAGTACAGTAATAATGTAAATCTCATTAAAAAGTCCCTTAAAGCCATTGTTCCACTTTGATGCTTACGAGTGGTCTGACAAATACTCCCAAATATTCACACTCCCTGTTACATCCTGTTTACGTACTTTTCAGAAATTGAGACTGCGCACCAAGGCTATGCTGGATTCTGCAGAGAGCAGCTAATACAACGACCATGAATAAACAACTGCTGAATTTTGACTACTCCCAGGAGTAAATGGTCACCTGAGAGTTAAATTCATGCTTTTCAATAACTTATGTGGCAAGGTGAAGAAAGAGAGAAAGAGATCAAAGATTTTCAACATGCTTTGAGACTGTGAGGAAGAAGAGAGACATCCTAAAAGCTTAGTAGGTCATGACAAAAATGCAAAGACAATATATTTTTTAAGAATCCACATTATACACATTTTAGATTCCTTCCATCTCACAAAACATTAAAAGCCAGATTAACCTACAATATGAGCATCTTTTTTGTACCCCCTAATAGCAACTTTAACATATTCAATTAATAACTGCAAATTGTATAAATAAGCTGAAAATTGGGTGTTTTTCAATGCCAGAAACAGCAGAAGGTTTCCAAATTTTATGGGTTAAAAGAGGCCAATAAATTTAACAGCCTTTTGAAGATGCTAGTATAATCCTTCCAAAACTGAAGAGAACAGATGACTCAACCATATGGCTAAGTTCCATTAAAATTCTGTCCCGTAACCATAAAATATGATGTAATCTAGTTTGGTCCCAGGGGAAGGAAAGGCGTTAGACATATGTGACATGCATAAGCATTCTCTGGATCCATCTGGCTAGCTATTTCTAAAAGGTTTTTTTAGAAGTCTCCCATATAAATATTCTCAAGTCTTCTCTTGGAAAAGGAATAGACAAGTGTGAATTAATGCATCAATCATTAATTACTGTTACAAACGTGGCTCAGCTAAATATCTATAACAAACTACTTATTTGTTACACACTTCCAGAAGAATGCATCTTTTAAAAAGACTCCCCTTATAAGTTTCAAAAACAATCTTTGGTTGATTACCGCTTCATT
This sequence comes from Phasianus colchicus, assembly GCF_987193195.1. Lineage (NCBI taxonomy): Eukaryota > Metazoa > Chordata > Aves > Galliformes > Phasianidae > Phasianus > Phasianus colchicus. Next base: position 81,431,191 of record NC_143476.1, read on the forward strand.
CTCAATGAACATCAAAATTTCAGAGAAAAGAATTTGAAGGACTATTTTCAAATCAAAAGAGGTTTACCTTTAAAAAAAACTTGAGGGAAAGGGAAAGCGTTTACATAATTTAAGATCAGACACAAACCGAGTGGCGATGTAAAGGCTGAATGAAAAGAATTGCTAAGAAATAAAACAGAGCCATCAGGCCTGACAAGTAAAATACTTCTCAAACTATCAATATATATAGAATAATTATCAATATACATAGAATAGAAATTATCGATATCATGCACTCTATAATCATTTGGAATTAGCAGTGACCATTTGATAGACTTTTATAACTCTGGTCCTCACTTTATTTAGGGCTCCACGTTAAAAGGTCTGCACAGATATCAAGTGAGCCTACAATATCTGACAATTCTATTAAAACTCCACTTTTTATTATAGTAGTTTAAATCTACACATGATTCAAATCAAGCTACCAGAAAAAAATAAAGCAATTCCATCAGCCTTAAGGAAAATGACGAGCAGCAGTACTTTCCCTTCTCGAACCAACAAAATTGGTAAGAGAAGATTACTGAGGACACTTCCCCTCAGCCCATATAGTAGTATCTTGCTCCCGAACAAAGCATAGCCCAGTCACTGTACTAGCTATCCTTCTCCCTGAGAGCATGCACATTTAACACTCCAGCATAAAAGTTCAGAGAAAAAGCAGAAATCAGTAAGACAAATAAGTGCACAAATGAGCCAGGAAAAGCATCAAAGTTTCCTGACTCAGCCCAATCTTTTCCAAGTCAATAAGCGTTAGGAATGATCACTGTACACCTACTGCATGTAATACTGCATTTTGCATGTAGTATTGGTGGCATTAATTTCTAAAATGACAGTACAGTTGGAAGGGGTTCAAAAGTGCAAAGATGATCCAAAACAGAGCATACATGAAGAATGAACTGGCTAGGATGCCTTAGTGCCAAAGATAGGCAAGGGGGAAATGAAGTAAACAGAATTATCAATAACATGGAGAAGATCCACTAGGCTAAACTGTTAAGTGTCTGGCATAGTGAGATACCAGCAAATAAAAGTAGGACCAGGTCAAAAACAAATAGTAAAGTCAGAGGTAGACTTGTGGAACTCCTTTCAAAGGATGTTGCAACTGCAAGACTTTTAAATGAGCGAGTTCAAGGAGAAACCCACTTTGCATTAAGCAGAAAGATTCATTAGAGATATTAGGCCTGAAGAACCCTCAGTCTGAACTGGTAATCACTGTGTTGCTAAAAGCAACAGGGCTGAACAGATTTATGTTAGGAACATCACATCTCCTACTTGCTCTTCTGTTCTGCAACAACAGACATACTGGCCTTCCTAGAGCCTGATGGGCACCAGAACTAAGTCATGATAGAAATGCTGTCTTAGAGAAGCAGCTAAGTACTCATGGTAACACTGATATTCTTCTTCACTGATGGGTAGAAAGGTAGAAAAAAATCATAATAAAAAACCCTTTTCGGTGCTTCACCTCACCAACATATTTAGGTAAGAAACTTCTGTACTCAAGCAACCCGCATGCTGTAGCAGTCTCTTAGCCACTTCAAGAATCCAGGAAACCATAACCTTGATCTCAGCAAGCCAGCTTTGTAATATCAACTCAACATTTATAAGAAAGCTGTAGAAAAAAAACTGATATAAAGTCACCAAATTTGGCCATGATGCCTTACCCACAGAGAATTACACACATGGAAGCTTGGAATGCTTTTGACTGCATGATATTCACATACCCCAGCCACCCATTCTTATCACCTTCCGGCAAGAGCTTGTAATGGTAACTTGAGTAAAGGGTTGAAGTACAAACCAAGGAGAGGCTGCAGCCACGCTTGTAGTTCCAGGAGTGAATTAAAAACTAGGACGTCTAAAATGGTTACTGACAGAAGCTGAGGTTACATCTATACTATGGAACAATACAACTTCAGTGGACTGTCGTATGTTGTATTAACCATATTTCATGCCACTGAAGTCCAGCTATAGAAATACTGAATTATTTGTTGAACACGTGACCATTTTGAAAGTTGGCTATCTTGTTGTTGCATCTAAATATGGACCTGAAATGGAAACTCAAAAACTTGGCCTGGATATTAGCAAAATTATTTTCTTTAAACAGCTGAAGTATCAATTATAGCGTACCTATTTTGCCCTTTTAGTGCACTGCAGTAAATTACCAGATATTAGTTACCACATATTGGTTCAGTTTTGTCCTTTTCCTGAACTGTACTTGAAAATCAAGGTCTTACATTTGAAAGACTCCACACAGTATTCTGCAACTGCCCTACAACGATCTTCAAGGAATCATATTTTAAACATTTTTGTTTAGTATCCTGTTTGAATGGGAAGAGATTAAGCTAAGCAAGTGAAATTGATTCCCTGTTACTTTTCCAGGAAAGATTAAAGCAAAACATACTGCTATTACCAAAATACAGAAGTAGTATTAACATGGGAACCAGAAATCATAGTGAAGTGTTAACAGGCAGGTTTCAGAATCATGAAATCATTAAGTTTGAAAACGACAAAGATTGAGTTTGCCATAATCACACCACAAAGCATTGTATCTGCTTGAGAGAAAAAAAAAAAAAAAGAAAAAAAAAGCCACAAAGAACTCTTCAGCATCTCCAAACAGCCTTATGAAGCTGAGCAACTATGTGCCATAAAGTGTTAGGAGTGAAAAAAGTTTTGGTGCACACACTGCCACATCACTATAAATTAAACCTCTCTGCTGCAGTTGTCCAAGGCTTTATACTCAGACCCTGACACAACATGTTGCCCCAGGCTGCTTGCGGAATGCCTGCACAGCCACTGAACTGGTTATATTACATTGCCTTTTGTAAAACAGGGATGTTATGCTCACTTTGGCCACCACCTCTACCATATGCTGTCAGTACAAATGCTGTAGATGGCACAAGACACCAAATAGTGGGGGCCAGACTGTATGATTGCTAGGTTACCTGCAGCCTCTACTCTGTGTTAAAAAGAGAAAGGAGAGTTTCATGCACTAACTGGAATTTCAAACAATCTATCAATTTCAGACATAAGTGATAAAGGGAAAGGAGAATTCCACCATTCCATTTCAGACTTGTTTTAAATGAAGGTAACAAACATTTCAGCGAAAGAAGAAAATTTTGAGACTATTATATTATTTGAAAACAAATTACAAGTTTTAGTTGAATATTGAGTCTCACTGGTAGCTGGCCACTTCCTTAGCTTTGTTTTATTTTAAAGTGCGTCATACAATTATTTCTATGCCCATGCAAAAAGTTTTCCAAACGTTTTATGTCAGACAGGAAAACTGAAGTGGAAAGTGGATGACAGCCAGTTCAACTGAGCTTTATCAACACGCTCCATACATCCTGACACAATATACACATTCTGAATTACTGCAAACTCTAAAACCAGTCATGCTAATGCTATCTTAAGAGAAGTAATATTTTGCAAATAAAAACAATAGAATTTCAATGTAATGTCAAAAATAACATCCTGCATTGTTTATGTTTGCATGAGACTGCAAAGACACAGTGAAAGGGCAATAAAATAATTCATGCATATCTGTAGACCTAGAAAAATAAGATGCTGTAGGGCAACACTTCAATGATTTTAAACCATCAAAAATGACTGCTCAAGAAATATAAAGTTAGTCTCACAAACACATAAAAAAATGAAAAACATAAAAGAGAGTGCATGCAAGCAAGGCTCTTGGTTCCATAATATATTTCACTGGCTCCATACATACCTCCCACCAGAACAAGTCAATACTATTTTTTCAGTTGACTGAGGGAAAAAAATCTTCAACAAGCAAGCATAAAAAGATTTATTCTCAAACTATACGATGATTACAGTTCAACTCTTAGAATCTTCCAGCTCCATGAACATGGGACTAAACTCTGAACCTTTTCAGAGACATGACAGTGCCTGCCTCACATAGGTGAGAGAGAAGTAGTTACTTCTATCTAAATCAAAAATTATGCATTTCTTCCTACTGTACCAACACAGTCACCTCCAAAGCCATTCAGCCAGGAAAAGTCTGGTTACCTTGGAGACCACTCAGAGACAGTTCTGGCAGAACTCCCAGGATATATTTAACCAAAATGCATCACTCTGCTGGATACAGTCAGACAACTTCCATGTGCTTGAGCAGAGAATAATAACACAAAGGAAAAAGACCAAAGCATCCCAGCATAGCATCCAGATCCTAGTACATATGGGAGTAGTAAAACTGTGGTGCAATAGGGACCTGCTAAAAACAAAAGCTTTTTTGCTTTATTTTGTTTGTTATAGATTGCACAGATAACAAGTGGATTCTGAAAACATTCAGTGTAGGCTTCCTCCCCACTAGCTGTTGAAAATATACTTATTATTTTGTTTGTTTAATCTTTACAATCTCTGTGACAGGGAGAGAAAGTTAATGTTTAGGGACACAAGTTGGAATGAACACTTGTGTTTATTTTTAGAAGACTACTACAACAGACTCTTATTGACATTATCTCTTCTAACACAAGCCTAAAATAATTCGCATCTGGGAAATGCACTGAAAGGCCCTACAACAAACACAGTCACAAGACTGAAAAGAGATATGAAAACGGAGATCAACACATCTACAATGATATATCGTATTCAAGAACACTTATTTTGTTTCTGAAGGCAACATAAGAGGGCATTTCTTGCACCAGCAGCTGAAAAGAAGGGAAGAAAAAAAAAATCAAAGGATATGATACATTTGATTCACATAGCTAAAGGCTACCAGTTTCCTTAACTGCTTACATGGGAAGATGGAGTGAGACCTCTTACCCACAGTCAAATTTTAATCATATTTTCTGCATTTATTTGTATTCTGTACAGCTTGGTCAATCACAAGTAGTTTTCAAAAAGGTAAAAATAAAGAATTTTTTCCCCCAAAAACATTAACTTAACACCAACTAGGGAAACAGGTAGGAGAATTACACAATCACAAAACCACAGGTGTTGGAAGAGACCTTTTGAGATCATCTAGTCCAACTCCTTCTAATCAAATGGATTTCTTATAAAAGATGCAGAATGGGATGTTATAAGCACTCAGTTGAAATAAAGAAGCACACACTTCCATGCATGTGTTATGAAACTGCCGCAGGGAGATGGCACATAAAATAAACCTACAGTTATGCACCCCTGCACTTCACAGGGGTGGTCCCTAAGCCAGAGAAAGAGGATCAACAAAAGCTACAGAGGGTCAGGACAAGGAAGGCATTATCTGTTTTTATGAATAGCACCGATTTTACAACTTTCTCTTATTCTAGCTTTTGTCAAACTACACTGATCCAAATTTACATTCAGTACATATGTACTGCCTTCTCATAAAACAAGATACACTTGCAATTTTTTTTTTTTAATTTTTTAAAGAAAAATAATCTTTATCACCATTATCTTGCTGGCAGAAGTCAATTCCAGCATAATTCATACCCTAGGAAAGCAGATGGCTCCACCATCTTGCTTTAATCTGCACACAGAGATGTCAAACAGAAATTCTAGATCCTTTCATGAGAGATGTGTCTTCTATTAATAGTGTTTCACACAACATAACACTCTACTGTTTGACAAGACTGCCTGAGGATGTACAATGAATTATTGGCATCTCCACTGCCTTGGTGACACATGGAATTGTTACTGTAACATACGTATCATGATCAGGACATTTGTGCAAAAAAAATCCCTGAAGGTCTTCTTTGAGGAAGCCCAACAGAGTTTACTAGCATTCTACCATAGTCAATTACCACCCAAAGCTCAAGAACTCAGGTGCTTGCACAAGGCTTCCCCATCAAATTCCCCACCCTTAAGATTTTCAGAAGTACAGAAAATTTTTTACATTTACTGCTACAACAGCTACACTTAGTCCACACAGTCCTTCAGCTACAGAAAGCTGCAACCAGAAGGCACCAGCAAGTTTTACATCCCGTTATGCAAATGGGTCAGCTTCTGCTTGAAACAGTGCCAGTCAAGTAGTGAGCAACAGATACAGCAGAAGCCCAGTTTAACTAGTTTAACATCCACATAACTTGCAGAAAATATTCTTTGCAAGGCATGAAGAATTTCAGCATTTTCAATAGAAAGCACTGATTGCAGAATGTTCCCCTTGGTCTAGGCTGGCACGCCAAGGCTAAGAAAGATAGTTACTTATCTTTATCTTTTATATACAATTACATAGTCTGTTCAGCCTTCAAAAGTGTATTTTTCACGCAAACATAAGATGGCTCTTAATTTATGACCTATATTCTAAAAAATCAGATAGACATCATGTTCTCTTCAAGAAAAAAATGTTTTGAAATTCTTTCTGGTTTTAATTTCAGTGAGAATGCTCTGAAGAACAGACAGTTGGAAAGGAACATATTTCTGTTCATAGTTTTTGAGCTAAGCCCCCTTCTCCTCCTGAACTTTCACCCCCTTGCAGAAGTTCATGCCGGTTGAAAATTGAAAGGTCTGCACTACAGAATGGGCCATTTTAATTCAACACATGCTGCTTCAGTGGACAAAAAGCATGTTTTTGGAATAGCTCTGTTACGGGTCAGGAATGTAAAGCAGAGTTCATATTTCAGATGAAAATGGAAAACAGCTTTTCCTTGTGAACTCAGCTTTACATTACAGAAGTCTGTACAGTCTTATTTTTATGGTGTATCAGGCATTTAAGTGCACTAATGAAAAGGCAACTAACTGATTGCAAAGTCCTGCTTTTACCACTGAAAGCAAGTTTCCAACATTTGCTTTACAACATACTCTCCAATGTGCTGCAATGTTTGCACTGCCACAGATGACTCAATGGGCAATCACATGCTCTATACCATTCCAGAGCATAGCTCACAAAACAACTGCACAATTGAAACACAAGCAGAAACAGTATAGCTCAAATGAGATGGTATCACAACTGTGTTCAATTCCTCAAAGCTATGCAGACTGTGGTTTGATGCACTTAATTGCAAGTCCCAGCAACTCCTTGCAGAACAGTGCCAAAATCTCTTCGCACTTCATCTCATAGCTGTTTTATTCTGCCTAAACAATCTTTTCCAGCACTTAGATCCATATGTGCACTTGAGAGAGAAAGATTATACAGGTTACCACATCTGAACAACACCATTTTCAATATCAAGTAGTAGAACACCTTACTTGCTAGTCTTTTCAAAAGACAGACGGGGAGCTAAGGGAAGAAAAACAAGACCAAGAACAGCTCTTTCTCACAGAGAGAGTATTTCCCAAGCTATTTCCAGTAGAATTTGTGTTGCAAAAGTTGTCTAAGCCTCATCTATATTTGTCTAAGACACAGGAATCATTCTGACACTAAAAGAGCAGCATATCTTGGCTGTTACTACAGCATCCTGTTCAGGTAACAGGCTTGAGGAGAAGCTCTTGAGGAGACCAGAAAGAATGCTATGCATGCCTCCTGTAAAGAACATACAGGTTTCACAAGTGAGCCATCTAATCACCTTCTGTTTTTAGCTAAAGTTTCCTGAAATAAACCTCTTCCAATTCTTTTTTTTCTGTTAAAACCTTTGCTGGATGGATTAGAGGAGGTAGGAACTTAGATAAGCCAGCATTCCTGAATGCCTCTCACTGGTGTGTATGTGAGAGACTTGATCTTCAGACATAAGAGTCAGTAGTCTCCATCCTCAGAGGACAAAACAGAAAAATCCACATAACATAATGAAGCAAGATCATGATAATATCAAAATACCCTATTCTCTTATTTCTTGTCTGCATTAATGCTGTAAGAGTAGCAAAAAATAGGATGAGCAATGTGCCATCTCAGAACAGTGACAGTAACAGAACATCATCATCCCTTTGGATAGAAGATACACCCATAAACACACCATGCAAGATGTCAGGCAGAAAAATATACTGCAAAGCAGCAAAAGATTGAGATGTATTTATTTTACAAGAAAACACACCATTAGACACATGTTAGAGTTGACATTATCCTAACATATCAGGGCCCTAGTCATGGTTAAAAATGCTACTGCACAAAGCAATACTGAGAACAAATTTATCATGCTTATTCTCAAATTCTCAAATATAGGTAGATCTTTACCCAAGTAGACAGTCTCCAAAACAGCTATGTTAAGTAGTTTTATTAAACAAGTTCAACGCAACACTATTTTCAGCGTTCCATCTGTTTTACAGAGTGGAATCATATTTCCTTACAAGTTTATTTGGCATATACAGAAACCACATCCCCATCCCTAAATATAAATCGACAGCTTTAAGAACTGGACCCAACTGGTAGCTTTCTGCTAGCATGGATGGTATTCATGACCAAGTGTCTGAGAAGCCTATGGTCCTTGCCATGGTTAGCTTGAGTGAACTTATAATTATAGGTTTGAAGGTCCTGTTGCTTCACAACTATTCTGCAAGTTTTCAGTTGATGCAGTTTCCATCTCATTCACAAAAAGATATTGATTCTAAACCATTTTACACCAGTATACCTACTCTAAATTTATTTACAGCTAGAAGCACCATCCAAGATAAATATGCTCACATAAAGTTCATGAAAAACAATGATTATATTATTACAGGAATTATACAGTTCTTCCACCAAAGGCTGCAGTACGAGTTAAGCTGTTTGATCCAACAAACACCAACAGTTAAATGCACTGTTTTAGCAATTTGGCACTGCTTGAAATCCAGCAGGCACACGGAAGGACACTGTAGAGATCTGTCTCTGCATGTATGCTTGAGAAAGAGCAGAAAGGATAGACACTGAAGATCAGATTAGAGAAACCACAAGTACTGCGATGAAGTAGAAAAGGAATACAAAACAACTAGATAGGTAGGCCAGGCTTCACCAGTTCTGTTGCTTCTGAAGGGTCTTGTGAAACTTAGGAAAGCTAAGATTGACTTTGCTCAATCTCAAGAAATACTGCAAAATGTCTACATGGTGTTCCTTGAAAGGCTGTCTTACTCTTCTACTGCTTTTACAGAATATGTATTCATACTTAAATATAAATCAAATAGACTGTACTGAAAAGAAGGTTTAAATCATGGGTATCCAACGTTGGCTCGCCTAGGCCACATATAACATATATATAGTTGATTTATATAAAAAACTTCTATTTTTATATTTTTTATTAAAATGTTAAAAAAAAAACACATCCCACTAGTTTAACATATTTATTATTTGATCTTGGTTTTATGAACCTAATGCATTGGTGTCTCATCCAATGGCCGTGTTTATGCCAATTAGTGAATTATCAAGATGTTCATCAGAGATTTTTAATATAATTTTGCTCTTCCTGTGCTAGATCCTTGAAAACAGTTGGTTGTAAACATACATACAGCCAAAAAGCGATTACATGAACAAGGCATGACTGTGAACTGAGAAATATTTTTCTCTGGTAAGACAGGTTTCATAAAAGTCTAGTAAAGAGATGTGATCATTTTTTAATTTGAGGTGAGCATCTGATTGCAAATCCGTTTTTGTTATTAGCAGACAATAGTCTATAAGTCTATATTCAAAAGTCTTATTGGTTAGTTATCTTCTGGCAATTTTAGATTTGCTCAAGTTTAATACTTCAGTAAGAAAACTTACATGCCTGCTTAATAACAAAAAATACACCTTCACAGGCACACACAGGTAGGTAGGTTGAAATATTATTATCAGTAATCAGTGTTATACTCACCAAATGGCACAAGTACAGTGTATGTGCAACACACACAAGTTTTGATTTGACTGAGTGTGTGGCAGGCATGAGAGGTGAAGTAAACACTGCACTGCACCACCCCTCACAGTTCTGCTGTCACGTGTGCAAGTCCATGCTCAAGCTATGTGCAATCAACTCATGAAAAATATTCCTAAAAATCAAATCTTAATGGTAAAAGTCACATTACTGGCTGTTCTGGGCTACATGTGGCCTGCAGGCCATGCTGGACACACCTGGTTTAAATTGTTGGATTAAGGAGGAACCTAGGGGAAATCTCTGAAGGAACAGGTTTTCTATACCAAAGGCAGCAACTTCACACAAATTCATTTAATTATCTTCCTTAAAAAAACACTCGATTGAGTCACTGAAGATAGAGAACTGCATGAACACTAGATAGTTAACCGTAATGCTTTCAGCTACCAGAAATAATATCCTCTCCCTGTCATTCTCATCAGCTGACATTATGTTCTCCCCAACAACTGCATTACATTGCAGGTCTGACAAGCTTACATACAAAAAGACCAAGACAGCTAAGCGTTAAGAGAACACAAATTAACGTAATTTGATTCTCCCCACCACTAGGCTTTCTTGTAACAAAAACTAAGAACATTGTAATTAACTTTGTTCATGAAATGACATGGTCTGAAGTTGGGACTAATCAGACACACAATAATTCTTGCCAGAAACAGATAATGTGTGTCTTTCATCAACTTCAGTGATTGGAATTTATTAATGTTCTCGGCAAGTCTGCATAATGCAAATTATGTTCACCCACTGCTCAACAAAACACAGAGCACCTCCTCTAGGTATGATGAAAAGTATTTGGTATTTTACAAGAGAGAAATGTAGCTTTTATTTTAGAACAAAACTTTGCAAAAGTAGAACTCAAACTGTAAGGACAAGAAAGAAGAATAAAAATAACACCACCAAGCATAGTGAGATCCAGGGTCCATACCAGCTTGCTGTATTGCAGATACACAATAAGCAAAGGAATATCGAAAGAGGAAAGGCGGCATGGCTTAGTTATGATGCTTTTAATTACAGTAACAATTAAGATCTATTGGTAGGAAACGTGCCTCAAGAGCAGCACGAAAAAGCCACATGAAGAAATGCCAAAAATATCCTCAAAGCTACAGTAGGACAATGGAGGCCCAAGCTGATGGTAGCTCTCTCCCAAGTCTGGAGTTAGCTTGACATATTTCAGAACTCCACCCATGATCAGCTAAAGAGAAAACAAGAAACAGAATGTGGATGATATTCATGCCATTGCAAGATACTACTTTGCTATTTTAAATAAAACTCAGGCTTTGTGTCAATGCATGTGTTTTCTTTTCTTCTGGTTTTTGTTTGTTTTTCTTTCAATCACGAATTGTTCTACAAGGCTTAGTTGTGAAAAATGATCTCAAATGTGTCAGTTTGTTGTGTTTTTTTCTTTTCTGTGGGGGTGGTGGAAGGAGGGAAGAAGAGTGAACTGACCTCCTCTCCCTGTAGGAGACAAGTACTGCTGGCAATTCAGATGAGATTATTCAAGCAGACTTCGCTAGAGCAGTCCTGAAGCAGATTGAAAGGTAGCTCGCTTCCTCTTTTAGTGTCTTTCCCTCCACCAAAACAGCACTAAAGTAAACAGAAAACTGATCAGAAATGTGGGGGAGAGACTGATGTAACACCAAATGCCCTTGGAGTCTCCCATTCAACTCAAAGCTTCAACAAATCACAGCTTTGATAAGGATTTGTAGCGTAGGCAGTGAGCATAGAACAGAAAGCAGTGAGCATAGAACTCAAATGAGTATCAGAAAGATTGAAGAAGGTCCTTTAATTTCATTACAAGGTCCTGCCCACATGCCTAATGAGTTAAGAACATTCAACAACCAAGGTTTTGATGTCATGTAGCAGGTACTCAGTCCTAATTGTAGATTCTTAGCGTATTACATGGCTTCCACTCAAACATTCAACACTAATTATTGTTATAGGTGTTGGATTTCACAACCAGAGCTCCCAGTTCTCTTTAATAATTACTGTTCTACAAATATTTCTCACTTCTGTTAACACTGTTAAGGCAGATCATCTAAGCCAGGCAGTCAGAAAAGCTGCTGAACTCTGCAAAGCCAAAAAAAAGATTTCTAAGAGCTACAAAAAAGAAGCTACTACTTCGTCTTCTGAATAAGACAGGTGCAAAACATTATTAAGTTTGAACTCGTGAATTGGTATCAATACTACAAAAGCTAGCTTATCCAGTTTTGCCATACTTCATACATCTTGGGCTCATATTCGAGTTTATAGGAGCACACGATAATCTCTTATGGGACTATTTAAGGATACTTTAAGATAAGCAGTAGGTTTGTTTCGAAACTTACGTATTTGTGTTTGAAAAAACTCATAAAGAGACAAGATTATAAAAAATACACTCTAAAGGAATTCAGTACATTTCTGGGTTAGCCTTGAACTCTGCGTGGCAGCATTCTGGAAAAGGTAGTGAATATTTGAAATATTTACCTTATAAGGCATAGTAGATATGGAGGTCACTCCAAAAGTAATGCCTCCTATTTATTTTCAGACAAGCTACAGCAGATGCTAAAAACATAATAACAGTATATCATAGAGCAAATTCCCAGCTACAGAGCATTCCAACACACAGTCACCACTATTATCTATGCATTTTCACCAGTAATGAACAAGAGCCTGCATGCTGCATTTGTAAAAATCTGCACCAGTGGAAGTGATCAGCTATTTCACAGCTGCTATGACAAATCAATGCTAGGAAAATGTTGCCTACACAACCCATCTTTCCTCGGTTCAAACAGATGGAAGTCAGAAGGCTGATTATTTGGTGGGTATGATACAGCAGTTTAACAAAGATTGGCAGTCTTCAAACCAGTTTGGGGCCTGGCTTTACTATGCTGCAAGAGAAAAGTCTTCTTCTCTGGCCTGGCTTTGGAAGCTTGAACCTTTAGCTTAATCAGTGTCACCATGTAACAGTCAGAATTGATGCTTTGTCTGTGTTCCAGGAAGCACAGTAGGATCACTGCTTTCCTATCCCAAAAGACAGTGCACATCGCTTTACCTGACAGCAATGTCTTGAACATCTTTGACGGGAAGTTCAGGTCGCCACTCCATGGACTGCTATTTTGACTCCAGCACAGTGGTGACATCACATCACCTAACCAGCAACAATGCAATCCAGGAAACCTTCAGTTTCACATTGGCTCAACAGGTCCTGACAAACTTGCATATGCTTTCTTTCTGTTTCAGTGTAAGCATTCATAGGACCCATCTGGTGTAAAACTCTGCAGTACTCCAACACTGCCAAAACTCTGCAGTACTCCAATACTGCCACCATCATTTCCAACACACTGAAACCAATATTCAACTATATTCACAGTTCCCTCATCATAATCCATAAATTTGCACAGATGAGCTGCTTAAGATGCTCTTCATTTTGTGGTATTGCAGCTGTGCATGGCCATCCAGAATGTGGCTTGTCTTTCACAGTGCTGTCACCACTGCTGAAACACACCACCCACCGCCTCACTGTCTTCATATCCATTGTTTGGTCTCTGTAGAGACCATAGCAAGCATCAATAAATGTCAGTGGGTGCCAGTTTCTCCACATTTGCTTCATCTGCGCTTTCATGCGTACTGCCCTTCTGCTGCCATCTGTCACACAGCAACAAAATGTAATGGGATAGTTGTTGGAAGGTTCAACCTCTACTGTTATATCACCAACATCTGCCTTTGATGTCTTGAGCCAAAATACTAAAATAGGAAGCATTACTTTCAGAGCAGCCCTCAACCCCTCAGCCCTCAACCATCACTTACCACACTTGTATCAGCCACACTGAATATGAAAACGCTTATGAACTAGAAACCAGGTATTAAAACAGCATCTGTTACACCTGTTCAAAGCTTCAGAAAGAGAAGACTTACCATAGCAAGTAACCTTCATGAGAGTGGAAGGGACCATACCCATGAGGATCAAAAAGTACAAGACCACACTTCATAGAAGCCACTGTACATCCAAATAACTATTCTCCCCACAGCACTTTGGAATATTTATTTCCCTTTTTCTTCAAGGAGATTCTCCTTTGTATATCTGATCTGGACATTCAAGATTTATTCTAATTTTAGACTAGATATTTAGATTTAGACTAGATATTAGGAAGAAATTCTTTATGGTGAGGGAGGTGAGAACGCTGGAACAGGTTGCCCAGTGAGGTTGTGGATGCTCCCTCCCTGGAGGCATTCAAGGCCAGGCTGCATGGGGTTGTGAGCAACCTGATCTCATGGGAGGTGTCCCTGCCTATGGCAGAGGGTTGGAACTCAATGATCTTAAAAGTCCCTTTCTACCCAAACCATTCCATGATTCTATGAAGGAAATAAGGCAGAAAGGAAATAAAAATGTAGTAGAGAAACACTTAAAAGAGAAATCCAATGTTTTTTGTTGTTGCTGCTTTTTAATAGTTCATAAAAGCATGAATTTTGCAATATTTTATTTTCTTTCTTCTGTTTAAAATTCTTTCAAAGAAATTTTAAAACTCAGATTACTTTGAAGAAGAGTCTAGCAAGAATCATAAAAAACTGAACTCATGGAATAAAGTGAGTAAATGGGACTTGTACTGCATAAATTCAAGCTGTAAATTCCTGAGATCAGTGGTAATAACTAGGCACAGAGATGAATATTCTTGATGCATTAAACTAGCACCATTTCTTAATATTAAGAAGATATCATTCCCAAAGTTTCTAAAAGATCAAAGATTATGAAATCAACATTTCAATTTCTCCACACCTGGTCTGTATATCAATGAATTAAAATCTAGTCGGTTTTCTTCTTTAAACTGCTGGCAAAAGAATTTGAGTGATGTAACTTAAGAACACATTGAAATCTTCCCATCTTCTAAACACAGAAATGCTCACAGGAGCTGAAGCATGCAATGTGAAATAAAGCTGGTTAAAATACGACAAGGAAATTGGTTAGGGAATAGGGACCTCTTGGCATTCCTCTAACCATTTCCTCTTCATCCTTGTGGACTATAATAGAGCCCTAAGAACATACATCAGACCTCACTCTTTTCAGCTGCATTAGGAAAAAAAAAAAAAAAAAAGCAATTTAAATATCAGAATACACATTCATATACAAAAAAAAAATAAAAAATAAAAAATAAAAATTATACATACTATTCCCTTTGTCTCCAACTAAGACAAGTTGGTTTTGGTTTCTTCTTTATTTTCTGTCAACTTTAATGAGAGCTTTGATTTTCCCTAGGAGACGAGGTCAACAGACTAGGGCATTTCCTGTCTGCAGCTATGCCATGTGCATATGCAGACATGAGTCTTCTGACAACTGATTTATTTCAAAAGAAGTCATTACAATTGTGGAATATAGCAAGATCACATTCTTTCCTACTTGTTTTGCTTAATCACTATGGATTAGTCAAACATACTTGAAAAGAGGATGCATTTCAGCTGTTTGTGTGAAAACTAATAATTCATCTAAAATCCCACACATGCTGAAAATACAGAAGGGATGTTTCAGATTAGACTGTGATCCTGCATTGATGGGAACTGGGAGTGGTAACTAAAGACAACTGATTAAGATGCAAAAAACTTTATTCTACAAGGTCCTAAGCATTTTCTCACCAGGAACACAATTCTCTACTTTTTAGAGAAGATCATTAGAGATTTTATAATCATGGTCAGTGATAGCTTCCATACTTAGAATCATGGGACCATAGAATCCTTAGAGTTGGAAGGGACCTCTGAAGGCCATCTGGTCCAATTCCCCTGCAATAAAAAGGACACCCACAGCCAAATCAGGTTGCCCAGGGCCTTATCCCACCTCGCTTTGAAAGTCTCCAGAGATGGGGTATCAACCAAAATACTAGGTAACTTGTTCCAGTGCCTCACCACCCTCACTGTAAAGGAATTTTTCCTTATATCCAACCTAAATTTATCCTCTTTGAGTTTAAAGCATTTCCCCTTGTTCAATCTCCACAGACCCTGCAAAGAAGTCTGTCCCCTTCTTTTCCGTAGCTCCCCTTTAAATACTGCTACCCTTTAAAGTCTGCTATCAGATCACTCTTAGCCTTCTCCAGCTTAAGAGTGCCAGCTCTCTCAGCCTGGATTATTTTTGTGGCCCTCATCTGGATGCACTCCAACATTTCTCCTGTACTGAGGACTCTACATCCAAACGCAGTACTCCAGGTGAGGCCTCACCAGCACAGAATAGAGGGGCAGGATCACCCCCCTTGCCCTACCGTGTTTCTTTTGATGCAGCCGAGGATACTTCTGCTTTCTGGGCTGCGAGCACACACTGCTGGCTCATGTCCAGCTTCCCGTCCACCAGAATCCCCAGGTCTTTGTCAGCAGGGCTGCATTCAATTCTTTCATCCCCCAGCTTGTATTGGTAATGGGGCTTGTCTTAACCCAGGTGCAAGACCTTGCGTTTGGATTTGTACTTAAAATCACCCTTTAGAATTCTACTGATGGAAGCATGAATGTAAAATACTCAAGCAATCCTATCACATATGTCTAGAGCAAATTCAATCTGCCATGCAAGGAAGACCAAATCTCCAGCAGTGTCAATGGCAGCACTTCAGATTACAAACATATTTTAAAAGCAGGAAACTCGGAATAAAGAAATTTACAGTAACAGCCAGCAGATATATCAAAGTCAAAACAGGCTATGAAGTCCAAAGCTATGTAGAGCTAAGAGAGAAATAGAGCTGGACAAGGCAGAAATTGGTTGTCTCTGAAGAGAGTTTGTGCAGCCCCCATGTTTCCACAGCATTTGAGCACTGTGCAATTACTTTGTTATCGAACACAATTGCCCCCAAAATATTCTTACACACCTCCTCCCTCAGCTTAAATATGCAAAAGTGGAATAACAAGTACCTACACATAAACCCACATGAAAAATGAGGGGTTAAGTTACTCTAATCTTTCCTTCTTTTACTACACTAGCTTGGGTCCACATGCTGTTTGCCTAGCAGCTTAAGTCCTAACAGTAACACTCGTCTCAAGGAGGCTGTACTATATTTTACAGCTGCCTTCAGTGCATGCACAAATAACTTAAATTTGGTTTGTTTTCATTGCTTATGTCAAATAATGAAATTTTACAGCTGTGTTTGCTCTATGTACAGAGAGCTGACAATTCCACATTCATAAAACTGAAACTACAAAGCAACACGTGCAATTTACAGATCAAAGATGAAAACCTGGCAAAACAGGAAAACAGCAGCAATTAATGTAAAAATAGAAATACAAACTTAAGAAAATGAAAATGATGCACTGAAAACAACCATTAAATCTACAGGAGTTACCCAGGAGATGGGACAGGTGAATGAGTTCAAGAATCACCATTGCAGAAGAGTAACTAAAAATCTGTCATTAGGTAAATATCTTATGCATCATTTCTGGGTGGCATAAGTTTTTTAAGTTTTTTTCCTTCTCTTTCTTATAGAGAGGGACAAGCTGAGTAACCACTGCAGGAAAGTGGAAACTTACATTTCTAGGTTAAATCATAAAGTGACTTGATCTGATTAAAGATATCAGGAAACATTTGGAAAAAAAAAAACAACCAGAAACAAACCAATAAACGAAAAAAAAAAGTCCCACCAAAAAGCCAAAGGAGATTATAAATCTATACTCCAGACACGAAACTCCCTTGCATGGATTGGAAAAAATACACCATGGCAGAATGATTACATTCTTATGCTACCAGAAGAGAAAACATCAGTGAAGTACATTTCAGCTGTATGTTAGCTCACTAAACTTCCCTCTGCTCCCTGAAGACTACTTACCTAATGTTCTTTCATTTCATTTCATCAGAAGAATCATGGACTGCACTTGATGTTTTCTCTTAAAAAAGATGGTACAGCTATCCAAAGTAGATATTACAGATTTTGTAGACTGAAACAGCCACAGTTGCTTGCGTGCCCAAAAACACAATGAGACACTGAAGGACAAGAGCCTGGAAATAAGCTGTTACAGCCACAGCATAGTCTCATGTTCCCCCAGATTTAAAAAAAAAAAAAAAAAAGGGGGGAGAGGGAGTTTGGTGGTTATCACCTCATCTATTATCACCTCATCTATAACAATAGAGCAAGCATCCATACTTTAAAATGATGAGAAGAAATGTATTATACACTAATTCAAGGTCTTATTCAATACAACACAAACTGATAGTCACCTTCAAGAGGCATGCAAAAAACTCCACTGTAGCCATTTTCCCCACACAATGCTTACATTTGCCACATCGCATTCACCATGGTACAGTTTAGTACTGTATTATATAAATGACTTTCTACCTCAAATGCTCTAGCAACTCTACTCACAAACACAACAAAATCCAGCCTTCATCAGATTTCAAGCATCTTACCATCTTCTGAGATAATGGAGACAGCTGACATGCACAACTACAGCAAACAATCAAGAAATTTTTGCTGTGACAATCTGAGCTGACGTGCCTTGCAAACCTTCTTGAAAGCACAGCATGCAAAATAACCAGCACAGCAATCCAGTTGAAGCGAGACCTGGCTTGCAAACAAGGAACCTACATTACGAATAACAAAACCAAAACACTCTGAGCAACTTAAGTTTACCAGCAAACAACATATGCATTAAGTCGTAGTATTCACTGCTGTAAAAAAAGAGCTGCACAACATCAAGTCCAGGAAAGCTGTGTTGCTGTTTAGCACTTGGCATACATAGTCCTGTTTGCCACATCAATCCAACATAACTGCAAGGGTGCATAACTGCTGCTTGTAGTTGTCATCACACACTGACACAGGTGACAACTGTGAGAAGTCCACAGCAAAGAGCAATAGGCTTTATACCACTCAGTACACCAAGTAGGACAGGAACATAAATGGGTGGGCAAAAAGAAATTCACAAAAATCCCACCCCTGAGTAAAATGCACTGAACACATGCTAGATAGCTGAAATTTGTGGCCTTCTCAAGCCTGAACAGAGGACATAAGCACATGACACCGTTCAAATGCCCTTAGCCAGAAGAATTATTAAAAAAAAAATAATTCAGCTTCCTCACCTGATAAATACACAGAAATAACTTGGTCAACCCATATTTCAAATGCATTTCAAACCCAACCTCCAAATTAAAGTTTTTATAAATGTACTCACAAATCATTGTCCTCAACTGAATCTCCTCTTTTCTCATTAAACGGGTTGCATTCGGATTTATAGTTTCAAATTTTCCCCTGACATTCAAATGCACATTGACAAGAAGCAACAAAGGTAAAACAATTGAAGATATGAATCTGACACTGCACTAGCTTCTTGTAACTCATCTACCATATACCTTAGCAGCTAATAAGGTTGATTGTTTGTTACACAGTTTTCTCTCCTTTAAAAACACAGCAACCTATGTGCTCCTGGGGCATGCAATAAAACTTCTTTCAAGCAGTGAACTGACTAGCTCACACTGTTGCTTATATGCAATTCCCCATCTCACCTACATCTCCAATGGTGCACTTCATTTAGACTTCTGACAAATTTATGATTTATAGATCTGTGATTCACATCATCAGCACAAGGTCAGTAAGAGGTTGTTGTTGTATCTATTGAACAGACTCATGTCAGATCACAAACAATCACCCCAGAAGCAAAATAACAACAGAAAAACAGCCCTCACAAAGTCACTAAAGGATAACTTGCCACACTGAGTATTCTCAATAGTAAAACATATTTCTATGCTAGAATCAAGGGAAGTCCAAACCTCATTGAAGCCTCACCATTCACTTCCAGCAAGCCAACATTTTGGTTCTTGATTCAAAGCTCAGTCAAGCAGACTGAAGTCTGCCATCTGACTTCAAAGGGCCCTATTTCAGTCTCTGGATCAGCAGACAAGTTCCCAAAGGATTCCTAAGAGGTTTCCACCACACACAGTAAAGGAAGCAAAGATAAAAGAAAAGCACACACCTGCAAGCAGAGTAAAATATGTGTATCAGACACGTACATAAGCACTAGTAACCACATTGTTTGCAAAGTTACAAAAAGACCTTGGCTTCTGTCATCATCTGTAGCATATAAGTGTTCTAGACAGTTAACTGTATATTTAGCCGCATCTAAGAGAAGCATCAGCAGCATGTCTGGGGAATGACAGATGGCTGTACAGCAGTGAGTTTAGCTTGAGTTTCAGATTGTTTTGCAAGTTAGGTTACCTTCCCAAATCCAAATATCATCAAATAGCACTAGTGTTAGATGCTGAACAAGAACAGCCAGAAAGAGGTTGATACCTCAAGAAACTTGAAGGTAAATATTTAACGAGTAAAATATAGTAAGAGAAGATCTTGTAAATAAAAGCTATGTCAAATAGATGTCAAACAGATGAAAGACATCCTTCAGCTGTAGTTAAAGGTATTCAATCACAGACATCTTCAAGAGTACTTTAAAAAGCTTAAGTCTACAGCTACTTCTAGATGGTCTAGATCAAGAAGTAAAAATAAAAATAAAATAAAAATAAAAATAAAGTAAAAATGATAGCTCCTTAAATAGCTGTACTGGAATAAGTCCACAAGTCCAGGCAGCTATACTGCTAACAAGTGAACAAAGACACCATAGTATTGCCTGAGGCTAGCCCATTGGTGTCCAACCTTTTGGCTTGAGAGAAGAGAAACTGTCTTGGCCACATGCAGAACATATAATTCAGTTAATGCATATAAGTTAAAAATATATATTTTTTAATATATGTTTTATTAAAACTTAAAGAGCAACAAATACATGAAACTAGCAGGGTATTTGACCTTGTTTTTGTGAAATTAACAGATCAATGTCTGGTTCAGTGGAATTAGTTGCAGTTGTCAATCACGTCTCATGGTGATCATCTGAGATTTTTTTATGAACTATTACTGTGATTCATCCTTGAAAATAGTCATTCACAAATGTACACACTGTCCAAAAGCAATGACATGAATAAGGTGTGATCATGAAGTGAGGAATACTTTTTTTCTGTTAAGATAAAAGTCTGGTAAGTAGACATGATCAACTTTTCTTTTGAGCTGAAACTCTGATTGCAACATTATACATTCCATTTTAAAATGTGCATGTAACAAGTTTATGTGAACTGAAAATCAAGTCACAAATATACCAAGAAATTGATGATTTTTTTCAGAATTCTTAAAACCTATTTTCAAATTCCTTTATCAGAATGGAAAGCAAGGCTGCATATTTTTCACTGTTCATACAACTTTGTTTAGCCAATATATTAAAACACATGAAATTATTTGCCATAACTTCAGCTTGCCATAATTCAAGTTTCATTTTGAATGCTGTTATGGTTTGAAACACAGCACAGACAAATTGATTTTCACCTTAAAGGCACATTTTTAACACATTTAAATGAATATCCATCAAAAAGTCAAATCCATCAAAAGTGCTAAATCTGTGAGCCATTTTCCATCACCATGTTTTGGCACAAATTTTTCTTTTGTTTACATAAAACACTTGATTTCATTTCGCAAATCATAAAATCTTTTTAGCACTTCACCTTAACTTAGCCACCTTCCTTTAGAAAAGTAAATGATGTCCCTATGATCAGCATCTGCACTTTTAAGGAACTCCTGGAACTGGCAGACAGTTGGACTGGATGATCTTGTAGGCCTTTTCTAACCTCTGTGATTCTACGATTCAGCTCCTTGGACTTTGTGAAATTCACAGCTTTGATGACAATTTGCATGACATTATTCATTTTTAAGGCTTTCACACAGAAACCTTCTTGACGTATGATACAGTGATATTTCATCAAAAGTGAGTTGCCAGTGGCAATTGCATTGTCCCCTATTAATTTTTAGGTCCCTCTTTCTTACCAACAATTGCTAGGACACCATAAGTAGCTACAACAGAAATCTTGACAAAGGTTAAAGAAAATCGCTTTAATGTAATTTTACTGCTTCATACATATTGCTTCAGGAGATTTACTTGTGTCTTTCAGTAGCACCAAAACAGTCATTTCTTCAGTGATATTATATTCATCATCAGTGAATTCACCCCTAACGAAAATGGCAAGTTGAGCCATATCTCTAGCATCAGTACCTTCATCTATCACCAAAGCATAACATTTGAAATTGGCAGCTTTACTCTTCAAATTTCTTTTGATAGATTTTTCTATTTTTCTAGTTCACCTGGTGACATTTTGATGAGACAAACAGGTTTCAGAAAAATCTGCTTTCGTTTTGTTTTTAATCAGGACAAATTATATATGCCACACTTTCCAAACACTACTTAATAAACACACCATCAGTAAATAGTTCTGATTTTTTTACAGTCAGATTTGCTATCACATAACTAGCTTTTGTGACAGAGCTAGACAGAGTTTGTGTTTTAACTTTCTTTTTTTCTAAGATTTTGTTGAGATGGTAGACAAATTTTTCAGCTCCACTATTTTATGTTTACAAAGCACTCCTCAATACACATCAAAGTTAGCAGCATGTTTCTGTAGATAATGTCTTCTCACATTGTGATCTTGAAAAATGACTCAGTTTCCTTACTAATTAAGCATAGAGCCACATTGTTTGTCTTACCGATAAAGTACACGATAAAGTACACACCTGTCTATTTTTCCTTGCATTCTCTTCCTTAACTCAAGATCTTTCTTTTCCTGGATTTTGTTTTCTACTGAGATGCCACAAAGCAAGTTGAAAGACTAGCATCTGCAGTCACTGTGTTTTTCTCAACAAGCACCTCAAGGACATGGCATGTGTAATATACGTGGGACACGGTGCAACTGAGTGTGTACCACTGCCATGAGAGGCAGAATTAGCACCCTCCTCATCCCCTGGTTCCAGCCCAGTCAGCGCTGATCACAAACTGACAGTTTGGTTATTGCTAAGCACCCAGGGAAAAGGTGCCACTGTAGTGGTGGAGGGCAGCAGATGGGCTGCACTGCAAGCAGAGCTGGGCCGCATGCAGCCTGCAGCCTATGGGTTGGACACCCTTGAGCTAATCCTCAAGTGTTTCTTTTTAAGGCATCTGAGAACATTTTAGAATAAAGCACCTTTTTTAAGATTACTCTTTGTGTCTTTTGTGAGCATTGCAAGCTTCCAATAAGTTGTTTCTAGACACAAATCTTAACAGAGAATCACAAAATATTGGCTGGATGGCCAGGCCCAGAGAGTGGTGGTGAATGGAGTTAAATCCAGCTGGTGACTTGTCACTAGTGGCATTCCCCTGGGGTCAGTGCTGGGGCCTCTCCTCTTCAATATCTTTATTGATGAACTGGATGAGGGCATTGAGTGCACTCTCATAAGTTTGCAGATGACACCAAGTTGGCTGGAAGTGTCAATCTGCCTGGAGGGAGCGAGGCCCTACAGAGGGATCTGGACAGGCTGGATAGCTGAGCTGAAGCCAATGGGATGAGGTTCAGCAAGGCCAAATGTCGGGTCCTGCACTTTGGCCACAACAACCCCAGGTAACACTGCAGGCTTGGGGATGACTAGCTGGAAGACTGCGCAGAGGAAATGGACCTGGGGTATTGATTGATGCTGGGCTGAACACGAGCAAGCAGTGTGCCCAAGTGGCCAAGAAAACTAATGGCATCCTGGCTTGCTACAGAAACAGTGTTGCCAGCAGGAACAGGGAAGTGATTGTCCCCCTGTACTCAGCATCTTGAGTACTGTGTCCAGTTCTGGGCCCCTCACTGCAAGAAAGACATTGAGGCCCTGGAGCGGGTTCAAAGTAGGGCAACAAAGCTGGTGAGGGGTCTGGAGCACAGGCATTATGAGGAGCACCTGAAGGAGCTGGGATTGTTCAGTCTGGAGAAGAGGATGCTCAGGGAAGACCTCATTGCTCTCTATAACTACCTGAGGGGAGGTTGTAGTGAGCTGGGGATCGGCCTCTTCTCTCGTGTAACTGGTGATAGGACTAGAGGGAATGACTTCAAGCTGCTCCAGGGGAGATTTAGGCTGGACGGTAGGAAATACTACTTGTCTGAAAGAGTGGTCAGGCACTGGAATGGGCTGCCCAAGGATGTGCTCAAGGAACATCTGGATGTCGTGTTGAGGGACATGGTTTAGTGAGAACTATTGGGGATGGGTGAATGGTTGGAGTGCACGATCTTGTAGGTCTTTCCCAGCCTTGGTGATTCTGTGATTCTGTGAAAATGGCCAAGTTTGGTAGGCAGTCGACCCTGCTCAAAGGAAGGCCAACTAAAGCAAGTTGCTTGGAATCTTGCCAGGTCAGGTTTCAAATATTTATACAACCAAATTACACCCAGTTATGAATAACTGTAAATTATTAGCTCTGCATCAATTCATAAGAAAGTGAAATATTCAAGAGTCTGTAGTATTTTAAAAGCTCATTAAGGAAGATCATCTGGTTACAAAACTTAAGTAGCTGTTCATAACACACTTTCACTACTGAGTTATAGTATACATACACTGTCATAACAATAAGACAAGTACTGTCATAGCAGAGCATTTTCTCACTACCAAAAATACAACTTTCCATAAGCCTTACATTCACCCCAGCTTTGTTTTCTCTCTCTACATAGCTCTGAAGTTTTTAAATCACCTCAGCTAACAAAGTGAAGTACAAACATCAGCCATCAACCTCACCTCACTTAATAAACCTGCCTTCGGACCACAGAAAACTCTTCCTTCACAGCTGTTCAAAGGTATCTAAACCTTGAAACAAAAAAGGCCCAACTGCCCCTGATCACCACATGGTATTTCCTGGGAAGAATGGCCACTAATGCCCTCACTCTCCTCTACACTTAAGCTTCATGCACCTTTATGATACGCATGGCTTGAAACTTGAGATACAAAATCTTGTCGAGAAAGGAAACAGAAATGGGCTTAACATGCAGCTAATGCTGGACTCAGCTGGGTATTTAACAACAAGCAAGGAGAACAGGGCTTGAAAGCTGTGATAACAAAAGTTAACAGTACACCTACTTTGGTTTGATGAACATTATAATATTTGTTGTATGCTCTCAAAATATTAGCATGGGATGAAAAGGCTCAAAAGTCTTCAGTAGAGTAGGATGTATGGGAGGTTTAGCTTTTAGTTAATCCTACAGTGCCTACTCACAACAGATGTTTTTATTCATAGTAAGACACAAGACAACACTTTTGACATGAAGACTAGACCACTCATTAAACCGTTTTACATGTGTTTTAATTGACAGCTGGACAGATTTTTTGTTGTTAAAATCAGACTAGGTACAAATAGTGCCAAGAAAATAAGAGTATATATGTAGTTTACCTCAGTAAGAACACAGAGACAGCTAATTCCTATTTTTATTCTACTTAATATTTAAATCTTGCATAAAATAAACAAATGAAATAATAATTAAAAAAAAAGAACAATTGCTTTTTTGCAACTCCTCCAAGCTGAAGTCTTTGAACTTTTGTGCTCTGTTTAAAGGGACACAAAAGACATGTCTCTACACAGCAAAAATTCCTTGCTGCAATAAATTAAAAACATTAAAAAAAGACAATTTGCCTTTCTTCTTCCTAACCACCCTCTCTTCATGGTGCTCAGTTTGGGTACTTGAGTTTGTAATGAAATGTCAATTAAACTGGCTAGTTTCACATTCTAACACAATGTTGTATATTGCTACAGGGTTTAACTCTGTTGAAACCTTTTTTTTTCCTTAATGGGAATTTTTCACTTCATTTCCACAAAGGTTTTATACATGCTCTTTTTAATGATAGAATCACATGGAGATGGCCATTCCAGCCATCCTGGAATGAGTAGAACACAGCTGCAAAGTGTCTAGCTGGCCATGCACTGCCCAGGCGAGCAGGGTAGATCAGTATTGGAGATCAATCAACGTTTCTTTTCTGAAAATCTCTATCCCTTGCTCCAGCTCTAAACGAGAGAGAGAGCAAGCAGGGAGAAGCCTGAGATAAAATTGAGTACACGACTGAAAAGTAGACACCTGGCCCTTGCTATTTTTACAGGAGAATCACTAGCACCATGTTACCAAGTGCTGGTAAGAATATGACTCCAGGGCCAATAATAATGGGAGATGTTTTTTTCCCACAATACTGGGGCACAAGCATGGGCGGAGGTAGAAATCAAAAGGAATGCAGTGAAGGAAACATGTCATTTACTTCAGAAGTGATTATGTTACATAACACAGTTGTGGAAAGCAGAGCACAGGTGAGCAGGATGCACTACCAAAAGGACAGAGAAATGAGAAGCAGATGGGTGAGGCCAGCCCATCAGGTTTTATCTGACACTCCTTTAGCTTCAGAGCTAAAGCAGATTTATCATTGATATTTGCCATACAACAACATTATGAGGCTAGATGATCAGGATTGCAACTGTACATGATCAGCCTGACCTGAGTGAACAATGAATACTTAACAGACAAAGGACCAGAACCAAAGCAATTACAAATTTGTAGCTGATGAGACATTTTGCTATGGACTGAAAGCGCTCATCTAGGAACCCAACTAAAACATTCTCTACTACACTCCAGACTGTAATCCTGTTCTACGAAATAACTGTTTATTCAAAGCTAGCCAACTCCAAATCACACTCTACCATAATTTCTAACACACAATACAGCTCTCACTTGACCTACTCCCTTTTGTTCTATGTCCCAGTCAAAAGCTATTACATGATGGTAAGATGTTCATATCGAGCCTACTGCAACAGGCAGCATGTTTCACTCTGTATGCAGAAGGACTCAAGTACATTTGAATTCTTTTCTGCACAAACATTTGAGCTTTCTTTGGGAGAGCAGGTTCACTAGAGCAGAACTGTGTGCTGTCCAGAACAGAAGACAGGAAGCCAAACAGTTCCCAAGCTGAAAATGTGGTGGAGGGCTGAGCTGTTAACTCCAAACAGAGGAACACAGAAGCAGGAGTCACTACAAGAGAGAGAGAAGGATAAAACTTATCTTTCCAAGAGGAAGTGGTTGAGAATTTCCTACACAATCCCAAAATTAAGGCTCAACCTACATACTGTATAGTGGACTCCTAGGACACCTAGACAAATCACAGAATACAGAATATCAGGGATTGGAAGGGACCTCAAAAGATCATGTAGTCCAATCCCCCTGCTAGAGCAGGAACACCTAAATCACGTCTCACAGAAATGTGTCCAGGCAAGTTTGAGTGTCTCCAGAGAAGGAGACTCCACAACCTCCTTGGGCAGCCTGTTATGGTGTTCTGTTACCTTACTATGGAAGAAGTTTTTTCTCATATTGATGCGGAACCTCCTTCCAGCTTGCACCCACTGCCCCTTATCCTATCATCGGATGTCACTGAGAAGAGTCTGGCTCCATCCTCCTGACACTCAATCTTTACATATTTATAAATATTAATGAGATCACCCCTCTTTAGCTTGGAAAAGAGTGTCCTCTTTTCTAAGATAAAGAGACTCAGCTCCCTCAGCCTTTCCTCGTAAGGGAGATGCTCCACTCCCTTAATCATCTTTGTGGCTCCACACTGGATTCTCTCAAACAATCTCTTTTCTTCTTGAACTTGGACTGAGAGGCCCAGAACTCAACACAATATTCCAGATGCAGTCTTACCAAGGCAGAGTAGAGGGGGAGGAGAACCTCTGTTGACATACTAACCACACCACTTCTAATACACTGCAGGATGCCATTGGCTTTCTTGGCCATGAGGGCACAGTGCTGGGTTGTGGTCATCCTCCTGTTCACCAGGACCCCAAGTCCCTTTCCTCCATGCTGCTCTCCAACAGGTCAGTCCCCAAGCTATACAGGAACCAGGGGTTATTTCTGCTCAGATGCAAGGCTCTAAACTTGCAAAAGCAAGTTTCAGAAGTTTATTTTCTAAATAGCTGAGGAGAATAATCAGAAAGCACTGCTATTCCACTTTCTAGTCAGAGAGAATTCTGTATGTTTTTTTTTGTTGGTTTTTTTTTTTTTTTTTTCCAAGCCACAATTACCTCAACTGGAGGTAGCACATATTCACAGGGTGGATACTGCACTTCTCAACAATCCCATCTTCCTTTTTAGGATACTTGTAGTGCTCAGAGGGTAAAAGAATGTAAGGACTGTTTAAAAATAATAGAGCAGAATCTCATTTAATGTTTCCCCACCCAAACGTTATTCTCCCACACACTCACTCCAGAGCACATGGGAACACAATGATTTCAGTGGAATGTATTACAGTAATCTTTCAGTTCCGGATCCTCAGAAAGCATTTGATACCTCAAAAATTGTTGAATAGGAAACTACTAGTTAAAACATGAGGCATTAAAAAAGTGCCAAGTCTTAATTAGGATAGCCTCTAGGTTAAGATTGGGATATTTTACACAGCAATGTACCTAACTACCTTGTTATTTTGAGATTTATGGAAAAGTCACTACACTAGAGGTCAAAAAGAAGAAATTTCCATAAGAACAGAAAACTTTTCCTCCTACATTTGATAGTACAACAAATAGGCATTTCGGGAAATACCAGAACTTTGAGCTGGCAATTAGCACTGGGAAATCCCAGCCTCTCTTGCCTCTGCTTCTGACAATAGCTAATTTTTCTGCTCAACCGCATGATCAATTTTTAAAATTTCAAGAAATTCTAATAATTTAATTCTTCACTATTAAAAGCATTCAGAAATACATACCAATTCTAATTTTCCTCTTGCTCAATCACCAGCTAGCAATAAGTAGAAAATTAATCAGTTGTCAAATTGAAAGAAATTGTTTCCTGATGGCCTTCAGTATTCCCAGAATATGGTCCTAAAACTTTTCAGTTATTTTCCCACATATGTAAGTTAGGAGTGAAATCAATCCAGCCCTAATCAAATTTCACACATATTGTTTTCTAGAGGAATTATTAACACAGTTAAAAATAAATCACCTAAATCACTTAGGTTCCTACAATATCTTAGTGTCAAAGAACTAGATACTTATATGTACTTAAGTGTCTAAAAATGTAGATGAGCATCTTGTCATATTTAAGAAACAGACAAAACATGTTTAGACAGGTTTGATATGTTTGTGCATTTGAAAATCTAGTTGACCCTCATCTGCCTTTTGCAGTTATTTTTGAAGTCAGGCCACAAACTAATTATTACTGAAGATATTAAAATCACAAATGTTAAATACAATTATGAGGACCAATCAGATGGATAGCACTGGATTTAATTGGATTATTTCACATTCTACTTCTCTGAGCAGAAAGCGAAGAACTTCAGTCTTAATCTTTAGAGACAAGTATTCTCCACTGTGTAATATTCCTACAGACAGCCTACTCCTACAGGCAAAATTCTACTGACAGTCTGTAAATAAAAGTTCCCAAGTGATAGCTCCTGCTCATATCACACCATTTTTTCTAAGTGTTACATATAATAGGTGTCTTGCATCAATTTAGTCTGCTTTTAGATGCTACCAACAGTAGATTTTAGTTTGACAATCAGGAGTAAACAAGTGAAGAAAGAGTGGAAAAAATATAGGCCCTTGGACAGAAAAATAGCCTAATTCTTCATCAAGATGCAAGTGCAATTTCTATCATTCTGTCTACAGATATTTCAAGTATTCACTACTTACTTTCTAGTCTCAGTATTTACTCCACTTAGGCATCCTGTTCAGATTTTTAGACTACATCCATTCTCCTGTACATCATACTTTGAAAAACATTTATGACAGAGCACTAAATCTCACTGCTCCACTTCACATACACATATTCATATGGCAACAGTAACCCCTAGGAATGATTTCACTGCAGCTAAATGTGTGAAGGGGGAAAAAGACTCCCTGGTTAACAGAGCTGCCTACACACACAAAGATAGTGAATTGCTTAAGGTACAGGGAATCTGAGTAGCAAAAACATGAATCGCAAAGCCAGAAGATAAGCTTTGCTCCCCTCCCTCAGATGTGAACTATACCAATTTTGATAAATTTCAGAATTTCCAGCAATATATATATGCACGTTCCTGGAACTCCACTACTTGCATGCCCAGCCCAGAGCTTTTTATGCCAGAAATCTGAAGGTGTGATCTGACAACACAGCTAAGCCATGAAAACAGCTGCAGGAAGAGAAGTACTGCTGCTCCTCCCCAATTTCACCATTCCTCTCTGGGCTGGCCTTCAGTGAGACACAACAGGGAGTTAAACAGCTAGATCAGCTAAAACCAACTCCACAAAGTAATTTTCCATCACTTTATGATCCTGAACTGACTTACTGAGTCTCTCATTGAGAGTTAGGTATCCTTAAAACCAGAAGGGCAGAGACACTAGAAGAGGGAGCCGGGCTGGCTCTTCTAAAGCTTCAAGAATGGTGTAGACATAGCACCACAACAAAGCTCTACAGCAGGGAGACAGCTAATACATGCATAAATACCAGCAGGCGTGCCCATTTTCAATTCACTCACTTCAAAACAGCCTAGAGAATTTTAATGCATCAGTGAATTTGCCTACTCAATCTTCATTTTAGAATACAGTTTTATGTTATCAGCTGGAGAATTGTTTGACTAACCCCTGTCTCCCACACATACCTTGAAGACTTATTTCTACTCCTCCCCTTCTTCCTATTTATTTAATGCAAACAAGCGAGGCTAAAAGAAAAGGTACCATTCCCTCTGCCAAGATATTTCCAGTTCTAACTAGGACATTAAAGACTTCTTCCAGAATGAGAAAGAGGCCCTCCATCCCTGCTGACTTTCTTCTTAACCTGAAAGCAGTTAACATATTTTATAAACTGAGATACAAATAAGAATAACTCCCACTAAAACTACCTCCTCTTCCTCCTGTATTCTAACTATGAGAAGCATATGGAAACTAAAAAGAAGGATAATTTTCCTTGGTTATCATCACAGAACACACAACAGCCCCACTTGACTGTTTTGAATTATGCCCTTAAGGTTTGGCTTCAACACAGAGAAAATTAGACCCTCTTGAGTTTATACTGCTGTGCTCTTAGAGCTACCTATCTAACCATTAGGTATCTGAAAAATTCTTTGTGATCAACTTTGCAACTTTGTCTCAAAGACGATAGACAGAAGTAGTACCCAAACAGCAATTACTTTGAGACCTCCCCTGGTTTTGGGGGGAAAGGTGGGGATTAAGGAGACAAGGCCAGGTGAGTAAGGAATAAGAGAAACAGCTGAATAACAGTGGGTGGACCAGCTACAGCAAGACCTAGTTGCATCATATGCATGTCACTTAGCCTTTGCTCTAGAGCAGCAGTGCAGCCAACTAGCATAAAAGTGTGAATGAAGTCATGCTAACACACAGGCACACCTAATTTCCATAATACCAAGTATGTCCCTACATTAGCAAAAGGACTGCTCTCATTACTCAAGCAGACACTTAAAGGAAGTTTTAACTACTGTAAAGTGAACTGAAACAGTGGCTGCTGCTATTCATCGCAATGGCAACAACTTCTGGCAACCAAATAAGCAGCTGTAGACTGAGAGGCATATTCAGTTAGACGAGACACCAAAGACTCATGTCATGTTCATTTGCTGCAAAGCAGCACAAGATGCTGCACCACCATCTGAGTTGGCTTGGTCACCAACAGAAGTAAAACATGCCTAAAAGTTAAGTGTTTCATCCTACTCCCAAAAGTTAGTTGCCATATTGAGTTTGGCTACAAAGTTGGTCCTTTTAGGAAGAGCTCTTGCTTATTTGAAGGAGTAGATTAACTAACAGTGCTACCATTAGTATGCCAATACAACAGCTGCCAGCAACAAATACTAACTTGCAGTTCAGTGACTTGGTAAGCGGTAATCATATCTACATATCACACTGCAACAGCACCTGTTTCTTCTTCATAGCTACTGAAGGGCATTACAAGCTGAGATCACTAGAACAGAGAGATCACTTTAACGGAGCACTACAAGACCATCTTTGCACCAAAGAACAGCTTGGACTGCTCCTGACTGCAGTGTGTGGTGATTTTCCTAAATACCAGCCTCTCTAAAGAAGCTCCACTTTTAAACCTTATGAATCTTCACCAAACACAGCTGCTCTAGAGCTCTGTGGGAATATGGCAAAAAAAAAAAAAAAAAAAACACCCTTTCCTTCTACAACTTATCTGCTGCTCTGAAAGAAAAAACATCACATTCTTCATGAATATTTGTTACAAATTCTATGTAAGATCTTGAAAATCATTTATTTCACTGACTGCACACTGCAATAGCACATGAGCATCAACATGAGTATACAGCAGGAGTTGGAAAGATTAGCAGTAGGAAGACAAGGACAAAACTGGACAATAGCAGTCACACTGATCCGAAGGATCACACAGTTCAACTTTGAGTTTGGGTCGCTACTGATACTATCATTAAAAATACACAACATGTGATGTGCTCACTACTGTTTCATATTTATGTCTGCTGTCCTCACTGATCAAGCCTTGCATCCAATCCTCCTGTCATGTGGGGATTGATAAATCACATCTTGCCCTAATTGCACAGCTGGTTCTTATACTCTTGCTAACGAAAAAAACCTGCCACAGGATAAGGAGACCTTTTGTTATATGCTCAAACATCACACTGATAAGAATGGTTTTATACTTAGACAGAAATACAATTGGGCAGTAAAGTCCTCACTAGGCTTAACCCTGCACCTGGGACAAAGTTTCAATCTGCATGTGAGCACAATCTAAGAGAAATTTTGCAGGCCCCATGCGTATATGCTTGATTTGGTTATTCTAAGAAGGAAGCAAGGTAGAGAAATACTTTACATAACATAGAACTGCATTTCAAAACAGCCTAATACGTACTATACTCAGCTAATGCCTTTGTGCTTGGAAAAAGTTGCTCCTCTCTGTAATTCATTAACCTGCAACCTTATCAAGGTGGGAGTGAAGAACTTGTTTCCAGCATGGAAACCTGCAATCAAACTCAGCAGAAATACTTACGTCACTCTTCCTGAACTTTGCTTTTAAGCTCTTCATCCTGGTTACATTCAGTCTTCGAAACGTTTGAGAAGTTGTCTTTTTTTTTTATCCTTCTTCAATATCTAAGGGGAAAAAAAAAGAAGTTTCCAACTTGATATCATTCAGCTCACGGGCAGACAAATCCGAACTGAATTTACACACATACATTGCCCTTCAAGGATTTAGCCCTCAAGCTCTAACGAAGATTAACAACCCGCTAAGAGACATGTTTTGTATTTCCAAACTTAAAAGCAAGCCTAAATCTGACCACAGGAAAACAGGAGGAGCCTTTAGCAAAAACTCAAATGTGCGTCACATAACAGTAGCTACCTCTTGCTACAAGCAGATCTGACATGTTTGTGCACGTATCACCTCTCTACTCACAGTATTTTAATATTAACATCAAGGCAACCATTTATAAAATGGTAAATGCAGAAAGATGGATGTTGAGTCATTCAATTAAAGTTTCACTATCCTACAACTATACTTCTGTAATAGCTAGAAGGACTGCATGTACACATTTAACCACTAATTCAAAACTAACTGTAAACCATACATGATACATACTAGTACAGCTCAACAAAATATAAAAGATGGAACCATCTAAGCAAGAAGAAGGTTAATCACTGGAAGAATACTTTTATGCTCCTCCCGTAACAAACCCTATGTGTATGCAAGAAAAACTTCACCATGAGGAATCCAGAGAAAAGACATCCAGAGAGGCTGCAGAGTCTCCTTTTCTGAAGATATGCTCTTCTGTGCAGTGTACTCTACAGGACCTGTTTTAGCAGGGGGTGGACTAGATGATATCCTGATGTCCCTCCCAACCCTACAATTCTGAAATTCTGTGCAATTCTGCATTTGAGAAATCATAACTGTTCTCAATTTGAGGATGCACTTTCACAAACAAGCCAAGTTTCTCTTTTATCCCTTTGAAATGAAAAAAGCAGCAGTTATGCAAACACATACAACCAACAACAGACAAGCTGCAAGATTTTATAGGGAACTAAGGAATCTGTACTAGAGCAAAGTTTCCTAAGGAATCACAAAATTACCAAGGTTGGAAAAGACCTCCAAGATCATTCAGTCCAATTGTCCACCTATCACAATATTTTCCACTAAACAATGACCCTTGGTATCTCATCTAAATGTTCCACAAACACCTCCACGTACAGTGACTCAACCACTGCCCCAGGCAGCCCATTCCAGCACCTGACCACTCTCTTGGAGAAGAACCTAATGTCCATCCTGAATTTCCCCAGCTCCTAGGAAACTGCAGTATGTAACAATCGAAGCTAAATGTAAATGGTGAGAGACACAAAGTAGCAGGGCAATGTGTCTATTCCTAGACCACATAGAAAAACTTTATGGAAGAGAAACATACTTAAGGACAAGAAAAGGACATCTATACAAAAAACGTTCCGGCTTCCTAGTATGCTCACTGGAAAAGCCAATCTATCCATCTCAACCACAAAGGTTAGCAGCTATACAGAAATTTTGCTGAAGGAAGAGTTTAAAGCAAAGGTTATTCAGCTGTATAAACTTCCCCCCTCCACTTTCGGGAAAAATAAAAGGGAGAAAAATACCATGAGCCTAACTGATAAATAACTAAAAAAGAGGACTACAGCACAAAATCTACTAGGTCATGGTGGATCACTGGTGTGTTGCATCCTTCTTCAGGAACCTTCAATTACAGTTTGATAAGGAAAGTGAATTTCAGTTATTTCATAAGAGAAAGTCCCTTACTGTTATGAAAACATGCTGCTACATTCTACATGCTCCCTTGCCTATAAGAGATGTTTTAAAATGAAACTTCATTGTTCACTCTTGGTAAAGTACATAAAAACAATTCCACAAAGCACAACACTGAGCACCATTCAGGAAGGAGAATGAACACTAAGTAAACATGTAATTTAGCTCAACCTCATATTTAATTGACAGCCATTTAAGACACACACAAGCACATTTCTTTAAAACAACAACAAGAAGAAACAACCAAACAAAAAATCCCATGTACTACATATACACAAATAGGTTTCCCACAGAATACAGACCTCAACAGGTAATTTTGATGGAATAATTCTGTAGGCTGTTAAAACATTATTAACTCTAATTATATGACTCTGAGTCTAATTAAATAATCATTCTAAAGTAGCATGAGATTCCTAACTGCATCCATATATATGACAGGGTTTTACTGAGAGCTCTTGCTTTTCATTTCAAGGTATGAGAATAAGGAAAATTAGATAGCAGCATTGTGTCTAATTCTTTATGATGCAAAAGGGCAGCAAAAAATTTGTCAGAGCTTTTTATACCCTGAATTGACTATACCTTAGCTTTTTCCTGGCTAAACAAATCTGCTACACCTATTCAAATTTTGAAGAAAGTGTGAAACCATAGAACAGCTGTCATGACTTGCACTGGAAATGAGCCTGAACCCCAACAAAAGCCCAATAATCTCCTAACACATTCTCTAGTACCACCAAGGATTATGGGCATCACGAAGACTGGAAACAGCACAATACAGACAAGACAAATGACATGTTAGCTGGCCTTCTTTAAATATACACCCCACCAGAAAAACCTTTAGGGGAAAAAAGATCAAGAGAGACTTCGAAAGCTGAGAAATATCAGGCAATATCCAACAAAACACAGACTAAGAAGGTCTTTCTAAAAGTAAAAAAGTAAAAGTTAAATTTTTTTTTAGTCAGATAAGTTTAAGTTTAATTACACCATTTAATACAATAGAACCAAACGCTTTGCAGCGGGAATCAATAACAGATCTCTTATTACATACATGCTGTCAAATGACTGTCTGCTATAAGCTGTCTTTCCCCTTCCCACCCCCTCACCACTTTTTTCTCCCATGAACAAAATATTTGTTATAGCTTCCATGGAAATGAGGTACTCAACTTCAGGGCTGTAAGAAATGCTCCTTAAAGATGCATGCAAAGCTGAATTCTTTCTGAGAGGAACCTATAGCAGTCCAGTTAACAAGCTTTGCAAGCACTCCCAGTATGCTGTCTTTCCCCATCTTGAGATAGGAAGAAGGGAGGTGAGCTGTGATACCATCAGAAGCCAACTTATTTTTTCCCCACAAGATATTTCACTTCTTGTGCAGTGCGCTCTATACACTGAATTTGAAAATGAAATCCACAGAATAATTATAGAAGCATGGAAAAGCACACAAAAAACCATATTTCTGAGTTCAGAGCATTTTACATCTGTATTTATTTTCTGTAAAAGATAGTTAAACATAAACATTATGATCACAGCTTTTGTATCACAACCCTTCTGTAGAGATAAAAACCCACGAAGCAGTGAGGGCTGTCTTTTCTTGGCACTGCTTTAAGGAGGAAGTCACCTCTCAAAGGGTGTAATTATTGGAATTGATGCAAAAAGAGGTCAGCATCCTGATTCAGTAGAGCTTTATGACAACTGCTCATTTGCCAGAGGGGGAAATAAAGGAAGCACCGTTAATAAACTCCTGTTTTACAAGACAGGAAACGACAACTAGAAATTCACTAGGGAGAATCAAGACACTTCAAAACTATTTCTGCAGTGAATCACAGCTATTAACAAGAAGCAAGTTTTACCTATTGTGGTATTTCTCCCTTTCCAAAATAACTGTGGTAATAAATGCTGTCATTTTGTAGCTGCAGCAAGTTAGCAGTTCAGAACTGCTTAACTCCAGAGATTCTCTACAGCTAACGCTGATCACATGCTGTCAACCATTATCTCTAAAATTAAATATCTTCTATCTCATCTTCCTTCAGCTTAATAACAAGAAACAGTTCTCAGGAGCAGAAAACATCCTTAGGTTGATGGCAAACCTATCTAGTGAAAAAGTAAGAGATACTGATGCAGTAGTATTCAGCCTCGATAATTTCATTGTTATAATATACAGCACCATCTTCAAGTTTAAATGTAGGAATCAGATTAAGATAATCTTCCCCACTGATTTATAGTAAGATTTTGGCAAACCACAATAAACAATTGTACTGACTTTTTTTGTTTTTTTGTTTTTTCCCTTTCATCACTTTGCTGCAAAATCCAAGCAAGGTCTTCTACACAATATGGGCGCTACAGTCAATATACTGAATGGCCAAATATTCAGTGATGTAAAGTAAAACAGCCTTAGGGATATGCGGTGCATACTGTTCATGGCAATGACTGCTACCCTTTAATGATTAGTGCACGCTGAATTTAATTACTTTTAAGTGTTAAAGGACATGCATCTCTTTCAGAACACATTGAAAAGCTTCCATCTCAAAACGTTCTTTTGCAGCAAAGCACTGTTTATATCGTCAGCTGATTTCCTGATTCACTCCCAAAAATTCCAGATTTTTTTTCAGTTTATGTGGCTACAGACTAGAGTATGCAAGATCTGGCAACATACAGGTAAAATGATACATACGAAAAAAAAAAAAGTCTAGAAAAGTACCAATGCTGCTATTTACTTACATCTCCTTTGTGTGAAT
Source organism: Phasianus colchicus (assembly GCF_987193195.1). Lineage (NCBI taxonomy): Eukaryota > Metazoa > Chordata > Aves > Galliformes > Phasianidae > Phasianus > Phasianus colchicus. The sequence goes on from NC_143476.1 coordinate 81,468,165, forward strand.
GTAACTACTCTCAAAAGAGAAAATAAGATGTCCCAGAAGTCACTTCAACTACAGCAAAACAACATCATTTGTTCTCTGAATAATCATTGTCTTTCTGCACAAGCCCTGCTGTGACCCAGGAGAACAAGTCTTTGAAGCAGTCAGCTCTGCAGGGCTGCCAGAAGCATCCTCAGCTCTAGCATTTCTGCCGCTGCCCATCTTCAGTACCCAGCTTGTCAAATACTTCACATGCTTGAGCTCCCCTGACCTACAAACCTGTACCAAGAACATGCCAAAACACAAGCTTCTCCAAAGCTGTTGGATCACCTGAAGGTATTAGCAGCTAACCAGACTCTCCAGTTGTTTGCATGTGAACACAAGTAAATCCATAGTTTCCTAAGAGTAAATAAATTTTAAAAATCCACTTAGCACTCCATCTATGACTACCATCTAATTACCATCCAGCTGAGCACATTCCTCTACTTCTCATTCCAAAGCAGAGAAGCATACACAATCAGATCAAAAGCTACAGGAAAATTTCCGCAGTCTTCATCAACACAACTCAGTTTTTCCATCTTGAGTAATCTATCCTCCTCTTCCTTTCATAGGAAAAAACAAATGGAACTTACTGTCACCTATAAAGACAAATAATTCTTGGCTTGGTTAACCTGCTATTACTTATCAATGAAAACACACTGAAAAAATGCACTGAGAAGCCCAAATACAACACAAAAATGGGAGTGATTTATAGACCGTTAATCCCATGCAGAACAGAATCAGACATCAGAGATAGCAGGGGCATTGGGTAACTTAGTACAATCTCTCAATCTGCTCACAAATCACTGGCAAAGATGTGCTGAACAGTACAAATTTAAGCATTTGAGCCCAGAAGTTAAGAACTCTACAGATATTGCATCACTAACAAACGTAGTTATCTCTCTTTTCTTCAGGATGCTTTGCCTCAGCTTTCTACTCTTACATATCCTCTACATTCAAAATCTGCAAATATTTTACTTCATTTCTAATGGCTGCAGCTAAAGTCGTACCAGTCTCTGTGGACATTACACAACTAATACTCAACTGTCAATCTGGGATATGTGCAATTTGTTAAACTGTGCTTTCTCCTTGGGGAAAGTTTGCATGAACAAGGCCTTATACACTGTTAATTACAGAGAAGAGTAGAGAAAATTCAAAATGTGACACAGCTCTGACTTGTTCATTTGACATACCGGACAGAACTCCAGGCAAAACTGTATCTCAAGTGAAGTCCCAGCACATCTGTCATTCAAATCATTATGCTACAACTTTACTCTGTTCTTACTCCAGTTCCTTTGTCTCAAAGTATCTGCCAACAGTGAGCTTGCAGCGAGACAAGACTTACTGCATAAGCAAGGATATATTGCTATCTTTCTCTGCATTGAATTGCCAGATCTCCAAACTAAAAAGTTCCCCCACACTGTGTGTCACCCCATTTTGAGACCATATTCCTTTGGTTCACCAAACATAAGATGCACTGCAGATCTGAAGACTTTTCCCATGTTCATTATTTAGTCCAACAGGACTAGACAGGAATTGAAGCATACAAACTGAAATAGAGAAAAAAGATGCAGAGTTTCACTTTGCAAACGTCAGTTATTTACATGAGAAATCCAAGAAAACAACAACTAGAGCTTGTTTATACTTACTTCCTAATATTCTGTATTATTCAACTAACTGCACTTCAGAATCAGCAAACATGAGAACTTGTTGAGATGCAATCTTCAGTGTGAAAAGAAACAACTGCATCCATTTATAGACAAATACTCTGAAATAGCCTAACATAGAACAGCCTCGTACAAGGGCAGCAGCTAAGAACACTGATTTAGATTACCAAAAAACACCTGCCAACCCCACTCCCATTAACTAAGCTCTTACACTGCTGAAAGGCCTTGAAAAAATATTCCACTGAAAACCTCCCTAGTCTAGAAATACTTTCAGAGATGGTGCTAATAACACACCTACTCTATTCAGCTTCCAAGTTTTTGGGAGGGAAAACATTTTAGCTGATCAAAGTGGATTACATTTTTAAACATTATCTGAAAATGAAAGGGAATTGGGTGTATTTACAAACCAAAAATTAAGCACATTCACACTTCATAAAAGGTATTAGGAACTGAGATTTTTTTCTACCCTGAAAGACTATCAGTCATAAGTGAGTAGAACTTCAGCAAGATCAGTATCCACATCTTAGTGAAAATGGAATCAATTTTATCTGATTTTATTTAGGCTGTTGAAAATCATGTTCAGTAGCAGCAGCACTAATACTAGACAGAGAAGGCGCAACATGTAGGATACTTTTCCCATGCTTCAGAGAACTATGAACATCTAGAGGGCTCTTAGAGATATCCTCATGGAAATTCAGACAAGACCTTGCATACCAGATTCTAAGAAAGCATTTGAATGCCAAATTTCCCACAGACATCTGAAGGCATCCCAGTGCCTCTGGTGGTTCAGATGTGAGGTACTGTTTCTGCATGCCCACCAGCAATAGCTCCCAGTAGCTTCCTGAGCCTCAGCATTTATGAGGAAAGAAACTGGAACACCATCTTCCTACAGTCTCAGAAAGACTTGCATACAAGTTTTCTCTTCGTAATGATTGGACAAACTTGGCTCTCATCTTTACCCTATAGATTCAGGTGAGAAAAACAAAGAACAACAAAAAAACTTCACATATCTTATGTTTTGAAGGTACAAAATAAAAAAGAAACTAAGACAGCTTTCAAAAATATGTTTATGTTATTACAGCACTCACCTAAAATGTGAGACCTGCTCTGTAGAAGAAGGACTTGAGTGGACATCTAAGACATTCTAGGCACTAATCATTAGGCTGATGACACCCTCCTAATGAAGCAATCACACCAAACTACATGGGGCCACTGAGACAATGAAGAGGCTGAAGTACCTCTCCTGCAAGGCTGAGCAAGCTGGGACTGTTCAGCCTGGAGAAGAGGAGATTCAAGGAAGTTCTTATCAACGTCTATTATCATCTGAAGGGAGGATGCAAAAAAAGACAGAATCAGACTCTTTTCAGTGCTGCCCAATTCCAAGACAAGAGACAATGGACACAAACTGGAACACAAGGTTCTTTCTGATCAGGAAGCATTCCTGTACTGTGCAAGTGACAGAGCACTGGCACAGATTGTCTGGAGAGGTTGTGGAGTCTCCCCTTTGGAGATCTTCAGAAGCTGCCTGGATATGGCCCCAGGCACCCTGTTCTGAGTGCCCCTTTTTAAGCATAAGTCAGGCCAGGTGGACCGAGAGGTCCCTTCTCACCTCTGTGACTTGCAGATTCTGTGACCACTACCATCACCTCAGGGTTTTACTGGCCACAGCTTTCTGGATCTGAACACAAGAGAAAGATGCCTTCTTTCACTGCTATGTACTTCAGCTCTGACAGTTCTCTGCAGGTACCATGATTAACTTTTAATCTTAAATGTAAGTGGAGATGTTCCACTACTTCCACAGTTTACCAACAGACTTTCACTTATTTTTTGGCAGTCTGATAGCGATAACCTTCAATATATTCCACGAATCACAGCTATTTGCCCTATCTCCTCTACAGGTTAAAACTGCAGTATTAGGTGACTCTCAGCAAGGACTGACAACTCCAAAACAATCTCCAAGTTACCCCACATGCAGAGTTACCACCAGTATATGCATTCACAGGCACCTAGACAGCAACTCCAAGGAGCATGCAAAGGGACTAGGCTTCTCAGACATGCAGGAAGTATACAGACAGCAGGAAAGCCAGTTATTCAAATCTGTAAGCTTAGAAGATGTTACAGATCGCTATGTTCCCGCTCAACATCCAGTTAATAAAAGTTGCCTGGAATTTTCAGTAGTCTACCATCTCCACCACTAAGCAAGGCACAGAGCCTAAAATTGATTTATTCTAGTTTTGCTTGGCTTTCCTCCACAGCTGTTTCAAGTATTAGCCCTATGCAAAAATAACCAGTCCACAATCAGCTCTCAAAAGGAATGTGATCAGGGTACTGTTGCAGAAGGATTTAGGAATTGCTAACATCTCACATAAGAAGTTAGTTTTTGTGGCCTCTTGCCACTACTTCTCACTTAAAAGAGGCATGAACTTCTTACCAGTGAGAGAGAAAAGAAAAGCAACATAGTGGGAGCATACAAAAGAAAAAAAATAAGTAAGAGATGGGGCAAGTGAGTAAACTCTACTGTGAAACACCCACATCATTTGCGAGAGCAGCAGCCTCCCTCCACATCTCTTCTCCCATCGGTGTGCACTGTTTCTTGGTTTGGAGAAGGAGAGGGAAAGAGGTTTTAGTGCTTTGCTAGCACATGCACTCTTGGAAGAGGGAAGAGAAGAGCACAGGGCCCATATTTTTAGACAGTGGACAGACGGATGCCTGCTACTGCACAGTGACTTACTGACACTGAGCTTGACCTGAACTCAAGGGAACCCTGAGCTAATATCCAGCTCTTTCACTCTGGTTCATACAGCTCTTACGCAATTCTTCTATTAGTAAATAAAATCTCATTGACAGCTTTCCATGAGTGTCCCGAGACGAGAGCCAAGCAGGTCACTGACAGACATTTACCAAACTCATCTACTCCTAGGTAATCCAAAAGGCCTATCTAAGATGACATATCCGCACATCTGGGCTTTAAAAAATAAAAATAATAACAATAAAATTGAAACACTGGTCTGAAACCTACAGGGATACAAAAAGCAAAAAGAAAAGGCCGCCTTTCAGTGCGTACAGCAGCAGCTCTACGCAGACGGCAAGCGTTCTGTGTCAGCTCTGCGACAGGCGCGCTCGCTACAGAAACACTGACAAGAACTCGCTCCGAGCCCGCAGTGCCAGCAGAGCAGGAATTGAAGCAGACTGCTCACAGCCCCGAGGAAACTTCAGATTGTGACAAGTGGCCGGCGGAAGGCTCTTCGCTGCCGAGCGCTGCGCAAGAGAAAAGCCAGTCCTTCCGTGAACTCCGTGAGAAGCTGGGAGCGAAGGTTTCTGGCTGAACTTGATGCGATTAGGGATTTTCTCGATTGCATTTCGGAGCAGCCACAAAGAAAACACTCGGTTCGCCTTCGAGCTTCGCTGCGGCCGCGGGGCTGGGGGGGCGGCGCGGTCGTTAACGGCGACGGGACCCCGGTCCGACAGGCGCCGAGCTGCCGCCCGGACCGCCAGGAAAGCAGCGCCCGACGCCGCCGGTTCGGTCCCGGGGCCTCGGAGCAGCGAGGAGGCGCGGCCGGGCCGCGCTGTCACGGAGCGGCGGGGTCGATGAGGGACCCGCGCTGCCCGCCCCCGCCGGCGGCTGTCAGCCCTCCCGAGCCCCCCGTGGAAATAAAAGCACATAAAATAAACGCGAGGGAACAACCAAGCGGCGGACACTCACGGGCTGCTCCCCGCTCTCCCCTCCGGGCTCCCCGGCCGCGGCGAGAAGGAAGAACTTTCCTCCTGTTGCTCCACGCGGAGGAGCTGCTCTCCGCGTACGCCCACCGCCGCCGCGGCCGCCACCACTACCAGCGCGGGGCGGGGGCAGGTGGGCGCCGCGCACAAAGCCCCCATTCACAGCGCGCGCCGCCTCCCCCTCGCGCCGCGCCGCGCCCCGCTCACCCCAGGCAGCAGCCGCGTCCCCCTCCGGTCGCCGCCGCCGCCGCTGTGAAGGGCGGAGCAGCGCCGCCGCGCGCCCCGGGACACTCAGCGGCTCCACGCGGATAGGGCGGGGGGCGTGACATCATTCCACGGTCACGTGACCGCGGGGCTCCGGTCGCCCACCGGGGGGACCGTTCGCCCCCTCGTCGGTCCGCCCCCCCTTCAAACGGGGGTCTGCAGCCCCGCGCTCGCGGGGGGCGGGTCACGTGACACCGCGCCTACCCGCCCGTCTCTCGCGTCCCCGCGACCGTTACGCTGAGGAGGGAGGCGAGGGAGTTTCCGTCCTGCGCTTCTCCGCGCCTCGGATTCCCCTTTCGCAGAGCCCTGGGATGCATTAGAGGGAAGACAAGTGGGTTTCTTTTCATTTAATGTCCGGATTCATTACCGCTGTGGAGTTCGGTGGCACAGGAGTCCAGCAGTTATAAAATCCCAAATGGGCTTTATGGCTGAGCGAGGTGCTGGTTCACTGGATGAGCTCCAAAAGTCTCTTCCTTCCTCCAAGCTGATCTGCCACCAGTGGCCAACCGCTGCCCCACCTCTGCATCTCACCACTAACACCACAGTTCCGTACCCTGTACAAGTAAACCAGGATGCTTCGTCTACAAATTGTCCTAGCCAGTCGGTGAACCTCCTCCGCCACCAGAGATGCCAGCCTTCTCCTCATCGCAAAAACCCATCTGCTGGTCCCTTCACAACAACCGCATTCCACACCTCGCAGTTCGCCTTTCATCTTTGTGATCGCTCCTTTCTGTTCCCAACCATCCACACCTTCTAAAGTGGCAAACAGTACAGAGAGGAAACGAGCACTTGAAAACTTTAAGTCATTATTGTAATAGTGGCAGGCACTGTTATTGAATAAATACATTCGATTATACCCGGGAGCATACTTTCCTCTGCTTATGCACAGTCCTTACATTGGCCAATTAATTTTGCATGTGTTTCACCTTTGAGAATGGCCATAATTGTGCCAGCAGCATTTCCTCTCCTTTTTCTTTTAAAAACACACACACCTCTGTTAATCTAACAAAGTTAATGCTAAAAATTTAATTTGCACGGAAAGAATAAAAATAGGAAAATTAAACTTGCCCAGCAATGTTAGTTCTGCAGCTACAAAATGTGTTGCAATTATTATGCAATTATTTTTAATTCTGGCGTAATATGTGTGTGTATAATATGGTTAGAAAATACCTTGCCGACTTCTTCCCATGCTGGCAAAATGAGCATGACTTAATATGCAAGTACAATCTCTTACACTTTGAGTGTTTCAACCATTATGAATGTCTACTTCTATCTTCAGTGCCAGGATATCATGTACATGGGTTTGGTAGGCTTGCATGGGATAGTCACATATAACATCACTTTAATGCTAAATATATTTTGGCTACAGTATGATTAAAAACAAAAAACAAACAAACAAACAAAAAATGAACAAACAAACAAAAAAAACCACAAAAAAGTTATTGAGAACTGGGAAATATGGTATTTACTAATTCTAGAGAAGCATTTTCCACTGTATTATAAGCTGCTGTCCAGGAAGAAGACTTTGGGCTTTGTAGCAGCAGTTAGGTTAAATCTGTTAAACCAAGCTGATGCCTTATAGACCCTGCGTGCCCTCTAGGCTAGTCTCTTTCCATGGTAGACTGTGATTTTTTTTCCCTGAGCTCCCTTTTGGGTTTCTCTCTAAGGGCATTGCCTAAATACTCCTATGCATTTTTGTGGGTCATACCTCTTCAGGCAGAGCAACAGACCAGGAGTCAGGAGATCTCATGTGCTATAGAGCCCTGAAATAGCTGTCTTTTCCCACCTGTGCCTCTAATGTCTGTCTGTCTGCTGTAACAACGCTGTGAGACCTGTAGTTAGTAAATGCGAGTCAAAAGTTGCCAGCAAAATGGAGATAATCCATTCAGCTACTCACAAGGTGGAGCACAGCACAAGCTGCTTTTCCCAAATGGAAGAAGCTTAGCTTATCACATAGCACACTGGCTACGTCCTATACCTCTCCAATCCTTTATCCCAGGAACATGAGAAGAGGGTGAAAGAAGAGCATTGCCTTCTGTTCAACTCCTCCTGGAAAAACTCAGGTGTTTGCAGCCAGTAGTGACCTGGAGCCTCTGCCCACCATAGTGAGGGTATAATGAGCCCTCCTGTGCCTTCCTATCTACTTCTCCAAAAAGAAGAGGCCTGTAAGTGGCTTAAAGATGTCTTCAATCACACCTTATCACTCTACTGTCTTGATAGCATCTGCTAATTATCTTACTTGGCATTGTTATATTTTTTTTGCTGCTTCTGGCTATTGCCTTCTGCAGTACTCAAAGTTCCAGTCACATCTCCTCTTAGAAATTATTTGTAAAAGAAATCATGCTCCTGAACTGGTTTATCACTTCCCTTCTATCTTGAAAGCAGCTTAAACTTGTTCTGTAAGCTCCAAGTGCCTTGTATTGTCTTTCCACATCAGACTTACTCTGATATAATTGCGTTCAGTCTGAATATAACTTGTTTTGATAATCCTGTCTTATTTTTTTGCTGAAGAACAACTTAAAGAAAGATTATTTTTAGATTTTGAAGTGTACTTTTTTTCCTGGGCTGTTCTTTGCTTACATTAAAATATTTTTTTTCACCCTCTGTGACAGATGTCCCTCATAAATGCAGGAATCTTTGTCATATGAAATGAGAGAGACTTTAAAGGCATGTTTTTCTTTTATCTGCTCCCACAAGAGCACTTTCTTTTTTTTAATAACTTGCTAGCCCACTTAGTAAATGCATCTCTTGTGTCTCAGTTCACAATATGGCACATTTCAGAAAACCCAGTGAGGATTTTTTCTCCTTTATTGCTCTGTGTAACTCACATAGCAGCAGCAGTGTCCTGATGCATAAGTGGTACAAAGGCAGCACAGGAAAATACTGAAGAGTGAAGAAAGTTGCAACTGGAGCTGTTCAAACAAGTCTCTTAATTGAGATAGTATTGTGAGAGAAAAGGCTATGTAGTGATTTTTTTTCCTTTTATGTGAACTTTTAAAGGCTGAAGGAGAAAGATCTGTATGTCATTGCAATGAATCATCTTGATTGCTTTAACTTTCAATTGCTAGATGTATATTTCCTCTACCACTTTCTCATGGTTTTTGCATGTATGTTATCTGATTAAAACCTATCTGCGTGGTGTCCCAGTCTATCACATTTGAGGGACTCATTTACAGTCCCAGGTGATGTTTACAGAAAAACTGTAGAGAAATTCAACTGTTTTGTCAATTTCTTTCTGTATGACTTGCACCAAGAGGCAGCAGAAAGCTGGGCCTCCGTTAGCTGTATCCCATAAGTTTGTATATTTTTCATCTACCATAGGAGCTAAAATAGGCTATTCTTGTCACTGTTAAATTCTTCTGGGAGTTTGCAGCAGAGATCAGCTGGACCTTGGAGATCAAGCCTTAAGTAGAAGTCTTACCTGGTTGGAACAGGAGGGATAAAAGCTTGAGCTCATCTTCAGTTAGAACAAAGAACAGATCTCCAGAAATGTAGTTTACTCTTCTCTCTTATCTGCCTCTGGACATATTTTTTTTTTTAAATTTAGTTTTACCCATTGTGTTATAAAAAAGGAATTAATATAATTCTTCTTAACTACAAAGACTAAGAATCCTCTTTTTCCTTTTCACTTTCTCACATTATGGAAATTTGTGCTTGTGTGTTAGTGTCTTTTATATGAATGTGCTTTTGTATTTTTAACTAGAAGAAAAATAATTTCCTGACATTTTCATTAGCATCCAGCGTAATGTAAGTTTACTGTCTTATGCAACTTCCCTGTGGAAGCTCCCTCGGACCCGGGAGCAGTGAGTTTGATGATCTAATGCAGTTTTTCCACAGAGACTCATCTGCAGAATTATCCCCAAAACATGTTTCATTCTTAAATTATTTTCAAAGCACAAGTCCATAGAAACTACAAAGAGGACTAAGCACTTCTTACACAAATTGTACCTAAAATGGCAGTGCATCTATGTGAATAATTTAAAAAAGAAAAAATGCTTTATATCTTCTTTAAGCAAATACTCAGCAAGCAGAGAGGCAGCTGTCCAAGCAGGAAGAGAGGCCTTTGGAGGTAAAGAACAAAGCTTTGCTAAAAATCCCAGAATTAAATGGGCCTATTTCGGTTTTGTATACTGTGTATTAGTTTTTCTGGTGTGACGTTCCCTGCTTTGTTTTTTTTAATTAAGACAGTGCCTCACCTGCACAGCCAGTGGTGTAAGGAACTATTGAAATTCTTTGAGATTTGGCTTGCTCAGATTTTTCTGTTTCTTTCTTCCACATGTTTTCTTCTCATTGCTCAACACTGCAGATAATCCAGGAACAGTTGGAAACCAAGATCACACATGAAGAAACATCTTCCTTCCCATGATCTGTAACCCCAGAGACTTCTCTGCACACTCGAGGGCTGACAATCCTGCAACATCTCTGTGAAACTACCAAACTACTGGAAGCCAGGCAGAACACACCTTGAAGAGAGCTGGCTTCAAACTCTTGGCAAATATAAAAGGCTCTTTGAAGGCCCATCACTGAAAGTCCTGAAAGGCCAGTTGCCCAAGAATAACCACAAAGATTATACTAATCTGAAGATCACTAAAGAGTAAAGCCCTAGTATTCAATTATGCTGGAGAGCATTTTGGTTATGTTGTAATAGTACAAAAGTCAAAGCAGTTCCCACAGGCAGGGGCAGTTGTACTGCATATATACTCCACACCATGCCGAGAGTTGCTTTGTCTATTCTCTTGCTGTAAAGTTTCTCTTCCATTCAAGATTCGTAAATCAATTTCCTCTTCCCATTCAAACCGAAGAAAACCACATTCCTGCATATTTTATATGTCTATTTGCATTACAGAGAAACCAAGCACCTTGCAAATGGCATTTCAAATTGCTGATTTTTATGTCTTTGCTCCCTACGGGATTTCTTAATTTGCTGGGCAAGCTGACACTTCAGCTCTATCCCATGCTATATTTCTGTGACACAATTTGTAGTGCTGATTTTATTGTGGAGGTACAAAATCATATAAGCGTTCCATCTTCATTGTCATAGTTAAAGTTTTGTCTCACAGGAAACAAAAGTCTATTATTTATTTTGTTTGTAAAAAACCTTTCACTGATACAGAGACTATCATGCCATAATTGAATGCTATGATTCTTCATTTCTTTTGAGGCATTAAGGTCTTTCTTTTGCTGTGTATAGTAACAACCTAACTTCGCAGAAAGAAAAAATAGAAAAAGCAGCAGCTTTCCCTTGTATCTCTGAAATCAAACCAACAGTTTTTTTGGATCTGATTCATAAGTGGTGCATTCAAAGAACCTACCTCTGCTGGAGTTGGTATAAATGAGCATCATACCTTCCTTTTTTCTTCTCAAAGATGGCTATGGTGTACATGCTGGATCATAAGGATAAAATAGCAAGGAGTTGTTAAGTGGGATGGGATCCAAGGTTAAGACTCTGATCTAATATGCAAGCTTGGAGATTTCTGCACTTTGTAGAAGGACAGATATATAAATCCTATGCAGTCCTACTTCAACAGAGAGGCTTTGCACAAGGGCTTCTACAAATGAAGCACCCAATTATCACCACATATGTAGGAAACAAAGCAGTGAGAGAAAATCTTTGATCAATCTTTGATATATTGTACCAGTTCTTAGACAATGTGACAAGTCAAAACATCACAGAGGAATGCAGTTGTATATAGAAGATTGTAAATGTGGGCGCAAGGGGAGAATTTAATGAACTGATGAGATCTAGGTTTGACACAACAGGGTTAAAAAAAGCCAAAGATAATCTCTGCAAATCTGAACTGTTATAAACTCATTGTACTCATAGAAAAAGATCATACATTTTTAAAGTGATATCTTTAGTCCAGCGGAATTTTGCAACGTGGAACATTGCTCATCAGTGCAGTGTAATGGCTGACACTTCTAGACTCTCACAGTTTTATATTATGCACATGCACTGGCACTTCCATGTTCAGCTTCAGACATTTCATGGCCTACCATCAAAGTAGACTCAGTCTCTTATGCAAGTTCCTTTTGCCTTCAGGGCAAAATATCTTTGCTGCCCTGAAATGACTCACAGGATCGCATCCTGCACAGGGATTATGTCAAAAGGTCATGGTGGTCACCAGCTGGATGATTCCCGCCTTATCCTTCCCTAACGCTCATCCATCTTTCATGACCCGTTGTGGGTTGATTACCCAGTCCAGGCCAAATCTTACCCTTCTTTCCAAGTCAGAGGAATACATGCAATAAAAGTCCCAATGTGCTCTCACCACAGACCCATATTTTGTTTTCCCATTATGCCAACCATACCATAAATCTTTCCTAGGAAACATTAAAATTTCTTCCTCTGCTTCTCTTTCCCTTGCAAGTGAAGATCTGGGCAGACAGATAGATCTGGCTGTCCCACCAAACAGAGTCTGTGGTATAGAGGAGAGGAGAGTTTTGTATCCCAGGAATTGTTATGTGAATCATTCATTCTCTGTTTGGATAGGTGGCAACTGGGACTGAAGACGCTCAAGAAGCAGACATTTTCTTTATAATTGGTAAGAATTTGGGAGCTGATGATTCAAAAGGACTCAACAAAATGAATGGCCAAGACTGTGGGAGGGGAACAACAATCCACTGCAGGATTGGAGACTTTCCAGAGTGCATTAGCTGTTAATCTGGAAGCGGAATGTAAGGAATACCCAGCAATGTACTCATTGTGCATGTGAACACCATGTTGTAGCTGTATTGATTTGATGCCACATTAGATGTGCTCAGATTTAAGCCAGACGAAGTTCGTGCTGAGAGGTGACAAACTGTGCATGTACACACTAATCAGCAAGCACCTTGATATGACGTGTTGTTAGAATGGGTAGAACACAGAGTTCCTAGAAGCTAGCAACACCTTGGAGTGTCTTAGTGTAGCTGATCGGTGCACAAAAATCTCTTTAGATTTACTCATACCAGTTCTTCCACTTTCCCTGAATTTGAACTTCAGTACAAGAAATGTGAACAGAACAGTTTTCTAGAAAGGGTTCCTGATTATTCAGGAAAGATGTGAAAAAGTCTAGCAGCATCTACCTCTAAAAAGCCAGACTCTGGATCCTGTTAGCTTTTGTCCTAGGCACAGGAGTCTCTTCTTGTAGGCAATGACTGTGAGAGCCCAGCTGACAGTCTGGTGCTGCTTCCACTTCCTTTGGCTTTCAGATTGAATAAACATCATTAAATATAAAAAAACATTTGTTTCTAGTCAGTTGCTAGTTATTTCCTTCTGCTGCCTTGGAAGGAAAAATATAACTACTGAGAGATATGGCTATACTTTATTAATTAAATTTAAATGCATTTAAAATAAAAGCCAAGAAACTATAGCTTCAGGCTAAAAGTATTACTAGTAGGAATGGAACTTTTTACAATAAAATGTAATAATAAATCACAGAAAAATAGTTAAGATGGAATAGTTTACTTGGGTATGTGCCTGCCATTCAGAATTTATTCTGAAATTTTAAAACACAAAAATATATTTTGTAAATAAATAATGCATAAGTATTAGTAGTAAGGATGTTGTCAATTCCATTTTAAGTAATTGAATAACAAAAGTATGCTTGCAGTTGGGTACTGAAGCATGGAGACAGATGGATACAGCAAACATTTTTTCTACCACCATTAGGCAGCCAGTGCTTGTTGGAGCTAGGTAAATACCAAATACCTTAAAATAAGTTTTACTGTATTTTGTCAGCTTTTGTTTCTGCAATCATTTCTGAAAACAAGAGTTGTTTGATTTTTTCTGAAAATTCAAAAGTCTTAAGATGTTCATCTGTGTATATGAGAGGTGATATAATGTGTTGTAAACTTTCACTTTCTGTCACTGTAATGAGGAGAACTAGGTGCCTTTTCCTTTTCCTTCTTTATCAAATAAGCCACTTTTTGTCCTCCATAATCTGCAGTAATTTTTGCAGTGGAGCTACCCGTAGCTCCGTAGTAGTACTTGATTCCTAAGTGATATATTACATTTATTCATTGCAAATATTTCAAGTAAAGATGCTAAAATCTTTGCATCTGACTCATGGAATTATAGGATGGTTTAGGTTGGAAGGGACCTGAAAGATCATGCAGTTCCAACCCTCTGCTGTGGGCTTGCTGTCTCCCATCATATCACGTTGCTCAGGCTCCATCCAGCCTGGCTTGAACACCTCTAACTGTTCTGGGCAGCCGGGTCAGTGCCTCACTATCTTTGAATATATTTATATTTTCTGCTAGACCTATATCTGTTCTGTTTCCAGAAGTTAATGCCTGCTGGAATATCTTAGCCTCTGCTATTCTGAATACTGGAATAAGTTTCATATGCCTTTTTCTTTATCTCATGAAGTTTCCAGCGAGTTTTGCTAATCTCAAAGCCCATCACTTATAGATATATGCAGTCACTCTTAAATTATGTGTCAATACTAATTCCTGAATCCTGCATATGTTTTGCACTGCTTCCCTGCAAGTTGTAATTCCAGTTTGTATATGAAGAAACCTGCAAGGTGAAATGACATTCACAGTAATTGTATCTGGAAAAATCTGTTTTTCAAAGATTGCAGTAAGCAAAGATTGCAAAGTAAGCAATTGCAATCAGGTGCCTATAGGTGAAGACAAAAGTCTCTGATACTAACTTACTCCTTTAATGTGTTTTATGCGTTGTGAGATTTGTCTGCAGCATTGCATCTGCAGTCCATTTGCTTTGAAAAACTCTATTAATGTAACAGAATCAGAAATTTCCTTGCGAATGGCAGTCTTGGCTTTGAATTTCATTTTCATTTTTGTTTTTGTTTTTATTTCAGACAGAGCAATTGTTCTGCTTTTGAACTTCTCTCAACCTCTGCCTTCATTAACATCATTTGGTGCCAGTGCTATTCTCATGGTCCCAGAAACTGAGCTTTCTTCTAGTATCTTTTAGAGTACGCCAAACTATACCTTTTCTCCTCAGTCGGAAATGCACATTACACAAATGAATAGAAGGTCTCAGGAAGAGACATCTTCCACACCAGTCTGAAAATAAAGTGTGCCTGCTTCTCCAAGCTATTTGGTGCAAGAGAGGATCAGAACAGCTGCAGACAAGGCTCCTGGATTTACACTGTACACAGCTGTGAGTTTTTCCTTCAGGCACATTCAGTTTTGTCTTCTGGGCAAAGTGCCCCCATCACGGGGGTTTCAAAAACATTTAAAATACAGGTTGTTGGTTTAGACCTACATAACCCCCTAAAGAGGCAAAGCATGTTTAATGGGAATCTGGAATGGAAATCTTTCTGTGTTTAATTCATATGCACCAAAGCTGCTCTGCAAATCAAACCAACATGATGAAAGATTAACACCAAAAAACATCAAACCAAAATGTTGACATAGACATAAACTTTCCCGACTTACTTTAAATTTATTTCCTTTAACTTGATTTAGGAATTAGGACTGGGTTAGCCTTTCTATCTCATTATTCAGGCAAATGCCTGTCCAAATCTCCTATCTGCCTACAAGAAGTGGGATGCATAATAAATGTATCAAGGTGTAAAAACTGCATCAAATTAAATTGAATCTAAGTTCTAGTTCAATTCATGACAGAGTTAGATTGCCAACAATATTTAGGATAATCTAATCTACAAACATGTATTGCTCTGTACAACTGATATCCAACGAAGCATTGGTCTACTAGGCATGGTTTCATGATTCACTAGAAAACAAAATGATATAATTCATCTTTTCCCCATTTTTCCTCTTATGGACAGTTAGAGAACAATCTCTTTCATTCAGGATATTGTCAATTTTTGCTGAGTTTCAACGTAAAAGCATTAACACAGCATTTGGCTTTCTGAGCTTCATTCTTTATATGGAAATTCTGTTCACTAACACAGACTTTTTTATATTTAACAAAAATGTTTATTAATTAAGAACTCTGAGAAAAATCTTAATTTTTTTGCCAGTTGGATCTAATATAATAGTTGAATTTTAATTTATATTTATAGCACTTATTTATACATAAATGTTGTTTATACATGAAGTTCCTTTAAAGTGATTCAATCACATTTTCACCGCTAGACTCGCTTTTTAAGTAATAATCTATCCATATGCTTTCCTTAAGCTAATGGTAAGTAGGTGTCTGGTCCTGGAGCCAGATCTACTTTCATTTACGCAGTTACAGCTCACAGTAATTTTAAAACCAGTCTGGTGATTGGATCCTTAGGTCTTATCTCAGTATTGAAACTAATTATGGGAGAGTTAACAAAAGCTGAGTAAGTGCTGAATCATAAGATGATGAATATATTCTTACCAGCATTCCAGCCATACCAGTATAGATGGCAGATTGGACTGCTGCTTTTCATTCGTTGTGGGTTTTTAATTCCCTTTAATTACCAGTTGCAAAATACAGGCTTGGAATTTAGAGTCTGTAAAACAAAATAAAAGTTACTAAAAACCCTAATATTCTTGAATATTTAATGCAGAGCTACTTATCTGATTACATACTTGCTGTTTGTTTAGGTTGCACCACAAGAATCCAGGTAAAAACTGGTTAATCCCACGGTTAAGTAAGCCACATCTTTGCACCAGAGATATTATACTTAGCAAGAAGAAATTATACTTATAAATTACAGAGTAAAAAAAAAAAATCTTTTTACTCTGTATCCCATCAGCTAATAATTGTTGGAGTATTTGGTCTGGAGCTGCAAAAGAAGTTTATAGCTACTTCCTGGTCCTTTAAATTCTCAAAGGAAAGGCATTCATTTATGGAATTAAAATGAAAAAACACAGATGGCCAGTGTTGATAACCATACCAAACACAGTTAGGGGCCAAACCTGGAAACATTTACTTACTCAGATAGCTTATTCTCACGCAAATGTTTCTACTAAAACAAAATGGTTTACAGATATGAAAAAGGACTGAAGTGGCTAAATATCAGACAAATAGGTAAAATCTATAACTACATGTGTATTACAACTAATTGAAAATATTGCAACAAATAATCATATTCCTCAATCTTTTTACTTCATGAACACGTATTAATATAAAATGTTCCTCTTTCCTGCCCAAGTGATCTAAAGGTGTAAAAAAGCAAGCAAATACTTCTCATCAAACCTCCAGGTAGTGGCAGGTTGAGACTTTATAGATTAGCTAATCAATAAGACCAATTTAAGTTAATTTAAACTTTACGAACCTGACCTAAGATTCTACTGCTCTGAGATGAGATGAAATTCATAGAAGAAAGAATATATGAAGAACATTTATACTGAATGTTGGAGCAATGTCTATTAAATTGAAAATTCAGTGCATAAGATTCTTTCTTAGACTATCCCATTGAGGTTATAAATCAAGCGTGTAGGCAATCATTTCTAATGTCAAGAGCAGCCATTAAATATCATTTATGCTGACAGTTCCCTTCAGTGATCAGAGGACAATTTAGGCTTCATAGCTACACATGCAAAGAAATGGCCTGTATTCATCTTCCCATGGAACACATGTACATTTTTGAGAGGATCATTCATCTATCCAATTTTTAAAGACATTTCCATTAATAATGACAGTAATTGATGGAATAAGTTTTTCCCATTCCTTCTCTCCTTCTCACTCCCTTTTGTCTTTGTTCCATTTGCTCCCTGTCTGGATTTTTTTTCCTTTACAGCCCCCTGTCATCTCTTTGCTCTTTTCCGCAACCTGTGTTTTCTTTTCTCTGTTTGTCTCAGTTTCTTCCACTCTGATTTTAATACTCTGCTTCTCGTCTCCACTCTTTAGCTACTCACCGATCATTTCTTCTCAAGCACCATGTCAGGGAACACTACCATTGTAGTGTGATTCAGTTTTTCTAAGGCTGTTGATCATAGATGAGCCTTTTTTAAAGGCCATATTTTAATGAATATACCTAGATTTATTAAAAAACAAAACAAAACAAAAAAAACAAAAACAAAAAAACAAAAAACAAAAAACAAAAAACTGAGTACAATGAAAGTCATTACATTGTAGGAGTAGACAAACTCCTACAAAGAAAAAAGAAAGCTTTTATCTAACAATTAATCTGTTTATCCAATCCATCACTGCAGAAAACTATACTCCCTTCCCAGAGCCCAGATCTCCTCACTTCCACCATTAATTATCTAGGAAAGCAGAAGTACACCCATGAGCATTCCCTAAAGGTCAAAAGATGTGAAAAATATCCCAAGGCTGGTGATAAATTCCCACTGTCTAACAAGCCAGAGTGGACAGCAGAATTTCCAGGGCCGGACAGAAAATTTTGCCACGATCTTCTCTGGCCAGTTCATCAGGTAGCTGTAGCTGACCTTACATACAAGTGTGTTTTTAGGCATTTGGAACTGATACATTTATATTAAGCCTTCTTTACATAGCTCTGCCAATGAAAGAGTTCTGAGTGGCTGTAAATTACATTACATTACATTACATTAATATCTGAGGCCGATGTGGTGGAGTGTTAGAGCACAGTCATTACCGGCCCCTGGAATTCGGCTCCAGCTCTGCGGGAGCTGTCAGGAAGAGCTGGGTGCCTTTCTAGGGGGGTTGTGCTTAGATGGGGGAGAGATTAGCTGAGGGAAATTCTGTGGCACAGACTACACCTATGATGTGATGGAATGCTCAAAGTAGTAACTAATAGCCATAAAAATCCACTCATCGTACTTTATTGTTGTAGATCTTTATCTCTTTTTTATGATTCCCCAAAACTATAAAAGGTATAGCATTTTAACAGTGACAGATGGATAAAGATACAGTAACATTCTTTACCCTTAAACAGGATTAACATGGAAAATCATGAATAAGACTTAAATAGGAGGAAAAGCCATGCACAGGACTGCTGATATGAACAAGATAGCTAGTTTTGTATTTATAAACTCACATGTCTCCAAAGCTGATTTTGAATGGAAACTTCATGTTCATACCGAGGTCACTGATGAAATCATTGCTATTCATGTACTGTGATTAACTCAGCTCTGTGGGGTTCAAGTCCTTGTCCTTTCCATTTGGCCTCTATTCCTCCACCCCAGCCTCTGCTGTCTTAGAAGAGTTATGATCTAGGAGACAGGAATACGTGATAACTTAGAAATCACGTTATGAATGCTCTGTAAATGTGTTTTAAAACAATAATGAAAATGTGTGAGTAAAAACAGATAACCCTGGAAAACTTCTCCTACTGCATTAGAATATTCACGCAAATGTAGTTTCTTTTTCTGTCAAAAAAAAAAAAGTTTCTCAGAAGTATACATCTAGATCATGATTTTCTTAAGTTTTAGCACTGGATAGATAGCTATTCAGAATGGATGGAATATCAGCTAAGGGAAGCATCAGAAAATTCATCTGTTGAGTCAATGAAACAGCATAGCCTCAAACAAAAGTGTCTTCTGTGGCTAGTACAAGGTTTTACAGACTGGTAGTGGCCTGAGAGGAGAAGATGAAGTGAGGAGAGTATGTTTGAAGCTAATGATGAGCTAATAATATCACAGATCTGAGTCAGTTATTAAAATACAAAGGTTATTCTTCAATAAGAACACTACACTGGAGTGGAAAAAAAAATGTTCTGCCTTCTGAAAACCAGGGAGACTTTTACCATACCATTTTTGTAAATACCATTAAAAAAAATCTGTACAATGTGGCCTCGTAAGCAATTATATTAGTTCGGCTGAGGAACCTGTGAGCTACAAGCCCAAGTTCCAGGCTGGAGTGTGTAATGGGAACTCTTTATGCTGGCCTTATTGCTGAGGAAATGTAGAAATGATGTGAAATTCTATCCTCAAAGATGCTGCCTGTGTATTTTTAAGCTTTGTGTATCTTTGATTTATAAACACAGCAAAATCACCCTAAGCTTTACATGAAAATTTGTAGTTCAGAGGAACAGAGGAGGGGAGAGGAGAATATTGAAAAATTTTCTGCTTATATTTTCTGACCTTACTAACATTTAGGAAGGTCAGCAAAAGCAGAAAATGAACAAGAAATATTTTTTTCATGTGCATGCATAAACAGAAATTTATTGCTGCTTGTTTGTGTGTATAACTGTATTCAGCTAACATTGAAAATATATAATGAAATTGGTGTGAAAACTTGTTTTCAGGATGTCAAGGAAAAAGTAATACTGAAATATAAACGGCAACTCACTCTACAAGTGATCTGAGCACAGATTCAACATTTCTTGTTTCTTGTTGCTGTTTTGCTGCTTTTCAAATTTTTCTTCTTTGATGCTACTTGATAGCTTTTCTCTGTTGCTCCTTGTATTTTCTTTCTATATTTGTATTCCCCATTGTCCAATTTCTTCTTTTTCCTCCTTTGATTTTTTTTCATTCCTTCTTTTTGGAGGTACTTAAAGAAAATAATACTACTATAGCAAAAGAATAAGATCAACACTCCTTAACCAATTTTACAGATCTTTTGTTTTTTTTTCCTACAGCTTATCTATGACTTTACAGGACACCTGCTGTCACTGCATGCACTGCCCTGGAGAAGTTCTTGGGCAAGCTCCCTGTGTAAGGGTGAGTATGATCTTCTACAACCTAGGTTAGTACAGACTGAAGCAATGCAAAAACTGATGTAGAATGAAAGGTTGTTGTCCAGCTGCTTGGCAAAAAAAACCTTAGCCATTGCCAGTAACAGTACAGAGTCACAAATTAACAAGCAAGATGGAGTTGATCTACATTAAGACCCAGCGATGCAGGCGTAGTACAAGTATAGAATTTACAAATGGAAAGGAGAACGTGGATTTTAAAACTAAGTAAAACAGAGTTGACAAGGCATTTCTATATATAGAACTATAAGGGGGTTATGCTACAAAAGAAGAAATGAGGGAAGGTCATTCCTCTGTTTTCCATGAGTGTTGATGTATATTACTGGTGCTGGGTGTGAAGAGTTTCTTGTAGGCTGGATTCCAGATCCCGGCCAGCAGTGCTGTGCTGAAGATAAATTAGTATACCCTCATCATGCACATTAATTTTCAAAAGCCCTTCCTTGGTATTCTGGAAAAGCTATTTGGAAAAACCTCTCTGTCCATTCAATGCAATCACAGGCTTCATAAACAGAAATTCCACAAGCATTGAAATCAATCTGTCTGTGATACTCCTCCCCCATCACAGGCAGAGCAGTAAATTCTTATTTAGTTCCAGACACTGGCCTTAGAGAACTACTTTTAGCATCCTTACAAGTTACAGTGTTCTCATATTGCATACAAGTCAGCAACACCAGAACTTTGCGTTTCCTACCTGATTGTGGAGAAAAAGGAATTCCTTGTCTAGCTAGTTTCTAGCACAATTAGGTAACAGTGTTTGTTTAACTACAGCTGTGGCTGTCTGTGGCCTTTAGCCACAGACCTTAGCAGTTCCCTTTTCCTTTCCCTAGGGCCCCTAAGTCTCTTCATCTTCTCATGCATACCCTATAAGTGGTCAATAATTTGGTAGCCTTACAGTTCAGCTTGTCATAGGCAACTGCAGTATTGACAGAGACAGAAAAAGTTGCCAGACCAGGCTTATAATTCTCATCCCAAAACTTGGCTGGGAAATAGACACAGTTTTTGATTTACAAAAGCCTGGACTCTGCTGCCGGTGGGAATTTAAAAGCTGTGTGCTTAGGAGGAAAAACAAGAAAGTTAAAGGACACACAATCTCTTAAGATAGCTCACAACCCTTTGCTCATCTTGTGAAAATTATAATATCTTTTCTTCACCTTTTCTCTGGACCGATAGGCACACACAACTCTTAGACAGTCTGTTGGAAAACTCCCAAATTCTTTAGGCAATAGGCAAGCTTGTCTTGAGCAGCATCAGACTAATCTGTCCCAAATAAAATAGAAAAGCAAGCCACGGAGCTTGACTGTGTTTTAAAAAGGAATTTTAGCTGCCAGCCCCCTAATTATGTTTACATGTTTCTCTGCCCAAAACGCAAGTCATGGTACATTGGTGAAACAGGAAACTTTCACATTCCAGAGGGTCCAGACATCACAGAAACCACCGTGAAAAGTTCATGCCGTCGGTCAGCTCGTCCCATGTGGCTTCGGCCAGGCACTGTGCGCCTGAGAACTGGGGAACTTATGGTCAGAGCAGCGTGGGCAGGCACTGTAGAAAGTGTGGGGCTGGGCAGACAAGCAAACAAGGTGGTGTTAAAACCATTAACTGTCTGACATGAACTTGCTCACTGTTAGCTCAGAATATTAGTTAAGTAATTTCCACTTGAGGTGATTTTCAGTTGTCAGAAAGCTTTTATTAGAGATACAGTGCAGTTCTTTGCTTGGCTCATTTCTCTGACACAGCAACATTCTCTTCAGAAACTTAAAAATGACAGAAGTCATTTTAAAACTTATATGATGAATATAAGCTCTTCCTGGTTAAAATATTTATTTTGCTTTTCAGGCTTAACCACCATCATATTTAGTGTCCAGCCTTTGTAATTCTGAGAAAATTCATCAAGTGGAGGGTTTAAACTAGATAGGAGCCAGAATCACAAATCTGGATCCTCACCAACACTCTGACATTGGGCATGTTACAGTTGTTTTCCAAGCCTTTCAGCAGAGCCACTTCTTTATCCCAGACCAAACCCAAACCACTGATCTAGGCACACTGAAACTTTGCAAAGTGATTCAGTTTCAGATATAAAAAACACAATTTTAGTTTGTAAAGAATTGAAACCAAGTTTGTAATTACAAAATGATGACTTTAGATGACTGCATTTTGAGATGCTGGTACCCAGATAAAATTAAGGATTGTGATTTTTTTAATGTGGGTGCTTGAAACATTTTGAATACCCTGGTTTTCTTGAGAAATTTACACCTTAAATCACTTATCACAATGTAAAAGTCTCTTCCTCCACAGAGCTGTTTAATGGTGGGCAGGATGTACTTGGAATTGTTTCACAGAGAATTAATGGATTTAATAACAGGGAAAAAAAAAAAAAAAAAAAAAAAAAAAAGCTGATTCTATACACACGAACTCATCTAGCACATTTTAATGTATTTGAAAACCTAACTCAGAGTGCACAATTCTATGTTTTTGCTTTACAACCTTATCAGCAATACACTGTGCATCAGTCACTCAGAGATGTCAACTAAAATTTTAAGTTTTAATATCTGCTAAAGAAATCCTATAAGCACAGAGATGTTCCCACATTCCAGCACCACAAAAGCTGAGTCTTTTGGTTGCAGACCTAGTGGTGGCCACATAAAAACATTTACTATTTTAGGTAAAAAAGTTAATTTAGCCCCCCTACCATTTAGCAAGCTGGGCAATGTGAAGTTAATGTCTCTCTGCAAGGATCTCTGGTTTAATGATTTAATGATTTAATGATCTATAGTACTTAAATGTGGCCAGTGAAAGGTTTTGTTCTGATTTGCACCTTCTGGAGTACAGCACTGATGACAAGGAAATTACCATTATGTAAATGGAAACAGAAGTGAAGCTCAAAGTAAAGTCCATCTTAAAGATAAACCAGTTTTATTATTTATTTAATATTGAATATGTTAGCCATTATACTTCAAGCTAAATTTCTCGTCCATGTAGGTCTGTGATGGCCTTCAGCAGAGCAGAGTGTCCTTACTCCCAAACACTCTTAAAATAACACGAAGACGTTTGCTATAACACCCTTGTTATTTACTGGACTTTCTCTGCCAACAACTGTGCTTTTTGTACGAACACAAAACACATGTTTTTCATTTCCTTAGAATAGTAAGAAATCTTTTTGCAGAAAGTGATGCCTAAGCAAATTACAAATCTGTAATATTTCCATTAAGAGATTTTACTTTTCCAACGTTGAGTGCTTTTGGTGGTGTGTTAAGAAGTCCAAAGACATGAAGTGAAAATTTTTCTTGAGGCCACAGAAGCATTTTAGATTCTTCCAGTGAGGCCCATATCCAGGTCACTGAAATATGTTTATTTTTCCTTTTTCTATTCATAAGTTATAGGGACAGGGAAGAGCTACAGATTTCTCTCTAAAGAATGTTGTCTAAATGGGAGAAGAACAATTTTCACAGGACTTACATTACATTTTGCCTTACTGGGGAGAAACTGGCATACTCATTCCCAGGGTCCCAAATGAGCTGGCTGATGTGGTTGCTGAGCCATAATCAATCATATTTGAACAGTCGTGGCTGTTGGGAGAAGTCATCGAGGACTTCTGTCATGGTTTTGTTTTTGATTTTTGGTGTTTGGTATTCTTCATCACAACATCATGTAGTGCACTGGGAGTTTAACTTTTAATGCTCAAGTTCCAGGTGCCTGCCCAGAGGAGAAGAAGAACTACATTCCCCAGGGGGCCTTGTGGTCAGAGAGGAGATATGACTCCTGGCAAGATCATCTGCTGTGCTCTTCTTCATCTGCTCTTCTTTGTCAACTCTCCTCCTGTCTCCCTGCTGCTCAACTGGATTGTGTATCTCACTCAGCATTGTGGTGAGGCCTATCCGCCTTTTGGACATTCTCTCTCTCATTATATTTGATTTATTAGCTTCAATTCTAATTACATTGTATTATAGTGTGCTATCTTGCATTCTGATACCATATTTAGTAAATTAGTTTGTTTCTCCTCAGATCGTTGCCACCGTTTTTAATTATTTTGGGGTTCCCTGTTTCCCTTTTCTGGAGGCGTGGATTTTGCAAAATCCCTCCGCCCGACTAGTCATGGAACTGGGCTGAACCAGCCCGTAAATTGTTGACAACTTTAAAAAAGGAAACATCATTCCCATTTACAAGAAAGGGAGGAAGGAGAACTAGGGAACTACAGGCCAGTGAGTCTTACATCTGTGCCTGGGAAGATCATGGAACAGATCTTCCTAGAACACATGTTAAGGCCATGAGGGTTGAGCAAGTGATCCAAGACAGCCAGTGTCATAGTTTCATGATTTTTGGTTATCTGTATTCCACATCATAACATCATGTAATGTTCGACTGTGGATGCTCAAGTTCCGGGTGCCTGTCTGGAGGAGAAGAACAACTACATTCCCCAGGGGCCTTTGCGGTCAGCAAGGAGATGTAACTCCCAACAAGGTCACTTGATCCTTCTTCTTCGCCTGCTCCTCTTCGCCTGCGCTTCGCCGTCTGCTCGTCTCCGTCTGCTTTTCTTCATCGGCTCAACTGGACTGCACTTCTCACCTCAGCGTTGTGGTGAGACCTTTCCACCTTTCACGCACACTCTCTCTCTCTCTCTCATTATATTTTGCTTTACTATATTTAGTAAATTAGTTTGTTTCCCCTCAGATCGTTGCCGCTGTTTTCAATTATTTTGGGTCCCCTGTTTCCTTTTTCCGGAGGTGCGGATCTGCGGATCTCTCCGCCCTGCTAGTCACGGAACTGGGCTGAACCAGCCCGTAAACCGTTGACATTCTTGGTGGAGAATGCGGGCAATGAGCTGCTATTTAGTTTCTTAGAACTAATCTCTCTCTCTGCTCTCGGAGAGCTTCGTTGGGAAAGTTTATCTTTTTCACCGGTGTTCTCTGAAAACTTGACCTTGAAAAGTCCAAGCGGACTGCCAATATTCTAGGATATTTGTAAACTTTGAGCTTTGCTATCTTGCTTCTGTAAAGAAAAAGGAAGAAAAAAAAAAATAAATGTTTTCTCTTCTAAAACTGCCTTTCAAGGGACTGCATGCCACCGTTTCTTCTTTTTTAATGCTCAAAACATACTGGGCCTTAATCAAGTTTGCCACTTTGCTCTATGGAGCTATAGGTATATACAATCGATTGAAAACACTGATGGAAATGTTTATCTGGTATCTGCATACAATGTGGCATACAACTCCAGAGGGAGCTGCTAATATTACAATACTTGGGATTTTTAAGCAGGTTTCCAGTCTCTCCTTTGAATCCATTATGCAGTTTTTGAATGTTCACCCGATCGCGTTGTTAATCTCCCTGAATGTAGTGCTCATCATTTCACTCAGTATTAGTATTTATTATATTTTGAGGAAGCCCTCCCCAAAACCAGAGGACACTGAGTGGCAGGGAGTGTGGAGAGGCCTGGGAGAGACTTTAGACAGATGGAAATCTTCGGTGTCATGGAACTTTACTCCTGAACACCTGAAAGACCCTGGGAGCTTAAACAGATATTTGAGACAGGAATGTTGCGGCTCAGGCAGATCTGAGGAGGCACAAATGATTTGGGGCCTGGCTAATGCTTATCGGGCCTTATTCAATAGCATCCCAGAGAGAGAGAGAGAGTGTCTGAGAGCTGAAAGGGAGAGTCTCAGGGAAAAAGTACAAAGTGAGCAAGAAAGTCTCCTGGTCGAGAGAAAAGACCTCCAATCTGAGAGAGATGCCCTCCGAATCGAAAGAGACTCCCTGCAATCCAAACTCAACAGTCTTCAATCCCAGCAAGACATCCTTAAGTCCGAATGGCACGTCCTCCAAACTGAGCGAGACACCCTCCAATCTGAGCTAGATACTCTCATAATCGAACGAGACAGACTCCAAGCTGAGCTGGAGGATGAGAGCATTGAGACTGACCAACCTGATCAACCACAGGAGGCACCACAACTGATGTCAGTTGCCCCTGTAAGAGGACGGAAAACAAAACGAATCTCAACTCAGTTAGAAGAGAAGAAAGAGGAGCAAAGAGGTCCAGAGGAGTGGCTCCGAGATCTAGGAGAAGCACCCCCAAGTCCAGGAGAGGGACCCTCAGTAAGGCCACGGTCACCAACGCCTATAAGGGCACCAAGAAGTCCTGAAAGAGTAAGAGGCGAGCAAGATATTGTTACCATTGTTGATCGATCTCTGAAAATGAATGAAATTCGAAGTCTGAGAAAAGACTTTTCACGTCACCCAAATGAGCCTATTGCCACCTGGTTACTTCGATGCTGGGACAATGGGGCCAACAGTGTGTGGCTAGATAGTAGAGAAGCTCACCAGCTGGGTGGCATTGCTAGGGACTCAGCCATTGACAGAGGCATTAGTACATGCCAGAACCAGGCCTTTACCCTCTGGAAGCGGATGTTGTTAGCTGTAAAAGAAAGATACCCCTTCAAAGACGATCTGATGCCTGAGAAAAAGAAATGGACTGATATGGAAGAAGGCATCCGTTATCTAAGAGAATATGCTGTGGTGGAAGCGCTACATAGCCCTGATTTCATTCCTGATGAGCCAGACCAAGAGCATGATCCTGAGAGAGTCAGGTGTACACCAAATATGTGGCATATATTCACAAAGACTGCACCAGAAAGGTACGCCAGTACATTTGCAGCAATGTATGGCAGAGGAGAAAGAAGACCCCTTATAAATGAATTGGTTAATAAACTTCAAGACTTTGAGTTACATTTAAGCCCTCTACGAGCTTGTGTTTCAGCCATTACAAAAGTAGCTGAAAAGCTGGACAGAATGGAAAACAAACAAGAAGATATAATAGACAAACTATCAATAGTGCCTGATGCTGATGAATCCATGGTGGTAACAGATACATCCAGTGGGGAACAGAACTCCCAAAACAGCCTACTGGAGGGGCTGATCAACTTGATTTCCTCCCAGCCAGTGTCATCCAATGTCTCAGCTATCAAAAGAAGACGTCCTCCTGCTCGAGCAAGTGACAACAGTAAGACTACATCATGTTTTGCCTTGTGGCATTACCTATGTGACCATGGAGAAGATATGAAGAATTGGCATAAACAACCTACTCCTGCACTTCAAGCATGGGTACAAGAATTACAAGACAAATCAACCACCAAGGTGAACTTCTCCAAAAAGGTGATTGCTCCAGTTGCTGCAGACAACAGAGGTAACAAATAGAGGGGCCCTGCCCCCAGCCAGGGGGGGGAAAGGGATAATAGAGTTTATTGGACTGTGTGGGTTAGATGGCCTGGCACATCAGAATCATGGAAATATAAGGCCCTGGTGGATACCGGTGCACAGTGCACTCTAATGCCCTCGAGTCACCAAGGGACAAAATCAATTTGTATTCATGGGGTGACTGGGGGTTCCCAAGAGCTGACTATGTTGGAGGCCGAAATCAGCCTCACTAGTAGAGACTGGCAAAAGCACCCTATTGTGACTGGCCCAGGGGCTCCATGTATACTTGGTATCGATTACCTCAGAAGGGGATATTTTAAGGATCCCAAAGGGTATCGATGGGCCTTTGGAATAGCTGCTGTCGACACAGAAGGTGTTAAGCAGTTGTCTGTTTTGCCTGGCCTATCAGAAGATCCGTCTGCTGTGGGGTTGCTACGAGTGAAAGAGCAACAGGTACCAATTGCTACAAAAATGGTGCACAGGCGGCAGTACCGCACCAACAGGGATTCCTTGCTCCCCATTCAGAAGTTGATTCGTCAACTAGAGCATCAGGGAGTGATTAGTAAGACTCACTCACCTTTTAACAGCCCCATATGGCCAGTGCGTAAAGCCAGTGGAGAATGGAGGCTGACAGTAGACTACCGTGGCCTGAATGATGTCACACCCCCACTGAGTGCTGCTGTGCCAGACATGTTAGAACTCCAATATGAACTGGAGTCAAAAGCAGCCAAATGGTATGCCACCATTGATATTGCAAACGCCTTTTTCTCCATTCCTTTGACCAAAGAATCTAGGCCACAGTTTGCTTTCACCTGGAGGGGCATCCAGTATACCTGGAATCGTTTGACCCAGGGGTGGAAACATAGCCCAACCATTTGCCATGGGTTGATCCAAGCTGCACTGGAACAGGGAGGTGCTCCTGAGCACTTACAGTACATCGATGACATCACTGTGTGGGGCAACACAGCAAAGGAAGTTTTTGAGAAAGGAGAGCAAATAATCCAGATCCTTCTGCGTGCTGGTTTCGCTATTAAGCGAAGCAAAGTGAAAGGACCTGCCCAGGAAATTCAGTTCCTAGGTGTAAAGTGGCAAGATGGCCGTCATCACATCCCGACAGATGTGATCGACAAAATCACTGCCATGTCTCCACCAACTAATAAGAAAGAGACACAATCTTTTCTGGGCGTAGTAGGTTTTTGGAGAATGCATGTTCCAAACTACAGCCTCATTATAAGCCCCCTTTATCAGGTGACGTGGAAGAAGAATGAATTTGTGTGGGGCCCTGAGCAGCAGCAGGCTTTTGAGCAGATTAAACAAGAGATAGCCCGTGCTGTGGCCCTGGGGCCAGTACGGATAGAACAGGATGTAAAGAACATCCTCTACACTGCTGCTGGAGAGAAAGGCCCCACTTGGAGTTTGTGGCAAAGAGCCTCAGGAGAGACCCGAGGCCGACCCCTGGGATTTTGGAGTCGGGTGTACAGAGGGTCTGAAGAGGGCTACACTCCAACTGAAAAGGAGATCTTAGCTGCGTATGAGGGGGTTCGGGCTGCTTCCGAAGTAGTTGGTACTGAAACACAGCTCCTTTTGGCACCTCGACTGCCAGTGCTGAACTGGATGTTCAAGGGAAAGGTTCCCTCAACCCATAATGCTACTGATGCCACTTGGAGTAAGTGGATTGCGTTGATTACGCAACGAGCGCGGATGGGGAACCTCAGCCGTCCAGGGATCCTAGAGGCGATCATGGACTGGCCCGAAGGCAAAAAGTTTGGAACACCAGCAGAAGTATCACGAGCTAAAGAGGCCCCACCATACAATGAACTACCAGAAAATGAAAAGACATATGCCCTGTTCACTGATGGATCGTGTCGTATTGTGGGGAAGTATCGCAGATGGAAAGCTGCTGTGTGGAGCCCCACACGACAAGTTGCAGAGGCCACTGAAGGGAAAGGAGAATCAAGCCAGTTCGCAGAGGTAAAGGCTGTCCAATTGGCCTTGGATGTTGCTGAACGGGAGAGGTGGCCAATGCTTTATCTTTACACTGACTCATGGATGGTGGCAAATGCTCTGTGGGGGTGGTTACAGCAGTGGGAACAGAACAACTGGCAAAGAAGGGGTAAACCTATTTGGGCTGCTGAGCTATGGAAAGATATTGCTGACCGAATAAAGAATATGGTTGTAAAGGTGCGCCATGTAGTTGCCCACGTGCCCAAGATTCAGGCTACTGAAGAACAGAAAAATAACCATCAGGTAGATCAAGCTGCCAAAATTGAGGTGGCTCAAATAGACCTGGATTGGCAAAATAAGGGTGAATTATTTCTAGCTTGGTGGGCCCATGAGACCTCGGGCCACCAAGGAAGAGATGCTACATACAAATGGGCTCGAGACCGAGGGGTGGACTTAACCATGGATGCTATTTCACAGGTTATCCATGACTGTGACATATGCGCCACAATTAAACAAGCCAAGAGGATGAAACCTCTCTGGGGAGAAGGGCCATGGCAAAAGTATAAATATGGGGAAGCATGGCAGGTTGATTATATCACCTTGCCACAATCCCGCAATGGTAAGCGTTACGTGCTTACTATGGTAGAGGCAACCACGGGATGGCTTGAAACATATGCAGTACCCCATGCTACTGCCCGAAACACCATCTTAGGTCTTGAGAAACAAGTCCTGTGGCGACATGGCACCCCAGAAAGAATTGAGTCAGATAACGGGACTCATTTCAGAAATTCTCTTGTAAATACTTGGGCCAAAGATCATGGCATTGAGTGGATTTATCACATCCCCTATCATGCACCAGCCTCTGGTAAAATTGAACGCTATAATGGGTTGTTAAAAACCATGTTGAAAGCAATGGGTGGCGGAACATTTAAGCACTGGGAGAAGCATTTGGCAGAAGCCACCTGGTTAGTCAATACCAGAGGATCGATCAATCATGATGGTCCAGCTAGCTCCCTACATACTGTCGAGGTAGATAAGGTCCCTGTAGTACATGTAAAGAACATGTTGGGAAAGGCAGTTTGGGTTCTTCCAGCTTCTGGGAAGGGCAAACCTCTTTGCAGAACTGTTTTTGCACAGGGACCTGGGTCCACTTGGTGGGTGATGCAGAAAAATGGGGATGTTCAATGCATACCACAAGGGAATTTGATGTTGGGGGAATGCAGTCAGTAAGTCCATGTGTTTATACATAGATTTGTATGTGCATGTGTTTATATTTTGTGTGTATATATATATATTAAGCATGATGTAGTGATATGGAATAAGGGGTGGAATGTCATAGTTTCATGATTTTTGGTTATCTGTATTCCACATCATAACATCATGTAATGTTCGACTGTGGATGCTCAAGTTCCGGGTGCCTGTCTGGAGGAGAAGAACAACTACATTCCCCAGGGGCCTTGGCGGTCAGCAAGGAGATGTAACTCCCAACAAGGTCACTTGATCCTTCTTCTTCGCCTGCTCCTCTTCGCCTGCGCTTCGCCGTCTGCTCGTCTCCGTCTGCTTTTCTTCATCGGCTCAACTGGACTGCACTTCTCACCTTAGCGTTGTGGTGAGACCTTTCCACCTTTCACGCACACTCTCTCTCTCTCTCTCATTATATTTTGCTGTTACTATATTTAGTAAATTAGTTTGTTTCCCCTCAGATCGTTGCCGCTGTTTTCAATTATTTTGGGTCCCCTGT
This sequence comes from Phasianus colchicus, assembly GCF_987193195.1. Lineage (NCBI taxonomy): Eukaryota > Metazoa > Chordata > Aves > Galliformes > Phasianidae > Phasianus > Phasianus colchicus. The sequence goes on from NC_143476.1 coordinate 81,499,201, forward strand.
TTCCTTTTTCCGGAGGTGCGGATCTGCGGATCTCTCCGCCCTGCTAGTCACGGAACCGGGCCGAACCAGCCCGTAAACCGTTGACAGCCAGCATGGCTTTACCAAGGGAAGGTCTCGCCTCATCAGTCTGGTGGTCTTCTATGATGGAGTGACAACATTGCTAGACAAAGAGAACTGATGTCATCTACCTGACTTATGCGAGGCCTTTGACATGGTCTCCCACCACACCCTTGTCTCTAAGTTGGAGAGATAGAGATTTGAGGGATGGACTATATGGTGAATAAGGAATTGGTTGGAAGGCCATAGACAGACAGTTGTGTTGAATGGCAGGCTGAAGCTGGCGACAGTGTTCCCAGTAGTCTGTCTTGGGACCAGTCCTCTCCAACATCTTCATCAATGACACTGATGATGGGCTTGAGTGCACCCTCAGCAAGTTTGCCAATGACACCAAACACAGTAGTGTGTCTGACACATTAGAAGGAAGCAACGCCATCCAGAGGGACCTCAACAAACTCCAAAGGTGGGCTCATGTGAACAAATGGTTTTTCAATTGGGATGGAGTAGCCCCAGGTATGTAGACAGCCTGGGAGAAGGACTCCTTGAGTGTAACTCTGCGCAGACAGACCTGGGGGTCCCGGTGGATGAAGAACTGAACATGAGTCAGCAGTGTGTTCTTGTTGCTTTGAAGGCCAATGGTATCCTGGTGGCTGCATCAGAAGAGGGATGACTAGCAGGGCCAGGGAGGTGATTGTCTCTCTCTACTTTTCCCTCGTGAGGCCTCATCTGGAGTACTGTGTCCAGGTCTGGAGCACCCAGTACAGGAAAGATGTGGGATTGTTGGAGAGAGTCCAGAGGAGAGCCACAGAGATGATCAAAGGGCTGGAGCACCTCCCCTAATGAAGACAGGCTGAGGGAACTGGGCTTGTTTAGCCTGGAGAAGAGAAGGCTTTGAGGAGATTTCATTGCAGCCTTCCAGTATTTAAAAGGGGATTATAAACAGGAGGGGAATCAACTTTTTACATGGGTAAACAGTGATAGAAGGAGGGGGAATGGTTTTAAGATCAAGGAGGGAAGGTTTAGATTGTATGTCAGGGGGGAGTTCTTCACAGAGAGAGTGGTGAGGTGCTGGAACAGGCTGCCCAGAGAGATTGTGGGTACTCTGTCCCTGGAGGTGTTCAAGGCCAGATTGGATGGGGCCCTGGGCAACCTGGTCTAGTACCAGGTCTGGAGGTTGGTGGCCCTGCCTCTGGCAAGGGAGTTGGAACTTGATGATCCCTGGGGTCCCTTCTAATCCAAGCCATTCTATGATTCAAATCATAGCTATGATCCAAATGGTAGCTGCAGCAGAAACTCACAACCAGCTCAGTGTCATTATGGGAGTTCGTTGTTGGTTCCCACACAGCTGATGGAGTAGGACACAGGGAAAGAGAAGATGGATGAAAACCCTCCATCCCCAAAGTGGTTGGTGTCACTTTTGCTTCCCCAAAAAGTTCTTTTAGGAATGAAAGAGCTCTATTGCTCACAACATAGAGAAGCAAAGTGTCAAATATTTAAAGTTGCTTTTAGTAAAATATGTTACAGACTCAAGTTGTTGGCTTTTTTATACATATATTATAAGTCTACATTAAACAAAACATCACATTTCCAAGTCAGGTTTTCAGTAGCTACAAGTGCAAATTCAGTCACATAATTACTAAATTACATTTGCAGGTATTGCAGTTGCATGTCAGTGTCCTAGGAACTTTGCAGACTGCCTGGTTGTGTGTCTGTGGACTGCTAGGGGTCAGTTTCCAATGCATGGGGCTTATAAAAATACATACAAGTACACACAGTCACTGTTCTCTTCAACTTGTTTGCCATAACATCTACTTCCCATTTCACCCAGACTAAGGGAGACAAGGGAGGGTCCTTGTATTTTGTGAAGCTGAACAGATGTGACAGTGCAAACATCTCAGAGAGGGACGATACACAGCACTTTATTTGCATTATTTAACTCAAAGTAAAAAAAAAAAAAACAACACCAAATCTGAGTCCCAGGAAGAAAGGCCACCAAATCTGAGTCCCATTTGGACAACCTCCACTTTCAGAGGAATTTAGGGTTAAAGACAGAGTTAAGAGTTTACTCAGGCAGAAACAATCTGGCTTTGCATTACAAGACTGGAAACAAATTTACAATGAGTAAACAAAAGCAAAACTCTTTTTTCATTCTCTAGTCCTCACCTCTAATTCCTGCAGCCCACATGCTTGTGTCCCCTGCCTCTGCACCAGGTGAGCCTGTGAGGTTCAGGTTTCCCTCCTGACCCCACTACAGCTCTCTGGTTTGACTGGCCCCTCTTATGCCCACAAAAAGCTCCATGGCTTCATCAGGACTGCGATATTCCCTTCCTGCCTGTCCTTTGTGATTAGGAAGGGCACTGTCTTGCATATTTGCCCAAATTTTTATTCTCCAGACAGCAAAATATACATCAGAAATACTTCTCAGCTCTGTCAGCTTTGCTATTTAATTCTTGTGAAACAGTTGATGTTTGGTTGTTTTAGTTTTCTACTGGAGATCTCATACAAGCAAACCATGAAGCAGATCAGGCCTCAGAAAAAAAAAACTAAGGTAGGAGCTGTGGGTGGGGGAAAGTATATCTGAACCAAGGTCTGGAAGGACAATGAACAAAGGGAAGTGGTAGCAGAGTGAGAAATTCAAGTGCTCAGTTCTGAGTTGGATTTGGCATCACTTGGGAAGGGGAGGGGAAAATTCTGATCAACTGAAGCTGGTTGGTGGGATGGAACTCATCGTAAGGGATCACTAAGGGCTAGGGCTGATGCCAACAGGGACAGGCAGAGTGGCTCTGAGTTGACAGTGCAGCACAGCTTGGATTAATCTCAGGAAAGTTTAGAGATAATATTTCAGTTATCAGGATCTGGCAGATCAGGCTGTTATTCAGAGGTGGTGCTGAGCCAGGGAAAGTGAGTAACTCATCCATGTTTCAGACTGGGGCTGAGTGTGCATATGTGGCTTGTGAATCCATTTGTGTAAACTGCTTGCCAGGGGCCAGTAGCCAGTTGACCAATGAGAGTTCCTGTATCTTTTGGTCTCTGGCTGGCTGTGACTGCCTCTTTATCCAGCCCTCAAGTCAAAGAGAGAGGAGATTTGTAAAGGGAAGAAAGAAATATTATTTCTGTGGAGCAGGGAAGGGCAGGAGCAAGTAGTTTTTACCTAAGCATCCCTGAAGATTTGGATTTAGTCTTAGGTTTTTGGGTTTTTGTTTTTTTTTTTTTAACCAGTGCTTCCATTCATATCAGTCGGGCATAACTGTTAGATGTACAGGCATAGTATGTCTGCTAGGCCTGGCTCTTGAAAATGCTTGAACCATGCTGTGACAGCAACAACCTTTCATTTCATAGGCTGGATAAAAGCAACAGTGATGCACAAATCAATCATCTCTTCTGCTTCAAGAGCAGAATCCATAATTTAATCTCAAATGCATCTTTTCCAGACCTGTCTGATGTGCCATCAATCTTATTTCCACTCCTCTCCCTCCACTGACACTCCCTCACTAATCACTTCTCAGTAAGATTTTCTGCCTTGGTTTTACTGCTGCTTACTCTATCGGCACTCCTCAGACAACTCTGATTTTCCACACTTCCTCTCTGGATTCCAGTCTCTCTCCATGATCTTGTCTTTGCTCTCTCCACCATATTATAGGTTGGTCTTCACATTGCTATTCTTTCTGTTTTTCACTCAGGCTTTTCACATGTGGACCAGCCTCTCTATTTTCTGAGCCAAACCTTGTAGATGCTTTTCCCGACAGCTACACTTGCCTAACCAGTTCCCACCCACACTCCTGATTGTGTCAACCTCATGCCTCCTTATTCTTCATGCCAAAACAAGTGTTTCTGGTGTCACATGTGTTACATGTTGGAGCAGATCAGTCAACTCCTAAAATTTAAGAGCCTGTGCAGAAAAGGAGAAAAAGGCATTGCTCACTGCAATTTGCTTCTAAGCTCCTTGAGCTGCTGCATGAGAATAACACACAGGCAGTGCTGGGAGACAAATGAGTGCTGGATGTGCTGGAAAACCACAAGCTTCACTTGGTTTCCTTCAGACAAATACTTTGCTCTGGGCACCCCTCTGCACAGAGCTTTGCCTTGCCTGTGCTCTGTGCTGCCTGGAAGCTGTGTATGATGAGGTTTGTGTGGCCCAGAGTTCCAGTTAACAAGCTCTGTTAACAACAGGATACGTATCAGCCTCAAGCAACCCTCCCCTGTACTTTGCGTGCTTGTCCCACCACTGGCGTGGACAGAGCTGAATTCCTCTCCTGCAGGCTCTCTTCCTCTCACAGCGCACAGCACCACAGGGGCTCCACATCAACTGTGTCCAGAACATTTTTCCCGTGATTTTGTGTGCATTCTTTGGATGTCAGTCTCATGGACTTTACACAGTTTGCATGCGCTGCAGTGGTACTACCTAGTAGCTCCTGTTAGTTGTTGCTTTTTTTATTTTTTTATTTTGTTTTTTTTCCCTCTCTGGAAATATTTAATAGGGATGAAAATAATATTGAAACAAATTTGGAACTGTCTAGGATATACCCTGCAAATGAAAATTCAGTACTGAGATCCATCCAGGAGAACTTTGAGCTCCATCTATGGAATATAAGTGAAAAATCCATCCCTATTATTAAATGCTGTAGATTGGTTTAATTTTTTTGTTCAAATGCAACACTCTGTGAAATTCGCTTGTGTGAACTTTTCCATAATCTTTCACAGCTGCATCTGCTTAGTATTCTCATTCGTGTGGACAGAGTTTTCTGAAGATGATTGTTCTGAAGGTTTGTATTCCAGGTAACACTTTCTGTCCACTGTTCTTATGGCCAAATTAAATAGAAATCTTAAAATTATCAACTGATTGGCCTATTGCTGAGAAAAACATCCAGGGCTAAAAACTAAAAGGTTGCTTTACTACAATGACTGGAATTCTTTGACGTGCCAACAGAGTTGCCAGCTGGCTATAATAGAAGAAAAATGAGCAGAGCATCTGCAAGATATTTACAGTAAGGGTAAAGGCAGGGTGAACAGCCTTCAGAGTTTATCAGTGGTATGCAAAGGTCAAAACATTTATCAAATCAATTTGATGTGAAAAACCCTAATGAGAAAGGGATCCTGAATATTCTGAGTAAGTCCCATACTGATGAATTGCATCTTCCTGAGTTCCCTTGGGAACGGGAAGGGAAGGGAAGGGAAGGGAAGGGAAGGGAAGGGAAGGGAAGGGAAGGGAAGGGAAGGGAAGGGAAGGGAAGGGAAGGGAAGGGAAGGGAAGGGAAGGGAAGGGAAGGGAAGGGAAGGGAAGGGAAGGGAAGGGAAGGGAATGTATGTCTGCATCTGCATATATTGGTGCATGGCAATGATGTGGAACTGCTGTTCTGTTGCCTGCACATTGCCAAAGCATTGTCTTGGGCCACCTTTGTTGTCTTATCCACCACCCCCATTCCCTCCACTCTGAATGGATTTCATTATCGCTGTCTGGAATGTACAAGACATTTCTTCCAGACAGTAATGTACATATATAAACAAAGCAAAAAGGCAGAGGAAGCAGATGCTGGTCCCTTAAATGCACTTCCATGTCTCAGCTGAACTCTAGTAATTCTGTCTCAGAAGGCTCAGGAGAGGAGTAAGAATGAAAATTCCCTGTAACTCCCAGTCCTACTGCTTTGCAGTACATACTGCTCTGCTCTGCTGCCCGCAATGCTCCTGAATCAGCCCTGCTTCACCCCCAGCTGGACTGCTGCAGCTGGCAGGGGATTTCCAGGAACAGGGAAGTGTTCCAGACTTTGCTGTCACTTCTGGAGTGCAGGGGGCTTTCCAACATGCAGACTCTCATTTCCAACACTAAATCAGAAGGAAAGGGAGAAGGGGTGAGTGTTTCAGTCTAACTCTCCTTTAATAAATGAAATGTGAGCTTCAAACCCCCTGATTTAAATGAATTGAAGTCCTAAGGTATGAAGAATAAAAAAGTTGTTATGAAACAAGTTTTGTCTTTCCACCTTCCTGCTCTCACTTTTCACACATTAAGGTCAATTCAAGGTCTCATCTCTGCTTGCAAAATAAAGTGTGCAGCTCCCGATGGCCACTTCTTCCCTCAGCACAATGAGAGCTGGGACCTCCCATAGAGGAAATTTCAGTCTTCTCTGCCAGAAGACTTAATTCCATGCTTTTCTGTCCTCTTCCTGCCCAGTCTCTATCTAGTATCTCAATTATGCTGAGAAGTTCAGAGGGGAGTTGCTCAGGCTGGGAAGGATGAATAAGAAGAATTAGTAGTATTTGTGCAGCCATCAGGCAATGCATAGAAGTGTGCTAATTGTGGAATTCCTTGACTGTTCCACAGAGCCCTTCTCAGCCTGTGGTGAGGGCAAGCTGTGGACAGCAGCAGTCCCACCACAGCCATACCTGGCAGGTTTCTCATTGGCTTCCTAGGAAGTGAGATCAAGTCTTGAGGGTCTAACTTTGTTCTCAGCTTCGTGTGTGGTGGTTAGGGTGACTCCTTTAAAGAAGTGCAAGCACAGAACTGGTTTAAGCAAGAGCCTTTGGCACTTTTTCTCCTCATCTTGCTGAAGGATGTTTCTTAGCTGCTGGCTGTGATTTTTCAGAGAGACATGAGTGAAAGCATGCTCTAGAGAACACGCTGTGACCATGCTCACAGCACCTTAGCTGTGAACAATAGCAACTGGTTTCAGCTGTGTGACTCCCAAGGAGTAGTGGCACCTCCTCATTCCTCATGCTTGCAAATGCAGTGTACCTTAGAGCTGCTTTGAATGAAGTTAATTAATCCTGGGAGACCAAAAGCAGGAATAGACTGTATTTAATCTAGTTTATCTCCTCTCCCTGCCCCCTTTTCCTGGGCAAACAGCCCCAGTCTGAGACCAAACTGAATTTGAGGGAGATGAGGCTCCCCCTCTGCCTTCAGCCTCAGAAAAACCTGTAAGAAAACTTGCAGCAAAGTACTTCATTAAGGCATGTATGATCCAGCTGTCAAAACTAGCAAGCCATATACCTGACCTCTCATTAGAAGATACCCAGTCTTATTCACAGCATCCCGCAAAACCAAAGCAAACAGGAGTTGCAAGATGGTTGTGTTGTTTTAAAAGCCAACCACCTGCCTAGTGGGAAAAGCCTGGGCAAGCTGCAGGCAGAGAGGAGCAGAGCAAGCTCCTGCCCTGCTTCTCCAGTGTCCTGTGCTATGATCTTCTGACATTTACAAGTCATTCTGTTGCCCTTCTAATTCCCCAATGTATGTTTTGGGAGAATAACAGTACAGTTTTGGAGAGGGCAGAGTGGCAAGGTTTTAAAAGCTTCAAGGGCAACTATGCAGAGAACCTGCAGGTCCAAATGGAGGAGGGTTTGGTGAGGAATTCGGCTAGAGGAAACAGTGACAAATGGCTGGTCTGTGGAAAAGGGATTAGAAAGAAGAGGAGAGGGGAGAAAAGAGAAGATAATAGGGTAGGAATGTTGTTCTTGGAAGAACACCTTAAAGAGGAAGCAGATCATATAACAGCCACGGGCAAAGGATGCCACTAGCATCCTTCATAAAACAAAAGAAAAGCAGTTACCACTGATCTTGGGCAAGGGGGCAGTGATGTTCAGGGCTGACTCTACATTTGTCTCTTGGACAGTCACAAGCCTTCTGATTTCGCTGAGGTAAATTGGGTCACATCCCTGGGACTAACTCTCCACAGTACAATTCACTGTACAAGATGGCTATTTTCCTCTATCCCTGATGAAAACAGGGCACACATTACCCTGACGCTGACAGCCCCTGTGTGCTCCAGGGAGCTGAGGGGAGCAGAGCTCAGGGGCAGCAGTGCTGTAGCAGGGCAGTGCACAAAAGTGCCACAGTGCAGTGTGCAAAATGGCCACCAGCCACAAAGTGCCAATGCACAGTGCACAGGGAATGAAGCTGATGCGTAGAGCCGGTGTTAGCTCCTCATCATTTTAATGTTTGGATGGCTGGAGCTCTTCTCCTGTATAAAAAGGCTGAGGCAGCTGGGCTTGCTCAGCCTGTAGAAGAGAAAACTCATTGTGCCTCACCACTGCCTTCCAGGACTTATAATCAGGAGGGAGATCAACTTTTTATATGGTCTGATAGTGACAGGATATACGGGAATTATTTTAAACTAGAAGAGGGGAGATTTAGATTCAATGTCTCAGAAGGTGGTGAGGCACTGGCACAGGCTGCCTAGAGAAGCTGTGGGTGCCTCATCCCTGGAGGTGTGCAAGGTTGGGTTATACGGGGCCTTGGGCAGCCTGAATTGGTGCCTTATTTAGAGGGCAGCAATCAGCCCATGACAGAATCATTGGAACTGAAGATCCCTTCCAACCCAACCTATCCTATGATTTATACTGCTGGTTTTCATTGCATTTGGGGTTGCAATTACTGCGCTGTATTTGTTATTCTTTTGCTCAGTTTTGCATCAACTGATGCAAAACTCCTGCCTGTGCCTATAGTTTATTTAACTGCTCCTATTTCATTCTGGGAGAAAGCAAGCCCTATGGTGCCTCCTCTGTGCCTCTTTTCATACACTGAAGCTGCATGAACCTCTCCACTCTCTCTAAGGCAATGCCTCCTGCTCTGTAGCCCACTTCCTTGGAGCATTCTGTTGCTTCAGATTCCATCTGGAAGGGATCTGATAGCTCGTTGTCTGGTTGGAATCATTTCCTTTAGGTAAAATGCCTTTTTCTGTACTTGGCAGAGTTGAGTTTCCTAAACAGTGTGTTGTTTCTTTTCCCTTGCCCTTGAGTTCTTGATATGAGGAGGTTTTCAGACAGAGCCCCCTCCACACAAGCACAGTCCTGTGTACTGAGCAAGCACAGAGCCCTGAGATCTGTGCTGCTGCCCTTGTCCCTGTAGTGCCAGAAAAACAGGCACAAATAGGAAGACACACCCAGTACCACTGGAAGGGAAGCTCCAAGAGCTGTTAATTCACTGCTCTCATTATTCTGCGGGGTTTTTTTTGTTTGTTTTTTTCCTTTAGTGCTGCTCTTCGAAGTTTATCTGTGATCATTTTTCTGTTTGCTACAGACTCTAGAGATGGGTAAGTAAATACAAAGTAAGGACATGCAGACAAGCCTATCTCACCCTACTGTGGGATGCTGGGGACATTAAATCCCAGCACACAGCACAAAGGGTGGCCTCCGTCTGTCCCAGAAGCCCACATACCACAGCCTGCTTTTCCTTCAAGGCAACCACAAGTAGATTTATTTGTCTAGAGGAAGGGGAAGCAACAATTTTAACTCCTTGCTGGTGCAGCTGGTCAGTGGATTGCTCCCTTATGTAGCTACTTACAACATGGTCTAAGCCTCCCAAATTCAAACAACTCTGGGAAAGTGGGATGTTTTTTTAACTCTTCCTTTCCTCAGAAGTGATGGAGATGTCCCTCACCACGGGAGTCAACACCTCATATCATAACAGCTGTCCCAGAAATTGCTGTACCCTCACAGCTATTAAAGATTTTGGCTTGATGAAAATCTCCCCAGTCTCAGTGCAGCTGAGCTGAAATTTCTTTGCTTTGGTTTGTGCCAGCCGTTATCTTATTGGTGCTAACACTGTGACCCTTGCAGTACTAAGTCTTTTGTTTACGCTGGGACATTTCAGCTTCCATCACAAGCTCCATGCAGAAACTGCCTCTGTCCCTTGACTTCACCCTACTACAGCTCTGTAGCCTTGGCATGCACTGCTTGGAAAATGCAATCCAAAGCAAATATCAGTGTGGCAGGAAATGTGCTCAACAGTGTGAAAGTATTTTTCTGCTCCCTGCCTCGGCACAAAAGTTCTGCTCACCCCCTCCATCCCACCATCCCCTTATTTCCTGGGCTGTAACATTTTGCTAGCATAACCTTCCTGCTCCATACTTTAACCAGCAGAACCAAATTGATTTGTTTTTAACAGCTTTGCCCTCAGCTGTGCAATGGTCCATTAGTTATCATTCTGTAAAATATGCTGAATCTTTAAGAAGGTACATGACTACATTTCTATTCTGCTACAGCAGTCATCTTTTGGGAGGTCAGAGACTGCTTAAAATACACGCTTTTCTGCACAGCTGAGGTGAAAAGGCATTAGGAAAGGAGAAAAGGAAAATGGGGCTGGGGTGCAGTTTCTCTCATGATGTGTTTGTTTAACTACAATGGCAAATGATGCTGGGGACATATGCAAGGGCAGCAGATGTGCCCATATCTTTCAAGGCTCTACTGCTGCAGCACTCAGCTTTGCAATGTGCTGCTGCTGCCCATTGCCCGCTCTGCTGCTCACTCTGTGGTGGCTCAGAACCAGGAAAACCCATTCTTGCTTCCACTGTTGCCTCCCATGTTCTCAGTCAGCATGTTGGTTGAAGGAAAATGTTCCAGCAAAATGCAATTTTCTAAAAATGAATATTCAGCATTCTGTCAATTGATTGTGGACCACAGATAACTTAGCCTGGATTTTCTCTGGGTCAGCTGCCCGGGGCCCTATTTATCGTCCTCTGGAATTCTTGCTAATTGCTCTGAGAGCTGAAACCTCTGTTCGGACTGTGCTTTTCCAAATATGCAAGAACACTTGGTATCATTTCACTGTAAGTAGAAGAGGGAAGAACTTCTATCTCTTAACAGAATAATTGAGCCAGAAAATGTAAAGATCTTTGTGACTACAGAGTGCAATACCACCTATTTAATTTTAACCATCTAAAAGCCAAGGCATCTCACCTAAGCTATTTGTCTGGTCTCTCTCTATAATCAGTAGCAGGCGATAAGCCTGTCTGGAGATGACTCATTCCATCTATTTTAGGGTAGGCTGAATCACTCCCTTTGCAGCTGCCATTCTGTCTATTGGCCACACAAGGAATCAAAACAAGTCCCTTATACCAGAGATACCTAATCTGAAGTAGCTAGAATTACAGCTAAGATCCCTCATTCCCAATAATACCAAGAAGCAAAGCCCAAAAACACATTATGTTCCCTGCATGTTGTAATTCCTGGAAAATAAAAAAACTAATTAAAAAAAAAAGTCTTTGTCTCATTTCTATACGCTGCTGTGGATCCATCGCTGCCTTTTGGCCTATTGCATTTTCACTTTCCATGTTTTCCTTCGGTGCCAGAGTTGTTTTTAAAAAGCAGTGAGACATGATGGCTATGAGCACAGTGATGGCTGTCCCAGAGGTGCAGTGTGATTGAGCATCCCACAAGCCCCTCTGCTGACAGGTGGAGAAATTAACAGCCATAAAGGCCATTGCCTTCGCAGTTTAGTCCTGGATTTCTGGCTGCCTGCAGGAGCAGGAAGAACATACTGTATGGTATAATGTATAGAGTAACTATATGTGCAATTAAGCATCGTAAGACCTTTCCTATGACTTTGACCTGGAGCTGCCTATTCTGTATTTCCTTTTGTGCTCACTTTGACCTCTCATACAGCAGCTGCATAGCAATACATTCCCAGCTGAACTATTAGTTCAAGAGAGACCTGAATCCACCTCCCACCACCACTGCTGCCTGCTGATTTACTGAGAGCAACTGGAGGAAGAGAACACACCTTGCCTAGCTCCAACGGACCAACTTTCACAGCAGCTGCTGCACCTCAATGTGAGAAGATTTGCACATCACAGCGTGCATGCTGGGGGCCCAACAGGTCCCTGTGTGTATGTATGGCATGGACTGACCCCAGAGGAAGCTGCTTTGAAACCAAAGCATGCTGATGTCTGGGAAAAGGAAAAATTAGAGAAAAAAAGTTTTAAAGAGAGGGAGAGACAAGGAGTTGCTTCTTTAATGGGTGCATAACATCATATATAATTGCTGTCTTCATGTCTATCTAGTTGTTTGTGTGAGCCTAATACTCCTGTACTTTTGTCACCAGCTACAACTGTTTAAGCAGGGTGCAAATTAGAACCGCAGTGTGTCCAAGCTAGCTTGTCCTATGTCTGGTTTTGTTACTCAGAAGTACCTGATCTCAAGCCAAAGTCTTTTCTGCAGGATGCCAACATGCTATGTGGCAAGCAGCTTCTGTTTCATAGTTTTCCATCCAGGCTTTTGAATCCAAGGCAATTGTCAAGCTGCCTGCCAGGCCAGCTAAGAGATCACTCAGGGTAGCAGCCTGTGTCTGCTTAATCAACATTTTCCTACAGTTACATAAGAAGGGCGTAGAATACACATCTTGGAGGAACAATTCAGCTTGTCTCTAAAAGGCAAACTGCATTTCCTCCCTTACCTGCTGTATCTGACCTCACCTCCCACTCTTGTACTGTCTGCTTGCTCCCACTTGAAAGCTGTGCCTACCCTTTATGCGATTGCTATTGTGAAAACCTCTCGTAAGAGCTCATTCTCTGGCCAAATATATTTGCTTATTGAGTATTTCTTTATCAGTTCTGGCTGATGTGTGCTCTCACAGATCGCAGCATCTTCTTTGGCCATTTGTTCTAATGTTGTGGCGGTTTTCATTTATTTCTTTATTTATTTTAAGAGCAGTGTTGTGGAATACCTGGGCAAATTCCAGCTGGAAAATCTTGCTTAAAAGAACTTCCTTTGGTAGTAACTATAGGAAAATTATTCTTCCCTTTCTATCCTACAATGAGTGGGTGTGCTCTAGCTGCTGTCATCCTATCTTTGGCTGAATTTCAGTAGGGGGATGGAAACATGTTGAAAACAGTTTCAAAACAGATTCATATAAAAGCGAGTGTCTTCAAAGAATTCATAGCAGGATCAGTTTAGAGGAAAAAATGTTATTAGCTATTCGCAAGTGGGTGTTAAATACCAACCCCCATAAGCTGCTTCTGTGAGTCACCTTAGAATACCCCAGTGATACAATGAAAAATTGTATCTGAAGAAGAGTTGTCATAGAAACACAAAAATAGCTCTAGAAGGGATGCTGGAGGGCCAGCTAGTCCCTTCCTCTGTTGCAAGATAAGATCAGATATAATTTAACCATTTCCGACAAAATTTCTCTCATCTATTCTTAGAAAATTCTTCAGCTTCCTAAGGCCAACTGCTCCATTACTTCAACTTCTCTGGAAAGGTAACAGTTTCTAGACAGCTAAGCATCCTTACAGTGCTTGGTTTCCAGCTTTTATGATGACAATTTCCCTGAAACAGACACAGGTTCTATAGGTGAAGCTCTATCAGTGCTCACTAGAGGGGAATGATTCCTTTTGGATCTTATTTATTACCCTTCAGTGTAGTGCTTGTATTTTTGCTCAAGGAGGGCACAGTTGGCACATGGCAGGTTGCAGTCTGCCAGAGCTCCCAGATAACATGTTCATTCTGCAAGGGAGACCAAATAAAATGCAAATACATTGTATAGAGCTAGCTTGTGCATATTGTCAAGGGAACCTTCCTTTCTGCAGCAGTGCTTTGAAACCACTGTGTTGCAGGCTCGTGTGAGCAGTAGGAATCACACTGAAACTCAGGTGCTCCTGTTCACAATGAAATGGATTATTGCTGCTGTTATAGGGCGTTGCAGAAGAATAAATATCATATCTCCTGAATGAGTTCAGAGTTCACTACCTGAAGCCCTGTGTGCAGAGAAGGAGGCCTGCAGTTTGTCCTGCAGCTGAGAAGCTGGTATTTATACCACATATTTACCACTTAGCAGGGCTGCTGGCAAGACTGTACAAGACTGTCAATTAGTTTGTACTAAGAAACCTGAACAACCCAAAGGCCTCAACTGCTTTGCTCTGTATTGGAAATGCTTCTACCTGGGAATGGCATGGATTCTTGTGCTGTCTTAGAATTTTCCTTTTTAGCATTCTAGTTATTTTACTTAAATGCCATACTATTGAAAAAACATAGGATTTCATTGTATACATTTTGTGGGAGAAAATCAAAAGTAGTTAATTGATTTTTTCTTAATCCATACATTGAAACCATTTCACTTGCATTTGAGTCAGCTGGAAGACATCGCAATCAGACTTCTTTACGCCTTTGTACTTTGCTGTTCACTGGCCCCTGAGCTGAACTACATTTACTATAATAGGATTCATAGAATCATAAAGTGGCTTGAATTGGAGGGCACCATAAAGCAAACTCAGCTCCAACCCCTTGCCATAAGCAAATTGCCACCCACCAGAACAGACTGCCAAGGGTCCCATCCAACCTGGCCTTGCATGACTCCAGGGATGGGGCACCACAGCTGCTCTGGGCAGCCTGTGCCAGTGCTTCATTGTCCTCATAATAAATAATTTCTTCCTAATATCTAATCTAAATCTCCCCTCTTTTAGTTTAAAACCACTTTCCCTTGTCCTTTTTGTCTTTGTCTGTACTCCTCAGCAAGTGCTTCCCTTCAGCTTTCTTACAGGCCCCTGTAAGTACTGCAGTGAGCAGAAAGAGAGAGCAGAGGTGCGACCACACTCTGCCAGTGTTCATCAGCCATGAAAAAAGAGTTAAATCTTACTGTTTTTACACAGAAGCAGTAAGGGTGTAGTCAGTAATATCAAACAACTTGCTAACAAGTAGAGGAAAATTCAGTGGGGACAATTTTTCCTAGTGCTTGAATAGCCTTTTGGCTTGTGATGAAGTGGCAGGTTAGTATTGCTTAGGTGGAGAGCTAGATACGATCTAAGGGAAAGCGTGCCTGGCAAGGAAAGAGAAGATATCTGTAGTAAATGCAGCTCAAAGTGACCTGAGAACATCTGTTCAAACCATGGTGAAGGGCACTGAGGCCAGTAGAAGCAGCCTCAGGCAGATTCACCACTCACTTCTGTGACTTCTATGCAGGGAGACCACAAATCCAAGACATCACTGCCTGTGGGCAGGAGCACACATGGTCTTTCCCTGACGCTTAATCATGACCTCACATCTCACATTGTTCCAGGCAACACCAGTGCCAGTGCATAGCATATAGCAGGGACTGCTTCTGCTCAGGAAGGGATATGGCCATCCTCTTTCTGAGGCAGAATAACTGTAAATAAGAAAATTGTTTTGCTTGTAGCTCTCAGGATACCAGCATTTGCTCTCTGAAGAAAAATGAGGATCAAATTAAAGTGTGGTGCTCATAAGACAGAGCAGCTAAGCTCTGAGCTATGGGACACACATTCTCTGCAGGAGGTATTTGAGGGACACATGCCATGTCTTCTCCAGCATCTTACCAGACGTGCTCCAGCCAAGGACTAGCTTATCTATGACCAGAGACTGCTGTGTGTCCCCAGCTGCATTTATGTCTGTCTTGTCCAGTCAGGTCCATAGGGCTGAGTGCCACATCAGCGTGCTGGTGAGTGATATGAGGATGAGGCACTCATGCCTGCACACATGTGTTTGCACATCTGGGGAACCAAGGTAGCTGCAAGTGGGCTGCCAGCACAGTTCAAACAAATCCTGAAGTAAGGTGGTGAAAGTCCTGAACAGAGCACAAATTTTTCTGAAGCTTGTTATTGAGTTCACCAAAGGAGAGCACCCTTTACGTGCTATGTTAGCATCTATTTCCCTGTTTCCCCTGAGGCTTCCTCCTGGTCTCCCTTAACACCATTTCTCCATGCCAACACATTCCCATGATATCATTTCTAGTTTCTGCTAGGCAGGAATGTAGCAGTGAAAACTTTTTCCTCACTTGTAAACAAAAGACAATTCAAAGATTCAACCTGATCTGTTTTCCATTCCCCAATAAAGGCTGTCTTATGCACAATAAAATTATGATTACCCAAATGAAAGCGGGACAATACAGCATGCACTAGATTAGAGGCCAGATTTCTAAAGCTAGTAATGGGACCCAGTTATTTGTGTACTTGCAGCTCTCTTAGCCACATAAAGGAAGATGAGGAACGCTCATCACCTTGTAACAGTTGGTAGAGCCAAGATTTCTGAAACTGTCTGTCTAAAGCTGTGTCCCTGAAGCCCACTGCTCCGCCATCTGAATGAGCTGACCGATTTTTAGACGTTCTGAGCATTTTACAATTCCCACATGATTCTGCTAACAAAAAATCTTGGCCTCAGAGCCTAGCTGTTAAATTAAGCAGCACAGAGTCTGGCTGCGATTATAAGAGCTGAGAAAAGCCTCCATTTGTGCTACACTGCATGCCAGGCAGAGCTGGCCTGTGTCCTGAGCAGACCTGTGCAAGGTTGTCATTGCAAGCAGATTTGCACAGCTTTGCTCAAAACAATCCCTCTGAAAATGTGACTCTATGTACAAAAATGCTGAGTGAAAGGACTCCTGTAACTGCAGTAGTGTTGCAGAGCAGTAAGATCTGAAACCAGAGGTCTGCGGTGGAAGGGGTGAAACAAGCTGTGGTGGAGGAGATGGCAAGAATATGCCCAGCTGTGGACTTTGAAATGTTCTCTGAAATGAAATTGAATTTGCTGAGGTTTCAACTCAAACTACAGAAGAAAAAATCCTGCTTCAACATATGTTTCTAGTTTGTATGCTAAACTACTTTTGCTTCAATTTTTTTTTTGAATATTCAAATATTTGTGTGTTACATAATGCAATACAAAAAACAGACACTTGTAGTCAATCAAAATGACATTTGCATGAGACAAGGAGGGCTTGTGTTGTTTTTTTTTTTGTTGTTGCTCTTCTTGTTGTTTTGTTTTTGTTTGTTCATCTGCTTTTTGACAACATAAATCCAGAAAGTTTATTTCATCTTCAAATGAATCACCCAAAAAATCTTCAAGCCTTCTGCAGAAGAGAATTTTCTTCTTACAGATGTAACAGTGCTTCCACAGCTGTGTGCCTGGATCAAAAGGCATAGAAAAGATGGAAAGGGGCAGTGAGACGATGCAGCATTCATCCAGCATGTGACAGTGAATGCAAATGTTGGTGCCTGGAATCATGATGTCATGGTGTGAATTACAGACAAACATGGGAGTTCAGGGAAATTTTCATCTCCCTTTCCTGTTTTAGAGAATTTTGCAGACTGACTGCAACCATGTTTATGTACAAGTCATGGTCAGTCAAACTTTTACATTTCAATGGGAGTTTTTTGCATTAGTCAGGAGTAAAAGCTCTGAAGGACAGGCTGCTGCTTCTGCTGCTGCACTGTACTTGTGCACAGAGATGTATTTGAGTCACTAAATGAAAAAGTTGACAACAACACTGTTTTTTAGCACGATAACATTCATTTTGTGCTCTGTTTTTTGAAGGAATATTACTTTGGTAAGGTTAACTCAAAGTATCCCAGAATTCCCCACTTCCCAGGGGTTGTTATGAACATAATCAGTGAGTTCAAGCGACTTTGAATTCCTTTTGCTCTCCTTCTTCAGTTTTAGTTCTTTAATGATGTCTTGTTGATTCACTGTCTGTGAGCACAGTGATAACCTGTCCTGTTCCTTGTAGCTCACATCATCCACGATTGCAATACAGCCCGTATGATTCAGCGCTCTGATTATCAGAGCTCCCAGAGTCTGGAAATGAAACTTCCATCAGCTTCCAGATAATCAAGGAGTGAAGCAGTTAATAAATTACAGCCCTTGTGCTTGAAAGAAAACCAGGACTGCTGCTGTTTTACCTTAAACATATAAACAGCTGGGTTAGGGCCTATGGCAGCTGAGAAGTGATTAAAGAGACTTTTATCCAGGCCTGCTCTGGGGTGGGGATCTCTGAAAGAGAGTGATGTGAAAGGGGGCAAGTAGTCTGGTCAGCTCTCCTGACTTGTGCAAAGACCCTGTATGTAGCACAGAGGCCTCAGTCCAGCTGAACTCATTAAAGCTTTATGTGTGGGTGTCAGCTGCTAGTGTTGCAAACTGCACTTCCTTGAATGGGTGTAGCCTACCAACAACATGAGGAGGACAACGGGCACTGGTTGTCCTGAAGAGCCATAAAAAGCTTCGCTTCAGGATCTCTCCGTTAACCAGGTCTATTTATGTAACTGCCCAGTGCTTTGCAAACTCTTCTAATTAGAAACTGGAAAGTATCTTTTTAAGCAAAATGCAGTCATGATGATATCTGATAGCAGAACTCCATTGGTGTAAGACTCCTCTGGGAGTGGATTATTTGGAAGGTGAAGAGGGCATACTGCTGCCTGCAGCTGTCTAAAGATAGGTTAAAACTGAGCCAATCAACTGTTCTTGAAGGTGTGCAGCGGTAGGACAAGAAAGAGTAGAGGCACAAGCTGGAGCATTAAAAAAATCTTAATTTAGATAAAAAGAAAACGTGTGCGTGTGTGTGCATGTGTGTCTGTGTGTGTGTAGGGGAACACAGAAACAGAATAGGGGAATATTGAGATAGCAGCCAATGATGTAGGGAATTTCCATAGTTGCAGATCTTCAACACACAGACTGAAAAGCACCTAAGCAACCTGATCTCACCTACCGTGAGCAGGGTGTGCTGGACCAGGAGACCTACATTTTCGTGTCCCTCCCAAATCAAAATTGGCTTTTTTATACCTGTGAATGCAACTAGGTGCGGGAAAAAAAAAAGCACGGTGTATACCTCAAATAAAAGCAGATTCATTAAGAGAATATCTCTGAAGGTGAAATTCTAGGTAACATCTAGCAGCTCCTGCTCTCTAGAAGAATGCAGTAAGTCCTGCCCCTCACTTTTCTTCTCCCAGACATCTCTTGTGTTTGTTCTAGCCCTTGCTGGGCCTTTCATGGAGCCACCCCCATTTCAGCTAGCAGACCTGCCAGGGTGACACAGGATCTGGGGAAGGCAGGTCTGGTATAGTCGTGTCTGGAGTGGGAGGGGGATGTGGCAGAAAAAGAAACTTCTTCCTTTCAGCCACAGTGGCCTCTTTAGAGAGCCTTAACAGACATATAGCTGCACTCTGGCAAAGCTTCCATGATGGAGACAAATCCAAAAGCATAGCGCTTCTAATTCAGCATATGGCAATAAAATCTCACATTTAACTGATAATTATCCCTAAGAAACGCTCAAGAGATATTAGGAAATCTAAATACCAGTGTGCTCATGGTACAGACAGCAGGGTATGTTTTACTCTTTGAGAGAGCTAAACCTGAGGATCTTTGCTGCGATCTTGGCCAACACAGACCTGTGTCTGCCACCTAGTGGGCTTTGCTTTTCATGCAAACTCAAGGCAAAGCGATGCCTTCTGGAGCAGCCAGCTCAAGTGGCTGTGCCCTGCTTGTTTGCTGCTACAGCTGGCTGGTAGATTGGCCCGGTCTGCCCGTCTCCAGAGCTTTGTGACAAATGCTCTGTCCCCAGGCATTTTCAGCTGGAATTGTCACTGACTCCACGCTGCCCAGCCCAGTGTCTGGTACCCCACTTCTGTACAGGACAGGGAGTGACAGGTAACATATATAGAGAAGTCCAGGAGGGTGTGCATTCAATCTTACACCAGGACGTATGACCTAGGTGTGATCCAAGACACCATGTTGATCCCCTGCCAAGTGTTACTGTCCAGAGAGAGCAAGTCTGGGAGGTCTCCTGCTCAAAGAAGGTAATCTAGGGTATTTTCTGAGAAGTGAATCAAGTAGAGCCAGTGCATGATACCAAAGAGACTGGACATACTCCCTTGGGATGTGAGACTATTTTGCATCTCCTGCTTTCTTGCCTTGCAAACTACCTTCACAGACAGTCATCTCTAGAGCTACATGACCTTGGCAGATACAGATGGCTTGAGCTCTGACGTGGCCTCTGCTAGATGATGCTGCCTAAGAAACTGCAGCTCTGCCATTTGATGTCTTCCCCACATTACTAAATGTGGCCTACAAGTATGTAGCCTTGGCCAGAGTTCTCTCCTGGAGACAAAGATAAAAACCACTAATCAGATGTGGACTTGGGCTTCCCACCATGTTTTGGGGGAAGGAAAAGCAGCTCTGGTTAGGGTCAGGATTCATGTCTTATCATGTATACCCTTGATGCATCTGTGGCATGGGCTGAGGGTGAAACTACTTTGTTTCTGTTTGACTTGTGAAATTAAATGGGGTCTGCTTATCCTTTTCATAGACTTGATGGTTGAGATCATCCCTTCTGGGTAGGAAAAGAGAGAGATAAGATGCTAAGGGAAACTAGGGAGAGAGCCGAAGTCCAAGAGGGATGAGTAGCCCTCCCAGACTCAGCCATACGGCAAACTGGGAGATGAGCCAGGCGGAACCCGAACCATGTCACCCACCTCCCTGCTCCCAGGCATCACTAGAGGGAGATAGAGCACTGTCTTGTAGCACTGCTCAAGAGTCCCCTTCTTAAACGCCTATGCTCCAGGACTTTTCTTTCTGTTCGAAATTTTTGCTGGAAATAATTCATTATGGAGCACATCAGGCTTCTGGGGGTCCTGGGCCTCCTCTGTTGGGACCATGCGAGGCTACCCCACAGTAACATGGAACCCTGTGATGCCAGATGGCACTGACATGCATGCATACTGTCTATAAGGCAGAGAAGAAGAAATGCATACATTAAGGTCTATAGAAAACCTGTAAGAGGATGTGAGAAAGAAGAGTTAGCTGTGGAGGGCTTGGACCACTGTAAAGGAAGCACAGCAAGAATCACAGAATCGCTGAATCCTTAGAATTGAAAGGGACATTTAAAGGTCACCTAGGCCAGCTCCCCTACAAGGAACAGGGAGATGCACAGCTCAATCAGGTTGTTCAGGGCCTGATCCAGCTGCACCTTGTAAGTATCATAGAATCATAGGATCATAGAATGTTTTGTATTGGAAGGGACCTTCAAAATCATCTAGTTCCAATCCCCTGCTATAGGCAGGGGGGACACCTCCCACTAGACCAGGTTGCTCAAAGCCCCATACGGCCTGGCCTTGAATGCTTCCAGGGAAGGGACATCCACAGCATCTCTGGGCAACCTGTTTCAGAGCCTCACCACCCTCACTATAAAAGATTTTTTTCTTATATCTAACCTAAATCTACCATCTTCAAGATTGAAGTCACTTCCCCTTATTTTATCGCCACAGACCCTGCTAAAGTGTTTGTCTCCTTCTTTCCTATATCTCCCCTTTAGATATGGAAAGGCTGCTATCAGCTCACCTCAGAGCCTTCTCTTCTTCAGGCTGAACAGCCCCAGCTCTCTTTCAGCCTGTCCTTGCAGCAGAGGTGTCCTGTTCCTTGGATCATTTTTGTGTCCCTCCTTTGGATACTCCAACAGGTCTGTGCCCTGTACTGAGAACTCCACATCTGGATGCAGTACTCCAGGTGAGGCCTCACAAACGCAGAGTAGAGGGGCAGAATCATCTCCCTTGCCCTGCTGGCCATGCTTCTTTTGAAGAAGTTCACAATACAGCTGGCATACTGAAGTCCAGATAGATGACATCAGTGGTTCTTCCCTTGTTCATTGATGCAGTGATACCATCATAAAATGCCTCTAAGGTTGGTCAAAGAGGTTTTGCCCTTGGTGAAGCCCTTGTACTCTTTCTACTGTACCTGTCCCTGTTTCCACAGCCTGTACATTTTATTTTTGCTCTTCAGTTTGACCACCAGGTCCCGGTTCAGCCATGCTGATCTTTTGCTTTCTTTACCCAACTTGCTACACCTGGGGATGGAGAGCTCTTGCACCCTGAGAAAAGCTTCCTTAAAGACCTGCCAGCTCTGCTCTGCACCCTTGCCCATGAGGACAGTTTCCCTGAGTGTCTTGTTGAATAACTCTCTGAAGAGCTGAAAGTTAGCTTTTCTAAAATTTAGCATCCTGATTTAGCTCTTTGACTGTCTCATATCCCTCTGGAGCATGAACTCAGTCTTCACTGTCCCTACAGCCCTGCCAGCCTCCAATCCTGATGTCACCAACCACTTGTATTGATGAGCAACAGGTCCAGTATTGAATGCCCCCTGATGGGGCCTTCTATTTGTTGACTCAGGAAGTTATCCTCAATGCATTCCACGAGCCACTTGGATTGACTATGGCTCACCATATTACTTTTCCAGCAGATGTCTGGGTGATGGAAGTCCCTCAGCAGGATGAGCACTTGCAATTGTAATACCTCCTGTAGCCTTCTCCAGAGGTAGAAGTCCTAGAAGGCCTCATTAACAGACTCTCCAACATCTGTTGGTCTATAGTACACACTGATCACAAGGTTCCCTGTGCTTCCTCGGTCTCTAACCATCACCCAGAGGCTTTTGACTTGCTCATGCCTGGTCTTCAGGGACAGCTCTTCACATTCTATTCCTTTTCTGATGTAGATAGCAACATTACCTACCCTCGTTCCTCACCTTTCCCTTCTGAACTTATAGCCATTGATAGCCACACTCCAGTCATGGGAATTATCCCACCAGGTTTCAGCAATTATATCATGAAGTACCTGCTGCTTAGGGGTGTAAGCAACCAGGGAAGATGGAAGAAGCTGAGAAAGGCTGAAGTGCAGAAGGATGCAGGTTTTGAAGCAAGAAATCTGTTCTTACTGAGCAACGTTTGCATAAATACAGCCAGGAGTGACTGTTCCTCATATTACCAACAGAGAGGCCAAACTCTGGGTTAAAATGATGTGTGATGACAAGCTGATAGAAGCCTGAGGAAGATCTGCAGTGGTCTGCCTGGTCACTCCAGCTCAAGAGGGGCCATCAAGCAGTGCTGGGACTCACCATGCCTAATTTTCTCAGAGGCTTAGGCATCCAGATGAAATAGTTTCTTTTCTTACTCCAAACAACAGAGAAAGACACCTCCAAAAGGTAACTCATCTCCTCTTGAGACTGGCATATGATAATGTGTGATCCATAATGTGTGATAAATGGTGTGATCGATTCTCTTGGTTCACTTTCTCCATTGACTACAAAAGGAATGTAGATACCTCACTACAGGAGCTACCTATCTGTTGGCATGTGCTGAATAGACTGGGGGTAGGTTTTATTTTGATCCATGTATCTTAACCCATTCCACAACAACTTCTTTCTCCTCCATGATGAAAAAATATGAATTTTTATGTCTTCCAGCAGAATGCCTTTCAAGCATATAAAGGACTGGGCAATGCTCTATTTTCATAGTTTTCTAATTCTGATTTGAATTCACCTGGTTTTATGGTCTAGTTACAAATTCTTACATTGTGTTTGTCCATTGATATTTTCTCTCCATTTGTTTAGACAATATATGAAAGAAAATCGAGAGGACTCAGTTTTCATTTCAAAAAAGAGATGAAGGAAGTTTGTCTTTAAAGGCGCTTTGGATAATTTCATGACTCTCTTCACCAGTTTGTTCTAAAACTTCAAAAACACTGCCAGCATACTTGTTTGCAAGTTTCCAGAGTTGAGCTCATTAAGACTACATATAGCATCAAAACTAGTCCACTGATCATGTGTTGTTGTCCATGGGGTACAAATTTATTTTTGCCCAGGGGTCTTTGGTTGAGTTGTTGAACCACTGCGTCTGTTGTACTGTTTCACTGCCAGAATTTCCCAGGACAGAAGATGGGTGGTTTTGTTTTTTTTTTTGTCTAAAGCTTTGTACATTTGCTTTAACTGTATTAGAAATACATTTTCAAGGGACAATTCTAAGATAAGTACAGCAGTATTAGAAATTTTGCTCTGGAATTTTTCTACTTGATGGTATAAAGGCTTTTGGAAAAGATTAATCCTGTGTCCTATGTTTACACCTTTCCTGATTGTCGTCAGGACAGACTTGCTAATACAGATGAATATGCAACATATTTTCTACTCTTTGTCACACAGATTACATTACCAATTCAAAATTTAAGGGGAAGTTGTTGTAGTGTTTGCATTCTGAAATATATATGACATATTAAATGAGAAGATTACAGCAAATAGCATGAAATTCAGCTATCATACTGTTCTCAGTAGTTATATTTCTCTGGTACATTATACTTTTAGATTTATATAACTACTGTTGAAACACTGTTGTATATATAAAATCACTGCAAATTCTGTTCTTGAGAAGCTCTTGTGCTTCCTTCAAACTTTACTCTAGAGAAAGGATGAAATTTCAATCCTATGACTGGAAACTGGAGATAGTGAGAGATAGAGGACTGAGTTATAACACTGGCTTAGACCAATGTGGAAATCGACTCCCTTATTTTTTCTGTTTAATTTATCTGCTTGTCAGATAACAACTACCATGTTCAGATAACAAGTACCATGCTCTCATAGTTTCAAAATGACTTGAGATCTATGGACAGAAAGTGGGTTTAGAAAGTCATTGAATATTAGACTGACGGGTTGGAAGAGATCTTAAACAGAGACTTATGATTGGAAAGAAACAATCTGCAGTCGTATCAGCTATTGAAGGAAAAGTTAACAAAAAGCATGCTGTTTTCATGTTGTCACCACAGTCCTAGGGAAAACATCCCCTTCATGCAGCACCACCATGGCAAAAGAGGAATGCTAGTGTCTGGGAAACAGCTGGCTCTGTCCCAAGGAGCACACCAACAGGGTGCTCCAGACCTGCCACCAGCATGAGAAGCACCCTTCCCAGAGCTAAAGGTTGTTTGGTCTGGCCAGAGAAGCCCTGTGCTCTCCTTTGAAATGAGAGGCACTTTTGCCCTTTTGGGTTCACAAAGTTTCCACAAGCGTCCCCTTCACTGGGGCCTGGCTGTCTGCCCTGCCTGGCTGTGTGAGCTCTCAGTGTGGCTGGCAGCTGCCTCTAGTGCTGTCAAACCAAGCTTTTCATCATCAGGATTCATTGCCTCTCCAGGGATCAAAAAAAACACCTCCCAGGCTTCTCAGAGACCATTAGAAACACCAAGGCACTACAAGCCTGCTTTTTTCCATCTCCAGGCAGACATCCTGGCTGAAAAGAGCCCTTCATCATTTCCTGATGAATGCAAGAGCTACACCGAGTATTGCAGCCTCTCAGAGCCCTTTGCCCATTAGTTTGTGTTGCTCTGCACATTACTTCATATCTCCTCTTTCCTGAGACATTCTGGTAATAATCTCCATTATATCTTTAAAAAAAATAATAATGTATGGAATTGTCATTATTGTGATCTATTAGTCAAGAACAGGAAAATTAAAAAAGAAATCTACGTTTCTTGAATGTTTCCAGGGATGGTGACTCAACCACCTCCTTGGGCATAGGTAGGCATCAGGCCATAGCCTGATACTATGCTTGGCTGTTTCTTCAGAGATGAAATTTTTCCTAATATCCAACCTGACCTTCCCTTAGTGCAACTTGAGGCCATTCCTTCTCATACTATTACGCCACTATTACGTGTAGAAGAGGCTGACCTCTACAATGCCACAACTTCCTTTCAGGTAATTGTATACAGGGATGAGGTCTCTCCTGAGCCTCCACTTCTCTGTACAGAACAACTCTACTTCCCTCAGCCACTTTGAGGATAAGACATGTGCTTCTGCTCTTCTTTTGACACAATCCAGAGTCTCAATCTCTTTCTCGTAGTGAGCGGCCCAAAGCTCTCACTTTGCACAGTGCTGGAGGTGAAGCCTTATCAGTGCTGAGCACAGAGGGATGATCTCCTACCTGCTCCTGCTGGCTACACCACTTCTGATTGAAGCCAGGATGCCATTGGCTTTCTTGACCACCTAGCCACACTGTTGGCTCATATTCAGCTGAGTGTCTTCACTCACTCAAGTATTGCGTCCAGGCCTGGGGCCCCCAGCACAACAGAGACACAGAGCTTTTGGAATGGGTTCAGAGGAGGGCCACTAAAATGATCAGTGGTGGAGCATCTCTCCTATGAAGAAAGGTTGAAGGAATTGGGATTGTTTAGCTTGGAGAAGAGAAGGCTCTGGGGAGACCTCCCTGTGGCCTTCCAGTACTTGAGTGTATAAATAAGATTGGGGAATAACTATTTACATGGGCTGATAATGATAGGACAAGGGGGAATGGTTTTAAACTTAGACAGGTGAGGTTTAGGTTAGATATTAGGAGGAAGTTTTTCACACAGAGGGTGGTGATGCACTGGAACTGGTTGCCCAAGTAGGTTGTGGATGCCCCATCCCTGGATGTGGTGACCCTGTCCATGGCAGGGGGTTTGAAACTAGATGACCTTTGACGTCCTTTTTCATCCCAGGCCATTCTATGATTCTATGATATGATATCAGAAAGTATGAGTAAACTTTGGGAAGAAAGAAAAGAGATGGGTCTAGACCCCTCCAGTGATGTATGCAGATGTATGCAATCATCCTATTTCACTCAGTCCTAGGGTCACAGAACCACAGAAGGGCAGAACATCACAGATCATCTGCTCCAATCCATGTTCACACAGGGACACTAAGCAATAGAATGCCCAGGACTATGTCCAGGTGGTTTTTGAAAAGCATTTTTCAAATACTGATGGAATGCTCTCAATAAAAAACAACATACTTAATAATCCATGCCTTTAGAGTCACAGGTCCCACATCTTTTGTGATAGCCCATGACAGAACTACAACATTTGGAATAAAATGAAATATTTAAAATCTGTCAAGAAGGATTGCTCCTGCTGAAAGTCCTCAGTTAATGCTCCCAGTAGCACAGGACATTGCATTTCACCGATGTGACCAGATCCCTTCAAAGCTCATCCATTCAAGTTCCACCTGAACTGCTCAGAATCCCCAAGAGGCAGCAAGACTTGCATGCTCCTGTGTGCAAGGCATGCTTATCACCTGCTCCTGCAGCTCCTTTCTGTTCCTCCCACATGCTCAGTGTGAGTTCCTCTCTTGCCTGCTTCTGCTTCTGGGACATCTGTGACCCCAGTCACTGCTCTGTGTCATGGTTGTGTGGGCATCCTGTTGTGCTCTATTGGTAGCACTACTATCTTCTATGTGTGCCTCCCATTCCTGTCTCTGCACTGTGCTTACAGCTCTTTATGCCCCTTCCCTACAACTCCAGTTCTTTCCATGTCTCACCAGCGGTAGTCTGTCCTCTGCTGCTTATACACTCTTCTGTGTGTCCTTAGGCAGTCTGGTATCCTTCAGGGCTTTCTCTACCTTTAGTTCCCCGTATTTCAAGACTGCATGCTGTAGAAACACAGCCTGATTAAAGCAGTAAAGCTATGAAATTCAAAGACGGTTACATCCAGGGATCTGGTGGCTAGAAGTATGTTTGTGAAATGGAGATACTGTCTGTAATTTTCTAAATGTCCAAATTTCCATGTCCAAATACAGAGAATGTTCAGATACCTTCTGATTTATGTTTATGTATTTAATTGAATTAAGAACTTTAGAGAACAGCTGTGTGAGAATATGTCCAAGCTAGTACATTCTGATAGAGGCCAGCAAGAAGCGCTGACCATGAACACATGCTGCCCTGTGATGGGAGCTGGGCACTGCCTGACACCTCATCAGTTTGTGACAAGTGGGACAGCCATTAAATGCCCTTGCTTTTGGCCAGAGTAAAGACAACCAAAAGATTTTCTCTTTCTGCTTGTTCCAGCTGTGGCCATAGGACTGAGGGTGTGTTGCATATTAATAAACTGCAGCCTGCTGGAATGAGTGGCATAGTTAGCTTTTTTTTTCTGAAGCAGAAATGAGGGCCAGATACCACTAATAATCCTAGTTGCAGACAGGTGACAAATTCAGGAAAAGTAATGTCTATTTCCCAGAAGAAATCTCCAAGAGGGTTGTCAGGGTGGTGGTTGAGTCTCTGTCCCTGGAGGTGTTCGTGAAACATTTAGAGGTTGTACTGAAAGGCATGGTTTAGTGGGAAATGTTGGTAGGTAAATGGTTGGACTGGATGATCTTGGATATCTTTTCCAACCTTGGTGATTCTATGATTCTATGTAACATCCCACCCCATCTCACTGTGCTCACATTCCCTCTCTGGTCTCCGTAAGTGTTCAGCAAGTGATGATGAATATAATTTAGTGCCATTTAAAAAATATATTATTATTACCGTTATTAATTAATATATTTATTTTGTGTGGAAGAATTCAATGACACAGTTTTGCTTCATCTGCATTTCCACGTCAGATGCTTTTCCATCAGACTGCCCATTCTGCTGCCATCCGTCACACAGCAACAAAATATAATGAGATATTGGAGGGAAGATTCAGCCTCTACAGCCATACCACCAATATCTACCTCTGATATTGTCAGCCAACATAATGAAATAGGAGGCATAACTTTTGGAGCATCTCTTGTACATACATGCACTGAGTATACACTGGAGCTATGATGTATAGAGTGCTATCTTCTGCTGTCTTCTGCTGGCAGTTAATTTGTGTGAAAGAGATTACATGCCTTGTGCTTGCAGGCTTGTTCCTATTATTTTCAATTCATATGCCAAAGTTCATACTTGGCTCCTTCTCTCCAAATTTGGGAGTCCTTATGATACATTGTCATTGCATACAGTGAATCTCTGTGAACAATCTGTGAACTATCAAAATTCCAGGGAACAAGGGCCCTTTTACTGCCCTTATTCAAAGTTAAGCTTGTGTTGCTTTCTTGCCATTTTGAAATGACCCTTGTCTTGACTGTATCTTGTGATGCATGAATGGGTTATAGGAAAATGTTTCAACCTAATGTAACTTTGTATTAATGCAATAGTTGTGAGACTTATCTACGTATCTTTGATCTGAAGACTCATTATTTCATGGAGTCTTCACTACAGCAAGGGAGAAACACTGCGGAGTATTACTTAACATTACTGAGCATGAACAGAATGTAATTTTATAACATTTTCATAGTATGCTTCTTTTCCAAAAAACAACTGGAATATCCAGAAAAGCTCTCTTAATGGATGTCTCTGAATTACTGACAGGCACCAGGTTTCAAAGCAGCAATAACCTCCCTGGTCCTTGCCCACATTTCTCATCCAAAATGTTCTGTATACATAGCCTGGCCTAATTCCAAGGAATCTGCTCCAACTTATCAAGTGAACATCACACGTTTGGAAGTTGTCTGCATACCTATTGATTTCCCTACCACATGAACTCCCATAGAGACCTGAAAACAGCCCCTTCCCAGATCCCCCCAGAATCTCCTTGTACCTCCTGCTCCATTCCACCACACACTGGAATTCCTGGCCACATGCCTTGGCACTGACACTGCTTTTTGAGAACAGCATGTCACAGTGTCTGCAGAGCCACTTGCCCTTTGCTGTCTGTATCTGTGGAGCTTGAGAAATCTTCATGTGAAAGGAAAGCACATTTATTTTTCCAGCTGCTTTAAGGCACATGAATAAGCACTGCTGTTGCCAATCAATTTCCTGTTGAACATAGAGAGTGACCACTTCAGCTTAGACAATGAAGATCTTATCTTGCATCATGATTCATTCCATACCAGACATTTAATCCTTGTGTAGATTATACTTTATCTTCCGTACTAATTGCTTCACTTAACTGGTACCTGGGGAGCAGGTTTCACCAGTCTAGGTGCTACACAACTCTGGCTAAACCAGTCCCATAAGCTCTCACTTCCCATGAAAGCACACTCCCAGAGCTCCTCTCTGCCACAAGAAACCTTTCAAAACATGTCTCACCCACATGAAATAGTTGCTCTGCCTGTATTTTTGCTGCAGGAGTGAGTTGCAAGTGGAAGGCTCAGGCTAGGCATTGCAGTCAGCTTCAGTTACAGCCAAAGTTAGACAAACTCATGGCTTTCCTGGGGTTTTCCCTAGGAAT
Source organism: Phasianus colchicus (assembly GCF_987193195.1). Classification (NCBI taxonomy): domain Eukaryota; kingdom Metazoa; phylum Chordata; class Aves; order Galliformes; family Phasianidae; genus Phasianus; species Phasianus colchicus. The sequence goes on from NC_143476.1 coordinate 81,528,546, forward strand.
GTCAGAGTGGAGTAAGGTGGAGAAACCTTCAGCAACACAGGCAGAGGCAGCAGCAGTGTCCCATTCATCCATTACAAAGACAGGAAAATATACAGGAGGAATACATCTATCAGCTGTAATGATTTCTCCCTATTTCAAATTACACTGCCACCGAGTGGGAGGCAGAATATAAATCACCACTGCAGAGCAGACAGTGTGCAAACTCTGGCTCCCATCAAAGCAGTGGGTTGGGTAGATGAGAGCATGTGGTGGGAACATAAGAGACATGGGGGGAAGTAGAAAAGTTTGTAGGAGAGAACCCATGAAGAAATGAACTTCTGTGACATCTGAAAGAAAAAAGCTTCTGAGATATGAGTCTTTCTTAGAACTCTGTTTGTAAGGTCATCAGCATCAGGAGCAGATGCACTGCAACTTCTGTTTGAGAGGGAGCTGCAGTCAGGCTTGCAGTTAATAACAATAAATGAAGACATTTACAGCTGTGCAGTTCTGGCACCCCACTATCCTGCTGTGTTCAGGTATGTGCATCTGTGGTAATGTCAGCCTGTTAGATGTAATCTGAAGTTATTAGTGCAGTCCTACTGAGAAAACACCTCTATTCCTGCTTATGCTCATTTCATGTATGCCAGCTTGTCTTATAGCTGTGAGGGGCTATTTACTCAAAACTAAGCCCAGCAATGTGCACAGAGGTTTTAAAAAAAAAAAAAAAAAAAAAAAAAAAAAAAAGATCTAAAAATGTGGGCTGTAAGTACTGGATGTCTAGGTGTTAAGAGTTTGTGTATTTGAATATACAGTATAGACCTGCCACTGCTGCTGCTCACAGCCTGCTCCCGTCATGTAAATTTAGTCTATGCTGTATTTTGCATTTCTTGATTGAAATTATGGACACTTTTCTTCAGAGAGCTGGGGCATGGGCTTGCTGTCCTGCATGGATGAGTGCAGAAGATGTCAGGAGGAGAGAAATCAGGTTTTTGGTGTTGGTATATGAAAGCACAATGCACTGTCTAGAAAAGGGGAGCTGGAGAGCTGCTGAGAGTTAAAGTGGTGATGGCTGGTGGAAAATGGCCTTGCAGAGCTCTGAAGGTCAGTTTGAACTAGCAGGGTAGATGTATCCACAGTGCTTCCTTGCAGCACTCAGACCACTACAGAGAGAGGGATTGTTTCATACATCATTCTAATTCATTTTACTAGTGCCAATTAACTTGGAAATCAAGTTTCTCAGGACTGTTTTGTCAAAATCTGTTGATGCTGATTTTCTGTTGTGTGTGCATGTGAAAGCTGCAGGAGAGGCTCCTGTGCATCATCCACACAGGGACACCCAGGGAGGAATGGTTCTTGTTGACAGTTAATCCCACCCTCAGCAGGATGGATGAAAGGATGCTGTAGCACAAAAAGTGTGTAAAGTCAAAGGATGAAAAACATAACATGTGAAACTGCAGACATTTCCCCTTGCCTCCAGATTTAGCTCACATTTCTCTCCTAACCTAGTCCGGGCATGATATTGTTCCATTAGCTTGCATTTTATTACCTCTTTTTTGTTCACATGATGGCATCTGACACTGGTGTCAAACTGTCAGTCTCATCACCCCAGGACACTGCACATAAGTGCAAGAAACTTAATAGTCAGTGCCTTGGATTTCACAATATATGAAACTCGAGAATAGTTTGGTGGTTCTTTGTTGGTTTTTTTTTTTTTCCCTTAAGTGTGCATTTCTATTGCTCTGTAGGATTATCTTAAAATTGCTTTTCAGATTATGATGAATATGTTAGTCCTGGACACGTATGAAGAGCAATGCATTGGAATTTAAGTACTGAAAAGAACTGTGGTTGGTCTAACATAACTGAGGTCTCTCCATCAGCAACCATTCCAGGAGTCTTAAGAAACATACGTGCCTCTGGAATCACGCTGGAGCCTGTTGTCACATTTGAGCAGGACAATTTTGCCAAAAAGGAACCAAAAAGGTTTGGCTCAGGTTTGCCTGCAGGTATGCTTGATCTCTTTGGGACTCCTCTCAGCCAGGCTACAGTTTCCCTTGATCACAGAGATACTGAAACCCCGAGTGGAGGAGAACAGGAGAACAGTGCTGAGTGGTTGGAGAGTAAGAGATGTTGGCTGGTGTTGTGGATGAAACACTTGGGAACATTCAGACATTGCTGATCACCCACTATAAGCACTTCGTTATCCACCTCTGCTTCTTCACTTTGAGAGTTATACTGAAAAGCAGATTTTTTCTCTGGGATCTGACCATCATTTCCCAAAGGGGTGGGGAAAGTGCAAGAGAAGTGGTGGATAGAAGGCTCATATGAACATCATTAGTGAGCGTTGCTCCCAGGTTTTTTTTTTTTTTTTTTTGTTTTTTTTTTTCAGTCACCTACTTTGCAGGCTTATAATATCTCCCAGATGTCTTTCCCAGCACACTCCCTAGCAGTGATGGGGTCTCTACTTCATTCATCATGGAAGACACAGTCTTGATAATTTTCTGGTGGGAAATTATTCTGGTTTCTACAATACCCTGCTAGACTGCTGCATGGAGCTTTCTTCCTGTGTCCTTTACCACCTCTGGTCTGGCCATCCTTTCTGTGTGTCAGTTTTACCTCAGAGTGTGGGGCTGTTTCCTCCCAGGGCAGATCATCATTAGCTGTCACTTCACATCCTGCAGAACAGATGCTACATTACTGGAGATCAAAGAGTTTCTTGTAATTTTTTGGGCTGTCTCGGCGGTATTCCCTTTATTGTAGCTGGCAATAAAAAGCAGAATAAACAAAAGCCAAGCACTGAAATGGACACTTACTTTCCTTGGTTTTCCAGATCTCACAGAGGAAGAACTAACACACCAATACTATGCACTTTTGGCTGGAGTACATTAAATTAACTTTGCACAGTTTCGTCTTCTAGCAGCAGTTGCTTCATAATCTAACAGAGACAAGTTAGGATGGTTCTATTCTGCGATTATACCCTGTGCTGCTGTGTTGATGAAGGGGAAGACCCAGCTGTACCTGGCTTATCTGCAGAAATTAAATCATGAGCTGAGAAGTCAGCTAAGGAAAAGAAAGAACATTCAGAGGAGCTGATAAATTCCACAGTTTTCACTATTAAGTTTAAGGGGAGTGGCTAAAAAATAAATCCACTTCCAACTTCTGCTAGCTTGGGAATCCTGTACTCATCCAGTGGTACACAGTGTTTCAAAGGGTTACTGCCAATTTCAGACAGTCCTCACAAGTTCTGTCTGCATGGGAAGTACTCTTCATACATTTTTGCCAAATATTTTTCCATCAAAGTCCGCAATGTAATTGATGTCAAAACCTTTTATGAAAACGCTTTGATTTTTGACAAAAATATCAGCATGAAAAGTACAAATTAAATTGCTGAATACAGTTCTGAGAAACAGCTGAATAACAAGGAAAGCAACTTTTAGTTTCACTGCAGTTTTAATTTACTGCTTCTGCCTTTTAAAACTGCCATTTCTCCCCCTTTTTTAATATCTTCACACTTTTCCCCATGAGATGAAAAAAGAAGGTATTCCAAAAAAGCTACAAGAAATCACTTTTTTCTTCACATGCTCAAACTTGAAGTGAAAACCAAGACTCGATGAGAAACAAATGCCAGTTTTAGTTTGATATTTTATATAAAGAAACCAAACACCTGAGAATGGGGAAAGAGGAGTGGAGAGGAAGAAGTTACATTTTCCACCCTTAGGATATCTTGACCATAACCTTATGTTCAATTTTCCAAGCATAGCTTTACAGTGAAAAAGAGCAGCAGCTGCAAGCTTCCTTCAAATCCTTCATCCCCCTTCTTCAATTACTCAGAACACAGTAATTTGTTTTTCTCACTTCATTTTCAAAATTTGTATAAAGAAAACTACTGGCACAAGGCCTGTGGAAGGGAATAGGAAAGGTTGCGAATGGGGTGTGCTGTCCTCCAGTTTGCATTGTGGATCTGGAGATCCCATGGACTCTGGTATCATCTGACGCAGGGACTGGGTATGGGTGAGCACAACACAGAGCCACACTTATGCCCTGAGCCAGCTCTTGAGCATTGCTTCAGGTCCAGTGCAAGCATATGGTACAGTGTGTGGATAACAATATCATTATTCCACTGCCTGTAAAAAAGATCTTTCCTTGCCATGCATGTAATGGGTAAAACAGAAGATTTTAACTGCCTATTGTTTTTATTAATAGCTTATAGTGTAAGACCCTCTTTACAGCAGATCATTAGAAACTGAAGGTCCTCTCTCCAAAATGTGGTTATTGCGAGTGTGCAGAGATTTCCAGGCTCACCTTGGCTCCTACACCATCTGCACTGAGAGGAGGCACATGAGATGAGATCTTGTTCAGCCTGGAGAAAAGAAGGCTGCGGGGTGACCTCATTGCAGCCTTTCGGTACCTAAAGGGAGCCTACAAACAGGAGGGGAATCAACTCTTTGAAAGGGATGATAACTGCAGGACGAGGGGAAATGGTTTTAAGTTGAGGGAAGGGAGATTTAGGTTGGACATCGGGGGGAAATTCTTTACAGTGAGAGTGGTGAGGTGCTGGAACAGGCTGCCCAGAGAGGTTGTGGATGCCCCGTCCCTGGAGGTGTTCAAGGCCAGATTGGATGCGGCCCTGGGCAGCCTGGTCTAGCATTAGGTGGGAAGGTTGGTGGCCCTGCATGTGGCAGGGGGGTTGGAAGTTCATGATCCTTGAGGTCCCTTCCAACGCTGGCAATTCTGTGATTCTGTGTGATTTTGTGAGATGGAGGCAAAACTAAGACAAATAGCGGTGTTTGTCTGCAAGGCTGTGGGCGAGCATCATCACCTTCAGGAGCAAATTTGCAAAGTGGTAGATAGCATAAGCACAACAGCACGAGAGCATCCCCTTCAGATTTCTGCCAAGGTTTGCACATGGCTGCTGCTTGTCCCAGATGCCCTTTCATAGACTGACTCACACTGCACTGTGGAAAGTGAAGAGAAATTTTCCACCATTGCTACCAGGGTTCAGCTGCAGCAACATGAGAGCACTGCTGTAAAACAGGTTCCAGCTGGGAGCAGGATTTTCAGCACAGTGTCATCTAACCCTTCTGGGAAAGCAGTCTGGGGAAATGTCTTATGTCAACCAACCAAATAATGGATGGTGCTGTTTGGATAAGATGCATCTTGAGAAATATACTCAAGCTGACATGTAGGGATCAGACTAGACTGAGAAAGTATTTTCCATTCCTGGTGGTTATGATTTTATGAGAGTCATTCCTACACTGCAAAACTGCTGGAGAAATGTGAAATCAGTACTGCATTTAGTGGGTTCTTGAAAAAAACTCACAGATTGCCCATTGTTTCTGTAAAATAAAAAGGCAGCTGTGATTCATCCTTACATGTCAGATGGATCAGGTTAAATTATTCGAGTCTGATCATACCTTGAAAACAAACATTTTCCCCCTCATTTAATTTCTGTTGTGTATGATTGATTTCTTCTTTTCATCCTCTGGGCAATGAAAAAGCTGCTGTGATTGATAGCAGAGAGAGCAACAGATGGTGCTGTTTCTGTTCAAGTGAGAGCTGGAGAAACAAGGCTACTACTGGCATTACAGACTGCTGCTATAACTTGATCTCATTTTAGCTCAGTATTCTGAGATAGTTTTGTCAACACCTTTTCAGTCAAGCATTCAGATACACATTAATTTTAAATTAAAAACAAGAGCATGTGTAGACTTGCCATCTGTAAAAACACGTCTTACAATTTTAAATGCATATGTTTTATCACACAAGCATCAGTAAGGGTGCTGGAGTCCAGAGCAACATATTCATGGTGCAAAATTTGCAGGTGATTGCTTGAGGCTGGTACTACTTGCTGTGTTGTACCAGATAGAAGAGAAGCTAAATATCACAGTACATATCACAACAAGAACAGAAAAAGTTAATTGCTTGAGTGCATATCCAGAATAATTACAGATATTATTTTGAAATAGATTGGCATGAGTGGGAATACCTTGTGCTTGTTTGAGTAATTCAGATAAAAAGTGCTCAGTAAGTTTGTATATTGCATTTCCCAGAGAACAAAATTTCTGTAAATTTTTTTCTGTGCAGTCAAAGTATAGCAGGACTGGCAAGTAAGGCCCCAGTAATCCTATGCTAAGGAAATCTTTCGTATAAAGGAGAATTTCAAGTCGCTTCACCCAGGCTTCCTCATGTTTTTGATTTTCTAGACTAGATATTTCTATTCAGTACTACTGTGGTTTTTATTATCTTTATATCATTTGCCTCTATCTCCCCACTCCACTATGTAAATTAGAGAGCTGTTTCTTGTAGGACATCAGACTGATAAAGCATTACCTCAGGGCTGTCATGTGGATGCACTTTTCATCGTCTGACTGCTTGTCAAGCCAAAGGTCATTTGTCAAGCCAAATGTCAGGGCCATTCCCTGCAGGGCATGGGAGTACTTCTTCTTAGCTCAGATTTCCTTTGTTCCTACCAGACATGTCTCAGAGCCCAGAGGAGGCCAAAGTGAATCAAATCGTATGTTCAATAGCAAAACTGCATATGAAAATATTCACTGCCTGATTCAAAGCTTACATGCAGTATATGGCCTCAAGTTGCACCAGAGTAAGTTTAGTTTGGATATCAGGAAAAACTTCTTTACTGAAAGGGTTGTTAAGCACTGGAATAGGCTCCCCAGGGAGCTGGTTGAGTCACCATCCCTGGATGTGTTTAAAAACCATTTTTATGTGGTGCTTAGTGATGTGATTTAGCAGAGGGTTGTTAGAGTTAGGGTAGTATGGTTAGGTTGTGGTTGGATTTGATGATCTTCAAGGTCTTTTCCAACCTGAGTAATTCTATGATTCTATGATTCTACATCTGCCCAACTTATCTTCTTGGACACATCCTTTCCTTGGGGGCCAGTTTCTGAATTGCCTTCACAAGCAGCCCTGTGAATGTAATCCATTGTTGAATTCCCAAACTCTCACTGTGCTGTGTTGCACAGATCATTGTTGCTGATGCAACACCAGATCAGGAGAGCAGCATAAACATCTTGCTGAGCTGAGATAAATACACAGGTTTAAGGACTTTCATGAATTGGGATCAAAATTGAAATGTTTGGTGCTACCTCTGAGCAGCAGAGATTTGCACAGTACTTCAGAGACTTCAGTTGTTACTTTTGCCAGATCTGTTTTGAAAGAATGGATGTTCAAAAGAGCTGAGGAAAATCAAATTTGACCTAAGCAGGGGGCTTTCTTTTTTTCTCAAAAGCTAACTACACTGCTCTGACCAAAGGGCTCTGAGATCTGCTTGTATAAGAGAAACTCAGTACTTCAGTGTGCTTGAGCTTCACATACAAATATTACAAAACTGTAAGTTCATCAATTTTTGACACAGTGTTTTGACACAAGTTCATGTCCGTGAACTTACATTGAACGATAAGCTTGTGGCTTATAAGAATAAAAAAAGAGAAGTAAATCTCACAGTGATTTTTCCAATCCTTTTTCACACCAGGACGTAGACTATGCACATGCCAGAGATGGTCTTTAAACACCCAAAGAGCATTCAGCTTCCAATGGAAAGACTTGTAGTATGGAGCAATGGAGGCAGTAATGTGAAACCTACAATACTCTGGATAACATTTTGTTCTTCTCTTTAATAAGTGAGGAGGAAACAAAATTCCTTAACAAAGCTCATGAGAGCCTCAGCTTGAACCATAAGCAAGACACCTTGTCTCCAGTTTTCAGCATGGATTTATGAGGTAAGGTTATTAAAGCCATGGATAGACAGGTATGTGGATAGATGAATGGATACACCATATGAACATATAGAGTAAGGAAATCCTATGGATGCCATATAAATTAGGTCCTTCAATTAGTGTCTTTGAAGCCAGTTTTCTGCCCTTCAGACTGGAACAAGGGTTATTTAGTACATAATTTATTCCTTCAGTGAACTCGTTTCTTTGAACGCCCACAGTCTGATGGCTGACAGGCATTCCCAGGGCACAAGATCATCTTATCTGGCAGAATTCACCTCCTCTGAGAGCAAGATGCAGGCACTCTACACTCCCTGGGCATGGAGACAAATTGAGCTGCCTCCTAAATGGCCTATTTCTCTCTAATGATGGAATTTACACTAAATATGAATACTTCAGATGTGAAATGTTCCTTTCCTCTGGTTCATTCTTCCCTCCTTCCCTTTGCTTTTCCCCGTGTCAGTGTACTGCATGGGGTCTGTCCTGCACAGTCCTCAGGAGCACTGATCTATGGCAACACCTGTCACACTGATCACTGAAAGAGTAGCACTGTGGGGTGCTGCTTGCTTTGGCAGTAAATTAAGGCCAGAACACTAGAAATTCTAGTTCTTTCAGGGTGCTCTCCTATCTGAAAACAAATATTTACTCTTTGTTGTGCCCATGACAGCTGGACTCCATGTCACACAGCGGCTCCTGCACAGTGTGAACCTCAGTTTGAATGCAGAAATGAATATACAGCAAATCTAGGCCATGTCAGACAGAGATGTATATTGAAAGTGGCACTCAGACATACAACAGGCACTCTATGGCTGATACTGATGATATTGCGATAGGCTGCTCCCTCCAGCTCTGGCCATACAACCTGCAGTAGAATGGTAAATCTGCATTTCTGAACTGCAGGAAGTGTTTCTCACCCACCAAGCTGAGTAAGCTCCTTTAGCTTCCATCTCTGCTGCTCATCCTTGCCTTACTGGCACAACCTCCTCGCACAGCTCTATAGATGGGAACTGATTTTTCCTAGTTTTCAGAAAAATACATCCTCATCTATTGCCTGGGACACTGGTAAACTTTGAAGTACGGTGTTTTTCAGGAGGCAGGTGGAAAACAAGGTAAGGACAGATGGCAGAAATTAGCTGGAGAGCAAGGTAAAGATATCACACCAACATCTTTCAAATTACTTGAAAGAATTCAATTTCCTTTTCAGAAGTGCCCTAAGAAGCACTGTTTTTCTCTTTAAAAAATAATAATAGTAATAATACTAACTTAAAGGAACACTGGTAGCTAGTGTCCTGGATCACCTTTAGCAGCAGATGTGTGAAGCCAAGTCTCCAAGAAGGGGTGAAAGCAGCTGAACTAGAGTGAAAGGTTGAGGTAAAGACCTCTGATCCCAGAGGCACTGCTCTGGGCTGGGTGAGGCATGTCTCTGCCACTCAGCTCCAAGCCTATAGCGCTGCATGGAGTTGTTGTGGCCAAAGTACAGGACCCAGCACTTGACCTTGTTGAACCTTATCCCATTCACCTCAGCCCAGCGATACAGCTTGTCTAGATCCCTCCGAAGGGCCTCTCTACCTTCAGGCAGATCAACACCACCTCCCAACTTGGTGTCATCTGCAAACTTACTGAGGATACACTCAATCCCTCCGTCTAGGTCATCAATAAAGATATTAAACAAAATGGGCCCCATACCAACCCCTTGTTGGTGGGGGACACCACTTGTAATGGGTTGCCAGCTGGACTTTGTTCCATTAACCACTACCCCCTGGGCACAACCCTCTAGCCAGTTCCTTACCCAAAGAAGAGCATACCTGTCCAGGCCACAGGCAGCCAGTTTCCCCAGAAGAGACCGTGTCAAAGGCTTTGCTGAAGTCTAGATAGCCTACAACAACAGTCTTTCCCTTGTCTACCACGCTGGTCACCCAGTTGTAGAAGGAGATGAGGTTGCTCAAGCATGACCTGCCTTTCATGAACCCGTGCTGGTTAGGCCTGATCCCCTGGACACCACACACATGCTGTGTGATCTCACTCAAGATGATTTGCTCCATAACTTTCCCTGGTACCAAGGTCAGGCTGACAGGCCTGTAGTTCCCTGGATCTTCCTTAAAGCCCTTCTTGTAGATGGGAGTCACATCAGCAAGCCTCCAGTCCTCTGAGACATCTCCAGATAACCAGGAGCACTGGTAGATGACAGAGAGCGGCTCGACAAACAGCCCTGCCAGCCCCCTCACACCCTAGGATGGAGCCCATCCAGTCCCGTGGACTTGTGACAGTCCAGATGGAGGAGGAGCTCTAAGGCAACCACCTACACCAGAGCCTGAAGCTATTCATGGGGGCTGATGCTTACTGATGGTGTTGCTCTTCCCGCACACCATTGGAACTCAACCTAAAGGTGGAGGTCCGGGCTGCCTCCTGCCTTGGGTGGTTCTCTGCTCAGAGGCAGGCTAACCGTCCCATGGCTGAGCCTTTCAGAACAGTACTCAGGTTTCTTTCCTGTCAGTAACTGAATCCGGCATTACTGATGAAGTTAACAGTAGTTACAGACATGGGGTGAGTTTTGTTGAGCCAGAGTGCCCCACTGCAGAAGATCTCTTGGCTATAATTCAGAGCCCCATCTGCTTTTCTTATGAACCAATGAAGATTAAAATCAGATCAGCAAATTTAACATGTGTTTTAATAACTTCTGTGTCCTGAGGTTTCTGAGGTATTTCTAAAGCCATTTTGCAGGAATAAAGTCTATTTATTTCTCTCTAAGACCCATATTGTCTAAATGAATATAAATCCATATGAAAAAATTACACCTACTACCAAAGCCTTTAAGTTCTTGTCAGCTTTAAATGCAAGAAAATGCCAAGATAACTTCTCTAAAAAAATTAAATACTTTTTTCCTCCTAAATAGAAAAATTATGAGTGAACAAGAAACCAGTTTAATTTGTACACCTTAGAGTAATTGATTCAGGAAACAATTTATCTCTGCCAGTTTTTCCTCCAAAAGGCTTGTAGAAGGAAATACTTTCTTTCCAGAAAGCACTCTAAAAACAAAAAGCAATATATATTTTCATAACATGTTTCAAACGATGTAAGCAGACATAGCAGTGATGTGGGTGGCCATAACAAATTAATTACACATGATAAGGAGAGTGCTTTTGAAGCAAGATGATAGCAAAGACACCAGCTGTGCCTACACACTTTTTAAATGTCTGAAGGTTTTTACTTTATATTTGGCCTCCCAAAATAAAGCTCTATGATGGGTACCTGAGTCTATATCTTCATCAGTGTCAGCTGAAACATGTGACTGGGCAGCTCAGACAGCCTTTCACTGTACTGCCTCTGCTTATGTGTGGTTTACACCTTATTTGAGACATTGGATAGTATTATACAAGGTCCTCTGTCACTGTTGTGACTTTTATTTTTCTGGTTATTCTGTTTCTTGACAAAAATCTTGTAGGATCAGTACATGGGAGAAGCAAAGCAAAGGATCCTGTTGTCTTTTTGCCTCACTTAGGGGAGCTCAGGGAGAGTCAGAACTGCTCTGTGAAGGAATTATCAATAATTGTACAATCCTATATCTATCTCAGATGGAAACATCATTGTTGGCACCTGAGCCACTGCCACAAAGGTCATTCAAAACTGGTTTTGGATTATCCCATCAGTGTCACCAGAAAAAGAGGAAGGACACTACTACGGTGATGCCAACAGAAATAATTTTGGAAAATCCAACAACACTTGTGGGCCTAAAAGACAAAAACCTTAGGTAGCATTGCTTTTCAACCTATTTTTCACAGTGCTGCACTGCCATCTGTGTTTGATTTATGCCCGACAGAACATATTATTCATCTGATAAATGTATTCGGTTGTGCTCATGGAAGTCAGCTCACATGGCACATGTTGTTCCCTGCAGGGCAGCACACCACAGGCCGGACAGACCAGCTCACTCTGCCTGGCCAGGCCCTGCAGTAGGAGAAGGGCCTAATCCAGAGCTGAAGAGCCACGTCACCGGCTGACACTGAAATGTTTTACAACTCTCAGAAGTTATCACAGTCTCAGAAGCTGCCTTGCTCTGTAAAATGCCTATTCCTGTCCCACTGTCTTCTGAAGAGACTGTGCTGATACACTTGGCAGGTTACAATATAACTCCTTTGACATACAGCCATAAACACTGTGCCCACATCCTCATTTTAAAGATCAAGTACATTGGGTCCTTAATTACAAATATATGGACAAGATGTAGTATTTGCAATGAGTATTACAGTAAAGAATATAAAATGTAAAATGCCTCCCTTAGGAAAGGAGGGCGTACAAAGGATAATGTGTTACTTCTCAGGACTCAGACATGGAAGGAGCATACAGCAAACAGCTCCAAAACCGGCAGGCTGTTCTCTTGTCTTCAATACAGCAATATCTTAAATTAAAATGACTGCTGAAACGGCAGATAGACGATCAGCGATGCTGATGGCACTGCCAGAGAATAGAAGTATCCAGTAAAAAAATATTTAGGTCTAGCTTGCAACAGATACAGACTGCCTTCCATATTTTGGGGCTTTTATTTCCATTTCACTCACTACAGATCAGTCCAGGAGCTGTCATAAGTGGAGAAACATTTGCTAACAGCTGTGGCTGCCAAAAACTGAACAAACTCCTGGAAGTCTTACAAAAGCCATCACCTCAGACAGAGGGAGTAATTACTGACAGCCCTGAGACAAAGGCCTGGATGTGGTTGGTAACAGGTCTACAAGAGTGTGTGGAACATTATAGAAGGTTTGTCTGCTACTCCCCATCCTTTCCTTTAGACGAATAAGGAATTCCTCATGTGTATAAAGCCATAATCTTCTACAAATGCCCTTCAAAAACCACTGCAGTTATATAATTTCCTTTTCGAGCTATCTTTTTTTACTCCCTTTAAAAGTGAATATTTAGAAACCAAATTAGGAAGATAAATACAGCTTTTGCCTTGCAGGAAACACATTCTTTTCTGTTATAAATGGTGCAAGTTGGCAGGGCTTTTACCCAGCAAGGGCTGCCAGTTCTGTAAGAACTCGCTTTTCCCTTCAGTCCGTGTGGCTCTTTCCCAGTTATTATTACAGCATATGTTTTTAAAAATATTTTTAGCTCAAACAGGCAGGCAATGAATGAAAATTAACAAGTTCTATCTTGTGCTGTACCAGATGTCCCTCTTAATTCATGGAAGTGCCATTTTTTGCCTTTTCTGGGGTAAACATATGTCCGTGGCTTGGGCATTTATCAAATAATATTTTCAAGGGGAAGAAGTGAAGAAAAGAGCTAGTCCTGCAGGACACTGCTCTCACTGGGTTTGTATGTTAGTTTGGCATCTGGGTTGTGCTGGTTAGACAAGCCTGACCGTTTTCCCTCTTTCTAGGGCTGGTTTCTTAGCTCCTTGCAAGACAGTCCATTCCGAGAATGTAGTGTTGGTAGGAGATGCAGGTAGTTCAGGAAAAAGTTGGTGATGGACACCCTCCTCTTTCCAAAATGTCATTTATATAAACTGATTTGTGACCCAAGCACGCTGACTCAGGTTTTCTCATGTTGGAGCCTGGACATGGTGCATTCACAATCCCTCACCTGTAGCCTAGCTCCTAAAAATCTCTGCTGGGCTTCCCAGAAGGATGTAATCCAGAGTTTTGGTGGTGCCTTGCTGGCATTTTCCTAATGCTTGAACCACAGCGTCATTCTTGAACCTCTGCATTTCAATAAAAGCATAAAGCAAAGACTTTAGTAATCTGATGTGAACAGTCAGGAACAATCCCTGTGATCAGATCTTGCTGGGTTAATAGATCATGAATAAGACTGTTCATCCGGTGTTCAAGTAGGGTAGGAAGAATTCCTGGAAGAGGTTGATGATCTATACAAGCCCCATTTTTCACCTGATATCACAGTTTCCTGAAGATATAATGTCTTTGATATGACTTTGATATGTCTTTGATACATCTTATAAGTTCTCATCCTTAAAAAAGGTTTATGTGAGATCATGTCACCTAAGCAACTCTTCTTACAGACCATGGATGAAGGCTGCACAGTTTATTCTTGGCCTCTCCTGGAGACTGGGGCACGCTGAGAGCATTTTGTCTTTATGCCTATCATTGTGCAGTCCAGAAGAAGAGTCTTGGGTAACAGTGGACCTGAGACTGTGCCTCAGCTTCCCATCCAAAACCAGCATACCTTATATGAACTGCTCACATCAGCTGCACATGCAGAACTCAAGCTGGGGATGTAATCAGAGATGGATTTCTCACAAGACATTCCTTATTTCCGGTGCCGTGGTTAAAGTAATGAGCAGTTGTTCCTGTGGTATTTTAGCCGTTACACATTTGGTCCTGCCCAGAAAAGAGAATTGCAGAGAAGAGCACATTTCAAATAATAAATTTAAACTGTTTGAAACTTGAGAAAAAGGTGAATTAAAATAGAGCCAAGGATTCAGGTTAGATCTTGTTAATCCAAACCAGGATATCCATCCCTGACAAAAATGTTGGCCATTTTTTTGGTGCCGTGTCTGTTTTCTCCCTGCCCCAGAGACTTCTTGGAAGTCTCTGTGCTCTGGCACTGCAATTAGAGACGTATAATTGATGCACTGCAGACTGGAAAAATCTTATCACACTGTATTATTTATTCCACCACCGGGGACCTATCACCACTGTGAAATCTATTTATTCAAGTTTGAAAGAGACTTGAATAAACCACCTGGTGATCCTGTCTGGGACTGTTGACAGTCTGATCCAGTTTGTCACAGATCCTTGGAAATGGCATTGACAGAGTGAAGGGATCTGTTTCACCAGTGCATACTTTGGAGCGAGGCTTTGCGCTGACAAGAGCTGTGCTGTGTAGTGGAGGATCACCCAGACTGTGGCTCTGCTCAGAGCCAGCAGCTCATGCCCATTCTTCTGCCTGTTGCTGTTCACAATTCCTTACCACACTCATCTCAAAGCCAGCCTGAACCTACAAATTCTGTTCTGCCCCATGGTTTGTGTGAACATGTCAGCCACTGCCCCATCTCTGCAACACCAGGCTGCATCCAAAAATTGCTGAGGGAGAGCACATGAAGCCATTTGGGTACATGTAGCACCAAGCCAACCATGCTTTAGGATGCCTCATCTGTAACTTAAACCCAACCTTCCCTTGCTAATCACCCAGCAGACACTCAGAGGGGCTTTTGCTAGCATTGAGCAGAGCACTAGTGACAATCCTTGAAGCAGGAGACCTAGTCATACCAACAGCATCACGGTGAGTGTTTTTTCCCAGCAGGCATTTTTGGTGTGCTGAGGGCATGTGGGCCACCCTTTGTAAGAGCCCAGAATACATCCAGTCCCAGGAAAGCTACAGCTTTATGTCTCCCATGGTCTGCACTTTTTAGGACATCCATCTGTGATGTTGGTGGCTTCCCTAACCTCTTAGGTTATAAGGACAAAAATGCATGGAGGCTGGAAGGAGACTTTTAAGGCTGCAAGAAGTCCAGTGATGTGCCAGGAGAGGCACTTCAGGGCTGCTGCAGCATGTCACCCTCAGGAGGCCTCCCCAGACTGCCCAAAGGGGTGTTAGACATCAGCAGAGAGTTAGGACTCAACTGTGGAAACCACTACAAGCTCTCAGATCACACTGAAAAGAAAATGCCAGTGTCAAACAAGGCAAAAGGAATTTCTGATGGAAGTTAAACCTAGGAGAGATCCACAACTCTCTCAAACCCACCCACTTCAGATGAGGGTAGAAACTACGTAACACAGCTGGATCTGCCCCACTTTCTTCCTCCAGCAGCTAGTGATAGGGAACCAGCATAACAGTACAAACTGTGCACAGCTTGTATGTGCCCAGACCAGACGGTTCACTGCTACCATCCACACAGTTCAGTGGAACCAGCTTGCAGGAAAAGAATATGTTTAACCATAGAGAAAGTTTTCCTCATAGACTGTGAGCGTGAGCCCTTTCTGGATGCATAAGCCTGGAAACCCCATGAATCTGCTTTTGCCTGGATAGCTCATTTCTGTGGGATTTGCCTAAATTCCAGCTGCTGACCAAAAGTCCTGCAGAAGTACAGAGCAGATCACATAAGCCTTCCATGAAAATACCTCACTTGCTTCTGTGGGTTTGCAGTGGTCAGCACAAGAGGTGAGAAAAGGCTTCAAAGACATAATATGAAAAGCAACTGCACAGCTCATTGGCTCTTCAACTTCCATCCATGCTCCCAGGGGATGACACTCACAAATCCCATCTGAAAGGGAAGTCTGTATTCTCCCTGCAGCCATGCTGAGCTCTGAGAGCTCTGCCCAGACCTTGAACATGGCTGATAGAGAAGTAAGCCAATGAATGGCACAGTGCCAGGCATTGTGCTTTGGTACTGGAGAGAGAAGCGTTCACTTCTGTGTGTCTGCAGGAGCAGCAGCAGTGCCAGCCAGATGGAGAGAGCTGGTGGCCCCACAGAGCAGGGCAAGGAGCACACTAGGAATGAAGGAAATGGAAAGTTGTGATGGAGCCAGGAGTTTTGTGACAGTCATGTATCGTGGTGGCATGGAGCTGAGTGACCTTCATCCTGCCATCAGTGGAATGGCTCTGCCAATATGGGCTCAGTGGAGATGACTTGTGAAAAACCAGGTGCAGATTATCTCTGTCTAGTATAAAGGAGTTAGCACTGTTACTGAATGATTTCTAAATAAAGGAACGGTTAATGCTTAATCGCAGATACAACCCTGTCTCAGTCAGAGCAGGCTTTAGGAAAAAAAAAATGGTTTCACTTTGTTGCCCCTTGAAGTGGTGTCTTGCAGCTTTACATAATAATCTCACTAATAACCTACTTTCCCAGTGTCAATACAGGTAAGATAGTAGTAACGGTCACCTTCTGCATAGAGCAGTGTTTTTCCTTGTGGAGAAGGTGGCAGCAGCTTTTACCTATCAGTTCCTGAATTTCAGATGATGTCTAATTATCTGACATACACAGATCCATGTTCTTCCCTTCAACTTAAACTGCTGATGATCAGACAGAGGCAGATGCTGGTCTCAGAGAACCGTGTCAGCAGGGGAAAGGCAATTACGGTGACACTTGAGCTTATGTAGAAAAGCCTGGGAGGGTGAAGCTGGGTTCTTTATTCTTTTTTGGCATTCTTACAATGCACGCTGGCCCCACAGCTAAACACAGAACCCAACCTTGTAGTCTTTTTCTCATCTCCATATCAGTAGCATCTGTTCTCACTGTGAAGCACTCTTGGTGTTCTATTCCAATAAAAAACAAAAGCTATTTTGATATCCTATTATTTTAGATTCTCCTCACATATTTGGACAAGCATATTTCACTATTTGGAGACCAGAAATGGAGAATCAGTACCCCTATTTCTTTTTAATTCCAAATCCAAAATTTCGGCCTGCAGACAGTGACTTTGTGGGTCAGATTTTCTTTGCTGAAGGCACAGAGGAACACAATGCACAACAAAGCTTCTGCAGATGGGATTCTGATCAGAAGCTTGAACAAAGAAGAGCAGAGGCTAACCTTCATCATTAATTTGGACCAAAAAATATGTGTAGCATCAAACCACCAGAGCTGTGATGGACAGGAACCAGGTGGACTCTATTAGAAAGCAAAGAAGGGAATGTTTTCTAATAGCTGCCAAGAAACACGCTTGTTTCAGCTTTTGCATGAAATGATAGATGGGTTCTTTAAAGCCCAAATCTCTGCTTTTATTCCTCCTTGCTTTGGGACATGGGTGCAGTGGATATTCATTACTCATACTGGAAACATTTGCCACAGGAAGCTCCTGGAACGGAGTTTGGAAAGCCATGAAAGCCCTAACGGCAGCTGAAAATATCAGTGCTGTCCCAGCACTTGCTGAATCAAATTATTGAATGCCAAGATAAATTAATGTTTGTCTTTGAGTCATTCTCAGCTCTAAAGAGCTCAAGGTTTTCAAACTGCTTTCCTACCAAGAAAGTCTTATCTTCTTGAAAAAGAAACCTGATTCTGGTGGCAGCATCTTCAAAAGTCTGGAATGGCATTTAGAGAAACTTGTTTAACTTTCCAGTATTCATTTCCATTCTGCCTTGCCTAGTGAAATAACTGAAATATTTGCATTTTTTTCAAACAGGAGTCATAAAGCATAGGATAAGGAGCATATTCTGCAAGCCTATCTAGATAATTAATATTCACCAAAGCAGGGCTCAAGGGCTAATCTGCAAAGTGTATTTGATGATCCTGAATATCTGGCTTTAGAATCCAAGATTTCATTGAAATTGAATTAAAATTCCTGTGGTTAGAATTTCAAAATAAGTGAGGTAAATGCAGCAAAAGTATAAAGCCAGGAGACACATCCCTACCTTCCAAACCTGTGAACTAAAATAATCATGAGCTGAATGGAGGAGAAAATGAGGAAGAGCTTCATTTGATGGTCTTCATTCCTGGCAGCCCTGAGAACTGTCCTGTGCTGTCTCTGGTAGGTCTTTGCATGTCCATGGGGGCTAGCAATGACTTTTTGGGGACCAGCACAGCTCCACACTCCTCTCCATGGACTGCTAAACAGCAAGTAACAGAGGAGAGTGGCCAGGCATAGGTCAGTGCTGAGAGTGGCCAAGCACAGGTCACTGCTGACACCTCCCCAGAATTCGGTGAGGGAACTTCTGAGGTTCAGTAGGGGCAAGTTCTACACCTGGGGAGGAATGGCAGCAGCAATACAAGTTAGGGGTCAACCTGCTGGAGAGGAGCTCTGCAGATAACGACCTGAGGGTCCTGGTGGTAACAGGCTGCCCATGAGACAGCAGTGTGCCCTTGTGCTCAGGAAGGCCAATGGCATTCTGGGACACATTTGGAAGAGTGTGGCCAGCAGGTCCAGGGATGTGATCCTCCTCCTCTACTCTGCCCTGGTGAGGACACATCTGGAGTACTTGCACAGGTCTGGGCTCCACAGTTCGAGAAAAATGGGAAACTGCTGGAGAGGGTCCAGCAGAGTTCACAGAGATAATGAGGAGCCTGCAGCATCTCCTGTACAGGAAAGTGATGAGAGACCTGGGGCTGTTCAGCCTAGAGAAGAGAAGAGTCTGAGGGGGTGTTGTCACTCTTTATAAATATATCTAGCAAGCAGATATCAGGCAGATGGGCCCAGACTCTTGTTGGTAGTGCCCAGCAACAGCACAAGGGGCAATGGGCACAAACTGGAACACAGGAAGTTCCATACGAACATTAGGAAGACGTTCTTTACTGTGAGGGTGACAGAGCACTGGAACAGACTGCCCAGAGAGGTTGTGAAGTCTCCTTCTACGGAGAAATTCAGGACTCAACAGGATGCTTTGCTATGCAATGGTCCAAATGCTAAGCAGGGTGCTTCACCTTGAGCAACTTCATTATGAGCCAGTCCATTGCCCTGTGGGACTGATGCATTCAGTGATGGTATTGCAGCTGTATTCTGGGGAAGTGCTTCTCCAGGCCAGGATGCTACCTGCTCTCAGGAGGGCTGTGTGTGCACGTGTGCAGGCCTATATATGTGTGCATTTGCATAACTTCACTCTGCAGCTGTTGCAATTCTACTGGATACTAGTGGGTGGTTGAAAACATAATAAAGGATATTATTATATATATATAATTTGATACATTTAGTCTGAAATAAGCCCCCAGTAAATTTATATTTATTTGGCAGAGAAGATATAAAATTTGGTTTGGCAGTTGATTTAGCAAAACACTGGAAACTCAAGGGAAAAAATACTGCCTAGTTGAGTGGGTTGAACTAATGCTGAGAAATGGGTCTCTGTGAATCTGAATTCAACCCAGTTTTTCAGAGCTACTTATCCAGTCTACTTCCACCATTGGCCAATTGACAGAAATCCAATATTTTTCTTTTAGTGAATGAAAAGCATAGTCAGAAACAGCCACTGGGTCAGAATCATATGCGAAAGCTCCTTTTGTGCTTTTGTTTCCTAATTGCTCTTGGAAGGATTTTTCAGACTGGGCTGACGCAGTTGTGTGTGTGAATTTCCTGGCAAATGAGGAAGGTGACTGTGTCCAAAAGACATTTTAGAGTGTGAATTCACAGCTTTTCCATGTCTAATCAGGGAACGTAAACCATTAGCCACATGCTCTCCATTTCCATCACATTTTTTCACACTTAAACAGAAACACGCCAAAGAAAAGGTGCTACATTTTTTAATGCCCCCAAATAGGAACCATGGGAGTCCGTTAAATGCTGTGGCCATTTCCAGCATACAAATCAATTTTCCTTGTGGTGGTGAAGTGGTGAATAATGCCTGGTTTGTTTAAAGGAGCATGACTGATTTTGGATGAAGTATCCTGTCACTTTGGCATTTTCAGTTTTATTTATTACGCACAACAGTATAAAACCTGGTACTGGTCTCAGTGCCAGGCTTACGAGTGGGACAGCTGAAAGGACTACATAACTCCTGGTGCAGCAGAGAAACTCTCCTTCTGCAAGACTTTTGCTGGACTCTTGAGAAATTATTTTGAATAACATGGCAGAGAAGGATTTCATCAGTTGGCATCTGCTGGCTTTATTTTTTCTTCCATTTTGCCTGTGTCAAGATGAATACATGGAGGTGAGCAGAAGATCTTATAAACCAGTGGCCAAAGTATTGCAAAGTCACCACCAGACTGGCCACAAAGGTTCCAGAAGCAGGGAAATTTTGAAACAGCGGAGTCAACTTATAGAGTGGACTGTTGCTAATAGCTCTTCTACAGACCAAAATGTTCTGAGACCAGAGGTAGATGATGTAGAACTGACTACCTCAGATAGAGTCCAGGTACTCTGAATTAATCTTCTAAAGATAACTTTACAGCTAATGAGATATTTTATTTTTTTTTTCTAAGATTACTAATAATATATTTATGAAATGAATTTTATTACAGCTGTATAATGGTCTGTATTCTGCTGGGTTGCTTAATACATTTTTTAAATGAGCTGGGAGAGTCGACAGCATGTTTGGGGATGATCGTAATGACACAGATAGAAGCCCTCTTTGGCTGAAACTTTGATATGTTGAAATCGTATGACAGAAAAAGCCTCTTAACCATTTCAAGTTGTTACTTGCTTAATATATTAAAGTTTCAGAATCAATCAACTGACTTGGCTTTGGAGGAAAATTAAAGAATTTCTAGAGATATTTGCAAAGATTCAATTAGCAGAGAATGAGTTTACTTGAAAACCATGTATATCATATATTGAGACAAACATAATGAAATTCTGAGTAGTCAGAATTATAGTTCTGAAGGAATGCTTGAAAAAAACCCACAGGTACTTGTTCTGAGATCTGAGTAGCTTTAGTAATTATATATAACAAGTTTTGTTATTTAGTTCTGATGGGAAAAAGATTTGGATTTGAATGAAACTTTTAAAATCAACCGCAGCATCTGCTTTTTAAACCGGGGGTATTTTATGCCTTTTACACAGCAATTTGGATATTATAGTCATCAACCCACAGCAAACTGAACAGTTTGATTATACATAAGTACTGCAATCTACATTTAAAAGAAAAATCTGAAGAGCAGAAGCTTTTTATAGCACAACAAAATACTACTCAAAAAAAATTCTGTTGATTGGTATTTTTTAGAAATAAGAACAATGTGAGTGTTTTGTTCTTATTACTGATACAAATGTTTGGTCCAGTACAGTTCACTTTTTGTCATTTGTGATTTAAAATTCTTTTAGATCAAACCATGATATTTTGAATTCCAAAAATTGTGGACATACAGACAAGTGTTGAATAACAACTTACTCTGCAATCTGCTTCATGATAAGCAGACAGGAGATCTGATTTTAACCCCATTTTAGGCTTAAATGACTGAAACACATCAGAGTATGGGCACTATATGCCTTGTCTTTAAATTTTGTAGCTGCATTTCATATTTCCTGCACAGGAATTTTATGTTCTTGTAGTTCAATTGGCAAGATAGATTGTTGGTATGTTGAATGACATTTGCAGCATACAAATAATCAGTCGGGTATGCTGTACAATGCGTCAGTTAGCATGTGTGTGTGTTTGTCTTAAGTGCACAGAGAATTGTGCAGTTGCATACTTTAGACCCTATGTTGCTGGTAGTTAAAGACAGCTGCTAACAAAATATCAGATAATGCAAGATTTAATGCAATATAATGATTTTTTTTTAAGGTAAAATTCTCCATTTCAATAGATTCTACTGCTTCTGGGTGCATGTGTCTCTCTTACCAGAGTTTAGTACCTGTATGAAGTTGTCTGCTGCTAGAAGAAACTGTGACATTAAAATTGAGCCCAGCAAGTCTGAGCACAACTGATGGCAGTCATTTACTTGCCAGTCTCCTCTCTAGGAAGCAATCTTTGCTGGAGAAATGATGCAATTTTTGGCTTACTGAAATGAAATGGAGCACTAGCAGATGTGTGACAGGGCTAATCCATCATGGAGTGTCTGATG
Source organism: Phasianus colchicus (assembly GCF_987193195.1). Lineage (NCBI taxonomy): Eukaryota > Metazoa > Chordata > Aves > Galliformes > Phasianidae > Phasianus > Phasianus colchicus. The sequence goes on from NC_143476.1 coordinate 81,550,626, forward strand.
CAATAGGTATTTTCAATCTCGAGACTCCAGGGGTTTCCAGGCAGAGGAGGAAAAAAGGTGGAAAGGACATATTCTAACTTATGTCAAACCTCTCCCTTCCCCATGAGCTGTTTGGCAGCTGCTGGAAACAACCAATCAGTGAAGTCAAAGGTTTCACTCCTAAGTCCCTACTTTCTTGATTATCTTAGCTGTGGCTGGAGAACTCTTGCTAAAGTACAGTAAAGATCTCATTCCATGTTGTGGCACTGAAACAATAGCATTTGATTATGAAGCCAGTTTCTGTACTTCCAGTAATTTATGAAAAATATAATACGCTTTTCTGAAACACGAGAACTCAATGAATGGAGAGACATTTCTCATTTTTGAGACTGCTCCCTGAAAACCTTCAGGTACTACACAAGATACTGGTGTTTTGCCTCAAATGCTGGTGTTTTTCTTATATCATTGCTAGAGAAGTAGCACAGAGAACTCTGGTGCCCACACAGACATGCTATTATGCATTCGGAACAGGAGCCAAGAGCAGTGGGTGTACATTACTTGTCTTCTGTGCTATCTTAGATAGCATAACAGAAACCCATAAAATTAATCAGGAAGTAAAAAGAACTAAATCTCCAATTATGATCAGTTCATAAGTTTAAATTAAGGGAATTTTATAAACCATCTGCTGCCTAAAACTGCCTCCTAAATACAAAATTGTAGGAAAATCAACAAATATCCCCGCTATCACTGTTTCCAGTTTTCTATCTGTATTAGGTTAGTGATGTAGCAGATACATTTCAAAAGCCCCTCAATCACATTTATGTTCTGAAAGCAATGCCAAAGATTCATTGTGCTATAAAATTTATGTGGATATGGCTGCATAGGACACCTTTGGCAAGTAAGCTGTAATTAATCTCTATGTCCCATTTGAGTGTACTTTTACATTAGGCACAGGCTTTTATTTTAACTGTAGCTTTCATTTAGTTCTCTGATTTCAGAGATTTAAAAAGTATCCTCAAAATTCATTGTTCTTGGCAGTTGATTGTGAACATTTTTTTCCTCCTAGTCAAAGAATTAGTAAAGTTAATAAATCAGTACTTCTTTATGGCTTGCATAAGTATTTATTTATAATTCAGTGGGACTGCTCTAGTATAACCAGATTAGCAGGACTTGTCTTCCTGCACATGTAATAACCTGTTGAGTTTTTGGAGAGATTATGTCAAAATAGGCTTTGGCTACAACCAACACTACTGTCTATTTTACAATAACACTGCTGGTAATCTAATACCATTTGGTCAGGATTTCAGTGCATCGTACAACATAACAAATCTTATCGGTGCAGAGAGACTCACATGCCTGAAATAAGGCTTTCTGACATGTATTTCATTTGGGGGAGCTCGTGGTTTCACATAGCAATAAGACACAGTTGTAACTATTTGGATATTTCTAGGCTGATCACACTTATTTGCACTTGGCAGATGTCTATATGGTTGGCTTTTTCATTTAACTTGAATATCAAGCACTATCAAAGAAAAAGCTGGAGATTTTGCTGTCAGCCAAACACTTTATTCTGATGGTGCAAAATGTTTGCACAGTTCCCATCCTCTCAACTACCCTTTGAGGACTGAAAATGAGCTGAAAGCAGTCACTTCTCTCATATTCAGAAATGTTTGATCAGTGTGCCTGGTGATTATCTGTTCTATACTTCATAAAAGCTAGGAGAGATGCAGACTCCAGGAACAGACAGTTGAACAGGTAGAACTCATTTTTCTTATACTGCATAGACTTTGCCCAGAATAAAAGTGAAAAAACAAAGTGTTGATCAACATTATATAAATCCAAAGCCCTTTTGTGCACTGCAATTAACATTTCTATTAGTCTGTGAATAATGAGTGTATTTATTTGCTGAACTGTCAGATTAGCCTTTATTGCCATGAGAGCTCCACTGTCAGTGGTTCCAGCTGTGGAGGGCACATGTCTGCAGCAAGCAATATTTTGGTGGCATGAAAGGTATTTTCTGTATCAGTGACATAAATTTTAAAGCCTCTTGAAATCAATGAATTTTGAGGGGATGAATTCAAAACATGGGCATAAAACTTCAGTATTTCAAATCCAGCTGGTGACATCAAGGGCAGAAATACAGCATATCTGTATGATCATTTAGCAATTCTCATCTCACCAGAGGCTAATTTGCTGTTAAACCAATAGATCCACATTAAGCAAGTCATTAGATGATGATAAAGAGGAATGGAAAGAAAGTAAAGGAAGTGAAAAGGAAGACAAATAATAGAACACTGAGAGAAAAGGTGCATTTGGAATTACTGCCCTCTAGAATTTACAAACCGCCCATTTGTGACTCTGGATAGTAGCAAAGAATCATTAAGAAAAAGCAACAAAACAGGAAGAATGAAGATGTAGAGAAATAAAATAAAATCCAGGACATCTGCCTCAGCTGAGCCATCAGAAGCTTTGAGACCTCTAAATCACTACAGTGAAAACTAGCCAGGACTGAATGAGACTCCATAGAAATAAATACAATGGGGCACAATTGAAGAGCACTGAAATAAAGCTATTATCAAACCACTATTACAGAAACTGAGCTGCATATATTTAACTTATTATTCATATTGCTGTATTACTTTTATCATACAAACTGGTTAGAGATAACATCCACAACTGCTAATAGTCAAGTGCCATTAATACCAGGTGTTGTGGTCAGTTCAAATTTTTTGTCTCATAGCTTGGTAATTCTTTTGGTTCCCCAACCAACTTAAATACCTGGTAAATACACAAGTCTGAGGGCTTTAAGAGTTGTGTATTTTTAACATCTTTCCAGAAGTCTGACCCAATTTCCTCAATGCTTAGTGGAGGATCATAGCTGATGGCCAACCTTTTTTCCTACCACTTGTTGCCTATAGTCCTGACTGTCAATAAAGGTCAGCTGAAATATGGGATCAGCAAAAAGTAGTATTGCTGTCTAACTGGGATATTAATCTAGTTTTCATTACTTGGTATTATTTTATTTTCAAAACCCCCATTATTTGACATAACTTTTTTTTCCCTCTTAAATCTTTTGAAAATAACATTTTTGGAGAGAACCCAAATATAGCAGATTTCAGTCCAGATAAGCATTTTGAAAAATCAGCATATATGCAGAGTCTACATAATGAAGAGCCTGTGTCTGACATGCACATGATCAATTTACTCCATGAATGAGTTATTTAAAACTTACTTTTGTGCCCTTAGCCCCCCCAGACTGGACCGCAGAATCCAGACTGTAGCTCCTGCTGCCGTGGTGACTTTGGAGTTCGACTCTACCAAGGGCCCCCAGGACCTCCTGGACCCCCTGGGATGCCGGGTAAAGATGTACTTTAATTGATTTTTGAGCAGTCTAATTTTAGGCTCTAAATTTCAGGGTAGTCTGTAAAGTACTACAGAATGATCCAAATCAGGATCAGAGGATGGATTTAGAAACAAACTTTTCTAAAATTTCCTGGGGGGACGGAGGTTTTCAATTAGACTTAAAAGATTTTTCTAGTGAAAAAACATTTGATAATAAAATTCAGCTTTCACAAATTCATGTTGAAAGCAATGTCACTGCATTTTTAGGCCAAATTATTCTTTCTCCTTAAAGCAGCATGAAGCTTCCATTAAAGCTGGAACAACTTATTTCCTGGAGTTGATTATTGCTTTCACTCTGAATATCCTGTAATGCTATTTTGTGCTATATTCAGGAGATGTTTTCATCGGGCATACTGCTAGCCAAATTTCTACAGAGACACACATATCCCTATCTTTCACTGAAATTTCTTCATTTCTTTCTTGTTTTATTTTTCCTTAATAAAAAGTATTTTTTAAAGGCAAAATATGCACACAAAGAAATAAATAAGACTAAATAAGAATTTATAGTTTCACCTAGAAAAAAAGAAGGGCCCATTGTAAGGAAAAAGATAGCTGTATGTTGGTCGATGTTCGTTACAGAAGCTACTGGGGGGTAGGGATTTGAAAATTACCATCCCTAAAGCAGATAGATAATATTAATGAAACTAATGGTGAAACTTCTTATGCGTTTTGTACCAGTTTAAAGCGGACTTCTTAGAAGCAGCACACGATTTTGTATTATACCCACACTTTCAAGGCTGCCAGCTGAAATACTGAGATACAGCCTACTCCACCTTTGCCTTTTCCTCATATGAACGTGTAACTCAGACACACTCCCTTACTACCAAAGGATGCTAGAATTGTATGGCCCATGGCATCCCTCTGCAGTTTGAAATTTTTCTATTTCCTTCAACTGCTGCATTTTCTATCACTGCACACTTGAGGTGAAGGGCAACAGCTGTTTTTCTCTTGATTGAATCAAGTATGGTTTGTATACTTCTGTTCTGAGCTGTAGTTCTCTTGTTACACAAAGGATCAATTCTTGTAATTTGTAGGAGTTATTGATTTCCTAAACAAAAATTGCTTCTATTCTTCTGTCATTCAGACATTTTATTTGAAGACATTTTCCTAATACAAAAACTTTGAAGAATCACTTACTCAGATTTGCTTGCAGACAACACCATTTTTGAAAATTCATAACTAAAGTGACTAATTAGAAAACAAGCAGAGAGACAAAAAATATAATTTAAATTCAGGTAGATCATTGATGACACTAATTAATCCTCCGAGTAATTAACTGAAAGATCAAGTTCTTGCTTTAGGCAGGCATAATAATTACTCTGTTATCTTGACCAATTTTAAAAATTTGTCAGATGCATAGATGCTTGGTCAGTAATTTCTTCAGTAAACAAGAGGAATTAATACAGCAGATGCAGAAATGCATTTGTTGTAATGACCACCATTATAAGAAGTCCTCTCAGAAAAGCTTCACTGTAACATTGTCTTCAAGCCTAGGAACAAGCAACCAACCTGTTAAAGCCAACTAGCACATCAAGAACACAGCCCCTCCCAATTTTTGGCACAGATGGGCCAGTTTTTAGCTAGTTTAAAGTTACACATTATAAGTTACCTTACATTTTAAAGTTTTAAAGACAGCAAAAGGTATTTCAAAATTATCCTATCCTGGTCACCTTGTATTAATAGGAAATATTTTTACAAGAAAATAAAAATAAGACTGAAAATGCAGACTACCTGATACGTGTCAGCCAACAGTGGCCTTCACTTTACTCAAGTCTCATATCCTCTGAGGTCTCCTCCTTGGACATCTTCTGTGCAAGGCAATTGACCTGAGACATCTGCAGTTAATAGAGCAATAACAAGATAACATTGTGGTTAACTCTTAAACATCAGTGTACATCCTTCTGGAAAATGCTCATCTTTATTCAATGGTACTGAAAAGTGCATGTGTTGCAAACTGCTAAAAAAGGACTCTGATACAGCATCTGTTATAATGCATGAAATGACTGAAGTTATACAGGAAGGTCCATTTCTTTTAAGGAAATCATGGAAACAATGGCAATAATGGAGCAACTGGCCAGGAAGGAGCCAAGGGTGAGAAAGGAGACAAAGGAGATATGGGACCAAGGGGAGAGCGCGGCCATCATGGACCCAAAGGCGAGAAGGGTTACCCTGGGATCCCTCCAGAGCTACAGGTACAAAACATCTGCCTCACATTTGCTGCAGCAGAGATTAGTATAGGATACCTAAGAAGGAGATCCACCTCTAAAAGAACACAATGAAAGGCAGACGTAGCATTTGTCATGATTGACAGATATGCTCCAACAGATCTTCCTGGAAAAGAAAGTCAGCAAAGTTTAGCCATTTTAGACTAAGGATCCATCAAAGTAACAGCAGGAAATATGGCTCCCTTTTACAACAGAAGGCCAGTATCTGGGTGATTAAAGGTGAATAACAAGGACGAATATTTTTCTATTAAGCCCCATTACATTACATAGATCTGTGTTTCCTAGAGAAAAGAGCAAAAGAGTTACTTAGACTCATGCTCCTTAAGCCAGTTAGGCCTTGTGAGACTCACAAATCATCCAAATATTGGGTCAAAAACTTTGAACTCGGAACAGAGCCCTCTTGTTTTGAAAAATACCATTCAGCAGAATGGTATTCATCACAGCATTCATCTGTGTTTTCCAGTGGTTCAGTATCCTAAGTATGCTGAGAAATACGTAGGCTCTGTTAGGTATGAGCCACCCAAAATCCAGGGAAGCATTAAAAACTGAGTTCAAGTTTGAGCTGATAAGCACTGCTGAAGGAGAGACATCACAGAATCACAGAATTGCCAGGGTTGGAAGGGACCTCAAGGATCATGAATCTCCTACCCCCCTGCCACATGCAGGGTCACCAACCTTCCCACCTAATGCTAGACCAGGCTGCCCAGGGCCCCATCCAATCTGGCCTTGAACACCTCTAGGGACGGGGCATCCACAGCCTCTCTGGGCAGCCTGTTCCAGCACCTCACCACTCTCTCTGTAAAGAATTTCCCCCGACGTCCAACCTAAATCTCCCTTCCCTCAACTAAAAACCATTTCCCCTTGTCCTGCTGTCACTCACTCTTTCAAAGAGTTGACTCCCCTCCTGTTTGTAGGCTCCCTTTAGGTACTGAAAGGCTGCAATGAGGTCACCCCAGCCTTCTTTTCTCCAGGCTGAACAAGTCCAGCTCCTTCAGCCTGTCCTCATAGGGGAGGTGCTCCAGTCCCCTGATCATCTTTGTGGCCCTCCTCTGGACCCCCTCCAACAGCTCCCTGTCTTTCTTGTACTGGGGGCTCCAGACCTGGACGCAGTACTCCAGATGGGGCCTCACAAGAGCGGAGTAGAGGGGAACAATCACCTCCCTGTCCCTGCTGGCCACCCCTCTTTTGATGGAGCCCAGGATACCATTTGCCTTCTGAGCCACAAGAGCACACTGCTGGCTCATATTAAGTTTTTCATCTATCAAGACCCCCAGGTCCTTCTCCACAGGGCTGCTCTCAAGGACCGCTCCTTCCAGTCTGTATGGATGCCTGGGATTCCTCCGGCCCAAGTGCAAAACTCTGCACTTTGCTGTGTTGAACCTCATCAGGTTCACCTGGGCCCACCTTTCTAGCCTCTGAATGACATCCCTTCCTTCAACCGTGTCAATCGCACCACTCAGCTCGGTGTCGTCAGCAAACTTGCTGAGGGTGCACTCGATTCCGTCATCAGTGTCATTGATAAAGATGTTAAAGAGATATATTTGTACTCAATTTTTTATTTTCTTTTTTACCTAGTCTTCTAGCTTTTGGATTAGAGTTTATTCATGGAATGTGAGAGGTGGTAGAGAGCTCACATACATGTACCTGCAGTGCAGCAGAGTCATGATGGTGTGATTGGGATTGTCTGGTCTGCAGAAGGCTTAGGAGAGACGTTATAGCTCTTTACAACTAGCTGAAAGAAGGTTGTGATGAGGTGGGGGGGTCAATTTCTTCCCCTGAGTAACTAGTGACAAGACTAGAGTGAATAGCCTCAAGTTGCACCTGGGGAGGTTCAGGTTGTATATCAGGAAAGATTTGTTCTCTAAAAGAGTGGTGGGCTGCCCAGGGAGGTGTTTCAGTCCCTGGAAGTGTTCAAGAAACGTTTAGAAAAGGGTTATTGGGGAAATACTGGTGGTAGGAGGATGGTTGGACTAGATGACCTTGGATGTCTTGTCCAACCTTGATGATTCTATGATTCTATGATCCTAATCCTGTTCTTAAGGCAATCAAAACTGAATGAGACTTGGATATCTAAGATCCTTGCTTACAGATGAAAATGGATTTTAAGAGTTGTCCACACTGTACACTACAGTGTAAAGATATATGATCATTACATCAGCAGTAGCAGTAGACTTGATTATGTCTGTGAAGTGGCACAGGTACTAAAGGCAAGATTTAGGTATGTGAAAAGGCCTTGGGATTAAAGTCTCCAGCTGCCACTGCGGTGGCTTCTGTAGGTCTTATATCAGATCAGCCAGTCTCACGTGGGGGAGTCCTAAAGCACTTCATATGGCTCTAGATGCACTTGTGTTAGCCATTGATTATTGTTGGACATAGATCCAGATTGAGGAACCTACTTATGCAGGGAGCATCTAAACTCCCTTTGTAATTATTGGGGACCTAGGAGAACAACTCAACTTCATCTAACAATCATTGCTGTTTTTAGGCATACAGGTCTTCAGATTTAAGGAGCCTATAGATAAAATCTCCAGTAATTACAAGACAGTTTATATCCTTGCTCACGTGTACATACTCAAATGGAAGTGTCTTAGTCTTGAGCTGATTCATACCCCTACACTCTGTTTACCACTGACGGTACAAAATTGGGATAAAACAAATATACAGAAAAATTAATTCCACTTATAAACCCTCTGACTTTGGGCAAAACTAAAGTTCTGATCTACTTGAAAATCTACTTGAAAAGGTTTTAACTGAAATGTGTTCTTCCAAATAAAAGTAATTCATATTGGCTTTACATACTCATTAAGATTATGCAAATTAACAGCAGAATCACTAGTATAACCAAACCTGTGGGGGAAATGTGGGAAAATGACTTCAGATTTCTTGGTGTTGTTTATGCTTGAATTCTCAGCTGTAGGTTTCACAAGATGGGATGACTGACAGATTAAAATAGAGAGAATGAAAACAGTTTCTAAAACTAATAGACATTTGTAATAAAGCATATCTTAGCAATCTTTAAAAAGCAAGTGGAATTAATATCATAGCTCAATACCTTGGAAAACATATTTGTTGCAATTATGTTCAACATAGATTTTTTTGCAATATTAAGATGAGCTATCAGTATTTTTTCTTATATAAGACAGTGGTGGTGATTTAGTTATAAACTAAATAATGAAATGGCTTGAATAACAAAGGCTCAAATTGCAATAACTATTTTAAGGTAAAAGTTATTCACTCTTTGATAGATGTGCTTAAAAATTCTTTATACAGTAGAGTATGTAATTGCTTGTTAACATCATGCTTAAGAACTTTGGAGAGAGGAGAGGAAGAGTAAAAAGACTTCTGAATACAATACTGGTTTAAGTACAGAGTTATTTTTAAAGACTTGCATTTCAAAATGAGACGTGGAGAAAGGACATTTTTTTCAGCTTTTCTGATCAGCCCAGAAAAGTACCTTGGGGTTAGAGAGAGAGTGAAATGGAATCTGAACAAAGAGTAATAAATTCCATCTAATGGCCATTACAGTTGCTTTGCTTTAACATAGAATGAACTTTGATGTGAACCTGGCTGAGAAGCAAGAACGTAACCGCTTACTGTCAGAGAAAATGTACCTGTGTAAGGATAAAGAAAATCAGCCAAGCTTTCAGCTCACATCTGGAGGTCCTTAAATTTCTGAGAAAATGGCTAATGGTTTCCATTGTTGGATCAGAACTGGCGTCTGATTTCGCCTCACTTCTCATTTGGATTTGAAATCAAAAGAAGTTTTGGGTGGTTTTTTTTGTTGTTTGTTTGTTTTGTTTTCATTTTTTAATAACTGTTTATCTGGAATCTCATTAAAAATTGGTTATTTTAGGGAGCACTTAACAACTGTAATTGAACACTCTTCTTCTAACTTTTCTTCAGAGAAATTAAGAGAGAGGAATTAAGTGTCTGCTAAGTCACCATGTGACTTTCTAGCATACAGATGCTGCAATTCTGCCTGTACTCTTTCTACTGACATTCATAGACTGACAAAAGAGATAACCCTCTGCCCCACCCATGCAACACGTGTGTTGTTCCTTGGTGTCTTAGTGAGGTAATTTGAATTGTCCAATGTGGGAGGTTTTGCGCTTCTTCCTAAGAAAAAAAATTCACAGCCAATATACCTCCCTGCAAAAAGTGAGAACCACAGTTCTCAATTTCTTCTTTTGATATTTACCATCCTCTGTTGTCACGACTGAGGAATATGGGGCAAGAGAGGAAAAGTGCTGAATCCCAGCCACTGAACCTCTAGAAGATCTCTAATAAAAATGCCTAATTTATCTCTGAAGGTAATTGGCAAGTAACAATCGTGTATGGATTCTACCAAGATTGTTTACTTAACATATTCCATTTAAAGAATATCCAGCCTAAGTACATTTGGGAGCATATAAAAACCAATTAATTCACATTTATCTAAAACACCATGCCAATTGATTATTGCATCATTCTAGAGATATTTGAAGGTAAATAAAATCTAAAACTAAGGTTCTGCCCGGCAAACACTTGCCCATACACTTACCTTTACAGTCATGAATAGTCCAATTGAATCTAAGAAGGCTAGTACTCTTCTAGCTTCCTTCAATGGGAGTTTTGTTACTGGAGTTTAATGGCCTTGGAACAGGCCCTAGAAGAACATCTCTGTCAGGAAAATAAACAGACTGAAAATCCAGGAAAAAATAATGTAGCTGATTCCTCGACACATGTACATTTAATGACTGACTGACTAAGAAGTACATTTTTCCAGGTTGCATTCATGGCTTCCATGGCCACTCACTTCAGCAACCAGAACAGCGGGATCATCTTCAGTAGTGTTGAAACTAATGTTGGGAATTTCTTTGATGTAATGACTGGGAGATTTGGTGCTCCAGTGAATGGTGAGTACTTGCCAAACAAAAGACTGCAATTTCAAACCTCTGGGGAAAAGTGTGGTCAATAACAGTGAGAAAACAGTACTGAGTTAGCACAAGATCAGGCTCACTCTGGAAAATGATTACCACCTGCTTTCAGGAAAATGAAACAGGAAACTGAGTAAGTCAACAGAAGGCTTGCCAGTCATCAAGAGGACATAGAGGAGGGAGGACAATAGCACTTGTAAGTGAAGACTAAGACCATCTTCCTCCATCTGGCCTTTCTCACCCTTCTATTCATTTATTTACAGTTATGATACATAATGTTATATTTAATGGAAGTCAGGCCCTCCAAGCTTGCTGTGTCACTTGGATGGCACTTAGAGGCATAGGTGATTTTCCTCCCAGCTGCTTTCTTTTGAGGTTAATATATAGAAATATAAAAACCTGAGTTGGAAGGGACCCATAAGTATCATTCAATACAACTCCTAGCTCCACAAAGAGCCACTCAAAAATATGTGTGCAAATTAATAAACTTTAACCTGTTCAACAACTTTGATGCATGCTCCAAGCTCCCATTGTAGGGTCGATGCTACAAAACTACAGTTCATGAAAAAGAAGGTAGGCCTCCCTCCTGCAGGCATTTTGTAAAGCTTGTGATACATAACAAGGCTGCACTGGTAACGCTGTTGGTACCTTTCAGAAATGAAAGAGCTCAGAAAGATGATGGAGAGGGACATGCAGTGCAAGCAGAAAAAGTAGTGCATTGCACAGGATGCATTACAACCAGGAGAGCAGCAGTGAGTGCTGTTACAATTGCTCGTGCCCTGAGTGGTCCTGGTGACATGCTGGATATCTGATGGCCTCCAAGGCTGAGCCCTTTTAGGAGTAAGCAGGAACATGAAAACAAGGAAAAGAATGGGTAAGGAAAATCACTATTCTGAGCCTTTGGGAAATTTCACCTTCAGTCAGATGGAAGGGATGGGCAGTCCAGCTGTGTTCAAGTGAAGTCATTTCTCTGGAACAGGACATGGCTTAGCCCCCAACACATGCAGAATAAAAATGAACCAGGTTTTGGTTTCACTGCAAGCAGAAGCAAAATGCCCACTGAAAAAGATGAATTTTGGCCTCAGCTAGTTTTTTTTTCCTAAGCAAGAAGTAGTAGTCTGTAGCGTGGCTACTTCCTTCTATGAAGAAAATATTTTGGTAATCATTTCAGGGGTGTATTTCTTCACCTTCAATATGATGAAACATGAAGATGTGGAGGAAGTGTATGTGTACCTGATGCATAATGGCAACACAGTATTCAGCTTATATAGGTAAGTAGACGACTATGACATTTTCTCAGTAAAAGACATTTGCATCCATGTGACTATGTGGTCACATTTCATAACACAAACCTGTTCTTTTTTAAAGAAATTTCATAGGGTGAAAAAAAACAACTAAGGAAAAGTACTACATTTTGCCCTCCTCAACTTGCAAATTTACATAGTATTTGTCCCTGAGACAAGAATGGAAAATGATCCTTAATCAGAAGTTCCTCACTGCTGAGGAGAAATGAACTCTCACTGCAAGTCAGGATTGGAGTCTACTGATAGAATACTATCATTCTGCTAAAACATATCTTCACCCTCATTTTTATTTTTTTTTCTGTCAGTGAAAGGGTGTAATGAAATGTTCAGCAACTAAAAATACTCTTATGGAAGGTTAAGGGAAAGCACTTTAAAGGTGGAAAGCAGTAGTGAAGATAAGTAAGAAGCAAGGGTGTTCCATTTACTGGCTTTGTTAACATTAACACAATTTGAACAAAAATTTTCTTAGCTGTATATATTTCTTGCAGATTCATGAAGAACAAGATTCACTTTTAACTTAGTATCTTCTATATTGACTAGATCAAGAAGCTTATTGTCAAGTGGACATGTGCAAAAAAAAGTGTTTGAAAAAATGTTATTTGTTTAATATCAATAAGAAGTCTGCAGACAAAATCCAGTTTATCTCTAAAACCTGATAAAGCATAGACAAAAGCTTAGATTCAGCACAATGTATTTTAGGCACTTACGATGAGAGCAGCTTTATTTAAGCTGTCTAGACTTTTTCAATGGCCAGCAACAAAGGCACAACCAACGGGTAGCTAGAATCATAGAATCACTCAGGTTGGAAAAGACCTTAACAATCATCAAGTCCAACCACAACCTAACCATACTACCCTAACTAACAACCCTCCGCTAAATCATGTCCCTGAGCACCACATACAAATGGTTTTTAAGCACATCCAGGGATGGTGATTCAACCACCTCCCTGGGGAGCCTATTCCAGTGCTTGTAAAGAAGTGTTTCCTGATATCCAAACTAAAACTCCCCTGGCACAATTTGAGACCATGTTCCTGCATCCTTCTCCCCTTCTACTTCGTTCCCAGCAGATCTTCTCTGCAAAACAAAAAGCACCCTTTTATTTCCCCCTAAAGCATTGATACTAAAAAAAGCAAAAGGTGGGGGAAGGAGAACTGACAATCAAAGGAATAGTTGGGTTAGCCCACATTAAACACATCTGTGTTTCAACAAAAGACTCAAGGTCTTTTTTTTTTTTTTGAATACCCTGTCTGCCTGCTGCCTGTGCAAGAAGTACAGGAATTCAGCTCACATGAAACTTCTGATCTTGATGCATTTAAATTTGACTGTGATGAATCGCACAGAAAGAGAGATCGTCTAAGAAAATCCAGAATGTTGCAAAGAGTGAGCATAAGTTTATTTTAAATAGTAAACTCGTAACCTGTATGCAGGAAAAATACATCATTTAAAACTTCAGAATTCCAGAATTTTTGAAAGAAATGATGAAATTAGACAAGGTGCAATGTTTGATTTAGAGATCAAATGCAAAATAAATAAATAAATAAACAAACCCCCAAAACTTCAATATTGGCAAGCCTGAATGTGCTTTCTTGGATTAACTTTTTTTTTTTTTTTTTTTTTTAATTGTTTCCTTGATCATTGCTGACAAAGAAAAACTGACTTGTTAAAATGTTCATCCTCAGCTATGAATCAAAAGGGAAGGCGGACACCTCAGGAAACAGCGCGGTGCTGAAACTTGCCAAGGGAGATGAAGTTTGGCTGCGAATGGGAAACGGAGCCCTCCATGGGGATCACCAACGCTTCTCCACCTTTGCTGGGTTTCTTCTTTTTGAAACCAAGTAAAGAAGAAAACAGCTGAATAGCTGTTTATGTGAAGAAGCTTCTTTTTGGAATGGAATTTTTTTTTCTGGACTGTGGAACCGTATAGGTCAGGAAGGCTTGTTTTGATGCAGTGCATTGCTATTTCTGTATCAGAGATGAGTTGGATACATTGGGTAGTTGACACAATTGTTATTGCTCTCTTCTTCAAAGAGAAAAACAAAAGGGAAATAGTTTCAATAATTTAGAGAACAGTTTGCTCAATAAAGCCAATTTTGTATGTAAAAATACTTAACTAAAGTATATATCAGGAATTGAGCGATTGATTTTTTTTCTTCTTCTTCTACTTTTTTTTTTTTTAATGGTATGTTCATTTAAATTTGCATGGAACCAGGCCATAACGAATTATAAGTAGGCTCAGCTGAGACCAATTTTAAAGGAAGATATTTTTACTGGACTAGAATGAACTTTACACACAAAAGAAAAAAACGTGAAAATAAAGGCGTCCAGGATTCAGCTTTACTCCATTCCTATCTCAAACCTCTGAAGATGCCTATGATGTCAGTTTTTACAGATTTTTAGTGTGTATTTATGCTTGCTTGCTCTCTCCAAAAAACAAACAAAGGAAAAAAAAAAAGAGTGGCAGCAATTTCTGCCTTAGTAGCAACTTGACACTTAGGTAATTCAGACTGCAGAGTGCAGGGAACTGGACAGGGGACCTGTCATGTTTCCTCCTAGCCTTTAAATTGATGAAACCTGGTGTAACAAATGCAAGCTGTCAAAACAGAGAGAAGCTGGGACATGTCAACAGCACAGAGAAACATATGAACTATGGAGTTTGGGGATCTTTCAGAAGGATGTATATTTTAATATAGCATATTTACTTAAAAGTGAAGATGTTGATATAGTTTTCTTACCAGCCTTCCTAGAGCCAGTATTTCAGGAAAAGACATTGCAGCCTGGAAAAGCTGTAGCAACTTAGTTCAATATTTAGCTGGTGAAAGCAAACACTGGCTGGCTCAGCAGTTCTGACCACCGTAAATTGGGCCATTCTTCAGCATTAACATTTACACCAGTTTTTCAAAATCTGGGAACCTGAAATCCTGCCTTACTATTTTCTTTTTGTCAGAATCAACAAGAAATATACTAAAGAAACAGAAGTTTGAATGCATCTTCTGCACATTCTGGCTCTCCACCATGAACTAATGAAATACAGATTATATTTCAACAGGGTAAAGACAACACTACCTGTCATTAATATGTAACAAGCAGGGCTAGGACAACATTTCTTTGAAATTCTCTTATACTGAATAAAGATACTCTTATTGGTACAACAGAGAAAGTGAATATAATCTGCTCTATGAATTTCTATCTCCTTGTATTATTTCTAGAATATGGAAATCACACCTTATGATGAATAGTGCGTGTTGATACTTGATGACTGTGATTTGTGATTTTTTAGGTTTACGCAGCAACCACTGAAAATATTCATCTTAATGAACTCTGATGACTTTTATTCTTTCATGAATTTGGGATGGATTCTGGCATGCCTTCAACTTTAAACCTACCAATCAAGTATTCAGATAATGCTGTTCTTCTGAAATAAATACACAAAGTGTATGAGATGTATGGCATCACAAACTAATGTTCAAAGTAAGAAAAACCTTGGAAAAACTATTGTGTACGTGTTAGCAATGTTTGCTTACTTTGTAAAACATACATTTACCCAATAAAGATTAACAGTCATAAAACTACAATGGTTTGTTCATAGTGTATTTTCTATTATATATCTGAGGTCAGCCAAAGAATTTCACCATTTGAAGACTATAGAGGTATATGCACAATATATATTTCTTAAGCATTAATTTTGCTACTAAATTGGAGAAAGCCGATATTAAGAATCATAAAATATATTCTTTTTACATGTGTATATACATGCACACATAAAAATTTAAATCTGTAAAGTTTCCTTTAAAGAATTTGTTTTCCTTTATGGTATAGCTATTTTCATTCATTTGGGGCAGCACAAAACTGCTTAAAAACAAGGATATCCACAAGCATTTTAAGGTTCTTTGTATTATCTGTTATGATGGCCAGTGATACAAAATATAGTTTTGCTATTCTCATTTTATGTAATTTTCACAAGTTTTGTACAACTTGGCCTGCTAAGACAGAGTGGAGGCAACTGAAAAATACCACAAAAGCTTTCTGACAGACAGCAATATGGGAACACATTCTCTATACAGGAACTGAGTGTTTGTGCCATGAGTAATGTGAAAAGTCCTGGATGAAATTTACTTTGTCTGCTTTTCATCTTTTAAACTACAAAGGAGTGGACACATCATTTCAGATGAAATATTTCAGATAGTATGTCAATTCAGATCAATGCTTTCCTTCTTTCAGGAATACATGTTCCTCAGAAAAGTCCACCTTTGTTTTCTCAAACTATCTAAGGGTCAAAAAATGAAAAAGAATGTGAACTAATTATAAACTAAATAAATTTGGCCATAGCTAAGGTGCAAATTAATGTCTTATTGGTGACAGTGTGGCTGTGTGACAGAAACAGTTCATAAAAACAAAGGCCTATCACACTGGCAAACCTAGAAAAATTGCCAATGATGTGTACTGTGAAAGACACTAGTCAGCAAGAATGTCTTGCTGGAAAGGAATTAGGGTAAGATTTGCAATTAGTGGAACACATGATGCCCAGTGGAGACCTGAAGCTCAGTATCCAGGCAATCAAACTCAAGGAATAACCATGGCCTAGACTTTCCAGTCCATACAATAGCAGTTAATAATAAACTTGCAGGAAAATATTTATTTTCCTCAGTTTAGCCAGCATAAAGGTTAGTCAAATCTATTTGCCAGTCTCTTCATGTAAATCAAGAAAGCACAGTAATACTATAAGGTACAACTCAAAGGTGAATACTCTAATTTAGGTACAAAGGTAGAGGTCCAAAGTACGGAAATCACTGTCACAGACATCAGTAACTTGTCCTCCTGTTTCAACAGAATAATAGGGAGTTAACCAAACATTAATGGTAAAGCTTATTCCTCGCAGCAAGGCCAGATCTTCACTCCAGCCACTGCCTGGATTAAACAAATCAAAAAGAGCAGAATTTCTAGGATATGTTGATTTTATTGTAATATCACACATCTGTTCTCTGTGGATGGGAGTGGGCTTCTATTTCTGAATCTGTAGATCTGTAGTTCATAGTCTCAGAAAGACAGATTCTTGGGCAGTATGAATTCACAGCTACTTCAGAGGGATGTACTGAACCTCACTCATACACATTACCTCTGCAGTACTGAATTTATTCAGCCACCTATTTCTTGCTGCATGTTAATGAATCATAGTAAATGATATTGCGTATATCAGCACTGCACTGTTCTTACTGCAAGCGTATGAAAGGGGATGGCTGCTTGCTTTCAACACATATTTTGTGTTGTGTGACTTGTTGCTTTGGGAGAATTGTTTCGATGCCGATCATCAGTGTCATCCCTTGGTAAACTAGTAGATCTGTTTCTCTCTTACACCTATGTATTTCTTAACTTGTTCAAATGCAAATTTCAAAGTGAATTTAATGCCCATAGTTTTGCTCTCACTTTCCTAAAACTGAAATAATTTAATAATGTTCTGACTTGGATGTTGCTGCTACAGAGTACCCACTGAAATGGCCAATAACAGCAAAAAAAAACAGGTGTACAGCACTATATAAGTGAGTTGCTCTGACAAAACTGGCAAAATCCAGAGGTCAACCAGTTTGTGCTTAGAGCATTATTTACATGTTTTAAACCAAAAAACACCAGGTGAAAAGAAGGGGATGCAACAGAAATTGTCTGTTCCTATTCTGCACAAACTCCAAGACCCTATAATGAGAGGAGACGAACGAAATTAATAATCACTTAAAGAAACACAGTATCCCAGTAATGTCATGGCAACATGGAAACATGGTACCATGGAAACAAATCTGTATATGGAAATGTGTCTCTAAAAGAGATGAATTATGCAGGAAACAAGCCAGTCTCACTTGAATGAAAATGTATATATTTTTATACTTCTTGTAAAGGGCAGCATACAATGGATATACAGTGGATACAATCTGTGCTTGCATTAGAGACCAGGCACCTACTTGAAAAATTGAATATTCTGGATATAGTTCTTTTCTGTTGGCTAGCACAGAGTTAAAACAAATTCAGCATTTGCATTTGCAGCCCGTACTCATTTTTGTAGTCCAAGTAACTTAGGAATAAATGAAAAAAAAATATGCAATTGTCTTTAAGGGTTTCTTTGCTCTGCTAACCTGACAGACTGGGAGTGGGACATACACATGAAAAGCCCTGTTACTTCGACGCCTGCTCCATTGCTTTTCCCGGATGGATGTCCATTCTTATCACCAGCCCCAACAGAAACAAAATGACTGTGGCCTCCAGTCAAATGTGGCTACTTTTCAGGCAGGCAGTGTTAAAAGAGCAACTGTGTATGAATACAGGCTTTATTAAACTAAATAGAACTACCAGTGCTGTGTGCAGGGGAAGTGGTGAAATCATCAGGAAGACTTCATTCCAGAGCCTAGAAAAGAGCCTACAAGAAATCTATAGATGGACACTTTGTCAGGCAGTGAAGTCGTAGGACAAGGAGTAATGCCTCTAAGCCAGAAGAGGTTAGATCTAGATTAGACAGCAGGAAAAAAATCTTCACTGTGAGGGTGGTAGGCACTGGCATAGCTTGCCCAGAAAAGATGGGGTTGTCCCATCCCTTGAGGTGTTCAAGGCCAGGCTGAATGGGGCTTTGAGCAACATGGTCAAGTGGAAGCTGTGGTTTGGAACTAGATGATTGTTTAGGTTCCTTCCAACTGAAGCCATTCTACGACTCTACGGTAAAACAGGAGATTATTTCTGGCTTAAGCTCCATGATGCTCTTCATGAGCGAAGGGCAGATGGCCCCCACAATGAAGATCTTCCCTTTGTGGCACTGCTGAGCTGATGGCTCCAGGTGGGTGAGCTGTGAGCCTAAAATCTGTTAAAATTTTTATTTATTTAAAATCTCAGTGACATATTTGCTATAAGCAGCTGTGCCAGTCCTGTCTTGACCACTTTACCTGGAGGATAGGCTGTGAGAGGTGGGGCAGTTCAGCCTGGAGAAGAGAAGGCTCAGGGGAAACCTCAGAGCAGCCTGTCAGTACTTAAATAAAGGCTGCAAGAAAGAGGGGGACAGGCTCTTCAGCGGGTTCTGCTGTGGTAAGACCAGGGGAAATGGCTTCAAACTAACAGGGGAGATTTAGATTGGATATGGAGAAGTTTTTTAAAATATGGGTGGTGAGGCACTGGAACAGGCTGCCCAGAGAGGTAGTGGGTGCTCCATCCCTGAAGACACTGAAGGTGAGACTGGAGGAGTATCTGAGCACCCTGATCTAGCTGCAGATGTCCCCATTCATTGCAGGGGAGTTGGATTATATGGCCTTTAAGGCTCCCTTACAACTCAAACTATTCTGTGATTCTGTGATGTGCTGAAGGCAATCTGCTAAGTGGTTAAGATGTCTATGTTGTGAGAACAGACTCTCCAGCAGCGATTACAGCAGCTGGACCAGACAGTGGCAGGACCAGACAGCCCAGCTAAAGGGCAAATCTGGTGAGGGGAAAAAACAAACAAACAAACAAAAAGGTTTCTATCAGCTCATCCACTAATATCCTGGAGTATGCCACGGGGAGGCTGAAGAACGTGTGTGTCTGCGCTCTCACGAACCCTCCGCAGCAGCTTCACAAAGCAAGGAAAGACGACTAGATTTCCACATTCCTCGCTGTTCGCCTGATCCAGAAGGGAAAGCACATCCGCGGGCCTCAGCCTCACCAAAACCAACGGCGCGAGCGGGAAACCCGCCGCCGGCCAAGCCGGAGCCAGGGCGGAGCGGCGGGACCGACCCGGAGGGCCCGAGGGGCGGCACGCCCCGCTCCGCTCCGGGGCCGCCAGGGCCCGCTGCGGCCGTTCGAGGATCGATGTTTCGGCGCTCGGCAGGCAGCGGCCGCGCCATGGCGCTGAGCGGGGTGCGGGTGTTGGAGCTGGCTGGTTTGGCGCCGGCGCCGCTGTGCGGCATGATCCTCGCCGACTTCGGGGCCCGCGTGGTGCGGGTGGACCGGGCCCCCCGCTCCGCCGTGGCCACCGACGTGCAGGGCCGCGGCAAGCGCTCCTTGGCGCTCGACCTCAAGCGGCCCCCGGGCGCGGCGGCTCTGAGGCGGCTGTGCGGCGGGGCGGACGTGCTGATCGAGCCCTTCCGCCACGGTGAGGCGGCGGCGGAGCCCCGGTGCAGGGAGTGAGGGCTGCGCTGCGGGGAGCGGCGCTCGGGGCGGCTCCACGGCGGCGGCTCTGCGAGAGGGAGAGGGCGCGTGCTGTGCTGAGGGGGATCCCTCAGTTTGTGGCCTTTTTGATGTGTGTAGACGGAATGGGAAGGGAACAGCTTCTGGGAGTTTATTTCCCTCGGCTGGGTGGGACAGACGGGGATTTGTGGAATCCATCAGGCCGGCTGCACCAAAGCGAGGAGCTGTGCTGTGCCAGGCCGTGCCCCACGCTGCCCGGGGCAGGCGGAGCACAAGGCGCTGGGCAACGCCCGTGCGTCTGAGAAAGCGTGTGAGCGTGGACAGCGCTCCTGCGGAGTCTGTGGGCCCTGCTCTCACTCGTGAGCTTAACGTAGTACGTAGTCCTGGAGTTTGTGATTCCTCTGCAGGCAGCAGATGTGTGTGAGATGCTTTATTCAGTCATAAACCATGTTTTTAACTTTAGGGATTTCTAGTTCCCAGGGATGGAGCTTCTTCCCTACAAGGACGGAATGAGGGAGATGGGGCTGTTCAGCCTGGGGAAGAGACGGCTCTGGGGTGTCCTGATAGCAGCCTTGCACTATGTAAATAACGGCTGTAAGAAAGATGGGGACAGACACTTCAGCAGGGTCTATTGTGATAGGACAGGGGGCAATGGCTTCAAACTAAGAGCGGAGATTAAGATTGGATTTACAGAAGAAGTTTTTTACAGTAAGGGTGGTGAGGCACTGGAACAAGTTGTCCAGACAGTCTATGGACGCCCCGTTACTGGAGAACTGGAGCAGTCTCTGAGCACCCTGATATAGCTGCAGATGTCCCCATTCATTGCAGGAGAGTTAGGCTGTGTGACCTTTAAGAATCTCTTTCAACTCAAATGGTTCTGTGATTCTATGATTATCTGGAAATGCAAGCAATTCTTTAACTAGACATTAAGGTTTATGGGCCTAAAACTATAAAGGGTAAATGTGTGATCCAGAAACAATTTCATGTGAACCAAAGAGATGAGAAGGGCCTAAGTGGAAGGAGAGTTTCTTTAGGCATGCTTGTACTTTGACCTTCAGACAGTGATCTTGTGGCTCAGTGAATGTTAAACACCCAGTCCTCACTTGTACTTGAAAATCTTGCTTATACAATAGCAAGAGATTCAGCAGAAAGTAGCTTTGACTGTGACTTTGACTGTGTATTCTGAGCCAGTACTGTATCTTTGTTGTCAAATAAGTGAATTTATGGAGGGAGTATATTTGGTTCTGTCAGTAACTCTTTACACTGAAAGTTTTTAGGCAAGCCGTTCCTGAAGCTCGTGTGAATAGTAACCGTTCTTGACAACGGTTCCTATTTTAAACTATGGTCATGAATCCTAAAAACTTTTGTCTTTAGGAAGACTGAAATTTTCTTTCATTTCCTGTTGGTAATTAGATGGACCTTGCTTTTCAGAATAGGTGTGAGTTTGTAGAACTGCGGTACCAAATATCACCCCTTTCTGTGTAACATTGAATATTTTCAGTGCCCAGTAATACAAGAGAAGTAGACTTGAAGTAATTTGAAGATGTAATAATTCTATGAACAGTTTGAAACAAGTTGCAATAATAGGTTCTGGAGTAGAACAGACATATTATGTCAGTATAGGAACCTGTCCTGTTTAATATGTTTATTGATGACCTGGACGAGGAGATTGAATGGACTCTCAGTAAGTTTGTGGATGATACCAAGCTTGGAGGAAGTGTCAGTCTATCCGGGGGAAGGAAGACGCTACAGAGGGATCTGGACAGGCTGCATCACTGGGCTGAGGCCCATAAAGATGACGTTCATAGAATCACAGAATTTTGTGGAAGGTACCTTTAAAGGTCATCTAATACAACTCCCATGCAATGAACAGGGACCTGCACAGCTCAATCAGGTTGCTCAAGGCATGATACAATTTCACTTGGAAGTCTCCAGGGACAGGGCTTCAACGACCTGTTCCAGAGCCTCACCACCCTCACTGTAAAAGATTTTCTGCTTATATCCAGCCTCAGTCTACCCTCTTTAAGATTGAAGCCATTTTCCTTCCGTCACCACAGACCCTGCAAAAGAGTCTGTCCCCTTCTTTCTTGTAGCTTCTCTTCAGGTACTGAAAGGCTGCTATCAGGTCACCAGAGAGCCTTTTCTTCTCCAGGCTGAACAGCCCCAGCTCTTTCAACCTGTAGTCGTAGCAGAGGTGTTCCGTTCCTTGGATTGTTTTTGTGACCCTCCTCTGGATGCATTCCAACAGGTCTTTGTCTCTCCTGTACTGAGAATTCCACATCCAAATGCAGTACTCCAGGTGAGGCCTCACCAGTACAGAGCAGAGGGGCAGGATCACCTCCCTCATCCTGCTGGCCAAACTTCTTTTGATGCAGCTTAGGATACAAACAGCTTTCTGGGCTGCAAGGGCACATTGCTGGCTCATGTCCAGTTTCCTATCCACCATTACCCTAGGTCTTTTTCAGCAGGACTGCTCCTTTCATCCCCCAGCTTGTATTGGTAGTTAAGGTTGTCCTGACCCAGGTGCAAGATCACGCATGTGGATTTGTTGAACCTTGTGAGTTTCACCCGAGCACACTGCTCAAGCCTGTCTAGGTCCCCCTGGATGGCATCCTGTCCCTCTGGTGTGTTGCCCACACCACACACAGCTTGGTGTCACCAGCAAACTTGCTGAGGGTACGCTCAACTGCACTGTCCGTGTCATTGATGAAGATACTAAACAGCATAGATTCCAGTACTGACTTCTGGAGACCCCACTCGTCACTGATCTTCATCCAGATGGAGCCATTGACCACCACTCTCTAGACTCAATCCTGCAGCCAGTTCTTCATTCATTGAACAGTCCACCCATCAAATTCATATCTTTCCAATTTGGAGAGAAGGATGCTGTGGGATAACTTTTCAAAGGTTTACTAAAGTCCAGATAGATGACATCAGTGGCTCTTCCCTTGTCCACTGATGCAGTGACACCATCATCAAACGCCACTAAGGTTGGTCGAAGAGGATTTGCCCTTGGTGAAGCCATGCTGGTTCTCCCCTGTCACCTCACAGCCTTCCATGGGCCTTAACATAGCTTCCAGGAGGATCTCCTCCATGATCTTCCCTGACAGAGAGGTGAGACTGATAAGTCTGCGGTTCCTGGGGTCACCCTTTTTACCCTTTTTAAAAATGGGTGTGATGTTGCCTTTTGTTCAGTCACCAGGGACATCACCTGATTGCCGTGACTTTTGAAATGTCACTGTGAGTGGGGTGACTACATCAGCTCATTCTTTCAGGACTCACGGATGCATCTCAACAGAACCCACAGACTTACGGATATTCAGGTTCCTCAGGTGCTCACAGTCCTGATCTTCGCTTACAGTGGGAAGGATGTTACTTCCCTGATCTCCTATTGCCTAACCAAACATTTGAGGGCTGTGTGGCGAGTTATTGGAGAAGATGGAAGCAAATAATTTCCTCAGCCTTCTCTTGTTACTGTTTTACCAGCTTGCCCGTGTCACTTACTAGGGGAGCACAACCTCCTGGACTTTCCTTTTGTGACTGAGGTACCTGAAGAAGCCTTTCTTGTTCTTTTTGGCATCCCTTGCCAAGGTCAGTTCAAGCTGAGCTTTGGCTTTCCTGACCCCATCCCTATGTAGCCCATCTTTTGATGACAAACTGATTGCCATGTAAGCCATTTTGTTGTCCAGAAAACCAAAGTTCTGGCAACAGTAGCAGCCACAAAGCCAGGTATTTAAAGATAATATCCTTTGATTTGTTTCCATGTCCTTAGCCAATACAGGAGGCAGAGAGGAGAAGATGATCGATGCATTCAGTTCCTTTAGGTGTTGTCCTGAGGCCCTGAAGGCCTTGACCCATGTATAGCTGCTTCATCTCCACCTCTATGGAAAAGTGTACGGAGTTGTACTAGCTAGCTGTACCATACTAGGTAGTTTCCTGGTGACATCTTGACTCCCAGCAGACTTTTCTAAGAACAGGGTCTGCTCATCATGTTGGACATCAGTTCCTTGGAGGGACGAATCACATACAACTAATACCCATCTCTTTTTCTTCAACATGACTCAATAAGACCAAGTGCCAGGTCCTGCATTTTGCCCTCAACAACCCCAGACATTGCTACAGGCTTGGACCGGAGTGTCTGGAAGGCAGTGTGGAGGACATGGACCCAGGGGTGCTTTTTGATGTTCAGCGTGAGCCAGCAATGTGCCTTACTGTCCATGAAGGCATGTCCATGGCATCCTAGCTTGTATCAGAAATAGAGTAGCCAGCAGGAGTAGGGAGGTGAACATCCCCCAGTACTCAGCTCTCGTGAGGCTGCACCTCAGGTACTGTGTTCAGTTTTGGGCTTCTCACTGCAAGACAGTTGTAGAGGCCTTGAAGCATGTCCAGAGAAGGGCAGTGGAGCTGGTGAAGGATCTGAAGCACAAGTCTTAAGAGGAGTGTCTGAGGGAACTGGGATTGCTTAGTCTGAAAGAGACTCGGGGTAGACGTTATCGCTCTCTACAGCCACTTGGAGGGAGGTTGTGGTGAGGTGGGTGTCAGCCTCTTCTCTCACATAACAAGCAATAGGGCTAGAGGGAGTGGCCAGAAGTTGGGCCATGGCAGGTTTGGGTTGGATAGTGGGAAGAATTTCTTCTCTGAGAGAGTGGTCAGGTGTTGGAAGAGGCTGACCAAAGTGGTAGTTCAGTCACCATCCCTGAAGGTGTTCATTAAACATTTAGATGTTGTACTGAAGGATGTGGTTTAGTGGAAAATATTGGTGGTAGGTGTATGGTTGGACTGGAAGATCTTGGAGGTCTTTTCCAACCTTGATGACTCTGTGATTCTATGGGAAGTCAATCCCCTCCTCTCCAAACTGAATCTGCCTGCAATCCCTGTACAGATAATGGCTTATAGTCTGACCAGAAGGCACTGAGCCAATAAAGATCTGTATTTATTTGCAAATTGAATCTGCTTCTTTTAAATCCATTATTTTAGAATGCAAGATAAAAAATTTAGGCTTGATTACTGTAAACCCATGCTGATCAAGCCTTATTTCATTGATTTCTAAAAATTCCTTTTTATCTGCATTAGGAAACAACACATTTTCTTTTGTGTAATTATTGCAAATAAATTGTGGAATATATAGTGGCACAGTCCATTTGTATTAGTGAGTTAGAAGGTACAGGAATGCATGTTGTACTGAGAGGCTAATATGATGAGGAATATGAGCCTGGTCTGGTGGTTGGCAACCCTACCCATGGCATGATGATTGAAACTAGATGATTTTAGAAGTCCTTTTTCACCCAGACCATTTTATAATTCTGTGATATATTCCAGTGAAAAATGGAAGCAATTTCATATCATTTAGATGTGGAAACTGTAAGAGTCAACTCTTTCCTGGGGTGAATTGTTTTAAAGTTATGCCTGCTTTTGGTAGCTTTCTACTACAGAGCAGAGCAAGCTGTTGGCCTGCTTTTGGAAAACAAAACAGAAAGCAGAAGAATAAGAAATGACCCTAAACCTTAATTTGCACTTAATTGGCTTGCATTCAAAATGTATGCAGTTTGCTGGTAATTTGTAACATTATGACTGTTAATGTTTTAATATGAACAATGATTTAGAATGTGTTATTTCAGAAATGGCAGTTCATTTCTGTTGTTTTATGAGTAAACCTTGAATCATCTATGTTATTAAACATAAACGTGAATTAGGATTCTGTGCTTTGTCTCATTAAGGTGTCATGGAAAAACTTGGTCTTGGTCCAGAGGTCCTTCTGCATGAGAACCCCAGACTTATCTATGCTAGACTCACTGGATTTGGTCAGACAGGAAAATACGCCAAGTCTGCAGGTCATGACATCAATTACGTGGCTTTATCAGGTAGGCTGTAAAAATTTCTGTTGAATGAAGTGTTATTTTTCTCCTAAGTCAAGACTCAAGCATTCACTGAGAAGTTCTTTGCACGTAGCTCAGATAACCTCAGATGCAGCCTGATGAGACAACTGACCTGGTCTAAAGCATATCTGTCAATGAAAGGAGGGTTTCTTTCTCCTGCTGCTCCCTGCTCATTTCTCCAGTCAGCTCTCGGGCTTGCTTAACCCCCATGGAAACTCATAAAACGCAGCTCCTTAACAAGACAAAAACTAACTAGGAAAAAAGAGGATGTTTTTCTGGCAGGAAATTGAGATGAAGCAGTTCATTAAGAGGTCTGACATATAAAATGCTTGTACGAGAAAGGATGAAATGCTGTCTGGACTGGACAGTTCTTTTTGGCAGCAACAGTGAGTTGTTAGGCTAGACCAGACTTCTCAGACTGTACAGTTTTTTCCTTCCTTTGTGTTATTTATTGGAATAAGATTTTTTCTTTGTAGAAAGGATGGAAGTTTTTACTCATTTTTGTCTTTCTTTGGGGCTTTTCTCCTAGAAAATCTGATTATAATCCTCAAAGTTCTGTGGATAATTTTGTGTATATTTGTGAGCGTCTGCTTTAAAGTAAAGTAAAGGAAAACTAAACAGCCTAAGCTTTTGTGAGCATGTTTTGCTTTTCTTCTCTAAGTATTTGCATTGACACCAAGTGAGGAGAAAGGAAGTTTAAAATAGACTGTTTTTGTCTGTAGTGCTGTTTTCTTAAAGTATTGTGTTGTGGACAGAATGCTGATTTCAAGTATAACAGTTCTACAGGTATGCAGCATTAAACAACAAAATTACCCAGCTCTGATGATAGCAATCAGTGCACAATCAGTGCTTTCAGGCATAGCCTCATTTACTGCTGTTCTCAGTACTTCTGATTCTGCTGCTTCTCCAAGTGTATGCGGGAGGAGAGAAATCGGGCCAAAAAATTCTTCTTTTCTGCCAACTTGAAGGAAACAGGACAAAGTATTTGAAAGATATCTGTCCTCAAAAATGAGATATTACATTATGAGTAATTTCCTGATGAACTCTGGCTTTCTTTGAATAAATATATTAATGTGATGGTGACTGAGAACCCTAAGATTGTTAAAAGAAATTTCAGTCGGTGATGTGGCTTTACATTTGCATTACAAGCTTTTCAGAATTATTTGTACAGTACACTCTGTTGTACTGAAGTGAGTTAGAGCGTTAGCTAACTAAATAGTGCCTCAAAATCACACAGTTCTCAGGAAATTTTGACAGTGTATATTGTGAGTCTCAGGCCTTAGACTAAAGGCTTAGGACAGACATGACCATATGTGTAGTTTTATTTACCCAAAGGGACCTACAAGGAAGCTAAGAAGAATGAAGTGACAGTAAGAAGGCTGTTCAGGATATCAGAAAAATGCTGACAGATTCAGAGCTCTGACTGAAGTAAATTTACCTACCCTTTATCTATCCTCTTTCATCTTCTGCATAGTCTCTGGCATAAACATAGGTTCTTAGTGTCTGTTGCATGCAATCATAGATTACCTTTGTATGTTATTCATCCATTCCTCTGATACACAACCTGTTTTTCAAGGATAGTTCAAGTGAGAGGATAGAAATGAGGATGTCAGTGTGCAATCTTTTTTTAGTACTATTAATTTGTAGGTTATGTGCACTGAAGATTGTAAACCTGCATTTTTACTTTAAAAGCTTCATGCGAGAAAAATTCACTGTTGTTGCTCTGAGGAATGTTCACAACGCCTACTGAATTTTTTATGGGGGTTCTATCCATGCAGTAGTATTAATATAGAACTATTGCTTACAAGTTAATTTTCATGAAATGTACTTATGTAGCCAAATTATCAGTGATTTATCTATGAGATACTAACTTCTTTATTAATTGATATATTTAGATATGTTTTTACTGATGTGATTTCAGATATCCTGTTATTTTGTGAATGACAGAGTAACTATTTGCTAAAATGTGACTGGAGATGAATCAGAAAGCCATTGGGAGAAGTTTGCTTTGTCCTGTATTTGCCTGTATAAATTGAAAAGAATGAAACTTAACTTACAAACATCAGTTTTAATGGATATGTTTGGTTTGTTTGCTCTGCTTTCAGGTGTGCTGTCAAAGCTGGGTAGAAAAGGTGAAAATCCATATGCACCTTTAAATCTTCTAGCTGATTTTGCTGGTGGAGGTGTGTTATGTGCTCTGGGCATCATTATAGCCCTTTATGAACGTACCATATCTGGCAAAGGGCAGGTTGTTGATGCAAGTATGGTAAGTCTTGTCTTGGGAAAGGGGTGGATAGTGGTTGGATTTGTTTGTTAAGACTTTTTTTTTTCCCCTACTCTAAATCTCTTACAGGGAGGAAGTTGGAGCTACTGACTGAAGTTTAAAATTGAGAACTTGGAGTGGGAAAGTAAATAACCTCAGCTATTTTTTCTACCTGCAGGCAGATTTCACAGGTCACTTTTACCATGACATCCTTTCAACATAGGAGACATACTGAAGTTCTTCTCCAGTGCTTTTCCCTATTTTTCTTCTGCCAGTCTAACTTCTTCAAAAACTGTTAGCTATGTAGATTTGGTGAATAAATTTGGTATTTGGAAATAGGGTATGCAATAAACAACTAATACATTACAGCAAAAATAATGACCCTAATAAAAATATTTGCATTAGTTTTGTCCTAGATAAAACTGCTTGTCAGTTAGAGGTGGATCAGATCTTATGAGAAGCACTGTTCCCTAGAAAAATTACACAGCCATGGATCATTGCCAAGAAATTAATTTCAAACACTTTGCATTAATGTGCTGTAAAATAAAGGATAATTCTTTTATTGCTTAATAATTAATATTGTAGAATTTTTAATCACAGAATCATAGGATGGCTTGGGTTGGAAGGGAGCTCAAGGGTCATCAAGCTCCAACCCCAGTACAAGGCCACCCATATAGAAACACATATAGAAATAATATATATTTACATTTATTCTTGAAACCTTGCAAGTGTGCTGTCTCCCCCCCTCCTCTCCTCTCCTCCCTTTTCTCTTTCACTTTCCTCCTCTCTGAATTTGTTTGTGGGCTTGTTTTATTTCTAATTATTTTTAAAGTGTTTTTTGCATTAAGGTGAATGATGGCAAAGGATTGTGTTTAGTAAATTCACGAGGATGTGGATGTGGGAAGAGCTGCAAGCATGTTGGATGACAGGATTAGAATTGAAACTGACCTTTACAAATTGGAGAGATGACCTGAAAAGAATTGGTTGAAATTCATTGAGACCTCTGCGCTGTAATTTTTTAAAGCATAAAAAATTAGCTGCACAAATGTGATATGATAACAATAGGCTGAAATATCATCCTGGAAGCTTATAGTAGTCACAAGCTGAACATGAGTCAACAATGTAATGTTGTAAAACACATACACACTGTATTGGAATGTATAAACAGGAAATAGAGCCGGCAAGGTTTCTTAAGTGATTCTTCCAATCTGATCAGTATTCCTAAAGCCTCAGAAAAATACTTTTTCTGACACTGGACATTGTCCTTCACAAAAAAAAAAAAAAAAGTCCAATTAGAGGAGATCCAGTGAACATAACAGAAATGATTATGAGTGTAAAAAACATGCCTACAAAGGAGAATTGAAAGGATTTGCATTTTTGTGAAAACATATGGCAAGTCTTCGAATATTTAAAATACTTCTTGTAGTTCAGAATAGAATGGTTCAATTGGAAGGAGCCTTACGAGATTATTTAGCTCAACTGTTTGAAGCACTACTTCATCTTCACTACTCACAGAATCACAGAGTTGTAGGGGCTGGAAGGGACCTTTAGAGATCATTGAGTCCAACCCCCCTGCAAAGCAGGCTCCCTACAGCAGACTGCACAGGTAGGTGTCTAGGTGGGTGTTGAATATCTCGAGAGAAGGAGAATCCACAACCCTCCTAGGCAGCCTGTTCCAGTGCTCTGTCATCCCTGCTGCAAAGAAGTTCCTTCACATGTTGGTGCGGAACTTCCTGTGCTCCAGTTTTTGACTGTTACCCCTTGTCCTGTCCCCACAGACTGCTGAAAAGAGGTTGGCATGTCCCTTTGACTCCCACACTTAAGATATTTATAAACATTAATAAGATCTTCTCTGAGTCTTCTTTTCTCAAGGCTGAACAGATGCAGGTTGCTCAGCCTTTCCAGATAAGAGAGGAACTTTAAGTTACTAAAAAAGGGGAACTATTAGTATAAATTACTAAAAAATAAAATATTTTAAGTTACTAAAAAAAAATTATAGGAGTCGAGTCAGTGCAAGTCCACTAATGTCCTTAGAAGATCTCTGGCTCATTGGGAATGAAATGTGGGGTATTTTTTGGTTGTAGAAACGTGTGTCAGCTGCTTACCTCAGAAGAATTACGTAAATGGTCTGGACAGCTTCATGTATTACCTCTTCTCGTTGACTCTATAAGGATCATAGATTTCAGTACAATGGGCATGATAGTTCCCACTGAGTATGATATAGGGTGGATGCCACAAAGTAGTATGGTAGGCACAGTGATGCTTCTGCACTCTCACTCATGTGAGTCAGGACAACACTCTGGATTCACTTGAAATTTAGACAGAGTCTACAGCTGTTGGTAGGCAGCTGATCAAGTGTGACTCACTGCTTGTGGAAAGACAGCCACAGGAAAAGATGGTGATAATGATCACTTGCATAATAGTCCCATGGCAAGAGCATTCAGCTGTCTGACAGAAGGCTGGGGTTCCAGGTCTTTCTCAGCCTGGAGATGTTCAAAAGTAAAACTCCCACATCCTAGAAGAGTTCCTCCTCAGTCACGAGGATATAAGTTAGATTGGTGTGGGTTTTTTCTCAGTTTTGTTTGAACTGTTTCATTCTGCAGAGGGAACAGAAGACTCATGGAACTGATAGAGGTCATCCAGGGAAATTGTGCCTCTGGATTCTTGTCCCTCCTTCAGAGGTTGTTAATGCTTTTAGCATTAGTATATCATAAATTAAATGCCTAATGATTATGATAATCACTGTACAGTTAGGTTAAAGTGAAGTCTTCCCATATTGTCCTTTTCATGTTTTAAAAGAAAGTGACCACATTAATGTATGTATGTGGTGTAATTTGAGCATGCTGTTGTAGATTTGTTGAGGATGCTAGACACTTTGTCATGAAATGCCGAAGTATTCATGCAGAAGCTAGCTGTCCAGTTACCCAGGTAGGGGTATTTTGAAATCCATGTATCAGACCAAAATAGTAGTGCTATTTTTTGTGTCCCCGGGGCAGATAATACAGTGGATAGATACTGTCAGTAGCTCTGACAAATTTTTGGAACCGAAATCTAACTTGCAGTTAGAGCTTATTCTGGAATTAGCCTCACTTGTTATTACCCTTACTTGCAGTTTTTTTTGTGTAATTCTTTGTTAAAATGAGCAGTGCAAGATAAGATCTTTAATAAAGCAAGCCCTATTTTGATATCTTTTTGCTGGTCTTGCAAGCATGCATATGTTGGTGCATATTATTTTTTTCTAAGAAAGTTAATTTCATCATATGACAGGGCAAAAATATTTTTATATTTGTGCAGGAAATTGAGAAAGAGGTCAAGCAGTACCTATTAAATGAAAACGCCTTCATGACTGCGTATTTCAAAGATTTGCATACTTTAAATTTCTTGTTTTAAATGGTAGAAATTAATATATATGAAAAATTAGTAGCTTTTTATTGTGACGCTTTACTGTGAAAATATGACGTCATCTAATTTTAATCATCATGTTTACACAGTCCTTATTAGCACACAGCTTGAGGAATTGTCTCAATCTCATTGACATTTCTATGTTTTGAGACTGTACTGCATTTCTCTTTTTCAGTCATATATAATGCTTATATAATAGATGTATGTACATTATGCGTTATTAGATGCTTATTGTATACTATATACATATAGCATATTAGATATGTCTTATACATTACATACATATATACTACATATTATATATAAGGTGTAACAAATACACATAGAATACTGGTGAGAACATCTTACAAAAAAAAAAGCCTGTAATAAAATTAATGCTATTTTGCCTTTCAAGCTCCTTGTATTACTACAGAGATGTGAGTATTGACTAGATAGTTACACAGCTCAGGTTTTTCACTTTTCCACTGGAATGTTTCTGGTCATGTCCTATTACTGTCACATCTTCTCTTACAATTTTTCTTGTGCTGTCATGTCTTCTCTTACAATTTTTCTAGTGCACTCGGAAGAAATTAGACCCTGTTGGTGAGCAAAACTTTAGAGTATGGTTTTGCTAGGAAAGACGGGAACAAGTAATTACATAAAAGCTGAACAACCTGAATTTTCAGCTAGGTTACTTTGCATAACCAAAATTTTGAGGAGAAATCTGAAACAGGATTAACCATGTTTTCTAGTGCCGTATTCATGAGACAGTTGCCTATTCAAAGGTTATCCTGGTATGTTGCTATACTTCTCAGTGACAAGAGTGGGAGAATGTATTTTTTAACTTAGGGATCCAGATGAGCTTTTTGGTTTTCATGTTGTAATAAAATTTTAACCTTTGATTTCCTTCCAGTTGTAAAAGTAGCAGTATAGTCAGTACATTTGAGAAAGTACAGTGTTCAGAATTGTATGGTTTTTTTATATTTTACATAGTTTTATATACATATATATAAGTACCTGAAGATATGATGCTTAAAGATTGATGCTTACTGGTATAGGTATCTTGATTTCTAGAGGTAGAATATTTGATGGTATGCAGTGTTCTATAGAGGCAAGAAGTTTATTCTTTCAAAGAAAATTACTTATTGTTCTCTCTTAGTGGGTATAAAATCACTAAAGATTTACTGAAGCTGTTGTTTTGTTTTTCTGTGCATCTTTAAGGTAGAAGGAATAGCATACATAAGTTCTTTTCTGTGGAAATCACAAAATTTAGGACTCTGGAATAGACCACGAGGTGAGAACCTACTAGACAGTGGTGCACCATTTTATGAAACCTACAAGACCTCTGATGGAAAATTCATGGCTGTTGGTGCTATTGAGCCTCAATTCTATGACCAATTAATAAAGGGTGAGTAGCCTGGAGTAGTTTTTTCTCATCAACAATGCATTATTGAATGACATGAAGTTAGTCCTGTTGATTTCTCTGTAAAAGCCAAACACTTCCTGAAATCGGTAGCAGAAGACTTTCCTCTTCTGGGAATTGATGTGTTTATTTTTCGTCCTTTTGTGTTACTACACTTAAATGAGAAATTTTCTTCTGGAATTACAGCATTGGTAATCCTGATGTGACTTGGTTTAAGCACTAATGAACTATTTTTCGGAACCATTTTCTTCAATAGAAAGTGAATATGCTTTAAAAGAAGGCTTAATTCTTTGATACTGCAAATAAGACTGCAAGTTTCCATTATTTCTGCTATAAAATTTTTAAAGAGGATTGAACTTATTTTAGAAGTAAATGCTTATTGAAAATAATTAAGGTAAACTGGAAAATTTTATAAAAAACAAAATTTTATGAATTGATTTCTGTTGCAGAATTTGCGTGTTCTTTTTTTTATGTGTGTGACCATCTATGGATGTGATTTCTGTATTTGACTTAAGAGTTTTGAAATAGGATTATAAAATTCAGTTTACCTGCCAGAGCTCACAGAGCATTTGCAAAGTGCTCTGACATTGGGTTTGGATTTGGGTGGTGCTGTGTGGAGTGAGGAGTTGGACTCAGTGATCCATACAGCTCCCTTCCAACTCACAACATTCTGTAGTTCTCTGCAGAATCATTATTGCATGAGCTTAAAACATACAGTAATGTTTTAATTTCATAAATTTGTGGCATTAAGAAATTAAATCTTACTTCCCAAAATAATTTGATGTATGTTTTCTGTTTCTAGTGTTCTGAGTATGAAATATATCAAAAGTTGTCAATCTAATTTTAATTTTGTTTAATGAGAAAGAGTACCAGCATACAATATAGCTAATGTGGATATTTTCAGATGGTGTTATGTGTACAGCTTTTTTGTACAGATGACTTAAACATGGTAAATCTTTGCTGAGTGAGGATGACAGTGCTTTATTCAGTGACTCTTTACTGATGATTCTGTCAGTTGTAGAGCTGGTACCTTCTCATGCCAGCTCTGCCACAGTCTGTGCTAACAAGAGCATCATCAGTGCCAGGACCTGCACTTTTTTGGAGTTTTTGAAAATCAGGAGTGCAATTAAGACAAGACAACATGAAGGTATGGGGTTGTAAGATGAGACATGCCTTTGATGAGTGAGATCCCTAAATAGCTAAGGGCTGTTTATCAGAATTGTTGCATGTTGATATGTGAAATGCAGGTGACAGGCTCCTGAAGTAACTCATTGATTTGCTTAGCGCTATGTGCTGCACCCAGATAGATGCTAGGTTTGGAAGATCCATGTTCCAGCCTGAAGATAGATGTACACTTGTTTCTAGTTGACCTGAGAGTACCTTGTACGTCTTTAAGTTCAATTTTTATGCTACTCTTTCTTGAAAGAGACTGTTGTTTATTTCATGCTGCAGTTCCTGGAAATGCTATTTTCATCCAACCTCAGGAATCTTTCTTCACCTGCAAGAAAGAATTTGAGATGAAAAATAAGTGTAAAGCTATATTGAAGTAAAATTTAACCTCCTATTTTGGAAGGTACGGAATTAGAATTCCAGTACATATCTTTAGGGAGAAGGCTCACATTAAGTACAAAGGAAAGAAAAAAGAATAAATCTGTAGTACTCATGGCTACAGTGTTTTATTCTTCTCAGGAGAGTAAGTTGCAGGAATGGAATAGAATCCATAGTTGTTATTAACGGAAGTAGATTCTGTAATGGAGTCAAGTGTTGGTTTGTCACTTTTTCTCAGTGAACCTTTGCTGAGCACCCAGCCTCCTGTGCTGATCTTTGTCCAGGATGAAGTCTTAGGCTTTTCTCTGTCAGCAAGCCAGTCACATTTTCTGCAAAAATCGTTATGATAGATGAATCTGGTATTCACACAGTATATCATGATCAATAATTTCTGTCTTTCCTAAATATCTATTTGCTGAGAAAACTGCTGAAATCTATTGTACCCTTCGTGATTTTTCAAAAATTCATAGTGTAAATTTGGAGCAGCAACTATAAATTCATCTGTCTGTGCTTTATTTTCATGCTTGAAAATAAATTCCATTTGCTTAAAATGTGTGTTTACTTAATTTTAACAGCTGAAGTTTCAGAAGTTATTTCAGCTATAAAAAACCTGTGTGCTTAGATGTAAGTTACAAAATCACAGAATGTTAGGGATTGGAAGGGACCTCGAAAGATCTTGTAGTCCAATCCCCCTGCTGGGGCAGGAACACCTAAATCAGGTCACACAGGAATGTGTCCAGGTGGATTTTGAGTGTCTCCAGAGAAGAAGACCCCCAGCCTCCCTGGACAGCCTGTTCTGATGTTCTGTTACCATTACTGTGAAGATGTTTTTTTCTCATATTAACATGGAACCTCTTGTGTTCCAGCTTGCACCCATTGCCCTTTGTCCTATCATTGGTTCTAAGTATCTAAGTTCTAAGGCTGGAATGTATAATCACAGCTGTGTGTGTTTCAGTGAGCTTCTTTCAAAAATTCAGTGTACAGACTGCAGTCCTTTAAGGAAATACTGCTTTTTGGCCTATAATTACATTTTTTCTCATTTCCACTCACTAATTTTCTTTCTGTATTCTGTAAAAGTGAGACTGAACTAATATTTTTTCA
The DNA here is from genome assembly GCF_987193195.1 of Phasianus colchicus. Lineage (NCBI taxonomy): Eukaryota > Metazoa > Chordata > Aves > Galliformes > Phasianidae > Phasianus > Phasianus colchicus. The sequence goes on from NC_143476.1 coordinate 81,586,174, forward strand.
CTACACTGTTTTTAAAATAAGTTGTTTTTCCTCATTGTATTCATGAGCGTATTATGAATTTTTTATACTTTCACATAGGAATAATTACCCCCTTCAGTAGCTCTGCTTGCAAGCTTTCTGAGGCAGTAGTGTACTGCATTAGAACAGATGATTCGTCTTATGCCTTTGGGAATTTTCTTCCTTTCTGAGATATCTGTTACAGCAACTCAGTTCGGAGTTTAAGCTTTTGAATGTTACAGGCAATAAAAAGCAGCTTTTGAGAACTGTATTTCTATTTCACAAATCCGAGGAACTTTGACTTAGGCTGAGTTGTCTGTTCAAGGTATTAACTCTCTGCTTTGAGGTAGCTTTAAAATAGTATGTTCCAGTTTCCATAATTTTATTTCATACTTATATTTTTCCCCCTATAATTCTGGTCAGTTCTGCTGGTGCCGTTCCAGATAAAATCTAAAGCCTCTTTATGTCTCTCTGTCCATACTCATAGAATAAGTTACTTTTATCATTCTTTTGTAATGAGAACACAAGAATAGAGGTTTTGTGAAAGTAATAGTTGGAGATTTAAGGATTGCAAAAGTGAGCAGAGGACGTGATTTCTGAAGGAGTTGTCACTGCCCTGAGAATTCTGGTGACCAGAAGCAAAACTGTCTTTTGGCTTCTGGTTCACTTCAGTGTTTTCCTTAAGAATTAAGAACCCAGTACTGGAATTGAGTGCAGTTAATGAAATAGCAAAGAAAGTTCTTTCTTAAGGATCTTCAGAGGGAAACTTAGTAAGTTAAAGGAAATACATCTTGGTTTGAGAAAAATATTGGCTTTTTGGATTCTGTTCAGCAGGGAAAATTAAATTTTTTACCACAAATTTATAAAATTTAAAAATAAATTGGTTATATGAGAGACTGAAGCTGTATGAAATAGATATGGTAAATAATTGGTATAATACCGTCAGTATCATGAGTTGAATTCTGATTTCACTATAGACTTTTTCGTGTTCACAAGCATGCTTAATCTTTTTGCTTATATTAATTTTATTATTACAAAAGTTAGCCAATGAATAATGAAAATACCTTTGCATTTTACAAGAAACCTGCTGTAAGGTACATGTGCTACTGATACGAAGTCTCAGTATTTAGATAAAAAGAGTCAGAATGTCTTCCTCTGACTTATAAACTGGTTCTGCAAATTTCTTCTGATGTTTAGCAGTATGAGCTTAGTATTGCAGAAGCCAAGCTAAGAGAGGCATATAGAACGTGAAGTTCATGTATCAGGTAAGAAGCATGAACTTTGCCCTGCCTGTGGCAGTGGGGCTGAAACTTGATCCTTGGGGTCCCTTCCAACCCAAACCATTCTATGATTCTATTATTCTATGAACTTTACTGTATAAAGTGAACTTTGTGTAAATTTACATTGATAGGAAAAGCAGAAACACTCAGAAAAAGTATGAACATGTGTTTAATAATTGTTTTACGACATTGAGCAACCTCTGTTTAAAAGGATGGAAAAAAATTTAGAAAGCACTTGAAAAACATAGTTAAATCTTTATGAAGGATTTCTCCAGAGCTCTCCATTTAGTGATGGTGACATACCAATGTACTGTTTCAAAAATCTACTAATGTTCTGAATTCAATGCAGCATCGTTATTAAGAAATGCACTGAGTGCATGAACCTTATAGTTTACAATTAAATTGGAGCTTGTGGTCCTAGTGGTTTCCTCATTACATTTTGGACAATTTTCCCACGTAATTTTAGGTCTTGAGTTTGTTTTGTATGAGTTTTAAAATTTCTGCAGAAATTGTGATTCCAATTTGTTGCTTCAGTAAATAGTGTGCAGATAATGATTCAATAAAGGTGTGGTAATTATGAGAAACTTAAAGCATTGCAAGGACGCTTAATTTTTCTTTCTTTTCCAAAAACCATTATGTCAAAGCTATACCAGATAGGTTATTAGGCTTTTTTAAACAAAAATCTTTAGATGAAAATTGAACAAGAAAAGCTTGGAAACCAGTCTTGATTGCTCTACCAGATACTCTGTGTAAAGGATATTTTGCTTTTGATTACTTTGGGTGAAATATGTCATTTTGCGGTATTCCAAACAATTCTGTACTATGTAATTGTTTCCTAGTTGACTCAGTTGTTCCTGCTGCAATTCTCTTCATCTGCACCACAGATGGTTAGCACAAGCTGGAAAATGAGAGACTTTGGTGCTTAAGTGTTGTCAGTTCATACTATTTAAAGTTGAGGTCTTCAGTGGCCCTTGGAAAATGAGCATGTAATATTAAATTCTAGGTTCTGCATATTGTTCTGTTTTACTAGAGGATGTGCGGTTGGATTCAGCCAACTTTCCATCTGGCACAATCTTCAGATTGTGTGTAATGGGATAACGGTAGGTCATTATTCATATTGGACTGAATGGTAGAACAAAAAGCAAAATTAATAAGCATATTGATGGTAATCAGATAATGTTCCCAGTTGACCTAATTTCAGGCATTGGGATGGAGTCTCAGGTAGTATATTGTTACTTAGGTTTCCACCTGTTGTGGAAGGTAAATTTAGATCACCACCTAGTTCTTAAGTAAACTGTCTCACACTGTTGATTTCTCAGTTAAATGATCAACTCTGTTTTCTAAGGATCATTAGATTGAATTTAATTAAGGATACCTAACCACTGTGAGTACTTAATCCTTTTATGTGAGTGGTTACCTATTATGATATCAATAGCTAGGAATAATAGTGATCTAAGGTGACCTTGTGACTTGATAAGGACAAAGGCTTATCATGTAATAGTAGATAATGGAGTATTCTTGGGAATCTCTAATGTGATGAGAACATTATTATTCTGCCTTTGGCTGTCTTGATTTTCTTCTAAATGTGAACTATTATATTTCTGTGTCTGGACATTAGTAATTTCCTGTGCTATATTTTGCTGTATCAAAGTAAGATTTAGAAGCATGTGTTAATTTTAAAATTACCGTTTAAGAATCTTGTGTGCAGCACCATTTCATATTATAACAGCTTTGTAATTTAGAGGCAACTGTGAGGCCCAAGAAATGCATGTGGTGGAGATTCTGAGGAATGAGAAAGATGTCTTCTCTTCTTCTCCTTTATGTTCTACTTAGCTGCATTTCTACTCCTTTCAGTGATAACGAAGATGTAGACATAGTGCAAGATACAGAAATATTGCTGTTTTCTTTTTTTTTCCTATCTGCAGCTGAAGATGGGAGTTCTGTGTAGATGCTACATGCAAACAGCATCTATTACATAAGCTTGTTAATGGTTGCACATCAGATCATTGTTCTGATAGTAGCTGTATTAAGAGATGTAAGGATAGCTTGAAACTAAAATTTTGCAGAGCTCCACATTTCCTCTGCCTTTTGCACAGAGCAGTTTTCTCCCTTTTTGTTTGTTTTAAAGCATTATGATACAATTGTTCTCAAGCCTGTCTTAATTTCTGAGATTATCTTCTGTCCTGTACCCGATCTCTGCATTTTATCTGCTTCACTGAAGCTGTTAAATTTCAACATGTGATAAATTTGGGTGATTTGCGTAACCTTCTATGTACCAGTTCTGAATTCTGTTTGATGTAGACTGGACATACGGGTTAATTGTGTCTCTTGTTTCTGACTTCTTTTTTTGCTTTTAACTTAGAAGAAATTTTAGCAATTCTTCCATCTCCTTCAAGTAGGAGTGCAAAGAGCAGAATACATGAGAACAGAAATAGAGGTGGGAAATTGCTGCAAAGGAGAAATCTGGACCTCCACATGGAGAAAGTGATGCCTAGTTGGGAGAAGGGCTTAGGACCCCTTAGTTCAGAAAATTTTTAGTACAAAGCCTACATATCAAACTGTTGTGTCTCAGAAGGGCTGTGTGTATTGCACACCTAGGTAGCCCATGTGACTGACCTGGTAAGCTGGGTCCTTAAGCAGTTAAGGGGTGTAGGTTTAAGAGCAAAAGCAGAAGAATCTGAACCTAGGAAGTGTCCTGGAAAGGTGAGAGCAGTGGATGCTGCTGGAGCTCGTTTGGACTGAGTGGGTCTGAGAAGCAGATCAGTTAGCCTGTAGCCACCCACAGCCAAGCTGTCTCATTTGCATTGAGCCTGACCATATCCATCCTCCCTGTCTTCTCAATTCTAGCATGGAAATACCCAATGATTTTGGATTCTTAACAGCTTCTGAGCCATAGGTACATTGCTGCATCCCTCAACCCATTCAGCAGAGTTTTGTACTTTCTAGTAGATAGCACAGTATCTATTCCAGAAAATGTTTTCAGGATGAAGTGTTACCTCTAGGCAGCTGCTGTTCTTATGAAGTGTTTATAAAAATGATGAACTTAGTTAAATACTCTTTGCTCTAATTAGAAATCATGTAACATTTTATTTTCCTGCTCCCTCACCTATGTTGTCAGTATTCTACTACTATTTTTTTTAGTATGCCATGCTGCGTTGGACTGTCTGCAAAATAATAGCATATTGATAAACATAGTTAATTAGGGGCAGCACTTTATTTTATCTAAGCTAAGCTGTTCTGTTTTTCTCCTTTCAGGTCTTGGGCTGGATTCAAGTAAACTTCCCAGTCAATTGAGTTTCTCTGATTGGCCTGAAATGAAGAAAAAGTTTGCATCCATCTTTGCACAGAAGACACAAAGTGAATGGTGCCGTATATTTGATGGAACTGATGCCTGTGTGACCCCTGTTTTATCCTTTGATGATGCTCCCTTACATCAGCATAACAAACAAAGAAGTTCTTTTATCAAAAATGATCAGGAAGAGATAAGTCCTAGACCTGCTCCTCTTCTTTCAAGGACCCCTGCTGTTCCATCATTTGAAAGAGATCCTTTTATAGGCGAGCACACAGAAGAGGTACTTCTAGAATATGGATTTACTCAGGAAGAGATTGCAAAACTTTATTCTGATAAAGTAATAGAATCCAACAAACTAAAAGCTAATTTGTAATCTGATTATGCAAATCAGATGAACTTTGGGCTGATGCCGTAAGATTTAATGTACTGAATTACATGACAAATGAATATTTGTGTGCTGTTTTTTTTAAATGAATATTTTAAATGAAGTTTTAAATCTAATGGAAAATGCTGGGAGTTCTGTATTTGTGTACCTGGGTGGTTTGTGGTCTACGGTGACACCAAAAATGTGTTCTGAAGTTCTGTGCTGTTTGTCATAGTAAGCAGATGTAAGTCCTCAAAATATTTTTAGAATAGTATATCCTGTGAAACTTTCGGTTTATCTAATTCATAGTCAAATTGTTCTTTTGTAATGTATTCCATAATTAATTAAAGGCAAATCTGTTCTTAAAATACAGTTAAATGCTTACTAAGCAGTTGATTCTTTACTCATAGATTAATAGGGATCTTACCATATTGGTTGATTTACCTTATCATACCCAAACAATGATCCGAATAATGCTGTTTTCTTGTGTTGCTGCAGGGTTACTATGACAAAGTAATTGTATTTAATATCCTGTCTATGTTTTCTTAATACAGTCTCCTGATAGTATTATTTTCAGCTTCCCAGTTTGCCTAAAAAATAATTTCAGAAATAAATTCCTCATTATAAATATCTGCCAAATATTGATCCTTCACTTTCTTTCTGGAAAAATGAAAGGCATGGGTAGTTGCATAGGTTTTAAACAAAGGTTATACTGTAGTGGTTGTTATTTCCTTCAAAGTTAGTAATTTGAAACGTTCTTTTCTCCTTCAACAAATAATATACATTTAAAATAATTAGTTATATATGGATTTAAATATAATCTTCTTTAGTCCAATGTGTGAAGAATTTTGACACAAAGGGTTGTTATTTTAAATAATTTTGGTCATTTTTAAATCTTGCTGAAGATAGGCTTGTTGCCTGTGAAGATTTCCAAATCTGAGATACACTTTATTTTACATTTGTCATGGCAAAGTGTCTGTATTACTACTATACAAAGAGACCTTTTACATCCTATTGCACAAACACCTGCATGGAAGCAAGAATTATCTAGCAGACACTGACAGATTAGTTAACAATTATTAAAACCATTTTAAGTTTCCCATTTATAATCAGTTTGATGAATTAGAATATTATATACCGTTGCATTATCACAGATCCATAGAATATCTTGAGTCAGAATGGACCACAGCGATCATCGAATCCTTGCTCCACACTAAGATCTGAGAATTTGCTTAGTGTCATACGCATCTGATTGTATTGGAGCAGAGTAAATATAGCCAAGCATAATCTTCAGCACATTTAGGATCTGATCCAAAATTTGATGGTGTTGTTACAAAAATTGCCATTAACTTTAGCTGCCTCAGTCAGGTGGCTCATCTGAAGGGGTGGGATTTTTGGTATGTTGCTGTAGATTTCTTTAAAAGCTTCTGTTTGCTTTCCAAATATATGTGTGCCCAGTAAGACTTCCAAAAAGAAAAAAAAAAAAGATGTTAAGTCATCATGATACACTTTGCTTTTCAGAAATGAACAAAATAATCAGTTGTACTGAGAGTAGCACAGAACAGATACAAAAAATATTCACCAGTTGCAGTTTAACAGATTTCTGTCAAGCTTTTTGTTTGCTGTTGACACTCAGAACAACAATTAGGTCTACTTCTTCAAGTTTGTTGAAATTCTTTCCTGGATGTTTGCCTTTTTACGTCCCTGCCTGCAGCAGGTCAGCACTCTTGCTGAATGAGAAGATGAGATTTCCTCATTCTTGGTGGCACCATTGACTTGCAGCAGCAAAAGGAATGACTAGCTTTGTGTCAGGCTAATCCTGCATCTCTCCCATGTGATGTGTGTTCCCATTGTAGGCGTGTTTTGTGCTGCAATGGTAATTCTTTAGTCTGGGATAGTTGGGAGCTCTGCAAACGCCCTAGAGCGCAGAACTGCTAATGTTAACACAGTCTTCCCCGCCCCCTTCCTTCATAACTTGTGATCGCAGAGCCATGAAAGTATGCGAGTCCCTCCCCCAGAACAGAGCAATTGCACCCGGCATATGATCAGGGCTCCATGTCAGCCACACCAGGCAGCACTGACCTGCTCGAGCGCTGTGCATAGCCAGAGCAATGACCTTAACGGAACAGAGCTTTCAGGAGTCTCCTCCACCCCCTTCTGAGGTGGCTAAGGCAGACATGGATGTCTCAGGAGGGAAGGAGAAGGCTGTGCACCTCTCCACGGCAAGGACTGGAGTGCTGGTGCCCAAGCAGCGAGCAACGGGAAGGCTGATCATGCACAGCATGGCGATGTTCGGAAGGGAGTTCTGCTATGCCGTGGAGGCTGCCTTTGTCACGCCGGTGCTGCTCAGTGTAGGGCTGCCCAAGAACCTGTACAGCCTGGTGTGGCTTATCAGCCCCATCCTGGGCTTCGTGCTGCAGCCCGTGGTAGGTTCTGCCAGTGATCACTGTGCCTGTAGCTGGGGCAGGAGGCGACCTTACATTCTGGGTCTGGGCATCATAATGCTGGTAGGCATGGCTTTGTACCTCAACGGGGACGAGATGATCACAGGTAAGTGAGGGGAAAGCGCTGTACTGACAGACAAAACTCACCCTATGCTTTGAATTGGAAAGAAGGACGGGGTTCCTTTTTTTTAACCTGTCAAAATTGGGTGTTAAAATTGGGTATCATGCTATTGAGCTGCACTGAAGGAGCTTAGGAACACTGCAGTCTATTTACATTCAATCCTAATGCTGCGTGTTATGTATCCTGTACGTAATGTTCCACAGTTCATGCATGTGATTGCAGTATTATATATTGACCTCTCTGCCTGATCAGTTCATACAATAAAGAACTGCTTAGGGCCAGAGATGTATTTGATAACTAAAATTTGCCTTTTTGTGTTAAATGATGTAGTACACATCCTAACTAAATCTGTGTTAGTTCCTATTTTACATAAGTTGACATTCAAAACATTTAGGTTAAATTATTGCAGCACTGGCTTGACTCAGGAATGTGTCATGCTGATGAATAATAGAAGTCACAACTCCATGGAAACAATGCACCTGGAATGTGCAAATCCAATAGGACTGACATCCCTAGGCACTGTTGTAGTTCAGCTTGAGATGTTACTTCTCAAAGACTTGGAAAATTGTTCCTGTTGTGACTGGTGGCTCCTCCTCAGGGGGAGGAGTGTGTTTTCACAGGTTGATTTGTTCTCTGTTCCTGGATATCATTGCTGTTGCATGTATTTGTAATTGTATAGCCAGGAAGAGATATTAGGCCAATCCTGATTGCCTGAAATTGTGGAATGGTGGGACAAACTGAATAAAACAAAAATGTTCTCCAAACATGTGTTTTAGGCTAACAGAGCATTCAGTGGAAGTGCAAAGGAGTAAGAAAAGTTGAATGATGCTCTTGACTGTGAAGTTGAGGATATTCAGAGCTTCAGCAGAACAAGAGGAAATGGTTTTAAGCTGAGGGAAGGGAGATTTAGGTTGGACGTCAGGGGGAAGTTCTTTACAGAGAGAGTGGTGAGGTGCTGGAACAGGCTGCCCAGAGAGGTTGTGGATGCCTCCTCCCTGGAGGTGTTCAAGGCCAGATTGGATGGGGCCCTGGGCAGCCTGGTGTAGCATTAGGTGGGATGATTGGTGGCCCTGCATGTGGCAGGGGGGTTGGAGGTTCATGATCCTTGAGGTCCCTTCCAACTCTGGCCATTCTGTGATTCTGTGATTCTGCTGATCCATGGCTCAAAGTGAATCTAGCACAGCTCAGTGCTGCACAGACTCAAAATCCAGTTATCCCACTTCTCAGATGCCAATCTGAGTATCACTGGTCCCTCATGCATAGCTAAGCATTGTTTAGATTTGGAGGAATCTGGAAAGATAAAATGATGTTTTGTGAAACACAGCACTATTGCTGTCACAATGAGAGTCTTTTTGGTTTTGTAGCTTTCATCGGTGAAAGAGACAAGCAGCGGACATGGGCAATAGTCATTACCATGCTGGGAGTAGTGCTTTTTGATTTTGCAGCTGACTTTATTGATGGCCCCATCAAAGCATATTTATTCGATGTCTGCTCTCATCAAGATAAAGAAAAGGGTCTGCATTATCATGCCCTATTCACAGGTACTCATATCCCTTCTTTTCCTTCCTACTTAGAGGGAGGGGAAGGAAATTGCATGGATTTTGTAATCTTTGTGTACTAATCTTGAATGAACTGATCATCTGATTCTGTGCTTCAGTCACGGGTCTGTTGTTGCTGGGTTTTCGCTGCTACAGAAAACGGCAGCTTGTGGTTGCTGCTGCAAGATCTCTATTGCAGAAGCCTACAGGCCTAAGCATTTACAATAAAATAGCCGTGACTCAATTAAGAACAATTAACTATTATATAAATAAAGTAGTATTTATTGTTTTTATTTTGATCCTCAAGTTTTGATGAAGCCAAAATTAGGGGAAGTGACTTAATTTCTTGCCATAGTACTTACAAATAAATAACTCCTTTACTCAGCTCCTGACAGAGAAAGTACAGCAGTGTAGCCAGCATCCATTCTTCAGTGGTGGCCCTACATTTGGTGCCTTCCAGTACAGAAATTCTATGTAACATTCATAGCTTCACGACTTCCACAAAATAAGTTCTGGCTCGAGCTTCCTTTGGTTGCCTTCAGACATCTGTAATGTTGCTGAGTTACAGAGGGAAAAAGCTCGCTCAAAACAGAAGGCTTTGTCCTGTATTTAGAAAACACACAAGGAATGCATGTAAAGCTGTGTACTTGTTACGTGACTCAGGAAGTGCATGGGACCACTCCCAGCTGTGCATGGGACCAGTCACTGTGACAGCACTGGACAAAAAACAGGCAAGATAAGAAGTCATGCCTGTTCTGATGCAGATTTTTGTGGCAGCTGAGCTGTAGCAAGAACAGAAGCACATAGGCTCTGTGGCAGTGATCTGCCCTGCCCTCTGCTCCTTGTGAGGAGCTGCAGCTACCATGAGGCCTCTGCTCAGCTCCTCTGCTTTATGCCCAGCACACCCAGGGCCCTCAGCCGCCCCTCGCACATCTAGTAGAGCATAGTAGTACCAACAGTGATACACAGTAGTACTGACAGTGGGCTGACTTTGGATATTTGAAATAGCTGCATCCTGGAACCTGGGCACAGATTCTAGGGGAAGCTGAAAGCCATGTGGGGTTGAAATGAGTTTTAGCCTTTAGAAACAGACACAAATTTTTCTAATCACTTGTTTGGACAGAATGAAGAGCAAGTTGCGAAGTATATTCCTGTCTACAGCAGAACTCTGCTTACCGTTCTTCCTATTAAAATTTTTTTTATTTCCATGTTTAGAGCTATGGATTGAACTGATTCATTTGTAGGGCAAGCTGCTAATGGGGGTGATGGCTGAATTGCATTAGATAGGGCAGACAGATTTCTCTATGTTATTTGGACCAACACCACATGCTTTCTGTAGCAAGGCTGTGCTTGCCTAAGCCCCTTCTGAATAGGTGATTGCCCAGCCCATTCCTGGAGCACAGAAACTTTAAGGCTGGAAAATACCACTAAGATCATCTTGTCCAACCATCAATCCACCCACACCATGCCACTAACCATGACCCTCAGTGCCACATCATCTGCATGGTTCTAGTTTTCAAGTCTGCCCATGAGAGTGATCCTACAGCCCTCTCGGAGAAGCCTGATCCAGCATTCCACTGGCCTTGCTTTTAAACTGCATTCTCTAAAATTTAATCATATTATCCATCTTCTACATTTCTGACATTTGTCACTCCTTTCTTCTATCTCTTTCAGACATGAGAAGCATCCTTCCTTCTTCATTTTCCCAGCTTCTGTTTTGTGTATTTTTCCACTATTTGTGTACTTTTCCACTATTTAATTCCTTCATTTTATATTAAACATCCTCAAGACTTTGCTCTTCAATCTACCTTCTCCGTGTTTTAAGTCTAAATGTGAAACTAGGTGGATCGTTGTTATAGCAAGACGACTGAGACAAAAAGTAGATACATGGTACATATCTGACACAACTTGCAGGCTGTGCATTCCAATGCCACGATTATTTTTAGTCAAAACAATATGCAAAAAAGACCTCAAGCATCAAACATGAGCTGCAGTGCAAACATTGAGTGTAGGTTTTCTTCCAGAAGACATTAACTGCTTAATTGTTCTTCATTAAAACAAGCAGTGATACAGGCCGTGTAGGATTCAGTTAGACATAACAAAGGAGGGCTGTAATCACACATAAGAGGAAAATAAGTACAGAAAACCCAGAATGGAATTACAATACCGTGGTTTTTAGGTGAGGGAAATGTAAGCCTTGTTTTTCCTGTTTCTTTTTGTTGCACAGAATGGTTCCACCACATGTTGTCTTCAGTTCCCTGAGCAGAAGGGTAGAAATACTTCCAATCCCTCAAATGCTCTGTGCTGGGCCACTTCTCCATCCTCCTGAGTGACCAAAGAGGGCAGAACTGGACAAACACTTTCTCTACCAGAGCCATGTGCTGAATGCAGCACTGTGCTCTTCCTTGTGCCTCTCAAACTGTGTGCACTATCAGCAAAGAAAGAAATTGTTTTAAAAAAAAAAATAAATAAAAGAGAATGAATTAATCTTTTATTAACTCTGAGACATAGAGGCGTCTCTCCTAGTGGAGAGATTCTTGGATTTCAGGGATTACAAAACCCTATTTTTAATTTTTGTCCCTTTCAAAAAGATAAGTCACGTGGAAGCAGTATTTCTGTCTAGAGTCAGCTACCTAAGGTACAGTTTACAAACCCTGCTTGACATAATAGAAAAATAGTTTGTATTTTGTAAAATAGTTTTAAAAAGCATATTCCAGTAGAGTTTTGTTTCATATTATTCACTGTTTCAGAGAAAAGGCAGCCTTAAGGAAGTGTTTCTGAGTCCTGCAGAGTATTTGCTGGAAAAAAGATGGAGTTCCATGTTGCTATATTGCTATATATTGAATCTTTTTTGAGAGCTCCTGCACAGCTCTCTCCAGACCTGAGCATATCTTGTTTCCTATTTTGATAACTGCTTGTATGTGTGATTACCTCTGAGTTCCAATTTCTTTTGATTCTTCCTGAATATGCAGATACCTGAGGAGTGAATGTCCTGATATCTGAGGAGTGGTTATTCAGTCATTTCCATCAGGAATCACACAATGAGCATGGTTGGATACTGTTTATTTACAAATGCCAGTAGATTTTTTTTCACCCTTTTTCTCCTTTGTAGGCTTAGGAGGAGCACTAGGCTACCTGACAGGTGCTGTGGACTGGGGTGAAACTGTACTAGGATACACCTTGATGTCAGAATTCCAGGTGATTTTCCTCTTGTCAGCCTTGGTTTTCCTCATCTGCCTTATTGTACATCTACGCAGTATTCCTGAAGTCCCACTCAGATATGACAATGAAGAGACAAAGCTCTTGTTGGAAGTGACTGAGCCCTATAAGTACAGCTCCATAGAGGAAATCAAGAATGGATACTTGTCACATACTGACTTAAATGCTACAAGTAAGCCGAAGAAAGGTGCTGACACATCGTGTACAGAGGTAAGAACAGAGACGATTTTATAACCCATATCATTTCATTATTGAAGACCATCAATAGCCTTTTAATTAGCTATTGCTGGCTAATTGAAATAGTCCTTTCACACACGCATTCAGAAAAATATTCCCTCTGGATTCTTTCTTCTTCTGACCTGGAAAAAGGGTCAGATCAAAGTCTTTCTTTTCTCTTCAGTTATTTAAAAAGTATTTCCAGCAAGTGGGACAGAAACAAACTTGTCTTGATGCTCTGGCAGGGTTGAGGGAGAGCCAAATACAGTTTTTGACTCTGTGTCAGTTTCTTCGTATCCTACCCATCTGAATTTTGTCAAGAGGATCTAATTTCTCTATTAGTACTTGTAGAATTAACATCACATTGTGGACAGGAGCTACAGAGCATTGATATTTGATGTAAGTCTGTAACTCCCATTGAAATTAACGTACTAATACATGTAGTACTTGAAAGTGTTCAGTCTATGGTCCATTGGCTGCCACTTGGTGTTTCACTGAGGATTTATTGATGACGCTGAATTGTCTGAAATTGCCTAAGCAACAATACTTCATCACTTCTGGGGTTTTCATTTTATTTTGAAGTGTTGCTGTAGCTGTGCCTTTGGCATAACTTTGAGATGGCAGAGAGGAACTTGTACTTCAAATAATCAGTGGTGTTTGTTTATTCTTTGATCTTATGAGACATTGCTGCAATCTAAGGCAGCTAGGAAAAGATGAATCCACCTGAAAAAAATCTGGAGAGACATATGTAGGATAGTCTTAGGAACAGATAGTTGTTTTCACCACTAAATGTCATCAACAGGAATCCTCTCTGCACTTTCATGGTACCCTATTCACACAAAGGCTAATACATATGTCTGTATCCAAGCGTGGCAATGAATACTGGAACAGTTACCTGTTGCTTTAACTTCATTTCTTATCTTTTAGCATTATGAGGTATATATCACGGATACAAGTCTTGGGAAACCAGCTAAAAATTACCAAGAATGCTCAGGTAGTTAAGTTAGATATGATGGAAACCTAAAGTTTAAGCTACCATTACAATTGATTTATTGTCTTTTACTATTTATCATTTGTATTCTAATAGCATTTGTTATTTCTAAACCAAACAAGAATATCATCACACTACACGCTACAAAAAGCTGGAGTAAAAGATGGGCACTGGCTGATGAGAATACCAGATGCACAAATAAAGCAACAGATTGTTAGCAGAGTATGGTTGGCACACTGCAGTGTGCTTCCTGTTTGCCCACCTGGCTTGGGGCACAGTAAACTTCACTAGCACTGTTCACTCTGATTGTCCTCTGAATTGTTGGAGATGCTTGGTTGCACTGACTGGCCAGCATGGGCTTTGAAATAAGGGAAAGTGAATGAAAAAGAGCCATCTCCCCTGCAGAGAGCATTCCTTGCAGGAAGCCAGGGAAGAGGAGGATGCATTGGGGTAGCCTTTGGCTTGGCAAACATCCTGTTGAATCAGTAACATCTGACACCCTAGGTATAGCTCTGATGTTCACTGTGGGCCAGTTTGTGCAATTGCCCTCCTTTGTGAGTTTTCAGTTGGACAGCCTGTCAGAGGTTTGCTGAGCTTTGATCTGTCTCATGTTCCTTTGATGTGTCCAGGCTTGGATAGATTCTAGACATTCTCACCACCAAAGTGTTCTGTCTCTTGTGGCACATGCTTTACAAGTTCATTCAATACTGTAATTGCTTTCTTGAAGAAATGGTTTGGTTTCCTGTTTCTCTGTGTCTCTTTTTTTATTTCACGGTGGGCATCATGGCCCTATTTCATCTAAATTAAGAAATATGCTCTTGCATACTAATAACTTCCATGGTTATTAATGAGATTTGATCCCTTACAGTATGAATAAAAATCCAAAGTTATTCTACTTCTGTTATTTGCTTTGGTGCAAAGTCACTGAGGATATGCTGTAAAACCTGTACTATGGATTCCTCTCTATCATAATAATCATCTTAGGCTTTAAGTTGTTGTGATTTTGTAGGGAAATGGGCTGGGTATTGTGAACTTTTGAAGGATAAAGCACTTAGACAGAGGCAGACTTCAGAATTTCATTTACAAATAACAGTGTAGAATGTGTTTGCTGTTAAGTACTGAATGCATGCATTAAACACTTGTTTCCATTTTCACTTTCCAAAATATCTAAATAGAGAGCAAACATTCCCCTCTAGATGTCAAACTACCATTTGTAATTACAGCAGTGTTCCTTGTAGTACCCTGACATTATACTGAGATTAGGAAGACTATTTTAAATAACTCTGTGGAAGAGTTGAATAAATTATATAAGCTAAGGAAAAAAATAGTAATTATCCTTGAAATAATATTGATGAGTCAATATGAGATTTACTTTTATTATTATTATTATTATTATTATTATTATTATTATTATTATTATTATTTGTATAACTGTAGTAGAATTTATAATTTTCCCAGTTTAAAACACAGTTAGAGGAGACAGTGATGCCAAGAGAAATTCCAAGGGTTTTACACAGTATGCAGTTCAAGGCAGAAGTCAGCAAAATGAATTCCTATGAGGATTAAAATCCTCTCACTGGAGTAAAATATTTTCTAACTTCATACGTGGTGATCTTTCATAGAGCAGCTTGCAACATAGCCTAGTTCAGAAGAAGGCAGAGCTGTGAAAAGTAACTAGAACACTGAAGGCAAGTAATGATGTACTGAGAAAAATCAAGTGATAGCAGTGATTGTTGTGGTTTAACCCAGCAGATGGCTGACATCACAGTCTTCTGCCCACTCCACCGCTTCCCAGTGGGATGGGGAGAGAATCAAAAGGAAAGAAAACAAAGCAGAACTCACGGGTTTAGATAAAACTATTTACTATGATAGAGAAAATGGAAAGGATAATAATGATGACAAATATATATGTGTGTATGAATGTATATAGCAACTCGTGCACAAGCAGTTTCTCACTATCTCTCAGCTGATGTCCGGCTACTCCATCAAGTGCAAGAGAGTGAGACAAGCTCTCCAGCTCCCTTCAAAACTCTCTCCACTTGATGTCGTATGGTATGGAATACCCTTTTGGCTGGTTTAAGTCAGCCTTCCTAATTCTGCTCCTTCCCAGCTCCTTGGGCCCTTTGCTATGAATGGCTTCGGCTCTGTACAACACTGCCTGGCAGCAACTATAAACACTGTGTGTTTTATCAACATTGTTCTTCTCCTAGAGCCAAAATAGCATCACACCAGATCCTCTGTTGAAAACAATTCTATCCCAGCTGAAACTATGACACCGATGAATGTGATTGAAAAAGAGACTGAGGTTTTGAGCCTAAAGTTCAGATGAGGAGGAAGAGATAAAATAGGAAGATGGTCAGAATTTTTTTCCCAGTCAGTGAGATTTTTTTTAATTGTATGCTCATCAGGTTTTGATTTTGAAATGTGTTGTTTTTCCCACAAGATTGGGGATATTCAGGTACTGGAGCCAGTATGGTTTTTGCTGCATCTCCTGTTTTGGATGCTACTACTTCTCCTGTTATGAATCACTGTCTCTCACTGCTTTTTGAGAGAGGATGCAGTCCATAGGGAAAATTTCATAGTGATTGTATACCAAAATATGTGGAACACAAAATTTAGTAGGGAATGGAAACTAAGTATAAAAACTGCAGAATTCTACAGATGATATATTTTAATTCTGAGGAAATATTTTTGAGTTTCATTTTTTCTATGGTGGCTTGAAATCTGCAGTGGTAAGCTGGTTGTCCCCAGGAAGAAGTTCTTTTGGTGCTTATTGGTTTATTTTGGTTTGGTTTTTGAAACTCCACTGAACCTGTTTTGGCAGAAATTTTTGTCTTGGTACCCTTAAGTAATAATCCTAATGACTGTTAAGGCAGAAAATACCACTAAGATGTATCCCAGCTCTTGGAGAGTCCCTGTCATCTTTCAGATAACTTTATTAGGCAATGATTCGACAAATCAAATAGCAAGTAGCAACGTAGCAAAGGATGTTTAGCACCCAGCCAACCCATTCTAGCAAAAACAAAATAACTTTGGAATTTTAACATGAAAAGACTGAGGTCTTCTCTGCATACTGTCAGAATTTTATTAGCCTTAAGGGCAATAATACAATATTATTGTTAAATACTTGCTTTTAGGCTCAAAGGAGGATGACTCTTAAATCACTCTTGAAGACTCTTTTAAGCATGCCATCCCATTATCGCTATCTGTGTGTGAGCCACCTCTTTGGATGGATGGCTTTCCTGTCCAACATGCTCTTCTTCACGGATTTCATGGGACAGGTAAAAGTGAAAAATCCTCTTGCTTTTCTTTCCTCATAGCATTTCCTTCTCCACCAAAACCAAATGAAGGTATTGTTATGAACTTGAAGATATGATTCTGGCTCCCATGCAGTATTCCACATTTCCTTGCTTTAGAGTTTTTGGTTTTTCTCTCTCTGTGAAAGAAACAAGAGGTAGTTTTTGTTTCCTTCAATGTATATGAATAACTAAAGAAGAAAGAAATAGAAGAAAGAATTTTGCTTGCCTGGATAAGGAGCCAAATGAGGGATAGACCAAGTGGAAAAAATTGAGTGTGTGGGGGTAGGCCTGGAAAAAGAAATCATTGTAGCTAAGTTAGGAGTAAGCAGATTAAGCAAGAAGGCAGAAGTGGAGGGAGAAGGAGAATAAAAAATGAGAAACACCCAAAGAAAAAAGAGCAGATGAGTCCCTGTAGAGGGGCTAACTCAGGAAAAAGTAAGGGCAAGAAATGAAGAAAAGCCTGGTATATGAGAGTCTGGGAGAAATGTGTGTGAAATACAGAGTACAACACAGGGATGATAAGGGCCCTGTTTCAAAGATTTCCTGGGTGCTAGCCAGTCTTTCTGTACGGGAGGTATTATATATATGCAGTAATTCTTTGCCTTTTGTGATCTTCATGGTCTCTTTAGGTTGTGTATCAGGGCAGTCCTTATGCTTCTCATAATTCCACACTTTACCATACCTACAGAAGAGGAGTGGAGGTTGGATGCTGGGGGCTGTGCATCAATGCAATTGCATCCTCAGCCTATTCTTGTAAGTATCCAGGAATGTACTCCCACACTGTTGTGGAAACAAACAAACAAACAAACAAAAATCTCTTTGCTGTTCACTATTCCTTAAGAAAAAAAAAAAAATTGCCAAATTAACTGTTGATGTCTTTGTTTTGTTTTGTTTTGTTTTGTTTTCCCCACATGAAAATTTTAACAAGTATTACATTCTCAGCAGTGTTAGAAACCTTTATCTTAACATGAGCAATTCTTGCCTGGACAACATGAAAAGGGGTCTGTCTGGGAGATCAGCATTGTCCTTCATGTGGATTGACCCTGAGCGCCAAAAATCATTTTAAAGCCAAAAGTCAGAGTGAAATGGATGGTGTGGGCATCATTCTGAGATGCTTTTTCACCTAGCAGTCCTGTAGCTGCAGGTTTGCAAAGGCCCCTTTCTTGGCCTCTTGCCATCTGCATCCCTCTCAAATAAACTTTTTCATAATTACACAGAAGTCCTTGCCAAAACAATGGACCTTGTTCTCCAAAATCATGTGTAAATATACTAGCAGTTTTCCTAGATAAATCTTACCATAGCTCTTACTCAGGATTGAAAAGAAAAAAACACTTACAATCCAAAAACTCGTATTAGTAGTGTTTTGGGAATTGAATTGAGCATCTGAAAGAGCTTGAGGGAAATCCCCTTTGGAGCTCAACAACAGGCATTTATGTAGCACCTCTCTGAGCTCAGAGGTTGATGCCAAATATTTTTATTGTAATTGAACAGCAGAAATGTCTGAAGTTGTCCCTGGGTAGTTCTTCCAGAATGGCTGTTAACTACTTCTCTGAGCTTGGTTATGCCAGAGTAAGAGTATCAGAAAAAAGCATTCTGCAGCAAATTTGTAACCACAGTAATTTCAAGCAACTTTCAAAATCAGGAAGACCTTCCTCTTCACTGCATCTTACAAAACAGAACTCCTAAATGAATTCCCTGATGAAATGTTCCTTGTTCTGTTTAACTCTTGGCAACAAATTTTTTCTTTCTTTCCACAGACCTGCAGAAAGTCCTTCTGCCATACACAGGATTAAAGGGACTTTATTTCATTGGATACCTACTTTTTGGATTAGGCACTGGGTTGATTGGCTTGTTTCCCAATGTCTATTTCACTTTGGTTCTATGTTCACTTTTTGGAGTCATGTCCAGCACTCTGTATACTGTGCCATTCCAGCTCATTGCAGAGTATCACAAAGAAGAAGAGGTAAGTGAAAGTCTAAGGAAGGGTAAATTTGTGTCTGTCTGAATCTGTTTAGTCTATTTTGGCTGAACATTGGGTAGAAGGGGGGATAGGTTTAAAATTATAAATTTGAAACTGTATATGGTGACATGATATGAACAGAAAGTTTCTGTTAATAGAGATCTTTATTAAACAACACTGATATTATAAGCTGTGTTGAAGCTAGATGACAGCCCTCAGCTAAGGCCCCAGCGCCAGAGAGTCTCCATAGTCCCACATTAAGATGAAGAATAATAATCAGAACTGAGATAAGGCCAATTGCTGTATGTGTTCAGGCTGTAAGCTGCTTATAGAGATCCAGGCATGTGTTGCCTTCAAGGATTTCCTGACTAAGAATAAAATCTAACTATTTTTGTCCTCTTTAAAAGCAAAGGGAGGGCTGGGGCTCAGTACAAGCAGCTGCTGTTACTTCAGAGAAGACGAGCTGGTTCATGTTAGCTGAGGAGCTGACTTTTCTGAGTCCCTGGGGTTAATAACCACCCTGTGAAGGCCACCAGAAGCTTTAGCTAACTGCAAAATGTTACAAAAACCTGTCATCTAATAAAGATGTGCAATTCAAGTACAAAGAATTTTGTGTAGTTCTATAGTAAGTTGTATCCCATGTTCTCGTTCTTCTGGCATTCTTTTTGGTCCTTCATGTTCCGTTTGCAAAGGGAATCTGGAAAATCCTGAGTTGTTTCTGTCATGTTACTAGGCTCAGCTGCATCGTAATGTCTTGTAAGGTGTTGTAGTCTTCAATGGAAACATTCTAGCAAGTTAGTAAGAAAGTTGGAAACAAACAGGATAGAGGAGAATTGGAAGAACTAAGGAATGTGTCCAGTGACATTTGAAGAAATGAATAAAGAAAGCACTGAAACGCAACAAAAGATAGCTTAAACCAGCTATAAAAAACAGTTGAAATGGGACTGTATTAAGCCCTTGAGAGTACCTCCTTCTATTCTATATGATTTCTCAACACCACCGTCTGAATGATGAACATGAGGAAACTCTAAATTAATCAAAGAATCCTATGAGGTCTCTTCAAGTTGATTAAATATTTCATAGATCTGCTTAATCATTTTTCATTTAATTTCTGTTTTTTCCAATAAGGAACAATTATGATGTAGAATTTCAGAAAGATTTTACAAAATGCATGTGTTGAACCCAATTTAGGATGACATCACAATCCTGACCTTGGGACAACCAAGAGAGAGGAGGTAAAGGCAAAATTACAGCCCAGTTCTGAATCAGACTTGTTCCAAAACAAAAGTGAAATGAAATACGCTGAAGTGTGCATGCACTTAAAATATAATAAGCTAATATCTTCAAATGCCATTTATAAGAGCACTTGGCAAATGGCCATGCCATTTGATAAATGACAGTCATACGTTAAATCTGACATTAACAGAATTAGGTTTGTCTTCAATCTCCTATAACGTATGAGATGATAGAAAAAGTATGATAGAAAAGGAAGCGTCAAGTGCAAAATTGCATTCACTTACACATTCATATTATTGTGGTTGGAACAACTGACACATAGGAATGCTGGGCACAGCCCAACAAAATAAATGTAATTAAAAAAACTGTGTGTTGAATTGAAAACACTGCATTATTTTAGAACAAAGAACAGACATCTTTCCTTAGTATGCAATCTACCAAAATCATATGCTGGGTTTTAAATTGCTGCCATTTCAGTTCCTGTTCCACACTGCCATTCCCTAGGACCCTAATTCATTTTCAGTCTTGCTGGATTAGGAAGGCACTATTGGCTTCTGCTGCTTTTCAGCTTTGTGTGGCAAAAGCTCAAAGGCAGTGTAACAGGTGTTGCAAAAACCATCCTAATCACAGTCAAGAGCATTTGGGTACTAGGAAAGAGCAGCTCAGCTGGAGTACAGCATGGAAACTTTCTGCCTGTTACAATGCAAACCTCTCCAAGCAGCAGCAAGAACAATAAACATTTAATTATCATCATGTAATTATATTGTGAAACAGAATAGGTCTTTGTGGAAAGGATTCACAAAATTAAACCTGAGTCTGTATGGAACCTCCAGAGATCATCTGGTCCAATACCTCTGTGCAAGTAATGTCACCATGAGCAGGTTGTCCATGGTCTTGTCGAGTCCAGTTTTGAAGATCTTCCTGGTTGGAGTCTCACAGCTCTCAACAACCTGATTCGATGTTCTCCAAACCTCACGTGTGAGGGTGTATATGGGATGCTCATATACCATAAGTGAAGGCTTTTGCTCAAATATGTATGTAATTTTAATTTAAATCATTAACAATGGTGTTCTGTATGTAGAGGAATTTGTCTCTTCATTCACTTTCAGAATTTTTTTTAGCAATAAAGACATCACATTTAGATTTTAATACTGAACTCCTTTATATGCTCTGAGACATAACTTCGGAGCATCTAGTATAGCTTCAGATCACAGAGCTCCATTAGAACAAATTATGACCTTTATATGTGTGGGATGTAGTATGATTCAGTATCCTCCCAAAGCTCCCCGTATGGTTGGACTTGACCTTGGTCTTTTCCATTTTTTTTTTCCACTCCATTCCTCCTAGCTGATTCTGTGATTCTGCCATGTAAGAGCTGGAGCTAAAATATTCTTGATGAGGTGTCCAGCCCTGTGAAATTTTCTTCTTGTTTTAGTTTACCAGAGCTCAAGTAGAGCTGTACTTCAAGGAAACAGTCACTTATTCTGATCAAGTTTCAGTTTTTTCCTTGAGAGAAGAGATAAAGTTGCTGATGAGGAAAACAGGACAATTTGGAAAAATCATTATCACTTGAACAATCTCTGTTTGAATTTTGTAACCTCTGTGGGACAGACATTAAACCAGAAAGGAAGCAGAGAGCTACTGGCCCATTTTGCTGCATGTGGATGTCATGGCATGAGGGATTTGGCTTGTGTCTAAGTCCTCTGAGTCTTGTTTTGTCTTGTTTTTATTTGCAGGACCTGAATCTGCAGCAGAAAGAACAAGGCATGGAGCATGGGAGAGGCAAGGGCATTGACTGTGCTGCTCTGACCTGCATGGTCCAGCTGGCACAGATCATTCTTGGTGTGGGCCTCGGTCTCTTGGTCAGTGTTGCCGGCAGTGCAGTCACTGTGATTTCGGCATCAATGGTGGCACTGATTGGCTGCTGCTTTGTGGCTTTTTGTGTTCGATATGTGAGGTAAGACTGTCTGAAACAATTGGAAGAAAAAAAAAACCCATAGGATCAGCACTGGTACTGTTGCCATGCTGATACTGCTGATGCATCCTCCTCTCTTACCTGCTTGGAGCAGCTGCAATTACAGAGCATCACTTAACCACAAAGTGAAGACTTGGTGAAATTGGTTGCCTAATGCCTCAGGTAGAAAGTTTCTCCATTCTGAGTGCTTTATTACTGCCTTCCTGCTGACCTCAGTGCATGAACATGTTATTACACTTGAAGACACATCTGCCTGTGGTATCTTGATGCCCTACGTGAGGAGTCATTGTGAAACTCACTATCAGTTTGTGGAAGAGAATAGATGAAGTATGTGTTGAATTGAAGAAGTTGAATTGAACAGAGCTAAGTTTAAACTTTTTTTTTTTTTCTTTTCATTTTTCTATTATCTTAATTTTGGGGATATTCCTTATGATGATCTAAAGTTGCAGAAGCATCAAGCAGGTGTCAGAGGTCATGTGCCATCATGTTATATGGTTAGTATGTAGGTCACTCCAAAAGTAATGCCTCTTATCTATTTCCACAAAAGCTACAACAGATTCAAAGAGCACAATAACACTTTCTGATAGAGCAAATTCTCATCTGCAAAATGCCACCATTAGCTATGTATTTTTGCCAGTGGTGAAAGAAGGTCTGCATTTACCAGTGGAGATGACCCACTGTTGCACCACCATGCCATTATCCTCTGTTTGATCTTCACAAACATTTAGCAAGTGTTGATGGATGTCACTGGATGATGTTTTTTCACACGGAAGAATGCAGTGGCACACCTTTGCTTCATCTGCATTTCCATGTCAGAAGCCGTTCAGTCAAACTGCCCCTCTGCTGCCACCTATTGCAAAGCAACTAAATGTAACAGAATATTGGTGGGAAGGTTCAGCCTCTGCTGCCAGAGCACCAACCTCTGACATTGTGAGCCAGTACAGTAAAATAGAAGGCATTACATTTGAAGCAGCCCTCATGCTATTGTTAAAGGGGATAAGTTACCTCCCTGCTACCATGAAACCCTGTTTGGGTATGGAAGGTGGCTGGAGTGTAAAAAAAAATTGAAGCTTATTGCTTAAAAGTATATCTGTAAAGTTACTGTTTTATTGTCTCCTGCTGTTTGTGTATAATTGAAATGACAGCATGACTGAGCTTGTCATGAACGTCTGCCTAAGGCTGCTCTGCAAATCTTTGTTTAGGCACCTACATAGTCGATCTATAGGAAACACCTGCCATTCCTTCTCCCTTAAATCTCTAGCTTCATGACTTCATTTATGAATAAAAAATAAACGTGGCCAAAAAAAAATTACATTCATGGTGGTACACAACTCAAATCTTGACACTGAATTTTACAATATTCAACTTATCTTATTTCTCTATTTTCCATTCATACATATAGCTTTGATTCATTTTTGTTCTTTACAGGCTACTGTAAATTAATCGAGTTCTGCGAAGTCTATCATGAATTATGTACAAAGATACCTCTAACTTCTACCATAAATCCTGAAGTCTCCTTATTTGTATTTAATTGAGTATACTGAGCTTCATTCCTATGAAGTTTCTAAGTCCTGTCTGTGAAAATAGTATGCTATATTTATGCTGGCTTCCTCTATTCTGGAGATTATCATACCCATTTGCTACTCCTCGTGAAGACATCCACTAATGCAATATTATTAATGAATAGCAGTATGGAGAAAAACTGTTGCCAGCTAGCATTTTTGTTTCTTTGTTTGTTTTTAAACACAAAGTGCACATGTATGATCAACACCATCATCTCAGAGCTGATTAGCTCTTAGAGTAGGGGTATATACTATAGTAAAGAGGCAATGCTACATACAAATGGTTGGATTTGAGGGAGAGAACCCTTTGCACAGGTTCACCAACTGCAACCTTGTTTTTGTTTTCAAAACCACGGTGAGCCATTTATTCTCAGGAAAAAAGTATAATTTCTCTTACATAAACTTATAAAAATTATATATATAATATATATACTTACATATTATGTATATAATAACAACCCTGTGGAAACCTCAGTTGCATTCTCTTGGTGGTTGTATCTCCACTGTAGGCCCCAAGTGGGACTCAGTTCATGGCAGACCTTGCCTTTGTTCACAGCTCCTTCATCCGACCTTGTGAAGAATCTGTGATTCATGGCTTTTACTGCCTTGGGGTTCTTCATTAATCACTCTCATGTTATACCCATAGAATAGAAGAGATTGAAAGAGTGTGGCACGGGGCTGTGCTTGAAACATTCTGTGGGTATATTGTGTGGAACACAAGGACACAACCAGGACAAAAAACAGGAGAAAGATGGATAATGAAGGATGGTTTTAATCTCAATTCACTTATTGCCATCATTATTTTCCATTGATGCACTTATCTCCCTGGGGGAGGCGATTTTAAGGAAAGAGAAAGGCTAAAAACAGGGAAAGGAGGAGATGTTCAGGACTACCAAACTCAAAAGCAGCATGTAGGCCCGTCTTCCAAGAGCTGAATATGAGCTACTATGTAATGCTCAATTTCTAGAAAAGAACTTTGCAGCATTTACTTACATCTTTGTCAATATTTTCCTTGAGGCTTAGTGCAATCAGAACATTGAAATTCGAATAGCTGTTGCTATCTCCACTCTCTTATACAAAACAAAAGCTGGCATTGATCCACATCCACTGAGTGACTGAGATCTATAGCAACATCAAAATCAAGAACCTGAAAAAAGAAGGGAGATGTTATTAACTTATATATCAATACTTTTATTTACAAATCTGTTCAGAGAATACTGTTCCAAACATTCATATCATTGTTCTCATTACCTTTCTTTTTAATGAAGTACAATCTATAAAACATGCAACAGAGTAGGTTTAGTTTTTCTTTAAAATTCTTCCTATATTTGATTCTAAGACTTAAAGTAACGTCCATCTTAATGTGTATTTGACGAAGGGCAAGACAACAACAAAAAGAAGTGCAATTTGAAAAACAGTATTTAAAACTGAGGATTTATGTAGGTGCTCATTCTAAAGCCAAAAATACCTTTCAGATATCACTGAAAATAATCTAAAATGTTGCTAATTCATGAGAAGGGAGAAAATAGGTATTTTTTTCAGCACTTGAAATATATTACAGGAACTGAAGAACCTCACTGTGGTGCTATTATTTCAAGAAGTTACACCTTTTCAGTCTCTTTCTGTATTAGTTCAGGACTTGAAATGAATTATCAGTATATTCAGTTAAGGCATTTAGTATTAGCTTTTATTGCAGTAACATGAGTTTTGAAGTTAAATGGGGCTCACCTGATCTTTGTAGTTTTGCTTCTGTATACGTAAAACCAAATAAAGGTCTATGTTGTGTTTAGGCAAATGATGTACCTAGATGAAGATGCAGATGTTTTGCAATAATCAATCCCTCCTCCCTCCCACTTTAACAGAACTAGTTGTGGTTTAATGAAAAGAGGCAGGAAACAAGCATGCCATCTTATCTTCCCATCTCTTTCATTTTTCTTTCCCTTAGCAGTGCCTTTTATTTATTCCCATTTAATAAACCAGCTTGTTACTTAACTGAAATGTTAGAGGAAGTTTTGATTCTCTTCATAGAGTATCTGCAATATTAGAAATGTCACAGTTACTTTTTTCTCCCCCAGTTTTCATCTTTTCTCAGTGATTTCAATAGATTTCTCTGACTTCGGAACTAGCAAACAAGGGGGTTTATGGGTGATAATTTCTCTGTTATGAATCATTAATACCTTCACTTGGTAAAATTCACACTTTCAGCACTGATGTCTGCAACTTGTTACCAGCCCCTGCGGAATGTCAAAAGATAGGGAGAAAGTGGTGTAACTATGTGTGGCAATGATGTTTGATAATTCTGGGTTAAAAAATGAGTTACTTCATGCAGGAAGAAGGTGGAAGTGAAGTGAAGGATCACACTGTGATAAAGTATGTTCAAACTATTTTTGTCATGATAAAACTGTATGAACATTATGTACAAACCTTTTCCCTGTAATTTTCCAGCATTCATTTCTCATTCCATACCTGCTCCTTCTTTGTTCATTTAAGCAATGTTTGAAGCTACTTGTGCGAAATAAAACTCTTAAAAGCAATTCACAGTTCAGTTCTCTATAATGCTTTTTCAGTCTCATGTAAGCTTGTTTAGTTACTAAAAGTGTATTCATTAGTTGTATTTCATAAAGCTTTTTCTTGAAAATTAATGTAGTATCTCCCCTTTTCTACTCTTTTGCCTGTGTGTTAAAAATAATGACTTCACGTCGTGCAGATGCATCCAGCCAGAGAATACTGGCTTGTGTTGCTTTATGTAATTATTTGCAGAATTAAGGGGGGTGTTGGGCTGGAGGGAAGGACTGCTTTAGAAAGGAATTATCATCAAAGACGAGAATGCTCCGAGGGAGAAAGGGAACGGACCTGCTGTCTCACTGAGAATCGAGTACTTCTTTCCATCCTAAGGCTGAGTGCTTGCTTGCCCCCCAGTGTTCAAAGGCATTATAGCACTTCTCTAGAGCTCAGGTGCTGCCTTTCCTTGCATCACTTTCTAACCTAAATCTCTCCTCTCTGTTTTATCCGACTGCTAAGTTTCCTTAGAGAGGCACTGTCCAGCGCTCCATTGTGTGTAGACAACAAATAAAAGTTTTCTTGCTATTAGCTGTAAGCCAGCAGCATCATTCTAATTAAAATGCTGCTATATGGACTGGAGGCATTAGGAGCCATCCAGATGTTTCGCATCTCATACTAAAATTAAGCCTTTAGAAACATACTGCACTAAGAGTCAAAGCTGTGGTGTGGCTGTACCAATTGTATGGCAGATTAATTTTTGCAGCATTAGTTCCTAACAGGTAAGGTGCATTGTGTAGAAGGAACAGGACAAGAGGCAGTGTTACTCCCCATAACTTCTGCTTTCAGGGCTTCTGTTATCAATAAGTAAGGGGGGGACAAAGTGAAATATAGCAGAAATTTTATTGGAAGTCTTAAGCAGAAAGTCTTACTGGCATGAAGGAAAGGAAAAAGTTCCAGAAGTAATGCTTGTTGTTAAAAGCTGGGATCCAAAGTCTGGAGCTGCATGGCTGGAAGATCACAATATAAAGACAGATGCATCCCAGCTTGTTTCTTTTTTTTCAGTGCTGTCTTATTTTGGGTTTTGTTTGTTTATTTCTTTATTTATTATTTTCATGCAAAAAATGCCATCTTGAAATACAATTTGCAAGTTATGGGATTCCAGGGATTTTAAGGAGAGCTGAAACAACTGTTTCTTAAATAAGAGCTAATATTCCTACATAATGCCTAATCCCAATAGGTAGGACCTTAAAAAATAATGACTGCTGGAACATTGCAAACATTGGCAGTAAACAGTTGTTAAAGCTACCCTGCCTCTGAGAGAGAGATGGCACATTATCAAAGAATGTTGTTCCTTTCTGAAAGTGTCTTTAAATTCCTTTTGTAATGTTTGATTTTCTTTTTTTTTTTTTTTTTGTGCTTGAAATCCAAGATTTCAGTCTACACCTGAGACAGTGGCATGGAGTGCACCCTCAGCATGTTTGCTGATGACACCAAGCTGTGTGGTGTAGTTGGTACAACAGAAGGAAGGGATGCCATCCAAGGGGACTTGGACAAGATTGAACCCATGTGAACTTAATGAGGTTCAGTATAGCCTAGTGAGAAGTGTTGCATTTCAGTTGGTGCAATCCCAGAGATGAGTGTAGAGAGGGAGAAGAGCTAGTTGAGAACAGCCCTGTGGAGATGGGCATTCTGATGAAAAAAAAACAGGACATAAGCCAGCAGCATGCTCTCACAGCCCAGGAGGCCAACAGTTTCTTGGGCTGCATCAACAGAGGGGTGGCAGCAGGGGCAGGGAGGGGATTGCACTGCTCCAGATGCAGTTCTGCACCCAGGTCTGAGGTCCCCAGCACAAGAATGACACTGGAGCTATTGGATCGGGTCTAGAGGAGAGTCATGAAGATGGTCAGATATTTGGAAGAAGTTGTTTACTCAGAGTGGTGAGGCGCTGGCACTGCTGCCCAGAGAGCGGTGCTGCCCCATCCCTGGAGGTGCTCAAAGCTGGGCTGGATGGGGCCCTGGGCAGCCTGAGGGGCTGCCAGCCCATGGCAGGCCATTGGAACTGGGTGAGCTTAATGTTCCCTTCTAACCCAAGCCATCTACGATTCTGTGATCTCTGAAAATGTATCCCCAGATCTTACATTCAAACTAGGTACTTCCATTATTTATGGTTGTCTGCACAGGTTCAGCAATTATTTGATACCCCAACTACATCCTCAGAGCAATAGGATTCCTGCTTCCTTCAGTTCATAAGGAGTACTCTACCATATATGTGTATCACTACCTATAAAAAAAGGTACTGGAGCTCAGTAGGAAATGACTTTGATGAAATAAAAATTAAGTTATATTTTCTCTCAATCCTCTGAGCTTGCAGTGGAAGTAGAAAATAGCACACTCAACTTTGAAGTCTAAGTGTTTATTATTATAAATATGTAACATGAGTTTATTTGAAATATATTATAGAAAGTGATTTTACTATGGAAACTGAAATTTTTAGAGGTTTTTCAGAATAAATGTCAGGTAATACAGAAGTACATTTACTCTGTTGTATTGGAACAAAGGGGTACTCACAACTTACTTGCCATCATGGAACCACACAGAATCACAACGTGATTGTGTGTTGCTGATGGAGATCATTCAGTTCAGTGCTGCTGCTCAGGGCACAGTCAGCTAAAATAGGCTGATCAAGAGTGTGGCCAGTCATGTTGTGAGTACCTCCAGAGATGGAGACTCTGTGTTCTTTGGGCAATCTGCCCCAGTGCTTGACTGTATCATTAAAAAAAAAAAAAAAAAAGTTTTTTTCCTATATTTAGGTGAAATTTAATGCATTTCTGTTTCTGCCTATTCCCTGTTGTCCATTCTCCGGATAGCACTGAGAAGTCTGGGTTTGTTTTCTGTTCCTCTACACCCCTGGTGCCAGCAGATATTTATTGATAAGATCCTTCTGAGTGTGCTCAGCTCCAGACTAACAAATCCCAGCTCTCTCAGCCTCTCCTTGCATGTCAGATACTCCAAGTCCTCCGTCATCTTCATGGTCCCTCACTGATGAATTCCCTCCAGTAAGTCTCTCTCTCTCTCTCTCTCTTTGTTCTGGAGAGAATAAAACTGGATGCAGCATTTCTGATGTGGCTTCATCAGAGCTGAGCAGAGTGGGGATCATCTCCCCTGACCTGCTGGTGATGCTCTAACTAGAAAGCTGTCAGTTTTCTTTGCTGCAAGAGCGCCTCTCTGGCCCATATTCAACTTGTCCAAAAGAGTATACAGGTTATTTCCTGCCAGTCTGCTTCTCCACCACTCAGCCCCAGCCTGACCATTGTGTGGGCACTGTCCATACCCTAGTGCAGGACATTGCAGTTTCTTTGTTTGAGGTTCTTGTCAGACCATTTCTTCAGTCTATTGAGATTCCTATGAATGGTGGTGGCAAAACATTCTGGTATATCAGCCACTCCAACTTTTGAATTATTTGTTGGGCTACATTCTGTTCCATGGTTAGATCATTGGTAATGTCTTGAACAGGATTGGTTTTTGTTTTGACCTCACATATTCTTCTGGTTACTGATCTCCAAGTGATCTTCGTGATGCTGATTGCAACTCTTTAGGCCCAACAATTCAGCCAGTTTCAGTACAGTTCGCTTTCCACTTATCTAGTCCATATTTTATCAGCTATTCTATGGAAGGTCATGGAGAAGAGAATAGGTATCAGAAGACTGAAGGAAAGCCAAAGTCACTCCAATCTTCAGTAGGGGCAATAAGAAGAATCTGGGAAACCACAGGCCGGTCAGCAGTTCCACGGGAAGGTGATAGAACAACTTGCTCTGGATGTCATCTCCAAGCAATTAGAAGAAAAGAAGTTTATCAGGCGTAGTCCACATGGATTCACCAAGGGAAATCGTGGTGACCAATGAAGTAGCCTTCTGGGATGTCCAAGCTGAGTAAATGAAGGTATAGCAGTGGATGTTGTGTACCTTTACTTCAGCAAAACTTTTGCCATTGTCTGCCATAATATCCTTATAGGTAGGCTTTGGAAGCGTGGGATAGGTGAGTGGACAGTGAGGTGGACTGGGAACTATCCGACTGGAAGAGCTCAGATAGTTGTGATCATTGAAGGCCTGTAACTGGTGCTCCCCAGGCATCACTACTGAGTCCAGTCTTGTTTAACATCTTCATCAGTGTAGTGTAGGGCTATAAAAATGATTAGGGACATGGGTCATCACTCTTATGAGGACAGAATGAAAGACCTGAGACTATTTAATCTGGAGCAGACTGAGAGGGAACCCTACCAACTCTTATACATATCTAAAGGGTAGATATGAAGTGGATGAGTCAGGGTTTTTTCAGTGGTGCCCAGAAATATGACAAGGGGCAGCAGACTATTCTGCTTCATCTTCTTTCCTCTGTGAAGATGAAAAAGATCTTCTTGATTCTGAAGGTGACACAGCACTGAAACAGGCTGTTCAGAGATGTTGTGGAGTCTCCTTCTCTTAAAATATTTTTTAAAACCCTGGATGCTTTCCTGTGGAATGTTCTGTAGGGAACCTGCTTTAGCAGATCTCCAGAAGTCCCCTCCAGCCCCTATGACTGTGATTTTATGAAATGTCATGGGAAAGAGCATCAAAAGTCTTATTTAGCTTGAGATAATCAACACTTGCTGCTCTCCTCTTATCCACCAAATCAATGGTAACTTCACGGAGGATTATCAGGTGTATCAGCTGTGATTTTCCTGTCATTTTAACTCAGAACTAATTGTTGGTAGATAAAAATAGCAGCTTTATTATCTCAGCTTCAGCCTTTGGCCTGAAAGGGAAATTGAAGGAATTTGATTTTCATATTTTTTGTCTGAGCTGATCAGAGTCTTTTTCATAAATGCAGAGAGGAGTCATTTTTCCTCTGGATTGCAATTTCATTCAGCATGAGGTTAGGCATGACTTCTGAACAAAAGTAGAAAGCTTAGTTGAACACTGGCACTAGAAGTGAGCGTTGAACCTGATCACTGTACAGTGAGTGTTGGCCTGAGCAAGGAACAACACAGATCCCGTGGAGAAATACTACTTCATTTTCACAGTAAGTAGGTGAGTGAGGAAAGGAGTTAGCATCTGAATGAACTACTTTATTTCGCTTTTTCCCAAAGTGGACAGTCTGCTGTGGGTCACTTTAACTTTTTTCTAGCACTCCATAAGAGTATAGGTCAAAATTTCAAAAAACTTGCACAAAAAAAGGCAAAACTTTTCTGTCTCCAGTCAGTTTTTGTTTGCTTCTATTTTGGATTTGTTTTGTTTTGTTTTAGGTGTTTTGTTGTTGTTTGTTTGTTTTTGTGTGTTTGGTTTGTTGTTTGGGTTTTTTTGTTTGTTTGGTTGTTTTTTTTTGGGGGGGGAGTTCTTTTTTTTTCCCCTCAATTTACTCTGGCATCTCATTAGCCTATGTTTTACAGTTTTGGGAATGACTCTAAGGCTATGCACAAATAGAAGCTTGAGAAACCTGTGCACATCATGTGCAAGTTCATTTGGAGCTGAAAGTGCCTGTTCTAAGAAGAAAAAATCCCTGCAACTAGGGACGATATGTAAGGCATGTTAGCAGCTACACTCTCCCAAAGGAATGAGTTAACTGTCTGCCCAGCCTTTTCTTGTAGACTTTGTCTCAACCTCTACTGCAGTAGCTGACACTGAGACTGTGTCTGGAAGAAGCTCTTATAGATAAATAATCATGATGAAGAAAAGTATTTTCAATACACCTTAATCAGAATTTTCTTCCAAAATAGGAGTAAAATAACCCTCATCATAATTACAGATTTAATCTGTCAGTCTTAATGTCCTTGAGCTGCAGTGCATCTGCACTGATGCCTGCCCAAGCTCATGTATACCCACGTATACTGGATCAAAGCCTTCTGTGCAGGCACTCAACTAAACAATAAATTTCTAAAGAAAGACGTACTGAAAGGAAATGAATGGGTTTTCATGTTTTATACTGCTAGAGTTGTGGCAAAAATAATTCAAAGAGAAAGTGACATAATATTTATACTGAAGAGGCATTTCAAAGAGAGACCTGGAAATTCAGTTTGAGGTTGTTAACATTTCAAGAGCTCAGTTCATTACCTGGGGGAGGTAGGAGAGTGAGCATTTAGAATTTTTTAAGCAATCAGTGTCGGCATCAGAGTATCTGGGCTTTTCAGAATCTTACAGGCAGTCACTAGGTGTCAGCCTACACCTTTGGGTTCCTATCGTTCCTTAGCAACATGTTCCTCTCCACCAGCATCCCGAGGGGAATCTCTAATAGGACAAGATGTGTCGCAAAATCTCTTAAAGAACTCAGTACGTGTTGTTTTATTTCAGCCGTGTTTATTTCATTCCATGAAAACGTGACTGTTACAAATGAAAACACAAACATTTGAAGGAAATAGAAGTATTCTTGAAGAGTGTTGTACTTACTGTTTATTTAGGACAACCCACAATACCATACAGTCTCAAAGCTGGAGCTGCAATGACCTTCTGCTGTGGCCACAGTCCTAAGACTGTGTGCACATCAAGCACGTACAGTGTGCAGGTTGGTGCCGCTTCCTGTACAACAGAGCCCAGATTTCATGCACAGATAGTTACAATTCACAGCACATGTGGAATAAAACTTCTCTCTGCTTGTGCATACTGGCCAACTATGTAGCTGGAACTGCAGGTCAGGTTCAAACCAACATTTGACCAGTTGTGGGTAGGTCGTGTCTCTTTCAAATACCGTATCTGTGACTTAGACCCAGTGGCTTAAGACACAGATGACCTTTACGAAATCAGTCAGGTCCCTCTCAACACACCCAAAGCATTTTTCTTATTTGAGTGATTTCCCATACAAAAGAGTTCTGTATCTTCAGTGGCTGGACATCTGAGGCTTTCTCTGATCACCAAAACTTGCTAGGATTCTGGACTAGTTGTGGGTTGTCCTCAACTATGTGCTATTTTGCTGCCATAAAACTGTGTACACTGACATCCACAAAAACACGAGTTTTGTCATGCTGACCACCACAGAAGATGTCTTTTAGGCAATTCACCACCTACTGAAATTCAAAACTGTGCGTTAGATACTTCGATAGCTTACCATGCAGTGCACAGGAGCATTAAAGCGTCTGAGAATAGAAATTACAGATGC
This sequence comes from Phasianus colchicus, assembly GCF_987193195.1. Taxonomy (NCBI): domain Eukaryota; kingdom Metazoa; phylum Chordata; class Aves; order Galliformes; family Phasianidae; genus Phasianus; species Phasianus colchicus. Next base: position 81,619,295 of record NC_143476.1, read on the forward strand.
AGCAAACCACACAAGAAGATACGCTGCTCAATAGCCAACACCAAGAAAAGAATGTGGTTTCAAGGTCCATTTCTCCTCTTCATTCAGCTACTTGCTCCTGTCCTACAGAAGTATGTTTAGGCCTGTCTGAACTCTGGATTAAGGTGTTCACGGCACCTTTCTCCTCAGGCAACAGTGTAGTTATCTGCTAGCACAAGTATTAGGGCTTTCTCCCTAGAATGTATGAAACCCAGCTGCATTCCTTGCAAATCTTCTGACACATTAGACTACTGGATTCTTAGGGTCAAAAAGCTCCCAATCTGTGGAAGCTGCTTCATCATGTACAGCACTGAGACATTAATTGAACCAGGACCTGGAAGCAAGGACAAGCATGTAATCATAAAGCCAACTAGTTAATCATTATCCTCAAGAAGGTTAAACCTAGAATTCAGGCCTGAATCCAATTTCTCTTGCACAAGAGAAAAAAAACCCTTCTTCTCTAGGGCTCATGCCCTCACCATTATGCTACAAAGTATCATTCAATGGCTTGCATTCCCTTTCTGACCCTGCAACAGTGAGCATCTCATGCAACAGGAAACTCTTTCAAGCCAGAGGATTCAAGCACATCCCCAGTAATACGAAAGGTGAAAAGGAGCATTTCCTACACTGTGATCAAGAGCTCTGCAGTTTTTAAAAAGGCAAGAGGAAAGAGCATAGTCTGCGCATGCATCAAAGATAGCACAGGAGAAGCACATCTAAACAAAGGGACAGGGAGAATCAGCTAAGCTTACATCCCCTCTTAACTTTGTGTGGCCTGGTACAGGGTGTTCTGTGTCAGGGTGCAGAGCTGCCTCCATGGCTTACGGTGCACACAGCAGCCAGTCCTGTGTGCAGGATCCCCATGAAACATAAACAGTGCTACAAACTTAAGTAGATTCAGGCATGCTCAGTAGCAGACTTTAGGCACAAAAAGTTTTCCAGTTAATATTTAAGTACCTACACACTTCAACTGGCATCCGAATCAACATTTAGGAACTTAGAGGGATTCTTGTACAGTACTTAAGTGCTCCAGATCTTCTGCAGGCATCTGTTGTGGGGTTTTTTTGTTTGTTTGTCTGTCTGCATTTTTTCCAGAGTTTTTGCATCTTTGTAAATACATGCATCAGCTGCCAGCTCATTTCTGCTGTTCTCCAGGCTCCTTCCAAATCTCAGGATCTTCCCCATTAGAGGCAACCAAGGCTGCAGTAAAAGTCTCTGCTGACTCAAATGAAAGAACAGTGTCTCATTGCAAGAAGCAGAACCAGCTGCTTCCAGACCAAACTGGAATTTTACAACAGGATTTACTGACATGTACAGTAAACCCAAAGGATTCTGCAAGACATAATTGCTACTAAAGGCATTTTTCTCCAAACAGAAATAGTGAGTTTGCTCTGTATCTGTGCTTAGAGGTGACAAACAGCCCTCTACAGAAACACTTCCCCCTCACAGAGTCAAGTACACATTGGAATTACACTACAGGAGAGGAAAGTGGAAATAGAGAGCATTTTTTAAATATTGGGTTGATATTTTCAACCCATTTGCACTTCTGGGTATTAATCAACACTCTTTGACCAAAAAAAAAAAAAAAAAAAAAAAGTTTATCTATCTTCTAAAAAAGAACAAACTTTGACCTTTTCTTTTAAAATCTTTTACCATACTTTAAAAAAAAAAAAAAGAAAATTAAAAATTATAAACAATTAGAAAATATATAACCTTAACATAAGAAGTTTCACAACTTGGAACTGCACTTTTTTTTTTTTTCCCATGCTTTTACAAGTTCGTTTCAGATCAATCCCAAATTATTCCCCAGCTGTTTCGTTGGAACACTGGTTGGGACAGGAAGTTTCTGCCCTTCTCTGGGGTGCTGAACTGCAGCTTCTTGGGCTTCTCACACCTTAGGATTTGAGACTGAGTTAACTGAAACACTGGCAAGTCTCAGTGCAGATCCCACAAAACTTTGTGATTTGTTTTAGCTGAAATAAGAAGTATCCTGGAGCAAACAGTTTGAAGTAGATTTTTTTCCCCTTTTTCTCCTTTATTTACAATTGTGCTGATCTGCTGGAGTGAGCTGCCCAGCAGTCTGAGGCACAGAACAGAACCTGCAGTCTCCATATGCCTGGACAGATGCCTTAACAGCTGGGCTGTTAAGAGGTGGTAGGGTGCAACTCCCTTCCCTCCAAAGCCAACCAAAGCAACCCCTCTTCGTGAAGCTGCAAGTCCTGTCCCAGGCTTTCTCCTTGGATGTCCAGTATCTGTTATCCTGCTCTGTATGCCGGTAGTAGCAGAGGGGATGAAGAAGCTGGAGAAGTAGATCCTGCAAGGATTCAAAGAGAAGCACAGCACTCCTTCTCCCCTCTTGGTTGGTCCCTAGGAAGGGAGAAAAGAGTTGAGCCTGAACAAGCAGGAGCCCTGTACCTGCTTTTCCTGGCCCCTTCATGCCCATGCCAAGATGCTGTGGAACAGCCTTGCTTCACCCCAACCAGCCTCACCCTTGCTGGCTGAGCCCTCAGCTGGAGCTCCAGCAGGAGCCAGGACAAGTGCAAGTAATGAAAAGCATCTCTGAGAGACCCCCTGATGCCTAGCATCCCACAACATCCCTTCCTCCTCCTGTTCTCCATTCTGGGGCACACTTTCAAGATAATTTTCATCACACAGCTTCCAAGAGCAGACAACTCCAGAAAAGCTTCTCCCACCCTTGCCCACCTATCTCACCTCCCCTTGTTCCTAACAGGCATTCAATGTCCCAGGGCCACATCCTGCACAGAACCCCCTCCCAGTCCCATCCCCAAAGCCATCTCAGTACTGTTGCTCCATGGAGGCAGTGGGCAGCATGTCACATCGGCTGCTGTACACCACCACCCCAGGTGGGTAGTAAGCCAGCTCCGGTTGGGCAGCCGCAGCTGCAGCTGCAGCAGGTGCAACAGGGTGGGCAGGCACCAAGGCATGCAGGGCTTGCTCCTCCTGCTCTGGCTTGGTGGTATCAGTGAAAGGACGCATGGTGGTGAGAGAAGGCGAGGTGATCCTCCAGAGGAGGCTCTTCAGTGCCTTGCGGAACTCCCTGCGCATCAGGCAGTAGAGGACGGGGTTGAGGCAGCTGTTGGAGTGTGCCAGGCACACGCTGATGGGGAAGAGGTACACCTGGGAGAGGAAATACTCAGCACTGAAGTGCACCACATTGAGCTTGATGAGGATGCCCCACGTTGTGAGTGCTTGGTTGGGCAGCCAGCACAAGAAGAATGACAGCACCACGATGGACACTGACTTAGTCACTTTAGAGCGGCGTTTGGTGCTGGGACCACTGCAGGTACTGCCAACGTGCTTGTCACTGATGAAGCGCACCAGGAGCAAGTAGCAGAGGCTGATAATGGCCAGAGGCAGCACGAAGCCCAGCAGCACCTTTTGGGTTTGGTACAGACCCAGCCAGAACTGTGCATTGCTGCCTCGGCCCTCGGGGAACTTTACAAGGCAGAGGACATCATCAAAGACGGTGGCAGTGGTGGAAAAAATGGCTTGGGGCAGAGAAGCCAGGATTGCTAACAACCAGATGAATGCACAAAGCCACTTGGCAGAGCAGCAGCCACCCAGAGGGTCACCTCGCCCCTGGTTCTTCAAGGCTGAAGCCACAGAGCGATATCGAGCCACACTCATGGCAGTGAGGAAGAAGACACTGGCATACATGTTCATGGCTGTCACATAGGAGACAATCTTACACATAGCTTTGCCGAAGAGCCAGTTGAAATCTAGGGCATTTTCCACAGCCCAGAAGGGTAAGGTCAGCACAAACTGGAAGTCAGTCACAGCCAGGCTCGTCACAAAGAGGTTGATGGAGGACTTCCTCCAGCCTTGCTTGCTTTTCATCAGGTAGAGAACCAGCAGGTTGCCCACCAGCCCCAGGGCACACACCACGGAGTACACCAGGGAGATGACAATCCGCACCACGTCGGAGCTGTCTCCTTGCATCCCATCGGCTCGTTCCAAATTGAAGTTCTTGAAGAGCTGCAGGAAGGACACATTGCTCTTGTTGCCCATCTGGCCGCCTTCCAGCAAATCCAGCGGTGCGTCCCAGGGATCCCGACCCGCTCCTTCTTTTATGCCGGCGGCCGCCGAGCAGGAGTCGCGCTCGCACGGCTCATCCATCCCATGCTCGGGGACGGCGGAAGCTTCGCTTCCCAGCGCCGGAGAGCGAACCGTCGGAACACGGCAGGCAGCGGCTGTGCCGCTTGGTGGGGCGGTGCGGCCGCCGCGCTTATATCCGTTCCCGCGGGGCCGGGGCATGCGCGGCGGCGGCGGAGCTCTCCCGGGTGCTGAGTGCCGCGGCCGCGCCCCCTTTTCAACCCCTCCTGCTCTGTGTTCCAGCCCCGGCAGGCAGCGGTGGCCGCACGGCTCCAGCTCTTGGTTTTTAGGGAGTTCTCTCCGCTGTCCCGCGCTGGGACGGGAGTGTGCGTGAGTAGCTACCCACGGCAAAGAGGTGCTCAGCCGCCTCTCCCTCCATCTCCGAAAAAAAAAAAAAAAGTCTGGACGGTGTTTTATTCCGAGAGCAGCCCTGCCTTTCTGCATCCGTCCCGCGGAGCTTGAGGAGTGCCGGTGGCGCTGATCTTTGCTTGGCGGCTCCCTTCCTTCCGCGGAAATTCTGCACGCAGCGCAGGGGCACACGATTCACAGAGCCACGGGACGTCCCGAGGTGGAAGGCACCCTTAAAGATGACTGAGTCCAACCCCTCGCTCCACACTGCACCACCCAAAAAACAAACCCTATGTCTGAAAGCGGCGTCCAAACAGTCTTTGAGTTCCGTCAGCTCAGGGCCGTGCCCACTGCGCTGGACAGCCTGTTCCCTGCCCACCGCCCTCTGGGGCAGAATCTTCTCCTAACCATCTCCGACCCTCCCCTGATGCAGTTCTGTGCCGTTCGCTCGAGTCCCTCCAGCACCTTTCCAGCTCGGAGGAAATCACAGGGCAGCTATCGCTGTTAGCGGAGCAGCCCGGCGAGGGGCTGAGACCGCGCTGACAGCAGCTCCGGCAGCCGCCCGCCCGCAGGGGGCCCCGGCGTACCGGCAGCGGCTGCGCCCGGTCCGGAGCTCGGAGACTTTCGGGACCCCCCGCTGCCCGGCACCGCGCCTGCAGGCGGCTCCCTGCAGCAGAACGGAAAGCAACAGGTGAGAAGTGAATCGGGGCTTTCCTTCTCCTCTTCCCATGTTAAACGGAGCAAAATTAGTGCACAATTTGAAAAGGAAATAGATCCCACACGTACTTAAATATACCGTACCAGCTGACCACCTTCTCTGTAGTCTCAATGCAGACTTATTTTACTGAAATTCCTGCAAAAACATCAATGTGTGTGTGCCTCTTGTTGCGAGTGGTCCACTTTCCACTATGTTCTACATCTGTGGTAACCTTGTGAAAGTATCAGCCAGTTAATGGAAATGCTGGCAGAGAATGTGAGTAATCTGGAAGTTCTTTGCATCGACTCTATTGCACATAACAAATGAATAACTAAGTGGAATTAGCTCTGTTATTAACTGTAATGCTCTGGGGAGGTTTAGCCTCCAGATTACTTGCTATGCTAAATACGTGGGTACTGGCATAAAAAAAAAAAAAATACAGTGGGGACAGGAGAGAAATCATAGCTGAAAATATATTGCTTTTTGTTATCCACGCAGAAAAAGCTACAGAGTGAGAACGGAGGTACCTGATGAGAATATTGATAGTGGATTTTGAGCTCAGGAATGCAAGTGCAACATACTTGCCCAGGTCTTTTTACTCACATTCTGACCACCAGACAGATTTCTTTGTAGCTTCAAATGGTCTGTCTTTTTCTTTCATCATCCTTTACCAAAGAGGATTTTTAGAGGCAGTAAAGAGAACTTGTTACAGTTAGGTGAATAGTCAAAGAAATGTTCACTGTATGTTTACAGTAATTTATTCATCACATTATCAGGACATTTCTGTAGCTGGAAAATGTATAAAACGTCATCTGATTTTTTGAAGAAGTTTTGCAAAATTCTTCATTCACATCGCCCAATGTTTTTTTTTATTTTGGAGAAAGCTACCTTCTACTTGCTCCATGTAAATGCAGTAACCTTGCCAAAGACTTATCACTAACACGTGACTTTCGGGAGTCTTCCTTTTATCAAATTGTTGGTGCAGCTGGCTTTACTGAATCAATCTTTCTGAAAACCCTAACAAACTTGTTGGGCTTAGGCTTCCAAGGAGTATTCTGATGCCTGCAATAAAAGTGGCTGATTTGCTTACTTCTGAACTCTCAAGCAGATCGTTTAGAGCTTTGTGTGAGTCTTTTGGGGTTTGTATAATGCTGTGCTGCAATAACCATTGGGCCATCTTCACTTATTTTAAGGCAGCATTGTTCTAAACAGCAAATGTAGAAGGCTGTCACCAGAGAGTTGCAGTGGCAACTGCCCCTTGGGTTCAACTCTATCGCGTCAGAGTGAATGTGACAGAATGAAATGTGCCTCTGCAAATGCCTCTAAAACAACCTTTAGGAGTGTTTCAGATAAATATGCCAAATAAACACTTGCTGAAAATTGTAATTTACTTGCTGTGTTCCTTGAAAGATCTATATAATATTTTCACTTGCTTGACAAATCTCTTCCAGAAATGAAGGATTGGCTATGATTACAGCAGTGGCTGAACTCTAGCAATTCTAGAGTGCCTTGACAGAGGGAGATGGGGCTTTGTTTTCATTTTGAAAGTTTGTTGTTTTTGTTTGTTTCTCTCTTTCTTTTGTAGATGAAACTATATTTTTGAATTATTGAATGTATAATTATTTCAACTGCAGAAACGTTTTTAGTGGAACTGTTTCTCAGGGCATTTTTGAGGCAGCAAAATTGGTTCATTTATTTATTTATTTATTTATTTATTTATTTATTCATTTATTTATTTATTTAACATACCAAAGAAAGGACCAGTAGTGTAAAGGTCTTGCTGCATTTCATTAAAAAGAGTTCATAATGCTTTACTTAGAGTGACTTGACACTATTCTTAAATGTTACATTCTTTTTATAGTTCTGTTTCTTTCAATTTTCATTTATGTGTGTATATATGTATACGTATATTTGTGAGAGAGGCAGAAACAGAAATAGGAAAAATGAAAGAATATTTAACATATATTTATTTTTCTCTGGTCTAATTTCTTATATGGTCTCCTCTTGGCTTTTTATGAGCTCACGGCTGAGATCTCATATTCAGATATTCAACTCTTACACATGGAACTGCATTTTATGGCTCTGCTATCTCTGTCCTGATGGTGAATATTCGGTACAATTTGGTGTGTTTCCAGTACAAGAAGACATTTGTGGCAACATGAGAGATAAATATACAGCTTTTCTTTACAAAACCTCACTTAGATAACACAGTTGTCATGTCCAAGGGTAAAATCCTTGTCAGGCTTCATGGAACATGGTACACTCTCCAGAAAGTATTGCTTGAATGTAGATATAAATTGTAATGATCTATATGGGTCCCTTCGAATTTGAGGTATTCTGTGATTTTTTCCATGTCCTCTCCTCACTGAATTCCTACACACATCATTAAGAACATATTTTCATGACACTAATTAAAAAAAAAGAAGTTAATTTCAAAGTGAACTACTGCTCCGCAATTTTGCTTTAAATTGTTAATATAGACAGTAAGATCAAAGGAGCTTTTAAATTTACATGGACAAAGTGATCATTTTGAATATTATCTGTTCAATTACAAATAATCCAAGTTTGAACACTGGAATCTGAATGTAAACATCCCCTCTCCTCTTTCCTCCCCCTTTCCCTTCCCCCCAATTCTTTTAATGTAACTACTCACTGCTTTAGAGTTTGTTTCTGTCTATTACTAGAATCTGCTCACAGACGTACCACAAGTGGAATGTAAGCAAATATTATTTGCATGAGTAACTAACTTAAGAAATTCCAGAAATATTTAGAGTAGAACCGAAATGGAATGGGAGATCCAACATTGTCTCTATTCCAGTTACCAGAAATTAGCTGTGTTAGGAGACTGCATCTCTATCAGAGAAAGAGGGGAAAAGATTATTTTTTAAAAATGATGTTATCACATACATCTAAATTTGTCTCTGAAAAGAGGCAGCAGATGCACAGATGCACTCAGGATATTCTCTAGTGCCCTTGGGATTTGGAGTCATTCCCTCAAAGTTCGTTTCCCTGCTAATACTTTCTAGCTTTAACATGGCTCACCACAACATATGTGACCTATCTCCTTAACAATTCTAATCCAAGCAGATTCTTAAGCTGCCTGTATAGTTAACAGGCAGTCAGGCCCAGAAGATGTTTCACCTTGTATGAAGCAGATAAGGATGTACCTTCCTCCAGAGCACCCCTCTGCTGACAGACGGAGCAGACAAGCAAGCATTTATTACAGGCCTTTTAGATCTCTAAACTTAGGGTAGGAGATGCTAATTCTCAATGTCTTCAGCTGGACTTCAGCTTTTCGCAGCTCCTTGATGTCAAACTATGCAGTTCATGGTGCTGTTCCTCACTTTTCTTTAGCCACTGCTTTTCCACTTCTCTACACACATTTACACAAATACATGGAATTCTATACACACATTTATTTTATCTGAGGTCTGGAAGTCCACTAAGGGAAACAGAAGGGGGTTCAGGGATGGGCGATTTGGCAATGTACCTTGATTGTATGTCTTGGCATTTCTGATCTCCTTTCAGTAAATGTACAGGCACTGAACCATAGTACCATTGCTGTCACAGGAATATAATTGATGTTGTGATGTGTTCTTTTACTTTTTGTCATTGACATTGAGTTATAAAAAGAAAAAAATAGTGCTCACTTTCTCAAAAAGTTCTAAAAGCTCAGGTTATGACTCTCTTGGAACAGGAGACAATGACTTAATTCCTTATCATGAGAGTTTAACAACTTCTTGTGAATGGCAAATGGTCTAACATGTAGGTATTCTATTTTCATAGCCCACAAATGCTGTCCTATGTCAAATCTGCTCTGAGAAGTCACAGTTCCACGGACTTGGAGCACCAAAACAGCTGGCCTCAGTATGTCTGCACAGCATGGAAGTGCCTTCTACTTGTGCCACTGCTTCACGTTTTCAGTGTCTGTCAGCCAGCACCAGAGCAGCCTGCAAGTTGGAATCCAGCTGTTTCCCCAGTGTATTTTCTGACATCACACCCAGTATACGTGTATGTGAGTGCTGGCACAAAGCCCAAGAGATCATAGATGTTTTGGATCAGATTCCCACAGTTCTTTTCCTCCATTCTGTATGGCTTTTACATCTATAATTTTTGGTTGTTAATAAAACATAATCAAAACAAAACACCCACATTCTCACAAACGCTCTTAAGTTCAAGTCTTCATTTATTTATTATTTCCTGATTTTTTTCCCTTGTTCTCATGTCTGGAAAAAAGACATTAGAGCAGAAAACATGCAAGGTTGGGAGATTTAAACCAGTACAAGCTCTGTAGTTTTGGAGGGGGGGGGGGGGAGGGAGGGGAGGGGGAAGCAGGAGGAAAAATGTCTCATGCTTCAAGAGAATTATGGGCAATGGAAAGTAACTTTTCCTGCTGAAGAAACCAAGATGGGATCCTTCACAAAATATTAGTTGCCTCATACCAGATACAGCAAACAAAAAGATGAGTGGAAATTCTAGCAAACAAACAGTTACATGCTCACACAGGAGACTCTTTTTCCTGAATGCCTTCAGTAAGTTTTCCAAACCAGGACTTTGTATGCACATGCCCATCCCTTGAACTTTCAACCCTTCTTTCCAGCGCTTGTCATCAGTTCTGCTCATTTTAGTTCTTCTCCTTTTAATTCCATTCATGGTAGGCACATCCTTATTTTCCAATTTATATAAAATTTTTAACTTAATTTTTTAAATGTTAAGTTTTAAAGACATCATATTGATTTCAGGTCACACATTCCTTTAAATTAATTTCAGTGATGTGCTGACAGAGAGCTAAATAGGATACAATTTCAAATGTCACAGAACAGTCCAGTGCCCGATATGTGACTTGAATATTAAAAAACATCCTAATGGCAAGTGCATCAGGGAATTTGCCACTGTAACATGAAATACTCATATGTAAAATACTGTTGTATTAAATAAATATGGTCCAATGAAAAATTCTCTTGGCAAGTGTTAGGATACCAAATATTACACAAAATCACTCTTTTCTGCAAAATCTGTGCCATTCCATTGACATTACATTAGCCAGAAGAGTGCACATTTTGACTCATAAATAAAATATTGCTACTCTTTCACAGATATGTCTTGTTTCTGGAGCTATCATGGCCCAAGCTTGGGAGAATCTGCATTTTTAACTCATGTGGAAATCCTTGGATTTTTAACTGTTTCTTGCATTTTTATCCTCTGGAATTTGAGAGGTGTTTGCAAAAAAAAAAAAAGAATCTTCATCTTTGGGTAACTTTCAACAAAAGAGAGAGCACTGTTAAACCTTGATGGCCAAGAAATGATCCAAGAAACAAGAGGTATGGTCAGTTTTAAGGCTACTAGAAAACTCAGAATTGGTCACAATCACAGGACAGAGCCAAAATGGTGCCATTAGGAAGTAAAGTAACTGGGCTGTTTCTTCCTGTACTTGAATAAGCTCATAAGCAGGAGGGAGAGCGACTTTTTACACAGACTAATAGTGATAGGATGAGAGGGAATGGCTTTAAACCAAAAGGGAAAAATTGTCTTAGACATTAGGAAGAAATTCTTCCCTCAGGAGGCAGTGAGGCCCTAGCACAGCTGCCCAGAGAGCTGTGGTGCCCCATGCCTGGAGGTGCTCATGGTTTGGGTTGAATGAGGCCCTGGGCAGCCTGAGCTGGTGGGGGACTGCCAGCCCATGGCAAGGGTTGGATGCTGTTGGATGCTGTTAATTGGTTGATCAGGAAACTCACTAAGACTCAAGTTGGAGGGTTAGAAAGCAGGCATTCTCTATTCTCAGCACTGGATGCATGGAGGATGAACTCCTCCTGTCATGCACACCTTCCACAAAAGGTCTTCTGTTTATATACACACATTCAGAAGTTTTCCCAGAGGTACATAAATATTCAATGTTTGCTTTCACAACTAACAGATCCAAAGCAGAACTTCCCTTATCAACTTGACTAACAGAACTTCTACTGTCTGCGTGGTGCAATGAGTTTATCACTGTTATCTACTCAATACAAAAGCACAGACCCTTCCATTGTCTAAACAAACTGCATGGCTATCCACCAAGGGGCTCACCAAGCATAACAATATTGCTACAGATTGTATCAGGATGATCTTCAAGATCCTTTCCAGTCCAAACCATTCCATGATTCTGTGAGACAGGGCCTGCATTTAGTAATCCTTGGTGAAGAGTAGAGAAAAAATACCCAGTCAAAAATACAAATGTTAAGTGACTAGAAGCCTTCCCCACAACAGACCAGAGCAACACCAGGGCCACGGTGAGAGACACTGCATGGAGGCTGCCGAGGTGCCATGGGCTCAGCGGCCTCTGGGCATCTTCCAGCTTCTCAAGCATCGCCTCCTCGGTGGGAAAGACGTTACATATCAGCGCGCTTCGTGCGCTTTCGCGTTAGGTGTAGAACTCGCCCTTGTGAGCGGGGCTGCCTTACGGGAGCGGGGATGAGGGGCTGCTTCCTTCCCATGGCCCTTCAGCGGGGACGCGGGATGGCCGCCTGGCTGCTGCGGGCCGGCCCTCCCCACGGCCGCCGCCTGAGGCGGGCAGAGGGGCCGGCAGCCCCCGCCCGCCGCCGGTCCGGTTCGCTCCGCTCCACTCCGCTCCTCTCGGGCGCGTGAACCCCGGCGGCTCCGAGGCGCGGGGAGGGGGAGTGAGCCCGTCAGCATCTCCCTTCCTCCCGGCCCTCCTTCCTCCGCCGGCAGAAATCAGACACCGGGACGGCCCCGCGCAGCCCTTCTGGGGAGCGGCGACGGAGTGCGGGCGGTGCCGGGAGGCCGCTCCGCCGCTGCCCGGCCATGCCGCGGCCCGGCTGAGCGCTGCCCTCCCGCAACATGCCATGCGTCCCGCCGAGCTGGGCGGCGAGCGGCTCCTTCTGGCTCCTCGTCCTTCACGTCCCGGCGCTGTGCGGGACGGCCGGGTCGCTCTTCCCCGACGGAAGGCAAGGTCGGTGAGACGCGGGCGGAGAGAGCTCCGGAGGGAAGGAGGGATGGAGGGAGGCGGCCGGGGCGGACTCCTGCTGTTCCCCCGCCGGGCAGCCTTGCTCCGGGTTTGCTGTTTTTCTGGTGTTACCCAGGCAGGAGAGGCTGGAATTCGCCGTGCTCCTGCCCCGCCGTGCTTCTGTCGGGGCCGCGCTGTTGAGGAGCGTGAGCTCCGGGCGCTGCCCGTGCGGTGCTGCCGGGGCTGCCGCGAGACTTTGAATTAAACTTTTACAGGGGTAAAGCACAGCTCTGGCTGCTCCTTCCTGTTGCTTTTTGGAAGTCATTGAGTTGTGCTATGTAGATAAAGGCATTGCTGCATCCCGTGTTTCGTTCATGTTCCTCGTTAGGAATCATCTCCTAATTAACAGAGTCATTTCTTACTACCAAACTGAAAGAGCTTACTCTCTGATTATTTTTATCACTTCTGTACTGCAGCAGCTTGGATTGGTGTTAATATGATATAGCCTGGCTTTGTAAGGACAAGACACAGAAGTTTTGCTCTTCCAGCTGGGGGAAGAAAAAAAAAAGCAACCAAGTATTAATCCCATACATTTGCATCTGCCAAACCCATTTGCAGGGTAAAGCTTATCATCAGAGGCTGAATCGCTGAATACAAATATCCTGCACCCACAGCTCACCAGGTACCAACTCCTTCACCCTAAGTCGTCTTTAGGATGAGAGGTGATGGCCTCATGTGGGGGGGCAGGAGGGGTTCAGGTTGGATGTTAGGAAATACTTTGCCTCAGAACAGGCTGCCCAGGGAGTTGATGGAGTCACCATCCCTGGGCATGTTCAAAAACTGTGTGGCATCTGGGGATGTGGTTTAGAGGGTGTTCTGGCGATGGGTTGGTCATTGGACTTCGTGATCCTACCTGTCTTTCCATCCTTAATGATTCTATGGTTCTGTGTGCACTGAGGACAGTAGGTTAAGGCTGAGTATTTGTATGCTAGAGAATCCTCTTGTCAAACACTCCCCGGTCTGACTTCCACAGGTGGCTTAACTTTACCATATCCATTTATAGCTGCTGGACATCTGGGGTAGCATAACTTAGGAATTCTGTACGATTTCCAGTTTAAAGAAAGTTAAGAGAAGAGGAAAGTCATTAGCTGGAAGACTCTGCCAAGTCATCAAAATCTTGACAGAATAGGAGAAAATTTTGTTTTCTGAAAGTCCTTCTGATCAAATCAACACTTGTGCTGTCAGAAGAAGAGTGTGAGCACAGAGAAAGTCTTCTGTGTCCCTCAGAGCTGTTGGAAAGAAATAGTTGTTAAATAAATTTTTTGGAAAGACAGTTATCCTGAAGTTAGTTTCTGTTGAATTCACTTACACTTATTGAATACAATCATTTCTGTCCCTCAGACAGGACAGGGATAGCTCCATTAGCACTTGGTAGCTGTTTATTTCCCAGGTATTTAGAAATGGATGTAGAATTAACTTCATTTATAGGCATTGAATCCTAGGATTTAGTAAACTCTGCATAAAGGGACAGCTCAAAATATTATTCTTTTCCTGAGGAAGACAGAGTGCAGATAGAGGTAAGAGTGAAGTGTGCAACATCTAGGACTGAAACAGCATAGGTGTTAGGTGTGACTGATCAGACAGGTAATGTTGCTACATGACCAAGGCCTCCCTGGATGACTGTTCCCCAGGATGGGTCTTTTCATAGGAGGGGTATTTCCTGCAGCAGAGCCTTTCTTTGGCTCAGGATGTCTCCTGTCAGAGATGAGCAACATTATTTCCTATCCCAGGGGATCAGATGGTTTGAGGGGCAGATGCAGATGGGCTACAAAGATGAAGATGAGTCAGTGCGAGTGACGATGTCTCATATTTTAAAGAAATGTTTTCAGAAGAACGTATTTTCCCCCTAAAATAAATTGTACATTTTCTGTCCCACATGACAGACAGTGACTGTTTTTTTCCCCTGTTTATCTGCTCTGTGTACAGCAGTTCTTAATATAGGCAATACTCTGCCACATATTGTGAGTTTGAATCCACGCAGGAGTAGAATGAACAGCAGTGGTTCTAAGTACTGTCAGATGTTTGTCAAATCACAGAAATGGCAGGGTCTGTAGGGAGGGTTCCACCAATGATTTAATCAATTCTTAGATTCCTTATGCAAGCCCAATTGGCCTGGGGCTTGTTAGTTTCTCTGTCTGAAATGACCCTTGCATGCACTGTGGTATCAAGGCAAAGAGCTGACTGAACATGTATGTCCTGCTTAATGTAATGCTGTGGTCCTGCTTAGGGCAATGATGCAAGCCAACATGCCCAAATGGCAGTTGTGGGAAGACAAAATGTTCTCCACACTGGTGCTCCCCAAGCCTAAATGGAGATCTTCCATTTCCTGGCCTGCAAATCCTGAGCAGGGCCACTTGGTGGGACAGGCTTCCCTGGAGGCCAAGGAGAGCATGCCAGCCCTGAGGCTAATCTGTGGTCCTGGAATAGTTTCCCTCTGTTCATGTTTGCTGGCAGTAAGTTTTGTGGGAGCCCATAATGCTTTAGTATGAATTAAGAAGGAAGGTTGAGGAAGTCAGTGTTGAAGAATTACAGCTCTTGTTCTTCTGAGGTGTGGACTGCATGTGTGAAGTTATTCTCTCAGTTGCTGCTTCCTTTTCACTGTTATTCTTTCCCAGAAGAGCAGAAAGGCATTATCAAAATTGTGTCTCCTATCTTTGTTTAAGACTCTCGTCTCCAGCTAGAAAGTCTGAGTGGTTAGCCTTAGCATGGAGCTGACTAAGCTGTTCTAATATTGATAGGTTTGCCTCTGCTAACATTGATAATGATTACTTGTAGAAATACCTTTCGCCTCATCTTGTTAAGCTTTATTGTGTTGTAATCTTATTCCCTATGGTCTTTTGCAGACTTTTTAATAATTCATTTCTGTGGTTATATTATTGTATAATATTATTTCGGCATAATTTCACTCTCCAGTGACTAGCATTCAGAGATGAATATTGAAAGAGTGGATGAAAGAAGTTAGACTTCTCTGCTTTGATAACCTTGTTGTCAACAGACGCTTAAGCATTATTTCTACTTTTTCTGACAGTGTCTAAATTGCCCTAGCATCTGCACACTAATTACTATAGCAATGAAATAAGAAACTTCCTTAAACACTTTGAAGTCCAAAACTGCAAGCCTTTGGTCTTGAATGGAGCTTATCAGTTGAGCCACAACAAATTAAGATCAAGTCATCAAGCAGAGACACACTGTCCAGTGTGTCAAATCACTAAGTCTTTCTCTGGGGCTTTTATTTCATTGTTCCATGAATTGGGCTGAAAAGAAGGCAAATGGGAGCTTGATCTTCCAGGACTCTATTCACCCTGCCTTTGATTGCATGGTGTAAGACATGGAGAAAAATACACAGGAATTTTGTAACAACTTCTTCTGGCAAGGTGTATTTTGGGATTTCTTCCCTCTTCCTGGTGCCCATTCTTCCATCGCACTGGACTGTGATGAAGGGAGGGGGACCCTACAGTAGCTTCAGCTGCTAAATTGTCAAGCAGACACTTGCTACGCTGTCAACAGGCTGCATAAACTCTGGATAGGAGTGTGTGGGTTGAGGTTTCAGCCTCTCATTTCCCACAGTGCTGATGCAGAAAAGGGCAGGAAGCATCTCTCAGTATTTGTTGTAGGCATGAGTCTCCCCATTCGTGAGACTTGCATCTATGAAGATTAAGAGCCCACTGCTGTGGCTTTTCCTGCGAAGGCACAAAGTTACTGTAGGCTGCTGGTATGACTTGCATTAAAAAAATATATTGTCTATTGTGTAGAAGAGCGGTAAGCTTGCTTCTGAAATAGAAGATGCTACTGAGTCAAGGCCATGTTGCCCTCATAGTTTTATGTATGTGCTGAGAAGTGTGGTATGAATTTTTCATTCTGTGTGTGTGTATGCATGTGTGTTTTGGTTTTCAATTGGGAGTTTTTCAGTGCATGTGTCTTGAGTGCACATGGCCTAAGGAAATACAAGCAGTCATGTTCCATGCTGCTGCTAGTGGGGATGAAGGAGGTATCTTCCTTTCCAAAGGCAATGAATCCAGACAGATAATCTGTCTAGGCATGATTTAGCCCATGAAGCTTTGAAAGTGCAGTCAGTGGAGAGAGAAGTGCGTCTAGAAGTTTTATCTTAGCAGTCCTAGGGAGGAATAAATGGCTCTGGAAGTTTATGAAACAGGTTAATTATTTTGTTAATCGACTTAATAAATGAGGTGTAGTCACTTTGTGAATGAGTGACTGAGAAAGGAAGAATTGAAGTAATATGCATCCTCATAATTTCTTTTTGATGTTCAGCCTGTGATTTCTTGGGCTGAAATCAGTAATGCCAGCTGAAGATCCTTCTTTTAGGATATGAGTTCTTATTACATTTTATATAGTTTTATTATTTGCTTGGGACTTTTAAGGTTTAAACTAATTAAAAAAAACAAACAAAACACCACAGCAAGAAGTCAGAAACAGCTGTACTGTGTCATAGCAAGGGACACGAAAGCCAGTGATGCTTTCCTCTGCTAGTTCCTAATTTCTTCTTCTAGATCCTGATAAGGTGTCCAGTCTTATCCTGGCTGACAATCCTTATGCAGAATTGTATAGTTACTTCATTCTCCTTCAAACCCTTTAAGATTCTTTCCTCTGCTGCAGCATCTGTCAAAGCTGAGGCTACTGATGTTCTTGCTATTCCTGTAGCCCATCAAACCACTTAGTAGCATTTTCTTTTATTTTTCCTAATTTATAAGGCTCCGTCTCCTCTTAAGGTGGCCAGGTTTCTGAATGTGTGGAGATCATCTCCTTGATCAGAGCCTTTTGTGTTGGGTATGCAAGATACAGAATGTCTGCTCTTGTGCTGGTAGACTTGTGCTTGGTAGACTGCTATCACTCTTGAGTTTTCCTTTAAAGATCCATATGATCTCTGAACAGGATTGCATTTACCCATTTTGCTTCTTTGTTTTTTCACATTCATTTTAGGGGAATTTATCAAGACACTGCAAGAGTACGAAGTGGTTGAACCAGCAAGAGTAGATGCAAATGGGCATTTTGTTTCTTTTAATTTACACCATCACATTTCAAACACAAGAAAGAAGAGAGATCTCGGCAAAAAAGAGAATGCAATATATTATAAAATTAATCACAAGGAGAAGGATCTGTTTTTCAACTTGACTATCCACATGGGATTTCTTTCCCACAACTACGTAGTAGAGAGGAGACGTGGCAACCACAGTCGTGCGAAGATTGCAATGCACTCAGGAGTTCCTTGCCACTTCATTGGCGCAGTATTGCAACCAGGTTCAGGGAGCGGAACAGCAGCAATCAGCACTTGCAATGGCTTGGTAAGTGATGTGGGGTTCTGGGCTAATTTTGGTGTCATTGAAACTGAGTGGAGCATTTATGAATGTGTGTGCTTAAAAACAAGATGAACCTATCCAAAACTTTAGTGACACAATTCTCTAGAGGAATCAATTCAGTATTTTGAGTGCAATTTCTGAAAAAGAGAAACAAGAGTCAAAAGCTGAAGCTGAGGACCCTTGTCTTATACTATGAAAACTTTACTAGTTTTTTTTTTTTCCTCTAATACTCTGAAATTTTTGCTATGATTTGAAGCTGTTTAAATATCTACTCATTGTTTTGAGCCTGTTAGTAGTTGGAGTGCCTTTGCTGCGCTCCTGGAATGATATTCTTCCAAAGGAATGTAGCTCAAGTGCACCAAGTGCACCAGAACTTCTTTACAAACCAAATCAGCAGGTGGTAGGTGGGGACAGATAGAAGAACTGTATTATAACTTCAAAAATAAATGTTTGGGTAGATGAAACCTTAGCCAGGGCTTTAAATTCAAACCTGAATCAAACATAGGCATCCTTCATTCAAAGGAATACTTCCAAGTCTAGAGCTTGAAGTTTTGTATTTCTCAGTAAGCTGTGGATCAAAGTGAGATAAGGAAGTGGAATCCTTGATTTTGTTGTGCTTTGTTTTTTATCAGTACTGTAGCTCAGGTTTCTAGTTCAAGAGGAATAGGCTGTATATATCTTGCTGTGGAGGGGAATAGGAGACAAAGTGCCTGGGTATGAATAAGGTGGTATTTTAGGGAACTGTGTAAAATGGCCCATAGAGTGTAATAGGCAAAATGCAAAGGGCTCTTAGAGTATGCAAGCAGAGTGGAGTATGCAGGCAGTATTTGCAGCCTGCATGTGCTTTAAAGCCTTGATCCTAGTGTGATAATTGACAGTAGTTTAAAGTGGATAGAGCAGCACATTGACCCCTCTTGACCAATGCATCTTGGCCTGCAACAGGCTAAGGAATTGTGACTCACACTTAAGCCTGAATTCCTCAGCAAGGTGTCTGTAAAGTATACCTGTTCCCTGCCAACCTATTAGTATCCAAGTGAATTCCTTTCTGTTGGACTATTACTTTGTCAATCCCAGCAGGAATGGAGATCAGGAGTCTCCTTTGAAATTTTTCCAGTGGGGACCGATTTATGAAAACTTCCCTGAATCTCCTTACGGTTGAAGGGTCTGTAAGGTAAAGGTGGTATGAAGATAAGATTAGTTACTTTGGTTATTTTGTCACATGCTTTGCTGAAACATCTTGGTTAGTCACCATTAGAATGAAAATTTGAAAATGAAACAATAGAACTTCATTATGCCTTCTGAAGTATTTTGTCCACAGTAAGGATTTACATAATAATTTCTTTAATTAAATCATAAAGTCAGCTTGATAATCTGGTTGCAGTTACAAACTTTTTGAAGTTTACTTTGATTTGAGGTTTTTCAAAGCAGCTGGCTAGTAGACAGGCTGGGGGATTTTTGACAAAGCACCTGTATCCAAAAAATAGTCTCTCTCTTTTTTTTTTTTTCAAAACTAAAACTTTGAAGACAGAATCATAAATTAATTCAGATTGCAAGTGGCCTTAGGGGAAAACCACTGTAGCTTTGATGGGGTGATTTATGAAGTTTGAAAATCACTATTCTGAAGAAGTTTCAGTAGTTGGGTCTGAATCTCTTAATACCCGTAAGCACCACATGCAGAGGAATGTAGTTTTTCTTGTCTTTCCCCGATTCTTCATAAGAGACTACATCACATGAAAACATATTAATCCTTTTTTATCAGTGTTGAGAAATTGTCATGGTTTTGTGATTACTGTTGTGGATATTCCGCATCAGAGCAGCATATAGTACACTGGGAGTTAAAAAGTTAATGCTCCAGTTCCCAGATGACTTTTCGTTTCTATTTCTGTTCATAGGGAAAGATAAAACTGTTTTCAAGTCACAAGACATGCCCCTTTTTAATTCCCTTTTGCTGCTCATCTCTACAGTGTGTTTGCTCCCTAGCCATCTCGCTTCAGCATTAGAGTAAGGCCTTCAGATTTTGGACACTCGCTCATTTTATTTGACTTATTAGCTCCAATTCCAATTCTATTTTATTATCTTGTGTTACTTTGCATTCCAATGTAATAATTAATGAATTAACGTTCCTCCTCAGATCATTGCCACTGTTTTGTTTTAGGCCCATCTCCCTACCCTTTCTCTCTTTTCAACTTCCCCCTTTACCGGGGCATGAGTCCATGGGTCCCCTGCCCCATTAGTCTTGGAACTAAGCCCAAACAGCCCAGAAACCATTGACAGAAGTACAGTTTCATTTTCAGGATGAAAACCTGAGATTTATGAGCTGGTTTGTGGTGGCCTACTTCCTCATGAGCTAAAGGATAATTTTTTTCTGTCCTAGAGCTTCTAGATTTTGTCCTTCAACACCATATCCATTTCTGCTTTTTTTTTTTCCCCTTATTTTTTCTCCTCCTGCCTGGGAAATACTGTGTTTTTCCACTAAAAATACATTTTCTGTTTATTCTTATCAGGGAGGGAGAACTGACAATAGATAAACACAGTAGCAGGATTAAACATTACTTGAGAAACCAGAAAACTATCCCATGAGGAGAAATGGTAAGCTTGTTTACTGTAGGAATTCTGAAACAACTTGATAAGCGTAATATTAAATTGGACAAGTTGATAAGTGTCTCCAGTGCTGAGATGTGAAGAAGAACAAGATGACAAAACAGTGTGGTTGGAAGATAGCTGCTTCCCAGAGTGTGATTAGGCAGCAGTAACTGCTGTGGGTATCCAGTACCTTTCATGGGTCAGGACCAGGCTCAGATTCAACACCTCGGCTCACCACAGAAAACTGATTTCTGTTTTCTATCTCCCTTTTGCTTTTACTTTGAAATATACTGCTATTTCCATTGACTGCGCTGTTATGAGTATCACTCATACAATTATTATATAACTCTTATTTGTAACATTTATCAGAATCAATTTTCTCTTGAATAAACCATGTAAATGGAACAACTAAAGAACTGTAGTTTTCAGTGGAGCTTCTAAGTCACATTAACAAGTATGACGCCCCATATGGAGTACTGTGTCCAGGCCTGCAGTCCCCAGTGCAAGAAAGATGCAGAGCTATTAGAGTGGATCTAGAGGAGGGCCGCTAATATGATCAGAGGGCTGGAGCACCTCTTCTGTGATGAAAAGCTGTGGGAGTTGGGATTGTTTAGCTTGGAGAAGTCACTAGGGAGACCTCACTGTAATCTTCCAATACATGAAAGAAGCTTACAAGCAGGAGAGGGACCAGATTTTTACACAGGTAGTGATAGCACGAGGGGGGGGGTGGGATTAAAATGAAAGAGGTGAGGTTTAGGGTAGATGTTAGGAAATAATTCTTCACTCAGAGGCCGGTGAATTTTTCCCAAAACTAATGCCTTAATTCTCAACTGTGTGTTATTCCTTGTTTAGCAGTTCAGGTTTGTGTGAGCCTATTCTCTTACTGGGAATGGGAGGGAACAAAGCTCAGAAGTAGAATGAATGAATCCTGAGTTCATGCACTGAGTCCTGTAGAGAGGGGAAGTTAATTTTTCTCTGGTACTCTATCCTTTTCATTAGGAACAAAGCCCTCTTTTATTCATCAACAGCTCAGTCACTGTTTATAGAATTTTTAGTTGACAGCATCATAAGGGCTTTGTTTCCTTGACACTTGTTGTCAGTGGACAGTTGCTGTTGGACATCTGGTAATGTTTTAATCTTCAAAGATTCTTTAAACGTTATCATGGAAATGGAAGAGCAGTAGAAGAACATTAGCATGGAAATTAAAAATGGTCTGTACCTTGTACCTGGTAAACTTTAGGGCCTTGCGTGGCATTGAATAGGTCAGCAGGTTGCCTCTGTCCTGATGGACGTGATTGTTTACCAGAAGTGCTGCTGTTGTTTGCTGCCCAAGCAACAGCAATGCTGTACAAAGTCACAAAGTTTTTTGTTTGCTTATTTATTCTTCCTCCTGCCTCCCCCAAATCAGCACACAGCTTTTCCTTGATAGTGTTGAGCAAGCAAACCAGACCTCTTGGCTGTACAGAACTGGGTCAAGTCTGCTGCTTGTGCTCAGGAATTTTAAGATTTTCTCCACCTCAGTTTTTCCTTCTGTGCCCAGACACAGACAGGACAGTCATCTGTTAGTTCTTCTTGATGGCTGTGTGACAGCTTTTCTTTATATGGCAGCTGGTGGGAGATGTACCAAGCAGGTCCTCTCTCTGCAGATTGGTGTGTGCCCTAATGCTTGCAGCAAGCTTTTCATTGAAAAGCAGAACTGTGTTGAGTTCTGCTCATGTGAAACTGTTCTTTTTGTGGCATAGCACCACTGTATGAGATCTGAAAACAAACTCTAGCACTTACAGAGTGCCACCTTTCTTCTTAATCTCCATTCATCAGTATCATTTTCTCTTTCAGTCTTGCTTCAATTTTGAGAAATACAGCATGATCACTTTCCCCTATATCCCAGGCAGTTTTTCTACTTAGTGTGAGATACCTTTTCCATGTTGATCTGCAGAGTATCATCTTTGTCCCACATTGAACTGTCCTGAGCAGATACTACAACAGCATTGCACTGATAGCGTCTGATACCACCATTCTAGACTTTCCACTCTTATGGATGTAGAAAGCTTGCACCTCATTGACAGATTTTGCAAAGACAGTGTTTTCCTTAGAGAAGATTAGGAAGTAAAGAAATCCCTAGAACACTTTAACATTTTGTCTTAAAGTAATAGACAAAATACATCACTACGCTTCTAACCACCTCTACATCTTCCAGTTTGTGAGGTTTGTTCATTGTGAAGAATGTGCTTGTTAACCTACTAAAGGTAACTCTACAGCCTTGCAAAACTCCGAATATTGCTTCTTCAGCCCAGAAAAATGGCAATGTCTTTCTATTCCACTGTAGTATACTTGTGGCCAATAAAACTGTTTCTCTTCAAGAGCAAGTGGATTTTGATCATCACTAGTGGATAGATTTTTGGCAGTACAGAAGTACACTTCAGGAAGATCACATTTCGTTTCTCCTTAAGTTGCTCGTATGAACACATGCATTTTGATTCAGCACTGTTCATCACATGAAACTGTACAGCCCCATAACATATTTGAAAAAACATGGAGTTTTGGTGGTTCTTATCTTAAGAGGAGCTGATGGTAAGGAATTGAAGCGTATTACAGCTGTGCTACCTCAACAAGGAAGCTCCATTCCAATCTCCATGTCCTTTGAGATAAGTACGCAAGTATTTTTCCAGGGGTCTCTTCCCCTTCTCTCATTCCTCTTGCTTTAAGGGCATCTGTCATTTCTTTCTTTGCTGTTCTCCAGCCTTACAGAATTTGGTGAGTGATGCTTGTGGTGAGAAGTATGGCAGGTGACCTATTTGCCTGCAGTACCTCCTTATTTAGTTAATTTAGATAATTTAGATAATTTCATCCTTATTTAGATGTCAGTGAAATCTCTGCAGCATCCTCTTTTGTCTTGTCCACACACTGGAGCTAAAAATATGAATGAGGAGTCTGAAGAATGCCAGGCATGAAAGTGATCTGCATATCTTTTTTTCCCTTGGGGGGGGTGGGGATTTCTCCATGCCTAGATATAATGAAGTTTGTGAAGCCTGAATGTTGCAACTTGTCTTGTTCTGCCATGTGTAAAGAGGGAAAGACCTTGGTAACTTTCTAAATCTCTTTAATATCTACTGTACATTTCTTATTTGGGCAGTAGTATGGAGCATTCTGTAAGTGGAAAAAAATCACACAGTCAATCCAGTATTCCGTGGGCATCTCTCCTATGTCATGCTTTGTTTTCCAGCCTTTGTGGATAATAAATATCTGGATATTCTCCTTGCTTGGCTTGTGTTGTGGGTTGTTATTTGTTTTGTTTTGTTTTATTTTCAAATTTTTTTTTATGAAAAACATTCAAAAGTAGGGTACGTTGTGGGTGGTGATTTCTTTTTGTTAAACAGATAAATCATTCAAATTTTCAGTAGCATTTACTTCAGTACTTCAACATCATTCCCTTTGTGTGTGAAATCCAACTTTATTCATCTGCCAGCTCCCTTCCCCCCACTCTTTTGTCTGCAAAAATACTCTAATTGACAGGTCAAATGAATCCCATCCGTGATCTCAATACATGAGAATCCAGCTGTGTCGGTGGCTCCTGGTCTTGGCCTTGTCACCTTTGACCATTGTGAAGTTGCTGCCCTGGAAACTGTATGGCTGCTGCTGTTGCAGTATTGTTACATATCAGTGAATCTGTCATTGACTGGCTAAGTTAAAGCACAAGCTAGTTGCTAGTAACTGGTTTGAATGGAGTGCCCAGGATTAGACTGCCTTGCTCCTCCAAGATGTCCGTCTTCTGTATTTTCAGAAAGAAGTTATTTATTGTATAGTTTTAAGAAATCTTATTCTGTTATTTTTAACTCTGGCAACTTGCTACGTGATCTAGAATATCATTATAAAACTGTGCTTTCCAGTCATGCTTCTGGTTTCCATGAGTCTTTTTAATTAATTGTCTGTGTATGTATTTTTGTGGTTTCATGTATTTTGTTGGGTTTTTTTTCCCCCTGAAAATCTCCACTCATGATTTCATGCGTGGTGTTCCTAATAAAAAGCTTATAATTCACTTAGGGGAAGCTGTGAGTGTGTGACTTCAGATTACTGCTAGTAACCTAGTAGTAAAAAATACACTTAATGCCTTTTTCTGTTTGATTTTGTAATGCTATGAGGTTTGTAAGATTATCTGTTCTCTATTTTAGTATCTTTGCAAGTTTTCCGGCCAAACTCATCCTGATCTGTAAGAGAAGTAGAGGAATCAGATACTAAGTTCTCACAAATTTTGCTGGTACAGATGGGATCTTTTGATAAACGAAATGACTGATGAACATACAGTGGTTGACCAGTGACTCAGCAGAACTATAACTTGCTGCTGAGAATGGCGCAGTGCTACCTGTGGCCCAACTAGAAGTGAGGAGGGCTGGGAGAGGAGATTCAAGAGAGACTAGAGAAAATAGCTTTAAGAGGGGAACTGGAGCATGTGGGAAGCAAATCTATGGAGAAACCAGGTTTTGATTGTTCTGCTGTCATTATAATTTTTTTTTAATCCATTTTAATGACGCTGAAAGGAAGCTTGCGGATTAACTGAGTTGTTTTCTTTGGTTGCCATATGAACAATGCGCAGTACCTGCTGCCCATCATAGCTTATGCATTGTATGTAATCACTGATGATGAGCATAAGGGGAGGAACTCATGCTTTCCTACATGCCCAGTGATGCATATAATGTGACATTAATAAGGACAAATCTCACCAATTGTATGCCCTTTTTTTTTTCCTAGCTGTTCAAAAGAAAAGCAAAAGTAGCATAAGAAGTTTCTCTTGCTCCTGTTCTGAGCAGATGAACAGTGGCAGTAAGTTAGGAGGTTAACAGCAATGGGAGTTATAAACAACAGAGCAAAATACATCGTCTCCACTGCTTGCATTTAGAGGATTGATGACTACTGTTACTTACTGCGCAGCTCTATGAGCATGGCTTCTGCTGGAGATCAGGCCCTGCCACCTCAGTTTGTCTGCTGGAGATGAGCAGCTGCAGGCCCGGAGGTGGGTCAGTAACAAGGACTATTATATGTATATAAGGTTTATTACATACATATATACATCAGATGCACTCATAAATGTGTATGTAGCTCTGTCTCATGCTTTTGCATTAGGAAGACTTCTGTGCTGTTCTATGTATTGGTTATTACTGAGTCATGCCCAAATATACTGGGTTTCTCTAGCAGCTGAGGACTTTCCCAACCCATTTTTAAACTGAAACAGATTTCAAGTAGTCACTAATTTAGGATGGGATAATTACGTGCTTTATGTACATGCTGGCTCCCTACCGTGCTCTGGTTAGAGACTGATCTGAAATTGCAAGCTTCAAAAATAACTAATTAAGTAATAATAATAATACTAATCTGGTCATGTTGTCTAAGCAGTGGCTATGTTTAAATACATCAATTGTTTTCCAAGCTGCTCTGATGGCAAACAGAAAGTTCCTAGTGAAACTGCTTAGGCTTCTGGATGCCTGTAAATGCTAACTGTAGACCTAAATCTGTTGTATGCTTATGCAAATAAATACATATGTATTCGTATTTTAAATATATATGACTAAAATATTTCTTGATTAGAGCTCAATTATCGGTTTAATTTGATGCAATATTAATTTGACTCATTTCCTTGTCTAGAACTGTCATGGACCAAATCTGCTAAGAGCAAAAGCATGGAGATGTTGGTAGGGCAAAAAAAGGTCTGTTTCACCCAGCATCCTCTATCTAACAGTGTTTGCAAGTAAATATCTGGGAAAGAGTAAGATGAGAGTAGTAGGACATCTCCATCATGTTCATCTTTGCTTCTGTTTTCAGCTTTCATCAGACTTCTTGATATTTCTTGCATGTTTTCATTGATGAATCTCTTAACAGATTCATCTTTCAGATACTTTCTTAGGCTCCCCTGCACATTTAAAATGATTCAGATATAACTTCCTTTGTTTTTACCAAGCTTTCTGTTGGCTTCTTTTTAATGCCTTCTGAAATTGCTGTCTTAGAGGAGAAAATGTACGATCAAACGTTGATTACAGTGGCTTTTATGGTTTTATTTAGTGGCACACTATATTTTGTGTAACCCTTTTGTTTTCAGGTGATTCTGAACACCTGATACTTCTATTTTGGTAGCTGTTAAGCTGCTGTATACAAGCACCTTTTGCTATGAAGACGTCAGTTTGGGTTTCTGTTTCTCCAGAGCAGCAGGCAGGTCAGAGCCCATCTCTTAACATGCACAGATGAGATTATTTCCCTGCTGCCTTTACCCCTTTGCCATGCCGTAATGTACCACTTTTCATCAATCTATAGTGAATTCTTACCTTTGTGCTTTGCCTTCTTGGTGAATTGTCATGAATGCTCACAACCTCCCGGGCAGCTATATCTGCAACTTGTTATCTGTAGCTACAGGAGCATTTGGAAGCTAAAATGTGTGTTGTTGCTTGTCTTTGCATAGATTGTGTTTCTGAGCTCAACTTGTCAGAGGTTTTGTTATAGATTTCTTTCCAGTTGGCAGTTCCCTATCACAGGAGACAGTTAAATGAAAAGGAAATGCAAGATAGAACTATATTATATCATGTGTAACAGACTTTAATACAAAATGTAAATGCAAGGAAAGTTGCCATGAAGAAGAAGATCTGCTTTGGTTCCTTTGCAACATCATTACATGTCCATAGCTCTGGAGCTTAATGGAACTTAATAGTACAAGCAGATATTTTTCTTCATTCTTGTTACCTGTGGTTTATGCCTTCATTTTCTATTCCCCCAAATATTCTCTGAGTTTGAGTTTATTAAAGAAATGAATCAAGATCTAGCCAGGTCCACTGTCTTTATGATTAGATCAGATCAAGAGAATAGTGGATTAGGTATTAGGGGACAAAGCTTGTTTGCTTTTGGAAAAAAACAATTTCTAAGTAATTTATTTTCCTCTTGCAGCAAATCCTTGTTAGAAATTAACATGCTTCTACATTTGCAAGAGGAAATATAAATAATTTGTATTACTATAAGAACTCACCAGGAGGATTTGTGAAGCAGAAATAATATTGGAGGTAGTTTTTAACTGTTACTGAACTATTACATTGCAGTTCATGGATACCATTTGAGAAAAGTCTCTACCAAAAGTTAGACTATCAGTGAACACTTCTAGTAACTTCAGATAACTACACATAATTTGCAGTTTTGTCACTGAACAAAAAGTGGCTTTTTTTCTCCATGCTTCTTTTCCTACGTGCCCACATCATATAACTTCAAGTCACTTTTTCTTTTTTTTTTTTGGAGGAGAAGGATGGGAACTGACAGGAAAAATCCACAGCTTTAAAGTACTTGGAATTCAGAAATATAACAAATTGTTGTTCTTAACTCATAATGTTCATTGATCAGTCCCCAAATGGGTGCCTGTTACTTTTGGGCTGAACGTGAGGTCAGACAAATTAAAAGATTTTTCTTTGAGCTGTATTTCTATCATGGAAATACAGAAAACCCCTTATTTCTATCTCCACTATGGAAGAACAAATTATATTGCAATGCTCCCAAGCAAATGTATCTATGATCTTTGATGTTTTGAGTGTTACACTATTGCTTACGGTTTGTACAACTGCATGTGTAGTTCCAAAAATTTTTACATTTTTTTGTTTTCCCATCAGGTCCTTCAAATGAAAGAAAACTTACATAGGCGATTCTTTTCGGAATTGCAACTTGCTGGTAATTACATATTTTAATACACCAGAAGTTCATCAATCTTACATCATAGCTGCCCTAGACACTCTACTAAGCAGTGCTGAAAGGCAGTATTTTTGTTGTGCTGCCCAGGTGCTGGAGGGGCTGTGTCTTGAGATATTAATAGTAGTAGCATCTGTGGAAGCTGCAGACTTAAAAACATTTAAATTTAAATTCAGTTTGGTGCTGTTAACTCCATAGTAATCTCAGTACTATGACTGCTCTGACCCTGCACAACTCTCCCAAATGCAAGCAGTTAAATGAAGAAGGTGCTTGGTGGGTATAAAATGTCCTTCACTGCTCCTTTGTGTCTCATGTCGTAGCGTGGAGCCTTTTTTGTGCAGGACATGAATGCAATACTGGGCTGTAAGTTTTCGAATAATGACATTAAGTTGGGTATGGAAAAGGCAGGTGAGGAATGTATATGAAAGCCAGAGGGTTGAGCACCTGCAGACATGACATGCCTTGCTCTTGCAGTGCACTCGTCATGAGAGGAATGCATTTTTTTCATAACGTGAAATTTTTTTTTTGGTATGCCTTTTCTGTAGCACAATTGACACAAAAAAGAAGCACATCTGAAGGGATGCAGTATGATGGCAGGTGACTGACAGACAAACTGAGGTATGGCATAAAGTGAAGTAGAATGTAGAATAAAACGAATGAATCCCAGCACTGTACCTCACAGAAGACACCATTTGGATATCCCTGGGATGTGTAGGTTTCTGGTATGTTGTTCCTTCAGGAAAGGGAAAATATAACATCTTGGAAGAGCTCCAAACTTGACTCAAGAATGCTCACAGTGAATCCTGCCGACTGATGCCTAGAGGAGATATCTTGTATGTAGTCCCTCTTTATCACTGCAATAAAGTGATAGTGGCTTCACTTCATAGTCAATGGCTTTGCACTGAAGTGTCATATACAAAGGAGGAAAACAAGAAAACTGTTCATTGTAGCATCACTGAAATATTTGCTTCTCCTCCTGCCCTGCCAGCTCTGCAATATGGCATACTGTACCAGCTGCCAGAGTAGGATTACCCAAGTACTTGTTGTATTTCATCTGCACTGTGCTCTAGCTACTACTTCTTTCATCTGTGGCTCTATAATGTCAAGGAAGATTGTATTTTGTACTTACAGGTATTAAGCATGTAATATTTGCCTTTCTCAGTCTTTCTGCTGTGTTAAAGCACACAAAACAAACAGGATGAGGAAACTGTGCTTGTCTTAATGAGGCACTGTAATTTCATATATATACATATCATTTTTGAATAGGTAAGAATTTTATGTTTCTCAATCTGCTGTGTTATTGCTTCTTTTTTTTTTTTTCACAGTGGACTGTCAGGTGTCATTCTGCTAGCTTAAAAAACATTTTTATATTGTGCCAAGTAAGATAATAAAGTACTAGATTTAATATTGGAACTCTTTAGATCTGTTAGAATTACATGCAGTAATTTGTAGCTGTAAACTTGTGCTGCAGCTTATGGGCCTGATTTTTGTTTCTATAGATCCATTCTACTATGGGTGCATATAATTTTCAAAAGGGAAAGTACTTGATAATTGTGAAGTCTTCAAAGGTAGTAGCTAGAGGGATAAGATACTTAAAAGCATGATCTGTCACTTAAATTGACCTTAGGAGGTGGGTAAATGTGAGAAAATTAGTGTGGCAATATAGAAGATAGGTCAAATGTGCAGTTGGTGTTGAAGTAAGATAATAAAGTAAGATAATAAGGTACTAGATTTAATATTGGAACTCTTTAGATCTGTTAGAATTTAGAATCTGCAGCTTATGGGCCTGATTTTTGTTTCTATAGATCCATTCTACTATGGGTGCATATGATTTTCAAAAGGGAAAGTGCTTGATAGTTGTGAAGTCTTGAAAGGTAGTAGTAGCTAGAGGGATAAGATACTTAAAAGCTATGGAGCTTTGTTTCATAATTTTTGGAAGCTCAACACAGATGACAATTCATAATTACTATTGTCTTATTTGAAAAAAAAAAAAAGGAAAAAGAAGCTACTGGAAATAAAGATTTAGAATAAAAATGAGTGAATAGAAAACCAAATTTTTTCTTGAAAATGCAGTGATTGCTCGTAAGGAAGGAATTAAAATTAACATTGGCAAAATGACAGCAAAATTGTTCTAAGCAAAAATTGTCTTGAAGAAAAACTTGTCAAAGGTGCAGAAATTGAGAGCTTTTTCAAAGTTTTCAGAATTGGGAAGTGTTCTGATGATTTTTCTTTCAAGATATGTGTTTGGCTGAGAGTAAAAGAAATGATGGGAGGAGATAAGGCTGCAAAAGAGGGACTCTGTTACTCAATAAAAAATAATATCTCACTAGCTGTGAGGCATGATCTGTCACTTAAATTGACCTTAGGAGGTGGGTAAATGTGAGACAATTAGTATGGCAATATAGAAGATAGGTCAAATGTGCAGTTGGTGTTGAAAAAGTTTACTCTGTATGTGGTGAGAATGTGGTCTTTGATTCAGGAAGTTCCTATACGGAAGATTGCCAGAATATCTGGAGGTCAGGTGTCATTTCATCCTTGCATAGTTCTTACAGCCTTTCTGTAAGACCATGAGTGTCTGAAGGGCTCTGTGCTGTAATTCATGTCTCGCCATTCGTGTGTTCCTGCAGCATGAGGTATTTACCAGCTTTTCATCAAGCTAGAGTGTTGTTGCAGCTAATAATCTAGAAACCCTCATCTTCAGTGTTGAGCTGTGCATAGAAGATAGCACCCGGCTGCCGTGAGATTTCAGGATTTCTTCTGAAAACTAAGTCTTCCTGGCTCTATCTTCGATGTGATCTCTAGATGCCTTTTTTTGGTTCTTTGGATTCTTTGGACCTCAGATTTTTATCTGTGTTTAAGTCCTGTCTGTGTCTATGCTGATAACAGAATATTTGAACTGCGTTGTCTTCATATTTTCATTTTTCATTTTCATTTTCTTCTTCATTTTCCTAGTAACTCACAAATGAAGGAAAACTGTGTTTTTTTCCCTAACAGATTTTTAAATTGTCCATTTAGAGTTGCCCACTACTTTCTGACAGCTTTTGTTATGACTTTATGTAGTTTAATTAAAAAAAAACCCTGGTAGCAGATATTTGGAAAAAAAGTGACAGGAATATTTAATGTTTCTTGCACACAGAGAAAGCTACTGTTATTTCTTCTAAGTAGGATCACAGTACCAACAGCCAGAAAAAGGATAAGTTAAAGCAGTACAGGTTTCTCCTCACACAGAGAAATGCATGGTTCTTTTCTGCTAGCAAAGCCACAGGGAGAGCATGCCACTTGTTTATCCAATTAAGTGTTCTCTATCAACTGAGGAAATGGATTTCACTTAGCTTTGGAGAGGCGTTCAGAAGTCTGAGAATAGTAGTAATTCAGGAAAAAAATGCCATGGAGAGCAATAAAGCTTAAACATCCATTATCACTCAGTGGGGCAATCCAAATCTAAGGTGGGAACGAAACTGAGTGTAAATTAGCTGTGACTAACTGCAGAGCCCCTGCCTGCGTTAATTATTATTGTCTTCCAAGAAAAGAGCTGAAAGGGTATTGAGAGACCAAACACTGACTTCTTATCCAGGTGAACTTTTAGGCTATCAAATTTGTGTTGTAGCAGAGCTCTGAGTGCTTTGCTTTTCATTAGAACGAAAGGTGATCTCCAACTCAGTAGCACTATCTTTTTGGTTATTCTTCTGTAGTGAAGATGGTAGAGCAGATTTCGACATAGTTTTTCTTGTTATGCACGTGAATGTTGCATTATGTGGTGCCTGCTCCAATTAAATTGATTATCGTAACACCTCTCAAGAAAAGCACGCGATAAGCTCCTTGAATGACAGGTATATTAATATGTAAACCAACCACCCTGTTTGTGTTCCGCTTACTTATGGAGACCAAGGTTAGCAAAATTGAGTTGTGTTTTTCACTCTTGGTTAAGTATTTGGTGTTTTCTCTATTCTGAAGAGGTTTTGTTCTTTGAAGTTTCTTAACTGTGTGTTCTGGGGCTGCTTTCATTTATTTATTTATTTATTTTTCTTAACACTCCTGGAACAAAATTAAAGAATATTAATGAAGTTTATGTAAGACCCAAAGTGGAAAGATCTTATCAGTAGAGATCAGCAGAGATCGATGAGGATGCTGAATTGAAATTCCAGGGAGGAGAATTCAAATGTCATAGCCTAGAGTGTTTCATCATAAATTTGAAAAATAATAGGAATTTACATTCAAAAAATGTTCTTTGATTTGAAATATAAACTAAGAATTAAATATACTAACTGATGCCAACATAGATTATTACTAACATAATATTGCCTTGCAAAGTATCGTAAATGATCTTAAGCTGATCAGAAATTAGAAGAATAGAGGAAAAATATGTTCAAAATTTTATTTAGAACAAAAAAGATATCACTGTTTGAAAAAAGTGGAGGAAGAATGAGTAGGATGTATCATATTCTACTGTTTTCTTGGTGTCTGCATTTGTCAGTTCTTGGAAAGAGTAGGGTGGGAGGTATTGATCTAAGTCAGTCCTGCTTTTCTTACATGAGACTTAGTTTATATGATGGAAAACTGGCAGCTGGATCTGATAATTCAGGGGTTTCTTTCAAGCTTTGTTTCTAGCAAAACTAGAGTATTGGTTTGGGTGCTCAGAGCAGAGAGTTTTGTGAGGATTCACAGACTCTTGGAACATGCAGGCTGACATTCTTGGGAAGACCTGGAAAACAGACAAAGAGTAAACAAGCCTTGAAGTTAGAGCAAAATCAATTATTTGACTGTGGAAGATGATTTAGGCATACTTGAACCAAGGAGGGTGGGATTTTGAGAAGGCAAGACACGTCCTGTTAGCACTGCTCTGATATCTGATGATAAACATCTTATATCCTTCACAAGTAATCTTCATTCACTTCATCTTTATCATTTTTTAAGGTTGTGGAAGCCAAAGTGAGTGTAATCCTCTGAGGCACAGTGTGACTGCATTTGGTATGAGTCTAGGTAATGGAACGTATATAGATAAATAAAACAAGCACTTTTCCAAAATACAGCCAAAATACAACTCAAAATACTTCTAAACCAAAAGAGACCTAAACTAAAATACTCAAGGTTTAAATGAAGGGAGACAGGGTAGAGAAGAGATAAAGGAGAGAAAGAACATAAAGGAGAAAGAAAAAAAAATAGAGTGTGGGAGGGAAGAAAAAAGAGGAGTGTTGTTTATGTAGGTGATTACAGAAAAGATCTTGGCAGCCATAGAGTTCATAAAGCTGTCTGGGATCTGTTATACACCCTGCACTGCCTCAGTTTCTGTATATAGGACAAAAGGAGAGAGAGCCAAGAACTGTTCTTCCAGGGTTTGTGTCAGGAAGCACTTAGCAGCAGTATGCATCAGGAGAATCTGCTTGCAAGTAGCTTTATTTGGGAACATAGTTAATTAGGGAGAACAGAGCAAAACCTTAGAAACTGCTTAACTGCTTTTAAAATAATAGCAAAATAACCAAAAAGCACTCTGCTTTCCATTAGACTCGTAGCATAATCCTCTGATACTTTCAGTTGCAGGCAGCGAGATAAGGGTACCACAGCATTGCTCCTGTGGCAACTGGCAAAGCCCTAGCCTCTATCTGGCTGGTTCTGGCAGAAAACATTCTTGAAAAAAAGCGCCCTTGAAACTGACTTTTTTCAGGCAGCCCTGTCTGCCTTCCCATCTGGGAAATTCTGTTTCCTAGTATTATATGTTTTTCTACTGATCACTGGTGATAGACAACAAGGGAAAATAATACACATCCTGAAAACAGACTTCACATGAGAGCATCTCTGTCTGATCACTCTAGGTCTGCTCAAATATTATCCTGTTCTGATCAAACTTCTGCTCAGCTTCTTTGCTTCAGGAGACCCACAGTGTCCAGCTCACAGAAGTAGAAGAGATCATCTCAGTGCTATGGCATGTGAAGGCCGCAGTGCTCATGGCAGTATGTATGTTAGCATTCGGTGCAGTAAAGCGGAGGAGGCAAGTATAAGCTCCAGACAGGACATAGAAAGATTTTTATAACCTCTTTCACTGTTGCATTCTGAAATGCCATACTTCCAACTGGCACAAATACATTGCACACATGCCCTCTGCGGAGTGCAGCTTCTGGGGAGCAGTGGTCATGTAGTGCACTCTGCTGTGTGTGGCCAGAGCCATGTAAAGGCAGTGTCTGCATGCATTGGTGTTCTGAACTGAGTGCAGAGTTGTTGATTTGTTCAAGCAGGAAGCACTAAAGAAGTCCATGGTAATTTTACTTAAAAATACCAAGCAAGAAGAAGGTCCTCCTGACGTTTTCCATTTAGTTCAGTCACCCCGTACTGACTGTGTTCTGTATCCATTAGCAATGTGCATTAGAATATATGATGCCTAAATTAAGATCTGTCTTGACAAATCTTTGCCATAACTTTGTTTTTTTCTTTTCTTGACTGACATACTGATGCTAAATAGCTTTGTAAGTGCAATCCTGTAATGCAATGCCAGCTTCACTGGGTGTGACTCTCATCTGTCATACACTGTTGTGTGTGGTACAGTTCTGTTCTTCTTTGTTCATTGCTTGCTCTGGCTTCTGTTACTCCCTCTGACCACTGCTTGCTGCTGGGACTGACTGCTTGTGTGGCCTCTCTGGACTGAAAACCAAGAAGGTGATGGTTTTGGAGGCATGCTGAGGCATCCTTCCATCAGTGTCATCCGTCTCCTCTTCCACTAAGTGCTGTGGTGCAGCCCTTGTGTGGTGTCAGAAGTGTTGTAGAAGGCTTTTTGAGGATAGAATTCTCATACGTTGCAGGAGTGTTAGTCTAAATACAGCCTCTGGATGTTGTAAAGAAATAGGCTCGAATTACTGCCTATCATCTTTTGCTGGTATCTCCCAGAGAGATACACTTGCTTATCTGCAAGAGAAGAGTAGCCCTAAGTGCTGCCCAGAATACCCTGAAACTCACTGACTCTTTGTCCAAAAGGCTTAATTGCACTACAACTTTTTGTACTATCGCGTGTCTTTTTGGTGTTGGTTTCATGAAGGATTCAAATTCTCTGCTTTCTATTGCTGAAACAAGATGTGTCTTACAGTACTTCATTATGTGATCACAACGCATTGGAGTTGCAGATAGAATAGCCTTGGCATTGTGTACTTGCATGGTAAATTCTGTAACATAAGAGTCACATTAACTTTTTGAGTTCAGAGAATTACTTTCTGAAGAGTTTTCCAAGGCTGTAAAGGCTCTTGGGGACACCTTTCACTTTAAGAAGTTACTGGGAAAGTATGTCTGGCAGTAAACTATTTACTTTCTGGCTGGGATTCTGTTATGTATGGCTTACATTATGTTTAGTCAGACAGCATACATACTGCTGATTCTGCTTTTTTTTTTTTTCTTTTCTTTTTTTTTTTTCTTTTGAAATGTGAGTTTGTGCTCCAGGGGTTGTGCTAGGAAAAGACAGGAGTGAAGATGATGCTGATGACAAGAAATTCTAATTGTTTTGCTCTGTGAGTGTTGGGCAACTTCACAGAAAATACACTTGTAGTGCTTCCAGATCTGTCTTGTGCAGAAAGCTGAGACAAAGACCATCTCTGGTTTCCTGTATTGCTGTAACATCAAAGAATGAAACGCGCTATCTCTGTTTTCTGCAGTAGCATAAAACTTAATGGCTGCCTTGTAACGCAGTTCTTCATTTTCTATTATGCATCATTAGAGCAAAGATTTACCCAGAAGGGTAGTTTCATGCTGTTGTTACAGTAGGAAAAGAGACAGTAGTCCTGGTTGATTTACTCAGTGATTTCTTAATCATTAACTGTGCCAGATTTCCCCCCACCACCAGTAAAGTGAGTGGAACTGCTCATACTAGAGCCAAGAAGGGGTGCTGAACTCAGAGATGGAAATGAAGTTGTGATAGTTACAGCAGGGTGAGTAAGTATAGCAGGTGTCTACAATCACTGAAACACTTGCTACTACTTCTTTGCTATCTCTATGAGCAGAAGGCAGTCCTCAGTCAAATCAGCCTTAAGCTTTCTGGCTTCCAAAACAGCACAGCTGGCTCCTCTGCCTGATTCTGTGGTGCTGTCCTCTCTGCTCTTATCATCTTCCAGGAAATGTGTTCCCCTTCTGATGTCCCCTATCTTGTTAACCACTGCCCCAGATGATCAAATATATTGTGAAGTTATTTAAAATGGAAAGCTGTGAAGTACAAATTAGAAGTGGTGCTTAAAATGCCTAGTGTTTGCATTTGCACATGACTTACTATGTACAAGGGCTATTTAAGCAGCAGTAGAGGAGCAGTTTGGCGTAGTGTCTCCAGGGGGATTTGGAGTGTGAGAACAGCAGAGATGTTTGTCAGAAGCAAAACAACACATCCAGAGCCATAAAAGCTCATAAGGATATTTGTAAAAGGCAGGCACAGCTAAGGAACAAATTCTGCTCGTTGCTTATAACGAGTAGCTCCTGACTGACTGAACTTCTTCATACAGGGAATGTATGCTCATTTTCTTTTTTTTTGTGCAGTGCCAGATTGCAGAAGCTGAGAAGTTCCTTGGCACGGCTAGACTTTGGGAAGACTTTTAGAGAATCCACATTTCTCACTTGCTGGCCAACTGCCCTTACGCCCCACAGTTGGTCAGATAATGGGAGCTGATGGGAATCAGGTTGCTGCCTGGAGAATGGAAGGAAGGATGGCACAGCCTGGCTTCAGAAGTTGCACTGTTGTTTCCTGCATCCTTCACCATTACGTTACCACCTGATAGCAGGAATTAGCAGACTGAACTCAGACAAAGACGGTTGAAGTGAAAGTTGAAACAGTTGGACATTTCACAGCATTTATTTTCATTGTAACACTTCCATGCCTCTCTGGATTGTAAACTTTAGTTTGCAGACTGGATTGTTAACTCTAGTTTGCAGAGTGTAGAGGTATAGAGGGGCTCACTGATTTCACTCATATCAAAATTTATATGAGCCACCCGTGATGTTGCAGATGCAAGGAGATAAATTTTGATATCTGACTTCAAGCTTCACCTCTTTTCTTTTGAATTGTAAGAAGCAGCATTTGGTAGGTTCTTGTCAGAAATGTGAATGTGAAATGAGAGTACAGTGTTTTCTGTACAGTATAGACCTTGCATTGCCTGTTTTTAAGACTTATGGTGGTTTTTGAATGGTCTGTAGTAAAGTCCAGTATCTTACTTCTTATTTGTCTTACTACTTAATTTGTCTGGCAGGGTCAGTATGTACTGTGTTCCCACTGTTCTTGGTGGGGCTTTTTTATTTGTTTGCTTTGTTGTGGGTTTTTTTTGGTTTGTTTTTGTTTTTAATTACTGGGCTGTCTTCTTATATAAAAAATACAGTGAGTAGAAGTTTAGTTCTGACAGCAAGGTGCAAAAGAGGAAAGTTGTGTTTCAAGATTAGATTGAGTTTGATTTGTTTGTTTTAATTTTTTTCCATTTTTTACTTCTTTATTCATATTTTGAAGTGTAGTGACTCAATGGGAATGATGTATTTCAGAAAGACTCTTTTCATGTGAAAGTAATCTCTGGAAAAATTTGGGTGTGATAATCATCTAATAACAATAAAAAACACTTTATGTTTTACAGTAAGAGTTTAATAGAGAGAGAAGTTCAGGCTTTGATGTGTTAGTGGCAATAATATGGTGGTTAAGTGGTGTTGTACATGAAGTCTGATATTTTGATATTATAAGATACATTCTTGTGCCACTCTTCCCTCTGGGAAGAGCAAAGTTGCATGAAGTTGG
This sequence comes from Phasianus colchicus, assembly GCF_987193195.1. NCBI lineage: Eukaryota > Metazoa > Chordata > Aves > Galliformes > Phasianidae > Phasianus > Phasianus colchicus. Next base: position 81,656,815 of record NC_143476.1, read on the forward strand.
GGTGCTTGGCATGGATGCAGTGAGCAGCTGCACATCTGGTAGTCTTAGTAGAAAGTTTTAAGGAATCTTTCTTCCATTTTCCCTTTCCTTGTGTGATCTTCTTTTTAATAAGAAGGAGACTGGAAAAGGGTATGTTTCTCTTTTAGCAATGCGATGGGTAGTAAAGAATCTTTTCCTCTCCTGTGCTTCACCGTCTTTGTATATTTTCCTATTGCCCTGTTGATATCTTGTATTTTTTCATGATAAAACCTACTTCTGCACTTTTATAAGAATGGTGGTATAAAAATATGGCCAGTGTGACAGAGCCAGGTGATCTCCCATGGATACATGTAGCTTAACAGTGGAGCATGAGGACTTGCAAATTGTCAGGAAAGCATTGAAAAGATGGGAAAAAATCCTGAAAAAATTGACTAGTATTTTCTTCATAGGTGGCAGCAAAAAAACCCAACCCAACCCAAACCAAAACTGGGAGAAAAACCTTCTAAAGTGTGAGGGTGAGGATTAGTGAGATACTAGTGGCCTGCGAAAGTCCTGTTTTGGAAAGTGCTCCTGCAGCACTGTCCTGTATCCCACCAGAAAGTTGCTACCAAACCTTTGTTTTGTAGATGACCTTTTACAGCTGAAGTCGAGAGTAGCTGAAATGGTAATAATTAGGCAAATCTGAGCATTGGCTTTGAAGTTGAAAACATGTAAGGTTCTACAACTTAGTTGAAAAATTTAATGTTGAAAAAAAAGTGGAACCCAAGGTAATAAAAGAAAACTTACATAAAGAGAAAGCAGTACAAGCAAAAGTCTCCCCCAAACTCCACAATGATGGTAAACGAACAAGCAAACAAAAAAAGTAACCTAAAGACTAAAATAAAATAAACAAAACAAAACCTGCCAAACACAAAAACCCACCAAAAAAAAAAAAAAAATCCGGTAAAGTAGTAGAATCAGACTGGTAAGAGGAAGACAAAGCCAAAAAGAGAGTAAACACCAGATTGAGATGTTGAATATCTTTGTATGCTCAAACGGCTTTAGATCCTTGGCTGTATGTTGATACAGATTTCCTTGTGTATGGTGAAGCAAGAACGTAGTTGTTCTAAACAATTTTCCATTTTTGTACCAGTGTTAGATAACACAGCTATTACACAAGTAATCAGCTAGGTAAAAATTATTTTTAAAAGTATTTTTTATACATAATATCCCAGGCAGATTAAGGGTAGGTTCTGCAAGTCTGACCAAGTGTTGCAATTCAATACAGCATCTTCAGACCCAAAACAAGGAGTTCACGTCCACAACCACAACCACAACCACTAGTTTGGGTTGTTTGCTTATTTATTTGTTTACTTATTTAAATCTAGTCTGTATCTTTGAGTTTAAGGGAAAGGCATCTGCTTGCATATTGAAAATTTTAGCAGACCACAACTGATATTTGCTGAAATAAGCCCATAAGAAAGGCAGCAAGCAGTTGAAAAGAATCCCCTGGATACCTAATCAAAGCTAATTTTCAAGCACTTTAATGTGTAGACTGTTTCTGCAAGCATGATGGTGCTTCTGAACTTACTAGGAAAAACAGCAAGATCACGTCCTTAAGACTGTGTTGAACTGATCTTGATTTTAAACTTATAGAATGTTCTCTGTAGCTGACACACATGCCATGCTCTTTGTAGACTATATTCTGTCTTAAATATTCTGTGTGTTTCACTTCAGAAACATTTAACAGGGAATAGTAATTGAAGGTGTTGGGGACAGGTTTAAGTGCTTTGAGACATTGATTTCCAGTAGTTGGTGTGTGCCTTTGCAAAGGCACTCTGTGTCCCCAAGAGTTTTCCTCTGCTTGAATGAAGATCAATGCAGCACTGGATTTGCTAAAATACAAAAGCTGGACAGAAGGGTGAAATAATGGTTGTTGCTGTGCTATTGAAAAAAAAAAAGCTCTAATTTCCTTTATTTCTGAGGAAACATAAACTAGCCTGTACACTCAGATGCAAGCAAATGAACAGTAGCAGGTAAAACTATAACAAAACTTTAGTAAGTATAACTTCTACAAAGACAGGTCTAACCAAATTTGTTGGTGAAGACAAAGACACCATTGAGAAAAATACAAAATTGTCACACTGCTCACTGTATTGTGGTAGGTAAGAACTAGCAATTTTCAGGATTGTATTTTGTGTCTTGTAATTCTGTGTGGCAGCCCTGAGAATAGGAAGTGCTACTAGGCTGTTACCTGCTTTCCAGCAAAGTTTTCCATGCTGAGTGAAGACTGAACACTGATGTAAGCCAGGTAGATGTGTTGCCAAGGCAAAGTACAGTTGGCAGAGATGCTAGCAGGCACATGCAGCAATGGATGGTGGAGTAGGAGAGACTCTGATGTCCTTCTGTGTCTTCTGGGAGTGCATTCACCTTTTTGTCTTCCAAGGCCCATTAAGAACTAGTGTTCAGCCAGTCTGAGGTCACACTAAGAACCTCAGAATTGGCTTCTCAGACTGCAGCATGGTTTTCCAAGGCTTAATTTCTCTGTTGTGCAACTCTTCATTTGACCTCAAAGAGTTATGTGCTCTTTCCTGGAGCCAGGTTGCTGTGTGCCTGCCACCTTTCCAATAACAGAGTGTGCTCATGATCTTTGTATTATCTACAGACAGTACCAGGAATGTTTATGTGAGGCATTCTTCCTAAGAATGTATGGTTCCAGAGGGAAAAATTGATGCCTTAAGAGGATTTTGATAGAAAAATACCTGCTTGATAATGTCTGCTGTTTTGTAATTATATGTTAAGCTCTCTCAGTCAGCTAGTTTTGAATTAGGTGAATCATTCTTTGTCAAAATGTGCCAAGATAGATATCTTACAGAGCTGAAATGTGTTATAAGCATACTGTATTTTTTTTCTGGTCAAACTTCTAATCTAATTAGGAAATGTGATTAGAAAATGTAAAATTGTAATCTCATTAGATAGGATCTGTTGTTTATAAAGTTGGCTTTCACCATACTTCCTGCTGTTAATTCTTTACTAGTCTGGCTAGTATCAGCAGTCCTTCCTTCTTTGCCCTGAATCATGTCAAGTTGATGTGACTATGATATCCTATGTTGTACTCTCTCCTATGCTAACACTGACTTTGCCATTTCTTGAGAATATCTCTTATTCCAAAATTTATGGAGCAACAATGTGAATTTCTCATAGTTCTTGGTCTTCTCTTTTACAACCTATAGATACAAATTGCTTGATAACCCTAGAAGTGCTTTAGTGTTTGCAGTTTGACATATTCCTTAGTTATATTAGAAGTAGAAATGATATGACAGCTTTGGAGAACTACCTTCCCATATATAAAAGAAGAATACTTTCATGAGTGAAATTATCTTTTCTGACTGTTGTCAGTTTTTCTGGCTCTCTGTATATAGCTCTATCATTTCTATTTAACAAGGGACCAAAATTTATGTTAATGCTTTCATTTCCAGTACATGTTATTTGTGTTTCATTGACTTTGTAATCACCATCAGCAGGGCAGAAAGTATGTAGGAAGGGGGAGATCTACCTCAAATGAATTCTTTGATTCTTCTTCTCTGCTGGCTTGTGTGTCTGTTTATTTTGCTTGAGGATACTTCTAGAGGGAAGCCCTTGCTTTTGAGTATGGTAGCTTAACTTGTTCATGAATGTAAGTGGACACAGTAGACTGTAACACAATAGTTACAGTCTATTAGGGTGAGACTGAAAAACATGCACATATTGCAAGGACAGAATTACATTAGCAAAGTTCTGTCTTCATTAGGGTGGTCTTTAAAGTAGCTAACTTGCATAAAATAATGTATGATGTCTATGTTTTTAACTCCAAGGCATTTTCATGTCATAAATTGAGTACAACTTTAGCAGGTACCAAAAGATGCAGCCTCCTGGAACATGAGGGAAGTTAGCATTAAAACTGTAATTCACATGCAAAGTTAGAGAAGTTTATTTCACTGAAATATTTTTGAATACCCTACCTTCAGCTAAGAAAGCTGAAGAAATGAAGACTTTCACATCTGTCTCCCAGCAGGTTTAATTCCATTAACTTCTCCTACCTTAAAAATATAATCTGTTTTTTCGTGGATGCTTTTTTTTTTTTAAAATATATGGCTGCATATGGGTTTAGGATTAGCTTATTTTGGCTTGTTTTAATAAGTACTGTGAGATACAGGCACAAAATAGAATTACATGCATACCGAGCAATACTAAGAATTTTTATTCTCTGTGAAAGCCAGAAATGGTCTTGAAACAGCATTATGGCTTACACATCAAATTCACCCCTGTTGACGATAGCTTATGTTCACTCTCTTGGGTCTTTTATAAGTTTTGCCTCATTGTGCAGGCTTGTAAATCCCAATTATACTAATGGGTGTCATGCTTTCACAATATAGGAAAGAAGTGCCAAATACAGCCCACAGTGGGATGCCCTCGTCTAGCAACTAGCTCTTACACTATGGAGCCTTTCTCTTAGCTATCAAAAACATTTAACATTGGGGAAAAGAACATTAATACAGCTTGTATTTGAGTCCAAGGACAATGATCCGGAAAGCTGTTTGCAATCATGTTCTGTCAGGCTGTTGCATATTGGCACTAGAGATAAAGCAGTTCTCATGTGAAAGAAAGAAAGTAGCATTTGCAGAGTTGATGGTCAGTTAATTATTGCTGAAAAAATACATAGCAACTGGCCCTTGTACTTTTTAGATACATTATTTGATATGCTACCCTCGTTTACTGAAATGTCTCATAAAATAATTCTTCGCTTTGAATTAGAAAACCAAACATTTGCCCTCCCCTGTTTCTGAGAAACCAGTTCTGCAGACAGATACGAAACGGACTGGTACTACCGTATGACATTTTGATGAGGACTCATGTCCTGTCTTTGTTTTGAAGGAAATCAAGTCACAGATGTTACTCTGCTGGGCTGTTTGACTAGGACTAGGAGTTTTATGTTAGGGATTTGGCTGGCAGCATTTTGAAGACCCTGAACAAAAATGGATGCATTTTTCCATCTGCTAGTCAGATATGACACCTTGAGTCTCCTGGAGGGGAGCTCTGAGCCCTCACACACTTCCTGTTTCAACAGGACATTTTGTTCAGGCTGTGGGTTCCCAAATTAACTTCTTTTCTGGACAAAATGTTGCCTTTTTTCCTTTTTGTTTTTTTGAAAGTTATCCCTCATTCCCCTCCATTCTATTGCTACACAGACTTGTTGTATCTTAAATTAAATTATTAGAGGTAGGTAATCTATTTCTTTGTAGTTTAAAAAAGAAATGAGAACTAAAGTTACATAGCATAAAAACCAGAAATCTGTGTCAACATGTACTCTCTTTCAAGTGGGATGTGTAATATGTGTCATATGGAAGTACCCATAGGTTAAAGACTGATATCAAATGACTGGAAATAGATTACTTCTTGTTATCTCTAAAGCTTTTACAAGTTGTTCTTTTCCCTATTTCTATGTAACAGTTTTTTTCTGTTTTTGTTTGTTTGTTTTAATTTTTAATTTATTTTTTTTAGTGAACTGTCACTAAATGTGTAGTAGAGGATGTTAAATTTTATCGTGGATGGCATCCAACTCTTGGGCATAAGAAGTAGAAGTCTACTTTGTTCTGGGATTATTTCACAGGATGTAGCTGTAATGAGAAGAACTGACTGCAGTGATATTCCAAGAATGAGGAGTTAAAGGCAAACAGAAGGATTGTTCAGATGCAGCTCAAAACACATGACAAGAGGGTTAGGTTCACTTCTGCTAAGGAGAGGGTAGCTGAAGGAAATAGCAAAGGGGCTGCATAGCAGTTCCAGACCTGCTTGGATATCTGGCTGCATTTGCTCTGTATTTTGTAAAGCAGCAGACCTGAAAAGATGTGTGAACAAGAATTAGACTAACATTTCTGGTTACCAGAAAGATCCAGTTCCAGCAACTGTTCCCTCCTGCAAGTGGTGTGAACAGGTCTCTCAAGTCCTGAACAAGCTGAATTCAGAACTGACTGCTGTTTTTCATCCCACTGCTTGTCTTGTGCAGTGCCAGAACTAAATATAGACAGCATTTAAATGAAAGGGAGCTTACTGAGTTCAAATCATTAAATAGCTTGATTTTGTGATTTGTTCTTGATACCAACAGCTGCTGTCTGATAATCCTTTGGTTGTATAAGTTCTATCACTCAACTGAATTTTAAAGGTAGCATGGACCTTTAGTTCCATATGAAACTCATTTGAATAAACATTTATTTTTAGAAAGTTAGAGTTCTCCTGCATTGTCATTTACCTGTTTGGCAGCTCTGGAGTAATAAAACGAAATTGTAATTGTCTTTTCAATTTTCAGGCTTATGGCTGTAAGGTTCTTCCCTCCTGGAGGCACATAGGATTGTGATTGAAATCATAACTCTTCTTTTTAGAGAAAACGGAGAGATATACATGAATGACACAGCTGACCTTCATGCATATGGTCTTCAAATAAGCTCCTTTATATTGTTTTCTTTCCTGTTGTCAAAGGTAACCAAAATAAAGTAAAAATGTAACTAGAGAAACCCTTATCCTTCAAAAAATTTTATAGCTTATATCTGGAGAAGACGAGGCTCAGGGCAGACCTTACTGCTCTTTATAACTACCTGAAGGGAGGTTGTAGTGCCTGGGGTCGGCCTCTTCTCTTGTGTAACTGGTGATAGGACTAGAGGGAATGGCTTCAAGCTGCGCCAGGGGATTTAGGCTGGATGTTAGGAAATACTACTTGTCTGAAAGAGTGGTCAGGCACTGGAGTGGGCTGCCCAGGGAGCTGGTGGAGTCACTGACCCTGAAGGTGTTCAAGGAATGTTTGGACATTATGTCGAGGGACATGGTTTAGTGAAAACTATTGGTGATGGGTGGATGGTTGGTCTGGATGATCTTGAAGGTCTTTTCCAACCTTGGTTATTCTGTGATTCTGTGAGTCTGTGATCTCACAGTCATTTTTTTTTCCCAAGTCTTGATCCTCTTGCATGTGCAGAAGTTAGAATAACTGTGTCAGTGAAATGCTCTTTAACTTGTGTAGAGGTGGTGTGCATGAGAAAGGTGAATTTTTATGTGAAGCATACCTGCAGTTCATGTCAGTTTTTTAATCAGCTGTCTGATCGAAGTTTTCAGGTATCTTCTCCCTGTCAAATTTGTATGCAGGGGTACAGACTCTCCCTGAATTTAACCTGCACTTCCATTTATCTTTCTTTGCGTGTCTGCTCCAAAAGCAGTCTCTGTGCAGGTGCTTCTCCATTCTCATGAGAAAACTGTGTCTGAAAAATAGGTAAGTTTGGTGGTACACGTCTTTGACATGCTCTGATTCTGTATGATTGCTTTGTGTGATGTACTTATGGCTACTGACCAAAGCTTGGTTTTGGGCAATGCTCGCTTTTCAGTGTTAGTAGTACTAGACTAGTGACAATGAATTTCATTTCAAAGATACCTGCAATGCAGAGTGAAATGGATATTAATTGCTTGGCTGGTTGCATAATCTGCTTTTCAGACTGAAGACTGCTTAAAAGCCAATTTCATTCTGGAAAAACTATTATCATGTGTATTTCTATTCAGAAATGCTGACGGGAAAAGTGGCAAACTACATACCTAAAGATAAGATCCTGTCTGAATCCTTTTTAATTGTTAAGATGGATATCTAAAATCATACCACAGTCCCAGAAAAGAAATCAGTTTCCTTTCTTTCTGGAATTGTCTATTAGAAGTTCCAAAATACAGACATCTTAGGCTGAATTAGCTCCATGATGCAGATCTAGCTTGTGAAGAAGCTGATGGGAAACTGGCTGTGGTTGTGGCAAAGATTTTTGGGAACTAATATTTGTATTTAGTATTATAGCCTGTTTGTGTTATGTTCAGTAAATAGGCGAGCCATGTCAAGGCTGAATTCAAGACATTTTCATTTTCCTCTGGCATATCTAGGAAATGCAGTCCATGCCATACATAGTCTTGAATCTCTACTGTAAAAGATTAAATGCAAAAAAATGTGGTACATCTGAACAAATAGATGGCTAAATTTGCAATGTGGATTCTATTTGAAGCATCCAAAGCTGCACTGCTTAAAGAAGGATTCAGCTGTGCGGCCCTTACCTGGGACATATTACATAGTCTTAACCTTAATCCTGTAGGGTTTTTTGTTGTTGTTGTTTTTTGTTTTTTGTTAAAAAAAATATTTTTATTTTTATTTTTCGTTGGCTTTGTTGTTATTGTTTTTCTTTGCTTTCAGCTTTCAGCTTTCACAGTTTTTTTTTCATTTTTTCTTCTTTTCTTTTCTTTTTTTTTTCTAAACCTGCAAAACCAGGGAGTTGTGCAGCTCTAATTGAACTGGGATGTGAGAATGTTTTTCTTGTGCTGGAGATGTCATAGAACTACATGGTGTCAGATTCTTAACCTTTGAAAGGTTGGAGAATTGGAGTAGAAAGTGGAACAAGTAGGTTTTGCTCCTTACTTTATTTGCACTCGTCGCAAGATGACATTCAATGCAAGTTCTTTTTTGGGGGTAGAGGTACCAATAAAAATCACTGTGTAATTGTACAGTAATAAAAACAAGATGGGTAATATACAGATTCTTTTTTTGGTTGCCTTCATGCATTAATCACCTAATGCCTGAGAGGTTTTTGGTTTTTTCTTTGTTTGTTTGTTTGTTTGCTTGCTTGTTGGATATGCATGAATGGCAACTAGAGATCTACAGCCTCTTTGAAAGCAAATGCCACAACTGGTGTTTCTGTCACTGAAAATCTGTTCATGCTGTTTTGGGGACTTGATACCATTTAATGCCATGCTGGTGAGCCTAGTGTAAAAGAAATATAAATCGTCTTTTTCTGGAATGGGCAAAAGTGCTTTTGTACTTTTGAGTCAATGGACACTGAGTCAAAGTCTTTGTTTTGAATTCATGTTGGTAAAAATAGTGCTGTTGGTATCATACTAAGTAATTTGTGTGTATGATAGGAAAAAAAATACTTGCAAATAAAATTAGTCTTAATCTGAAGCTTTTTAAGCAGACCAACATAGATGCTAGCTTCTGGTATGATTTAAAATTCTGCTGTTTTATGTTTGAATTATGGATGATATTTTTGGGCTAATTACAACTGACCACTACTTCTAAATGAATCCTAAAGGTCAAAGTGTGCTTAGCAGGTGGACTTTGCTTTTTTCTGGGTTCTTTTGTTGCTTTGAGTAAATTCTTTCTCTTTTATAGGAAAACCTATTATGCTGTGTTAAAAGATGTGGCTGTATAGTTTATTGGATTTGCCAGCACGTGTTTAGCACAGCTCCTATTGTCATGAAAACAGCTCAGTTCCTTCCTATTGCACCTCTCTGGTGTGGCATCCAGTAAAAGCATGGAAAGGGAAATGGAAAAGCTTGAATGTTTAAAACAATGTAGTGCAGGCTTTGCAGCTTTAGAATTAATATTTTCACACTCTGGAAACATGCTGTGAAATTATTTATTCAAATGATATTGTAACTGCAGTGGTGGAAAGATCTTTGTTTCAAAGTGATAAGAGTTGATTGAAGTGTCCTAAGATGTTTTACATTGTCTGTTTTTCTTTTTGAATGGACACATCAAGATGCTCACCTTAAATTTCACCCCAATAACTTCGTCTTAATAGCATTTAATGCTAGCAGTGCACTAAAGTTTAATTTCCTCACAATGAAGAGACTTTAAATATCTGAATTCCCAGAGGCTGTTTGCTCTGCCCAGAGGTTTCTCCTAAGTTGTGCCACATTGTGAAAGTGGTACTGGTTCCTGTCCTACATTCCCTGACAGTTTGATGGAAAGGAAAAAATCCCCACATCTGGGATTTAGTTTAATGTTCAAAGTTTTAGCCATGCATATATGTTTGCTGTCACAGAACATATCTGCATTCTTTCACTCTTTCTTCAGAGCTATGCTATTTCAAAACAGTTAATTCAGATTATGGTCCCCAAAATGCACGCACTGCACGTACCAAACAGATTTAGGGTGCTTTTGAACATAGAACCAAAGTAGTCTGGGGCACAGAGTTTATAAGATGTAACAAGGAAATAAGACATCTGGTGAAACTGAGGTTTCTGCATGTGTTCTCGCTGGGTGTAGTCATCTGTTGGATGAATGCTGTTGAATGAAATTAACTCCTTCCTTTCTCGCAGCTCGGACTGAGGAGGAATTTCCACTGATGTAACCATTTCTTCGTTAGGAAAGTTCTTATTTTCAATGGGCTCTGCAAATTTCTCAGGTAGTTCTCTACAGATATTCCTTCTGCTTCTGCAGTGATTGAGTGACCCAGATGGATTTTTCTCTTCTGATTTATGTAATTTCTCTGTCCACCACTGAAAACACTTTATGATGGAAGGCAGTTTCAGCCTATGTACAACTAAGAATGTGATTAGGCTTTTCCTGAAGATTGCTAACAGTAGCCTTTGCTCCAATCCTTATGTCAGCATTTATTTACATCTGACTAATTGTCCACAATGTTAGCAGTCACATAAAGTTGATTTGAGTTTTACACTTCATTTGAAACATGAAGATTATCAGTTTTTCTTCCATTTACCTGTGCTGTTTATTCCTTTGAACCTTCATTTGCTTTCACACCAAGAAGTGCTGTTTTTCTTATTAGCTAATTTGTGTGGTTGTGGCTTGCCTGAGCCTTGCAGCAAATTCTTAACAGTGCGGAAACAAGAGAATTGCATATGAAATACAGACACATGGTACAGTATGCAGTTTGAGCACTGAAAAATTGGGGAAGAAAATGATCCAGAAGAAATAAGCAGCAAATCTATTTCTCTCAAATCAGCTTTTCTTTCCTGGTGCTGATTATTTCAGAGTAGACTTTGAAATAATGTGGGAACTGCAAGTAAAACTTGTATTGAGTACAAGTGGACTGTTGTTGTTCACTGTTGTTCGTTTGCTTTTGTTGTTTTTCCTCTGCTTCAGGAGAATTTTTACTCCAAGTTCTTAATTGCCTTAGGAAATACTTGAGAATACAGTACTTCCTCAGCCTTCGGGAATTGCTTTCCAATTGCACACAAAAGGAATAGAGGGGAGGGCAGATACAAAACAGCAACAGAAATATTTTTTCTCCCGAAGGACTAATATAATCTGGAAGTTTGTTGGAGAACTTGCATGACTAGTTATGTCTGGATGTTTATTTAGGAAACAGCCTTTGTGTCCAGCATCATTTTCAGCTTTTAAAAATAAAATATTGCTGATTATGTGGGAACGGTAGACACTTGATAGCCTTGTCTGTGTCTCACTTTGTGTCACTCCAGTGAATTGCTACTGGAAATTAAAAGCAACTGCATTAAAGCACTGTCTCTTAATCTTCACAGAACACTCACTTCTCCATCAATTGATACAATAAATGCTGCTGTATGTTCTGTGTTATTAATGGTTATACTGGTGTGAGATGCTTTGGAGCTGTAAAAAAAGCTCTCTTGTCAAATGTCATTCATATCACTCTTGCAAAAAGTGGCCATTGTATTGGGAAAAATCCACTGCAAATGGCATTGTTACATGGCTTATGCTGGAGCAAACTCCTGTAACAGCATCCATAATGAGGAAAGCCTGTTGCACTGCTGCTATTACAAACTTAAATAGTGTGTGTGGATTTTGAGACCTTTAAATGACTCAGATATAAATCATAAATGCTTTTTCAATTAATTCCTCTCAAGTGTTCTCGCAAGACCCAATTGTTTCCATTTCAACTGTTATTCATTGCTGACAGTGTAGATCAGTATTTTGTTTAACTACATGGTTCAACCTTCTTGTTTCGGAAAGAACTGTAGTTCTTATTGAGTTTTCCTGTGCTCAGCAGTGAACGTTTATGTATTTTCAGAAATCTAAATATGGATATGCTGATTCAACTGTTTTACATCTTAGTAAACTCAAACTCAAGTTTGAGCAGAGAGGTTAAAATCAGATGGATTCACTGCTTTGAGATGTTTGTTGCAGATGAATTCTAATACATACTTTGTATTTTTTAAGACATACTTTATATCTTCCTTTGAAATACAGAACATTCAAGTGGCTTGTAATTATACATATTTGATTCCTGCCAGCTATCATTGGAAGTTAGATTAAAAAAAAAGAAAAAAGAACACACTCAGGAATTCCATACGAAGTTTCGTGTTGATGATCAAATGCCCAGCATCAAATAAGAATGCTATAACAGATACAGCGGTAATATTCAATTATCAGATTGCCGTAACAATAGATGTTTTATTCTCTTCTAGAATATGCTCACAGGTATCCCTCCTACAGATCTTTTTTCTTCTCTCTTTGTAAAATATGGGGAGAAGTAGAGATGAGAACCTGGCTTTGTGCACTGTCCCACAGCTGCGTCATCACCCATAAGCAAGAGAATCCCCCAGCAGTTGTTTGGTTGAGTTTGTGGAGGCCATATCACAAGCCCTTCTGGGAGAGCCAAATCAAGAATCAGGTTTTTGCCAATACCTTATCAATTGTTAGGTCATTTGTTACCTATTGTGATTGTTATCCATAATGATATATTTTTGAATGTCGGGAAAGCACAGAACTTGAAAAACTGTTGCTTTTAGGGGGAAAAGTAAAGTTACTGTATAAAGTGAAGTAGAATGTACAACTGTTTTCTTTTGGTTTTAGAACTTGGCTGATGAGACAGATTTTATGCAGAAATAGCCCATAACATTGTGCCATGGTCCAAAATCTGGAACTTAATGCCTTATTAGGTATAGTTGCAATCACTCACAATCTGTTTTGAGAGATTACACATGGAGACAGGAATTTGGATTATGAACATGATTATTAGTACATAAATGTCATTCTTATGGTTAGCTAGCATTTAATTGTTTGAGTACTTTGCTTCATTTCAGAATTTCTACCACTCTACTAGCATCTTGAAGCGTCAACAAATAAAGTTATTACACATTGAGCAACAACATTGTAATTCCCAGGTGAAGGCTTACTATTTTCATAAATAAAGCCACCAGATTTAAGAATAAGGACATAGAATCATAGAATCATAGAACCACTCAGGTTGGAAAAGACCTTAAAGATCATCAAGTCCAACCAGAACCTAACCATACTACCCTAGCTAACAACCCTCTGATAAATCACGTCCCTGAGCACCACATCCAAATGGATTTTAAACACGTTCAGAGATGGTGACTCAACCACCTCCCTGGGGAGCCTATTCCAGTGCTTAACAACCCCTTCTGTAAAGAAGTATTTCCTGGTCCATTTCCCCTCGTCCTGTCACCTGTCACCTGTGAGAGGAGACCAATCTCGCTCTTGCTGTAAGCACCTTTCAGATATTGGAAGAGAACCCCTCAGCCTCCTCTTCCCCGGACTAAACAGCCCCAGTTCCTTCAGTCTCTCCTCATAGGGCATATTCTCCAAGCTTTCACCAGACCTGTTGCCCTTCTTTAGACCTGCTCCAGCACATCAATGTCCTTTCTGTACTGAGGTGCCCAAAACTGAACACAGTACTCAAGGTGAGGGCTCACAGTGCCAAGTATAGGGGCAGGATAACTTCCCTAGTCCTGCTCATCACACCATTCCTGATACAAGCCAGGATGCCATTGGCCTTGTTGGCCACCTGGGCACACTGCTGGCTCATATTCAGCTGACTGTCCAGCAGGACACCAAGGTGCCTTTCCATCAGGCAGCTTTCCAGTCACTCCTTCCCAAGCCTGTAGGGTTGCCTGGTAGTTGTGAAGAGTCTGTTGCATATAGCTGGCAGTGAAGACCTTGTCATTCTGTGTGTGTGTGTGCACATACAGTTTTACCCACACTGCTGTTATAAAAGCAGTTGTGAGATTGCTTCTTTAGGATCCCTGAATAGCAGTAAAGGTCTAAATAAAAAATGTAAGTTGTGTCTAGTTATAAAACTACTTCCTAGAAAGTAAGTCAGTATGTTGCTTGACCACTGATACGGATAAAAGGAAATGTTGGTTTGCGTGGTTAAAACAACAATTGGCAAGAAGGAACTGGATGAGGGTTAACAAAAGCAAGTGTAGAATCTTGCATGTGAGGTTGCATCAGTACAGGTTAGCAGCTGACCTGCTGGAGAGCAGCTCTGCGGAGAAGCACCTGGGGGTCCTGGTGGACGACTGATTGGCCAGTAGTGTGCCCTGGTAGCCAAGAAGGCCAGTGGTATCCTGGGGTGTATTAAAGGCAGCGTGGCCAGCAGATCGAGGGAGGTAATCCTCCACCTCTGCTCTGCTCTGGTGAGGCCACTTCTGGAATACCATCTCAAGTTCTGAGCTCCCCAGATCAAAAAAGATGGAGATCTCCTAGAAGGAGTCCAGCGGAAGGCCACAAAGATGGTAAAAGGCCTGAAGCATCTCCTGTTTGAGGAAAGTCTGAGTGACCTAGGTCTGTTCAGCCTGGGGAAGACAGAGAGAGGATCTGATAAGTATTTGTAAATATCAAAAAGGAGGTGAGAGGGAAATGCTCTTCTTGATGGTGTGTAGCAATAGGACAAGGAGTAATGGCCTATAACTTGAACATAGCAGGGTGGTTGGACTTGGTGATCACTTGATGTCTCTTGCAACCCCTAAATTCTGTGATTCTGTGTAATTTCATTGCTAGCAGTTCTGTTCCTTAAACAGTTAATACTTAAACACAAAATATGTAGATTTTTAGCAACTCTACTGGGAGGGATCTTCAGAGTTTCTTCAGAGACTACTGAAGACTCTGAAGTCATCTTACTGCAGTAATGCAGGATGATGGCAGCAGAAGTTCCTTTCCTCACCAGTCAGTGATTTCTCTTGCTCTTTAAACTTGTATCTTGTATTTCAGCTTGGGATCTGTGACAGCATGAGTGTTGTCAGGAGTCTTTTCTGTCATTGTTTCATTGTCCACAGTCAAGTACACACTGAGGAGAATTTTTTTAATGCTTAGCCAGGTTCACATTAAACTCCTAGGGCCTATAGTTCATACAAGAATTAGAGCATAAACAAAGCTTTTGTTTTGCAGTAAATGTGTAAGTGTGTTTGGGTGGAATTTGAACTGTTGTCCAGCTGGAACTGGGAAATACATTTGCTTTTCCTGATACAGACTGCATGTGAGATGAGTCCTAATGGGACTCTTGCTTTTTGAATTTCCCTTCTGTTTGAAGTCATTGCTAGAAGCTGCATAATGCAGATAATGAACAATTAATTTTGTGCTTTTTTTCTCCAACTCTTTATTGTTATTCATTACTGCACATATTGCAGCAAAATACAATTCAACACAACTTGTGCAAGTTAGAATAAAGAAAGGCACTTCCAGGTGTTCTGTATGTCGCCAGTTAAGAGAATAGAATTTTTGCCTCAGATAAAGAACAGAGAGATGCTTTTCATCTTGATGGTAACAAAGGATTTATCAATGAAATATAGGGATGGGGAAACATATCCAGCTGGGACCAGGAGATTACAGATCTTTAATTAAACTGAAGCTACAGGTAGCTTCACCTAGCTGCTATTGCCAGGGAGGAAAACTGCTTCTTTCTAGTTAGGACAGACAAGGATTGTCTTTTTCTTGAACCTTTTTGCAGATTATCCCCCTATTTATTATTGTTTGTAACTGGCTGGGTACCGTTGCATTGAGCTGCTAAGAAAGGGTTTGAAACTTTTCCTACTGGCTATTGGCTGAAAAGCCAGACTTTTAAAAATAATAATAATTGATTGTTTTTATTTTAAATGTTTATTAAAAAACATTTTCTAGTGAACTAAATTGTTTTCTGCTTTGAATAGTTATTGAATCTCAGTGTGTTGCATGTTTCCTAAATCACATGCACTAATCAGAAAGCTTCAGAAAATTACACTCAGGAAGCTCAGTAATTTCTCCCAAGATAGAAAAAATACCTTTGTTTTTCACTGTCAAACTACTGTGGGCCTATATCACCCACTTAAGTTCCCATTTGTGCCCCTCCATGTTCAAGGGGAACTGTTGGGCAGCAGTAGCTACACAGGGCTTAGTTATCCTATTGGCCTTGCTGAAGTATCTCAGCTTGGGCTACTTACAAATATAGATTAAATTAGGCACTGCTAAGAATTCAGAACTAGTTTTATTCCCATAGACTACTTCTGCTAATTCCTCTTGCCTTTACTTCCTCCTATTAGTGCAAATTCCTTGCTGTAGAGTCTTCCCACCTACTTAGCTGAGAATTTAATTTAGATACCTTAATTTGTGCCAACAGTTTCTATCATCCTATTGAGATGCCCATCCCATTCCACAGACAACAGTTATAAAAGGGAGCCCAACTCAGTTGTTTGTCTAACGATTTAGACATGAGATCAAAGACTGATGACGTGTTCAAAGAGGTAGAGTCAATTCTAGTCAATAGTTCACTGCTGTGCTGTGATATTAAGCCAGGAGGTTGCAGCCTCTGGCAAGACTTTTCTGACAGAATATCACGTTGCTTTCTATGCCACTCAAGAGTATGCAACCATGGGCTTGTCTGTTCACAGCAACTTGGAGTTGCAAAAAAAAATCCTCAGTGGTTTTGCTTCTGGGAGCAAGCAGCAGAACTTCACAAGAGCTTGAGGACTCTGTGTAGCTCTTTCTGCTCCCTTCCCCTGGCCCCCTGTGAGGGCTCAACTCTGGAAAAAATGTTTGTATAACTTCAGATCTCTGCATCTTCAGAGAAGCCTTGGTGTCTGACTGAGTAAGGGCTGAGATCCACTAAAGCAGCTGTACCATTCAGTGAAGTTAATTTTTGGAAGGAGCAAGGTAACATGAAGAAAGTAAAGGTAAGAAGTGCTCAAGAATCTTTCCTGCACCCACACAGCATAAGCATTAGCCTTTCAGAAAAAGTCTTTGATCCCACAGCAGTTCAGTCTGGTGTCCCACACATAAGAGGGACTCCAGAAGTGTTAGAGAGAGTTCACCTAATATAAAAAGATATCCAGAATATCTGCATGCAGAATGCAGCAGAGACCTGGTAGTGAAGTCTGTTACTCTGAAGAGTCTGGCTGCTTGCATCAGACCTGTCTGAACAGCACCCACCATCACCCTGCTGCCCACACGTCTTTCTTCCCCCTACCTACTTACTGGAGGATGACTGGAGTTTGGGTGAAGACTTTCATTGCTCCATTGTGTCAGGCTGTCAGCCCCCAGAATTAATCCCTGTCCTAGCCAAATTTGCTCTGTTGGTTGAGAACTAGCCTAGCAGAAGATTTGAAGTTGATTCTTGAACAGCAAATAGAATCATAGAATAATAGAATGGACTGGGTTGAAAAGGACCACAATGATCATCGAGTTTCAACTCCCCTGCTATGTGCAGGGTTACCAACCACCAGACCAGGCTGCCCAGAGCCACATCCAGCCTGGCCTTGAATGCCTCCAGGGATGGGGCATCCACAGCCTCCTTGGGTAACCTGGAGGTGCCTCACCACCTTCTGTGTGAAAAACTTCCTCCTAATATCCAACCTAAACCTCCCCTCTCTCAGCTTAAAACCATTCTCCCTTGTCCTATCAGTATCCACCCTCGTAAACAGCCATTCCCCTCCTGTTTATACACCTCCTGTTTATACGCTCCCTTCAAGTACTGGAAGGCCACAACGAGGTCTCCAAGGAGCCTTCCCTTCTCCAAGCTAAACAAGCCCAGTTCCCTCAACCTTTCTTCATAGGAGAGGTGCTCCAGCCCTCTGGTCGTCTCTATGGCCCTCCTCTGGACCTGCTTCAAGAGCTCCATGTCCTTCCTGTATTGGGGGCAATGAGACCTTCAAGGCCAGGTGAGTGGAATCCCAAATTTGTTAGTTACTTCCTACCTATGCTATGTGGAAACATGGTATACTATAGCAATGACATTGTCTTTCACTGCATCTTTTCACTTGTTTGAGTGGACATCTGAGACTGCCAGTGCAGGCAGAAGGGCAGTGAATTGCAATGAAGTACTATTCTTTGCACAGGTGCCTGAAATTAATTACCAGGCAAACATCATGTTCAGCTTACAACGTGGGGCTTTATGAGGGTTTTCTGGGAATGTGAAAATAAGGTTGAGGTTGACAAGTGGTATATGTTGCAAAATAAAGCAATGTAAATGATAAAGTTTGCCTTCCATGCCTCATTACAATTTGAAAGGAGAAAAACTAACACAGTACTATTTTTGGGGGGCCAGAGGTTGTCTGGTCAATGTGTCTGTATAACATAGCTACAAAGACAAACTTCAGGCAATATTCTCAGGTTGTGTTTCTGGTATACTTCCAATTATTCTGCACTTGGTGTGCTGGAGTCTGTCAAGAATCTAAAATAAATAAATAAATAAAACACTTAATCAGTAGCCTGTTGTAGAGATTCCCAGCAAATATTCTGTTGAGATTAAGTGTTTTGGCCACTGCACAAAACATTTACTGGGTACCCTGAGACAGGGCACAACCCATGGCAGCTTGTAGCTTTGACTGCAACACTGATGTTTTCTGTGTAGCTGAATGCACCCCATGATGATAAATGAGCATGCATGTATCATTTGTCAAAAGATTTTCAAGCCATATCTCTGTAGGGATATGTGAAGAAGTAGTGAAGAACAGTTAACTCCTCTTGAGTATTACTCACATTTATTATTGTTGTTATCAGGATTAACAATTCATACAGCGCTTGTGCTAGATATCTGAACCATAAGAGTAGTGCATCCCTAAAAATGTATAAGGTGTTTTATTCACTATAGACAGAACAGTAGCAGATGAGTACAGGCTAGAAAATGTTATTTTCCCTTGGGAAATTGTATGTTTGATGTATGTTTTGGTTCTTTACCTTTCTTTTCAACAGAAGAAAATGAGCTTTTTGTGTTATCCTGAGGCTTTTTTCAGCCTTGCAACTGGCCAATACCAGCAATTCTATGAGCAGTGGTAAATGGGCAGATGGTATTTGTCACCAGTGAGACAGAGTTTGCCACTGGATGTTAGCGTCAGCAGGCCAGAACCTGCGGCTTGTCAACACTGTTGACCCTGTTGTTCTTGCTTGTGATTCAGAGTTGCGGCTTATGTTGCGCTGTGCAAATATCTTTTTGAATCCTTTACATTTGAAGGATCTGTGGCAGGTGATTAATAAAAATGGCTTTGTGTGCTCTGAACTTCTCTCTCATATATTGACACATGCTAATTAAGCAAGCTAACGTATGGTATTCCTAAAGGATGTCTGGCTATAAAGAAAAAAATATTTAACTGCAGTTTTAAAACAACTAACATCATGCATTATTATTTATTTATTTAACAGATGTTCCATCTGGAGGATTGCAAATTTAGTTAAATCCATTGATATTTATTTATATACTGCCAATATAATGAGACAGAGGTCAGTTCGATTGTTGCAAGTCAATTAGATTAATTGGACACTGCTGTTGATAGATCTCACTGCACAGTAGCTTGTCACATTTCCTGTCTAGTTTCAGGAATTTAACTGAGATATCCACTTTAATTTCTGTTTAACAAATGTGTCCTGTTTGCATAACTGCATCTTTATCTTTCCTTCACTTGCTTTCTGCATTTTGAGCTGCTATGGTGGACGTGTGGAGCTAGAGCTGATTACATATTTCTGCAGCTATTACATTCTTCCCAGATTAGTGGCTTATCTTTTAAGGTCAGCAGACAAGAAAACCCCAGCCGTTTTCATGGAACCTCACAAAATATGGTGGCTGTTACAAAAGCAGTTCCTCTTGTTTTAGTGTTTGGCCCACAATTTTCAAATTCCAGATATATTGGTGGTATGGTGGAGGTTGAATCTTCCTGGTTGACAGAGTTAAATCCAGCTGGGAACCAGTCATTACTGGTGTTCCCTAGGAGTCAGCATTGGGGCTGGCTCTGTGTAATATCTTTACTGATGATTTGGACAATAGGATTGAGTGCCCCATCAATATGTTTGCAGATGACATGAAGCTGGGAGGAACTGTTGATCTGCCTGATCAGAGTTGGAAGATTCTACAGTGAAATCTAAATAGGCTGGATCAATGAGCTGAGGCCAATTGTATGAAGTTCAACAACACTGAATGCCAGGTCTTTCACACTGGTCACAACAACCCCATGCAATGCACAGGCTTGATATAGAATGGCTGGAAAGCTGCTTACCAGAAAATAATCTAGGGGTAATGGTTGATGCTTGGCTGAACATGAACCAGTAGAGTGTCCATGTAGCCAAGAAGACCAAGAGTATCCTGGCTTGTATCAGAAACAGTGCTACCAGCTGGAGGTGATCATCCCTCTCATCCCTGGTGAGACTGTACCTTG
Source organism: Phasianus colchicus (assembly GCF_987193195.1). Taxonomy (NCBI): domain Eukaryota; kingdom Metazoa; phylum Chordata; class Aves; order Galliformes; family Phasianidae; genus Phasianus; species Phasianus colchicus. The sequence continues at coordinate 81,676,960 of NC_143476.1, forward strand.
AGTAGTGTATCCAGTTTTGGGCCCCTCACTACCGTAAAACATCGAGGTGTAGGAGCATGTTCAAAGAAGGACAACGAAGCTGTGCAGGGTCTGGAGCACAAGTCTAATCTTTAAAGCAGATAGGAGAAGTGGGATTGTTTGGTCTGGAAGAGGCTTGGGGAGATTTCATTGCTCTCTGCAATGACCTGAAAGGAGATTGTAGTGAGGTGAGGGTTGGACACATCTCCCAGGTAACAGTGAAAGGATGAGAAGTAATGGCCTCAAGTTGCAACGGGGGAGTTCAGGCTGGATATGAAGAATTTCTTTTCTGAAAGAGTGATGATGCATTGGCACAGGCTGCCCAGGAAAGTATTGGAATCACTGTCCCCGGAGGTGTTCAAGAACTGTGGAGATACGGCACTGAGGGACATGGTTAGTGGGAATGGTGGGGATGAGTTGATGGTTGGACTAGACGATCTTTAAGGTCTTTTCCAACCTCAGCAATTTTTGATTCACTCAGATTTAGAGATTTCTGCAGTAAAATTCTGGCATTTAGCTGTGCGTCTCTCACTGATAGTGGCAGCTGAATGTATTGCCAATTGAGAGTATACTATTTTCCACCTTTGTGGAAAGTGAATGAATTACTGATAGTTCAGTCCTGACTTCCTTCCTGACTTTGTTTCTAAACAGTCTCCTGACCACAAGAATTTCTTATTAGATGTCTAAGGGTAAAGTGTACCTCTTTTTAAGAACAGTAAGTTCTCTCAGGACTGCATATGACTTAGACCTTTTATTATCTTTTATTTCTCCTTGGTATCAAGACTTTGGATTTTCATTAGTCTCTGGCAGGCAAGAATTATTCTGAGTAGAAATAGAAGATGCTTGATATCTCTTAGATATAAGGCTTGCATGCCTTCAAGAAGGGTATTTAATCTGCATAAAACATCTGTCTGAACTCCAAAAAGAGCAGTATGCAGAAGTACAAGAATATTCTTTTGCGTATTTTCCGACATATCACTGTGTTACATATAAAAAAGAGATAGTGTGCTGAGTTTTTGGAAGTGCTGAACATCTATGCTTTCTTTTTTCTTTTCTTTTCTTTTTTTTTTTTTTCAAATTAGAAGGTGCTTTCACCATTTCAGAACCCCTGAAAGATGCAATAAGAGAATTTCAAAACATGCCAATTTTGAAGACAAAACTTTAACATCCTTTGAGCAAACAAAGAGATGGAGCAGAAAAAAAAATGAGTACTTTTACTATGGCAAAATAATGTTCCTCACCTTCCTGTTTCCCAAGAATGTTTTACTGCAACTTCTTCCCCAGATAAATAGATCAATTGTTCTCTATATTGCTTTTTCTTTGTGCTAAGGGATACCACATTTAAACCTTGAAGGCTGACTGCTGCTTTTAAGAAAGACAAAATGAAATGCTTTTATTCCAAAAGTGTTTTACTTCTAAAATAGCAAAGGCAATTACTTTGCAGTTAAAAAAATAAAAGATTTTCAGGAAGTCTAATTCTTCTATCAGTTTCAAATAAAAATAATAGCTTTTCAATTGGCAAAACCTTTTTTTTTCCCAATAGTCAAAACCAGAAGAAAGGTTTAGTTGTCAAAATACTTACAGATGATCGTACATTCATCATTTGTAGCCTGAAATCTATCCACTAGATTTCCATGGGTTACCTGCACAGCTAAGTCATCCTTTTTGCATGCAAACAAAGAGACATACCCAAGAATCATTTTTAAAGGTGGCACTTTTTAATGAAGTGGTTGCTGCTTGTGTGAAGATTTAAGACCCCTGGCAGTACAGGTTCAACCCCAATGATCACCTCCAAAATGAACTGAGAAGGGCTAGGCTAGAGATGGAAAAGAGTGCACATTCTCTACTGTGAAGATCCAAATGGGCTGATGTTATGACTAAAAAAATTAGGAACCTGGAGAGTAAAAGGCACAAAGGGAACAAGCTTCTCAGGCTGCAAAAGAGACACAAACCAGAAAGCCTCTTTCCCCAGTGAAAAACTCCTGACTGAGGAGCAGATTGTGAATTTTCCCTTTGAGGGTGTTAATTTGCCAGAGTCGTGGTTTTGCTGAGTACACAGCAGACTTTCAGAAGGAAATAATGGTCAACAGCAGGTGGTTCCCACAGAGAGGTGTAAGTACAAGGCTAGGAAATAGGAACATGTTCTTGATGTGCTCTTTCTGAGCTGTAGGTGGTATTTTTCTATTTGAGAGTCTGGAATTAATTTTTTCTAAATGGGTTTATCTGGAATCTCTCTAAACATCTCCCATTTAACAATTCCATGTTGCAAATGCCCCCTCAAAGTATGTCTTAGGTGGAAAAATCTTTTGTTACTGCTAGCTTTTTAAAACTCCCTAGTTCTTGTGCTAGAGCTGATAAGAAGCTGGCAGGAACTCTCCAGTTTCTCTGTGCCTGCACCGTGTTGTCTCTTTTTTTATCTTTTTAAGGTAACCATTCAGCAGAAGCTGCTCCTTACACTTACCAACCTTTCTATATACCTCTCTATTTCTATTACACTATTTTTTCAGTCAAGTGACAAAACTTTACAAAGTGCTCAATGTGTAGGCAGGCATGTTGTGGATTTACAAAAAGGCACTGTAATGATTTGTGATTTGCTCTGAATTATTATGATCTGTTTTCTATCTCATGCACTGTATTTTGCATTAGTTTTACTAGTGGATTCACTGAATTTTTGTAATTTTCCAGAGAAAAGGGAGCACTATCTGGTTAACAAGCAATTTTTTCTTGAGTGCTTTAGCATACATTACAGTGCCTACTACGAAGCATTTTGCTATATTAGGACATAGCTATCTATAGTTCCTGGAAGTGCTCTAAGTCATTTGGCCTTGAAATATCAGACTTCTTCTGATGAACATAACCTAAACACTGATGCTGATGGGAAGGATGCTCTTCTGTTCCTCCCTTTACACTCTGCCAGGTTCTGTTGTCTTTGGAAGACAAGGAAATGCTTCAAGTCAAATCTGCTCTCTAGGATGCAGTAATAAGACAGGCTGCTCCTTTGTTGCTTTGTCCCATGTGCTGTTTCCTGTTCAAGAGTGGCCTGCTAGTTGACCTTCTCAGTATAAAATGGCAGTTAGTGCATTTGTATCAGGCTAGCCAACACTACTATTTGCCAGACTAAACAGTCCCAGTTCCCTCAGCTGATCTCCATGAGACCCCTCACAGTTTCATTGCCCGTCTCTGGGCATGCTCCAGGGCCTTCAATGCCCTTTGTAGAAGGGAGCCCAGAACTGAGCATGGTACTCAAGTGTGGCCTCATTAGGGCTGATTACAGACAGAACAATCACCTGCATGATCACCTCTTCACTTGATCCAGCAATCTTCAGTGTTCACTTTCTTGAGATGTCTCCAGGGCACCCATCAATTGCAAACTTCATGTTTTTAAATAAAATGGCCTTTTATAATGTATGTATCACAAATGCATGGTCTGGGAAATTTCCTGCAATAGAAATCTCTTCAACAGCAGAATCCAAGACAATAGTAAGAAGGATCATGAGGCCCCGCTTTCACAGTCTGTATTTGTACTGAAAATCAAGATCAAGCGAGCTTTTGCCCTTCTGCTCCACTGCTCCACTATGCTCAACTGCTGTCAGCACAGCCATCAGTTCCTTACTCAAACAGGTCTGAAGGTGACTGGCAAAGCCCTTGATCTGATACTATTATTTTCCATGTATAATTAGAAGAAGAGGTTAGAAGGGTGCTTGTCACTCTTCCCTAGCAGGGCAGTGCAAACACGTGCACTAATCTTCTCCTCTACAGACAAAGCCTAAAGATATAAAATTTACCCTGGGCCTTGCTCTGGAAAGGATTGAGTTGTGCTCACTTCCAGCAGCTTCAATAGGAGCTAAAGGATTCAGCACCTCAGTGGCAGTGTTTGGCATTTGGTCAGATTTAGCTCTCAGCAGAAAGAATTTGAAATTAGCAGAGATCTAATTATGCTAGTTTTAGTGTAAGTAGTTTACTCAATTACTGATTTTGTACCACCTTTGCATCTGATTTGATTCTTCCTGAACCTGCATCCTGCCAAGTTTTGAGCTGAAACTTGGTTGGGAATAGATTGAGGGGTTCTTGTTTATTCTGCAAGCTTTTGCTCCTAATGTTTTGCTTTTGATCTTTTTTTTTTTTTTTTTAATTTAGTTTTTTTTTTTTTTAATGAATTTCAATCTCAAAGTTCAAGTCATCTCTGCAACTTTGAGAGAGTGGTTGTTCTGGCTGCTAGTTGTAGTTTCTCACACATGCAGGTAATTTGGATGATATATAAGTGTGCACAGTGTCCCTCTCATATCAAAAGAAATGGATTTCAGTCAGAAGTCAAGATTCGTAGGGGGTGAAAATTATAATAAGTTTAGAGTGTGCTAGCTTACTTTATACTCTTAAAATGACCTATGCCCAGTGCTGAATCTGATCAGCTTTCAGCTTTGTTATGCGTGGGACCTGGACCTTGTACTAGATTTGTGTGCCGGATGCAGTCATAAAATCACTTAGTTCTCCTTCAACAGACAGGCAGAAATAACAGGGAAAATCAAATGAGTGACACGTGGTTTGCCTCAGGCCAACAGAAGTGTAGCAATTCTGCTGCAATTACCAGTTTTTGTCACGCAGGTTCCCAGGCTGCCTTGTGTTACACATCACCTATGTGCTAGAGACTGCAGTTTCTTCTCCAGATTCTGGGACTCTGAAGATATTCCTTATGGTTTTATTTCATTTCTTCGTCTCTCTCCATATCTCATTTCTTATTCTCAGTCCTTTTTCAGTATAACAATTGCCTGTGAAACAAAATAATCTTTTCAGTATAGAGTCACTTCTTCAATACTAGTATCTTAGGGTCCCCTCAACAGGGAGCTGAATTTTTCCTGTTTCATAAAGTGTTTTGCTTTGATAAACCCACTCTCCCATCATCCCTTCTCAGTGACAGTGCAGCTTGCTGCCACTGGAATGTGGCTCACAGCCTGCTGCAAAGCTGTACAGAGCAAGAGTGTTTTGCAGCTGTTTTCTCATGCCTCTTACAGAAACAAGGGCAGGATGTTTCAAGCATTTGTTGAACAGAAGGCATAATTTCTCGATAGGTACTGAGCTGAAACTCAGTGTCACAGTGCTGCTCTGAGGTTATGCTGTGATGCAGGGAAGTTATCTTTTGGACTGCTGTCTTTTAGGTCACCTTGATGTGACAGTGTCAGGTAAGTGGTGCAATGATGCTTTGGAGGTATGCTGAAATTAATTTCTTAGTTTTATCTGCAGTGCACAGCCAGAGCTCTCATGATTTTGGAGTAGAGAGAGGCAGAATCTTTCTCCCCTGACACACATGGTCACAACTGCAGACCCGAATTATGCCATCTGCTCTTGACAATTCTGTAAGATGGAGCTGGACAGAATAAAGCTAGAAGAAGAGAGTCAGCAGATGGGTCAGTGGAATCCAGTTTGATGTTGCTCTACCCCTCAATCTTCTGCTTCTTCAAGCAAAATCTTTTCTGCACAGTAGATGTTGCGCTGTGACCTTCCCTTGCTCTACTCTTAAGGAGAGTAAAGCTCCTGCTAGCCAGGCTTTGATCCACAGCAAAAAGGGATAATTGTGCTTTCTTCCATCTATCTGCACATGTCGTGGCAGCTGTCTCTTGTGTTCATCATTTGTATCTCTGCTTTTCTGGCTTTTGAGTAGGGTTCCTGTGGGTTGCATTAATACAAACAAGACTTGTCAGTAGAAACAATGCCACTTGTCACTTGCTTAAATATAAATATTTAGTTATTCTCTAGTAAAGTTTGAGCTCTGCAGTATTAACATTGTTATGCTTGCTAGCATGGACTTAGTTTCATGATAGAAGTGAGCAGGAAAACAAAACAGTCTTGGTGCTTTCAGTCTGTAGGATTAGGGGCCACATCTGCGGATCATCTTGCTTGTTTTTCCATTGTTACTGGAAATAAAAGTTTAGGCAAGGAACTTCTCACCAATTTGGTATTTAAGTCTTTACTCTTTATTTATTTATTTTTTTGTAGGCACTGAACTTTTAAACATAATCAGCTTCACAAACAGTAAAAGTTTGTGTCTTCCAAATAGAAGTATTAGTATTAGAATTCTTATTCTCTTATCAAAAGTCTCAAAGGTTCTTATCAGCTAAGTAGTATAAACCACTCTTCTAATGTTTATTTCTATTTTCACGAGAGGCTGTTGTGATACTGGAGTGGGAAAAAGTATTTGTACTGTGTAAATCCCTTAGAGGCAGTGCTGAACAAGCTTAATTCAAAAGACATGAATTATATTTTCCAAGAGTATTTTCCAAGAATAAAGCAGCTGTTGCTCTTCCCTACTTCTCCAAACTGGGAGTTGTTTTTGAAGGAATTGGGAAAACATATTTTGTTTCAGAACAGTGACACCTGCCAAGTTGTTTTTGGATCTCAAATGAAAGCTAGAATCTCATCCGCTAATGACTATCGTCAGTTTAAGCCTCCTGCACTTGAAGAAGCAGCTTATGGGGTTTTTTTTTTAGTTTTGTTGTTGTTATGTTGTGGTTGCTTTTTTTGTTGTTGTTTGTTTTGTTTTGGGCAGTAAAATTTGCCATTAAAACTTGCAGTTGCAAGGGTTTTGTGAAACAGGATGAAGAGAGCAAGGATAGGAGAGAGTCAAACGCTCAGAAAAATACTGTGATGTCATTCGAGTTGGGTAGTAAAGGTTGTTCTTTCTTAACTTAGATTTAACTTGCTATTATGTTCACCTTAAAGGAGAGCTGTATTGATACTTTTTCATATTCATTGCTTGCTGTACTGTCCAGTGTCCCCTAGCTGACTTGCACAGGAGGAAGGACTCCAGCTTGCAACTTGTGTTGAAGAGTGCTGCAGTAAGCTGCACAGCTGAGCTCAGGGCACAGCTACCAAACTACAAAGGAACTGCTCATGATTTCTGGAGTGCTGTGGGCCTCAGAGAACCCCCCAGGTCTCTTAAACACAGTGTGGAATTCACACTGGCAAACAGAATAAGGACTCAAACTGTGTTTGAGTTAATGAATTACGAGTCAGCTGTGTCATGCAATCACTCTGCTGGACACTCAGCCTGTGACGAATGAGATTGTTTCAAGTTAATATAAGCATTGCTGGAAGTTTTGTAAGATTTAATAAATGTCATCTTTGCTGTACTTTAAGACCATAAAAATGGATAGTTACTGTTTCTCCCTAATAGATGATAATTTTTTGTAAATTGTGTGTCTGAGCTTTATACTCAGCAAAGGAGCACCATTCTGGCACAAGAAAATTAAATGGGATATATTTCAAAAGTGGAAAATGAGAATGTGGAAAGTAACAGAAAGACTGTCTGGCAATTAGACAACTTGAAGTGCCTGTGATACAGTTAGAGATGTAGAAGCTGTGGGAACACATCTTTATCTTCTTTGAAGATGTCAAAGCAGAAGACTGCACACAGAGATTAATGAGGTTCTAAGCAGCTTCATGGCCATGCAGTAATCTTTCAGTTTTGCATCTTCTATTACAGCAAAAGTAGTCTGATGGGATATGTCTGTGATACCAATCTAGCTAGTGGCCAGCAGGATACCGAGAAGTGAATGTGTAAAGTTTATTATTATTAAAGTTACATTGTCTGCTTCTAGTTCTAGAGTAACCAACAAAGAGTTAGTAAATGTTTTTAGGATGGACAATAACAGTTGATAATGAGGGATGCCATAACCTGAATTATGCACAAACATGTATTTTAAAATTACATGATTGAGGTTGTGTGTTTTTTAATATATCCTCAAATTCCCACAGAAGATTATGAAAATAATTTCCCCTAATATAAGTGAATATAGCCAAGTACTTCAAATTCTTTAGGAAGTGCGAAGCTTACAGTGAGCCAAAGTCTATACAAGTTATTCCTGGCTGTCAGAACCATTTCTGGGGCACTACAGAAGAACAGATGAACACAGGATTTTAGCTCTTTGGTTCTCTAATCCATTTAAATGGTGGATTTTTATTGTGCAGCTGCCTTAGTTTTAAATGCATCCGAGATAACCCTCAACTAAGTTTCCATCTTTATTGCACTGTCAGAAGAGGAATGAACCTGTCCTTCTCAAGTCCAATGAAAAGCAGAAATTTTGCTGTATGTGGTCACCATTGAACTGATACTGGTAGTTTCATGCCTCCTCCACTTTGACACTGTCCCTCATGACATCTTGGTTAGCAAATTGGAGAAAAATGGATTTGATGAATCAGGCTGGATGGTCACACTCAGAGACTTACAGTCAACAGCTCAATGTCCAAGTGGAGAACCAGTGATGAATGGCATTCCTCAGGGATCAGTGTTGGGATCGGTGTTATTTAATACCTTTGTAGGCAGCACAGATAGTGAGATTGAATGCACCCTCAGAAAGTTTGCAGATGACACCAAGCTGAGTGGTGTAATTGACACACTAGAGACAAGGGATTCAGCAAGATCTGAACGGACTGGAGAGCTGGACAGCAAGAAACCAGTTGAGGTTTAACAAAAACAAGGACAGAATCTTGCAACTGGGAAGGAATAACTGCATGCATCAGTACAGGTTTGGACACGACCTGCCATTGAGGAATTGTGCAGAGAAGGACCTGGGGGTCCCCCACCACATCCTTATCTCCAAATTGGAGGGATGTGGATTTGATGGGTGGACCACTCGATGGATAAGAAATTGGTTAAAAGGCTGCAGACAGAGGGTGGTCATCAATGGCTCTATGTCCAGGTGGAGGCCGGTAACAAGTGGCATCCCCCAGGGGTCTGTCTTGGGACCGGTGCTCTTTAACATCTTTATCAATGACACTGATGATGGAATCGAGTGCAACCTCAGCAAATTTGCTGATGACACCAAGCTGAGTGGTGCAGTTGACACGGTGGAAGGAAGGGATGCCATTCAGAGGGAGCTCAAGGCCAGATTGGATGGGGCCCTGGGCAGCCTGGTCTAGCATTAAATGTAGAGGTTGGTGGCCCTGCCTGTGGCAGGGGGGTTGGAGATTCATGATCCTTGAAGTCCCTTCCAACTCTGGCCATTCTATAATTCTGTGATTCTGTGATTCTGTCCTGGTAGACAACAGGTTGGTCATGAGCTAGCAGTGTGCCCTGGTGGCCAAGAATGCCAATGGTATCCTGGAGTGTACTAAAGGGAATATGGCCAGCAGGTTGAGGAAGGTAATCCTCCCTTTCTACTCTGCCCTGGTCAGGCCTCACCTGGACTACTGTATCCAGTTCTGGGCTCCCCAGTACAAAAAAGACAGAGATATATGGGAAAGAGTTCAGTGGAGGGCCACAAAGATTATAAAGGACCTGGAGCATCTCCCCTGTGAGGAAAGGCTGGATGACCTGAGTCTGTTCAGCCTTGAGAAAAGAAGACTCAGAGGTGATCTTATTAATGTTCATAAAGTGTAGGAATCAAAGGGACACGGCCAACCTCTTTTCAGTGGTCTGTGAGGACAGGGTAAGGGAAAACAGCCATAAACTTGAGCATAGGAAGTCCACACAAATGTGCAAAAGAACTCCTTCATGGAGAGGGTGACAGAGCCCTGGAACAGGCTGCCCAGGGAGGTTGTGGGTTCTCCTTCTTTGGAGAAATTCAAGACCCGCATGGGTGCTGATATGTGCAGCCTGCTTTAGGGGTCTGCTTTGCAGGGCAGTTAAAATCGATGATCTCTTGAGGTACCTTCCATCTCCTACAATTCTGTGATTCTGTGATATCAGCTTTTCTCCTTAGGTCTGGTTTTATCATCAGACTGTTTAACACTCAAGTTTGATAGCTAAAAACTGAAAAGCAGAAAGTTGTCAGGCACTTTTTCATTCTCAATTACCTTATTTTCTGCTACAAATCTCCATCTCACTGCAGATTTGAGCTTGGATTGGCAATTTTTTCCGTCTCCTTTTTGTCTAATTGAACTTTCTGAGCTCATAAGTTTGCAGGGCATAACTCTGCATGTACCTGATGCTTCTGAACAGTTTTCTGTTTGCTTTTAATATCTGAAAAGTAGCAAGCATGACAAAAGAGCATGAAGTCTTTCTTTATCATATTGTCTTGTTCTTTTACTTGCAGTACGCTGAAAATGTTATTTTAATTTTGGACTAAAACAATGCTAAACAATAAGATTTTTTTTTTTGTCAGTGTCTTATGATGGTTGTCACCAAATCCTAATGAAAACATCATTTATTTCTATAGAACTCTGAAAAAGCTAGAATGCTGATCTTTTCTGTGCATGATGCTCATAACAAAAGTATCTTGCTAGATTTCTCAATATGCTATAGAGAATCAGTCTTAGCCTTAGAAATATAGAATCATATTGAGAAAGTTACACCTAAACTAAAGCAAACAAATAGTTAATGCCATTAACTCTGTAACCTAAATAGCTGTTTAAATAGGCCACACAAATCCTGGTGTTTGCTGTTTATTTACAGGATTTTTATTTCAACTGCTTTGTCCTTCATTGAATCATTAGGATTGTAAAACACCACTAAAATCATCTAGTTCAAACACTGCCCCATCCTCACTATGCCCACTGTGTCCCCCAGTGCCACATCTCCATGGTTCTTGAACACCTCCAGGCATTGTGACACCACCACTTCCAAAGGTAGCCTGTTCCAATTCCTTGCAGAAAAAACAGTTCCTAATATCCAACCTGAACATCCCCTGGAGCATTACTTCTCGCCCTTTTGCTGTTACATGGGACAGGAGGCCAATCCCCAACTCGCCGTGACCTCCTTTCAGGCCATTGTAGAGAATGATAAGGTCTCCCCTGGCCCTCTCCAGACTCAGCAGTCTCAGTTCCTTCAGCTGCTCCCCGTAAAACTTGTGCTCCAGGCCCCTCTCAGTTTTGTTGCCCAACTCTGAGCATGCTCCAGGGCCTCAATGTCTTTCTTGAAGTGAGGGACCCAGAACTGAATACAGTACTTGAGGTGCAGCCTCACCAGTGCTGAGTACAGGGGGATGATCATCTCTCTGCTCCTGCTGGCTGCGCTATTTCTGATGAAAGGCAGGATGCTATTGACCCCTGCTTCCTGAGCACACTGCTGGCTCGTGTTCAGCTCAGTACTGACCAACACCCTTAGGTCCTTCTTTGCCCTGCAGCCTTCCAGCCACTCTGCCCCAAGCCTGTAGCATTGCCTGGGGTTGTTGTGATCCAAGTGAAAAACCTGGCACTTGGTCTTGTTGAACCTAAACCTTCTCCTCTCTGCCCAAGCAATGGCATTGTAGGTCCACTTCTTTGTAACTGTACCTGAAGAAGAACGTGAAATTTCACTTGGACCCTCATGTCACAATATTTGTGTTTTAGCTGGAAGTAACTGATGACATTTTACATAGAAAGATCCGGGAGGAAAAAAATGCTCAGAAAGCAATTAAATCAGAATCTGAAAAACTCAGCATGTGTAATGTTTACAGATAATTTACTTCAGTAGTTCAATTTTGATTATTTGAGGCTGAAGTTCTGTGGTAATGAGTGTGGGAATGCTTCTGTTTCCTACAGTAGAATTTTTTTCTTTGATTAGAAAATTCTTTTATTCAAATTGGATTTCTCTTACCACGCACTGCAGTTGTAATGTGTGGCTGTGAAGTGAATTACTTAAGGGTAAAACTGGAATCTTTTCTTCTTATTTTTGTTTCATTTAATTTCTGCAAACTTACCATGTTTACAGAATCACAGAATTGTAGGGGTTGGAAGGGACCTCCAGAGATCATCGAGTCCAACCCCCCTGCCAAAGCAGGCTCCCTACACCAGGTCACACAAGTAGGCATCCAGGCGAGTCTTGAATATCTCCAGAGAAGGAGACTCCACAACCTCGCTGGGCAGCCTGTTCCAGTGCTCCGTCACCCTCACCGTAAAGAAGTTCTTGTGCACATTTGTGTGGAACTTCCTATGCTGCCGTTTCTGGCCATTCTTCCCCCTTGTCCTGTCTCCACATACTGCAGAAAAGAGTCTGGCCTCACCACTTTGCCCCCCACACCTTAGATATTTATAGACCTGGATCAGGTCCCCTCTCGGTCTGCTTTTCTCAAGTCTAAACAGACCCAGTTCACTTAACCTTTCTTCATAGGGGAGATGCCCCAGGCCCTTCACCATCTTTGTGGCTCTCCGCTGGACTCTTTCCAAGAGATCCCTGTCTTTTTTGTACTGGGGAGCCCAGAACGGGACACAGTACTCCAGATGAGGCCTTACCAGGGCAGAGTAGAGGGAGAGGATCACCTCCCTCGACCTGCTGGCCACGCTCTTTTTAATGCACCCCAGAATGCCATTGGCCTTTTTGGCCACAAGGGCACACTGCTGGCTCATGGCCAACCTGTCGTCCACCAGGACACCCAGGTCCCTCTCTGCAGAGCTCCTCTCCAGTAGGTCATCCCCCAACCTGTACTGTTGCATGCAATTATTCTTTCCCAGATACAAGACTCTACACTTGCTTTTGTTAAACCTCATCTGGTTTCTTACTGCCCAGCTCTCCAGCCTGTCCAGGTCTCACTGAATGGCAGCACAGGTGTGTGAGCCAATCCTCCCAAATTTAACTCATCAGCAAACTTGCTGAGGGTGGCCACTACCCCCTCATCAAGGTCATTGATGAAGATGTTGAACAAGACTGGACCCAGCACCTACCCCTGAGGAACACCGCTGGTTACAGGTCTCCAACCAGACTCTGCAATGATGACCCTCTGTGCTCTGCCAGTCAGCCAGTTCTCAACCCACCTCACTGTCCTCTCATCTATCCCACTCTTCCTCAGCTCTGTTATAAGGATGTCATGGGAGACAGTATCAGTCTACCTTGCTGAAATCAAGGTAGACTACAACTGTCCACTGCTGCCCTACTGTCAGAAATATTGCAGTCTTCTTTGAGTAAGTAACAAATTGCTCTCATTACAGGTGTTGTTTTTTTTTTCATTATTATCAATTTGCTCAGTAATACAGACTCACGCTGCAAGATTTGCATTCTTTTTTTGTTCTGCTTTTTTGACATACATCCACTAATTCCAGTCCTTTCCATCTGACACAGAAGTACAAATTGCAAAACTTATCCAAGGCTAAGGCTGCTCTCCTTCTTTCTCCCCCGGGACGCTGCTTCAGCTTGCCACATGGAATCGATTAAAAAAAATCTGCTGGAAAATATATTTTGACAAAAAGAAACAAACAAAAAAACCCCATCAAAAACAAAACAAAACAAAAAAACCCCGAACATTTCACCAGAAGAAATATTATGCAAAAATTCTGCTGGAAAACAAAGATTTCTTCTGAAAATCAAAACATTTGGCTTAAAACCTCAAATCAGCAGTTTCCTAGTATTGCCTCATGGTGAGCAATATGCAGTGTGGGAGATGCAACGTGTCCACGGAGCTGTTTGTGTGAGGAGAATGAGGCACTTAAGTGAAAAATCCTACTAAATAATGTAGCATCACTTCCAAATACGACTTTGGAAAATGTTCTTCAAAACATGTCAAAATTAAAAAATTCTAGTTTTTCACCTGGAGGCATTGAGAGACCCACCATGTTGTTTAATTTTTGGTCCATTTCTATTATTACCATTTTATACAGTAGCTTTTCATAACGAAAAAAAAAAAAAAGAATCTTAGCTGCAATCACTTTTTTTGTGATAAAAACTTAACTTTGTAATTGCATTTTATAACAAATTTAAATAAAGCTTGCTTATTTATGATGAGGACTTCATAATGGGGATCAATTATGTATGCTGAGACTGTGTGGATGAGTACAGGAGCTGCAGTTCATGGGATCACCAAATGTGCTACAAGATGTGGAAGAAAAAAAGAAGAACAGTTGATGCTGTTTCCTGAAGAGGAAACAAACGTATATTTTATGTATACCTTGAAATTATAAATCAAAACAACTCACTGTTATATTTACGAATCAGAAAAGAAACAAACAGCAAATGTAAGAAGAACTTAAATGGCAAAGGGAAATTTACCACTTCTGAGTGCTCTGAAGTTTAATGCAAAGATTGGTGATGTTTTCTTTTACTTGGTCTCATTATTTCCTTTCTTGGTAAATAGCCCACAGGGAATGAAAGTGCAGCTGTGAAGTGCAAGTTCAGTAAGAACTAAAAGTCTGTTGGAAGCCGCCTTAAAGCACGCATGGTTCACGCAGACTTGCGGTCACTTCATCCCAAGCAGCATTGGTGAACAAATGCAATTATTTCATTTGGTTTTACACATAATCTTACACAAATATCACATTTCTCAAGAAGACAGAGCAGAAAATTGAATTTATAAAAATATATACTTTTGGCAAGTAGGTTAATATCTAAAATATAAAATATTACTCATATTTTTTTTTTTCTTCAGTAATAGACTATTTCTGAAAGCTGCACATTTCTCAGGGTTTAAACTTTATCCAAGCACTAATGTGCAGGATCTTTATATTTGCAGCTGATAGATTGTGTAATCGTTAATTTGTTTAATGTATGACTTAGAGTATAACATTTGTTCTCCTCTTTATGGTTCCATACAGGAATGAAAATAGCTGCTTCTGCCTGACAGCCAATCAGTCAGACAAAAATAAAGCAGTTTCAGGGTAAACAAAGCAAGGATAAAGGATCTTGTTTCAGAGGACAGACTAATGCCTCTTTGGGTTAGGCAAAGAGTTTCTTTTTACAGAAAGTCTCTATAGAACAACAACAACAAAAATTAAGAAGCATTCTCATGGTGCTACTTCTACTATAGCAGGAAGTTCTTTTGTAAGTGTGAGTCCCAGCTGCTTTATCATGTTCACACTGCAAACCAGGTATGTCAAAGCTCAGTTCTGGACACAAGTTTTAGGTGTGATAGATGTGTAAAGTGCAAGGTATGGTCACTTTAGTTTGGTCTCAAGTCTGTTTCTGGGGTATGAGAGAAAATTAAATGTACACAGTAGAATTATCAGTGGATAGGCTCTACAACTATGATGAGGATTTGGTAGGCCTGACACGATATTGACCTGTCAGCAGGAAAACAAATGCTTTTGGGGGTTTCATTAATTCAGTCCTATAGACTGCTCAGGTTGTCATCATACTAAATCCTCCCATCTACTGTTAAGCAAGTTACAATGGCAGCAAAATATATGTATATACGTAGAATGTTCTATTCGGTGCACTCCACTGTTGAATTGCAGTTCTGGTTCTGACAGTTTGTGAGTAATTTGGTGGTGATTTGGAGCTGGTATAAAAAGAGAAGAATTTGAAAATATATTTGAGTTGTATTTAGCATCAGTGACTGTTCAAAAAGGAAAGAGACTCCCCTAATTCTGCTTTGTGTTAGGATACTTCAGATAACACAAGAAAGAAAATATTTCTGTACACATATATAGAGTGCTATTTAAAACTGGTCTCAAGAATCCTTACACATTTTCTGACAGGAGCATGGCAGAAATGCAGTTTATATAATTTTCTTACCTCTGTTTCCACCTTCTCTTCAAGCTTTCTTTCCACATTGGGATAGCACTATGCAAATCCAGCTGCTAGAAAAATGAAGTCTGTGCATGCGCCAGTTTCAGGCTAGCAACAAAGACAGAGAATATCCCTATACTGAAACTGCAGGGAAGAGAGAACACTTAGATATTTTCAGTTACACAGTAACTGACACCTTTGGAACCTAAGATTTGGGCTGGTCCTGTGTGGGAACACATCAAAGCAGCTTTGTTTACCGTAAGATGTAATGGCATTATTTTTATTATGTACTGTAGCAATGATGGTTTCAACCAAATTTCAGACATTCAGAAACTCCTGAAGCACAAACTTCAAGTGAAAGATTTCTTACAAATCTCTAACTTCATTGGCAGATTTATTATACATAAGACAGGCACCCCTGCATTATCTGTCTTTGCAACCTTAGTAACATAGAGATTTTTAATATGCCTTTCAACCCTGAAACAGGAGTGAAGGAAGCATGTTCTTGACCTGAGAACCACTTTTTAGGCTGCGGTTAAATATTTTTTCATGGCTCACCCTGAGGTCAGAACTAAAATGAAGAAACTGCAGCAAGCCTTGGCTGTGATTTGGAAGTGCTTGGTCAAGGTACAGTGGTATTCTGTTTGGTGGCAAAGCTGGCGCATGTATTTCCGTGCTATCCCATCAGTTGGTTGTGGGGACTTGCCACTGAAACATCTGTGTGGGTGTGCCAGTAGTATTGCCAAGCCAATGAGGGATTGTGTGTAACCTAAAAATACAATTAGGGTTTTCCTTGTTTTATCCTGAGATGCTGGCAGTTCTAGTTCTCACTTGGCTTTGTTACTTTACGGGCTTAATTGTTTTGCAGTAAGTAAGAGACTTTCTGATAGTCTCAGCGTGTCAGAAGCTATTGTGACAAATTGAATTATGAGTTGATGACACTCCAGAAAGTCTGGAGTGCTTCCCTGCTAAAATGGGTAGCAGGTTTTTCCTTCATACTTTGCAGTGAATTTGCTCTGGACACTGAACACAGAAGTAGTCTCTATCATCTAAAGAGAGAACAATCTGTAGCCAAAAAAAAATGTGGAATTTCTGGCTGTTATCAACCTCTTTAAAGGAATAAATGTTAAAGCTGTTAAGTAAAGTATTTCATGTTTAAACAGGCCTTCCTCAGGGGAAGATGCACAGACATGTTCTCTTCCAGAAAGTATGTGACATCAAAATTTTCAGTTTTTCTGCATAAAGTGCAGGAGGCCTCACATAATGAGGAGGAGACAAGCAGGCAAAGAAGGCTGGTGTGGATGTTTTTCTGTGCATATTTAATTGTCCATCCACACAAAGAATGCAGCACGTATAGACAAGATTCAGGTAGCCATATACTCCTGATGAGGGCTATGATGATAGTCATAGACATGGAGTGTCATGACAGCATGAGATCAGAGCTCACTTTGCGATAGAGCTGCTATGGCAAAAAGCATTAAGGCTCAGAAAGCACATGTTGCATTCTGAGAGAGAATAATGTTTTGGAAACTGAATAGAAAAAAATCAATGGAAAGTCCAAAGCCAAGTTTTGTATTAGGCTGTGGCTGTTGGCTCAATGAACAATTTTTCTTGTCATGTCTTTTTGCATGGGCAATATGAAATATGAAACAAAATATGATGTTTATATTTATTCCCCTGCTCCATTAACCTCAGTTGGATAGCTGAATTTTGTCATGAAGCATTGTTGTGCGAGCTTTGTAGTTTGTAACATACATCAATTTTTAAAATTTTGCTTGCTTTTCTTCTTACAGAGGCAAGTCTGACACAATAAGCCAGTAAGTAATCATTCTGCCCTACAGAATCAGGGTCTCGAGTGAAGATGGCTAGTTCTTCCTGTTTCTCTCTGATTAAGAAACACAAGGCAAAGAAGGTCAAATAGCTCAATCTTATGTAATAACAAAGAAAGATTGAGTCCTGTGGAATAAAACAGGAATGGGCAAAGATCTGGGCCAGTGCTTTGTTTCCTTTAGCAGCAGCAGGGGAGCCACATCCACTGATTTCATGGTCTAGCTTCCATTCCTGCTCTGTATTGACATTTTTATCCATTCTGAACATATGATCTATTGCTTTTATAGTGCATTTCAGTGTTAAAAGAAGCTTTGATTTAAAATTTAAAAAGAAACCTGAGAATTTTGGTTTCATGTTTCAGCATTGATAGGCTTGATTCCATTTTTTTAAAAAGGAATGAAAACATACAAACAGTAACAGTAATCCCTAATAAACAATCATATGGGACTTTGAGTCTTACAGTCTCTAGCTTTTAAACTTCAGTTTGCTGTGGAAAATTGGAAGGAAAGGGCTTTCACTTTTAAGAGATAGTGGGGCACACTCTGAAGCATTCCCTCTTCTCCTGGTCCTCAGGCTGGCTTTCCCATCTGTTCAGGCAAACTGGAAGGCTTCATAGTATTCCAAAAGTGTTTTTTAATTTGTCTATCCTTTTGAATTTGAATACAGCAACTAAAGAATCTCAGTTTTGCTGTATTTTTTCCTGTCCCAGAGCAAGAAGTCTGCACTGGCCATATCAAGAGCAAAAACAAAGAGGAAAATGAGCTGTAAGAATGGGTGGGATACCCTAATCTATTGTCACATTCCTGCTCTGGGCTTTGGGAGCTGTGATGTTAGCAGATTATTTGCTTTAGACTGTGTATTGCTCTGTGTGTCTTGGAGTGGAAGAACTATATACATATATACATAATGGTTTTGCAATGTTAGCAGTTGCTGCAGAAAGGCAAACTAAGACTCAAGGGACCTAGGCTGTGCTTAGTTGCATGTATCTCTTAGATTGCAGCAGGAGATGTAAATGAATCCTCTGTAGGCTTTCAAAGGCCCTGTCAAAGCGTGCTCAGTTAAAGTTAGTAGTTTGACACAGAAGCTGTAGCATGGGAAATTTTACCCCCTTTTTCATGCCAGTCTATTGTATGGTCAAAATAACTTGTTATGATTTGCAACAGACTGCTTATTTCTTCTACTTGGAAGCTTGTGGACTCAGGAAGGTGGGGGGGCTTGCTATTGAGTTGAGAGTGGACCACACATTTCAGCCAGTCTGTGCTGCGTAATCTGTGGCATTTCAGAAGGTGCAGAATTACATTCTTAGCTTATGAAATAGCTTCTCTTCAGGGCTTGTTCTCTGAGGAACGGCTGCAAAATGCCAGAAGAACAAGATGCAACTCTTTGTAGTGCATCATGTTTGACTAATTAACTCCTGACCTTTCAGTGGCTTTGCGCAGATATGGAAGCCTTTGCCTCACTACATGGAATTTCAGGATATTAGGAAGAAGATATTTCATCTATTCTCATTTAGCCTCTTACACCCTAATGAGGTACAAAGCAACCATGATGTATGCAGCAAAATGAATGCTGAAAACCTATTGTTTTCATATTTTGATTCCGCAGTGTAGTGACTCACTATAAGAAAAGCCCAGGGATAGTGATGTGAAAAGAGTCTGGGTTTTTTTTGACTTCCAGTGCTGGAAAGTAGATTAACTATTTTATGCTTATTTTCAGACTGGATATTTCCATCTGCCCCATGGGGATTACTTCATTGAGCCCATTAAAAAGCATCTACAGAAAAAGGGAACACCCCAACCCCACATTATCTATGAAGCAAATACCCTCCAAAATGCTCTACGGAGAAGACGAGCAATCCCAGTGGAAGAAGAACAAGCATGTGGAGTGAATGGTACAAATGTTGCTGAATTTCTACCCAATTTCCTGTCTGTCTCTTTTTAAGTATGTTTATTTTCCAGTTGTCTGTGCTATTCATTATGCCAGGGCTTTTCCAAATTCTGGAAAAGGAAAAAAGAGATCATGCAAAATGAGAGATTCTCAATCAAAACATTTCTGTTACCATCCATCTAGGTTCTTTTCTGAGCTTGCACCTAAATCCTCCTTGTGGCTACTGGGATAGTTTTTCACAGCACTGATCCTTTCTACCCCACTTCTTTCTCAAGCCAAAACGGGTCAAGTAATTTGACTTGTATTCTTGAGTAGTTCTGGAATGACAAGAACTGCAGCCAATACTGATTTTCATAAGATATTCTTACTCCATGCAAGTATTCTCCTTAGTATAAAAGATCTCACCTCTAATCCATGGTTTAAATTTAAGATTTCTGGATTCTTTGTGATTGTTACCAGAATATTTATTTTGTTCTGAAGGTGAAGCACAAAGCATCAACCATGAGGTGGGATTTTTTTAAGAAGCGTAAGTGGAAGTAATTTAAATACTAACACCACAGTGATTAAGTTTCTTGAAAAAACAAGTTAATAGACTGTCTTGGAAAGGGGGAGAGGGGGGGCAAGGAGCATGTCCAAAGGATAGTTGATATCTTCTAATTACAAAATGAGGTATTGTAATTATTTTTGTAATCATTTACTTGATTCGTTCATTAGTGAAATTATGGTGTTGGTAGGGAGAATGAATAACCTAAATTACATAAAGCCCAAGGTACATACAAAAAGAATATTTATTGGTTTTTGTCTGCGTCTTTTTTTGATGGGTTAATAGTTAAAGAGCAATTAGTTCTTTTCTGAGGGCAGAAAATAAAGAAGGTTATGTTGGAAGTCTTAATTCTCATTCATGACTGCTGCTGAAGTTCTGTTGCTGTGTGATGTGAGTTGATGATTTAAAGAAGCAAACAATTCAGCCCCACACTATTTCTAAGCACAGACCTGGACTGCACACTGCTTGCTGGGTAAGAGCAGTGTGAAATGACAGTTGAAGGAAACTGGAAGCCTGATGACTAGTGGGAAAATAGTCAATCTTCTGTGATACTGGGTAGGTTTAGGATAAGGGGAAGCCTGAAGAATTAGTAATGGTGCTGCTTCTCATTATTCTTCATCAAGAAAGTGTATCTACTTGTTAGATAACTAAGCCTTATGTCAAAAAGTTGTGAACATCTATAACTGTTGTCTATTTTATCTTAAACCTAAGATTAAGCCTCGATTTCTGTTTTCTTTCCTGTCTGTTGGGCTGTATCATAGAATCATAAAATCCTTAAAGTGGGAAGGAACCTTTAAAGGTCATCTAGTTCAACTCCCCTGCAATGAACACTACATTCATAGCTAGATTAAATTGGCCAGGGCCTTATCCATCCTCATCTTGGAATTCTCCAGGTATGGAGCATCAATCACAACACCGTGCAACCTGTCCCAGTACCTCACCACCCTCACTGTGAAAGATTTTTTCCTCATACCCAACCTAAATCTACTTTCTTTTAGTTTGAAACCATTTCCCCTTGTCTCATCACCACAGGCTCTGCTAAAGAGTCTCTCCCCATCTTTCCTATACCCCCCTTTAGATACAGACAGGCTGCTCTCAGGTCACCTCGCAGCTTTCTCTGCTCCAGGCTAACCATCCTAGCTCTCTCAGTCTGCCCTTGTAGGAGGGATTATTTTACATTTACTTGTGAAAAGTGAGAAAATGTTCCTGCCTACTGTTTCTGATGTTTCTTTTCTGCACGGAATAATGTCTGTAAGCAGAAAAACTAAGTATGGAAAGAAGGTAGGATATACAAGGTATCTATCTGTGTATTTGTGTAGTCTGGTAATTTTCTTTCTTCTGCTCACTTTTTTACATCTGGTGTTTTCTTTTAAAGTACTGCAGAATGAGACAGGAAAGGACTGACTGTACCTGGATGCTGGGACAAATTGAGCATAGCTTTCTTGAGTTTTTTTCACTTAGCCTAGTTAAGCTTTTATGGATTTAAACTTCTTGTCTGATATTATTCATTTTAATGTGACAGAGCTATTCCTGATATTAATAGTATGTTCATGATATTCCAGCTAGCAAAGGGAGCATATTATGAATTAACGAAGTAGTGTACTGCTATTTATACTTCTGTGTGACTTAGTCAGCCTTTATAGGTAATGCCTGCTTTTGGTCAAACAGTAATCTGCTTGACTGTTGTAAAAGGAAACAATGTGAAAACATGCATTGCATTGGGAAGATACACTCTTTGTTACGGTTCCACTCTGCCTGTGAAAGGATATAAAAATCCTGGTTCTTCTAAAGGCCCTTAGTTCCTATGTTGTAAAGTAGTCAGCTCTTTAACAAGGATAGAAAAAAAAATCAGGGTAATTTCCTGTTTACATAATGCATTTTTGAAGAGCTGTTGCTCTTGTTAGAGATAGATACAAAACAAAAAAGGAAGGTGAGTTAATTCTTGAATTCTGTGCTAAATATATTCACTATATAAACTGTGGGGAATATTTGTTGCATAAATAGATTACGTAGGTGGTAAATTGACTCTTTCCCTTTTCAAGACTACAAGCAGTTCATGCTCTTAAGTTTGGTGCCAAAGTTCTAGCGTCTAATATCACAGATAGCCCAGATTAATGCCTTTTGGAAACACTTCAAAGCAAAACAATTCAAATTTAACATTGAATTTTACAGATTCAACATCATGACCATTTTTCTGTATTATCAGTTCTAGCTGTGACTCCTCTACACTGGGAAGTAACCAGTGAAGAGTTGCCTGCCATATCACATGTTTGACCTGGTTGTCAGAGTCACATATTTTAAACTTGTGGGCTGATGTTCATGATAAGTGCTGTGTACTGTTGTTTATTTGATTCGGTTTGTGCTTTTTTTAACTTCAACCAGGATAGCTGAGACATTTCTAGGATCTGCACTAGGGAAGAGACTGAGTGCCAAAGTTAAAATGTAGTACTGAGTTTTGTTTGGAAGAGTTGAACTGCAAGGATGTTTTCAAGTTAGTGCACAAAGTTTGGTGCTGATATTGGTAATCGTCTCATCAGAACTAACGTATCTTTCAGGCGAGGAGTATAATGCAGAATCAATGGGAGTTCATTTGTAAGGGATCAGGTGAGAACTCTGACCTCCTGTGCAGTATTTTTAAGCTTTTTTAAATTCAGGAACCATCTCTCCTTTTGGAAAAAAAGCTCTGTACAGTGCGTTCATAGCAGCTTTTGGTGTGCAAATGACCAAATCAGTCTTCAGGTTCCAACCCTACTTGTCATCTGTCTCTAATCTACCCAAAGTAATATTTTGGCAGCAGTTACATTCCAGTGTTTTTGCAATTATTATATTAATTAAGTTACAGTTCGCAGCATTTCTAAGTTTCATATATTTGGAGAAAAATTATTTTGATAAATAGTGTAAATTAAAACTTAGGTATGTGCCTTACACTCCTACTTCTGCTACAACAGTTGCTAGATGACTCATTCGTTAGCTGCATGCAAAACCAAGTGCTTATCTGGTGAACGGCATTATGACACAGTACATTGCAAGCTGCTGACTTCATGTTATTTGAAATTTGTGAGAAGGGCCAAGCATGACAAATGAAAAATTGTCCTGACCTTTATAGATAAGTTTTCTGACCATTTGTGCCTGGAAGTAAGGAAAACTGAGTATTTGAAAATTTGTTTGGTTTTCACAAATTGGCTGTGTTAAAAACTTTACAGTGCTCTGACATGTAAGCATGAAAGGGAAGGAATTAATATCTCCTCTACACATGAGCAGTTATCTCCTCCAGCTTCTTTCCCATTTCTGCACACGGTATTGGGCTTGCTTGTGAGGTGTAAAATAGAGAAACTTTATGAAGTTTGCAACAGAAAAATGAGCACTTCCAGATTCAGCACTAATGTGAGACTGCAGCAGTGCAGAGGGGTGGGTACAGTCTGAAAGAGATGTACTCCTTTTTCTTGGTTTGTTGATGGGATCAAGTAGCAGTGGTTTAGACTTAGGGTAGCTGGTTTGTATTTGGACTGCAACTCTGTGATTACTGCAGTAGACTGTACGATGTAACAAAGGTGAGATTTGAAGTATTAAAACAGGCCTCTGAGAATACTTCATATACTGGTATTTAACATCAGTTTGACTTGCACATAAGCCTCCAAATTCTTGTCTACAGAGGAGTTATAAATGTTATAAACAGAAAATTCTCCATAAGATGAAAGTCATTCATTTCCTGGAGCTGTGATAGAGTAAGGCTGGGGTGGGAGGGCAGATGAGAACCTGGCTTGGTGCTGCATGAAGAGAGTAGTGGGGTGGAGGAACTGAAGGAGCAGAGCAACATCATCTGTGCAAAACTGGTTTTTAGGACTATTGCATAATGGTGTTGTTTCATTTAACAGATGACTAGAAAGCTATTAGGATTCTTTCAGACAATAATTACCTGTTCTTCCTACAGGTAATGTGTCTGAGTGCAAGTTTTTACTGAATAATGACCTTGCCTGTTGATAATTAACTTGCTGCTGCCAGAGAATTCTCATTTCTTCTGTCTGCAAGCACACAGCATAAACTGTTAGTCCTGGCTTGACAGTGAAGTCTTTTGTTTAACTACTTGGAAGAGGCAAAAAAAAAACACTGACAGGACACTGTTTTATTCTCAAAGGATAGCCTGTCTTTTTTTGGAAGAACATTGTGACCAATGTAAGCAGCCTTTCTTGCTGGCAGAAACCCTGATACATGCTGTGTGACTTTCAGATCTTTCAAAGAATAATGATGACATTTTTCCAGTATTTGTTTATCCTGTATTTAACTAAATCATTTACTACTCAGCTTAATTTGCATAGTTTCTCCAAAATGCAGAGACTATTTTTTTTTTTTTTTGAGGATTGTAAATTCACATACTGAATTGTAATAATCAAGATGAACTTAATGCAGAGAGAAGAGCATCTTTCTCCCCACATCCCTCTGCTTTCTATGAATAAGATCTACTAACTTGTTTAAAAGATACTTGCTGTGAAAAAAAAAAAAAAGAGCAAATGGATGCATTTAGGCAAAATGACCTCTTTTTTTAAAGCAGGAACAACAAAGAAGCAGCCTTCATAAGTGTGTTCTCATTTCTGGAACAGGCTGCACTGAAGTGAAAACAGTGAGGACCTGCTTGCATGGATAGCAGGAGATCTGGCATTTCAGGGCTGGTGTACCTTGGAAACAAGGACTTCGTGGCCTATTTCTACTAACAGTGGATATAACAATTGTTTCTAGTTGGTTGATATCAGCATTTTCTTTCCCTTAAACAAGCTTTTGAAATAAATGCATATTTCTAACTTTCTTCAGTTGAGATAATTTTCCTGCCAGTACCTGGTACGGCTCTGTGTTTTGGATTTAGGATGAAATAGTGGTGGATCACATGCTGATGTGCTGGCACTGAATCAAGAACTTTTCAGCTTCCCGTTCTGCCCTGCTAGTAAGGAGATGGGCATACAAGGATCTGGGAGGGGACAGAGGCAGGACAGCTGACCCAAACTGCCTGAAGGGACTCCCATACAACACACAGTTGTGTGGAACTGTGAAACTCGTGGGTTTGGTCAGAAGGGCTGCCACTGCTCAAGGACTGGCTTAGTTTCAATCACTGGAAGGTGAAGAATTGCACTTTGTGTCACTTGGTTGTTCTCTTTTTCCCGTTACTTTGATTTTTTTTTTTCTTTCCTATTAAACCATCTTTATGCCAGCCCAGGAATTCTCACACTTCCACATATTTCAGAGCTCTCTCCCATCCTGTCTGGGGGCAGTTATCAGCTGTGTGGTGCAGAGCTACCTGTTGAGTTAATCCACAACACTTTCAAGTTTCAGAATTTTTCTTCAGACATTTCTTGGTACTTATTAGAAGCTTATCAGAGATACGTCAGATTATTTTCATTTTCTTGTGCTTTCCTCCTCTAGAAAAAGGAAAAATTGACTTCTGTTTCTGAAATCTCTGGATTCTGCGCTGGGGAGATAAGAAACTTTCAATTTGCATCTGTTAACATTTGACATACAAATTTAAGAAGATTTCTGTATTCATTTAACTTTGCTGTTAAAAATGCTGTTCGTAAAAGTGCAGTTTGTAACAAATAAGCAGGTACAGATGTGTAGCCTCCTTGCTAAGAAGTAGAAAGGACTCTAATTTTCATTACCATACAGATGTTGAATGGATCTGTTTAAAATATTAGAACTTCATGTTTTAAGGGCACAGGATAATGCTGATATATTTTAACTTCAGTAGCCTAAGAGGTGAATATTTGTGTTCAAGCTAGTACTGTTACAAGTGTACAGTCAAGAAATGTACAGTTAGAAGAGTAGTACAGCTAGGATGGTACTTCTCAGGTGTTACAGTTGGAAAGATTATTGTGGTAGAAAAGAGACAATCAAAGAAGAAATGTCCACCCATAACTGAGGATATAGGCTTGCAGTGGAAAGATCCAAAAAAGATGGGTCTCCAGATAGAGATCCTTTCCAGTGGCTGTCAGTCCTTAAGTGGGTCTAGGAGGGGTGCAGCCAGTCTCCACCCCTTCTGGTCACACAGCTGAATTGCCTTCACCTGTGCTCTCCTGGCTGACCCAGTCCTTGACTCAGGTGATCAATCAGTGGCTCAGGCCATGACTCAAAAGTTCTCATACATACAAGCTAGCTTATTTTACAGTTCTTAGAGAGGAAGAATAATTGTTGAAGGATGGTTCATCCTGTCCTAAGGTAGAATCATTAAGGCTGGAAACATGGGTAGGATCACCAAGGTCCAATTGCCAACCCATCACCACCATGACCACTTAACCACATTCCCAAGTGCCACATCTCTTCAGTCATCCAGGGATGGTGACTCCATCATCTCCATGGGCAGCCTGTTCTGAGGGGGAGTATTTCCTAATACCCAACCTGAACTTCCCCTGGCACAACATGAGACCATCACCTCTCATCCTAAAGAAGACTTAGGGTGAAGTACTTGCTACCTGGTGGGCTGTGGGTGCAGGCTGCCTAACAGGCAGTATAAATATTGGGAGGGGAGAAATGAAGAAAATACTATATTTCATCAATTCTTCCTCTTCAGTAGGATCAAAACCAGAACACTTCTCCCAGTGGATCCAAACTCTATGCTGTGTGTGTCCAGAGAAAGCTCTCTCAAAGTTAGCAGATTGCTGACGCCTGGTTTCCTTAAGCTTTCTCTTCTCTTTTCCAATGGAATTTCTTGGTATTCGACTAGCACCTGCTAGCCTTAACAGGATGTTTTTCTTCAGTACTTGTATTATCATAGAATCATAGAATCATAGAATCACAAGATTGGAAATAACCTACAAGATCATCTAGTCTAACCGTCTTCACACTGCCACTGCTACCACAGCACTAAACCAGATCTCGCAGCTCCTCGTCCAGACGCCTCTTGAACACTGCCAGGGACGGCGACTCCACCACCTCCCTGGGCAGCCATTCCAGTGCCTGACCACTCTCTGAGAGAAAAGTTTTCCCTCATGTCTAACCTAAACCTCCTCTGGTACAACTTGCAGCCATTTCCCCAGATCCTGTTCGTTGCCTGGGAGAAGAGGCCAAACCCCTTCTCATCACAGCCTCCCTTCAGGAAGTTATAGAGTGCAATGAGGTCTCCCCTGAGCCTCCTCTTCTCCAGACTAAACAATCCCAGCTCCCTCAGCCACTCCTCATAAGACTTGTGCTCCAGACCCCTCACCAGTTTTGTTTCCCTTCTCTGGACATGCTCCAGGACCTCAATGTCTTTCTTGTGTTGAGAGGCCCAAACTGAACACAGTACTCAAGGTCTGGCCTCACCAGTGCTGAGTACAGAGGGATGATTACCTCCCTGCTCTGCTGGCCATGCTATTTCTAACGCAGGCCAGGATGGCATTGGCCCTGTTGGCCAATGGGGACACTGTAGGCTCATGTTCAGCTGTGAATCAACCAACACCCCCAGGTCCATTTCCTCTTCACAGTCACAGTCACTGAAGTTAGGTTCAATGGTTTTAACCACGTTCTTTGGTAGACAAACTATGTTGAAGGAAAGGGTGAAATTAAGTGGAAACTAAGGAGACCTTTGATGTAACTTGGCAGTAGTAACTTGTTTCCACGAAAAAGCATAGGAAACATGATATGCTTCTTCACTCAATGATTGGATGAATTTTAAAGTTCTGTGACTTGCCATTTTTTACATAATGTGAATCAAAGCTGTAAGAGTGGTGGGGGAGGAACCTGCTTCCCTGCATTTCAGCAAAGTCTTTCCGTTCCTTTCTGTGCCACTGAGGAGTATTTGCTGCACTCTGCTTACTTAACTATTGCTTAAAAGGTAGATTGGGATCTCTTCCTTGTCTTCACTGAAAGAGTCTGCTTAACTACTCGTTGGATTAAAGAAAGTCTGGATGCAGACTGAATTTAGGTTCAGTGTTTTTAACCATGTTCTTTGGTAGATGAATATACTCTGCTTTTGATCTGTGCTTACAGCTTTCTTTGTCACACTGTGTGATATTTCACTTTTAGCGAGGTGATAATGATTTGATTAAAAAAAAAGTTTTAACGTAAATGTTAAGCTGTTGCAATATTGATTTGGAGAGCCTTAATAAGCTTAAAAATTAAACTGTAACATTCACATGCCATCCCTCCCTCCTTTACAGAAGAATATTAGCCTTGAACAATATGATATTTTATTTCCAGAGTTGCAGTAACACAAAACAAAACACACAGAAAGCTGCATTTGGGAAAAATTTTTAATGCAGAAGTTTGAAAACTTGCTCAGAACCGTTGTCTCATTAATAGAGCTGTTTTGGCAAAGCTGCTCAGCCTTTAGTGCCAAATTTCACAGTCATACTGAACTTTCTGTGAACTTTCTAATAAGAAACTACAATTACCTTATTATTTCTGGGCAGATCACAGATTTCTAATTCTTCTGAGAAGTGCTGGACATGTGCTATGGGGCTAATGAACTGATACGAGTTCAGCATTCACAATTAGTTTCTTCAAAGTCTGCATGTCTCTGATGAGCCTCTGGGTGGCCTCCTGTTGTATGTGACCCACTTAAACTGCAAGACACTCACATTGTTTGGATGCTAGGTTATCCTGTGTGAAACACAGTCTTTACAGTTTGTTCACTCCTTGTTTGGATCTGGTGTTCGTCAGTGCATTCTCCGAAAATCTGCTTGAATTTGGATATGTTTTGTGTTACTGGAGAGAGTTCTCTGCTATGAAGACAGGCTGAGGAAGCTGGGCTTCTTAAGTCTGGAGAAGAGAAGGCTCTGGGAAGAATTCGTTGCAGCCTTCCTTACAGGGAGCCCGTAAACAGGAGACAGACTGACTTTTTACATGAACAGATAGTGACAGGACAAGGGATAATGGTTTTAAATGCAAAGGGGGCAGATATAGGTCAGATGTTAGGGGGAAATTCTTTACTCAAAGGGCAGTGAGGCACTGCCAAAGGCTACCTAGAGAGCTGTGGGTGCCCCATCATAGGTTCTGAAGATTGGGTTGGATGGGGCCCTGGGCAGCCTGAGCTGCTGGGGAGCAACCAGCCCACAGCAGGGGTTGGGGCTGGGTGGACTATAAGGCCTCTTCCTACCCAATCCATTCCATGATTCCAAGGTTCTATAATGAATTATAGTTAAAGATCATCACACTCTTCTCATAAGTTTTAACTTTATGATTAACTGGAGTCAAAGGGTATTGCATAATTTAGGAAGTTGTAAGATTTTCAGTCATTTTTTTTAAACCAAATCCTAAATTCTGTCTTTTGAAGGCAGAAGTGTTTGAATATTTGCAAGAGAAGAAATGCAGAAGTTTTGAGTTTCTTCCTTAACTACTATACCAAAGATTTTGTGAAACCTTCTGTTGCACGCCCAGGTTCTGTCTAAAAGAACATAAAAGAGAATATTGACTATTGCCATAATCTCTTCTCTACTGACTTTCTGCTTTTCTTTTGCAAATATTCAAACTTACTTCAAACAATTCGTAATCAAGTAGCTAAGCTGAAAAAGATGTATTCTTATTCTTTTAAAACAGTTAGTGGTGAAGCCTCTGTGCACATGAATTAGTCTGTTAGGTTAGAGAAAGTCTTCTCTAAGCTGTTGTAATCATTCTTAGTGAATACTCCCAGACAGTGAATCTTTGTGCAAAATATCCTTTGTTCACTTCTTCAAAAACAGTAATTTTATATGTATTTTTAAATGGTCTTGTCTAATGTTTTGCTCAGCTGCATAATAGTATTTGAGTTAAATCTACAGATAAATAGATTTTTGCATTTTAAATACTTCCTAAATGCAGAGTACACCATTGATTTGAGTTTGTCAAAGTTAGAATTACAAGCAAGTTTCTTGCTTGCCTGATGACTAAAACAACCTGAATCAAATCCTTTCCACTCCGAATCTCATTGCTGTCAGTTGATCCTTAAGTCTGCATTTCCCTCAGCTCTGTGGAGATTTGGGTATGGATCAAAGTCTTCCTACAGCCACTGCAGAAGTTTTAGCAAAGGATTATTCCTGACATTTTCTATAATATTTGTCTGACATTCTCCAGGTAAAACATTCACTAAGCCACTATCTGTCTTACAGTATTTTCAGGGTCTCAGTTGCATCTATTGTTTAATGATTCTGTGGTGATTCTATGAAGTAATTCTGGCAGTCAGTTGTTACTCTAAGGAGGTGGATTGGTAGGAGAAGTACTAAATTTTATCTACTAGGCTGGTAATGAAAAGAAAGTGCAGTCAAAGAAGGGGATTTCCTGCAGAGCCTGGGCCAGTAATACTGGCAGGCAGCTAAAAATTTTAAAGCAGATATCACTTTATGTTTAGAGAAGGGATTACTCAACAGCCTCTTCCCCAGCTTCTTTTTTAATATAATTTTCTCTCCTTAGGCTATTATTAACCATTTTATAATGTGTTTGAACTGGATGTTTTTCAAGCAAACACGCCTACATTTTTCTCTTTCTAGTCTCATGCCCTTACATACCTTAAAAATCTCAAGACTGTCACAGAGAAGAGCCAGGGAGTTTCTGCAAATGAAAACTGAGATTGTCATTTACAGAATAATAAAGGTTGAATCTGTTAACAAGGTTTTGCTTGATTTTCTTTTCAGTAAAGAGCAAATTTCAATGTTCAAACCCAGTTCTAACCAATCATTTGCAAACATCTTGGTATTTTTTTATGGAAGCCACAATAACTCCTCTCTCTGAATGACTGTGGCATAATTTTCTACAGGCAATCAACCACAAGGAGTCATTAATTATAGCTGGTGTCCCTGGTTTATGTCCATCCAGTGCATGACAAAAATAAAATTAACAGAATCACGACATCCAAGAGATAATAATTCTGCTGATAACCAGTGCTTGATAGGGCACATGAATCAAATAAAATAATCATGCTCAAAACTCTGGCTAGAAGCTGGAACACACTGGCTTGGGCCACAGCACTCATGAGGAATTCAGAATGTCAGAGGTTGCCCCAGGATGTTATGATAACAAGGTTACTTCTGTGGGCTGCCCAGTGTCAGGAGTCCTTAACCTTCCATATGCAGAGATGCCTCCTCTGACACGTCTGGTTTCATTTGTGCTGTTCTGCTTCTACAAATACCTTTATAAGTTCCCCTTAGTCACAGACCTGAGTAGCTGGGGCACAGCCTGTCTCTGCTCTGTTGCTTTTAGTACTAATCTGTGAAGGCTTCTGGTTTTGGGAAGGCCTGAAAACGTGCATGTCAAGGGGAGCCTCTATGATGGTCTTTCAAAGAGTTGTGAAAATCACCTGCTTCTAGGAATAGAAGACACTGAAAATAGTGTATGGTTCAGACACAGCTATGTTTCTGCTGTGTTTGCTGCTATTGTAGCAAGTGAGTTGAGCACGAGGATTTGAAGGTTGAAACATCATCTGAAATACTTGCCCTCAGCCAAAGACAGGGAGGCTCCTCAAAGTGCTAACATATGCTTTTTCCTTTGGCAACACTAATGTATTGGTATAATATAGTATAAATATACCAATATACCAATATAAATATACCAATTATACTGAATTGGTATATTTAAAATATTACAGAGAAATGCAATGGAAAAAACAACAGCTGGTCCAGAGGAAGGCCAAATATACTCTATTGTATAAGCCCAGAAACAGGATGAGTTATAGCATATGCAGCTATAACTTATCAAACCTTGAAATAACAACTGTTCTTTTCAAGATTAATTCCAGACTGTCCTTTTCTTCTTCCCCTTAGTAATCTATATTTAAACCAAATTAATTAAAAAGCATGGTGTGACTGCAGCTTCAAAGACCTATTCTGTCTTTGCCATTTCTCTTTTACAAGACAGACGTTATGAATTAATTTAGTTTTGGTACTTCACATTTCTTAAAGTACCTTTGGAACATTTAAAACTGAGAGTGTTGTTTTGTTGGGTTGTTCTGGGCTTTTTGTTTTTTTTTTTGGTATGTTTCAAAATTGGAATTCTGTATGAACTATTATGATTATTTTTTGCATATAACAAACTGCTGAGCTGGAAATGTGCAATTACTGATGGTTGGTGCATTTATGAGTACCTGGCCTGTGTGTCTGTGATCTGACATGATCTGACATGGCTCCAGCATGAAGATCTTTAAAAAGGTCCATGAAAATCAGAGAAATGAGAAAAATGGCACGCAGAATTTCATGATTTGTTGCTGGTCACACACCGCTATATATTGTCGCACCTTGCCTTCAGGTCTCATCTCATACTGTGCTGTCAGAAAGATACAGTGAGCTACAGTAGTTTAGGAAAGAGTCTTTTTGGTTTCAATGTTTGCAAGTGTGGACACTGAGCAAAGGAATAGATTTGGGTCTTTCCAGCTTTAATCTTTGCTCCCCTATAATGGCTCATGTCCTTAAAGTTCCTTTGTAATGGAAGTAAGTTGTGACAGTTTTGAGTGATGTCTGGAAAAAGCACTATTTTCCTCTTAATTGTTGAAATGGAAGGAGGACACCAGAAAACAGAAGGCAGAGCTCAACTCTTGTTTAAAAGTAAATGGAGATGCAAGTGCTACTGTATGTACCCCAGGTGCTCTGGGGTACAACTAAGCTGAGTGTAGCCTCATGGAGCTCTCAGTGCAGGCTGATTTTTCTGTATTCTGAAAAGGGACTGGCCTGACCACCAACCTGCTGTGGGTAGCAGTTTAAACATACAGCGTGCCGGAATAGTTTCTGTTTTCTTCTGTGTGAACATAGCTTAATTAATGAGATCTTGCAGAAAAGCATTGAAGAATTTCCAGGAATGGTAATCACACACAAATTAGCTAATACAAATACCAAACTGAAGTTTCATCTTTGTCTTACTAAAAACCAAGGACACTAGAATGCTAGCAGGGTTTTGGAGTTTTTGGAGACGACTGATTCCCTTCTTGCTTTTCAACTTCTCTCTGGTCCCAGTGCACACCACTATTTTGAAAAACCGAGAAACTATTTTGAAAAAAAGAAGGAAATAAAAGATTGAAATAGATTAATATAGTTGTGTTTATATCCGGGTGCTAAATAAAATGTGGAAAAACAGTGCTGAAACAAAGTCTGGCAGTTTATATGGGGAACATTCACATATTTGATAAAGGTTTGTTTATGAGTTACAATGGATATTCCAAATACTTAATTTTTACAGTATTTCCATTTTTCTTTTTTATTCCCACTCCTATCTGTGTGCTTTGCTAAAAGACTGTCTAATGCATGGTACTTGATGTGACTGCCACATACAGTAGGTAGTTCTATGTCTGACATAAAATTAGGAGACATACCTCTTAGTAAGCTTTGAAAGGTATGAGGTTCTGTCTTTTGCATTAACAGAGAGCTACACTGAGATGCAGAAAAAAGTTAAGTGTAACCTAGATTATTTTCTTCTTCTTTTCATGTTCTCTTTTGATAAGAGTCAGGATTTCAAAGCAGTCGAGAGACAGTTGTAAAACTATTGGCAATAAGATCAGGAAAATCTCATTTTCAGTGCTCAGTGAAATAATCGCACACGTATTTTAAAGTGTTTCAGTAGTTTACTTAAGTAAATGGATCCTCATACATTTTTAACTACTGAGGACTAGGCCAAATTACTTCAATTCATCAAATACTAAGCCAAAGATCTGTCTACAACCAATTTTTAATTTTTCTCCTTTAATCATGTTTGGACACGAAATCATTCATTTCTGTTTAGTGTTTTATAGTGGGAATATCTGTCACATTGCAGCTGGAGAGCTCTCTCAAATCCACTCTTGAAAAGATATTTTTAGCTGAATTCTTGACTTATTTGCAGATTTGGAAAAGTTAAAATGGATGAATCTGTCATCTTGAAATCTTGCCAACGTTTTTGTGGTGGTAGGTCCAGAAAGTAAATTGCATTTTGCTGTCAGGTAAGTGCTGAACATTTGTTTACTCCCACATCTTAGTACTGTAGGTGTGCATGGCAACAACTAATCCTACACAATTAAACCACATTTGTACTAATACATGAAGTAAGTCTGTATTCTTTGGCACTGCTGCCAAGTAGCAGAGACTGATCTGTGTTCATGCACTTAATTTGACAGAGTGACCATAAAAGTGTAAGATTTTGACTACTGAAAGGGATCTAATCAGGAGCATGGTCTTCCTTCCTCCTCAGGGCATGGAACCAATCACTTTAATAGTGTCAACAGGTTCCAATATGTGTGCTTATTCTCAAAGCCTTACATTTTACAGCGTAATGGGGCAAGATCAATGCTAGATATCACTGCTGAGATTAACCCCTTGCCACATTTTTCCCAGTCTGTTAGCATAGCTAGACAATCCATATAGTTTGATATTTTGGATTAGGAGTGAATGAAGCAAATTATAAAGAGAGATGAAATATAATGTCTTTAAAAGGCAATTAAAAATAATCTGTATTTTAAGTAAACAATGAGATAAGTATCTAGAAAATTAAAATCCAATATTGCCCAAGTGCAGAAAAGCTTGCAAAATTACTATTCCTGCTCATAAAAGCTGAAGTTGAGAGAACTGCCATCTACCTCCTGAAGTCAGTGGGATAATGAGAAATGAAGAGTAAATTTGCTCTGAATTTCAGACATGCAGGATGACATGGCAAAGACAATTAATTCATACGGCATACTTTGCAAATTTCTATTTCTTTACAGAACCTATTTAGACTGTGAGCAGTTTTTGTCTCAGCAAGCTCCATACATTAAGAAATATGAATATACAATATGAAATTCCTTATTTAACTCCAAGAAATGCAGATCAACTACTCAGAAACTGTTTGTTTTTCTATAGAGAAACTCTTTGTAAAGATAGTGTTCATTCATGGTACCCAACAGGATATCTGGAGGAGGATCCTTACCATGGTCTTGGGGAGATGTGGAGCTCATATATGTTCTTGATTTTTGCAATTTTGATAAAATGTAGAGGACCTAATTTGGTTCCTAAATATTTTTAGAGTGTTTGTGTTACAGACAGGGCATGTATGAAGAAGTGTGTAATTTGAAGTGATTTATTTCACAAAACTGGTAGATTTCATCTTAAGTTTTTGACAGGAAGTCATATCCTGAAATCCTATACATTGAAACTCTTATGTCTCAGATAAAACTGACAAAACCTGCCACTTGTTAAGCAAAGTTAATGCTGCCTTCAGCTGAAAAATCTTCCCATAATTTAACTTTTTGGCTAAGAGAATGGGATAATTAGTTCACAAAGTCAAAAAGACTTGACATGTACATCTGTCTGCTTGCAGATTTTGAATGCAGTATCTGGAGCTTCCTGGGGAATTAGCTAAGCAGCATTTTTTGAGCTCTCTGTGACCCATCATAAGTCAAAGAAGAATGGAGACAGCAGAGCAGAGTGTGCCGGGAGCTGGGACAGAAACTGTAAAAACAGCACAAGGAGTTTGGGTGCTTGGGCTCACACATGGGAGCTGCGGCAAAGCTGGAGTCTTGCAGAGTTCCTGGGTGGAAGTTGTTAGGAGAATGGAACTGGGGAAGTTAGGGCAAGAGGAATAGAAAAATGCAAAAAGATCAACCCAAGCTGGAGGACAGATGTGACATGGAATAGCTTGAACTCAACATCCATACTTTTCATGGACAGTTGCAAATTAAACTGCTGAGATTCCGTTAACTTGGAAGTTTCTTTCTGAGGCTGAAAATACGAGTCAGGGAGGCTACATCCTGTTTTGGGACCACCCAACAGCTTGGGTAAATGCAGGAGTGATGGCATCTTGCAGCTGCCCCTTTGCCTCTCACTTCCATCCCCAGCAGCAGTAGCAGCTGTTCCCAGCTGCTCTGTCCTAGATCTTTGCACCAGGAGATGCACGTGGCTGTTTTTTTGCTATGTTTGCTGGAGGGAAATGATAACAAGCCAGAAAGAAGTCTCTCTGGCATACAGGCCAGCTTTTGGACAGCCAGGGGACGCTCTCAGATACCCCTGGCATTTCTGATCTGTGTGTGCAGGGGAACATAAGCAGACTAAATGCTGTTGGGCATATCTTTTGTGGTGATGGTGACAGTACAGAAAGGATTTTTTGAAGAGTGTCTGTGTGGAGGAAGTCATTAAAAACTTACTGCAAGTCTGGAAGAAGTACGTGCATCTTGGGTATATGGAAGAGCAGTCAGTTCTCTCCAGAGAGAATCTAGGAAATCTTGAGTTGTTTGCAGAGGGATGAGCAGGGCTGCACGTAGGAGGACAGACCTCTTGATTTCCCTCAAGGGGAATCCTCTGCAGCTGTTTTTCCCTGGTCAACTCCCAGGAAACTGTTGTCTTGGCTGGAGGGAAGGACAGAGTGGAAAGAAGCATGTGTTATGAATCGAAGGAGAGAATTATGCTGATCTACCTCTCTTCTCTGCTCACAGTTCTTCCGGGGAACAGAACAAAATATGTCTTCATTTTAGGATTTTTGAGAAATATCTGTATGATTCAGTTTCTGATGAAAGGGGAATTGCACAACATCTCTCAGATGAAATATTTGCACAGGGAAAATGCTGATTTACTTAAAATCCCTAAATCAACCGTGGTTATGTTCAGTAAGAGACTTAACTTCTAATAAATAACTTCTAATGTGCACCATTTTTAGATTTAGTTTGTACTATGAATTTAAATATTTGTGAGTGGACAAGCTGCCTAGAGAAATTACTCTCCTCAGGATCAGTGGGCAGCATCCAGTCTGCCTCTGAGCACATGAGCTTGCTGGAGCCAAGGAAGAGGAAGGCAGTTTTCAGCTGCCTGCTGCATCTCTTGCTGGCTGGCTGCAGTTCTCACAGCTTGAAGACCAATGTGCTCTCCCGTCCTGCCCCATATTGAGAGAAAGCCTGCCACCTGAGTCACTCTCACTGCCCTGGTCCTTGGTGCACAACCCTGAGTAGCCCTTCTCCATTCTTTGTTTCCTCCAGCATTGTTTTACATTTGTTCTCTGTCTACTATTCTCATGTTCTCACCAGCTTTTGAAGTGGGCCTTTAGGAGAGCCTGCACTGAGTTTTGGGGATCACACAGGTAACTTCAGAGACGGAATGGGCCTTCCAGAGACCCATGCTGCCAGTTTCCTGCTGGTTCATAACTATCCTGTTTCCAAGAACTTTCATAAAGCAGTTATTCTTCCAGAGTTTCAGCCCTTTCTTTCACTCCTCAATGCTGCTGTGCCTGAACATGTTCTCTTGCATCATGCAGGCTTAGGAGACACTGGAATAATAAGATTCTTGTGCCTTACTCTCATTCCAGGTAGAAGGGGGTTAGTGACCCCCTGATCACCTACATTTAAGCATTTTTTTTCCTTCATTGCCAATATGAATGGAATTTTTGGAATGGTAATAGAAATATTGGCAATCTTATTCAAGAGCTTCCGGATAATGTTCTGTTAACGTCACTGAAAAACAGGTCAGCCCTGGCAGTGCAAAGATTTCTTCAAGATGTTACTCTTTTAGGTACTTGCTTTTGTTTCATACAAATGAATTTTCATACCGATACATACAAAGATGAAAAAAGATATTAATAAAGCCTATACATTTAAATTTTTGTTTGCATCATAATAGTTTCCCCAGTTTTCTTTAACTGAGGTTAGCAATTCTTAAATTTTTAGTAACAGACATTATAATATGGACATACATTATTAGGAATTCTTAATTTACAGATTTGTTTTACAGTGAGATGTATTCTTCTTTAGAAGATACTTGGTTTCTCATCAACATAAAATAGAATAGTACTACAAGATAAATTGTTTTAAGGTGTCATTTTACAAAGTGCTAGATTAAATTCATAGAAGTCACCCTGTTCTTCTAATCCATGGCACTGACGGTATCAGCAAAAATAAGAGGTGAAATGGGGATGGAAAGTTCAAACCACTCCTAGAGCAGCTCCTTATGGAGCTGTAATTTTTTGTTGTCTAATTTTGATTTGGCTTTAATCCCTGAGGAGGAGAAATGAGAACATTCAGTCCAAAGGAACGTCTTTCTTGCAAAGTGTAGGCAGCTGTAGACATAGCTGTTTCCCATGACATTGTTCGCTGTATGTTTCCTGATGCCAGTGATCCAGAACATTTGTCATTCCATCCTTCCACTGCGAGTGGTGTTGAGTGGCAGAGACACTTGCCAGCTGTTTCTAATTAAGTGCATATGTCAGCACAGCTTTTAGCTTCATTCTGCATTAGCGTGATATGATTCCACTATTTGACACTTCGTATTTTTGATAGCAGGAGTGCTGAATTTAAAGCTTGCAAAGATGCAGCTTTTCTTTCTCTATGCTGGTTTGTTGTTGTTGTTGTTGTTGTTTTGGTTGGGTCTTAAGTCTTGCCAACGTTGGGGAGTTCTCATGTCAACATGATTAAATAACAACACTCAGAAGACATTTATATGATTTAGCTTTGTTTCAGAAGTGTTGCTAAGAAAAGCTGACTTGCTTACCTGTTCTGTTTTGAATTCATGTCCTTTGTTCCTTGTTATAGAGCAGTTTTTCTGTATAAAATGTGAATCTTTGCTCTCACGTCAGACTCCTTACTTAGTTTTAAAAGGTTTATTCACAACCAAAATTTTGCCTGTAAGAAGAGAGTATGGATATAGAATTACTGGTGCCAGTAAATTTTTCTAGATACTTACTTCAGCAAATAGAATTAGAATTAGAGCAGGGGAGGCAGTTCGCTTACTGTATTGAGTAAGCTGTTGCTTTTTAGTTTTGCAGATTAGCAGTCAAGTTCCTGTAATAAAAAAGTTCCAAACACTAGAGTAGCAATACTGTGGTGCCCAAGATGACATTTCTAGCAACCAGTCTACTGTATTTCAGCAGAGCAAACTATATAATTGTTAGCAAAGCATACCAGATCAACAGTGTTGTTAGCAGAAAGGAGTTTATAGGAATATCACTTCCTTCCATCCTGGAAGATAGGAGATGGACCTCTGATAGTGGAACTTCATCTGAATCCTGATCAGTTCACACCCAGCTCCCAGGCAGATGAGGATGATCAGCAGTCTGGCACAGTGCTGGGAAGCCTGAATTGCTGCGCGTTCAACAAAGCTCATCAGGTCTTTCAGCATGCTCCTTCCAGCCCCAGAGCCTGTTACCTGCCTGCAGCCAGCTCCATGCTTTCAGGACATGTGATGTGGGCCCTGTGTCCTTTAGCTTTGCTGAGATGTTAATGCAGCCCAGAAAGGTTGGATACTGGTCATGTGAGAAGCTGGTGCTGACATAAAAACTGTGTCCTTGATTAGATCTAGCCCGAGCATGATGGGATTTTCTAAAACCACTTTTTAGAAAACCATCTTGATTTCCTTTGTCTTAGTGTCCTTTCAGTTCTTACTAGCTGAGTCACTCCTCAGTCTTTATTTAGTCTGTGGTTGAACTTGTGTGTTCTTTTATGTGCTTGATTAATGTTATTAATTATGATTTCATTTGTTTATCCATCTCTCCATGTATGGTAACTGTGATTAATGTTTTACTGACCTTTTGAGGAACTCATTCCATAACTGGTTTTCCTGTTTATACTTAAACAAAAGTCACGTCTTAGAACAATGACATAAAGTGAAGATTGTAAGAAAAATCATAGTTTAGAAAGTTCTGAGGAATGTGAGATTTAACACTGTTAACATTGTTAACATTGTTCATACCTCGTGTGTGCAGTTGTGTTGTTTTGACTGTCAATAACATGGAGTGAAGAAAATAAATGAGCTCTTGTGCAAAGAGAAAAGAGATAAGAATGGAAAGTGGAGACATGAATCTGTGCTACTCTGACAGCCTTCAGTGGTCTGCATTCTCCTCTCCAAGAAGTTTACAGGCATTTTAACTTTTCTTCCATACTTTTATACGTATGAGCCCCCAGTGCATCTTCAAAGGTGTTGGAAGGTGGCTCTTTGTACAGCCCCCTGAGATCCCTGTCTGCACTCTGTGCTGCACTCTGCTTTGTGCAACATCTGCAGGAAGAAAAGGTGGAAAGAGACTCTTTGATATGGAAATCCCACATAGTGCTTCAAACGAAGGGAGTCATATCAACGCTTTAAGAAAGTCCAGAGGGGAAAAAAAGCAGAAATTAGAAGAAAAAAACATCCACCCACCCTAATCCAACAACATTGTGAGTGGAAGAACAGTTCAAAGTGAAGAACATGTACAATTTTTATAGTGAAGCTATCAAGTTTATCTGCAAAATAACAGCAAGTTGACAAAATAACAATGTAGTTGACACTTAATGAAAAGTGAAATAGATTTGCTAAAAGAACATGAGTGTATTTATTTCACAGAAGCCATGCAGGTTTTACCTGCCCAGGAGAATTTTTGTATACTGCTGTTTCTTCACGTTTAATTCAAACTTACAGTAAGCTTAAAATCTTTCCTTGTAGCTGAGAGTTAAGGGTTATATACATTGTTCTGTTAGCCAGGTAGCATTTGTATGGATAGCTTTAGGAGACTTTTTTTTTTTTTTTTTTTCCATTAAAACACTTCAGATTTTGATTAAAAAAGAACACACAAACAACAAATCAAACCAAAACCAAACAATCCTTTTGTGAAAATGGGCCAACTACTTTGAATGTGAAAATTGTGGTCCTCTACACCTTTTAGTCTATGGATATTACATATGACTGATCTAATGTTTCTGACCCACTTGACTGAATCAGGTAATCCATGGTTGTCCAACCTTTTGGCTTGCCTGGGCCACACTGAACAGGAATTCCATTGGGCACATATAAAACATAATAAATGTAATGTATATAAATAACAAACCTTTTTTTTTTTTTAATGTATTTTTAAAAATAAAAACATTAGAAACAGAGCAACAAAAACATAAAACTGGTGGGATATTTGACCTTGTTTTTGTGAAACAAATGCATCAGGCTGGTTCGATGGCAGTGGTTGCCATTCCTAGTGAGCTCTCAAGGTGTTCATTGGAGATTTGTGATGAAATATTATTCTTTCTGTGCTTCATCCGTGACAAAAGTTGTTCACAAAATGTACGTACTGCCAAAAAGGGGTGACATGAATAAGGAGCGACTGTGAAGAACAGGATATTATCCTCTGGTAAGATATAGCTTGTGAAAATTTGGTAAAGGGAACATGATCAATTTTTCCTTTGAGTTGAAGATCTGATAGCAACTCTAAACATTCCATGCGAAAATTTACAAGTAATGTAATTAGGTTGAATGAAAATGGAATTGCAAATATACAAAACACGATTTTCTTTTTTTAAATCTTGAAATCTATTCTCAAATTCCTTTATCAGAACAGAAAGCAAGGCTGCATATTTTTTACTGTTCACAGGACTGTGTATAGCCAAGGCATCAAAATGTGTGAAATTATTTGCCATAACTTAAGCTTGCCATAATAGAAGTTTCATTTCAGAAACTGTTATTATCTGAAACACAGCACAGATAAGATGATTTTCACCCTGAAGATGCATGTTTAATGCATTTAAATTAGCATTAAAATTCACCAAAAACACTAAATCTGTGAGCCATTTTTTATCTTCACATTCTGGCACAAATTTTCCTTTCGATTACATAAAGGACTTGATATCACTTTGCAAAGTCTTTTCAGCATTTTATCTTGCCTTAACCATCTTCCTTCAGAAAAGTAAATGATGTCCCCACGATCCACATCCATACTCCTGGAATTGGCAATGAAATTCACAGCTTTGATGACGATTTGCATGACATTATCCTTTTTCAGAGTTTTTGCACATTAATTTTCTTGATGTCTGATGCAGTGATATTTCATCAAATGTGAGTTACTGGTGGTAACTGCATCATCTATTATGTTACCAACCATTGCTGGGGCACCATCAGTAGCTATATGAGAAATCTTGACTAAAGTTAATCACTTTAATGTATATTTTTGACAGATTCATACAAATATAGGGATTTAGTTGTGTCTTTCAGTGGCACAAAGCAGTCATTTCTTCAGTGACATTATATTCAACATCAGCTCCCCTACAGATACAGCAAGTTGAGCTGTATCTGTAGCATCAGTACCTTCATCTATCACCAAAGCATAACATTTGAAATTGGCAGCTTTACTCTCCATATTTTTTTCTATATATTTTCAGACTGGCTACAGTCTGGTGAGACAAACTGATATTTGAAAAATCTTTTTTTTTTTTTTTTAATCAGGACACATTATACCTGTTGTGTTTTCCATACATTGCTTAACAAAGTCACTATCCGTAAATGGTTTTGATTTTTTTGCAGTCAGATTTGCTATCACATAAGTAGCTTTTATAACAGAGGCAGTTTGAGTTTTAACTTTTTAAAAATATTACGTTGAGGTGACAGGAAACTTTTTTTCAGTTTCACTATTTTGTCTTTATGAAGCATTCCATAATATGCATTGAACTTGGCAGAATGTTTCTGCATGTGATGTCTTTTCAAACTGTAATATTCAAAAACTGACACAACTTCCTTTCGAATTAAGGACAGTGCCATATTATTTGCCAGCATTGCATTGCACCCTCCCCATGTCCCAGTGCCAGGCCAGTCCGCTCAGTGGGGCAGATGTGCTGAGTTGGGCCACATGCAGGCTGTGGGTTGGACATACATATAATAAAGACCTCTCATGCAAAATTATCTCAGAAACTTCTGAATGCTGCTGCTCAAACTTCATGCAGTTTGTTAGCTGAATTTCTTACTGGCTTTCGGTTTCCTGACTCTGAGACTCCTGGGTATCCTTTCAGCACTACCTTAATTTCTGTTCCTAGGGACTCCAAGTACTATATTGACATATGTTTACATAATACAAACTGTTGTATCTGTTTTTCAAGAATGCACAGAAAATCCTCAGGTGTCAAGAATGTCTTTTCTCTCCTCTGCAACTTGTGGAGTTTTCTTGTCCCACTCAGTGGATTTCAAGGGAGGTGAATCTTCTTCTGTCTCCTGAGTCGCATCTCCCCTGTCAGCAATGGACTCATTGAAGACTCAGAGGAATAATGCTCCTTTATGGTGGCAATATGGAAGGCAGGTTTTCTTTGACAGCACTGGGTGATTTCAAACAAGATTTCAAACTATCCATCCTTCTGTGGGTATTCCTGAACCTGTGGGCTCTTGGTCAGGATTTCAACTCTTGCACAATAGAGCACATGGGGATTGTTCAGGCAGGAGGTTGAGGATGGACATTTGGAGAAATTTCTTCTCCAAAGGACTGGATGAGCACTAGAATGGGCAATTCAGGGAGGTGGCTGAGTTACCATCACTGGAGGTGTTCAAGAGATGTTTAGATCATAAAATCATAGAATCATAGAATCACAGAATCACAAGGTTGGAAATGACCTATAAGATCATCTAGTCCAACTGTCTTCACACTGCCACTGCTACCACAGCACTAAACCAGATCTCGCAGCTCCTCGTCCAGACGCCTCTTGAACACTGCCAGGGATGGCAACTCCACCACCTCCCTGGGCAGCCATTCCAGTGCCTGACCACTCTCTGAGAGAAGAAGTTCTTCCTCATGTCTAACCTAAACCTCCTCTGACACAACTTGCGGCCATTTCTTTGGGTCCTGTTCGTTGCCTGGGAGAAGAGGCCAAACCCCTTCTCATCACAACCTCCCTTCAGGAAGTTGTAGAGTGCAGTGAGGTCTCCCCTGAGCCTCCTCTTCTCCAGACTAAACAATCCCAGCTCCCTCAGCCGCTCCTCGCAGGACTTGTGCTCCAAACCCCTCACCAGTTTCATTGCCCTTCTCTGGACACGCTCCAGGGCCTCAATGTC
This sequence comes from Phasianus colchicus, assembly GCF_987193195.1. Taxonomy (NCBI): domain Eukaryota; kingdom Metazoa; phylum Chordata; class Aves; order Galliformes; family Phasianidae; genus Phasianus; species Phasianus colchicus. Next base: position 81,720,200 of record NC_143476.1, read on the forward strand.
TTTCCTGTAGTGAGGGGCCCAAAACTGAACACAGTACTCGAGGTGCGGCCTCGGGTGATGTTACTAAAAGTCATGGTTTAGGGAGATTTATGTAGTAGGTAGATGATTGGACTAGATGATTTTGAAGGTCTTTTGCAGCCTTGGTGATACTATGATTCTATTCTATGATTGTCAGCAGTTCTGAAATCCCATGCAACACATTGCTAATGTAAGGTGAAAGCAAAGTGATGTCTTCCTGTTTCAGAATGAAAAGCTAAGCAAGGCAATCATTTGTGGAGATGTAGAAGCAGAAGTAGAACAATGTATTATAGCCACCTCTGCATTACTCAAGTTGCTCAAAGAGCTTCTCTTTCTGTGCTTCATTCAATAACAGAGCTGTCAGAGGATGTAGCTGGAGATGTAGTTCTTCATTGACTACATGGATCTGTGTTGGATGCCTGCACTAGAAGGGGCTGTCACTCAGGAAAGAGTTTTGTCTGGTACTTTCTTGCTATTTGTCATTAATTTTCCCACCTCACATCTCTTTTCCAAAATTTTCCTGCAGTACAACCTCCTGCTTAACCAGGTCTGCAAACATTTTCTTGGAGGTTATTTATTCTTACAGTGTGAATAGCTTTAAAAATTTTCACTTCCAAAGCTGTCATGTTTCCTGACAATGAACAAAAATCATTGATAGATGTGAGTACAAAGCCTGACCACTGATGTGATGTTTTATATGGCTATAAGTAAATCATTTAAGCTGCAGTTTGAACAAAATCTTTTGTTCTGATAGCTGTGGGGAAGGCTTTTGTCAGCACAATACCCTTGAAAATATAGTCAGTGAGAAAAATAAGTCTGCTGAAAACCACGGAAATCTATGAGAACACCAATGAATACATTTCATAAATAGCCCCAGTAGCGCTGAGTATGACAGTAACTGAATAAAGCTTGAGAAAGACAGCAGGAGTGATGCTGCAGCCTGGGCTAGTGGAGATAGGACAGGGATTACATCAGTGATAACCTGTCTCCTTCTCTTAAATGAATACATATAAAGTACCTACTTTCTTTACTTCAATTTTATTCACAGATTACACATATATTCTTCCATGCAGATATGAAAATATTTTTCCAGAAGCTTACTTTTCAGGATTATGGCACTGTATGTATGGCTTTTTTTCAGTTCCTTGACGTGGTGGGAAGGAAATTTTCCTTAGAGTAACTTTTTTACGAGCTAATATGTGTATATATGTATAGGACAGAGTCTGCTTGTGTGGCTACACAGGATGAAACTGACCTGTGATTTGCAGTGTTCCCCAGTGCTGGGTCTGGTCTTGTTCAACATCTTCATTGATAACTTTGATGAGAGAATAGTGTCTATCTCAGCAAGTATGCCAGTGATACAAAGCTGGGAGGAGTTACTGACACACCTGAAGGCTGTGCTGCCAGTCAGTGAGACATGGATAGACTGGAGAGCTGGGCAGTAGGAAACCAGATGATGTTTAACAAGAGCAAGTGCAGAGTCTTGCAACTGGGAAGGAATAACTGCATGCATCAGTACGGGTTGGGGGATGACCTGCTGGGGAGGAGCTCTGCAGAGAAGGACCTGGGGGTCCTGGTGGACAGCAGGTTGGCCATGAGCTGGCAGTGTGCCCTGGTGGCCAAAAAGGCCAGTGGCATCCTGGGGTGTATTAAAGGGAGTGTGACCAGCAGGTCGAGGGAGGTGATCCTCCCCCTCTACTCTGCCCTGGTCAGGCCTCACCTGGACTACTGTATCCAGTTCTGTAAACAGGTCTCTCCAGTACAAAAAAGACAGGGATCTCCTGGAAAGAGTCCAGCAGAGAGCCACAAATATGATAAATGACCTGGAGCATCTCCCTGTGAGGAAAGGCTGGATCTGTTCAGCCTTGAGAGGGGAAGACTGAGAGAGGATCTTATTAATATTTTGTAAATATCTTAAGTGTGGGAGACAAAGAGACATGGCCAACATCTTTTCAGTTGTCTGTGGGGACAGGACAAGGGAAATGGCTATAAACTGGAGCAGAGGAAGTTCAACTCCAATATGCAAAATAACTTCTTCATGGTGAGGGTGATGGAGCACGGGAACAGGCTGCCCAGGGGGTTGTGGAGTTCCCATGTGAGGAAAGGCTGAATGACCGGAGTCTGTTCAGCCTGGGGAAAAGAAGATGGAGAGGAGATCTGTTAAATATTTGTAAATATCGAAAAGGAGGAGAGTGGCAAATGAATGACGTGAGGCTCTTCTTGATGGTGTGTAGCAATAGGAAAGGAGTAATGGCCTATAACTTGAACATACAAAATTCTGTAGTGACATGTGGAAGAATTTCATTATGGTAAGGGTGACCGAGCCCTGGAACAGGCTGCCCGGAGAAGTGGTGGAGTCTCCTTCTCTGGAGATATTTAAGACCCATCTGGATGCTTACCTTTTCAACTTTTTCAACCTGCTGTAGGGACCCTGCTTTGGCAGAGGGGTTGGTCTCGATGATCTCTGGAGGCACTTTCCAACCCCTACAATTCTGTGATTCTATGATAACATGCATTGCTGGTAGTCCTGCGGTGCCACATATAAACACATAACATGCTGTGATACACTGTGACTGAACATTTGTGTTATAAATGGCAAATGGCTCATTCATGGCAAAGGTGTAGTAGCTATCACGGGTGGACTGTTCAATGGATGAGGATCTGAGGAGCTGGTAGCAAGATTGTACCAGCAGTACAAGAGAATGGTGGCATGTCTGAACAGAGATCAGTGATGAGTGATGCCTATCAAGGGTCTGTACTGGGACTGACTTTAACATCTTCCTTAATGACGTGGACAGTCATGGACAGAGATCATGTGCACCCCCAGCAGTTTGCCAGTGACATCAAGCTGTGTGGTGTGGTTGACATGCCCAAGGTATGGGATACCATCCAGATGTTCCTGGACGGGCTGAGCAGTGCACCCAGGTGAGCCTCGTGAGGTTCAACAAATCCGAGTGCGAGGTGTCGCACCCGGGTGGTGGCAACCCCCACTGCCGGTACGAGCCGGGGATGTAGGGACAGAGCACAGCCCTGCCGGAAAGGACCTGGGGGTGCCGCTGGATGGCAGCGGGACGTGAGCCAGCAGTGTGCCCTGCGGCCCAGACAGCCAGCTCTCTGTCTGAATCTACAGGAGGGCTGTAAGAAAGACAGGAACAGACTCTTCAGCAGGGTCTATTGTGACAGGACAAGGGGAAATGGTTTCAAATTAAACAAGGGGAGATATTGATTGAATGAAATAAAATAAAAGAACAGCAATATATAATAAGAACAGGAGGAACTAGAACAGGATGATAAAGAAATGTTGTGGAAGCCTTGTCCCTGGAAACATTCAAGGTCAGTCTGAACCAGGTTCTTAACAATCTGATCTGGCTGTTTCTATCCTTGTTCATTGCATGGCAGTTGGACTACATGACCTTTAACGATTCCTTCTAATTCATAACCTTCTGTGATTCTATGATGTTCTGCTGAAATGAATTCATAAATTTGAGACCTGGTTGCTGAGCCATCCATACCTGAAAAGAAGCATGGTCTGGGCAGCTGTTCCCTAAGGCTTGGTAGCACTATGAGGTGGAGATGATGCTGGATAGCTATCCCCCTCCATGCAGTGCTATGGGGTAATGCTGTTTGTAAGGGCTTGAAGAGTTGAGCTGTCTTTCTGCCTTGTATGGAACAAGGATGTCCTCTTCTATGAATGACATGCCAAAGGACCATGGCAGTAGCTAGTAACAAGTACTCCTGACCCTTGTTAGGATTCAGGAGATCCCGGTGCAGTTAAAGTATTTTTCTGGCATCTATACTGAAAAAATGCCACCACTTGCAAACAAGCCAGCACCTCTTACTTCTTTTTCAGACATAGGGATATTTACATTACCAGTATTTTCCTGGTAATACAGCCAGCTGGCTTTCTCAGCTAGAACGATGGAGCGCACAAATTGGTGCCAGAGGAGGTTCATCTGAGACATTCGGGAAAATATCTTTATACTGTGATGGTTGTCAGACACACTGGAACATTATTCCTAGCAAGATACCCTATGGCTGCCAGTGTTCAGGAGGCATATGGGTTATGGCCTCAGTACTGTTTTTTAACATTTAGTTATCTCTATTCTGTCCTATTCTATGCTATGCTATGCTATGCTATTTGAGTTAGCCCCACTGAGCACTGGGCAAGTTTGCTGGCAGCTCTGCAGAGCAAAAAGTTATTCCCAAAATGATCTTGATGCACAGAGGATCAGTGGAAGCACAAAGGATTTCTCCTGCCATCTGCCTCACCAGTTTTCAGATGACATCTATTAGTGAAGCATTCCCACCCCTCCAGATTTCTGGGGTGATATTTTCCATGCACTGAGCAATTTGCCATCCTGTCGAGTATAGGAGCTACATGGGGAGAAAGTATATCCCTTATCTTGAACTATCAACTGACGTTACTAGACAGAGGAGAAATTCCTTGAAAAGGGCACCACCAATTAAGTTTTTTAAGCCTGGCTCTTTCTTACAGTTTAATGCCTGCTGCTTTGAGTATGGGCAGCCAGATCTGTAAGGTAGAGCACTGTTTAGTACATCATGGGGGAATATTCAGAACCTCACTGGAGTTAGCCTTCAGCAAACTGATGTCACTTTAAAGTTTTTGGGCAATGAAGGTGGTGGCCAGAGTTCCATTCCAACCTACAGCATCCTGTGGCTCTTCAATATCTCCAAGTATTACAGACACACACTTCAAATCTAAATCAATTGTGAAAATATTTCGAAGTCAGTGTCACTTCTTACTGTTCCAGACACCCTTAACTTTTTCAAACAAGAAGATCATCGGAGGGAGAAATGGGAACAAAATCATGTAGCTGTCAGAAGGGTTTCTCGGCGATCTGTCAGCAAGGAGCGATGGGTGGAGACGCTTGTGGTTGCAGACAGTAAGATGGTTGAATACCATGGAAGTGACCATGTGGAATCATACATCCTCACTATAATGAATATGGTAGGTAAAATATTTCGCCTTTTAAAATCTTTTTTTAGGTGAATGAAGCAAATTATAAATTTGTTATGTTACTAATCACACAGAAACAAGTCTGTAACATTTTTCACGGAATGAAATAGAGTATCATTCACATATATTCATTAGAACTGTTTTTTGAAGGATTTTTTTTCCTTTTATTATGTATAGATGGCATTTTTCCCTGGATATTAAATGAAGGAAGATTCTGTAATTCTCAGTTTTGAGGGCTGTACTACATAGTTACAAATTCTAGCACTAATTTTCATTCTGCTGAAATGAAACTCCCTGTCTCCCCCTGAGGCCTGTTGCTCATTGCTGAAACTGGGTTGGTGGCTGCAGCAGTAGAGAGAAATCCTGTAGATACAGATTCTTTCCCATGTCTTTGAATGAGAAAAGCAATAGAATTGTAGTAACTTTGAGCTTTTTTTTCTAACATTATGAAGATAGCATAGTTTAGAGAGGGATGCTTTTATAAGTTCAGCCTAGACTAGACTGGGCATAGATTTATTCCTAACAGAAATGATTCAGTTACTTAAACATTTAAAACTGTAATTTTTTTTTCAGATGATTTTTTTTCTTTCTATAATTTTTGCTGTGAGTTTGTCCCTCCAGGTACCTAAGCCACTTGCTCACTACCCTTATTGGGATGGGGGAGAGACTTACAAGGATAAAAGAAAGGAAACTCCTGGGCTGAGATAAACACATTCAGTGCTTCATACTGGCAGGCAAATATTTAGCCATTTCCAGGAAGTACAATATCTTGTAGAAGACTCATATACAAATCAGACCTTAATATTCAAAAAACGTTTTTCACTTTATCTCAGTAATTTCTACTTTAATCATCTTCTACATGACAATTTTGACCTAAATGCAGACTATTTCCATTGCAGTCTATATCCATTCAATATTTCTTGTGAAATATGGCATAGCTCACTTATACAAGTGCTGCTCCAAAAGTAATGCTTCCTATTTTATTGTTTTTGCCCTCAACGTCAGAAGCAGATGTTGGTGGTAAGACAGTAGAGGCTGAACCTTCACATCAGTATCTCATTACGTTTTGTTGCTGTATAACAGATGGCAGCAGAGAGGCAGTCTGCAAAAATGGCATCTGACATATATGAAACAAAGGTGTAATTGATTTCCTCCATGCGGAAAAAATGGCACTCATTGAATTTATTTGATGTTTGCTGAACATTTATGGAAACCAAACTGTGGAGCACAGTGGGGCGATGGATGGATTGTTTCAGTAGCAGTGACAGTGATGTGAAACACAAGCCACCTTCTGGAAAGCCATGCAGATTTTTATGAGCATGGCAGGCTCTTTCCAATTCACCACAGATGAAAGTACACACCTAGCCATGATGACTATGTCTAAAAACAGTGTTTTGTAGCTCAGAATTTGCTGTATCAAATAGTGTTATTGTCTTCTGTTATGTCTGTTGTAGTTTCCATGGAAATAAGTAGAAGGCATTACTTTTGGAGCAACCTACATAGATAAGTTTTCACTGTATACTGTCTCATTACCTTTCTTTCTGCCTTAATTCAACACTGTGTTAAGGTTTAGCATATTTTATTTTGGCCAAACTTTTCAAGAGTTCAATTATTAATGTTTTGCTTTTTGAAAACACAGATTAATTATTTCTTGCTTTTTTTCTTAGCATCCCCATCTGTGCTGTGAAAATCCAAGTATCTATAATTAATCTGCCCAATACTGACTTATTTTTGCTTTGTTGTGGCAGAGGCTGATTCCTATCAAATCAAAACATGAGGATTTGATAAGCTGTTCTTTTGAGCATTGAGCGGACCTCTCCATCATTATTATGTGATTGTACACATTGCATTCTTTTCTGCTAATGTTTTTCATCATCTTTGGAGTGGTTGAGCAGACAGTGAAGGGTGCCAGCCAAAAGTTGGTGCATTCATCTAGAAGACAAGACGTAAAATAATTTTGTATTTATAATCTAAGCGTTTGTTCTGTATTTTGCCAAATCCTGGAGCATCAACTGGCAGAGCTGCCCTTTGCAGTAATTTTGACATCAGTTGCATTTCAGTAAAATTTCATGTTACAGATCTAAAAAACAAAAGAAAATCAAAACAACACCCCACAAACTAAGGTGGATGGTGTACTTGAAGTCAATGTTATATTTTCTCTCCCAAGTTCTGTTCTGCTATAGAGGAATCAGTTAATCTCATACCTCCTGGCTCTGGCACAGGTCACAGGGTTGTTCCACGATCCAAGCATTGGCAATGCAATTCACATTGTGCTGGTCCGGCTCATCCTTTTTGAGGAGGAGGAGGTAAGATTTTTGTTTTCTTCAAAATGTTGCTTACGAAACTTCTGAGCTGAGCCATAATTACAGAGAGAAGCATTTGTTTGTTTAAGATCACTTGTTCATTTTACTCTTGTATTAGTAGTGTGGCTGGTTTTAGAATAAATGCTACTCTGGATAAAAGAGTATTTAGCTAATCACTTCAGGTATTTCTGCATAAAATCCTGGAAAATGTAATTAAAATAGGTAAATTAGGAATGGGGAACATGGGGTGTGTCATCATTAGTATCTAATTACCTAGCATTACTGGAAGGGTCTAATAAACTATGATGCTAGAGTATTTGCAGGTCTCTTGAAGAAGTAAAACTATTCTTGTCGTGGAGGCTGCAACATGCTTTTTCTTACTATACCTCTTTCAAAACTCAAAAAATGAAGATTAAGTAGATACTAATTGGTGTGAACCAGCTTCATATTTGTAGATTCTAATATCTGTTACACATAGCCATTTTGCTGTATTCTTAAGTACATACTGATTGTGGTACTTTTATGATTATTTTTAAAATACCATGAGTGACATAGCCTTCTCTGGCTGCAGGAAGACATTAAGGGGATTTTCACAATGGCTCATGGTTTATGAACATAAGCTAAATAATCTCAATGCTATTGAAACTGCTGGACAAAACTGGAGTGGGGCTATTAAGATATTCATCTTTTTTCTTCAAAATTAGTATCTGTTAACAATGATATTTAGGTGTTTTAAAAAATTTTGCATAAATGAACTGAGGAAAGATACAGTGGATTCTCAGCACCAGAAAGGAGAGAATAGGTTTTTCATGCTTTCTATTTCAGAAGTTTCATTAGCTTGCATATGTATTATATAATCATAGGATGGGGAAGGAATATTTATGACTGTATTGCCTCTTTCTGGAATTTAAAAACATTAAAATTTCTTGTGAAAGAGATATACCCTTCAGAGTGTAACCATTCCTAAGCATGAATTTGTTCATATAACATCAAGTCACAAACAGAAGTTAAACAGTAGTTAACCATTAACTTCTTTAGTAAAAAGAAAAAAAACTGCTCTCAGAGAATGTAAAATGTTTGAAAATTGCAAGTGTTGGATTTTGTGAAGCTTGCATACAAAAAAAAAGTACCTTTCTTCTGCTTATTTTTTCATTATTTTTTTAATTACCTATGCCAATTGCAAAAATGTCAAAATTTTACTTAATATTCAAGATGACATATAAATACACGCCATGGCTCTAGCTTTAGACAAAAGCATAATCAAGGACATTTCTGAGAGTACCCACCTTCACATCTAATGTAACTGACATATAATTGCAATGCAGTGTTATCTTTACAATATTTTCATTCACTTCCTATTAGCAAGGCTTGAAGATAGTTCACCACGCTGATAAGACACTAGCCAGCTTCTGCAAATGGCAAAAGAGTGTCAATCCTAAGAGTGACGTCAACCCTACACACCACGATGTGGCTGTTCTTCTAACAAGGTATGACAGCAGGTGTGACCAAATATTGTTGTTACATTACTTTTGGTGATGATTTTTTTTTAAATGCTGATTTACTTCATCCTGCATAGAACCATGAAACCATGCTGCTTCTGAAAAAACACAGTTAATGCAAAATAACATAATGTGAGCATTCCTGATACTCAAACGGGCAGAGAATGTGAGTTATGTTATAAAAACGTGGTTAAGGTTAGACCTGCTGTTTTAAAGATGTTGTTTTTCATTTGTTTTCAAAGTACACATTATAGTCTCTGTACGTATGTGGGTGTTTTATTAGAGATGCGTCTTAGTCAGGAAATTGGGAACTGTATGCCTCGAGAGATTAGCAATTTACAGAGCTCAAGTCATTTTCTTCGCTTGATCCTGTTTCATCTAGTGCTCAATCACTTCTTTATTCTCCTTTGAAGGGATGTACCAAAATAACCCACTGAGTGGACGAGAAATTCTATATTGGCAAATCCTCAAATAACAACAGTTACACCTCAGAATGGAAGAATATTTTATAAAGACTGCAGCTTAAAGTGTGCGATTTTTAAATATTATCTCATTATTCAATGAGAAACAATATATACATTTATTTATGTGCAAGCAGTGGAGACACAGAAAACTTAAAAGTTTGAAGTTATGCAGGGAGTTTTTGGTAGGGCACAAAGCAGAGATTCTGCTGGCTTGTCAGAATGGATTCAAAACTGAGAGAAAAGATTAGGTTTCAGATCCAGAAATTTTTTTTTAGACAAAAAAGAAAATCAACAAAAAAAACCACCCTCAAGTGGTATGAGAAGAATGAGAAAAAGAAATCTCAAAATGCTGAGTTCTTTAGCTCTCCAGACAAACAGGTGTTAGACAGTTAATTTGAATGAAGATGAGGTGTTGTTGGGTAGACACTCTGGCAACTCTTCAGTGTCTGCAAGCGTGTTGCACCTGGCAGAGCTGATATACAGGATTAAATCACATACTTTGTAATAAATCTGCCACTTAGCCTATGGCACACTATTGCAGTGGGATGTTCCCCACTGAGAGCCTGAGATGAGGTTGTAACCCTTCAGCCTGCTCTGACTGAACTGGGAGAAGTTAAATCAACCTGGGTCACCCCCACAGGACATCTGAATCATTCCTTCCTTTATAAGTTGTGGACGTAGAGGTTTGTATTATGGCTTACCTGTTCAGAGGCAAAACATACATTTATTCCTTTTGTTTATTCTAGCAGACTGCTTAGCATCCAGCTAGACATTTTGAAGGAAGGGACCACTTTCTGACTGTGCACAGTTCCTTCATGCTCATGCTGACATGGCAGCCATGCCTACTTGCTAGGGACAACAGCCCATGCTGAGGGAGTGAAGTTGTTAGCCTAAAGAGTTTACAGGGATTTTAGCTCCAGGTTAGTATGTATTCTGTTCTGTAATGGCACTGTAACACTGGCTGCCTGTAGCTGTGAGTCCTGTGTCCTATGGGAGATAGTGGAATTAAAGGGAGAGTTTTCTTTAAATTGTAAGAGAGAACTAATAAATACTTGTGCAAAATTAGAGGAAAGGAAATCCAGCATGCAATTTACCATCAGGCATTAACTAGAAAACTTCAGATGTGCTATGATCAAAATGCTGTCAGAGGTGGAGGTTTTAAAACTTTCTTACATGAGTTGAAAATAAGCATGTATTTAAACACTACAGCAGTGTCAATATTGATTATCTATTATAGTTATATAATACAATAGTAGCAAAAGAAGTGTATGTTTGTAAAATGTTATCACAACCCCTGCTTAAAACACAGAAACATCAGAACTGATATGTTATGAGTTGGAAGCATACCACCCAATGTAAGGGACACTACAATTGCTTTTAATCTCTTTTAATGACAAGTCATTTTCTGTGATTTTAGAAAGGACATTTGTGCTGGCATGAATCGTCCGTGTGAAACCTTAGGTTTATCTCATCTGTCAGGCATGTGTCAGCCTCACAGAAGCTGCAACATCAATGAAGATTCTGGTCTTCCATTGGCGTTCACTATTGCTCATGAACTTGGACACAGGTATAATGGAAAGTGAAGGGGGACCCTGCTGAAATTGAATTATAATTTGCATATGAATACATAAATTGCCAGACAGAAACAAAAAAAAAAGGGTGTGATTTGATGTATCTTTATTATTAAATCAAAACCATAGTTATTTTTAATGAGCAAAAGAATAAGAAACAAATTCTTAGCCTTTGACTTTTTTGTAATTACAAGTCTTTAGTATACCCCTCTTAATAGTCAACTACATTAGTACAGGAGGATGAAATAATTCAGCTGTAAAGAATCATCACTTAATGCTTTAACTTTTTACTTTTGTTCATTTTTTGTGCCTGCATTAATTTACTATGCAATTACTACATATGATCTTCAATCATTTACATAAAAAATAACTGTTGTATTGGGTATTCCAGTATAGCAGATTGGATGGATAGAAACCATTTTTTTAATAAAACCAGTCATGCTTCACAAGAGTATCAGGTTTCCCATCTTACTAAGGTTACCTTTGGATTTTTCTTAGTAACTAGTAGCCTCTGCAGATTAAATTTACATTGTGGATTCAGGTAGGTCAAGTTCACTTACTAAAGTTACTTGCCCATTCATTTAGTTTGGGATTGAGAAATGGCTGACTGGCAGAGCTCAGAATGTGGTCATCAAAGTATGTTTGGATACATGTAACAAGTGGTGATCCCCAGGGGTCTGTTCCGGTCCAACATCTTCATCAATGACCTGAAAGTAGGGATAGAGTCCACCCTTTCAGCAAGTTCGCTGATGATACAAAGCTGGGAGGAGTAACTGACACACCTGAAGGCTGTGCTGCCAGTCAGTGAGACATGGACAGGCTGAAGAGTTTTGCAGGGAGGAACCTGATGAGGTTTAACAAGAGCAAGTGCAGAGTCTTGCAAATGGAAAGGAGTTTAACTGAATGCATCAGTGCAGGTTGGGGAATGACCTGCTGGGGAGGAGCTCTGCAGAGAAGGACCTGGGGGTCCTGGTGGACAACAGGTTGGCCATGAGCCAGCAGTGTGCCCTGGTGGCCAAGAAGGCCAGTGGTATCCTGGAGTGTACTAAAGGAAGTGTGGCCAGCAGGTTGAGAGAAGTTATTCTCTGCTTCTACTCCATCCTGGTCAGGCCACATTTAGATTGCTGTGTCCAGTTTGGAGCTCCCCTGCTCAAGAAGGACAGGGATCTCCTAGAAGGAATCCAGTGGACAGCCACAAAGATGACTAAGAGCCTGGAGCATTTCCTGTATGAGGAAAGTGAGTAACCTGGGTCTATTCAGCCTGGAGAAAAGTACATGGAGAGAGGATCTGATAAATGTTCTTAAATATCTAAAAAGAGGTGGGAGGCAAATAGATGAAGTCAGTCTCTTCTTGGTGATGGCCTAAAACTTGAACATAGGAAATTCAGCACTAACATGCAGAACAACTTCTTTATGGTAAAGATGATGGACCACTGGAACAGGCTGCACAGAGAGGTGGAGTCTCCTTCTATGGAGATATTCAAGACCCATCTGGACAACTGCCTGTGCAACCTTTTGTAGGTACCAGCTTTAACATGAGGGTTGGACTGGATGATCTCTTGAGATCTCTTCCAACCCTTGCAATTCTGTGATTCTGTAAGTCTGCAATTGGGATTTTTTGCTTTAAACTAGATTTATTCATATTCTATCTTTGTGAAGGTGCTTTGCTTAGTTAGTTGCTTTATGAAACTCACGTGAAATAATTTATCTTTTGAATGTTTTGACACTGAACTGATTTCCTCAAGGTACACCATTATCAATGGCAGTTCAGTTTGCATGCAGTTCTCTGCTGGGCGAGGTGACAGGTTTATTCTTGTATCACATCACTTTCTGTATATGTATACACCCAACTGCCACTCAGGCTGAAGTATGTACTTCCTGATGGGATGTAAAATCTGATATGAAAATAATTAAAGTATGAATTGGCCTTTCTTTATTCAACCTGTGAATTCTCAGAAATGAAATAATGATAATTATTTCAGTTAGATTTAGGTGCTTTGAGGTTCGTTCTTCTGATCCCCACATCTTGCTGACAGGAAACTTTTTTCATTGACAGTAGTTGTCAGAAAATATTTTTTCCCCATGGACCTTCTACTGGTCTAGCCCAGGTCCATTGGATACTATGAGACAAAGTACAGCTGTGCTGCCATTGCCTTTGCATGGCCTTGCCTTCAAAGACTGTCTACCAAAGAGAGTGATAGCATTCATAATTAATCTGTAACTCTTTTTCACTCAAGTTAGAGAAAAGGAATTAAAAATTTCAAATACAGACAATAAAACTGTAAGAACAGATGAAAAAAAAAAAAAAAAGACAAAAAATCCCATTTTTAATGGTTTCAGAAAGTCCCTGCTGCCCCTCTGGATGTTCACAGTCACCTGTGGCATCAGATTCTGTCTGTAGAAAAGGACCTGTCACTAGGGGGACACACTTGCTTTTACAACTCAGGCCCGCCACTGGAGTTAGTTCTGACTGAAATCATGCTCTGTTTTTAGAACATTTGAGTCATGATTCAATTACATTTTCCAGAAATAAAGACTTAGTGGTTTGAACTCACCAGAAAGTCTTTGATCCATGGCTGAATCATGACCTGAGTTAGTTTTCAAGGCTGTAAAATAAGGGTTTATAAAACTTCAGATGTTAACAATTCAAGTGTCAAAATATTCATACACTACCATATGCATATATATATATACTATCATATATATACTACTATATATACATTATATATATGCAATCTAATATCATTACTTCAGACAAAATCTCCTTCGCAAGGAGATGATGTGGAGGTATCTATGTTTAGTCAGCTGAATCCTTGTCAAACCTACTCAAAGGTTTTTTTGTTTTGTTTTTGTTTTTTTGTTTGTTGTTGTTGTTGTTGTTTTTAATGATTTTTACTAGCTCTTGAATAAAGAAATCTCCTAATAAGGCAGAGAAGCTGTAGAGAGCCACATCAGGAAGACCTGCTGTGGGAGACCTGTATGCCTGTAAGGCTCAACTGAAGAAAGTTAATAGAAAGGAGTGAAGGCTGGAAGCTAATTCACTGAAGGTTCTGTAATGTGGAAACCAGTATATCTACCAAATAAAAAATTTAAAAAGAAGTAGAGATGTAATAGGGGAGTGTACAGGAGAGTAACAGAGTCTGATTGTAGTTAAGTCTAAATGATGGGGTCCATGAACTAGGAATGACTCTGTAAGTTTTAACCTAACTCAATTTTAAATGTCGTTCTTGGCTAATTTGTGCAATAGTATTCTCAAAACTACTCCTGAATGTAGTAGTCTTTGACAGTATGTTCTTAATTTTTATCTCATTAATATTGCTGTACCTAACAGACTTACTTGAAAGCCTAACAGAGTACAAATTTGTTGTAGGTTTGGGGTCAATTTTTTTTTTCTTTTTTTTTAGAAAATAGGTATCTACAGTTCACCAGGTGAGGAAGCAACTGACCCTAGTGTCTTTTTAAACAGCGTGGAACCCATAGATGAGTGTTGTGGTACAACCAAGCAGCTGGAGTTACTGGATCTTGTTTTGTGTCTCCAGTTTTGGTATCCAGCATGACGGAAAAGAGAATGACTGTGAGCCTGTTGGAAAGCGCCCGTACATCATGTCCCGACAGCTGCAGTATGATCCCACTCCACTCACCTGGTCACAGTGCAGCAAGGAGTACATCACAAGATTCCTAGAGTGAGTGACTGGGTTGTAGCATTTCCCCAAGATAAGTATAGCTGTGTATGAGATGTGTAATGAAGTTAGAAGTAAATCCTGCATTATTATGCTATTAGATTTAAGTTTTTGTAGTATGCATGACTTAATTACCATGGAGGAGTTTGTAGCTCAGAAATATAGCTTAGAAATTTTGGAAAGCTCCACTGTATTTGTGTTTTCTGGGAGTGAACTCCAGTCTTGTCATAATAGCTCAGGTTTGGTTCAACCTGCAATTTTTTGAAGTTACCAGAAAGAAAGAAGCCTTTTGTCAAGAACTCTGAGGGACCCTGATAGATCTTGCCTCTGTCCACAATGATAAATGATCCTTTTCAGTGATTTGCTGAAGTTCAACATTTTCTTTATATGAGCAGCAATGTGGTATAAATTTCACCAGAAGTGGTGGTATTCTCTGAAACTACTTGGTGAGCTACAATGACCTCATGATATTTCCACTTTGACATGCCTTATTTTGCCTAGCCTCAGGATCATTGGCACACATAAAAGCCACAGACATTTAAATCTCCCAAAGCCACGAATATAGCTGTTACATTTTTTATAATATCTAGTCTTGCTTTGCTGTAAGTTAGAGGATGAGAGGAAGGAGTAAAAGTTTTCTTCATATTTCTTGCTATGTTTTAAGTTGGACATGATTCAGTATGCATAGCCACCATCAAATTCCTGAAGAAAATCACTAAAAGTAATATTTATGACTCGAAGGTTGCTCTATTTTAGTATGTATGTTGGAAAACAGTTGCCATGGGGATCAGTGAATCTGCTCCTTGGCTCAGGTCCATTAAAGTACAAGGAAGAAGACTTCTCAATTTGAACTAGTACTCAGTGTCAAGTGGGCTGCTGCTACAAATTAATTTTTCAGTATAGGTAATACTCTGAAAAAAATATCATCTGTCTCCTAATAGACTGAAGATCAGTCTCATCGAAGAATATAGAATGATAGAATCATTTTAGTTCAAAGGAACCTTTAAAGGTCATATAGTCCAACTCTCCTGAAAAAAGACATCTTCAGCTAGATGAGATTGTTCAGAGCTTGATCCATCCTGAATGTACCCAAGGACAGGGCAATCATCACATCTTTGGGCAACCTATCCCAGTGCTTCATCACTGTTACTGTGAAAACTCTTTTCCTTATACCCATTCTAAGTCTCTCCTCTTTTAGTCTGAAACCATTTCCCCTTCTTCTGTCACAGAAAACCTTGCTGAAAAGTCTGTCCCTAAACCCCCTTTAGATACTGAAAGGCCACTAGCAGGTCACCTCAGAGCCTTCACTTCTCCAGGCTGAAAGCTTCAGCTCTCCCAGCCTGTTGTCTTTGGGAATATGTTCTTTCCATACATCTTTTTTGTGGACCCCCTCTGGACACACTCCAGCAGGTCAGTGCCTGTCCTGTAATGAGGATTCCACCTCTAAACACAGTACTGCTTATGAGGTCTCATCAGAGCAGAGCAGAGGGGCAGGATCACCTCTTTTGTCCTGTTAACCATGCTGCTTTTGATGCAGCTCAAGGTTTAGTTGGCTTTCTGGGCCACACTGCTGGCTCATGTCCAGATGTGAGCAGATGACACTGAGGATCTGTGAGACTGATTTTTAATCTCTTGTTGATCAGACTGGAATTCTTGTCTGGGACTATTAGCTGTGAACCCTGAACACAGTGGGGAAAGAACTGAGAGATCTGTAGTGGAAATCTAAAACAGAAGGTTGAGAAGGAAGCTACTTCTCATCAAGTCTGCCAACAACATTTAAATGGGAGGTGCTTCTGACTACCTGGAGAGTTGAGAGGCCTTGCAGAGTGATCTAGATAGGTTGGAGCATTGTCAGCAAGAGCATGAAGTTTAACACGGAGAATGCTGAGTGCTGCACCTGGAATAAAGCAATGCTGGACACAGGCACAGATGGGAGATGAGTGGCTTAAGAGCAGCTCAGCAGGAGGAGACCTAGAAGTGCTGGAGACAGCAGCTCAGCATGAGCCAGCAGTGTGCCTGGGCAGCCAAGAGAGCAAACTGGCCTGTGAGGGGCACTAACACAGCACAGCTAGCAATCAGAATAGGCGGTTCTCTGCTGTATTTAGCAGATTTTTAGCAATGGAGTATTCTTGAGTATCATGTGCAGTTCTGGGCTCCACAATATCAAGAAGATGTTAAGGTTCTTGTGAAAGCATCCTGAGGAGGGCAATAAAGCTGTAAAAGAGATGGAAAACTTGTCCTGTGAGGAAAAGCTGTGAACACTAATGTTGTCCAGTCTGGAGAAAAGGAGGCTGAGAGGTGACCTCACTGCTCTCTGGAGCTTATAAGAACGGGAAGCAGTGGGAGGTTCTGCTCTCTGCGAATTGCTGCCACACACCAACAGCACAGTACTGCGCCAGGGAACATTCACATGGGAGATGAGGTAAAAGTTCCTTTACTGTGAGAGTGGTCAAACCCTGGAATTTCCTACAGAGATGGTTGGTGGCCCTGTGACTGTCAGTGTTCGGGAGGCACTTGGATAAATGCCCTCAGTATTATGCTTTGACTTTTGGATAGCCCTGAGTAGTAGAGGGATGAACTTGATGTTCTTTGAAGATGTCTTCCAACTGAACTGTAGTCTACTCTGCTGTACTAATCTCTACTTTACTATGCTACACTATGCTACGCTACACTGTACACCAGACTGTACACTACACTATACACTACACTACACTATACCATGAACTATACTATTCTATTCTATTCCCTTCTGCTCTGCTTTCCTTTACTTTTTTAGAGTTTAATGATCCTACTCCAGAGTTTGGGTTTGTATAAAACTTCACTTGTTGCTGATACTAGGGTTGCTCCAGAGCAGGCAGTTTTTTGTTCTCTTTTAAAATTTCATTAACCAGAAGTGAGTGCTGTTTGGTAGTAGCCCCTCAGCATACCTTAGATGGAATATGGAAGAGTTTTTTTCCAAAGGCTACATAAAAAGTCTGCATAAAAGTATCAAGAAGTATCAAAAAGTGTGGTTGATTGTTCTTTTGATTTGGGGTTTGGTGGTTTTTGTTTTTTTTTCAGTATGCAATTTCTGTCTTTTAGCCGAGGATGGGGATTCTGTCTGGATGATATCCCCCAGAAAGAAGTCTTAAAGTCCCCAGTCATTGCTCCAGGGGTGATTTATGATGTGCATCACCAGTGCCAACTTCAGTATGGTTCCAATGCTACTTTCTGTGAAGATGTGGATGTGAGTGTTGTATATTTTTATTCATTCTGCTAATGATAACTTACTCTTTTTGAACAGTGAGGAAGCACTGTCACTGAAATTCAGTTGCTTACTACATAGAGCATGTTCAGTCTTATAGGCTATACATGCAATACAGGCATTGCCTAACATGGTATTTTAATTCCACACTATAGATTCTGCAAGTGAGTTGTTCTGTATGCTTTGTTTATTCCAAGACGTTCACTGGATCTGGGCCCATACCTGCTATTAAATGCCTGTCTGGAGTAATTTTGACTTGAAACTTCTATTAGTGAGCTTAAGTTAGTTGTCACTGAAGTCACATTTTAAAAAACATGATACTGACAAAATATTTCTGGCAACAACTCTCTAATTCCAGAAAGTATTTTCTGAAGAAATCAGGGTTGCGCTCTTTTTGACTTTTCACACTCTTGATATGATAATTAATAATAATAATAATTAATGATAATTAAAGAAAATTTCAGTCCACGTCCCCTGAAGAAGTCCCCATCATGCATGAGATTTATATGCTCAAATGGGTAATTTGAATAGTAGCCTGAGGCTTTATCTCACAGCCCAGCAAAACAGAGATGCATAGGAATATTATACTGACATCAACATGATTCCCCGTAAGAACTAGAAAGTAATGCAGGGTAACAGATCATATTAGCTATGGTGCACTGCTATGCTATTGTAACTGTACCTAGCATCGGAGCTAGTTGGCTCAGCTGGTTCTTTGCTACATAGATCAGTTCAGAAATAGTGGTTGCAAGTGCTACTCCAGCTAAGTGATCACTAAATTTTGATGAGTTTAGGACAGCAATATTCAGCTAACACTGAAGGCAGCAGTATGTTTCATCCCCATGTTAAGAAGGGCTGTGGCAGTAGTGTCTTCTCTAGGCAAGGTATTGCACACAGCTGTGGACTGGGGACTGCTGATCTTGATTGTTTATTCCATTTGGATAATTATGTGTATCCTCATTTAGTGTATCCTATTAGAGGGATTATTTCTGATTAATCTCCTTAGCCTTAATAGATAACATGATTACCAATGCTGAACTGCAACTACTGAATCTGAAGTAGGTATTGAAAAATTACTTTCATTTGCTGTTCCAGTTTCCCCAGCTACTGTAATTTGTCCTATGGTACAGATAGAAAATTGAAGTGTAATTTTGCAGCTCTGTTTTACTCTGTGTCTCCTTTGGTTTGAACCTAGTAGACCTTTACATTTGACATCTCAATTGACCAATTTTACAACTAGGCACGTGTCAGAAAACTAATTGGTATTATCTTATTTTGCTTTTTATTGTAAGGACTTTGTTTTGCAGGTAGCTGCAACTGGAAAGAAAATGAATTGTGAATAGTATAGTCTGCCTGGCATTTCATCTAAGAGGTCTGACTATTATTTGCCTTTCCACTGTTTACTTAACAGGCACTGACAGAGTTACGTTTGTTGTGCAACTTTTAATATCTATCTGAATTCAGTCCATGGAGAAGAGTCTGTATTTAGCTGAAGATACCCAGGTGTTCAGTGATTATACTTAGTGAAGACAGCTCTAGAATTCAGATAGTGGTTTCCTTGAACCATTTCAGTTGCAAGTCCTCTAAGTATCTTGTGAAGTACCTGCATGTTGTCCCAATAATAAGAAAAATAAAAAATAAAAAGCAAAATACATTAGATTAGAGAGATTTCCAAATGGTAAGTAAATCTGTAGCTTTCTACAGATAATAGTTCAACATCTTCATCTTATAACCCCGTCCTTTCCTCTAAACTTCCATTAACTTTGGTGAATTGGGATTTTTTACATTGGACTTCTTAAGGTACAGACCCTTATCTCACAGATTGAGTGGAAAGTGTACACCATACACCTGCCTTGCCTTGAGTCCATGTTACAGTCGTGAATTCCTTCCCATATTTACAAAAATACACAGTAAGAAGTGCTTTTTCTTGTACTGTTATTGTTTCATTTATTCTTAAAGATGGAGAAAAGCATATGAAAATTGATATGGGAACTTGTTTTAAATCTAAAGAATTTCCTCCATGAACACTTGACTTTGGAATCTATGAGTATTTGCACTTCATAAAAATTGCGACTGTTGGAAAGCTGTGTTCAGTTTCAGTGCCTCTTCATTTCTGTGCACCACCACATAAACTGGAAATAAAATCATTAGAGAGCATCCAAAAAAGGGCTGAGAAGGTGGTGAGGGTCTGGAGGGCAAGGTGTGTGAGCAGCAGCTGAGGGCCCTGGCTGTGCTGGGCACAGAGCAGAGGAGCTGTGTGAAGCTGATGGCGGCTGCAGCTCCTCACAGGGAGCGGAGGGCAGCGCTGAGCTCTGCTGTGTGTGACAGCAGGCCCGAGGGAACGGCATGGAGCTGTGCCAGGGGAGGGCCGGGGGTTGGGGAAAGGCTCTGCACCAGAGGGCGGTGGGCATGGAACGGCCTGCCCAGGGCAGCAGGCACGGCACTGAGCTGCTGGAGCTCACAGAGCTTTTGGACATTGCCCTCAGTTTGGGTTTGGGTGGTGCTGTGTGCGGCCAGGCGGTGGTCTCAGTGATCCCTGTGGGTTCCTTCCAACTCAGGATATTCTGTGTTTCTTTGATTCTTTCTCTGGTATTTGAAGCACAGTGCAGGAGAGTGTTTTAGGCACATGCATGAAGCATATTCTATATTTAACAGCTAAAAATAATGGATGAATTTCATAATGAAGAAATATAAAGCAGCTGGAACATTTGGGTAGCTCTGCCTTTACACGCTGACAATGGTGCCACAGATAGTTGCAAAGTGATTGCTGTTCTTGAACTATAAATAGGAACTGCAGAACAACCTCTTGACTAGTAAATATCACCTAAAAGCGGCTAAACGAGCAGAGATACATATTTCCAACTGGATATGTGAAGTACTTAGAGATGTTTTGTATGACATACATAAATAAGATAAATAAGAGGCATTTCTCTCAAAACAGACTACCCCTAAGATGTGCTGTTTTAAATATAAACAGGCCAGAAATCAGCAGCCACATTCTTATTTCAAACTCAGCCAAATGTTGCTGCTAGCTTATTGGAACTGCATTTTCCCAAGTATCCAATTTCTGTCCTGGCTCTCAAGCCCAGAATGTTTTTTACTTCAAGGAAACCATAGGCAACTGAACTCTGATTCCAGCACTTAACTCTGCAGTTAAACACCCTCAGACAAATCCTAGCACGGAGTCCCTCAGCTTTTACTTCTGTTGTTCCAGTTGGGACTGCACAGTTTCTTTTACACCTCTGGTTTGTCCAGCTTGGAAATGTATTTCCACACAAAGCCCTGCTCATTCAGGATGTTCTAAGCACATGGGACTCCTGTGTGTCAACTAAAAGACAAGCTTATGTGTATGTGAATTGAGGAAAGTCTACCAGAGATTCATTAAGCACAAGGGAAAATTGGCCTCATGTCTTTCCTCAGAGAATAGTTCTGCATGTTTGGAGAGGTTTTGTTAAAATGTTGTCGCAATGATTTCGCTATCTTTGACTCTGGGGATGTCTGTCCCACCTGTGGAGAGCTGACCACTGCATGTGAAACTGCAATTTAAGTTTGTGCTTTATTAATGCTGAATTGTGTGGCACCAGCTTCTGACTTTGCTAGTATACCAGCAATCACCAATTAGAGCCCCTATTCTTCCCAGGCTACCAGCTGGTTTGTTACAGCCAGCTATCCTGGCCTGCTTTCTAGAGTACCACCTCACTGACTGCTTGGCTGTTTTAAAAGACCACTTTCTCTTCCTTAGATTTTAGGAGCTTATTAATGTTAGTATAGCTGCTACACTTGTAGATATGATGTTGTTTTCACTTACCTGACAGGCTTAAGTAACCTTCTTTGATTCCACTGTTTACAAGCAAGCAGCAATAAAAAATACCATATATATTGCATTGTACTTTTAATGTGAAAATAATAGACTCTGTTCACCTTCACTATAAACAGTAGTTCCCAAACATTGTAATTTTTCCTGTATGTAGCTGGAAGGTGAGCAGCCAGTGAGGAGAATATTTAAACTCAAAACAGTCAGAGTCCCTCCTTTTACTCTAAGAGTGCCTGAATATGGACTGTTGATGTGTGCAAACTTGTGGAAAACTCTGAACATGTCTCTGGAAGCACAGCCCTTATAAGGTTTGGTAAATTGATGTACAAAACTATGGGAAATATTTTGAAGCTCTTAACCATGGGAATTCTTGAGCTCTGCTTTATATTGCAGCAGTTTTCTTTCTTTTCCAGAACCTTTGCCAAACACTCTGGTGCTCAGTGAAAGGCTCCTGCCGCTCTAAGCTGGATGCTGCTGCGGATGGAACTCGGTGTGGAGAAAACAAGGTGACTGCAAGGTTTGGTGCCTGCAAAATATTTGCAGAAAAACCATGAGAATCTCTGCTATTGTTTAACTGTAAAAGAGAGTCACCCTTTGATATCTGCTTTTCAGTTTCCATTGAAGTTGTCAATCTTCGGAAATTGAAATAGCAAGCAGTTAATGTAACATTTTTCTGTGTTGCAATAGTGTTGTTTATCACTTCTCTTCTCTCTTCAGTGGTGCTTCTCTGGTGAGTGCATTACAGTAGGCAAAACTCCAGAAGCAATTCACGGTGGATGGGGTGTTTGGTCATCCTGGTCCCATTGCACAAGGACCTGTGGGGCAGGAGTTCAGAGCGCAGAGAGACCATGTGATAACCCAGAGTAAGCTGAGAACACAATCTTTTCATGCCTTTTATTCAAGATCTTTGTGGTACTTAGGATGTAGGAGACATTTCTATGTGACTCTGGTTTATCGTTGGGTGCCGCAGCAAAACAGACTGAACCTCATCTCCCCATTTAAGCATACTTGTGTGAAATTCACTTGGCTCACCTTACACACCCATTATCTCATTATTTAATCCTTACCTTCCATGGAGCTTATTTCTACAGGAAATAAAAAAAAAAATCCTGTTATTTTGCATGCAGGCTTTGCATAAATGCTACAAATGTTAATTTAATAGTACTGTCATGAATAAATAAATATTCATAGAAAGGATGGGAACAATAGGTAGCATTCTGTTCCGGAGGGGAATCAAGGACTTGCGTTTCATGTTTTGTGTTAGTCATTAGCTTTGTTTTCAGCTTTATATACATGAACTGGTAGGTGCAGAACGTGATTGGCAGAGTTTTCTAATACATACTTGAGTTCATGAGGACCCTACGTCTAATTTTGAAAAATCACTTGATCTTTCTGGAAGAACTGTCAAGCAGTCTGGAAAATATAGTGTTTTAGAGAAGATTGTCTGATAACGCAGTTTTGTCATGAATTTAGCTAGGCAGTGTACAAGCACATCTTCCTGCTTGTACCAAGATACAGGGTATCTCTAGATCCTTATACTGGTGTATACATGTGAAAGGTATGTTTATCCATTAAAGGTTTCTGATTCACTTTGCTATCTCACTGGAACCTGAAAATCATTGCTTGTTTGAAACTACTTTTCTCCCAATATCACATCCCAGTCTTAATGTTCTTTTTGTAGACCACAGTTTGGAGGAGACTACTGCACTGGAGAAAGGAAACGCTATCGTGTGTGTAACATTAGCCCCTGCCGGAAAGGCTTGCCAACTTTTCGTCAGATGCAGTGCACTGAGTTTGACACAGTTCCCTACCAAAACGAGTTTTACCATTGGGTGCCAGTTTATAACACAGGTACTAAGCTGTGAATTTTTAATTTTCTTGTATAATTTTACAGATCTATGGAAAGCATCTATTTAAGTTCAGAAGTTCCTGAATTAAAAGTCCTCTAAGTACTTAGAAAAATTTTATGTGCCTCCACCAACAGGTATGCCTTTTGTGTATATGCAGGTATTGTTGTAGAGCTCTAGCAATACTGACTGTGAGCACAAACAGACTGGTTCCTGAAAAGATGCAACACTCATAACAGCTGTTGAAGTCATACTTATGCTAAGTGGTTGTGATAGGCGTGAACTCTCTTTCCCAGTGTCAATTCCAGAAAAAGAAGGACATTAGCATGGGGTAGAGCTGCATGCTTAGGCCTGCAGGCATCATGGCACCTAATAAGCAGAGCTTTTCAGCCACACAAATACTTATTTAGTATTACCAAACTTGGGTGTTTGTGGTAAGTGTGCCTGACACCGCAGTAAGGAAATAATTTCTCAGTAGGTTCAATAATGAAGTGCTCTGTATTATAGAGACAAGAGTGATGCATCTGCCTTATCACTTGCTTTGTAACATCTGGTTATTAAGTATAGGGGCAGTAGTTGATACCTTGAAGCCTGAATCTGTTTTATGCAGAAATTTAAGGGGTAAACAGAAGAAGCTATCTGTATAATTCTTTTTTAAAGAAAAAGTGAAGCTCAAAATTCAGCTTGTAATTTTGAAGTTGTCAGCCAGTTGAACTTGATTTTTTATTTAAGTCTCTTACAACTGTTTTTATTCTATTCTACTCTAGTCTAGTCTAGTCTGGTCTGGTCTTCTTTTCCTTCTCTTCTGTGGATTTTATTGGTCCTACTCCAGAGTTTTGAATTGTACAAAAGTCTTCTTGTTATTGGTATTGGGGTTGCTTCAGAGTGGGCAGTTTCTTCTGTATTTTCAAGTTTTTTGTTTGCCTTTAAATTAATGTCATCCAATTTTAAAGAATTTTCAGAGCATTCAGTTCCTACGTTAAGCATGCTCCCAAGAAGGTTTTGGCTTGTGTTTTACTATCAGTCATCTTCAGTTCTCTCATCCTATACATCCTGTACATTTGAAATAAGGGTAAAAGAAAATGTTTTGAAGATTTCCCAAGCCCTGAGTGATATACTAGTTTTTGTGTGAAAACATTTAGTTGAGATGAAAACCTCAATTTTTTTCTAAAAAAAAGCTAGACATTTTTTAGAAATTTCCGTGTTCCCTCATCCTTCTAGAAAACAGGTAAATGGTGGATGAACCGTTGCATTTTTGATGTCATAGTTTCAATAACCCCGTTCTAGACATTGCCACTTAATTAAACACTGCTTTAATGCCTTTTTACATTGTGTAAATTGTACCCTTATAAAAGAACAAAGATTTTCTTACAGATAGCTCAGTATGCAACAGGTAGCTTTAACAAGCAAACAGGAAGAAAAGGAGTGAATGATACTTTGCTGTTACCTAGACTAATTATGTTTGAGGTTATAAATACTTGGAGATTTTTCCTCCTGTTTTAAATGAGTTTTAGCTTCCTAGGGGCTTGCACCGATTTACTTTAGATTTACTGTGGAGAACAGAAACCCATCTGCTCACACTAGAGCGCATGAGTACCCTTGAGAGTCTCCATATGAAGAGGACTTTAAGGTTCAAATGTGGCTAAAGTATACAGTGGCTCTGGTCAGTGTATTTTCTGAATTGCTTGCTCATGTTCACATTCTGTATTTCTACTCTGAGCGGGCAATATGCTCTTTTCTGGTTATCTTCGTGTTGCTCTGTTTACACTTTGTGAATATGAATTCCATTCTGCTGCATTGATACTTTAGGCAGAATTTGGCACGAAACAACTTCTCTGGCCATCGTGCTGAGCCTACATCCATTTATTTCCTACTTTTTCACAAATTACATTTATCGGAACCTGATAGCTACCTGGGATTTAAAGTATAGTCAGTTTGAGTTTTACATTGAAGTGACAAAAGTAATTATGTAAACAACTTTCTGTTCTCAGTCAGTGCCAGGATCATCTCATGTACTGGCAGATAGGAGTTTTGTAGCTAAAGTATTGAAAATCTCCTACTTCTTCCAAAACATGCCTGTGTATCAAATAAGATCTGCACTGATCCTCACAGGGTCTCAGCTAACAGTGCAAGCTATTATTTCTGTTGCCATTGATTTGGAATTAAACTTTCTTTTGGAGTGCAAAGTTAGGTTAATGTGATAAAATACCTTTCCTTTAACATGTTTTATCTGTTTGCTGATTGTATTTTCTAATTTTCTTTGTTTTGGATTTCCTTATCCAATTCTGACTTCCCACAAAATCAAATTGACAGGGGTTTCAGAAGTGGAGCCCCACCTCTTTTATTCCTTTTGAGGGAGAGGAAAAAAAATATTGAGGCCTTATCATCTCCTGGCAGTCATATTATTCTCATCCTTCTCTGTCACATTGAAATGATACTTCCAGCATTCATACTCTTGTGATTCAGCTATAAGAGAAACATTCACATTCTGTATTTCTACTCTGAGCAGACAATATGCTCTTTTCTGGTTATCTTCGTGTTGTTCTGTTTACACTTTGTGAATATGAATTCCATTCTGATAAATACAGGGGGGGGAAAGTCATATTCCTGAATTTTAGTATTTTTATCAGCTCTGCTGTCTTGCTTCCTCAGCCCTATTCTGATTACAACTAAGTCAATGGCTACTAAAGAAAACACTGAAGAAAATTCTTAGGCTTGGGATTCCGTTATATCTGATATTCTTCTATGACTGATCCTGTCCTTGTTCAAAACAGCATGATATTCTTGGTGCAGGATGTGAGCAGTGTGCATAAAACAGAAGATGCAATCTTTCTGGGCAGCTGAGCATTGAAGGCACCTCAGCTAATGTGTTATGTCCAGCTAGTGCCAATGCATTGCCAAAATGACACAGACAATTTGGAAGAGATTCACAGAAGAACAGTGTGAATGACGAACAATTAAAAAATACAGTTTAAAGAAAAAAGTTTTTTTAAAAATCAATTATTGCTCTAGAAAAGAGATTAAATTAAATGTAAGCTATTTGAAAAGAGTTTCAAAAGGTGTATTGCATGGGGTTGGAAGCTATAAAGCCACTTTTAACTGAGTTTGAAAAGCAAGACCCTGTGGTCTTATTAGTTCACTGTGAATGTAACTCTTCTGCTTGTAACTTGAGTTTGACATCAAGTTTCATGTAATTGTACTTCATAATGCAATTCTGATATCCTCAGCTCAGGTAGTATAAAGAGAACCAAAGTGCAGATTCCAGCAGTTCTTCATGTCTGTGAAAGCCAGAACAAGCATTAGCAACCAGAATAGTAAAAAAGTGCTTTAGGTTACACATAGAGTTCTTTATTTCTGGTTACCTAGAGGGTTTGGGGAATTAATATTATAATTAATACAGTTTAAATACAGTCTAGGCTGGAGCAGTCAAAGTGGCTTCAGTCCTACATGGAGGAATGGGTAAACCTGGGTAAAACTGACATGGTTTTACCCAGGTGTTCGTTACTGTATGTTTAACAGTTGGATCTAGTATTTCATCTGTATGCTCAATTGTAAGATTTTCTGTGTATTTTGGCTTAAAAAATTCCTTAAAGATGACAACCTTTTTAAAGCCTCATCATGAGTTAATCAAAGTTGCCGAAGTAATAGAAACTAAACCAGCTGCTTTGAAGATTTCTATATGAGCAACCCTGATACTTGCACTGATCTCAGTTTAGTCTTTTTTTTTTTTTTTTTTTTTTTTTCTCCTGAGGGCTAATGTAGGATTTAAAAGATGTGAATTCAGTGCCAGTCTTTGCATTTTAGTCATGTCAGGTAATGCATTTTCCTAGTGTCAGTTCTCTAACTACAAATAGAAGATAAAACACCTTTCTACATTTGTATCCACCTCTTGTTTAAAATATTAGACTTTTGGAGGATTGTGACTGATTCTGATCTAGTTTATTTACAGTCCTAGAATAATGGAGTCCTGATACTTCATTAGGTTCCTGGGCTCAGCTATGAAAAATAATAATGATAGGTAAGTAAATAACTTCAGAAAATGAAAGGTTAATACAGTGGTTGAACAGTTTCTTCAGAGGTGCCCTAATCAGCCTTCTGTGCAGATGAAATAATGTAATAGTTTAAGAATAAGAGAACACTTACTGAATAAGAGTGAGTTTCTGGGGACAGAGTTATATCCTCTAATTTCCAGTGGGTTTTAGTAGAAAACTGACAAGAAGAAAAGCACAAGGTTTGTGGTACAGGTAGGATCTATTTTTAGATCAATTACTACAATTAGGGAAAACAAGAAAGGTTTTAATCTAGAAAGCCCTTCTTTGAATAACGAGGCTTTGCAAATCTGGAAGTTTGCTTATTATTTGTTTTTACTTTTTCATTTGGCTTGTCAAGAAAGACTGTCTTTCCCCTCACACTCTTTCTGAGCTGTGTGCTTAGACCATCACTGTGACTGGATTATGTCAGCACTTCTTCTTGCTGATTGATTTCTGAAATAGAAGTGAATATCATTCTGCTTGTTACGCCAACATACAGCTTGGGAGAAGATACAGATATCTGACTAGTACTTCACATATTTTATTCTGAACAGTGTAAAACTGAAATGGCATTATGTAAAATCTGTGTGAGGATGAATTTTGAGTGGGTCATGAGCTAACTGGAAGTCTTCTGACATACTGACTACTATGCTGTGCTGTTAAAAAATGGTGCACTAAGAAGGTAAACAAAGTGAAGCAAACTTCAGAGCATGAAAGAAATCAAATTAGAAAGAAAAAAGACTGCTCTAGATAAAAGTAAAATAAATGTGACAGATGTTATGTCTAACAGCAGAGGGGCTGAGGACTGATAAGGTTTACAAACATTATGTTCTTGCCTGAGACTTATAGCTCCATCTCTGCTAATATTCTTGAACACGACTCGTTATCAACTTGATTTCCTCCTGTTTCTTAACCTTAGTCCATGTGTTTCCTCTGCCACTAATCCTTCCATTGCCCTTTCTTTATGAAGGCATCTTAATTTGAGATGACACAAACATGTCACTCTTGTCAGGTTTTAGGCACCATTTTAGCTCCATTGACAAGAGGAAAAACACAGAACTCCTCATTAAGGTTTTGGATTTCCTGGTGGATCCTCTTTTTTAGTTTCTGGGTCCCAGTTCCACAGAAATTCTGTTTACATGAATGAGATTAATAATTAGAACGAAGCCTGTGCAGGAGTCAGTGCTGGCATTGCAAGCACCTTGGAGCCAGGAGCTGATCCCAGTTTTGTGCACAGCATGGTGCTGTGTGTGTATTGGTGCTGTACAAATCAGAGCTATAAAAGTCAATTTCCCCCTTCAAAAGCATAAATCCTTTTAAAGGAAATGATTTGGTTTCTTTGTATTAGCAAAAAATTGAATTTTTCTCATTACTAGAAACTCCTTCAATTTTGAATGAAGTTCTTTGTATGACAAAAGCAGATCAACAAAGGACAAAAGGGAAACAAATTCATCAGTTAGGATATCCATTTATAGTTACCCTGCATGGCTTTTAGAGCAGGAAAGCGAGCAATTTTTGTTGGCTGTTGATACAGAATGAAGCTGTGATTCTGTAGAGGCCCCTCTGTAGCACCCAGAGTGATTTTATTAAAATGGCTCAAAATTGGTCCCATAAAGTTCCCAAAGCTGACATTTTTAACACCTACTGTTTTGCTGTGCAAAGGATTTCTTTTTGCTGAGCATGAACAAATTGCTGTGGCACTTGGCTTGACCAGGGTCCTGGAACAGGACAAAGGGCTCGGGACAGTTCCCCAGCTGCCATCCCTCATGCATGTGGCAATAGAGAGCTTTTCTTTCAGTCAAATAGCTCTGACAGTGCTGGAGGCTTTCTAAGGGATTAATATGAGGGCAGAGATTGTTTTTCTTGGCTTTGACCCTGGTTTCAGTTCTAACTCATCTCCTGTTTATACAACTTATTTTCCGAAATTATGTCCTTGGACTCTCTTAAGCCCGAGTTCCAGAGTTTTCAATTTCCAAG
Source organism: Phasianus colchicus (assembly GCF_987193195.1). NCBI lineage: Eukaryota > Metazoa > Chordata > Aves > Galliformes > Phasianidae > Phasianus > Phasianus colchicus. Next base: position 81,749,626 of record NC_143476.1, read on the forward strand.
AAGCAATATCTGTGACGCAAGGCAGATTTATATTTCATAGAATCATTAAGGTCAGAAAGACCTCTATCTAATCCAACAATCAACCTATCTCTACCATACCCACTAACCATGTCCCTCGGAATCACATCTGCGAGTTTCTTGAATGCCTTCAGGGACAGTGACTTCACCACAGACAGCCTGTGCCAGTGCAATACCACTCTCTCTGAAAACAAATTCTTCCAGATATCCAACCTGAACTCCCCTGGCTCAACCTAAGGCCATTACTTCTCATCCAGTTACACCCCCACCTCACCACAACCTCCTTTCAGGCAGTTGTAGAGAGTGATAAGGTCTCCCCTGAGCCTCCTCTGAACACTCCCAGTTCCCTTAGCTGCTCCCTATAAAACTCTTCATAGCTTCTTTGTCCTCCTTTAGACTCTTGTTGTTCTCTATTGTTTTTCTTTAGCTCTTCTAAATCTATGCATAGACTAGAATTAAGCTAGGCTGTTGTGGAGAATCTTGTTTTAGAGATCCACAGATTGCTTTTGCACAGTTTTTTCTTTTGCACATCTATGCAAGAACAGCCTGGATCTGTCAGACTTACCAACATTATTTCATAAATTGCCAAGCAGGAAAAAAAGTGGAGTGGTTGAAATAATTTATTAACTTCCAGCAAATATCTGAAAATAAGCAGTGATATGACCCTTGACTGACATGCTGAATATAAGAAGCAGTCATTTCATTGCTTCCCTGAGAGAAGCTGACGGCACTGATCAGAACTTTTAAAACATACCTGAAATCACTAAGTCATCAGCTGATGAAAAACAGTTGCTTATGTTTCACAATCTTACTCCCTGCTTTCTCTTTTCCCCTCACTGATGACAGCTGGTTCTGCTGGTTTTCTGTCCCTTTCTCCTTTGCAACTGAAGATCTCATTATTGCTTGACTCAGTTGGGCATTAATTTATCAGTGAGGGAATGTGTGGAGGTGTGAGGACACTAGGCTCCAGCTGTTCTCTGTGCTAGTTGCATCTATCAGGCCTCTTACACTGTTAGCATTAGTGTTGTGGCTTTGTTAATTGCTTCTAATTATGCCATTACTTGTCAATAAATGCCAGAAAAGGGGGTGGATGGTAGAATGAAGACACACTGTTATTCCCCGTACATTACATTTCAATCTTGTGCTGAAATATTTTCTGAGAAATTATTTCACTTTCCTTTCAGCTAACCCCTGTGAGCTCCACTGTCGCCCGATAGATCGCCATTTTTCAGAGAAGATGTTGGATGCAGTCACTGATGGTACTCCCTGCTTTGAAGGAAGGCACAGCCGAGATATCTGTATTAATGGCATGTGTAAGGTATTGGGTATGTTTGCATGTTTATTTCTCTAAATTTTTTAATATACTTAGGGGGAAAAAATTAATGCTTTGAGGTTTTGTTTTGTTGGAAGATCCACGTGAAGCACTTCATTTGATTGCATCTTTAATGCTCATGGAAATAAATCCACAGATATAGCTTTTCTGAGCAGACATTAGAGTTATTTCTATCATTTTTAGCAAGTCCATTAGCCCAATTTCTTCTGGTACCTTCAAACTCATCTTTTCTTCCTCTATTTTAATAATATTAAGAAAGCCTGTTTGTTTCTGGCGATTTTCATGAACTATAGCTTTAGAGTTACAACTGGTACCTCTGCTACATGGTTTGATTTTGAAAATTCAGCTCAGTGTTGCACACTAAATAACAGTTGTGAGCTGACTTGTAATAGGACCAGGAGCTTGCTCTTGAAAATAATAAAAATGATTTCCTTTTACAACAGTAAATTGAATAATATGGTACAATGAATTAACTAGTAAACACACAGCAAGTAGTTCAGTAAACGTCTGTTTACTGAAGAATAAATGTAAGGTTCTCTGCGTGTTCTGCACTTTAGTAGCTATTGTGCTTCAGAGAAGAGCAACACAAAGTTTGTTACAAGTTTTCCTTGCAGGACATGCATTTGTGAGAGGGAGTTATTGAGATTCTGTTCAAATTCACAGTGAAGAGATTCCATTTGGCTTTGCTGAGAGCCAGAATGCTCTTTTAACTATAATGGTGAGTGAGCAGCTCAAGCCAGCTGGAAACAAAGATTAACATACTGAAGTATGTTAATGTTGCATATTGTATTAGTCCTTTTGAACCTCACTAAGAAGATGGAATGCACTAAATCCAGAAAGCTGTCTTTGTGTTGTTATGTTTTAATTTTCTGATTTCCACACCAAATAGATTGGGGTCACTATGGCTCATTATAGCTTCTGTATGTTTTCTGTATTTAACCTTTCCTGTGACAATTCAAATTTATACCTATATCTGAAATAACGTAATAGTAAATCAGAGTTCAAAGGAAAAGTTATTTTAACTGCGGTTTCTACATACCAGACATAGTGGTTCTTAGGGCTCAAGGTGTCTCTAAAAAATTTCCTCCAGAGCACAGTCTCTACCAATAAGTATGGTTCTGTCAGCCTTTCAGCCTTTGACATGTCAACTACTGCATCAGATTTAATTGGAGTTGGAATCATGGAGTGAAAAATACCATCATGCCACTGCCACAAATGATACCCAGTGATGAATAGGTTACCCAAATAGCTCTTATTTTTGTAAGACAGTGTGCTTTTATCTGTAATAGGAGCCCTGCATTACAATTGAGGAGAAGAATTTTCAAGTACCTCTCAATATAATTCACTGTTTTAGTCTGGCTAGCTAAACCTACATTATAGATCATGGTGAGTAAATCTAGAAATGCATTTAAGAGTATTAGTCTGGTATGGTAACCAATAGTAACATGTGTCCAATAGTAACATGTTTATGATAATGTGGGAACATTAGGAAATACTAATAGCTGTGTCTCATAATACTTTCAAGTCTACATCTTATAAAAGTGCTTCACATTTCTATCAAAATAATGCTTGGTTTGCAGAGCAGCTGTTATTTAAGCCAGAAGTTCAAACTTTTTGTATGTAAAAACAAAAGATAGGTACACTCATATTCAACCTAGAACTTAAATCTCCTAAATTCAGCTGATTTCACAAATATCCATGGTATTGCTCAGAATGGACAATTAAATTGTTCTTAGCTAGATGACTAAATGTGGATTGTGGTGCCTCATTTTAATTATCTGAGGTTTACTGAATGCTTGCCTACTCAACTTGGCAATTCCATGATTTGCATCTTTAAGTGGAAATTAAGTACAGACACCGGTGCTGATTCTCTTGGCCCTTGCAATTTATCCAGTGTATAAAGCCAAGTTTTTCAGTAGCACTGCCTGTGCCTCAGTATTCAAGGAAGCCTTACCTGCTAGATGTTGGTATAGTATTTCCTTAGAGCTTGCTTTGTTGATTCAAGGATAAACTGGAATTGATACTTCACTGGAGGACTTGGCAAATAAGATAGTGGGACTCTCTGAACTAAACAGAAGAGGAACCCCTGTAAGTATGAAAAGCTGTTAAATCACTCAACACTGGAACCAGTGAGAGCAAAGGGATATCTCAAAGTTACGTGCCTGATGTTGCCACCAGGTTTTGTTTCCAGGTTGTGCTAATAAGGAGAAGATACATGCCATCCTCTTAATCCTTTTATTCTGTTTGCACTTATCTTGTTTTTTCTTTTTGGACTATTTCCTGTTACAGTGTCAAACTTATGATTTTGAATGGAGGCAGTCATCAAGATTGGTCAGTTAACGTTACTTAACATAATCAAGATATATCATGACTAGTTTGCTATTTAACCATATTTCTCTACCCTCATCCTTTGGGTACCATTTCTTTTTTCCTTTATTTAGAAGACATTTAAAGAACATATCATATCTCCCTATGCTTTAAATTATTTACCACAAGCTGACTCTAATTCTTATTAGAACACTTGATTGATCCCATAGGATTATTAAGAAAGATACTGCCACTGTGGTATATATGTTGAACAGGGTACATACATGAGTTTGAGGATTTTTGTTAAACATGACATGGCATTATCTAGAAGTGAAAGCTTACATGGTATATGCATTGAGATAGTGCAGACACTGACAGTGAAGGACTTGGCAATTCTGCTGTTTATAACAGGCATTCATCTGCTGCACAGAATTTTAATAGGCTTAAATGACCTTCAGTCATGCAAATCCTTGAGTTGTTCTCTGTAGTAATGCACAATTATTGTGTTCAGAGATTAATGTTATGGTGGAGAAGAAGACAGCATCATAGCAGGGAGATAAGTGTTTAGTTGTGGTTTGTTTGGTTTTTTTTCTTGTTAAAAAACAGATTACTTTTTTTTTTCTTGTAGTACTTCTACTGCCACTCATTAAGGTTCAATCTCTTCCTCCCACAGCTAGCCCAACAGGACATTATTTCAGCCACATCTAGACAAATTGTAAATGAAATAGGCACATCAGGACATATCTCTCCCTATTTAAGCCAATGTCTTGGCCAACATGACAAGACTGTGATTTCTCAGTTTGGAGGACAGTGTGGGAGACAAGTGCAAGGAAGAACTTTGAAGCATAATGTAGCATTCGTGCAACTTCGATATTCTATCAATAGGTCCAGTACATACCCTTTAGTGACAGCAAGGACTTCTTGTATCTGCCTCCCACAGCCAGTCTGACGCAAAAATTTCTCCCGATGGAAGTGGCAAAATGACAATACCTCTGGATGTTTTCCTTTTCGTTACCATGCAGTAGGAAATAAATTACTTCTCCTTCCTGTAACATGGCCAAGGCAATTCAGGTCACTGTTTTTGCCTTCACATTGTGTGGTAGGACCAGTAATAAAGCTCGTCTCAGGTGTGTTAGAAAAGCACTTGATAAATGAGGCAATTACAAAGGGCACAGAAATCGACGCCGATTTGCAAAGCACGTGATAAGGCATATAATGGTTTCTTGTTAGCACAGCACGTTCAACTGGCAGAGGGTGCACGAGAACCTGTATGCAACGGATTCAGAACCTAATTGCTACTGTTTTTTTTTTTCTTTTCTTGTTTTAATAACCTGCATGTAGTCTCCAGATCTGCTTTAGCAGTCAGTTTGGCAGAAGTCTTAGGCTTGTTATTTAAGGCAGTTTTAGAAAACATTGCTACTGCATATCTAGGATAGAAAATTGGGGAAAGCAAATAAAAGAAAGGAAGACACATCTAGAAATAAATCTAATGAATAAAAAAAATAATGTGTTATACACTGGGGTGACAAGGTGGAAATTAAAGTTCACATAAATGTATTCCTAATGAAAGACTGCTGGAGCTGTTTACTCAAACACACAAAAATGTACACGTAGTGAAGGTCATTAATAGCCTTTTAAGAAGGTGACCTTCAGCTACATATGGGATCATTGCACCACCAGCAGCATTTTCTTAGCGAGGCTGTAAAATGAAAGCTTGATTTACTCTAGCACGGCTCTCCAGATGTTTCATTCTTGGGGACCTCTGCAGCATACCCTTTCTTTGCTTATATGATGTTGTGATGTCTGCTACAAACTGTTTCAGAATGTCAGAGGAACATCAAAATCAAAAGCCTCTGTGGTTATAGTTGGAAGGGACAAAGGGATTCCTTTCATGTTACGTCATATTTTGAAGCCCTTAATGTGTTGCTAAGGGAAATGTATAGCAGTGTGTGAAAGATCTGAAATTACACAGAGTGCAGCCCATGCAGAGACACTAATTGGCACCCCAAAGTCAGGAAAGTGATCGTATGGTGCTATATTGTGGAGCTTCTACTGGTTCAGTCTTTGAGATTTTCAGATTAAATAGTACTCACAAGAGAAATAGGTTCAGTGATTTCAGAATGTCTGACTGACAGCTCACACTAAATAAACTGTCACTGGGTATAACTACTCAAGCAAGCATGAGCAGCCAACAGAGGTGAAAAGAAAGCATTTAAGAATATGCATTTTATAAAAGTAAATGCTTATTTGACAAAAATGTTAAAACTTGAAAACATCTTTTTTTCCTTTCCTTCACAGAAGTTTGATTGAGAAGCTCCAAAACACTAATTAGTATTGCCTAGTAGTAAAACAAGCTGGGGGTTCTATTTCTGGATTTTTCATTTGCATAGTTAAAAATATATATTTTATCTGCTTGAAACATTTTCTCACTTGCTTTCTGATTAAAGATAAATATGTGCACAGAACAGAAAATAAATTTCAATTTGCAGGACTTCCCAAAGTGGCTCATTACTGCTTTGGTCTAATGATAAAACTGATTACCCTGACTTTACTAACTTCTTATAGACTATAAACAAATGTTCTGGCAGTACAGTAGATACAGAATGAATAGGAGAATGCATCTTGTGAAGAAGGAGAGCCATGTACCTATCTCTTTACATTCTTAGGAAGTGCTAAGTATAAATTGTACTGCATCCTTAACTAACAAATGTAGGTCTGACCTCTTTGCCAGATGAAGAATCATTTTGCAGTCATTACAGTTGTGTCTGGGTAATCAGACCTCATTTGAGTACTACAATTTAATCCATCATTGGTTGAGTAGTTACAAGCTTGGAGGTAAAAACTGAGTCATGAACCTTCTTAGCATGTATTTATCTCTGTAACATTCTGTACTTCTCATAAATGTCGTTCTTAGTGCTGAGATATATCTATGAAATACACATCACTAACAGAGGGAATAAACTTTCCCTCTTTTTTAAAGTGGCCTTCTGTGAATCAGGGAGAACATCTTGGCACAGCCCTGTTTTTCGTAGCAGGCATCAAAGGTGCTGATGAAGTGCTGTTATTAAAGTGACAGATGAGTGTTTTTTGAAACTTCTGTATAAATGTGAGTGATAATATTATTATATAAAGTGGCATCATTAACTTGAGGCCTTTCCGTTGAGCTCCTGTAGCTGCTCATTAAATCACTGGTGCACAGAGTAAAAGCTCAGGTGTTTCTTCCTCTGAAATTGACAGGAAAAAATAGTAGAATATGAAGAAGGCTTTGTACCTAGATTAACAGATAGGCTTTCCTGTCAAAAGCTTATGGAAGATTACAGGGCTGATGTACTGAAGGTAAAAGGGGATCAGAATCAAAAGAGGGGATACCCAGATCTTCATACATCAAGGGGATATTGGAGAAATTGGCAGGTGTTGCACCTGAAAGTTTATTTCGACAAAAATCAGCAAAGTAAAACTTTCATCTACTGCCATATCCCTTATGGCTGTTCATCTAAATCATAGGGAATCTGCTATGATAGGCTTCCAGATGTCTCAGACACTGCTGACGACCACTAAGTGTAAGACACAACCAGGCTCTGTTTGTGTTCTGCAAGTTTAGCTTGATGTCATGATAGCATAAGCACTGTGGAGTTTCACTGATAAAAACAAATGAACAAAAACTGCAAAAAAATTAAAACCCTCACTAGTAATGAATTTAGGATCTGTGAAGTGTGAATACTAAACTGGGACTGAGTGGTAACACACTGAAGTGGTAACACACAAGTGGATAGCAGCCCCTCAATCTCCTGTGCAAGTGGCAGTATTCATACACACCAGCCAGTCAGAAGGGACAAGTTGTCAGGTAAATAGTTCTCTTCTCTCAGAGTGCCAACCAGCTATGTCCTTTGGGGTTGGGATGTGCCCAAGTGTTGACCAGAATTGTGTCTCTCTAAGCTGAATAGGATTTTATTTATTTAATACATGCTTATTAAATCAAGAAATGTAACATCTAACGGATTTAAACTATGCACTAGTTCATGTCAAAATTTTAAAGTAATTTCAGGTTGAAACTGGAATGTGGAAAGGAGGGAGCAGAGAATGGGGAGTGACATAAGTGTTGATGCACTTCAGTGTGACTTCAAAAACAACTATCTTCCCCCCAAAATTTACTCTGAATTTTTGAGAAAAGTTTTTTTTTTATTTTTTAAATGATTACCCAGATGTAATTTTCAAGGCGGAGGGAGGCAGACAAAATTATTTCTTGAAGCATTTTTCAAATCGAGCAAAAAAATATATCAGTAAATAGTGTTTATTATGTATGACTGAAAAATTCAGTTCCAGGAGAACCAGGTCAAATGTTGTAGCATGCTCCTTAGGTGACAAATAGATGAGGTGAAGCACTGCCAGATGTGCTCTGTCTGCATGAGAGTACATTACAGGTGGATCCATGCTGATACACACAGCAAACGTGGAACAGTGCAATTGGAGATTCATTTAAGTGAAGCTGCAGCCAGCTCCTCAGTAATGATGATAGGCTCTGGTATAAAGTCTGTTAATATACTTCAGAATTCATTGATATTCATTTGTGACAAAAGTAGCTGAAATGCAGATATGATTTAAAGATATTTATGATATCAAAGAGCTCAAGTGCTGTTGCGCATACACCTTTTTCTGAAAAGTAATAGTCTAAAAAGTGCAAAGATTAACAGTATTTAACAATCTAGCTTTTATTTTGCCCTGTATACTTTTTAAAGTTTCCAAAGTTGGCTGCTTAAAATCATCTTGAATGAATTTACTTTAGGATTCTTCTCCTGCTGTATTTTTGTAGTACTGTATTAGACAAAGCCTGTCAGAAAGTTTAGGGCTTGATTTTCCTTCAACAGCTGAGCTTTGTTTAAGGAAGGAGAGAGAAGCTTCAGGGAACTCCAAACCATTACATTTACCTCCAGGTTAATTCAAATGATGAAAAGTTTTTCTGGTTTATATATGGGCTGGAACCAAACACTTCAGTTTAACCAATATTGCACTCTGATTTCTCATCTAGAGCATATGCTGCTTTGATTCTGATAAATGGATATAAAACTTTCAGATTATTTTTATAGGACATTTTTATATTAAAGCAATTCAACTTAAAAATCTTCCTATTTATTAAAAGAGAGGCAAAAAACTTGCCCCAGAACTAAAAGATGATTTTCCTCAAGTGTAACAGACTAGTGCATGAAATTTAGGTTTTGGCAAGGAAATTTTTCCTATTTCAACTCAAAATAATTATTTTTCCTCTCACTTTCTCCCCGTAAAAAAAAATGAACGGAAAATCAGTCTTTGTCAGAGCTTTCAGGCTGACACTTTGCCCTGTGCTGGCAGGCTGAAGAAGAAAACACTGTAAAACGTGATGCCTACTGGAAAGTTTTACTTTTCAGGGGATTTGTAGTTCTTCTCTAGGACTGCTACAAAACATAAGTGATGATCAGAAAGTGGTCTGTCATTTCTTGAGTTGCCTTGTGGCTTTGGCTGGATACGGTTGTCTAAGTTCAGCATGTTCAGTAAAGTGAATCTTTGGCAAGTAATCCTTGCCACATGTGGCATTATTAATACAGATTCAAAGCATCTGTTCCTGTGCATAGCTTTTGTTCTACATTTGTTGAAGAAACGTGAAATATTTGTATTATTGTGTGGGTAAAATACTGGGGTTTCTCTGAGGCACTGGTGAGAATCCCTGTCTTTCACTTTTGTTACTACATTTTATTTCTGGGAATCCATGATTATGTCATTATATAAGAGAGCAGACATGAATGCTAGATGTTTTGGACGGTCCAAAAAGTTGAGATCATTTTAGTGGGACATTTCCAGTTCAGATATGTGTCTAGTCACTACTATATGTTTCATGGCCTAGTGGTGTTTGTGGGATTTTTATTCTTTTTAACTTCATATTTATACATCAGAGTTTTACTTACATGATCTCTACTACTAGTTTCTTTATGTTATAAAATACACATATATATTTTTAATATTGTATATAATATCTATGCTGAAGCTTCATTGTGAAGACTGTATTTATTCTGAAACTTTTTTTTCCCCCCTAGGCTGTTGGCTGTGATTATGAGATAAATTCCAATGCCACTGAAGACCAGTGTGGAGTATGCCTGGGAGATGGCTCTGCCTGTCATACAGTAAAAATGACATTTAATCAAAGTGAAGGATTTGGTAAATTAGGTTCTTTACTTAAACTCTTCTATTGATGAAGTTTTTATCCACATAAAAAGGCTTAAGAAATGCTTTTCATTGTGAACTGAATGATCAGTCTGTATAGGAAATACCAAAAGGATGTTTCACAAATAATCTTGTGTGTGCCTGAAAAGATTGGTGAACTGTTTTTTAAGTGCACTTCATCTGGTAGAAATGATGTCAGAGACTAATAGGTCCTGTGCAATTTACATTGATATTGACAAAAACCCAAAAAGAAAGTGTAATTAATGCCCTTGGAAAATCTTAACTGCATCTCTAGACAAAGTAAAGCACTCATGAAACGCTGGACCAAGTGTTTCAAAGTGTCCTAAATTCGATAGCGTTGGCTTTAGTGACCATGTACAGCTTCTTCCTTGTGCAGAATTTTGCACATCTGTCTGCTGTAGAAGTTTCTGTGGTAGGCTTCTGGGCTGGAAAAGTGGAAAAGTGAGTCCTTGCAATGTTACAGAGGTTTGCATCAGAACTTCAATGTCTGAGCCCTTCTTCACCAATGCAGTGAGACATGCAATCCGTAAGTTGCATTGTGTGGGATGAATTGGTGCCAAAAAATCTTGAAGAGGGAGTGGGAACTAAACCTAATAAAATATTATTTGTGGAAATAATTTAGAATTTACAATTCTGGGGAAAAGCACTTTCAGTGTTTCATTTTTTTTCCCACTGTGCACTTAGATATGCTTCTTCCATACCCCTCCAAGTCTGAATCCCATCAATAAACTTGAAGATGCCTGCAACCATGCAGGTTGTATGTGTTTGTATTGAATGTTAAGTAAATTATTTCATCATTTTAGATAAAGTAAAAAAAGATTTATTGCTTCTGTAGATTCTTTCCCTTTTAATTGTTCCCTTCTACTTTCCCTTCTACTTCTGTTGCAGAAAACAAGAAAATGTGTCAGGAAAGGCAGAGGTTGTCAGGCACTTCAGCTTTTAAGGCAATGTATGGCCCTTACTGATACTCACAACATCTGGCTGATTCTTGACTCTGTCAGATTTACAAGTACTATGACATTCTGTCTTACAGGAAAGATTAATAGCTGTGTGTCTACTGAGCGGTTTATGTAAATACAGTGATTTCGGGGTGATAAATTCATTGCAGGTAATGAAACTGGACCAAAGCTCAGGATATGTACTACTATCAACTGCGAAGGAAAAATTGAGGTTTTTTTGAAAGTTCAGTGGCACAGGGAAGTACAAAGCAAGGGTAAACATTCTAATCTAAAGCTTTCCTCAGAATTTAAGTCTTTCATGACTCTGATACTGTAGCAGTGTACAGTGTGTCTGCAAGTCAACTAGGTTGCCAGGTCAGATTAATGGCATACTGGAAAAGAGTTTTAATAATTCAGCCTTTCTCTGAAGGGCAGAGTGATTGCTTTTGCCTGAAGTCTTACCAGTTCGTATATATATATATCTGTATTTTTACTTGGAGTTTCATTTAAATGTTTTTCCTTTCCTTTTAATGCAAAATGGAAAAATCTGCAGGGGGAGGAGGGGGGACTCCAAACACAGCTGCAGGAGAGGCAGTTTTATCAGCGTAATGGGTTCCATTAGATTTTTATGATGAAAAACAAATCAGAACTCTGATTTTGCATAAATGGTCTCGGCTGTTGATAGTTGCCAGTATTCAGTCCACACTGTTTTCAGGAGATTCATTAGCAAGTCAGTTAAGCTGCCCTAGCTGCACTCTTAGGGTAGAAAGCTTGAAGCGTAGGCAGGATTTGCGCTGGGGCAGTTACAAGTTTTTCTGTGATTGATCATAGAATCATAGAATCATAGAATGGCCTGGGTTGAAAAGGCCACAGTGATCATCGAGTTTCAACCCCTCTGTTATTTGCAGGGTCGCCAACCACCAGACCAGGCTGCCCATCCAGCCTGGCCTTGAATGCCTCCAGGAATGTCAGACTCCTTGGGCAACCTGTTCCAGTGCCTCACCACCCTCTGTGTGAAAAACTTCCTCCTAATATCTAACCTAAACCTCGCCTGTCTCAGTTTAAAACCATTCTCCCTTGTCCTATCAGTATCCACCCTTGTAAACAGCCATTCCCCTCCTGTTTATACACCTCCTGTTTATACGCTCCCTTCAAGTACTGGAAGGCCACAATGAGGTCTCCAAGGAGCCTTCCCTTCTCCAAGCTGAATAAGCCCAGTTCCCTCAACCTTTCCTCATAGGAGAGGTGCTCCTGCCCTCCGATCACCTTAGTGGCCCTCCTCTGGACCTGTTCCAAGAGCTCCATTTGGATGTGTAACTCAGAGACATGATTTAGCAGAAGACTGTTAGAGTTAGGGTAGTATGTGAAATACGATTAGACTTCGTGATCTTTAAGGTCTTTTCCTACCTGAGCAATTCTATGATACTATGACTCTAAATCTCTGTTATTACTCTCGTTGGCTTCAGAGGAATATTACTATGCACAGAAGAACATTGACAAGGCATGCAGACAATGGAAAGAGAATAAATGCTGCTGCTTGATAGGGAAAAGTATTAGGGTAGAAGAAAGGTCCCCCACCGCATCCTTATCTCCAAATTGGAGGGATGTGGATTTGATGGGTGGACCACTCAATGGATAAGAAACTGGTTGAAAGGCTGCAGACAGAGGGTGGTCATCAATGGCTCCATGTCCAGGTGGAGGCTGGTAACGAGCGGCGTCCCCAGGGGTCTGTCTTGGGACTGGTGCTCTTTAGCATCTTTATCAATGACATCGATGACGGAATTGAGTGCACCCTCAGCAAGTTTGCTGACGACACCAAGCTGAGTGGTGTGGTTGACACGGTTGAAGGACGGGATGCCATTCAGAGGGACCTCGAGAGGCTAGAAAGGTGGGCCCGGGTGAACCTGATGAGGTTCAACACAGCAAAGTGCAGAGTTTTGCACTCGGGCTGGAGGAATCCCAGGCATCCATACAGATTGGAAGGAGCGGTCCTTGAAAGCAGCCCTGTGGAGAAGGACCTGGGGGTCTTGATAGATGAAAAACTTAACATGAGCCAGCAGTGTGCCCTTGCAGCTCGGAAGGCAAATGGTATCCTGGGCTCCATCAGAAGAGGGGTGGCCAGCAGGGCCAGTGAGGTGATTGTTTCGCTCTGCTCTTGTGAGGCCCCATTTGGAATACTGCGTCCAAGTGTGGAGCCCCAGTACAAGAAAGACAGGGAACTGTTGGAGAGGGTCCAGAGGAGGGCCATGAGGATGATCAGGGGACTGGAGCACCTCCCCTATGAAGACAGGCTGAGGGAGCTGGGCTTGTTCAGCCTGGAGAAAAGAAGGCTGCGGGGTGACCTCATTGCAACCTTTCAGTACCTAAAGGGAGCCTACAAACAGGAGGGGAATCAACTCTTTGAAAGGGTGAGTGACAGCAGGACAAGGGGAAATGGTTTTGAGGCAGGGAAGATTTTGGTTGGATGTCAGGGGAAGTTCTTTACAGAGAGTGGTGAGGTGCTGGAACAGACTGCCCAGAGAGGTTGTGGATGCCCCGTCCCTGGAGGTGTTCAAGGCCAGGTTGGATGGGGCCCTGGGTAGCCTGGTCTAGTATTAAATGTGGAGGTTGATGGCCCTGCCTGTGGCAGGGGGGTTTGAGATTCGTGATCCTTGAGGTCCCTTCCAACTGGCCATTCTGTGATTCTGTGATTCAATGAAAGGCTGAGTTTCAAATGATGGGTTTATGACTGTGGCAGGCAGAATGGGGAGTAAATAGATTAACAAAAAGGAAGTTTTGCAGTTCAAACAAAGGAATCTTGGAAAAAGGAAAAGTGGCTAGGGACAGGGTGGTGGTCATACAGGTTCTGCCTTCTCTTTTCATAGTGTGTAGGGGAAAATAATTTTCAAATGTTCATTAGAAACCTTTAAATCTTAAAAATCAAGAAATGAGGGATTGTGCAACAGGGATGAAGAGAGATCTGATTCTGGTAGGCAGAAGGCAGAGCTAGGCGCTATGTAAGACTGAATTTTCCTGAACTGACAAGCAAATGAGGAAATGTGACTGCATTCACTTTAATCCAGAGGTTTATCTTGGTTCTGAAACCCTGTGAACAACCTGATTGGAACTGATTCAACACTTTGCACAGTTCCTTGCTGCCTAAGTGCACACAGAGGCCTGATACACGCTTGAGATTAATTTTGGACAGAGCCATGATGCAGATAGGAATCTGAGAGATTGGAAGTTCTCCTGCATCCTCACTTCAGAGATTGTCTTTAGCCTATAATTTTTTCCCCATTACCGTTACATACTGCAGTGCTCCTATTCCATGGAAAGGCTGCGTGCAACTGTACTTTGATCTGCAAACCTGATTTGCCATGGGAGGCCTGTGCTGTTTCATGTGTATTTTTGTGATAGTACCTAGGACCTGGCTCAGAAGAAAATTGTGCTTCAGGAACTTCCATTTTTAAGTAAGAAAGTCACATATATGACAAACTGGAGAGCAGGATGGGAGCTGGTGTGAGAAATAGCACGACTGTAATCTTATCTGCAATATTGTGCTAAGTACTTCGGTGAAATTTGTTCTGACTTACAGCTAAGGGAAAAGAGAAACAAGCTCTTCAGCCCCAGTAGCGATGTGCTTACAAGCACTGTATGAATTTATTCGTATACTCTTCCCATGATTAGGAAGATACAGATTAAATTTTTGTTAAAAATTGAAAGATTAATAGCACCTCAGAGTTGCCTCTGCACAGGCGTATGACAGCACCTGCAACACGGACGCTGCAGACTTTAATGAATACAGTATGCAGGTTAGCCAGCTGACATTTCGACGGTTATTGAATTTCACATCTCTAGATAATCTTGACAGTTGGAACCGTATTTCCAGGAATAATTATATTAACACCACCTACACCATTTTTAAACAAAAAAAAATGTGGTGCTGCCTGATAAAATCAAAAGCTTAGTCCTGATTGCCATTGCTTTCAAAAGCAGATAACATTCATTGGGAATTAAACTGATGTTCTGGGAATCCAGGAGATAATTTAGGGAAAGCCAAAGGGAAGGAGTGTGATACATCGACCAAATGGTAACACCTATCATCAGGCAGCTGAAGTGTATTTAAAATCAGGTCTATATGCAAGTGTAAGTGATTCAGGCAGAAATAATTATGCAAAAACTTGACAGGGTGCAGACTTTTTTAGGTTAACAACAGAAAGAAAATTACATTTGTTTTTATATTTTGTACTTTGAACAAGTGTTATTCATATTACATCTGGAAAAAAAAACCTGCTGGAAAAAGGACAGCAAGGTTGCAAAGCCAAGCTCTCAGAAAATTACACAATAAAATTTTTGCATGCATAAAATTTAATTTGGCCCAGTTGTGAGTATGTCTTCTAATCAAGTCTTTAACCATACAATCACACACTGCTTGTAACACATCTCCACTTCACTAAATGAATACAACATATGGGAAAGTCATTAGACCTTAGTTTCTTACAATGTTCTGGTTTCCTATAACAATCTAGTTACTTAGTAATCTTCCAAATTTTGCTATATCCTTCACTTGTGAAAGACTGAAACATTTCAGTTTCCATAGCTAATCTCAGAAACACGCAAAAGGTGTCATCCAGAAAACAATATCTGTTTAACATTATGTTTCTTTTAATTACAAAGGAATTGAAGTAGACATGCTTTTTTATTTGGTTGTGGATTTTTGTTTTTTGTTGTTTTTTTTTTTATGGTTGTAGGTTGTTGGTTTTTTTTTGGGGGGGGGGGGGGGGGCGGGAGAGGTGGCAGAGAAATGAGGGACATAGATGGGTGGATATTTTAATTTATTTGAATTTTTTTTTTTGTGGCTTTATGTTTTGTTTCGTTTTACCATGGACAACATATGTCAGTGGTGTCTGTACTTGTTATCCTGCAAAAGAGCTACAGGCTGTAGCTTACTGAAGTTGTCCAGCATTTTAAGTGTACCATGGATTCTGAAGTTCAGTATGGTTTATGCCTATGTAATCAAAGCTGATCAGCTTACTTTACAAGACAGGTGATGGGGACGTGATTCTCAGAATTTAATTTGTGACAACAGCTGTGTGTGATGAGGAACTGCATACCTACACTGCAACCAAACTTCTGCAGCTTACATTCCTAGGGTATCTGCTTGTACAGCTTGTCATCCTTCCAATTTCTAAAACTCAGCCAGGAGCAACATCAAGAAAGCTGTTTGAGTTTGTGTTCAAATTTGTATGTGAACTTTCTGTTTTATGTTTTTCTTTCAGTAGCAATTGTAGTTTTCTCTAGAGAATCACTGAGCCTAACCCCCCGTGCACAAACAAAACTCTCCAGCAGGTGTTCTGACTTCATTCATTATGCACAAACCAGTAACCTCTTCTTACAGATGATTTTGCACATGAATGGCTTCCATGTTTTATGTAGCTAATTTATCTAAGGGAAACAGTCATGGAGAACTTGAATGATTTCAGACTTAAGGATTGTGAAACCCTTTACATCCACTGATGATGTATGTAAATGTTTCATATGTAATGAAAATGTTCATTACAAATTAAAAAAACTTTACTACAACAGGTTCTTAACAAAAGACTCCCTAGTCTTTTTCCAGAGTACTCATGGTTACGGTATGCCAGAGCCCTCGGCCTGGTTGTAGAGATGCAGATGCTCAACTATGAAGTAAATTTCATGTGGCACAGTTCAGAAAAGCATTCACATCCATATCCCTTCTAAATGCCACTATAATTGCTGAAACATAGTACATATTCTCTAACTGATAATGGAAAATCTGGGTTGGAAAGTCCCACTATTAATTAAATGAAAAGAATATATAAATATGTAAATGAAAAGCTCCATGAGAGCACTTTTTTATATATATATATATATATATATATATATATTTTTTTTTTCCCCAAGCAAATCTAGTGTTTTAAAACATCCTAAATAAACTGCAGTGACATTTTTCTTGTTTACCCCCATGTCTCTGTTTTTTCTCTCTTAGGATATGTTGATATTGGGTTAATTCCAAAAGGTGCAAGGGGTATCAGAGTCACAGAAGTTGCAGAAGCAGGCAATTTCCTTGCTGTGCGAAGTAAAGACCCAGAAAAATATTACCTGAATGGAGGTTTTATCATCCAGTGGAATGGTGAATACAAAGTAGCAGGAACAATATTTCAGTATGACAGGACAGGTGATCTAGAAAATCTGACAGCTCCAGGACCCACCAATGAATCAATATGGATTCAAGTAAGTAGGAGATCTCTAGCAGAGCCCATTGGGTTTGGATAGTAGCTGAATGTATGAAGACTTTGAAACTGAGGCTGGAAAAATATGTATATTTTTATGTAGACTGCTCTACTAGCATCTTATCTTTAAAAAATCATTTGAGCTATTTTGGAAAGAAATATATTGCTTGAGAAAGCAGTTCGTTCTACCTGAAAACATGTATGTCCTGTGTCATAGTTTGATTACGATCATGGGAGAGGATCCATGTAGTGGGTATTCAGTTGTCACCATCAGAAATCAAATCCAATGAAACCATTTAGGAGGAAGAGGAGAAACTTGTTGCCTCAGTAGTTTATCCCCTGAAGATTTTCTTACCTCTCTCCTATCAGCTAAATGGTGATACTCATGAGTACATCTACTTACTTGGAATTTTCCTTCTTAATCTGGAAATGGTGAATAATAATAATAAGGTAGAATCTGAATAAAATCTCTAGTTTTCTGACACTGGATATTTTTTAACAGTTGTTATATATGGGTAGGGTAATTACCATTTATAATGGTAGGCAGTAGCTCTTAATCAGTGCCACATTTTCCAGTGCCTTGGGTGGACTTTGCTTTATCTCATGGTCAATAGGATACCAGTTTTGTTGGCCTACTTACACATGAGCTTTCAAAACCGCATGTGTCTTAAAAAGAAACATGTCTGCCACTGTCAGCAAATAAATGAAAGGTTTGCCAGTCTGTATTTTTGAATGGGTAGTGGGCTTCAAAATGGGTTGCTTTTAAACCTGCTGGTTTTGGTGTTTTGTTGTGTTTTTTTTTTTTGTTTTTTTTTTTTTTGCTGGCATACTTTGAAAGCTTTGGGCTAGAAGGTTATAGTAATGATAAATGATTAAGTGAGCTGTACTGTTTTTCCAGCTACTTTTTCAAGAGACTAACCCAGGAATCAAGTATGAATATACTGTTCGTAAAGAAGAAAATCATGAGAATGAGATTGGAGAGCCAGAGTATTTTTGGCAATATGGAGAGTGGACAGCCTGCACTGTTACCTGTGGAAGAGGTAATTCCATATTTCCTTTTTCTATTATTGTCTTTGTTACTTTCCTTAAAATGATCTAGACCATTTCTGTCATTTCTGTTTCTTTAAGAGGTAAGGTTCTTGCATGCATTTGGCTAGAGAGCTTATATGTAAGAATGTATTTTAGCTTTAAAATAAGATAACAAGCCTATTTAAGATGAGAAAGCATCTGTAGTACTTGCCCTGAAATTCTCAGTGTTCCTGAGCCAAATTGGAAAATCTAGTTTTCTTTTCCCTTGCACTTTCAGAATTATCTGTAATAATCCTACTTCCCAAAAGTACTGATTTGTAACCTACTTTTGTTTCTCTGTGTAGGTGTTCTAAACCCAGATACATTGAATACAAAAACTACCCTTCATTTCTGTCCAAAAAGCAAAAAATACATTTGTGCATTTCTCAGTAAATATTTCAGTCCATCTTGAAACTTGTGTATCTTTGCCACTCTCAATACAATGGAACAATTCCATTTGTATTGTAGTTCTGTGTGGTGCATTAAGCTGGACAATTGTGTAGAATGACAACCATGAAATGCTAACAGGTCTAGAAGATTGCCTTCGGTAAGAGAAAGTGCTGGCAGGAAAACTTTCTTTAAGGTATAGGGCAGTACATTAAACTACAACAGTACACTGTTGATGTTATAGCCGCTGCATAACTGATGTGAAATAGGTCTTTCATCTTTCTAATGCCTGGGTTTTGCTTGGAGTATGTGATTATTGTTGGTTCTTTTTCTTTTTTTTTTTTTTCTCAAAAGTAAAGACAAATTTCTTAACAAATCCAGTTGCTGGTATGACAACAATAATGATTATACTAGTTATGGTTTTTAAATCCTTCCTGTCATGAAGGACACTGAAAGAATGTGTTTTTCAAGGATTTGGAAAAGAGGGCATTTGAATAACTGTAATTCTAGAAGATTAAAAGAAGAATTTTAGGAGATCTTCATAAGTTAACCCATCCCCAAAAACTTTCCTGTATTAATATGTTTATGTGTGTATAAATATGTATTGATGTTTGCTTTTAAGTACAAATTTCTATGTATATATGTGGGGAGAAAAGAGCTCACCACAGAACACCATGGGCTTTCTTGTTAGCAAAATAAAGCTTTTTCTTTAGGTACTTAAAACAAATGCTTTGCTCAATGGCATGCTGCATGTTTTAGCTCGTTTATGTACTTGTGGTTGATGTTTAATCTAACAATTGTCATGATAACAAAAAGAGGGAGGAAAAGTGAAATTAGACTGATTATTATGTTTTTATTCAACATCTGCTTCACTTTTCCCAGAAGTGTTTCCTACTAAGTAAATTATAATCCTGTGTACTACCTTCTGGCTAAAGAATTGTGTGATTTGGCTTTGATTTCTAACTGCAACATGATTATTTAAACAGAAGACTGCAGGATATGGGTTTTTTTTCAGTTTTTATTTAATAAGTGGCTTCCCACTTCACCATCTTTGGCTTCTTAATAAATATTTCTTGAGCTTATGGATCTATTATCTACCTCATTGCATAGGTAGAAATGAAACATTTCACACAGCACTCTGAACTTCTTCATATGACTCTGCAGGGATACTGTGAGGTACATCACAGTATGAAAGCATGGGAACCTACTCTGTTCTCCGTATTCATTCAAGGACAAGATAAAAGAAATAAATAAATCTTTTGCTCTCTTTCCCCTTACATACATACACTTATAAAAATTACAAAACGGACTTGAAGGAAGGTGTAATCTGCTAGTAAGTAATGAAGTCAGGGTATTGTCACTTACTTACTCCCTACCCAATGAAAAAGGGAAAGCCTGCCATAGATCTTAAATTCCTTGCTTGAACAACGGGAAATATACAGAATTGCAAGATTTGGAAGGGACCTCAAGAGATTGAGGCCAATTCCCCTGCTAAAGCTGGTACACACAATAGGTTGCACAGTTAGACATCCAGCCAGGTCTCTAGTATCCCCACAGGGGTCTCCACAATTTCTCTGGGCAGCCTGTTCCAGTGCTCCATCACCCTTATTGTAAATAAGTTCTTTCCCATGCTAGTATGGAACTTCCTACGTACAAGTTTTAGGCTATTAATCCTTGTCCTATCACTGCGCACCACCAAGAAGAGCCTGGCCTCATCCATTTGCCTCCCACCTCTCTTTAGATATTTATAAATATTTATCAGATGCTCTGCCATCTTCTTTTCCCAAGGCTGAACAGATCCAGGTTACTCAGCCTGTCTTCATATGGGATCCTTAACCAGAACCAGTGTTAAGGATCCAGATCCTTAACCATCTTTATGGCCATCCACTGGACTTTTTCTATGAGATCCTTGTCTTTTTTGAGCTAGGGAGACAGAGTTCTGATATTACAGTCTGTTTGCATTTCTCTGCAGGTACCCTGTGCTTAATTTGACTGTGCTCTTGGCTGCCTGAATGTGAACCAGTCGTGCTGTTGGTAGGGACTCTGAGCTAGCTGTGGCCCTACTAGGCTCCACATGAGTTTGAGCTCTGCTTATCTAGATGTAACCCTGCACATTAGCAACAAAACCTGGAGCTCAGCTGCGCAGCCACAGAGAAAAGAGTATGTGGAAAATGTTAATGGTCCATCAGCAAAGAAGTTTGTAAACTCTGAAGTCTTGCCTCATTTAGCAAGGAATGGGCATGATAGGAAATGTTTATGTAGAACCAGAAATTCTCACAGTTGCACATTATTGTATTTGTTCCTCTTGAGTTCAGCTCAAAACCAAGAGGCAAAATAAAGGCAGGACTTAATGTTCCCAGTGTTGCTGCATTAATCAGCATATTTTCCTGACTTCTGCAGAACTTCCCCCTAGGTTTAAATAATGAGATTGATTTTATCTGAATGTACAGGCTGTTTAGAACCAGAACTTAGTGCCATTGGCAGTAGCAAACCTGCTGTGCCAAATCTCAGGCATTAAAATATTTTCTTAAGGTTTCTAACATAAAGTGTGTTGAAGTAGGCAAGAAGATAATCTTCTGTTATCAATACGGTGCATGACAACTCTACTGAAGACAAATCTTCAGTGGGGGTCAAGGAGATTAAAAAAAATGAGTTGCATTTGTTTAGACTAAATGTGATAATGAAATAACCTTGAAGTACTTTTTCATTCATCATTTGGTAAATAATGAACTAGTTGCTTTTCATGTTCAAAGGGGAGGCCAAGAAAGCTGAACTACTGAAAACTGACTGACATAGCCAGTGAGAGAAATTGATTCTTACCTAGAGGTTTTTTCCTCCTGGCCAACCTGGACCTAGATTCATTGTAGGCCTCGCATTAAGATTGGTCAATAGGACAGTGATAAATCCAAGAGCTCTTTGGCCTTTTGTAGCCACAGAGATCAGGACAATGAAATCATGCTTTCCATAGCCAAAAGAGGAAAACAGAATTAGGGAGTGGCAAATGGGACAACATACACAGAAGCAGGCTGGTCCAGGAAAGCCTCTTTTATCCAGAAGAAAAAAAACACAGTTTTACCTCCTTCTCTAAGGGAAATTTCCAATGATGCATAATGTATTGATAGTATTAAGCTTTGCCTTCACAGAATAACTTCAGGTCAACTCCTTACAGTCATTTTCCTATATTTCTTGCCTTAAGGTTGTGCCACTTATATTTATGTACCCTGGCCCATGTCCTTCTCCAACTCCACTGCAGCTGTGATAAAGAAGAAGTGCTTGTGTTTTCCATCATCTCCTTCACATGCTTATATGTCTTGTAGTCTCAAGAAGCGAGTTAATCTGGCTTGTCAACAATCTAGTCACTTAGCAGAGAATAATGTTGTCTGAAAAATTGATGTTTTCTGTAGCATGGATAGCTAATACTGTTTGCAGGGAAAAGGAGAATGCATGACAATATCTATATGTAGTGTAGAAAATAGTTTGATCATTTCATGACAAACTCTTATGGCCATCATTTACAGTAAAAATCATGAACTTTGCTCAGTCCTTGCTGCAGATTCTTTTGCTTTATATAGAATTGCGTTGCTGTCAGGATCTGTTCGTTACAGAAGGCATCCTGCAGACTGTTGCACAATCAAACTTTAGTTGCATACAGCAATCCTCTGACCAAGTGGGCTGTCCCTCCAGAGGCTGCTGTCCAGCCAGATAGCATATAAAGCCTTTAAGCTTCTTTTATAGGACAGTTAATTTAAATGCCTCACTAAGTACTTTTCTAGAATGACTACCCATTGTTGTTTCTTAAAATAATGGTCAATTAGAAACTATAAGCAAAATCCCTTTGTACTTTTTGAAATAATGGTATGATGCTTTGTGGGACTAGTTTTGAGTGGCATGGGATGTAATAGAAGCAAAAAATACAGCACAGCTGCAACTAAGGGAGAATATTAGGCAAGTTCAAAATCTACTCCTCCATAGATAACGCCAGTGATTGGCAAAGTTTCAAAGCTTTTCAGAAGGACTTAACTGTGAGATTTGTTTAGGGGTTAATTGCTTTGTGCCCTCTAAATCCTTCACAACTGCTATCAGGTCTATTTTGAAAAATTACCTCCAGGTGTTCCTGAACTGAAATGTACTACTAAACTTGCAACACTGAGATTGAGAAAACAATAGTCACAGTGTCTTACTTCACGATTATGGGTCTAAGTTTTATAATGCCAGGAATGTGAAGGCAGTTTATTGTACTGTGTACGTGATCTGTGCATGCATGGGATGTAATTTGTTCATTCAAGTACCAAAGTGAAGTCCATGCAGACTATTTGATTTGTTGCACAACAGTGAAAATTTTATGTTCACACAAGTGGTTCTTACTATGCTCTTTTGTACGCACACTTTGTACATGTGCTTCTGGAATGCAGGACCTTCAGTTTTGTCATTCGCAACTTTAAACATGCCCAAACTTAAAACTGGACTTTCATAGAATGGGTTGGGTTGAAAGGAACCTTAAAAATCATCTAGTTCCAACTTCCTTGTCACAGCTGTTCTTCTAACAAGTGTCTACTCTTTTTTAAAATCCCTTAAATCCCTGGGTACTGTTTCAGTGGGTATCGTTTTTGCCTGGGGGCAATTTCTACCTCCCATCTTAAAAGTTCAGTATTAGTGTTGAAGCCTCGTGGAGAGGTAGAAGTGCTTTCTGAGTTGAGTGAGTGAAATTAAGACGTGTGTAAATATTTGGTAGAGCAGAGTTGAAAGTAAGGCGACTAGCTTTCTATGCCAGTTTTTGTCCTTGTTGTTGTTGTAATTTCCATGGAAATAAATAGGCGTCATTATTTTCAGAGGGACCCATGTATCTTTACAGTGCTTTCTTGTTCAAGTTCCTCAAGATTAAAAAAAAAGTTAAGAAAAATCAACTATCTACGGATATCTTTTGTATTCCGTCTAATCATAGAAATGGTAATAATGTTTTTAGAGTGACAAAGAAAATCAAAGATGACTTGAATATTCAATAGAATAATGAGGTTTAGGAAGCATAAAATGTCTGTTTAGGCAAATGCAAGCTAGTTTTATGTACCATTTGCCAGTCCAACTTTCTTTTTCTATTTCATTTTCCAGACCAGCTGAAAACCTTGAAAAAACGTAATAAAACTGCACACAGTGTTCCTTTCTTTCCACAGCTTTATTGAAGCACCACTGTATTTTTAAGTTGACAGCTTCTAAGAAAATGTGTATGCATCTATAGAAGCATATAAATTTTTTTTCAACTTTGTAACTGAATTGTATATAGTCCTGATGGTAAAAAAAAAAAAAAAAAAAAGCATTTATGGCTTCTTTAAACATATGTACTCATCCTTGAATTTACCAGATTTTGAAACTACAATATAAATTCATGTAACTTCTATACTAAAAATTTTGTTTGTGTAAATTAAGTTTACTGATGCCGTGATCAACAAATGTTTTATGAGAATGTACTGCCTCAAAGCAGTATTTCTGCTAAGGTTTATAGCTGTTTTAAAATGAATTACAGCAGCTGAAATGACACTAAAAATTTACTGGAGCAAAAGAAGTATTCTCTTGCTTAATTTGCATTTGCAGCAGCATCATATCATGATTTTGAAAGGGTCAGAGTTGTATTTATGTGAACTCCATTGTTTACAACTAGTGCGAAGGCTGCTTACTATTCCACTTATGTTTCTCATAGCATAAGACAGGACTTTGCTCCCTGAGAGTCCTGCACTGGACCAAACAGCTTTCTGTTTGTTGAAGTCCCCAGAAAAGAGGAGAGCCATGTGCAACCACACTGCAGACAAGATGGCTGTGCTGCCATATAGCTGCTGCCATGTCAACCCTAAAGCTTGAGTGCCTCAGCAAAAAGAATATTAGCAGAAGCATAGGGCTGCAGGTCCCTTAATCGTCTCTTCTAGATGAAACTAGTTCTCATTCTGAACTAGATGCTGTTGGGATAGATGGCTTTAGAGGTCCCTTCCAACTGAACTATTCTATTCTAAAATCAACTCTTCTGTATGAATAGTGGAAACTCAATTTATTGAGTTGTTGCATAGATTCTAGTCACATGTCTGAAGGCTCTGTAGAAGCTGCACCATTTTTTTAATTATCATAGACCTGAAATCTTAGTGTACTATCCATAGAAACTTCTGTCTGTTTCTATGGAATAACCCAGATATGCATAGAAGACTTCTCTTCTTGTTGTGAAGGCTTTTTTCAGTGATGTCTGACCATAACCTTCCCCTTCGTATCTACATGCCATGCTCAGTTTTTCTAAGAAGTACCTCTGATAGTAGCTTTGGATTTCTTAATATTAGATTTAGTAGTCTGTTTTTTTTTTTTTGTTTTTTTTTTTTTCCTGTGTTTACTTATGTATGTGAACTGTTTAATTTTGGAGAGAAATGTGTTTTTGAATGCTGCAAAGTTGCTTAAGGCAAGCCAGCCATAATGCTAGTGTGAAATTCTAGGGTGTATGGTTTAGTTGTCTTATAAGGGAACATTGCATAAAGGATCAGAAGAAAATGGTGCATGGAGGAATATTTTCATGTTTTCTGAAGCAGCATTGTATCTGAATTTCTCTTCTTTTCTTCTGGATAGATTCCCATGCTGATTACTAGGAGATATGAGAAAAGGAAAAGCTTGGTTCTTAAATATATCACTGAATACATAACATTTACCTCTGACACATAGTAATAGTGCTACTAAGCCCATTTCTTCCCAGGAGAGGGAT
The DNA here is from genome assembly GCF_987193195.1 of Phasianus colchicus. Taxonomy (NCBI): domain Eukaryota; kingdom Metazoa; phylum Chordata; class Aves; order Galliformes; family Phasianidae; genus Phasianus; species Phasianus colchicus. The sequence continues at coordinate 81,774,850 of NC_143476.1, forward strand.
GAAACTCACAGAAATAGTGCCTTAACATCTGCATATAAATTGCTATGAATAAGTGGCAGAGTTAACACAGTGAGCAAACAAGATTTCTTCAATCATGTTTATCCCATTTGTCTGGATTTGCAGCACAGGACCAACATCACATTATTGCAGAACTCTTCTGGTTTTTCTTTCGGTTCGCACTGGAATAATGCAGTATTTTGTTTCTGTTTTCTTTCTCTTCAATGAGCAGGAGTTTATGTGACTGAAACTGCTAAAAAATAACCTAAACTGTACATATGGAATCTCTGTCCATTACAGTGATTTGCCTCCTGTCTGCTGTGCATCAGTTGTTTAGAAAACAGATTTTATCCTTTGTATTATGAGTCGTTGTTTTAAGTCAAGATTTGAATCATTTTTAAAACTTTTAAAAAGCAGAATTCAGCATTAGCAATCATAGGATTAACATAGGTGAAAGTTCTGTTTTTTTTTTCTGTATAATTGCCTGTTCCACGAGAACAAAGTAAAGATCAGTAATAATCCATATGCTGTGAACAGTCTCCTGCTGCCCTGTTGTCTCTTCTCTGTGAGAAATCCAAAAAACCATTCGCAGCTCTTTAAACTCAACTGATTTCAGGGGTATAAGAACCCTTTCTGAGACTGACAACTTCATTGAGATAGGAGTAAGTTCCTTCCAGTATGTACCTTCAGCTAACTAATTCACTGGAGCTCTGCATAACTCCCTTTCAGGTTGACTGAAGGACACATGTAGCTCAGATATACAGCAGAACTGACTTCTACTCCTGAAAACATCACACGGCTCTTTCTGTATTCTAGGATGTGGTGTGTAGACAGTGTGTACACCTCATGCTGGAGGACTTCTGCAGTTTGTCCCTGGCCTACAGGGATTACTCTTCCTATTTTGTCTTTCTCTTACAGGGGTGCGTCGCCAGATTGCCCACTGCATGCGGAAGGGAGGTGGAGAGGTCAAGAACTCCTTCTGTGACCCAGCCACACAGCCAAATGGAAGACAGAAGAAGTGCTATGAAAAGGATTGTCCACCAAGGTACCATTACTTTGAAGGCCCTTGTAATCTTAAATAGGAGTCATTCAAAAGAATATATTGGTTCTAATACCAGATTAGTGTGGCATCTACAGCCTGCCATAAAGACAGCTTCCAAGTGTTCCAGAGCAGAGGTGTCAGAAACCCAGTAGTGGTCAAATTAAGAGTGAATTAATTAACCACAGTAAACATTTTCAGATGATAGTACCCTGTGGCTGTAAAAAAGGCACAGATTTGCTGGAAGGCATCAGTGGTGCAGAGCACATGTGTACTCTGTGTTTTTTGCTATAGTCAGTATTTTTTTTTTTTCTTTGGGTACTGACATGTCCTACATTTACCTTTTACTGTCTTTGGAAATCCTTTATCATGATGTCCACAATGGTACAAGATCATAGAATGGCTTGGGTTGGAAGGGATCTCAAACCAACCAGTTCCAACCTCCCTCAAAGGAGTTCTCCTAGTCTGTACATGTATCTGGGATTGTTCCAACCCAAGTGCAGTACTTTGCACTTAGCCTCCTTGAATCTCACTAGGTTTCTGTGGGCACACTGCTTAAGTTTGTCCAGGTCCCTTCGCATGACATATACAAGTCTTATACAAGTCTTGTACAAGTCTTTACCTAGTAATTCTAGCTAACTCAGGATCAAAGTTATTGCAGTTATTCCCTTAAAGTATTTCATGCTATATTTGTCAGCAGCAATTTTCATGAAGCTTTACTGTAACAAATCGTGTGGTTGTTGGTTGTATTAATCATTTCCAAATATCTTCACAAGATTGTGTGATATTTCCTTTGGGAATTACATCTTTCCAGATGCAACCTCTATAAATTACTTTTAAAAGTATGAACCATGAACATCTCACAATTCTCCACAGATTGTGAGGAAATACAAATAGACAATAGATCAAACTTAGCAACTAGTTGACTACATAAGAGCCAAACCTACCTGTTAGTGTGAATGTAGATGCTTTGTATTTATAACACGTATAAACTTGATATTTATTCCAAAATTTCAAATGAGCTCAAGTTACTCCATTTGTTCAAAGCAGTTGCATATTTATATTATTATTTATGCAGTCTATTTACTTATTTTTATCTTAACAGAAGTATGACTATAGTAGTTTAATTAAGGAACCCCTTGTTCAAGCCCCTACTCTGATTTTCAGCAGACCTATAGCTGCTTAAAGAAGAGCAGACAAGGAAAGCATAAATTATCTCTCTTTCTAATACGCTTCCAGTTTCCAAATACTTTTAACTCAAGGCATTTCTAGAGAAATATATCTCCACAGTAATAGCTCATTTTGGCCCTGCAACCCTGTAAAACTTCATTATTGCACTACTTCCTTGGCAAGAAGTTCCACAGTTTTAATACCTACTATGTGAAAAAACACTCATTTTAATAGTTGGACTTTATGATCTTGGAAGCCTTTTCCAACCAAAATGATTTCGTTCTATGAATCTATGATTTTATTTATTTTGAATCTGGCTTTCACTGGCTTCTGCTGGTGGTCATTTGCTCTTTCACTGGAAGAGCTGACAGGGCAGAGTGGGTTTTTATTCACCCTTCTCAGGCCATTCACTCAGTAGATCTGGTCTCTGATTCAGGCTGTAGTCCCAGCTGGTATTTACTTTTTCATGACATACATGCCATCTTGAACCTAGGCAGATGGGTTATACATCTCTGTCTGGAAAACAAGAAGGCTCTCCAGGTAGTTCAGTTAGGTGGTTCTAAAGAAAACCTCAATGTTAGAGAATGAGGTGACCATCCCACACAGTACAATATAGCATAACTGAGAATTCATGTGAAACTACTACAGAACAAGAGCTTTGCAGAGGTGGCTAAATTATGTGCTAGAGGTGAGGACAGTGTAATTGAGCATGGCATGGCTGGGAAACCTTTTGTTAGTGCTGTAGCCACAGGACTGGAGCTGCTGGATGATAACGTTGCTTCCCAAGAGCAAATCAGTATCTCTGTGGGAACATTCCGTGTGATACAACAAAGATGTTCTCTTGCACAATCCTCCTCTATCCTGGGATATCTCATTGATAATACACATGCCGCTATGTCACTAGCTACTAGACCCTAACTCAACATCAGATAATGTATGAAATAGTATCTACAGGCAAAGAATAACATTATAGTAATGCTTGTAACTCGCACAGACCAGATTTTATCTCATTAATTCTTTTCAGGAAGTTAATTATAAACTGTTCAAATGACAGGCTTCTGTAAAGTCCAGGTCTTAACGTGATTATTTTTTGTTTTGTTTTTTTGTTTTTCCCTTCACTTCCTACTAAAAGAATCCGGAGCAATGCAAGTATTTTAAATATTGCAATAAATATGTGCCACATATTGGGTCAGAACAAATAAAGATGGCTGAACAGTTGAGAGTTAAAAGGTGATCCAGCTACTCATGTGAAACTTGAATAATTCTGCCTAGCAGGAGCAACTGTGTGTTTTCCACAATGTGCTATAGAATATGTTTTCCTGCCACACAATTCTTCGGTAGGCAGGGATTTTGCTCCACAGGTATTTGTGATAAAAATCGACAGACAGTACTTGGAGAGAGAGGTTTTAACTTCTCATGCTCTGAATAGAATGTTTTCTCCCCACCATGAAGAAAATTGCCTTAAGACTACTTAACTTGACTACATGTATGAAAAGAGGAATTGTAAATAGATTCTGATGAAGTATTTGGGATCTCCTGCAGGGTCCAAATTTATCTGTTGTTACTGTATTGTCCTCTTGCAGAACAGTTAAACAACACAATAAGAAAAAAATATCCTGGTTTTATTATTATAAACAGACCAAAAATCAGTGCCCTGTTAGTATCTGCTGTGCCTGACATTTTACAAAATATATAGTGCAAGAAGTGTCATTCTTTAAGTTTGACTGAATATTCAACTCCATAGACATGACCCATGGGGGCGAACATAGATTCCAAAGTCTCAACAAGATCTATAACCTTATTCAGTAAGCATCATCCGTGCATACACAGAAAAAGCTGTTGGGCTCTGCTTTTTTTACAGACTCAAGATCCTCTTATGTGCATATCCTACATTTTTTGGGTGCATTGTCGTGTGCTTCTTGTTGGACTGTGAAAAAGCTGAGTGCTCCCAGCTGCAACTGAAAGTCAACCGAAGTTGCATTTTCACTATACAGTAAATACTCTGTAGTTTGAGAGCCCCAGGAAAATATGTTCTCACTCAGATTAGTTCTCTAAGTCTTACAGTTTGTTAGTTAACAGTCTTTCTGTGCTGTGCCATGCATGCCTATGGTGATAAAACAGTCCTGTCGCTTTGCAGGGACAAGGTGATGCATTAATATTTAAGAACTTCCCAGTTGGTGTAATGGTGAATGCCACGGGAAACCAGAGGAAGGGACAAGTGTTAGATAAAGCCCATCAGGTTTCCGCCAACTCATCTCAGATTCTCATCACAGCCAGCACAGCTATATACTGGTTTTCTTCCCCACATCCTTTTCTTTGCCAAGCATCTTTTAATGTGACTTTAAAAAAAAAATCCTTCTTTATAATATGCCTAAAGCTAAGTCTGTCTGGGAGTGCTCTTCATTGTCCAACTCAAAGCTGGAAAATCTGTCAGCTTGGTCATCTCAATTAAGAAATTGCTTATGTGGGCGCTGTGTCAGTTCCACATGTTCAGCGGTTGTCTCCAGTTTCAGTCACGCCTCTGCAATGTGGAGAGACTAGAAGCTTCTAGAGGAGTGGTGTCTTGTCACTTGGATGCTGCTACTGTGTGGTCCAAGACTTTGAGTTGTCCTGTAACAGAACAGATGAGTGGATGTTAATGTTCCACCCTCCTTGATTTGCCTTTCTTCCACATCCACTGGAACACTGAATTTCGGAAGTCCTCATGGTAGAGTGTTTATGGCATATATAAAGTAGAATCAAAGGAAGGATTATACACCCCTGAGAACTCTGCCTACTGATGATAATAAACTTTCAGTAAAAAAAATAAATGTTGGGGTAGTGTGTAGTGCAAATTATCTCATCAGTACAATCTGTTACCTGTGTTGAATGAGGAAATACTCAATAGAAAAAGTTACATGACTAAATGTAGTTTAAGATTGACATGAAAGTGGAATAAGATACAGTCTTGATTCTGGATTTTATTAACTTCAGAACACTTTCTAAATTTCATGACTTATTAAAAAAAATATTTCATGTGCACTAGCTTGTTACCAGTGCACCACTTGTCGAGGTAGATTTTGTAGCGAAGTGATAATTCATTATTTAGAGTTCCATACTCAAACCTGCAAACTGCTGGCCCCTTACTCAGAGCCATGTGAAAATTAGGGAGGGAAATTGTGTCAGTATAGCATCCCTGTAACTAGAAATATGTGATCTGATTCCATTAAAATTAATAGGGCAAATTGCATACTTGAGATTGCATTTGTGGAGAAGCTATTTATAAGATACCTAAGATGATAAAGAGAATTGGAGGGAAGATGCAAGAGATGAAAACAGCCCCAAAATTACTTAGTTCAGGTTACAATAACAAATTTTTATCTTCTTTATTGCCACATTCTTCTGAGGTGCGCTTGTTTTTTTCTTTTTAACTGATTATTTTTCCTTGGTTATTTGCAGAAGCCCAAAAGAGAAAGAGACACTCTAAAAAAAGCAAGAGAGTGGGATAAATAATGTGTTCTTTTTATTATAGCAGTGTCCAGAGGTCTCACACAGGTTTGTGGCAGTGGACTACTATTCTACAGCATTTTGGAAAACAATCTGTGCCTCAGAGGGCTTACAGAGTAATTTAAAAGGAAACGCAATATGTTTTCATAAGTAAAGAGAAGAAGGAAGGTGTAGGTTCCCCAGAGGAAACCAGATGATTGCACAAGTGAGCTGTGTGCATAGCTTGATTGCTCTGAGTCCTCATATTTTTTTTCTTAATGATTACGATTATCAGTGCCTTCCACATCAGTGATGTTTGTTTGTTTGTTTGTTTGTTTGTTTTGCAATTGAAGAATAAATTTATCAAGAAAAATGGAAACTATGGAGGAAGTGGAGAGAAGGGCTTGTTAACAAACAAAAGAAGCCAGAAATGCATAGAGATTGGAAATTGTGACTGAGCCAGATGAGTGCTACAAACAGTTAATAAACCTACTGTGAAACTTCTATGTTTTCATTAGTATGGAATTAGTTTTCTCAAAAGTTCATTTAGCTAAAAAAGAAGAAGTACAAGAGAGGAATGTTGGTTTTAATTCAAAAACAATTTTTTTTCCAGACAGAAAGGTATTTTCTGTTATGGTTTTTGGTGTTTTTTTGTTTTGGTTGGTTGGGGTGTTTGTGTGTGTGTGTGTGTGTGTGTGTGTGTGTGTAAAACGTGTGTGTGTGTGTGTGTAAAGCATCATGACCTGCTTTAAAACGCAGGAACAAGAAGCCTTGGAGCGTTTTTTTACTTAAAAGTTCACAACTGGGCTAGATTTCTTACACTGGAGGTTGGAGCTATTTTCTTGCCTATGGTAAACTAAACTAAATTACATGGGAAAACATTGCACTAGAGAAAACATTTATCTTTCACTTAGTGAAGCATTGCACAGCTTATTCTAGAAGACCATTTGTGATCAGAAGAGGCAAATATAAGGGGTTGATTTTTCCTTTTTGATGGAACAGAGTACAGATTCTAATTTGTTAATCCTTTCTGCATTCAGGTAACAATAAGATAAAAAGATTGCTGAACTGCCCAGCAGTTACTGAAATCTGGATGTGAAAGGCTACCTGAACGCACTAGTTATGGATTACTGTCGCAGTGTTTCTTATATTTCTGTTTGTCAGATGGTGGGCAGGTGAATGGCAGAAGTGTTCAACAACATGTGGCCCGACAGGACAGAAGAAGCGAACTGTACTTTGCATCCAAACAGTGGGATCTGATGAGCAGGCATTGGCTGTCACAGAATGCCAGCACCTGCTTAAACCAAAGACCCATCTGTCATGCAACAGAGATGTCTTGTGCCCATCTGACTGGACAGTGAGCAACTGGACTGAGGTAAGTTTGTCAGTTATGGCATTAAATGTTTGCTTTTTTTTCTGATTTTTTTTGTGTTTGTGCCTGTTTTTTTATTTTCTTTTTTTTTTTTTCTGAAGTGATCTATCACACTTAACAAAAAAGATCAATGGGCATTTTTGCTGTTTTTTCTTTTTGCCTTATTTCTTAACATGTCTTCACAAGTCCTTTATGCACATGAAAAAAAAGCTGCGCTGCTTGCCAACAACCTCAGTGAGTGTGTGTTTTAGATATCTCCAAAGGTTTGTCTTGCTGAGCTATTATATTTTACAACAGAGCATGTTTGCATGCACAGAATTGTATGGAATGCTCATTACTGCTGTGAAACTGATAGGGAGAGGTTCTGTGTCATGTCTACATGGAGAAAATGTAACATTTTTAATATTTTTTGTATTTACATCTCTTTTGCATTCTTCCCTTTGGTTTTTTTCATCAGCATGCTACCTTTTTTACTTCTAGTATTAATCTGAAGGCCTGATAAACACTGGAATTTTTTTTGCATACTCCATGTGATAATTCAATATATTGTGCAGTTAATTCACTGGCAGCTGATGACCTGAAGAATGTGAGGTCACCAAATTAATAACTGCAATACTGTAAAATTGTTTAAATATACTGGAACTTATTCTCCAATATATATTACTATTAATAGGGAGTACTCATTTGTTGTGCTTTTTCATAATTAACCTGTGGACAGATCTCATGCTTCTTAGCATTCTTTAGGTTATACTGTTGTTATCTACAGGTGCTTCACACCTATGCTTTCCATTGAAGCTGATGAGAGTTATGGGTCCCTGGGATATTGAGCGGTCTGCTTCTCCATGAAAACTAAAAATGCACAAGGGGGGAGGAGAAGTAGGTCTTGAGCCATGTGAAATTTTTAAATTGCTTTACTCTAATCAGTTCTGTTACAGTGAAACTTGCTTATAGCTCACCCCACAAACGTGCAATTTTGTCATATACACTGAGCTAAAGTGTATCTGATAATAAAAAAAAATGCATGCTCAACAAATCTTTTCTACTTTAGGTGTCCATAAAATTAAAAATCACTGTATTTTTGCAAACTTTCAAGAATTATTTTTTAAAACTTTTTTTTTTCCTAATTTAATTTCCTTTTTTTTTCTTTTTTTTTTTAAGGAACTCATTAATGAGCTTGATAGTAGATCCAGATAATGAACTGGTTGAATTTTGTGACAGTACTAATACAATTTATACTGCTCACAAGCCATCATCACTAAATGTTGATTGTTTTTTAAATTGGTAGCCTCCATTTTTTAACTGCTTGTGGAAAAAATACACTTGTGAGTATTTGGCCTACTTATACAGAATGGCAATTTATTTGTAAAAATAGCATACTGCTATTGAATACAGCAGTTGCTCGTTTGTCATTTGTTTTTATTTGCATGTTTCTAACAAAAATAATTTTTTTGCCTCAATAAATTGGAGTGAGAGCATAGGTCAGACTGTTTCTCCACCAGAAATGGTAGCATTGTCCAGATATTAGTAAGTGAAAAAAAACCTCAGATGATAAATGTGTGAGAGAGATTTCACGCAGGCAAAACTTCCTTTTTCTCCAAGCTTATCTGGTTGTTAAAAGATCATTCTATACATTAAAACATGAAAATACCTAATTGGGCAGATAATGAAGATGAAGTGTTATAGATATTCTGAAATCTCTTTTATACTACCTGTCTGTAATCTAAAGCAGAAGCTTTCAAAGCTAATTCTGGGGGAGTAAATTTTTCCCCAAGAATTTAGCAAGGTTAGATATTCCTTCTAATTCACAAATGCTAATCCAAGTCAGCCACATGGCATAGTCTAACAAGCTGTGTTGTATTTCTGTGGAAGCAGCTACAAAATGCCAGCAGTTACTGTCTTTCTCAGTAAGCAGAACACTACTACCAATGTCAGTAACTTCAGAGGTGAAATTGCAGTTGATATAAACTTGCATAGTTCTAAGTAAATACACTATTCTGCCAGAAATGCAAGGAGGACAGACAGAATAACTAATTAACCTTCCTGCTCTGAGGTTACTGTGCTAATGCTGCAGAGCTGATGTTATTTTAGAGGTGTTAGCAACACAGGAAGCACCAGGAACACAAAGTCATGTGTGTTCCACTGCACCCTGAGAAGGACTGTGTGTCTCAAGTGTTTTAAAGTGCTGGCAACAGGAGTGTTTGTGTTGAGCATCTATTTTAAGCCAGCTAAATGGGTTGGTAGGGTTCCCTCAGATCTTAAGGAGACATCCTCCACTAGGTTATATGTAACATCTCCAGCAAACAAGTCAACCAGCCTTATATCTTCAAACACCCACTAAACTAACTAACTGTTATACCTGTGAGACTGAGGACATAACATCAGAGGAAAAACTGGGTATCCTTAGCTTCTAGCATCCTTTCTGCATGAAAGTGCTCCCATTTAAATAAAAGCCACATGGGTTAGAAGTCCATAATTTAGAAGGGAAATGCTTGCAGCCCTGGCAGCAAGAGCACTAAAACTGAATGAAAGATCCATTTCATAAAGTTAACAAGGATCTATGAGCTGTGCAAATCATCAAAGCAAGTCTGTGGCATTGTGAACAGCCAGTAGTAAGCTATATATATATATTTTAATGGCAGCTTTCAAGTCTGTTTTTTATACTTCCAATTGTACAGGTATTGGCTAAACAATTTTTGTGATTGTTTTACTGCAGAAATCAGATTCTGGCATATTACTTCCATATTTTGTCTTTATCATGTAGTCTTTTATCAGTGATGTTTACTCAAGTTGACATTTACTCTTCCAAGAACTTTAAAAATGCTCCATGATAGAAGAAAATCACTAGAAAGGGACGCTTGTTCCTCAGGAAAAAAAAAAAAAAAGTTTTTCACTATTAATAATGATCCTTCTTCATTAGAACTGCTGCAATTTGACACTTATTTTTATTGACATGTGCAGCAGAATGAAGTATTACATTAATTCTACTTCTTTTGCAGTGCACAGTTACTTGTGGTGGTGGGATAAGGACTCGCAGTGTCATCTGTGCCAAAAATAATCACGAGCCATGTGATAGTTCCAAAAGACCAAACTCTAAGGCCCTTTGTGGTCTCCAGCAATGTCCTTCTGCTAGAAGATTCCTGATACCCCCACAGGTACCTAGAAGAGGAAAGATTATAATCCGAAAAACTACAAATCCCGAGTGGAGTCCACCTGGCAGAATACCCATACCTGTGCCAAGCCCGAGGTTCCATGCAACAACAATTCCCAAGCCTGAAACTGTAACTCCCTCGCCTACATCCTCTGGTTTAGATAAAATCCCACAAAAAGAGGAAACCACCAACATAACGTTACAAAATAAGTTTGCTGGATCAAGTGACGTTTACAATTATCCTGTTTTTTCTACTGAAAATAGTTTTCATCAAAGTACTACTTCATGGCCTTTTCCTAATAGCTTAAGTACTGAAATTATAAAGCATGCTGAAAAGGTTTTTAAAAATGAGACAGTTTCTACTGTAGGGTATGAGTTGCAAAACAGTGAGGACACTTCTGTCTCTTCTTTTACGAGTAGTCTGGAAATAACTTCCAGCTATGATTACTTAACTGAAGAATCTGATGATGTTGATGGGTCAACAGAAAGCAGTGAGAAACCAACTGATTTCCTTTACAGCACAGAACACAATCTGGAAATCAGAACGAAGAGCACAATGCTAGATACCAACTCTCCCATCCTTCAAAATGGGGGTGTGACTTCTCATCTCCCCCCCTTATCTCATCCCCAAGAACCTTCTATGCCCCTTCCTGATAGTAGAGCGGCACAAGGATTGACAATGACAACAGAAAGCACTATCAGTCTGCAAGTTGATGTGCCCATCAGAGAAGTAACTACCCAAGAAGCTGTTACAGTAGTGCCCACCACGTCTGGTAATGTATTGAGAGGACAAGCTGACAGCAGAACAGAAATGAAGCTCCCTGACAATGTAACCTCTAGCACACAATTCTTAGTAAACAAGCATGCTCTCAAGAATCACATGGAAACATCTGAGAGGATTTTGATGAATGTCACAGAAAGCAGCCTCCTAGTAACATCCAACAGTTTGCCTACTGGTGATGCCTACTGGATAGTAGGGAACTGGAGTGAGGTACGTTACTCTTAGTTCATAACAGTGAAAAGTGCATCAGTTCTGTGAACCACTGCTGGGGAAATAAATTTTTATCTGACACAAGTATCATAAATTCAGATTTAAAACTTTTTATAACAAAAAATGGATAACAGAACTTAGGATATCTAATATTAGAATGCTTAAATGAAACATTTTTTTTTGTATGGATTCTGCATAGCTCTGTGCAGCTCTTCCAGGAACATGACATTTAATTTGACAATAGCCTTGAGACCTCAAGAGCTCTGTTTGAGAGCACAGGAAAAAGACAGGCTGTAAGATGAGTCCTGGAGATACCCAATGAATGCGCTTGCATTTCCAAATAATTTAATAATCCAAGTTAGCTGTACATGAGCTTCTATATTATAACTTTTACTTATATATGTTATTTCTCTCTAAGTTGTATTTCCTAACTTACCTACATTACCGTCGTAATGTACTAAGCTAGCTTTGTTTCTAAATAAAGCACATAAATATCATAATTAATAAATGTATCTTTAGTTGGCTATTAACAGATTTATATGGTGCATTCCTATCTCATACCACCATCAGTATTTGTATTCACCTTTAAGCAAATACCTCCTAACTCAGAGCAGCATTTGACCTGGTAAAACCAGTTTGAATATATAAAGTTAAGATGAGAATGTTCGTCTGTAGTTAAACTGGTACGTTCATGGAGAGATGTTGCACTGTTCTTTGAAGTATGGGTGATCATAAACTGGAACAAGGTTATAGGTTATAGCAGCAGTAAAGAGGAAGCGTTTTGTTCACATTGAAGTTAAAATTGCTGGGCCTGTGGTTGTGGTTATTGCCGTACCTTTGGATATAGTAGATGATAATTACAGTGCTAACTATGTCTTGAATGGAGAAAGGAGCAGTTTTTATCTGCTTTAATGGATGTACTTAAAGGCGGTTGAATCGAAACAAGTTTTAACATCCTGTAGTACATAGGAAAGCTCTGTCATCCTGTCTGAGTAAACAAAAGAAGTGCAGTTAACAGAGAATTGGAAACTCTTTTGAAGTGTAACGCAACTGAAAGGTTCAGATTTGTTCTGAAAGGTGTCAGCTTGCCCCAGATCTTAGCTTTTTAGGTTCAAAAGCTTTGAAAAGAATAATTTTGTGAGTGTCACCCTTCTGTGTGCAAAACAGATTCGATAGAGACTGAGCTTCCGAGTCTGGATATTTCTGATCTTTACTGAAGGGTTATAATACCTGAATAACTTATATTTTCTCTGAAGGAGCAATATAAGTTGTTACGTTTTCTGTGGCTTGTCAGAAGTGTTCACAATCTTTCATACTTCCCTTTACCAATAGCCTATGCTTTTTTACAAGTTACTGTACTTTGCTATATTCTGGGACAGTAGTTACTCTGAGGTCAGAGCTGATAAAGGGACAACCACAGCAAGAAGTCTATTCACATTTTACATTTTTCATCCAGAACTGGAAACCTCCTTAAACTGAGCATAGAATCATAGAATGGTTTCAGTCGGTAGGCACTTTAATAACCATCAAGTTTCAGTCTACCTGCCCAAAGCCCCATCTAGAACATTTCTAAGAATAAGATACACACAACTACCCTAGGCAGCCTGTTCCAGAACCTCACTACCCTCACAATGAGGACTTTCTATCTAAGCTAAATCTATCTTTTTCTTTGTTTTGTTTTGTTTAAAACTGTTCCTAATCAATGCATTCCCTGATAGCCTCTCTCCAGCTTTCATGTAGATCTCCTTTAAGTGATGGAAGGCTGCTATAATGTTTCCCCAGATCTTTCTCTTCTCTGGGCTGAACAGCCCCAACTCTCTCAGCCTCTCTTCACAGGAGGGGTTCTCCAGCCCTTTGATTATCCACATTGCCCTCCTCTGGTCCTGCTCCAACAGCTCCTGTGCTGATGGGCCCTGCCTGGATACAGTACTTCAGCTGGAGCCTTATAGAGTAGTGTCTCATGAGAATCCACATGGAGAGGGGACAGTCACTTCCCTCAACTCTTTACAATTCTGTTCATGCATCCCAGAGTACAGTTAGGTTTCTGGATTGTAAGGATACACTAACAGCTTGTATTCAGCTTTCTATCCACTGACACCCCTGAGTTTTTCTCTAATGGACTGCTCTCAATTCACTAATTGCCTGGCTCATATTCCTGTTTGAGATTACTCTGACCTGTGCACTTGGCATTGTTGAACTTCATGAGATTTGCACAAGCCCATCTCTTATGCCTGTTCGTGTCCTGCTGCATGGCTACAGTTGGTGCTGCATTCAGTTCCACTGTCCATGTCACAAACAAAGACATAAAATAATGCCAGTGCCTGTACTGTCCCCTCTTCACTGGTCTCCGCCCTGAGCTGTTGCTGCAACTCCGTGAGTGCAACCTTCCAACCAGTTCCTTATCTACCAAGTGTTCCATCTTTCACATCAATGTCTCTCCAATTTGAAGGCAAGGGTGTTTTGCAGGGCAGTGTCAAATACTTTTCCTAAGTCCAGGTAGGTGGATTCTTGCCCAGTCTACCAGTGCTGTCACCATGTCTTAAAAGACCACCAAACTTGTCAAGCAGAATTTATCCCTAGTGAAGCTTTGTTGTCTGTCCTGCTCTCTGTTTTCTGTGTGCTTTAGCACAGTTTCTTGGAGGTTCTGTTCCATGGTCTTGCCAGGAGCAGACATGAGTCTGAGTGACCTGTCATTTTCCAATTCTTCCTTTTTCTGTTTTTAATAATGAGTGTTAATACTGGCCTTTTTCCAGTCAGTCGGATCTTCACTCAACTATGATGGATAGTGGCTTGGTAACTTAATCTGCTAATTCCCTCAGGACTTTCAGATGCATCTCATCAGGAGTTCCCACGCACTTGTGCACATTAAAATATAGAAAAAAAGTAACAAAAACATGAAACTAGTGGATTGGACATGTATGCCTTAGATGGTCTCACAGCTTGTCTTCTTTTACAGTGGGCAGTTCTTCATTCTTCCAGTCCCTGCCTTTGGATTCTGTGACTTGGGCAGTATGGCCGGGGACTTGTTGGTAAAGACTGAGGCAAAAACTGTGTAACTCTGTCTTCTCCCATGATCCTTCACTATGTCTCACTGATGATGGAGGAGGTTCTTAAAAGGTCTATTTGCTCTCTGGCCCACCTGGAGTGTTGCAAATTCATGGAGTTAGAGAAATACATGGCTAAAAAGATCAACAAGAGATAAGTCAGTGCGTCCATAGCCGTGGAGTTATAGCACAGATAGACCAGGAAGATCCTGTTGATGCCCTCTGTCTGATCTAGCCTATGGGTCAGACTCTTCCTCTGTCATGTTGGCGATTCACAGAACATCAGAATGGCAGAGGTTGGAAGGGACTTCTGGAGATAATCTAGTTCAAACCCTGCTAAAGCAAATTCCCTGGAGTACGTTGCACAGAAAAGCATCCAGGATGGTATTGCATGTCTCCGGAGAAGGATACTCCACAACCTCTCAGGGCAGCCTGTTCCTATGCTCTGCCACCTTCACAGTAAAGAGGTTTGTGTGGAACTGTCGTTGTTCCAGTTTGTGCCTTCTGCCCCGTCCTGTTGCTGGGAGCTACGGAAAAGAGCTTGGTCCATTCACTTCTCTCCACCACTTTAGATATTTTTAAATAGTAATGAGATCCCTTCTCAGCCTTCTCTTCTCCACCCTGAACAGCCCCAGGTCTCTCAGCCTTTCCTCAGAAAGAAAATGTTCCAGACTCCTCATCATTTTTGTGGCCTCTGCTGGACTCTCTCCAGCAGTTCCCTGTCTTTCTTGAACTGGGTGCCCAGACCTGGACACAGTACTCCAGATGTGACCTCACCAGGGCAGAGTAGAGAGGAGGATCGCCCCTCTTGACCTGCTGGCTGCACACCTTTTAATGCACTCCAGGATACCATTGGCCTTCGTGGCCACAAGGGCATACTGCTGGCTCATGGCCAATCTGTTACCTCCGGGACACCCAGGTCCTGATCTGCAGAGCTCCCTTCCAGCAGGTCAGCCCCCAGTCTGAACTGGTTCATGCAGTTACTCCTCCCCAGGTGCAGGATCCTGTGTTTGCTCTTCCTGAATCTCATCAGCTTTCTCTCCACCTAACTCTTTGTCTGCCTGGGTCCTGCTGAGTGGCAGCAAAGCCTTCTGGTGTGTAACAGACTTCTGGTTGTAGGACATGTGATGTCAGTCTGGAGTTTCTCCTTTGCCTTCCTATAGCAAGGTGGAAATGGCTTGAGCTTCCCATATTCAGGCAGTACAAGTGAAACATTTCCTCCTGCACAAGCCCAAAGACCTATATTTAAGTTTGCTTGGGTGGAGGACCCTGTAAGAGGAGGTCAGTGCAAGGGCTGTGCTCCTAACCCCAGTGCATCCCAACGGATGTTTAAAAGAGAAATCCAGTGATCTGTCTTAGTCATTCATTGCCCCTATAAGAATGATTTTCTTTACATTTTACTTAAATTTTCTGTATTGAAAATGAAGATTATTTTTTATATGCAGTGGCCATGGTAGGTCACTGGCTTTTTAACAGTGGTTTGGATGTTCTGTTTTCTAAGCAAGTCCATCCAGTTCTTTTTACACTTTCCTTGTATTTTCTAAGCATGTGGTGATTTTATTTTCTCTCAACTTGCTTTAGTTTCACTATATATTTCTTCAACAGTGGTGTTCATTATGGCCCCAGCTGACACCTGGCAAATGAAATGAAATAATTATTACAATGTTATATGACTCTCTCTGTGAACATTAAGATCAAATTTGCTTTGTTTTGTTTTCACTTCAATTCATTCCATTTGTTGGCCATTGGAAGCCTTGGATTTCTCAATAGAATATGTCTGTTTTCAGTTGATGTTCTCAGTTACACAGTGACAACTTTTGAATTTCAATTAACTGTTCCCTTACAATTTTTCAGCTCAGCACAATGTTTTTGAACTCAGATTGGGTCTTTCCATGTTCTGCCAACTCTCCCAACCAAGTGTTGTCTGCACATTTTATGAGTGCATGCTATCATTAATTATTCAGCTAGTTAATGAAAATTCTGAAGAGAGCTGGGCTCTGGACAGAACACTACAAGACCATATTTGAAATGTCTTTTCATTTTGACTTAAAATCATTGTGGACCACTTTATTACAGTTTTTCAGTTAGCTGTGTATCAGTCTTGTAATAATGTCACTTAAATCATATTTCCATCATTTGCTAAAAGAACAATCATATAAAAGTGTGTCATGTTGACTGGCTCTTATACCATTAAACCAGATGCCCCCATTTTTCTTGATAGCTCCATGGTGACTGCATTATTGCTTTATCATCTTGGTCACTGTATGCCATTTTGGTCTTGATTGTTTAACACTTGCTTTTGTATCTTGTGAAATGAAGTTAGGGTGTGTGTTCTTCAGTCCACAGATCTGTCTTTTTGCTTTCCCAAAGGTAATTTGAAAAAGATTATTCTGTAATCTTCTGGGGCCCTCCCAATCTTCCACAGTTTTTTAAAAATAATTCTCAACATTTGAATGAATATTGAGACGAGAAGGTCAATACATTCAGTTTCATGGAGCAGATGAAATTAATTTGAGATACTCAACACATCTCAATTTAGTATTTTGAAATGTTTTAGAAATCTTCTACTACTCTGATGCAAGCTATGTCTTTTAGTTAAAATTAACTTTAAATGAAGCCTGGCCCCTTTAACTTCTTCCGTCTTGCTATGGTCTTAGGCAGTGAGCTTTAAGTGGTCCTGCTTGGTTAAGGCCACCTCCAGAGACCTGTTATAATGCTGTGAATATCAGCTATTATGCTTCACATGGGACAGAGGGTTTATATTTCTTATGTACAACTTGATGGAACCTTTTCTTATTGTTCCTTACTTTCAATTCATTTTCATTTCAATATTCTGACTTCTTGTGTATTTTTGTTCTGTTTATTTGCCCTTACTAGAACTTTGTGCCTGTTTTTTTTATGCCTTCTCTGTAAGGCCTTGATATTTGAATGTCACCATACCTACATATATTACTCTCTTGCTATGCTCTCTTTCTACTGTTACTGTAATGCAGATGATAAATCTCATAGTAACTACCAATATTCTGGCACTTCTTTGCTCCTTGGATAGACCAGTAAATTTGCTGTAAACCACACAATAGAAGTTGTTATTTTTCTGGCTTAATCCAAGATTATCTGTGGTGTTTCTTCTACCAACTACAGGCTGATTGGCTTGTGTTGAATTTGACTCTGTGCATATAGTTCATTATCTCTCACATTTTAAGGGAGAAAAAGATGAATGAGGATTTCTGCTTACTTTTTACCTCTTCCTGCTTTGGGATGTAAGGGCTTTTTGATGAAGAACATGCAGTCTTGGGAGCCTGGCTGGCATGATCAATGTTCTCATGTCTCCGGTGCCAAAACCCTCCCAGATTTTTGGAAGCACGTAGCCACTCTGAATTCTTAAAAATCCTTTTCATGTGTGGTTTTCACAAGAATCTCATGCAATTTATTTCAGATTTTCAGCATCATGTACTCAGTTTACTGAATATCTTATTTGCATGGGATTAGAGAAGTAGAAGTGATGGAAATTTGAAGCAATGATAATTTGCCTTAGGCCCCCAAAGGTTAGAGAAGGAAACAGTGGAACATCTGCTATAGCTTTATAAAGTGTTAGAAAGCAGAAGATTGCCAGGGAAAAGCAGTGAGTAGTATAAACAAGAATCGGTATTTTCCTAATATAAAAAATGCAAAGTATTCTTAAATAAAAATTAGGTACATTTTAAGTAAATCTTAGGTAAATTTGAAGTCTTCTTTCGAGCACCTGAACAAACATCTCAAATTAGGTCAACTAAAATTGTTCTGGATGTATTAGTTTAGGCACATGAATTGTTTCCAGAATGATTTACTAACCTTGAGTTTGCCCCTTGGGCTTTCCTCTCACTTTGGCCAGTGCTCTACCACTTGTGGAATGGGGGCTTTCTGGAGACACGTGGAATGCAGCAGCAAGAATGTATCTCACTGTCAGCACACAAAAAAGCCGGATCATGCCAGAAAATGTTATCTTCGCCCATGCGCTAGCTGGAAAACAGGAAATTGGAGCAAGGTAACTTCATTCAGAGAGCTGCGTGTGAGCAGTAAACTTGTTAACTCAAAGACTAGAGATTTCTAAATACTTCATTTTTAAAGTAAGTATTTATTCAGAATGCATACATAATTCCCATTTGACCATTCAGTGCTAATTTCCTAACTAAGTTATTTGTGGAATCACAAGCACTGCAAATTTTGTTCTTTCTGTGCTAGGGTCATGCTCATTAAATCTCGCACCTAAATCTAAAGCAGGACTCAGTGTCCATGTTATGTGGACAAACATAGGCAAAGCTATACATGTTTGCAAGTGCTTTTTTGACCTCTGCAGCCAGACACACATTCTAATTTTATTAAGAAGATGAGATTTCAAGAGAGGGAGTTCGCACACTCCTGTTCACCTTAGCTGGTATGTATTCCTCTCTTATATTCCCCATTCACTGAACTTACAATTACTACATTACAAAAACTAAAGAAAAATATACTGAGGAGAGTGCCTGATATGGCTAAGGTCTTATGCAGTGCAAGTTACATATACAGTCCTGGTCAACAGACAGAAGCATGCCCAAGGTAATAAGTGGAACCCACACATTTAAAGATGTGTGATGGATACCTGGAAGGACTTCTAGAAGTTTATGTCTTGTCTTCACATTTTTTAAAACTGGAGCATCAAACAGTGGGTTATTTTTCAAGGCTCAAAAGAGGAAAAAAAAAATTACAAAATTTTGTTTGAAATAATGCTGGTTTAGTATAGGAAAAAAATATAGGTCTGTCAAACTTTTTTTATCATATTTGCGGACCGTGTTGGTGCCATTGGACTACAGGGCAGATTTGTACAGAGAAGGGTCTGCAGAAAAGGTTATAGTTAAAAAATCTGTGTTACATTATTGATTTTGTTGACATAGAAGTGATTTGTACATGAAATATGTGTCTGTGTAGAAAGTCCAGGCAAGGCCTTAAAATGACCACACTTAAATCTTCAAAATTGATTTTAAGTGATGCACAGACATAATGTGGTCCTACTTCAAGCAAGGTGTATTTCACCTTCACTTTTTCTTCATAAATGTTGTTGCTCTTGCAACAAGTAGGTGACAGTTATGTCACAGAAAGTGGCTTTAAATCAGGTTTAATGATAAAATATGGGAAACAAATGTTTTATAGCACGAATAAAGAGGATAGTTTGCAACAAAAAACCTTTCTTAGCAGATAACTGTTGTTAGCATCCCTGCTTTTCAGCAGTTGAACTATACAGACATAACCACAATTTGAGACATTAATATGGTTGTTTTGATTTGTTTGTTTGCTTTTGCTAGCCCAAATTGTTTTTCTCATTTCTTGTTCCACATATCTTAAGGCAACTTTTCAGAGCAAGATGGCTGCAGTCCACTCCTGGTGTAGTAAATCTGTGTTCCATCCCTCATATCTAATTCTTCCCCTTCCCTAAAGGAAAAGTGCTTCAAACTAGATCTTACAGTCTGCGTTTAATACCAAATACAATTTGCAAATGTTCTGGGGGCTTTGTACTCAATTTCTTGCGCAGTGAGTTCTGTCTATTGTTTCTATTTAGAGGACCAGAAACTTTTGTGAACAAGGACATTAATTCCTCTTCCACCTACCCTTCAACTCCCAAGGGAAGTAGTGAATTCACTTCCCTTGTTCAACTCAGAAATAATTACTTATATAAAAAAGAATGGCATTAGTTGTTATAATGCAACATGGTTATAAAGATCAAAGCTGATCTGAAGCTATTCAGTGTCATAGGCAGAATTGGCTTTAATTCTAGATGAAGACAGAATAATTACATGTGTATTTGTTCCTATCCTTGGAGTAGCAGATTTATTTCTTCCTTAGCAGCAGAAGAGACTTTGCATGGGGTCAGATGCTGGTGCTGTTGCATGAGGCTTGGGAGCAATCTCTGGAGAGAGTGGAAGGGCTCATCTGCTGACATCTTTTGAAGAAGTGTCCCTTTCTGTTTTTATTTACAGTGCTCTGCCTACTGTAATGGAGGTTTCAAGACCCGAGATGTTCAGTGCATCGATATTCGTGAGAAGCAACTTCTCAGGCCTTTTCATTGCCAATTACTTGGATATAAACCACAACTCACTACTAGTTGTAATACGGAGCCTTGCTTGCAGTGGCGAGTGGAACCTTGGAATGAGGTATTTGTCTTCAAAAGAAACTTTGGCAATGAACAGTTAGCTGCCAATTTACAGTGCTAAGTAAACTTCTGCACAAAGAGCAACACAGCTGTTACTACTTAAAGATTCTGCTATGTTTTTGTGTGTTTAGAGCAAAAATTATCCCAGACATTATTAAGACTTCCCAGAATCATTCCTAGATTGCGTGTGATACACAGCTAAAGCAGTAAATTACTGTATCCTGAAACAAAGAAGCAGATGGCCTGGAAGATTAAGTGGATTTGTTTTAGCTATCCTGCTGGATCAGTAAATGGGATTCATTCAAATGTTTCCCTTTTGCTGCTATTTTAATGTTATGATCTTTGTTGAGTTTGCCTTTACACTTTTTGGGACTGAAATTTTGTGGGAAGAGAGGCTGAGGTGAAACATGAGTAAAATCTGATTTTGAAGTCACTTTGTAATATAAAACTGTACCAACAAATTTTAACAGGCAGCTGGGCACATATTTATACCAGCTAAAGCAGGTAGTCTTGTTATATTTGACTGTCTGCTCCTCTAAAAGCAGCTCTACAGAAAGTGCCATGTGCTGTATTTTTGCTGGTATGGACTTGGTGCTTTCAAAATTTGCTTCCTTACAAATCCCACTTGCACTGAATGGGAGACCTGATCCCATGTCTTGTCAGAGCAGTTAACAAGGACTTAATAACACTAGTAGCCAAATGATTGTGCCCAGCTGGCACATAAATATTTTATAATTTTATACATTAAAATATTTTATAAAAACACTTGTTCAACCCTGGAAGTTGTCTTTGTGTTGAGGATACTGAGTAGAATTTCCTGGATGTCAGTTCCAGTTCTCTGTCCATAGGGATACAGTTCCTTGTAGGAGAGCAACAGTGCACTGTTCAAAGTACACCTGTCACCTTATTTCACAACAGGCTACAAATCTCCTGTGTATTTCAAGCAGGCTCTGTTGCAGATCTAATGAAGAGAGTAAAAATCAGTTGAGAAGTAATAACAGGAAAGGGACTCAAAAATGCTTTAAAAATTGTCATTGTTTTTGCATGACACTTTTTATTGCCATTCCGTACCTAATATATTGTTTGCACTGAGTGAATTTTAATGTCCCTAACTGCCTCCTAAAAATGAGGTGTTGCATCTCATGAACATGTACTATCTTCTATAAATATTGCAGTTTAATCTTCCAGGCACATGACTTGCAATCTCATTTTTGTTAGAGAAATTACTGTTGCTGGTGGTGTTACATGAGCAGTTCTGTGTTGCCACTTCTGACACTGATTAACAAAACACCGTTGTGCTTAATAAAGAGGTAAAATTTCACCATGTAGGTGTCAAGAAAACAGGCATTTCTTTATTCATGATACCTACCAGGTGACTTAGCAAATCAAGTAGATGCTCTTAGAATTCACATTCTACATTTAAACATTTAAGATATACATTTGCAGCACATTTCTTGAAAACAGCATACTTACTCATAATTTTCTAAGAATTCATTAATATATGCTAATGTCCCTTCAGGCTTGTGTGGTGTGACTGCACAACCACCTGCTTCATCCCTTTATTTCATCTTAAACTTCTTCACAGTGACCTTTGGCCAGCCTTCAGCAGTTTCTCCTCAATTTGGCAAATTTCCATCACTTGCTATGGCATAACAAGCAAGCTTTTGTCTTGATACACTACAATTCAGAACAATTGATATGAAACCCAAGAAGAAATCCTTTCACCTGGTGGACACAAAGAAGCTCTGAGTGCACACTATGTAGATAAAAGGCGGCCTGTTGTAGCTTCAGCGTTTGAGTGAAATAAGGATCGTGCAAAACAAGACTGTTCACGTAACAAGCAAAGCTAACCTGGAAAATTCTGAAACTAGTACACATTGATTCCTTTTGATAAACTAATATATTGGTCCTTAAACGAATATATATTGATCTCTATTGCTAAACTATCTTGTATCACAAGCTGTCTTTTTAGAGGCAAGGAAAACCTGAATTGTCCCTGATGCAAGCCTGGCTGAATCCTTCCAAGTGCAGCTAGACTGTTTGATCTGTTTGTGCTTTCAGAGCCTTCCCACTCACTTTAAGGTTTCTGTGTTTGAAAACTGGAAGCAAAGGTGAGCTGGGAATGATATTCTGAAAGAAACTTTATGGCAACTTTTTTATGGCAAATGACAGTTGCAATTGTCTACGCAAGCAGAGATTTTAAATGTTGATGAATTGCCTCCTACTTTGGATTCTGGAAATCTAATTGATGAAATAATATATTTGTTTGGAGAACTTTCGTGTATCTGCAATAAATGGTTTTAAATATGTCTATGTATATATATGTATATATATAAATAAAGAAAATATATATTATATATATATATATATATGTGAAGAAACTGGTACATCTAATAAATCTTTCAGTTTCCTTAATACACATGTTCATACATTAGAAGTATTCCTATCAGCAGAACAGAGCAGTGAAACAACACCAAAAACCAGAAATCACAAATAAGTAAATATTGGAGAATCATTTAATGCTGAAAATTTCTTGAGGGTTATTTTTGACAGAAAGCCTTCAGGAGGGATAACAGTGTGATGGAATGGCTTCAACTCTCATAAACAGGGAAGTGAAAAAGTTGGGAAATGCATAAAATAAGCAACTGAATACCAAAATTTTACAGCTCCATTAATTCCATGTATTATAATTTACTTAAAAAAAAATGATTTTAACATGAATCTAAATTTGCTACATGAGTAACCAAGATCTCTTTCCTTGTTTCACACCAGTAATATTGTGTCTTACGCACAGAGGTGTACATTACAAATAGGGTGATTTGCAGCAAAATAAATGAGCTCGTCTTCATCTCTCGTACTTCATTAGCTGACATTAGCTACACCTGTTGAACTGTTTATCTTGCTGGCCACTGTTTATCTGAAAAGAGCAAGAATTAAACATTCATTGGAATTCTCTTAAGTTCTGGGGTATATGAGGAATTAAGTAAATTTTCAGAGTAGCAGAGGAACGTGTTCTTAGAATGTTCTGTTATGGTCATCTAAGTGTCACCAGAACAAGTGGGTGGTAGTTGTTTTGTTGTTAGAAAGTAAAGGTAACCACAATGTAAGTGTCACCAAAGACAAAGCTTCTCATTGAGCTTTTCTGAAATCTTAAGCTCTAGACCTAGCATTACAGTTGATGTGGATTATTCATGTTTTAAACAACCCATGAAAGATACACTAATTGTATTTTTCACAGATTGACAACATTGTCATTTTGCAATACTAGTTTGGATTAGTACTGTCTTTATTGTCCTCTTATGCAGAAAATACTCCTGTCACCCTGGTTGTACATTCCAAGGTGATGAATTTGTTCTGTTTCTCTCTCCATTGCATACTGACAAATCTGGCCATACAGACAGGTGTCTAGGTAGAGAATTTAGTACACAAAGTATCTATTGACCTTAGTTCTGGATCATATGTTGTTTTAGCTTTCCATCTCACTGTAGCTTACATGTTGATATATTACACAACTCCCACTTAGAAATACTTTATATGTATTAAAATGACTTTTTTTCAGTGCACTGTTTCCTGTGGAGGAGGCATTCAGCAAAGAACCGTGAAGTGCAGGAATATAGAAACCGATGAAACAGAAGATGACAATATGTGTGTGGATAAGCCCAAGCCAACAGAGCATCAGCAATGCAATCTGCAAGCGTGCAGAAAAAGCACAGGTATGATAATGTGCCGGCAGCAGACAGCTTCCAAGTAGCTCTGTGTTTGTTCTGAGGTGTTGGAAAAGCCGGGAATGTGTGAGCTTGCTGTGAATGCTACAGGCACAGTAATTATAGGTTAGTTACTACTCAGCTATACAATTGCCAGAATCATGCTGTATTCTCCAGTCCTTCTTGCCTTGTGTTTCTGTGATGGGGCTTTCTGAGCATGCATCCTTGATTTACAATGCCACAACTAAATGAATGGGTCTGCCTGCATTGGTGGGTTTTAAGTAGTTCATAGGCTGCTTTTAAGGCCTGTAGAAGGAAGCACCATGAGTCTAAACAGATGTGTTTCTTAGGATAGACAACCTTATAGGCTCTGCAAATTCTAAACAAGGAGTACAAGCAAGCAAAGTGAGAAAGACACCGTAAGAAAAATCTGACTAGCAGTGAACACAGACTCTTTGCACTTCGAATTCAGTGTCCCAGAGAGTGGGAGATGTATGTATCTTCAAAATGAAGAGATGGAGAGAATAAAACTCCTTCAGATAATTATTGTCCAGAAAAAGAAAAACTGGAGCAGAAGGGGAAAGAAAATACAAACAAGAATCTTTATCCATGTTTATGACAAATACAAAGTGTAGAAAAACCTGGAGCTCCATAGTCTGTGTACTGCAGTATCCAACAGGTACCCTAAGGGTGAGCACAGCAGCAGCTCAGACATCTGCTGGAATAGCTTTCATAGGCCTTTTGGAGGAGGATTCTTACCTCTTAGAAAGTCTTCTTTAGTGAGGATGTTGTCTGATGAAGAGACAAGAGGTTGGCTCCTGAGGGTAATGCAGATATGGCATGCAACTGAGTGTGATATATGATTCCCACTGCTGTTCAAAGATCTTGAGCACGTTTTGCCCTAGGGTTGAATTGGTCTGCTTATCTCTTATCCCTCTCATATTTGAAAAGACAGACTCAGATAAATAGTACCCATGCAGATTAGTTAATAGTTACCTCTGTAAACAGGCCAATGAAGCATAGGAAATATCCTAGTGGGCAGGCCAGTGGTGCGTGCAGCCCCATATTTTGTCTCCAGGAATGACACTAGGACGTTCCACTTAGGGAAACTACAATTGCTGAGTGCTTCTCTGTGGCTTATTTCCTGGCTTTTCCTCCAGCATTCCCAGTTGACATAGGAGGACAAATAAAAGCATACTATCCAGATTCTTTTAGTTTAAATTTATATAATTTGTTCTGTGAATCTCCTTTTTTGAAACTCTGATACAATCTGCTCCTACCACCTCTTCTGGCAGCGAGTTCCAGAAGTTTGCAGTCTGCTGTAAAAAGAAGTCATCCTGACAGTTGTAAGCCACCTTTTACTAGTTTCATTGTGTTTCCCCAGTTCTGGTGCTGAAGAGTTTGCTGAAAAAATTCTGCATTCAGCTAATCCACCACCTTTCTGCTTTTGCAAACCTTGACCTTTCTTCAGCTATTGCTTCTCAGATTTTCTAATTTCTAACCAAATCTGATATGTCTCGGTTTATTAAAGCTACCACAGAGCTGTCCGCACCATATTACAGATGTTAGCAATCTCTGGCTTATTTTGGTGCTGCAGAAAATAGAGTCAAGCTGAACTTGTAGTTGCTTGTGCCATATTTATGCTCTTCCTGCCTGCTCTGCATTGCTCTGTAGCACACTGCAGCTCTTTGGCTTGTCTTAAATACAATATTAAAAAAATGTGGAGCACCAAAATGTGTACCAGGCATGCAAATCATTGTTACTGAATCTCTCTGACAGTTCTAAAAGGCAGAAATGATAAAGTGAAAAACATAAATCAGCTCTGTCTGCTGCAAAAGTAAACCCTTGATGACCGATAATTAAAAAGCACTTTAATTTTCTGAGGCAGAAGGCCATGTGAAATTTGCTATGGCCTTTCCATTCAGATGTCCTAAACTTTCAGAAGGCTCAGGTTAACCAGTAATATGAAGGAAGAGAAAGCTATCATAAGACATTTTAAGATTCTTGACATGCAGATGATTTGTCTGCAAAATACAGATTATTATTCTCATTTTCTCTACCATAGGCCTCCCCTGCAGCAAAGACCAACTGTCGATTCACTTCTGCCAGAGGCTGAGAAGCATTGGCAAGTGCTTGGTGCCTTCAATACAATTGCAGTGCTGCTCCACATGTAGCCATCCCCGAATTCGTAACAAAGCAAGATACTGGGATCAGCGAGGCCTCAAACAACAGTATTATACTAAATCTAGAAGAAAGTCACCTCGGAACCAAGAAAACAACAGCCAAGCAACTCAGCACTAGCTGCTTTTTAGCTAGTTAATTTCAATAGGGCTTCTGTTTACAAGTTTTATGTGTCTTTGTGTGTTTTTCTGAACCGTCCAACATAAATGAAGATCTGTGATCACAGCTGGGAAAACACATTCCTTAGGGTTATCAGTCCTAATTTACTGCTTCAATTTCTTATCTGTAGAAGTCCAAGATTTGTAACATAATTTGCAGTGTGCCATCAGTTAGTACTTAGACGTGCATAGAGGCTATAGACAAGCTTGGAATAATTCTTTTTAATTAATGTTTTGCTTGCTCTCTTCCATCTTTTTTCCAAAACCGGCTTGAAACAGCAGCACCACCTAACTCGAGTGCTCAGTGAAGGATGATGGGGCAGCCAACACAGACTTTTGCTGTGGGCCAGACCCCCCTGTTCTCACTCACTTTTATATTCTTTTTTATTTTATTTTAAACAAATGAGGTGAAGTGGCAGTGTTCTTCTCAATTGTTTACACACTAAAGTTCTTAAAAATTTAAAAGCAGAGTTTTGTTATTACTGATGTGCAGGCCATACAGCAAAAAAAATATGTTGTTTTCGAAGAGAAAAATAGTTCACTTAGTCCTTGACTGAACATCGAAAGGATACCTCAGAAACAGCCTGTCCTGACCACTTTACCAAACATTGCAATACAGCGTATTGCTGTAACCTAAAATAACTCATCAAAATTGGAATTTTGAGTTCCCAAAGCTGTTTTAAGCAACATTACTTTCTACTATGAAAGCAAAGCTTTTTGCATTTACCATATAAATGGACTGAGTATCAGCGTGAATTATTTATCTGAGATAGCAGTACCACTTAACCTAATAGCTTTTTGAAGGGCATAAAAAAAACACATCTACATTATTGTTACCACTCACTCACAGAAAATTTTCCCCCCAGTTCTATCAGTAATCATAGCAAAAGGTAACACCTGGGATTAGGAAGCCAGGAACCCAGAATGCATAGCAGCATTCTGGACCTCAGGCATTAAGATAGCACTAGTCGAATAGTTCTTTGCTATTGAAGGAAATGGCAGAACAACTGCTAGGGAGGCCAGCTGGACTCTTCAAAGCATATCTGGGCATTTTCAACAGAGGTGGACAGAGCCTAGCATTTAGATTGAAATTCAGTAGAAGTTGGACACCTTGAGTCTTCATGCTCTTTCGAATATCTCAGATTTATTCCCTAACTATCTTTGATGATTTGAGATTGCAATACAGGGAAATGTCACATCTTATACAATGCAGAGTGAGTTACATAGCCATGAATTGAAGTGTCACTGAGGTTACAGAGCTATGACTAGCTAATAGTCCTATTTCTAGACAAACGTATATGGAAGTTAATCAAAACACTTGGGCCTGGCTTTGTTGTTTTAACCTACTAAAGAAGACCATAAGTCTAATTGCCCTTTTTTGTGGGTTTGTGGCCTTTGGATACTTCTTCACTTGAAGTATCTGGGAGTTTAGGATATGCAGCATGGTAAGGTTAGATTTACTAATTTCTGTGATGGCAACATAACTCCAGTTATAGGTGCTGATAAAACTAAAAATTCACTGTTAAAAACATGGTGCTAGTATATATAGATGTGGGGGATGACTCTTAAATAATACATATCCATGGTGTTGCTGGCCAATGCCAGGCATATTGCTTTTTCAGTATCACAGGTGCTTCTGTCCTTCTGAGGTCCTGAACTGGCCCGTTGAACAATAGAAATCAGGTTGGTTCTTATTGCACAGGACACAAAAATACTGAAGTATGTGAAGAAGTGGAAGTGTTCCATCTATGATTCAGGAAGGAATTGAGCAGGCTTTGGCCTCAGGCTGCATTGTACAGAGTACAGCCTGCACAGTGAAATCTGAGGCAGTTGTCTGATGGCCAAACAAAACTGACTGGCAGTCACTGGGAATGCATACTGGAAGTCAGCAGAGGGACCACTAATCATGGGGGCTAATGAGAAGGGAGCTGGCTGCAAGAAGATAGTGGGAGGAAGGTGGGAGGAAGGATGCCTTGGGGTTGGGTTGGGCTTTTCAGTGTTCCTTACAGCCAGTGTGGACAAAAACCACGTTTGTCTTCATAGTTTTATTCAGGGAGTTGTTACTTCATTTGGTATGAATGGAAGTAAGTCATATCATGAATATTAATGGAAATAATCATTCTACCTGGTATAGCACAGTCGTCACTGTTGTTCAGTTTAAAACTGTAGAGAAAAGACTGTGATAATAACATGAACTATTTTAACAGAGCAGTGCCCGCTGCTGTATTTTACATTGCACTCATCAGCCTAGTATCTCCTTTATGCTAACAGCATTTAGTCATCTCTCTCATTCATTTAGGAAAATTCATTTCTTATGACATATCTCTTTTTAAGTAAATGTGGATTTATGATCCTAACCCAGATGGTCGCTATTCTTAAAACTGAATGGAGTATCAAGAGCTGAGGCATAACATCATTATATTACCATATTAGCCTGAGACACATCAGCTTCAGCAGGTTGCTCAGGAAGGGTCTGTATTTGGCACATTCACTGCTTGTTTTAACATTTCAAGGTTTAAAAAGCAGACTATGATTACTTGTTTCAAGCTTCAATAAATGGCATTGCTTACATCTGTTGTCTGTGTTGTTTTGTTTCCAGTCCCTGTTATTTTTGTATCCTCATCATTCATGTATTTTGATATTTTATATTCCAGCATGAAAAAAGATCATTAAAATCGAGAGAGAAAATGTAGCAGGTCACAGTGCTTATTTCCTATGAAATAGATGGCATCTTACAAGCAGATGCACTTTAGCTCCTTGGTAGCGGATGGAAGTAGGTATGCCTGTTGTGGGAAGTATTTGTTTTCATGAGCAATTGTTTACTCATTATTATTGTATGTTCATTCCGCTCCCACCTCTGTATTCTTTCAGTATTCAAGATTTGCTAGCATAGCTGATTTGTGCTGCCCAGAAATGTAATCACACTAATTCAGTTCCTTGACCTGCAGCCCAGGAACACAAGGATCTCTGTTAGGCATTTCAGCTTGTATAGAGAGCATGAGTTTATGTCTCATTACCCAGCTCCACCCATGCTCCATCCATCGGTTCAGGCTCACAACACCCTGTGGATGTTGCAGGAAGTTACTGCTTCATGCTTCACAAAAGAGCCCTCCAGCCCCCGGAGCAGCATCCTGAGTATGTGGTCTAAGAGACAGCAATGAATTGAATTGAGAAATGAGTTGGAGTTTCTCCACTTCTTGCAAGGGCTCATTGAGTGTGCCCAGCACTACAGCCTCCGCAGCCTTTATGCCTGCAGGTGGCAGAAAATAAGGAGCTCACACAAAGATGCTGCATGTTTCTGTAATTGATTGATCCCTCCTTTCTAGTAATGGACAAATGCAGACATCTCCTGAATGCCCACAGAAACAAAGCCTGAGATATGTTAGCACAGCAGTATTACAGTAGTCTGTTCTACAGGTGTGGTAGAGGTAGCAATGAGAGCCATGAGGATGAGCAGAAGCTACTCTACATTCAAAGTGTGCAACCATCATTGTAAGCAGGAATGTCTGGGTTTGGGGAGGAAAACGTGGGAGAAATGACAAGTTGTTAAACACCAAGGCTGCCATCAGATGCTTAATCTAAAGACAGTGTCTCATTTTCAGCTGGGATGGAATTGTTTTCTTCATAGTGTCTGGTATGCTGCTTAGTTTCTAGGAGGAAAACAGTGTTGATAATACACCAATGTTTATAGTTGCTGCCAAGCAGGGTACAGAGCCAAGGCCATTCGCAGCAAAGGGCCCAAGGAGCTGGAAGGGGACAGAATCAGGACATCTGACTTTAACTGGCCAAAGGGATATTCCATACCATATGACATTGTGAAGAAGGAGTTTTGAGGTGGGGGGTAATTCATCTCACTCTCTTCCACTACCAGTGGGCTAGCTGGACATTGATTGGTGGGTGGTGAGCAATCGATTATGCATCACTTGTGATGTGCTTTCATACATATGTGTGTGTGTGTGTATTTGTCATAATCATCATCCTCCTCCTTTTCTCTATCTTTCTAAATATATTTATCTTAACCCACTAGTTCTACTTTGTTTTTCTGTGTTCTCTCCCTGTTGCACGGGGAAGTGGAGGAGTGAGTGAACAATTGTGTGGTGCTCAGCCACCTGCTGGATTGAACCACAACAGACAATGCAAAACTAAAATTTTTCAAGATTCTTGAGGACTTCTGCTGATTCACTGTTATCTTTATGAGCCATTAGTTGTAACTTTTGCTAAATCAAAGACTTGGGACAGAAGAAAAACAATTACGTATAGGGATTGGGAGATTTGGAGAAGGCAGTCTTTTGCTGGTTCTTTGCTGTTATCTCTATGCAGTTACATGCAGCTGAGAAGATGGTCCTTAGTAGCTCTCTGCCCTCAGCTAGATTCACTGAACAATTAGCTTCAGTTGGGTTAACTTCAGTCTGACTCTATGATGAGTAAAATAGGCTATACCAAAGCCTGGCTTGTGAGAAGAAGCTGTCTGATGTCACTCTGGATTTGCAAGGGAAGAATAATACAGTGTCCAAGGCACAGAGTCAAAGCCAGCTAAAGAACCTCTTCCCTCACTGTGCATTACCTGCATAGCACACACCAGGATAAGATTCCTGGTAAATTTGTCAGGGGAATGCTTTATCCCTAAACCCCACTGCAGTCTGTACATCAAACTGCTTGCAGGTGTCAGAATGGAAGGGCATCTACAGTGTCTAAGCACGATTACAGAAACACACAGTAGAAATGTTGGCTCCAGTTTAACAGGCAGCTGAACCTCTAACATCCCTCTGCCACCAGAAGAGCTCTACACCTCAGCCCATGCTGCTTGGGCAGTCCCACTCCTCTCCCAGCACTGTCTGTGAGCTGACAGGGCTCGTGGACTCAGCAGAAAACACCACAGTTTTGTGTCTTACTCTCTTATTCTTGTAATGATTTATTTGGGTCTGTGCAGAGAGCAAAGACTTTGCCCTGCACTGCACTGCCTGCTGCTGCGTCTGCTCAGGGTATCAAGCAGTCTGCCAGCGAGAAGCCAGCCTGCCTGAGCTCTATTGCAGAGGTGATCGGGATTGGCCAGGTGCAGGGAAAGAGGGGCACAGCCTTGAGGTTGCAGAGGAGCTGCCTCTGGAAAGGACCTCATTGAAAAGAGGTGCGGAAGAAACATTGCTTGGAGAAAATTTCACAGCATATTTCACATGGAATATTTCACTAAGAAGCTGCTACGCAGTCCCTGTGCAGAATGGTGTTTGATGAAGGTGTTCTCTGCAGGAAATTTCTGCGTCTTCTCCGGTTTTGGCTCTGGGTTTGAAGTTTGTGGCACTGTAGGCTATAAAAAGCGGGGGAAAATACTGGGAAAAGTATATTTGTGTCAGATCCCCATACTAAATACCACAGTGGAAAAACCAGAGATGGACTCTGCTGACATTCAGTGGCAATGACTAAGAGTTGGAGCCTGTAAACTAAAACATAAAAGATAAATCTAAGCTAGTTTGTGCAATTCGAATGTTGGTGTCTTCAGGCTAGTAAATCAAAACTGAATAGTGGAGGAATGCAACTATTTCTAAATAAGTAATCAATTCAGCCTGATAGATATGCTAAAATAGAGCAACCACAGTATCTGAAGTCTATCAGTGTCCTCTTTGGAAGCCACTACTTGTGCCATCAGGTGCATCTAAATCTTCAGAACTATAACCCTTGCAAATTCTGCCTTTTGGTTTACTTGCATTAAAAACACAGATGTACCTTTTCTAATACGACTCTGGGCTTTGCTGGAAAAGATTTCAGCTCTGAAGGGGACCCACTTTTCCTGTCTCAGATCTGTTTTATGTAGTCATTGAAAAGAAATTTA
The DNA here is from genome assembly GCF_987193195.1 of Phasianus colchicus. Lineage (NCBI taxonomy): Eukaryota > Metazoa > Chordata > Aves > Galliformes > Phasianidae > Phasianus > Phasianus colchicus. The sequence continues at coordinate 81,807,106 of NC_143476.1, forward strand.
TATACTGCCTCTGAGAAAATAACAGGGTCTTTTCATCCCAGCTTGTTTGCTCAGTCCTCAGCACATCAGTTTTGACGTTCAATATTGATCTTGTGGCTCTTACGTGAAGTTCTTTGTGGAAGAGTACATGGTACATGAACACATCCCATGGATGGTGATGGTGATGGGCAGGACTTAAAAGCCCATTATCTGTCCTCTTCCCCCATAGTGAACCCGAACAATGAGTTGCTCCTGAAAGTATCACTCAAGCAAAAGTAATGTCAGGGTAATTAAGCAAGTGGCAGATTAAACTCTGACCAGGAGTACAGAAAGTTTCAAGCAGTAACCATTGTACCAAAAAAACAGATGGATGAGAGCAGCCCATACATCTCCTACCCATGGAAGTTTTTGCAGCAATTCACTATCACTTAAATAATCTGGGATAGAGGGACATTGCTGTAACTGGTCACAGTATGTGGCTTTCGTGTGGCCATTTGGATGGATGTGGCAGACAGATGCACCCAGAAGGACAATGGTTAAGGTCTGCTGGGTAGCAGTGGAGCATGGGAGCAATTCCAGTATCCTCAGGTTGTGAGGATGTGTGATGCATGTAGGGCATGAGTAATTTCAAATAAATGCAGTAAGCCTGTTTAAGCCTTTCCTAAGGGCCAAGAGATGTTATGTGCAAGCAGAGTGTTTTTCCACTGTGCAGCTGTTGGAAGAGTTCAAGCCATACGGTATGGAGCTGGGTGCAGTGCCCTCCCACCCTTAAAGATCCTCTTGGATTTGAGTAAATGCTATCACTAGCAAAAAGAGAACATGTTCTTTGTGTAGAGGCTGGAGGAAGCTGAGAACAAGCAGAGCCTGCAAGGTCAAGCTGATTCCTTGTGAATCAGAAGGGAGTCCTGGGCAGATCGAGATCATTGTATATGACTGTCAAGGTAGTGCATGGCTTTGCTGCAGCAGTGGTCCTTGGGATGTGAGCAGGTACCCACTGTTGTCTATGGCAGTGCTGGAATTAGGGGAGATTCGCACTGGGAATACTGTCCAGCTGGAATGCTGGCAAATATGGCTAATGGAACTATCCATATAACTAAATATATTGCCATAAAGAAAATTTCAGTTTGAGAGAAGCTGATTCCTCTTGTGACCTATCAGAAAGAAAGTTTTATTATAAATCCATGAGTACTGCTTATGAATGGGACTGCGGTGAATTTTCAAACTCCCCACACTCTTATTTACACAGATGGCAGGCACAGGGAGACCATGTTTTCTGCCTATTCTTCTGCATCTGTTATCTGTTTCATACAATAGCTGAACTAATGAAGCTTGAGATTAAATTACCTCTTATCCACTGTGTTCATTTGGAAGTGTATTGTTTGGTTGCTTGGCTCTGGAAGCAAAAATACACTGTCATGTTATAATATATGGCAGCTCGAATCAACTCAAACAATGCTGGCTTACAAAATTGGTGTCATTTGCTGCAGCTCCTACTATCTGAATGCTAACTGAATGGTGTTTTTCTCCAGACGAAAACAGCTAATTCATTTCAGTGTGTTCTTGTCCCTAATCCTCCAAAGTTTCATGGGAACAGCAAGGCCCTACTTGTCCACACGTGCATGCAATAACTGAGGCATTGAAAAGCCAGTGACATTCTGCCCCAAGCTAAAAGTAAATCCTGTGCCCAGACCCTGCAGCCACGGACGAGAGAAAAGGGAATGGCTGGTTGGGGCATTCCTCCTGCCTATCTGAGGATGAGTTCAGCTGAATGTGGTTTTAAGACTGTGTAAAATGAAATTTCTGCATCGGAGCTAGGGGAGGCCATGGCATCCTTAGGATGCAGCATGAACCAGGAGTTTGGATGCCCCCCTTGTTAGCAAGTACTCTCTGCACAGTTCTCTGTTGCTTTCTGGATCACTTCATTTCTCACCATGCCCATCTCCCAAGCATGCATTTGGGCAGAGCAGATGCTGCCACAAACAGACCTTTCTGAAGTTAACAGGAACAGAAATGGGTCTTGGTAATTAATGCCAGTACAGTTTTGGCTAACTAGGTCTTAATGAAACCTGCTGCTCTCCTCACACAAGCAACACACTGCTGTTTGATGGACAAGGGAACCCTCATTTGTAGGAGGAACATGCTAGGAGCAAGGAGAGCTAGCGTGAAACTCCTGCAGAGATGCTGGGGCTTTTGATATGTGCTCATTTGTCTCTTCAGCATTCATTCTGTCAGCCCCAGGATCCTTGAACTGCAGTCATCTTCTAAATGGAAAATGTATCTTTCAATTCTCAAAATATTCAAAAGGGTGATGAGACAGGGAACACACATCACAGTCTCCACCGAGCTCAGAAACCCTTTCAGCAGCCATGTCTCTCAGTTCACTGACTGATGTGACACAAAGGAAGCTGTGTTCCAGGAGCTTTTATCCTACTGCCATCACCTGCCCTGTCCAAGATCCCTAGTGTGGTGTGAAGCTGTAGCAACTGAATAAAGATCAGAGGTGAAGTTTTACATCATAGAGTCACTAAGGTTGAAAGAGACCTCTCAGATCATCTGGGCCAACCATCAGCCCATCTCTACCATGCCCACTAGCTGTGCTCCTCATTGCCACATCTCCAGTTTTCTTGAGTACCTCTAGGCATGGTGCTCCACCACCTCCCAGGGCAACTTGTTCCAATACCTCACCACAATTTCAGCAATTTCAGAGAAGAACCTTGTCCTAATGGCCAACCAGAACCTCCCCTGGTGCAGCGTGAGGCCGTTCCTTCTCATCCTGTTGCTGTTACCTGAGAGAAGAGATCATTCCTACCTCATTACTGTCTCCCTTTCTGGAGATGTAGAGTGTGATAAGGTCTACTTTTCTCCTCTTCTCCCGGCTGCCAGTTCCCAGGCAACAGCCCATGCCCTAGGTGCAGAATGGTTTCCTCTGTGTGAAACAGAAGTTTTAACAGCACCAGCAGGGACTAATTATTCTCAAATTAATTATTCACTGAAGAAAAGACTGTTGGCTCGAGTGTTAGAAACCTTTTGTATTTGTTAGGCTCAGTGAAAAGTCATAAATGGTGTCAAACCTGCTCTTTTTAATATTGACGAAGTGAAATCTTTCTGTTGGGGAGTGCAGGAAGATGCTGCTCACCAGGCAAAAGCAATGTGTTGGAGCTTGTGTTTGGATCACATGTCCTGCTGGGTCTTGGTGTGAGTGGCAAGTGTCATTCACTTCCCAGTCCCACCCCTATCATTAAGTAGTGATAATTAGAGTGGAACTAAGAGACAGACAAGTATTTAGAGCTGCTGGGTGAGAACAAGGAGCATCTCCTCTCTGGTGCACTGGGAAATATTTCCTTTGCATCTTGACTCTGGCTGATCTCTTATTTTATAAGTAATCAGTCAACAGAGAGAGAATCAGTTACTTATGAAAGCCGTTTATTTTCAGGTTGTCAGATGAACTGTGCTGATTTCACGCAGGAAATCTACTGAGCAGAAAGATGAATGTTGTTGGTTTCACTGGGTGTGCTTCACTAGCTGATAGCCAAAGCAAGTTTGTGCTGAATTGGCCCTGTTAGGAATTACTGGGAGTCTCCAAACAGATTTATGGGGTGTGTCTGACCGAGTCCACTCTTTCCACAAACAGAGCCATCACGTGCTTGACTCTGAGGAACTTTTATAGGGGAAACAATAAAATAAGTGAGGAAAGAACATTGTGTATCTTCTGCAGCAGCCAGTGCCCCAACCCTCTCAGCTCAGATTTGTCTGCCGAGAAGAAAATGTGCTGCACGTGAAACACGAACTCTGCCACAGACAATGGGATCTGGTTTCCTTCTTGTCTTTTGTCACCTTTTTTCATTGGGTTCATTTTTGTTTAGTGAACAAATACATTTGTTTACCCCTACATTAGTGAATTAAGGCTGCTGATCAGCAGTTGTGTCATTAACAGTTCCAATCAAAAGAAGAGTAAGTTCTTAATTTGAACTGTACTGGGGTTGTGCCCTTATGAAATCAAGGTATGTCGTTTGGTTATGAATTGGGCTGCTCGGATGGCAGAAACTTCAAATTAACCTCATGTTTTGTTACCACATGTTCAAGACTTTATCTGCTGAAATTCTGTACCTTCTATTTCCAACATCTGGACTGTGCTGTTTTTTCCATGCCAGGAGTACATACAGCCTCCATTAGAACTCTAATGTTCACGAATTTTGATCAATTTTCAGTCTTCTCTTCTCTTAAATGAAATAAATGCACTCATTTTTTTTTTAGTTTTGCCTAGGCATATTTCAATTTTTTGTTCTTTTTCTGAACACTCAAAAACACTCCTTTGAAATGTGGAGGCAGGAACTTGCTGCAGAATTGCAAATCAAGTTTTGTCACTGCACATGGTGTTGTTACCAGTTCCACTGTTTTTTTGGGCTCAAATTTTACTTCATACTCCAACAGCATTAGGTTATAAATATAAACTCAGTAGTTTGCCATTACTGTGCTAGTATTTTTCAGTGTCACGAACTTAAAAGCATGCAGCCACCCACTTGTGTGTGTGTTGTCATCTTTGCTTATTGTTTTTCTTTCTTTATAAAAGCAATCTTTAAATTCCACAAACAAGTAGCTTCCCTCACCCTGTTCAACCAACCACTCTCATGTACTGTTTCACTCCTTTTTTCTCTTCCAGATCACTGACAAAGACATTTAATAGCAAAAGAAACCAAAAACCTCTCTCCACAGAAATAGAAGCGTCTGCTTGATGTTTTCCTGTTTTTACAATCAGTTCTGAGTGCACTTATTTTTAGCAGTGTTAGTTTATAAAATGAAAGTGGAGTCTTTCACAAGCACCTATTTGTTCAGTCCAACCGATTTCATTGTCCACTGGAGGGAAGCTATCATCATCGGATCTGGGGTTGCTCTGGAGAAGAGGAGGCTCAGGGGAGAACATAGCGTTCTCTACAGCTGCCTAAAAGCAGTTTGCAGTGAAGTGGGGGTTGGTCTCTTCACTCATGTGACAGCGGCACGACAAGAGGGAATGACCTCAAGTTGCACCAGGAGAGACACAATATGGGTATTAGGAAAAATGTCTTCTCAGAAAGAGTGGTGAGGTGTTGGAACAGGCCGTCGAGGAAGGTGGTGAAGTCACTGTCCATGGAGGTGAAAGAAGAAACGTGCCCCTGAGAGACATAGTAGGCATGGTGGCGATGGGCTGGGGTTGGACTGGATGATCTAAGAGGTCTTTTCAACCTTAATGATTCTATGATTCTGTTAGTTAGACAAGAACCAAGATACTAAAATCCACAGATGTAACCTCTGCCTGAAGTTGTAATCCCAAGGCACACTCCAAAAGTGCTTGACAACAGCTTTGAGATGTCTTCAATCTCAGCATCTGCTAGTTCAACTACTGATTTTTGAGCAGATGGCCAGATGCCCTTTGAAATGGGAGGAAAGAAAAGTAAGAGTCATCGAGGCTTTGTTATTGAGGAGCCGAAAATTTCATATTCTCTTTGTCTGAGATCTACTGCATGGCATGCTTCTGTATTGCCTTTTGATAGTCTTAACTGCACTTTTAAAATCATAGGAATCACAAACTAAGCAGCTGCAGTTCCAAGCAACTACAGAGCAGTGCCTGGGAGCAGTGAGACTCCTGGGACTTGAACCACAAAGATGACGAGGGGTCTGGAGCATCTCCTATATGAAGAAAGGCTGAGAGATCCGGGCTGTTCAGTCTGGAGAAGAAAGGGCACAGTAGTGAAGTGGGGCCTCACAAGGACATGCTGTGCTCCAGGTTCCATTTGCAAAGCAAGGTGAATCCCATCCCCAGGTTGCTGCTTCAGAGCACAGAGGGGTTAAACCAAAGCCTTCCTGGACTTTCTTCCCAAGGGGCAGTTTTCAGGCACTCTTGCAGAGTGAAACCAGGTTAGGAGTCAACAGGCCTCGCTGCCTCAGGCACCCTGTGCAAACAGTCTTGTAGGTGTCAGTGGGTGAAACTGGGAACAGAGCTGCCTTGAGCTGGGGAGAGCAGTTCAGCTCCAGTAACAGTCTAGAAGGGAAAGTACATTGTTTTTGATGCTGATCCAGCAGCTGCTGGTTTGGAGGTGAAAGATGAGGGCAGCTGGAAGTTTGTGAGAGGAGTGGGTTGACCTTGGTATAGACCTGTGTGCTTCTCAGATCCGTGTGATGCAAAGTGCAGCCATAGGCCTGTGGTCATCCACAGATGACTTCAAAGCACTGGGAGTTGCTGATTACTAATAAAATGAAGTTGAAATTTGTGTAATTTTTATAAAAGAAGGAATTTCATGTCTCAATGAAGGACTTAAACTCTGCCACCTCTATACATTACTGAACAAGGAGTAGCTTGCTTCTGAATTTACAGTGTGGGAATGCTTATCTCCAGCGATCTGGGTTCGCCCTTTGCTCAGTCATTTTAGGAGTGAAAATGCCACCTTCTTATGAAATAATATCAGATGCTACTTAAGTATTATTTCAAATGTCAGTGGCTTCTAGCCTACAACATAGCAGCTGGACTCTGAATCTCTGGGCAGTGGAGACCCAGAGAGTCTCAGGGATTTTTATGGATAGAAAGAGACTTCGCAAAAGACACATTTTTCAACTCTTGTGGAAAGCTCAGAATTCTTTTTTTCAAAATGACGTGTTTCATTATAAATGACATTTTACTAGACAGTGATTTTTCTCCTGTGGGAAAAAAACCTGTGTATTGTCATAGTTAACATTTTCCTTTAGAAGTGAAGTGTTGACAGTGTTGTGGTTCTTGCTGGGAAGCTATCAAAGCTTTGACCTGCTGTTTGTATCTGTCTGACTCTGTGTCTGGTCATAGTAACAACTAAGAAACAGTACTTAACATGTTTCTGAGATGGTGGTGTTAACTTCTCTGTCTAATTTCTTTTCTAAGGCTACATTTCCCCCCATAAAGATTTGAGAAATACTACATGGTAACTGATGAGCAATGCTATAATTCATTGTTCTTGTTCTTTGCTAAATAGCCTTTATAGTCTACCTGTTATATGGCACTGGGTGTTATTTGTTAACATAATCAACTTCAAATCGTGACTCATATGAAATTGCAATCCGAGATCTGAAGAGAGTCCTGAAATGGTGGGTTGAACCAATTGATGAAGGTAATAATTTCTACCTCAAATAGCAAGCCATGCTCCTTTGAAAATGGGACTAAATAAAACTGAAGGGCAATTCATAGGGATTTTTATAAACAGAGTTTGCCCTTCTCCAATTTTTGAAAACAGAAACGAAAATATAATTGCTTTTCAATTTATTCATTTATTTATTTAATTTGAAATGCAATCCATAGCCACAAAACAGTTTTGCAAAGCTTATGGTAACTTTGACTGAGGCGTCAGATGTTCAGCTCATCATTCCTTGGATGAGATTTGTATGAATGAATGCAATTCATGATTTGAAAATGGCTTCAGTAGTAATACAAAGTCCATTCTTGTCTGACAAATACCCATGTGTGCATTTTTTTTGCAATATCCGCTTCAGTCCCCAGCTCAAAACTCTTCCATCTGTCTGCTGCTGATTGCTGTCCTATACTTGAAGCAATGTGTGCTATTCATGTCTATTTAATCACCTTCTGGAAAATGCATGGAATCAGAGTGAATGATTTTGGCAGGGATTTCTGGAGACTGCCTAGTACAGTTTCTCTGCTCAGGTTGACCAGGATTATGTCCAGTTGGGTACTGAATTTTTCCAAGGATGAAGACTCCTCCACCTCTCTGGGTAACTTGTCCTTATGTACAAGCACTTGAAACGGTAGGAAAAAAATAGCTACTCCTCCAGTGCAAACCTGCAGAAGGAGCACTCAGTCCCATTGACCATGTAATTAATGAAGATGTGAAACAGTACTGGTCCCAGTTTCAACCTTGTGATGCACCGCTAGTCACCAGTATCCAGCTGGACTTGGTGCTGCTGATCACAATTTGATAGGTCTGGGATTTCAGCCACCTGTCAGTCCATGGTATGTATACTTACTTACCTGGTCCATCCTCCATCTTATGAACTAGTTTGTTCATAAGAAATTACAGGAGATGGTGTCAAAAGCTGATAAATTTGGAAATGATAGCTGGTGGGTATTCAGGAATGCTAATCCAAAAGACAGGTTTACTTGACCAAGGATAGCTCTGCAAACTTTGCCTGGGGCAGCTTAAGACGTGCTCACAGAAATCTCTGCTGACAGTGCTTAAAGTTGCAACACAAAATAAGAGGCCTATCAAAACCAAGCACAGACAAGAAACATTCAGCAAACTCAGCCCTTCACAAAGTGCAGGTAACTAACACAGATAATGTCTGTATTTCTTGAGGAAATTGTCACCCATCTTCCTACTCTGGATTTACAAAGAGTAAGTGAGAGCCACAAGTTTCCAGACAAGATGGAGGAAAGAAACCTCAGCTGTATCTGAAGATGAATGATATGGGGTTGTGGTTCTTTAATGAGCTTTGATTTTATGAAATTCTTGTGTGCTGCTCCTACACCAGGTAACCCTTGCTGAGGCTGCGGTGCTGCCCTTCCTGTCTTCTGCTTCTCCTCCACCAGCTCCTCCTGTTTCTTGAATGGCAATGGTTCTTGTCAAGTTTAAATGCAGTTTTACAACAGTAACAACTGTGTAGGGAAAATCTCTCCACTCCCACCAGAAAGGAGGACTGAAAGCTATTTATCGGTCTTCTGTGGAAGAAAAAAGTAAACTGCTAGCCATTATGCTTTTGCATTTTTCAAGTGAGTAATGTAGATCTTCCTGTGCGCTCCAACACCAGTAGTAACATCTTCATTGCTCACAACGCTTCTGGAGCTTTTCCCATAGAAAGCAACAGAGAAAGGAAAAAAAAAAAAGTTGCTGACAAATACCTTGGTAGAAGCAGCACACATTCTTAGAATCTTAGAGTCGTGAAGGTTGGAAGAAAACCCTGAGATCACTCAGTCCAATCCCAATCCATCCCCACCATGCCCACTAACCATGTGCCTCAGTGTCACATCTGCGTGTTTTGTTTAACATCTCCAGGGATGGTGACTCCACAACTTCTCTGGTAGTCATCTCCCTCTAGATTTGCACTGTGGTACATGATGGATGCTGCCTAACCAAGGGTCTGAAGGCTGCTTCTTATGAACCACCAGGCTGACTTAAGCAGTGAGTGGTCTCTTTTTCCAGATATTGTTATCTGTGATGGCCTATGAAGACTGCTATCTTCTCAGGGATTGGTCATCGTGCTTTAAAGGCACTGGTGATACTGTGAGCCCTGAATCAAAAAGGGGCCTGAAATACCATAAGCCAAAGTTGATCAAAGAGCAGGGTTGATAGATTTTTTCATCTTGCAGCTGGGCACTGCTGATTTAGGCCACAAAATGAAGGAGTTCAGCCATGAATGCCCATCAGCATTGTGCAGCTGGATGGCCAGACTATTGCTACAGAGCTGGGGGAAAGAGATGTTCAAGATTTGAGGTGAAGGAGGTCCAACTGAGTGTCTGAAATTGAATACTACAGCACAAATCTCTGCCACAGTGCTTTCAAGTTGGCTTGGTATCACTGCTATTTAAAACCAGAGAGAAACTCAATCCTACACAAGAGAAAAAGATTTTGCCTCATCTCTTTTCCTTTTCTGTGGCTGACAGCATGGTTCATGTATTGCTCTGAGTCTGTCAGTGAGTGCTGCTGGCAGCTGGCAAAACAGTGCAGAAGCAGCAATCCCCTTGTGCCATGCCTTTCAGTGACACAGACTGATGCTGCACACAAAGTGTACACACATGCGCAGTCTCACTTTCTTCTAACGAGCGCAGTCTAATTCAAGTTGACATATGACAAAGCCCACCAAAGGCACAGAGGGGAGGAGAGTGCAGGCGTGCCTGCATGGATGCCAGGAGCCCCATGGAACCACAGGGTGACACTGGGCAGTGCTGCAGAGCCCTGCACTCTTTGTGCCCCCATTAATTAAATCGCTGTCTCCTCTGAGCAGAGGTCGCCTGTGTGCAGCTTTGAACAATGAGGGTTTGATCTTGTTTGAGGTCCCCCGGCAGTACATTAATACTATTACATTAATCATGTTACATGATCTACTGTCACATCACCAGGACAGTTTTTAAGAGTAATGATCCCACAATGAAGGGGCAGAGCTGAGGATGGGAAGTTGAAACCTCCAGATTTCTGTTACAATTTTAAGCTAATTATTTTTTCCTTCAACTGGCGTAAAACCACGGCTTGTACAGGCTAGTGATAAAAAAAACTAAGATTTATGGAAATTCTCTGTAGATTGTTGTGTTGCTGTTGTCCTCTTTTTGCTTCTGGCTGTGACACAGACAATCCATTTATGTTCAAGTCACGGTGTAGCAAAGCCATCACAAGCAGGTGGTGTTCTCTCAGAGTTTAAACCTGAAAAGGAATCTGGCAGCCACCGTGAAGAGGTGCAGGAGGAGTCCCTTGCAAACAGCTGGATGTCCCTGTTCAGGAGTGAAACACAGCTGAGCTTCCAAATGTTATTTCATAGAATCACAGAATCAAAGAATCACAGAATCACAGAATAGATTATGTTGGAGAGAAGATTAAAGCCCACACATTTCCAACCCCTGCAGTGGGCTGGTTGCCCCCACCAGCTCAGGCTGCCCAGGGCCCCATCAACCTGGCCTTGAGTATCTGCAGGGCTCCACAGTTCTCTGGGTAGCAGTGCCAGCGCCTCACCACCCTCTGGGTAGAGTTTCTTCCTAGGATCTAATCTAAATATCCCCTCTTTTAGTTTAAAGCCATTTACCCTTGTCCTATCACTATCTGCCTGTAAGAAAGTTCTAAGTTCCCTGCAAGTACTGGAAGGCCACAGTAAGGTCTCCCCAGAGCCTTCTCTTCTCCAGGCTGAATAAGCCTCAATCTTTCTTTGTAAGAGAGGTGCTCCAGCCCCCTAAGCATCCACATGGCCTTTCTCCAACCCTGCTCCAGCAGCTCCAATGTCCTTCTTGGGGGCCCAGGCCTGCATGTGGTACTCCAGATGATCCCTCACAAAGGCAGAGGACAATTCCCACCCTTTCCCTGCTGCCACCCCTCTGTTGATGCAGACCAGGATATTGCTGGCCTGAGCTGAAAGCACACTTCTGGCTTATATCCAGCTTTCCATCCACCAGAATCCAAGCCCTTCTCCACAGGGTTGGTCTCAGGGTTGTCTTCTTCCAGCCTGTGCACTGGCCATAGCTGTGCACACAAACTGTCCAGGGATTACCTTGATCCAAATGCGTCAACTTGCATTTGCTGAACCTTGTTTGGTTCATGTGGGTCCTTGTCACCTAGAGTTGCAACAGGAAATGTCCACCCCTTGAGACACCCCACAGACGTGGAACTTGATGCACCCTGATGCAGCAAATTCAGGACTACTTCTCTGAAAAAGCATTAAAATTGGACACATTGCAATGAACATTCACAGCACACTGCAGATCTGCTCCTCCATCAGCTAAGGCTAGCACAGCCTGGAGTCAGCCCCCCACTTGGGTAGGCAGTGTTTCCTGCAGTCTTTTCCTCATAGTCCTAGCTCAAGCCATGAGGTAATACTACATGATTCTCACTCAAAAAAAAAAGCTGTTACCATTTGGCAGTGGCAACGGCAACTACAGCAGGATAATGGCAGTGTCAGTGCTATGACTTGAGCAGGTTTTTCATTTCCTGGGGCAAGGCTGGTGCTCTATATGAAAAGCATGCTGATACCTCTCTCTAGCTTAAATTTGAACAGGTTATGCAAGACATGTTTCTAAGTGATGCAATATTTGCTTTTCTTCATTGACGTGAAAGGAAAATTAAATTATTCTGTGTATCTTTAATGAGATATGCAGACTGATGTTAACTAACTATAGCCACTACTTTCTCCATTTATTTGGAAAGAAAGAATGACAGCTTGCCATCATCTCCCTGCACTTCCATACAGAGATGACTGAAATGACCTTATCAGCAATCTATGATACTTGTTCTGATAAGGTTGTTACCTAGAAGATTTGGATTATCCTGTAAATAAATGATTTCTTTGCAAAGTATTCTTCTGTTGAAAACAAAGTCATGCACAACATCACTGCACCTTCTGCTCCAGCAGGGGAACTGGACTAGATGGCCTTCCAAGTTCCCTTCCAATCCCTGTCACTGTGATTCTGTGATGCCATCACACCTGCACGGAGCATATTGAAAATTCAGGATTTAACTGCTAGCAATTTGAGATTTGTTACATACTGAAACGTAAAGAGAAATCCTGATTTTGTTTGCCAGTGATGAGAAGACAGTAGCTCCTTCCTATAAAACTGGAATGTGTTTGAAGACCCCGTTTTCTGTATTTCTTTGTTCTTTTTCCCTCCCATATATCCTTTTCTGTATGGGAGACTCCAATCTCACAATAGGTTCTTCTTTGGGTGCCGAGGATTTGAATCCCGATGGCAGAGGAAAGAACCAAAGGATGGGTTTCGCTTCTGGAACTGGCACTTGGTGCATGATGGGTGGGAACTCTAAGATAAATTAGGCACTGCTTCTGCAGTTGAGGTCCTCAGGGCTGGGGAGCATTGTTGCAGTTACTTATGGACCACTCTGGGCTCTCATTTCCCTCAGCCCCACTTTGTGTGATGACATCTTTCCTGAACTCAGTTGCAAGAGCTGAGTCTTTCACACAGATGACAAGAAGTCATCACTGGCCATAGCTGTGCACACGGACTGTCCAGGGATCACCTGCTCAAAGACTTACAGGGTCTTAAAAATCCTAAAGGAAGAAACTCTGCTCCTGTTAGTGCGATGTTAAGGTATCTGACTTCACCTGCTCCCTCTGCTGACCCCATCTATCGTGATGCAGATGCCAGAATGTAGAATACATCTGTGATTTGATTTTCCTTAAGGCTTAGTGGAGTATTTATGAATGAAGATGACTGCATGATTATTACCTCTCAAGTAGTAATGGCTTCTTGGAAACATATGCTGTTATTAATACTACTTTGATGTCTCAGTGGCTGCACCAGTAAAAGATGACTTTTAATAGCCATATTAAGAAGCCCCTTCTTTGGCTGATTAAGAGTTGTTCCAGTATCCTTGCAGATGTACAGGGTTATCTCTTCCATCTGAGTATTATTCCATTAAACAAAATCACAAAATAAATTCTTAGATTACTAATACTATAGACAGGTAACAGTTCATCATAAAATGTGCAATTGAGAAAACACATATTAAACATGATTAGATTAATGTCATTGGACGTTTAAGCTCTTGCAGAATATTAAGTTAACTTGTGCTGCTGCTGTATGCACTCTATGGATAAGGATTAGTTGTGAGTATCTCCAACATGAAGAGTGGTGTTTCAGGAGCGCAACAAATCAGTAAATGCCAGTTTTATGAGCAGTAAATACTGGAGCAGTATTCTGAGGCTGTAATATCAGCCACTGAGGGAATTTCATCCCAAGATTATGACAGGAAGAGGCTGACTGGAATGGCTCATGGCAGTCTCCAGCTGCCTCACCAAGGGAATTCCTTTCAAAGGAGTTTGCACAATGGAGGAGAATCATAGAAAAGTGAAAGCTGGCACAGTGGTCTATCTAGATACTGAAATTCCTTCAAGATTTTATTTTTATATACTGGAGTGATCTATCAGGTTATCCATCCAACTGCCCTGCCATTTTTTGCCCCTCTGTCAGCAATCTGCATGGGAATCTGCTTCAGGGCATGAATTAATAAAATTCACTCTGAAGTAAAGCAAAGCATGAGCTGTATCCTATCAGCTACTCCATAGGAAACGCCCATGGCATGGTGCAGTCTGTGGAGGTAGTTCACATTCCCACAATAACTTCCCAAGGGACGTGCAGACTTAAAATCAGGCTGCAGACTTTTTGGCTTTCTCTTGCCTAGCTGTGGTAAAGCATGGACCGGAAACTCTCTAGAGAACTGTACCCAAATCTTTCTCTTCAAGGAACCTCCAGTTAAACCGAAGGAAAGGATGGGGCTCAGACCAGAGTATTTCTGCTTCTGTGCTTGGCTGCATGTCCTGGCAGCGAAGACTTCTGAAACCAAAGCTGCAGAGAACAAAGCACTTAGATGGCACCTGAACGGAGTTGTGTATTTATCACAGTTTGGCCGTAGTCACCTCAGTTCCGCCCACACCTTGCTTGGGGTATATACATATTTTATTGAATTATCCTCCTTAGGTCTTGTTTCTAGTAATACATTTTTCACGTACTTACATGTTCATTTCATAGGGTTTTCCCATAGATGAACTACACAATCTATCGGCATGATCTATGCAAATAAGGTTTGTAAAAGGACAGTTTGTCCACAGCTGAAATCTACTGAGTCATACACAGTAGTGGCCAGCATTTTACGCACCATTATCTTATTACGTCTACTAGCACGCACAGGGACACCCTCCAACACAAAAGATAGCTCTCCATGAAACTCAACAAATACATGATCGTATCCAAAAGGCAGTTTAAGACATGATTCCCAAAGAGAAATGGAGTTACTGGCTCTTCTTTCCTGTGGCACTGATCTCTACTCTGACTTTGTTTCAACATGTGATGAAGTCCTGCCACAAGGACAACTTACATCTGATCTTGCTTACTTTTTTTTTTTGAATGAGCAATAACCAATTCATAGCAAAGTAAAGTAGATGAAAAAAATAGAAGATTAGGTTAAGGTATTTTAAACCTATTCCATCTTCACTGAAATAATTTTCCACTGCTTTGTTGCTTTCAAAGTCAGTTCTCTCTCTTATTCTAAGCAATCACATAGAATGTTACTGGTCTGAAAAACGAACATTAAAAAGCTTTTGTTAAAATTTGATGGATTCAAATGCTGATATATCACCCATACCTGAAAAAGACAGGTGAGAAAAGGCTGGATTAAATTTTTCTTCCCAGATAGCACAGGAAATTATGAGAGTTGGAAGCTTTTTATACAGTAAGATGGTTCAAACCTGGCCTCAGACTTGTATGCAAAAGGTCTTACATTAACTTTGGTTGTTTGGTTGTTAATTTAGAATGGATTTTCTTTTCAGAAAGCAAGTCAACAACCTCTTTTGGAAGGTGTTTGGGCAGTTAAGATTAACACACAAAAAAGCATCTCTACTCCCAGGATTTTTGTCAGCAACAGGAATTTGGCAACTACCTTGTCAAACAGATGTGCAAAAACTAAACAAAAATGAGGGGCTACAAACTATGTGATGCCCTGGCTTGGAAGGTTGGTATAGAAATATTCCACATAAGGGGTTTGTACCACACTGAAAAGTAATGCATCTTAGTATCATCTGGTCCTAACAATTCTGGCTTCCTTAGCTGCTTCTTTGGCCCTATTATTCCATACCCTTTCTAGTCATATCCTCTCTTGAAGCAACAGTGAGCTTACAATTAAAGCATGTTTCAGGTGCTGCCTTTGGAAAAGGGCATAGCTTGGCCTTGGTTAGCAGCACAGAACTACGTGGCAGACAACCCCATGGCTGGAGCACTCTGCTCTCAGTGAGCTGGAACTCTCCCAGAAGTGCCTACACCTACTAAGCAGGGAGATCTCTATGCACTTCTCAGCCTACGTGATTGGGAAATGATCGAGTCAATAAATTTAACTGGTGTAGGACAAGCAGACAAGTCTGCAAGGTATCACCTTACCAGAGGAGATATTCATAAAGCTGCTGCAGTGTAGCATTGCTATGTGGTTTCTTAAGCCTGAGGTTTCTTGTAAAACTTCCATGAAAAACATTTGTTATCAAAACATATTTTATTTTTAAGTAGCTAGAACACAGTAAATATCCCCGATTAATATTTCCGTTTTCCCTTGCAGTCACAGAAAGTCATTTCATCTTGCTTCATCTGTCATTGTTTAGAGGCCAGGAAATTTACTTCAAGGTTTGTGAGAAACTGATTTTTTACGAAAAGATACATGTCTGACAGAACATTTCTGCAAATCTTGTACAAATAACTCTGTGGTTAACTGAATTAGGAAATCTAGAATCATTTTACGTCAGGTGGAACAGGTGGTGTTAAAATTCTTCTTCAGCTTGTTTGGAACGAGAACATTTCAGTTCCAGCAGTCTCTTCACAGTATCAGCAATTGTACGCTCACCATGCACCTTGTTATCTCTGGTACGGATGTTAACTGTTCCACTTGCCTTTTCCTTTTCACCGACAACTAGGAACAACCAAGATACAAAAAAATAAAACTACCACTTAAAAAATCTTTTCCCACCAGTTCCCTTAGAACACCGGTATATTTAACAAAAATTCTAAAAACTTAGCAACTAACATATACTCCCAGGTCTCCTATGAGGTCCTCCTCCAAAGAACTCCAACTTAGATTTATAACAGCCAATAATTTTATTTAATATCCTATCACTCAACAGACTTTAGTATATTATAAATTTTCTTTATTCATGTTTTGCTATAAGTAAACTGAATAAGCCCAGTTTTATATTAAAGAGAGGCAGGAAGTTAAAATGAAGAGTAATGCAAAAGCAAACATTAGAAACAAAACCTGACCACAAATAATCAAGAACTATTAATTTGCTTGTTGTTTACAGAAACAACAAGATAGTTTATTAGCGAAGTCCAAAGGTTTGCTAATTAAACACTGACAGATACCAAGACATATCTCTACATGAAGCACTACTAATGTGAAATTTATGTAATGTACTTGGAGGTAGCTACATTTCTCCACTGAGTGGGAGATTCCTCAGCTGCAGCTACTTAACTCTTTGAAGCAGTCTTTGAACTTAAGTAAGGTGAGATGTTCTTCCCGGTACTCTCATCTTTAGTTTAGGTTTTTAAACTAAATTCATAATCACAATTAACCTGAGTGACAAGTGACACTGGTTTTGACACGTCTCCACACTACTGATCAGAAAATAGAAAAGACTTTTTCTAAAGCAGAAATAATGCCTTGGTCCACAAAACAGGCATCTTTTTCTCTAAAAGCCATACAAGCAAGGAATGCTCATCAGTTGTACAGAAGAGACCATCTGGAATGGAGACTCTGGAAGAGCAAAGTGAGCTAAACACTACCACTTGCTCAGAGAACCTCTTTGAAAAGGTCAGCCAGCATAAGGTAGAAACAAATGCACTATACATTACCCAGAATAAAGTTATACTGTGCAAGTTGAGCATTTCTGATCTTCTTGTTCAGGGTGCATCCAGGATCTACATCAATATCCACCATTAACCCAGCATCATGGAATTGCTGTCTGACCTAGGAGAAAATGTATTTAAATTGTCACAATAGGGTATTCTGTGATGATGGACTAATTGTGACCTGTCGAGTTAAGCCAGTCAAGCTTATCTGACCCCTCTAAATCAAGTGCACTATCATCAGCTCAAGCCGTGGAGATGAGCCTTGTTCAAAGCAGGAAATGAGGTCTGCCATCATACAAACTGCTGAGCACTGATATAAATACCTCATGTTTAGGACTAGTATCTACTTCAACTTGATGCTGTGAATGGTAACTTTTGAATTAAAAGTTGTTTGTATATTTTTATTTTTTAATTTTGCAGGCTATTTTATTTATGTATCATGAGTTTGAAAGAAATACAGAAGAAAGTCTGCCAGATGCCAAACATGTGGAGAATTTTCTTTATCTTTCTTACTGCTCTGCAAGATGGACATTACTAGAGAGAACTGGAACCTGAAGCACCAAAACCTCATGAAAATAAACATCTGATATTTGAATTGCCAACATCTATTTTAGTTCCTCTTAAAATCCATTTACATCTTCAGCAGCTTACTGTCATGTTAATAAACAAGGGATACATGCAAAGATCTAAAACATTTCCCTGTGACAAGTAATACTAGTAATTAATAGCTAAGTATTTAAATTGAATACAGTATATCTGAAACAAACCAACCAATAAAAACAAAACCATGTACTTCACCTTTTGAGCATATTCATCACATGTCGGTCCCACTGGCACTACCATTACCTGCTGCGGAGACAGCCAGAGTGGCCTTCAAGAAACAAGAAAAAAGTTAAAGAATTTTTAGTATTTTTCAGAATGGAAAAACCTAGGAACAGATGAGACTAAAATCTACAGATAAGATTCATTAAATCAACAGCTTAGAATGGGTCCAGAGGCATTGACAGCCCCAGATTTAAGTTACAGCTTATCTTCCAAAAAACTAGAGTGTCTGAAAGAATTGCAGGGTGGGCAAAAGTACTTTTTGATCGGAAGACTAGAGTTTCATTTTACACACGTAATTGAGCCACTAATCTCTTTACTAACAAATGCTGGGAATAATATTTAACTTTTGAGTTTTGTCATCATCAGTAGGGTCACTACACTGCAGTAGATAAAGGAAATTACCAACATAAACGACTCTTTGCCAGGCATGGAAGAGCAAGATGAGAGATACACACCTTGTATATGTTCAAGAGCGGTACCATCTGCCACGTGCTATTGTATTTATTACTATTTCATATCTGAAGGGATTCAGACAATTGCCTAGTGATATACATATGGTATACCTCAGTAGCAAACAAGCAAAATAAACTCTACTGACAACTGCATGCTTCATGCTAATTCATCTTTCATATAAAAGTGTCTGCTCAAACTAGAATCTACTTTTCAGCGTTACCATTTGCCTCCATAGTTTTCAGTTAAAATGGCGATCATTCTCTCCACAGAGCCCAGGATAGCCCGGTGAATGATAACTGGTCTTGTCTTGTCATTACCATCATGGCTGTGAACAAAGTTAGTTACACACATGAATAACAGAAAAGTTAAATTATAAAGCAATTAAGAACATCAGACTGTGCTTACTTGACAAAGGTGAGGTTAAATCTGATTGACAGCTGAAAGTCTAGCTGGATTGTAGCACACTGGTGGTAGCGTCCAATGGCATCTTTAATCTGAATGTCAATCTTATGAAACAAAAGAACAAAACAGAGTTTAAGATGAAGCATGCCACTCTGAAAATAAATTCATCATATTAAGATGGAAGTCTTCACTCACAGACTACAGTGAAAGTATATGTGGCTTTAGACACCACACTTTAGACTATATTATGATTTAAAACGACTTGTGAATTCTGATGCAAATAATGTCAGACCAAAAACAGGGTGAGCACCTGAATAGATGTTACTTCTGAGGGAACTACAATTAATATCTAAAGAATATTTTCTGAGTTTGCTTGGTTTTTCATCGGACCTTCATGAGTCTTTCACTTAGTAAACTGAGCAGCACATTAAGGGAAGGATATGGTAGGTAAATGTAAGTTTTGGCTCCAAATTGAGCACTTGTTTCAAAAAATCCTGAACACAGGATGCACACTGTATTGTTAAATAATCCACTTATCAAGAGAGATCATATTAATTAATGACACGTCTTACTAAGAATCGTCTTTACTACAGATAGCTAATCTATTGCATCTTGAATACACTTTGGACAGAAGTTGGACAAGTAGATATCTAGAAAACAGTCAATTTGTTTGGACCTTACTGATCTAGTGAATTTGACATCTTCAACATTTTCCCAGTAGGGCAATGCGTTTAATTTTTTTTCAAACTTAAGGATCAAATAAAGAGATCGGTGTATTAAATGCTGAAAGACAATGAAGTGCCTTTCTGAAGTCATTTGGCAAAACAAAAACTCATTTAAAAGTTTTGCACTCTAAAGCCAGTGCTTATCACAGTTTAGCTAGAATTAAAGAAATCAAAAAGGTTGTATATGACTTTTTTTCTAATAGAAACTCAAATCATCCATTAAAAAACTCTATCCTGAATGCAGAGCTTCACTTAACAATGCAATTTTAACCAGTTTACATTAAGACCAACGCAAAAGGCTATGTGTTTGCTCACTTAAACTTACCCTTGCTCCTAGTACAGTAGCTAAAGTAAATTAAGGTTAACAAAGGAAAGTGTTCCTGTAGATATTTGCCTCCTTTCAAATGAACTGAGGAAATTACTAAATCTTGTTTGCATTTCACATTATGAATGATAAGCTGTTACAAAACATTCCACCTACAACCCATAAAATGAAATTGATTCAATCAGCATACAAAGACAAAAATCAGAACTAGTTTACTAGATGAATGAATACAAACATAGATTAAATTTAAATCTATTAGGGAAACATTTACAAGCAATGCTGTAAGGTTTTGTGTCCTCATGCTCAAAGACATCAGAAAATTTCTAGAAATCTCTTCTTCATCTGTACAGCTGAAGAAGAAACTCTTACAAAGACACACAGATTGTGCAAGGGTCTTTTTTAATACCAAAACCCACCAGCAGTGCTACAAAACAATGTCGTAAAAGCAACATTTTTCAGAAATCTGTTTAATAAACTTAATTACAACAAATTATTTTTCCCCTCATGTCTTTTTTTTTTCCTACATAGGAATACAGGTTTAGGATTTTCTTCCTGTTTGTATTCTACAGGATTATTGCATTATGACTCATTCACTGGTCACCAAAATGAGCATTTGTAACACAGCACACTGATCTTACAGTGCCACCTTCTGTTCATACCTCTCAATAAACCAACTCCAATTTAAGCAGCAAATAGTTTCTACAAGTAAACTGAGTAAAATGAGTACTAAAGCTATGTAAAGGACAAGATCACAGAGAATTCTCCCTCTCTCAAGTAAGCCAGGAATTTAGGTCACTGGGAAAACAGGCAATTTCAGCCAGAAAGCACCATTTGATGATATCAGATAACCAAACATATATTAAACAACAACAACACAATCAGAACAACAACGAAAAAAATCACAACAGCAAAAACAACAAATCCACACTTTCTCTTCCTACTTCAAGACTTTTACAATCTCTGCTTGTACCGGTTTGTCAGTTAAGAATCAATTTTGTTCTTAATTCTCAAGCCAAAACTGAACAGTACCAATGCTTCAGAAACCCATACTAACATCAAAAAATTTAGCTCTAAAGTTAAGTTGAAAGAGAACATACAGGACAGGCTGAAAGTAAAAGCTGTCTTTATGAAGAAGATGATGAATAAAAATCGAGATCATCAACCCACTATTTTCTCTATAAGATACAAAATAAACCCCAATGTATTTAACAGCAGTAAGCATCTATCTCTACTTGGTTTTTTTTTCTTTTTTAACTCAACACAATTCAGGTGTTACTTCGACAAAGCCCTCATGCTGCTCAGGTATTTGTCTGAAGTTGTCAGGCAAACATTTTGTACAAATAAACCAACTCCAAACACTCTTCTTTCCAAAAAATTCTACAGTTGGCATAATTTATCAACACAAAGACTTCAAGTTTTTTTTTTCCTTCTTGTCTGCTGTACCATGAAGAAGAGAATCTGCATGCTACCAACACTGCTAAAATTACAGAAGCATCACAGGAAAAAAAGGAATTGTTAGACCTTTTGTGTACTTAATCCAAACAAAATTAAAACCGCCACTCAGCTACAACTCCATTGCAAAGCACTAACCTTAGGTCCATAGAAAGCTCCATCACCAGGGTTCAACTCCCACTTCTCACCAAAGTCATTAAGGCTGTTTTCCAGTTGCTAGAGATAAAGAACATGTATATTCAGTGTTTCTCACTTCTCACATCAGGTCAGCCTGCTGCTGCAGCCATTTAACTCTACCAGACTCTCATTATCTCTCTATCCCTGCAATAGCACCTGTGCACATTCCTATCAACTCATTTGTTTTCTGAAAAAAACAAAGTTTTGGAAGAGACTCAGGTTAAAAGAAGTTCAAACTGAAACTAATGCATACATTTTTTAAGAGGGCAAACAAGCAGCATTAGATAAGACACAAGAACTCTTTGAGATAGAGTAAAAGTTTGTAAATATTGAGGGAGAATCCATCCCTGTTACTAATGTCTGTTCATGCCCCATCTTCTTTCCACCACTGTACCTGCAAGGGCATTAGCTTTAGTAACGAAAATAACATGTTTTCTGGAAGATGCCTCAAAATCTTACCAAAAGGGCTGTTAAAATTAGTTCTTTTCATCCTCTTTTCCCCCTCCCTCCCATCACTCATACTATTTAATTGATCAAAAACACAGAAGAGAAAGGAAAGAGACAATCTGATTCTGACATGGAGATCTGTACTTCTGTATGGAGAGCATACCATCCGTACATAGCATACTAAGAAAGCTATTTTATTACCCACCCGGAACTAAAGACAGTTATTAAGTTATATTTCTCATGCCCAACTACCACATCACCTCCCAGAAGGCAATATGCCCTTATGGAACTTGCAACTGCAACCTTGATTTCATACAGAAAGGTAATAAAATTACTGTTTACCTTCTCAGCTTGATTCCACACCTCAATATCTCCCAGATACTTTTCAGGACGAGTAGAGAGATTCAGTTTAAAGGAAAATCCAAAGACATCATAAACAGCACGCAAGAACTGTAGACAACTCTTTATCTCCTCTTCTATCTACATAAAAATGGAAATACACTCTCAACTACAGGAAATTCAGCTATTCTGATTTTAATACCCTATTTCATTTACCAGCAGTCCATACCTGTTCCACAGAACAGAATATGTGAGCATCATCCTGCTGGAACCGACGTACTCTAGTGAGTCCTGTAAGAGCTCCTGACAGTTCATTTCGATGCAGAACACCAAAATCAGCCAACCGTAATGGCAGCTCACGCCATGATCTTGGACGATGATCAAACATAAGGCTGAAGGAAAAGTTAATCACTTGAAATTCATCTAGAATCAAAATTCTGCAAAGAACTGCCAAAAGGAAGCAGCCAGTGCCTAAGCAAGTGCCCACTCCGCCAGAGATGTCACCTGAATACAACAATCACTTATATCTAGGTGTTTTTTTTTTTTTCCAGGAAAATTAATCAGATTCTTACATGGGCAGGAGGATTCCTCCACCTCGCATAGTGACAGTACCAACTCCTGAAGTGAGCACTGAAACCTGAACACTGCCACAAAACTGACAATACCCTGGTAGCCACTTTGGCTACTCAGATTTTGCAGCATCAAGATAAGCTTCAGTTCTGAAACAAAATCACTGTAATGACAGAAAAAAAAAAAAGAAAAGACACTTTTCAGGGTCTCTGTAGAGAGAACTCACAATAATAAGACTCATAATTACAATGTTCCTAACAAGGATTTTTAGTTTGGTTTTCTGTTTGTTGTTTTGTCTTTTTTTTTTTTTAAATCAAAAGAAAATCCAATGCAAAGATGATGTGCATTTACCAGTGTCCTGGACAGTTCATAGGCTTCAGAGCAAACACTTCTTTCTCCACTTCAAAGGAAAACATGTTTTCATTGTAATGCTGCCAATGCCCTGAAGTCATCCATAGTTTACTGTTGAAAATATTTGGAGTGACAACCTCTTGGAATCCACGTTTTCGATACTCACTCTAAAATAAACCCAGTACATAAAATAATCAATAACCAAACGAAAGTAATGGTACTCAGGCTTTGATCTGCAGTCATGAAAATATGCAAGCACTATTTTATAGAGTCCATCACTAAAGAAAAAGAAAAAAAGAAAAACAAGCTGGAAATGGCAGCATACCACTCTTCCCTCAAAAATTCCTCTGTAGTAAGCAAGAAGAACAAGTTCCTTCCAACAAGCAAAGCACCAGTCTCTAATTATTCCACGACACTTGGTACTACTCTACAGCCCAGATATTAAATAATAAGACAGAGATATTTATGTTTTGCAACAGGTAGATCGGGATTTTTTTCCTCATTTTTCTAGTAATTAGCTCAACAAGTCCACATCTAACACTTATTAAGTAAAATCAACAAGGATCAGTGAAACAACAGTAGAGTGAGGTTAGCTCTATTATGAGTCACCATTATCACTATTTTAACTGCAGCGATAAAAATATAATTTGTCAGACATTGTCAAAACACCAGTTGTAAGTAACCAGGTTCCTTCAGTTACACAGCTTACACATTGGGAGCTTAAACAGCCCTTCATTTCAAGTTAATTCATATTGTTACATCGTTGTATACTTTTACATTTTTTCTGAAGTTAAGCGCTTCATTCTATAAGACAATTTCCAAAAGACATTACTTACTCGGATGAATTCAATTAAGGTATTATATATGTAAGCTCCTTTTGGCAAGAAAAAACAGCTACCAGGGCTGAGCTCATGAAAGAAAAAGAGTTCTTGATCCTGCAGAAAAATATTGGAAAAACTTAGTACTTGCACAGCTATTTTTTTTCAATAAACATTCACAAATGAATTACTACTGACTGGACAGCACAAAGGTTTAAAATAAAATAAAAGTCAGTAACAATAGACCAGTTGCATTTCACTAGTACTTGTACCCCCATCGCTACATATACAGGAAGAAAATAGTGTAATTTTCTATTCTATTGTCAGTACCCCAAATACTCAGGTTTATGTGCAATTCCGAACTGTATGCACTCAGCACCCTTGTCCACTGACAGAAAATATTTGAGTAACTAGAGAGCGGCAGAAGTAAATATTAACTATATATTTGGACTGCAATTGGCTAATGTTGTGAAGAAGTAAGTATATGCTTCAAGACAGCATATAATGTCTTCTGTTCTTTTTCCTGATGTCCAGCTACCAATTATAAGACACAGATTTCAACCTAAAAAAGAAAATGAAAAACTAATCAACCAGAAAAACTCAACCCCAAAATGTACTACAGATTCTAAAGATCAGAAAGAAGGCAAAACTGTGAGTGAAGAGGCTGCAGCAACCCAGGCAGGAATAAGCAACAGCCTGCAGACTGAAAAGGTCTTGCATACTAAAATGTTCATATAATATTTTCGTTAACCTGTTGAAGAAGCTTTTGCTCTAAAGATAAATTGTTTGCTTTAGGACTTCTGATCATAGAATCATAGAATCACAAGGTTGGAAACGACCTATAAGATCGTCTTCTCATTGCCACTGCTACCACAAGCACTAAACCAGATCTCGCAGCTCCTCGTCCAGACGCCTCTTGAACACTGCCAGGGATGGCGACTCCACCACCTCCCTGGGCAGCCATTCCAGTGCCTGACCACTCTCTGAGAGAAAAAGTTCTTCCTTATGTCTAACCTAAACCTCCTCTGGTACAATTTGCAAACATTTCCCTGGGTCCTGTTTGTTGCCTGAGAGAAGAGGCCAGACCCCTCCTCACCACAACCTCCCTTCAGGAAGTTGTAGAGTGCAATGAGGTCTCCCCTGAGCCTCCTCTTCTCCAGGCTAAACAATCCCAGCTCCCTCAACCACTCCTCATAGGACTTGTGCTCCAGACCCCTTATCAGTTTCGTTGCCCTTCTCTGGACACGTTCCAGGACCTCGATGCCTTTCCTGTAGTGAGGGGCCCAAAACTGAACACAGTACTCAACGTGCGGCCTCACCAGTGCTGAGTAGAGGGTGAAGATCACCTCCCTGCTCCTGCTGGCCACGCTATTTCTAACGCAGGCCAGGATACCATTGGCCCTCTTGGCCACCTGGGCACACTGTCAGCTCGTGTTCAGCCAAGTATCAACCAACACCCCCAAGTCCTTTTCTTCTTCACAGTCATCTAGCCACTCATCTTCAAGCCTACAACACTGCATGGAGTTGTTGTGGCCAAAGTGCAGGACCCAGCACTTGGCCTAAATAACGTGTCAAGGGCTGACTCAATAGATCGCAGTGAGGGAGCTGCTCTGCTACATACAAAACCCTAACCCGATGCTTTTACACAGAAAAGAACCTGGCTTTGCAACTCAACAGAAAACACAGCTGCATCACATCTCAGTTGTGACAGCATGTATACGCTGTGCAAGATGGTTCTAGCTGTGAGGTTACATTATGTTTGTAAAATACATTACCATACAGAATGCCTCACCCGTCCAATTTTTCTGTGATCTCTGTTTTTAGCCTCCTCCTGGAATTTTTCCCATTCCTTCAACATTTTTGCATCTGGGAATGAAATTCCATAGATTCGCTGGAGAGATTCCATATCAGCCTTGCCTTCCCAGTAAGTAGATGAATTCTGTGCACAAAAAATAAATGAAACAATGAAGAAAAGAAAGAGAGCCTACAGATTTTCCTGCTCCAGCCTGTTGTAAAAGGCACACATAATAATTTAACAAATTGCTGTTTAATATAGAGTAACTACGCTATGAAGAGAGTTTTAATCATAAAAACACAGTGCTGGTGAAAAAATGCACAAAGAAGAGCTAAATTGTAAAAACTGGTTTCAAGCTCTAAATGGTCCTTTTTTTTCTTCTTCCTCAAGTCTACTATTTCTCTCTGAAGCCATTCTATTTCATCTGTTCTGTTCACACTGAGCTATAATCATCAGCTAAGCTAAAACAAGAACTCTCACTGATACATCTCAACCAAGAATTAAGCTACACCCACTTTCCAAGATGTGCTGGAAATGAGGTCCCTGGCCATATACTTGGTCTTCACATCACTTAAATACCATTCTTATAGCACACAACCCTTCACCAGTTGGTTAAATTGAGTTTATGGCCAGGTTATCCACTTCACACTATGCTCTTGGATAATCTACTGTTGTACTGCCCAAACACAGTAACACACTGTCAATTATTACATTTGCCTAAGATAGTTTCAGGTCCTACCTTATGAATTTTTATGCTCTTTATCTTGCCAGTATGTCTAACATGAGGTCCTCTGCATAAATCTATCAAGGGACCACATCTAAGAATAGAAAAAAACATTTGTTTAGGTATAATTTGCTATGATTAAATATACTAGTAATACTATGCATGCATAATTACCTGTACACTGTTGTAGTTGGAGTATTGACCTTCTCATTCAGGATGCGACACTTGAATTTGTTATACTGAGAAGAAGAGCACATTTATTAACTTCTTGTTACGCAGTAACAAGTTTAAGCTTTTTTGCAAACTCGATGCTGCAGTACATCAAAAGACACTTGGCTATGTAACATGGTGCTCCTGTCGAACAGAATATCAAGCAGTACCCGAGGAACCTGATCCAGCTTTTTGTTGACACTGCCCTGAGCACAAGAGTTAACTGAAGACCTATTAAGGCCTCTTCCACTCTGAATAATATTGATTCTCTTTAGAGTCTTAATATACAAAACTGAGTAACCTCTATCTGAAGAATGCTAGGAAATTCTTTACAGCTAGTTACAAAAAAGAAAAGATGAGATTTTATTCTTGCTTGATAACCTCATCCTTAAAAAAATATTTTACAAATATTTTCTGAATGCACCAGCATATACAGTTTAGTATCAGCACAGCATTTTACCACAGCCAATATAATACAAGTGCACATTTGCAAATTTACATCTGTGGGAAATAAATGAAGAAAGCTGATTCAAACATACTTCCAAGATCACCCAGACCGACAATTCTCACAGCTGGAGAAAAATTGAATGCATTTATGAGAATCTAAGTGATAATTTTACTTTTTTTTTTTTTTTTTAAAGGTTAAATACCACAAATGAGTTTGTAAGAACACATCTTCAAAAACGACTTTGAAAGACCTTCCTCTATCACTAACAGAAAACGTGGCTGAAGTTACAAATACTCAGAGTGTAACTGCATGGTGTGGTAACAACACTCAAGAACAACCTACCTTAAACATTTCAAGTAGCGTTTCCTTCTTAACTTCCAGTCTTTCGAAGGGTTGCTTTTCCTTCATGATCTTTTTGCACAGCATTTCCAAAGCAGAGAAGTCATTACTTGATACACCTCTAAAATAAACATGCAGAAGAGCACATCACTCTCACTTTCACTTGTGATTTCTCATCTGGTTGCAAGTAACCCAAACTTTGATATAACCATTGTCCCCCTCAAATGCTAAAAAAGAAAAAAAATATAAAACTTACCCATCCTCAAGGAACATGTCATAATAAAATCCATTTTCTATTGGTGGTCCATAGCACAAACATCCACCATAGATTCGCTCCATAGCTTCACCCATTATGTGAGCACTTGAGTGCCAGTATATCTAATGGAAGTAAAAAATAATAAAAAAAGAGGGGGGGGAGAAGTCCAAATATGCACAACACATTTTTGTTATTTTAAATAAAATGTTTTCTGAACGTTTGCTTCCAGGGTACTTCATGCAGACCTCACATTATAGCAGTCTTCAGAACAGCAATGACCGGCCCAGAAATATTCCTGTCCTAAGCTCCAGTATTTCCAAAGTAATGCTGGATTTTATTTTTTAATTTTACAGACTGAAAGCATATAATTCTTCTTTCCAAACACTGTTTAAATGATTCAGATTTGTCTAGAGGTCAGGAAACTAATCCAACATCTTCTTTTCTCTCAACTTCAATGGATCAGCTCTGCTGACACACAGCATAAAGATGCATTTGCAAATAAGGCCAGTCCTACAAACATTTAAAGTATGGGAAATCCTGCAGTGATATAGAACAGTTTAAAGCTAAAAACTACTGTTTATCTTGTAGTGCACCTAAAGGGTTAGCAAATTAAAGCTAAACCTGTAAGATTTAACTCTGCTTTTATTTGCACAAACCAGAGAACAGCAGTATTACAGAAGTAATCATTTAGCTGGCATGAGAATCCTACGTTTGAATGCAAGACTTCCGCTGCAATGAATTTGCACCTTCTTAATTGAATAACTTTTTCTAAAAGAATTTACAAATTCACTGGGTATCTGTACTTAGATGAATGAGTACCCAAAAGAAAATATGTACTTCAGTATACAGAAAAAATACAAGAGCAACTTACTAGATTGATATTTGTTTCTGTATTTGTTATTGCTCATGCAGCCATGCTAAAGTGGTTGGTTCAGAAGATTTACGTAACATTAAGGCTGCAAATATTACACACTTTGCATAAATATAGCAACAGTGCCTCCCTACGGAGGAAAAAATGAGATGTACCTACACAGCTATCTTTTTCCTCCTTCTCCCTTGAGCACAGTTAAGACGCTAACACCTGCTGGAGGCTGGGTTTAATGCAAATCTAAAAGCAAACGAATTTTAGCTAGCAGATACTCACTGCTTGAGCCTCTTCATCCTCAAACTTGAGCAGCTCCAAGGTGCAATCCTCCTCCAAAGGACGGTCTAGATCCCAAACCATCTTATTCACTTTAGCAATAACAGTGTTGTCAGCTAAGCCTTGACTGAAAAAAAAAACAAAAACCAACAACAACCCACAGTATATAATTGTTTAAAATCAACAAGCAGAAATACTCAAAATTTGCTCCACCACATTGAGAATGACTTTTTAGGAGCGCTCTCAGTGGGTATAATGCAAATAAATTTCAAAGAAAGAGCAATTTAGTCAGTCCTGAAAATTTAGGACATGAAACATAGCTGCACTATTTATTAGCCATTAACGCACATCTGACTTAGAGGCAGCTGCCTTAAAGTGCTAATCTGACACCAAAATCCTACTGCAATAAAAGACAGAACTTCTATTTCAAAAATTATCAAATACTGTTCCTAATGCAGTCATTCTTCAGTTTCTCTAGGCAAAAACACTTTCCTTGATTCCAAATCACACAAAAAAAAAGCAGATCCCAATGACAAAGTATTAAAGCATTAATTAATAATAATAATAATAAAATAGTGGTATTTCACCTCTAGGATCACACAGCTTTTATAATTTTGATTGATAGGGAGTCCAGCGCACACTGTTCAAATCTATCCACAAGATATACGAGTCAGCTGGAGATGTGTTCTTTCTGATAGGTATCTCCCATGCCAATAAAAGTGCAATTAAGCAAAATACATTTCTAATGTTAGCTCACTCTAAAAGTCAATTGAAACACCACCTAGATCATCGTACCCAGGCCCACAACAACTAATTTTGCATTTGCTAATGTTAATGATCGCAGCCACAAATTGCAGATGTAGACCAGTCTAAAAATTACTAAGTATATTTTAGGATAGAATCATACCTAATTCCACAGGCAATTTGATAAGGTGTGGTCTTCCAGGACTCAGCATCAACCAGCTTGCCATCAGGTAATGTAACTTTAATGGGTTTACTATCATTAGCAGCTCGCTCTGCAAGAAGTGCATCGTGCTCAGCTTTAAGTTTATTGTACATCTCTAAACGCTCATTGATAAACGCAGGCCAAGGATTCAGCTACACATAAAGAATAAAGGCACATTCAACAGATTAATACCACATGATGTCAAGAAAGTGAACAGCATATACATTTCACAAAGGCCTATGTGACTGTCCGCAGCTATGTGTGCGACGCCTTAACAGCCAATTATTACAATTACATATTACATTATAGGTACCACTGAGCATCTCTTTAATACATGTATAAGATACATTAATGAACTATTAGATAGTTTATTAACCTCGTGCTTAAACTTGTAGCAAATGTTAGTTTAATACAGTACAAAAGGAAAAAAACAATATAAAAAGCTTGTTGAAGTTGAACACGTCCTCCACTGACGTCAGGCTGCCAGTGCAGGCACCACAGTGCAGATGGCTGCAGCTCAGAGCTGGCCAGCAGCTCTGTGCCCACTGTTTACTCATACCAACCACAAACACGGAAACGGCAGAGCAACTCTGGAGGGCTTTCATCACCCCGCAGACCTGCTGCCTATCTCCTTCTGCTGGTGGGAGCCACAGCGGGCTGCATCATGAAGCAGCAACCACAGAAACCAGAGCTGCTCTCCCCTAACAACAATATAACCTGCTGTCAAGAGCAACAAAGCCACTTTATGGCAAACTTTGCTGAAGTAAGAATTAGCAGGGAAAGGAATTACTGCAACAGCAGATAAATGAATCAGACAGATGACATACAGCAAGGTCAGCAGTACACAAAACTACATCTTTCAACACCCCGTGGTCTGACAAGGGCTCACCTCTGCACGCCCTACATCACCAGATGCTTCTTTCATTTTCTTCTTCCCGCAGTCTGCTTTTTTTTCTTCCCCAGCATTTACCTATCAGAGAATCACAAAATCATAGAATGGCCTGGGTTGAAAAGACCACAGTGATCATCTAGTTTCAGCCCCCTGCTATGTGCAGGGCCACCAACCAGCAAACCAGGCTGCCCAGAGCCACGTCCAGCCTGGCCTTGAATGCCTCCAGGGATGAGGCATCCACAGCCTCCTTGGGCAACCTCTTCCAGTGCCTCACCACCCTCTGCGTGAAAAACTTCCTCCTAATATCTCACCTACACCGCAGAACACACAAATCCCCTCACCCTCCAGCAGTTTCTTGCACTCTACCCCAACCCCACACACTGGGGCACAGCCCCGCGAAGCCCGCCCGGTTTCCTCAGTACGGAGCCAATCCCACCGCCCTCTCCCGGAGACCCGAGCACCTCGGCGGCTTCACGAAAGGCTCAAGGGGTAAGGACTGAGCCTGCCTGCCCGCCCGCCCTCCCCAGGCCTGCCGCCGGGTTCCCCGCCTGAGCACGGCCCCCGGGCGCGGTGAGGGAGCGCAGAGCCAGGCGGACCCCCGGCGCTGCTCGCCGCACGCCCCATCGCGGCGCGAGGCCCACCTGCCCGTCAGCGCCAGCCATGGCAGCAGCGTGGAAGGGGTGAGTGGAAAAGGCTGGGAACAACGCGGCGCAGGCGCGGCCCGGCCGCCGAAACTGATGCAACCGGGGGCGGCTCCACCGAGCCGAGCCAATGGGACCGAGCCGAGTCGAGCCGGGACCGGAGCTGAGGCGTGTCCAGGCGGCCGCGAGGCAGCCCCGCGGCGGAAGATGGCGGCGGTCCCGTGAGGGGCCGTGAGGGCGGGAAGCGGGGCGGCGTCCCATCGCCGCTGCTTCTGCGGTCTTGCTGTCTTCTCGCCGTCGGGGAGATTCGCGGCGAGGGCTGCGGGGCCGTGGAGCACCGCCACGAGGCGGTGGCTGCTCTGGGGTCTCCCTCTCTCTCTGATCCCCTGATTTCAGCCAGAGAGTCCGTTCAGGATGGATTGATTAATTAATTAATTGGAGTGATTTTTTGCAAAGGAGACTAAAATCGAATTGACCTGACTGGTTTGATTCCCAATCAAACTGAAAGAAAAAAAAAAAAAAAAATTGGAAGAGATTTTGAGGAAATCCTAACCTGGGCAGAAAGGTGCAGGCTGGAGGGACGCTTGGCATCAGCAAGGGCTGGAGGTCACTGATTTCTTTCTCTGAGAAAAGGCTGTGGTATTCATGCACAGCTTTTTGCTGTTGCAGTCTTCCTCCTCTTCTCGCCCTAGTGGTGCTTTCTATATAAAAATAAATAGTATAGGGTGTTTTTTCTTGGTGTGGCCGTGGGCTCCCAGTGGAATCCTATTGAAGGCCTTAGGTTTGTCTGGTCAAGTGACCTGACATAAGAACGACACTGGTTACAAAATTCCATACTTCAAAAAATTTCAGACTGGGTTCTTACTGGAAGGAATCTCGCAAGAGTCAAAACCAGAGGTCAGGAATACAGCTCCATCCACTGGCTGCCTGGCATCCCTTCTGCCTCCTGGTGTACAAAGGCATGTGTAGGATGTTTCCCCTTAATCTGTAACAATGCTTTGCGGTTTGGGGGTATTTTATTCAGCCAAAATATTCCTATATGAATATCAGCCTCTGGTGTTTTGAGGAAAAAATTGAGAAAAATTAGGCAGTTTTGTACAGCTTTCTTTTGATATAGGTGAGGTAGTTTAGAGAACATCACTGCATTATTTGACCACAAATACAGGAGCTTGAAATACAGATCTTTTCATATGTTTAAAATAATCAAAAAGAAAGATGTAGTAAATATAAGCTTAAAAGACAGAATCAAGTCTGTTAAATAGACCTGAGTAATTTATTTGCTGTCTAAAAGTAAAATATCAACTGAATATTGGAAAAAACTTCCTTTCACACTTTCAACTAATGATATATATAAGATGTCTTGTAGAAATGCAGTCTAATAATACAAAGATATATTTTTAAAATACTAATTATTAGATTTGCTGTATCTTCTAAAATACTTTTTGTGTTTTGAATTCCAGTTGGCTAACGCAATGGCAAGGAGTAATTAAACATTTCAAAAGTGGTTGGAAGAGCTGCAGGAAAACTGTGTCTTTTGCCAGAAGATGGCAGCAGTGAAACATGCTGTGTTGATTGGAAAAAGGCAGAGCATGCTGTCTTCCTAACTTTTGATTTTAGATAATGAGATTTAGGGCATAAAACAAAAAAATTTAGAACACTGATGAGTGTTTTCCTGGATTCACTCTTAAGCAGCAGAATTAAAGATATAGATAAAGAACTCATCTAGGTTCGAAGCCAGTGAAATTGATTTGAATGCGCTTTAATGATTATCACCTAGTGAATGTTTGGATGTGTTTGCTTACTTTGAAATTTGTTGGAAGACAGTCTTGGACAGTTTGATTGGAATAAGACTTTGTTTTCTGGTTTGTTTAGGAGAAATAGATATAGATATGCTGAAATATAGAAATAGCCACCTGTTTATGTCAAGGATTTAAAACACATTATTAGAATCAAGGTCAAGAGAACTGCCAGAAGCCCACATCAAGGGAAGAGCCCTTAAAAATAATGCAGTCAGGAGAATCTCAGCATTTAGAGTAAAAATCTTTTTGAGCAGTTTTCTGTTGTATTATTTTCAACTGGACTGATGTAACAAAGCAGTAGACTTCTCTAAAGTTCAGTAAAGCAAGCATAGAAATCTGTAGTAGGCGTGGAGTTAACACATAAAGGTAAAATTAAGGAAGCTTAATTATTAATTTTATTATTATTATTAATTTTTTATTGATATTATTAAATGTCAAATACCTGTGAAAATAAATGAAGTCTTGATTCAAACTGGCACATGCTGGGAAAACTGAATTAAAGCCTTTGCCCTTTGGTATTTGTTCAACATTAATGGCCTTGTTCTCAAAATAAAATAGTTATATTTTTAGGAGGATAAGAAAAATGACTTTTCTTTCATGCAATGAAATGACCCAGTTTCATTTTTTCTCTATGTAGGACAGCTTCATGTACAAGTCATTACAGTATGTAGTCCTTAGGGTACCAGAGGATTTGCCTAAGCCTTCTAACCATTATATTTCTCCCAGAAGAGATGCTGCTTCTCTCTTACTATGGAGCAAATCCATTCTAATAGCAGCAATTCCCATACTATCTGTAGAATGGAAGCATACTCTACGCAGTGACGGCTTATCCCATCTCTGTCCCAGAAAGCAGGTCCTCTACAGTTTTCCTGTTTGCCATCCTTCATACCTGCAGCTATGAGGATAATGCATTCAAATTAGTCAGTACTGAAGGAAGATACAGGTTCAGTTTGTTATCTACCATCAAGCTTGCTTACTTTTTTTTTTTTTTTTTTTTTTTTTAATTAAATTAAGGTAAAAATATAGGTTGTATTTGATCAAATGTAGGAGACATCCAGATTCTTTGTTCATAGCTACACATGCTAGGATCATAGGTTAAAAATTTTTGATGAATCTTAAAACCAAAATTCATTCCTTGACATTGCAGCAGATGACCCCTTCTAGGATTAGTTAGACTTTTTAAAAATGTGGGATGGTAGGTGATATTTCTTTTCTTGAATAAAATTTAGTGCCTTCTGCCTCAGTAACAAATGTGCCAATGGTAATTCGTGTCTCATGTTTCCCTTATGCTTCAGAATTAACCCTGCTTCACTTGGCTGAAAAGTTCTAGCTTACTTACAGTTAAGTCAACAATATTTTGTTATCTCACAGCATGAAAAGTCATAGCTCTTCATTCAATCAAGTCAGATCTTAGAAATCATGCATGTCATTTTGAGGGGGGCACATTATTAACCCAAGTGGCATATTCAGGATTAAGATACTTTTCCAAACTTCTGCATTTACAATACAATGTCCCCTTTACATTATCACTGAAAAGATTTGCATTTCAAAGTATTAAACAAAAAAAAGAAAAGAAAACAGCCACCCGCAGGAAAAAAAAAAAAAAAAACCTACAAAATGCCTGTAAAACCATTTTTTGTTTTTCAAAGAAAATTCTTTTTGGATATTTGTCTCAGGAAAAGATAGACTTTCTATGTTTGTCTGGATTTGTGATTCTCACAAAACTTATGAGTGGGCTGTGAGAAGAAGATTCAGAGCTCCTACCTTTCGTTTCTTGCTTAGTTAAGATTGTGAGACAATATTTAAAAAGGGAAATAAAATATTAGCATTATTAGATACTCAGCAGAAGAAATGACAAACTGCAAAAATTAAAATAACATTTTAAACTGTCCTTAATTGCACCTTAGGCATTTTCAGTATCATTTATTTTATTGCCCAAGCATGTTCCCAGTTTCTCTTTCTAGGCATGACTCAAACGTTCTGGTGATTTTCTCATCCCTTTTTAATGACATTTCATGGACACATCCCAGTAACATTGCTTCAAGTCAAAACACTGAAGATGATCCAAACGGAGCCATCTTGTACTGTGAATTTTGTCAAACCACTCTTGATGAGTGTAAAGGCATTTTTCTTTGTGTCCTTACTATTTATCATCTTAGTAAAATAATCTTAAATGGTATATTATTTCAAGGTTTTATAACTACAGAGATGGAGGATAGAACATTTTCCTCATTTTATGGTAACTACCAGAGGTTGGATTTCTAAGGGATTCACTATTAGACATTTAAAAGGGAAGATACTCTGAGAAGACTTTAAAATTTGATTTATTCATACTCCACCTGGAAGAATGAAAAGAGGTGTCTTGGCAATAAGTCCATCAGTTCCACATGGAAGGAGTCTTCTGTTTTCTAGACTAAGCAAACTTAACTTTTGAATCTGTCTCACAAGACATGGTTCCAGACTCTTGTTCTTCCCTTCTGAACTCTCCTGTTTATCTGTGTTTCTCTCATAACAGTATCTGTGTTTCTCTCATAACTCATAACAGAGAGCAGAGAAGACTATTACTCATACCTGACATGAAGCACTTCAGATAATTTAACAGTATCATATCTTTCACTGACTTTCAATTAATTGTCAGCCCAGTATTTATCTTGGCGTGTTCACAAACTTCTAATATGTACCCCTTCCTTATACAACCTAATGACTTTTTGGACTTGAACCAGCAGAGAATATTCTTGAAATTTCTGTCCAATTTAACTCAGGTAGCTGTAGCTGTAGTACATTTTTTTTCAAATATTTATGCCAGTTTCATCTAACCATGCAAGTAAGCTATTTCAGAACGCACTAATGCAGACATTTTGTTGTGAATAAAATGATCATTTGCCATAAAGGTGGTGAGGCCCCATTCCTGAAAGTATTCAAGGCCAGATTAGATAGGGCCCTGGGCAGCCTGATCTCATGGGTAGCACCCAGCCCCCGACAGGGATTGGAGCTGGATGGGCTTTAAGGTCTCTTCCAACTCAAGTTATTCTATGGTCCTATTATTCTTTGATTGCCAAGGCTATCTGCACTTCTTATTTCTCTCATATCTTTCTGATCTTTCCCCATTCATTTGTCCAGATTCTGGCCCTGTCTTCAAGTGATTCTACTATATCCAAAGCTATACAAGGAAAGCGCTATATTGTTGTATATGGCACATACTTAGCCTGTGCTGGTTAGGCCCTATTCCTAAAGGTTTCCTTTCATAAAAATTATATGGTCCATTACCGTTTTAGACAATGGTACTGTTTAATGTCTGCTCCAAGGGTAAACCACAGGAGAAAGACGGTAAAAAGAGTTATTGTCTGTGTAAATGTTTATATTCTCTTCTACGTCATCAGAGCGCTGTATGCCAACTTGGGTGCAGCTGCCTAGGGGTAAGAAATTGCTTTTTACTCAACTGGAACTGTTCACTTCACCAGAAATTATCATCCCCTCCACGCTCTTGGCATTTCTTCATATGAGTCTGCTCCCTAGACTGGTTCTGTCAAATGACCTAGTTCAGTAGAAACACCTTTTAAACTCAAAATCAAACTGACACAATTGGGGTAGGTAGCAATTATAATACCTGCCATTGTCCTGGCATGTCTAGTAGGTCAGTAAACCCTGGCAGGAGGAACTAGGCAGCCAGCTTGGGGCTGGATAACAGTACTCAAAGCCCTCTATTTCGTTCAGACCATCTGCTTCCGGTATGGATATGACATTAAGTCTTTTTTCTTATTATTGCTGTTGTACACAAACCCTAGAAGAGTCACACTTCAGCTGCAAATTATGTTATGTTTATTCTGTGCTTTTTGTAGAGACGATCTATAGTACGTTGATACAAATGTGAAACTTGTTGTGTTAGAGAACTGGCCTTTCCATAATTTGTTCCTTTTTAATCACCCACTTAAACTATTCCACCTTCTGGGACCTGCCATCTGTTCCTGACAGTGCTGGGTGTTGCATAGCACACCTTGCTATGAAGGACCAACAGAAGCTTCTGACTGCTCTTTGAGGCAACACCGAATAGACTTCAGTTTGGGTTCTATATATAGTATAATCTTTATATTCAGCATAGATTCCTAATTAAAATAACAATTCCTCCTATCTATTTCACTGATTCAACTTTTGCAGATGACCATAGCAGGACTATGCTAAGACTATGCAGACTAATTTTTAAAAATGCAGAGATGATTAGGGTTTCTGCCTGTGCTCATTCCTTACATAGATACCTTTTCTATAGTTGTGAGATATACAGTGTCTTAGAGGAATACTGAGGATAAAATCATTGTTCTCCATCTTCAGACAGACAAGATGAAATTTGATCTATACACCATCTTAAAATTTTCAGTCTATTAATACGCTATTTGTTGGTTGTTTAGTATAGGATTCACATCATCTTTGAGTATCCTGCAAATCTTAGCAGGTGTACTAGACCACATACCACCTTTTTCTCTAAACATGACTAAAAGGAGAATGAAATAGGCATTAAGTCTTTAATTAACTACTAGTAAAATTTTAAATCACTAGCAGTTTTTTTTAGAAGAAAGCATTTGCCTAGATATTTTTTCAATTTATGCATAGGTTTTAATGCTATCTAAATCTGAGGCAGATTTCTCAATTAGGATTTGAAGGTTTTTTTGTGGAGATTATTATGCAGGTGTTCTTCATCGATCAGGCTGGGTTTTGACCATACAGTGCACAGCTGTACGACCATCTGTTGCTCCCAAATCTTGGTACTTTGTAAATCAGTCCTTCTTCTGAATCTCACATCAGGGCTGGAAGACAAGTCTTACCTGCATAGCTTCAGCTATGAACTAGAATCCAAATATTCCACTAAGCTGTGGTACTTGTAACAGTAGTAGACACTATGAAGCTCTTTTCATCATGGCTTGATTTCATTTTCACATAATAATCTCTTGAAAGCTGACAGAAGAAATGTGTGGAATGACATCACTTCTTACTGCATCTAGAATTACCTCTGATGAAATGCTACACAGCACATTTAGCCATCACTTCAATAAGCAGTTGTTTTTCAGCTGAAGGTGGAGAAATAACCTCTTTTTCGCTTTCATTTGAACTGATCTGTGGACAGTCTCTAATTGTCATAGCACTGTACTACAGAAAAAAGCGGATTGCTAAAATTGTGATCTGTTTTAAAATAGAGTTGAATCCATCTGTAAATGTCATTCACTGCATCCATTTATTTATTCATTTGTTTGTTTTGTATGGGGGAAACATATGACTGCTGTTGATAGCAGAGAAAGAGATGTGATAAGCCTGAGGAGTTTTTCAACTTTGTGTTGCCTAAAACAGCGGCGTTGCTTTTATTCCTCAAAAGCCAACAATGCTTCAAAAATTCATTACATGATATCCCAAAATCAAGATAATCAAGTAATTGCATAAAGATTAGTCAGTACTATTAAAAGTGGTGAGGTTTTTAATTTGTGTTGGTATTTTCTCTGTTTTCACCGTAATTTATTCATTAATTAATACAAGGGGAAAACACGTAGGGAGGCTTCAGCGCTAATGCCAGCTTTAAAGAGTTCCTGCCTTCCCTCTTTAGTAGCTTGCTGCTGTCTTTTAGATCTCCTGTTCCACCATGCCAGGACAATTGCAAACCACATCAGTGAACTGATCTGGCTTGAAAAATAAACCACATTTTCTGTCGAATATTGTTAAAGATGAATGTGTTCGTGTTGATGGTACTATGTAAAGCAATATTGCCTGTAAGGCTGAATATCCAGCCAAAACCTTGAAGACTTCTTTATGTTGTGAAACTTCTACTGTTTATATATAGGAATAGGTGTGAAAATAGCACATCAGAATACCTCCCAATTTGATATAACACATAACAGCAATTGGTTGATAGCGGATCTGGGATGTCTGGTTTTGAGGAAGACCATGACAGAATTTATAATGTTTCTTTTACAAACAGTATTTGTACCTACTTTAGAGTTATTAAAACTCAGAAAAGGTCTTTGCTCTCCAAAGCATTTTCAAGTGCCCCTGGTGGAATACTTGGTAAGGTACAGCAGATGTTTGTATTTCAGCACTTAATACTTATGTCAAACTGTGACTTGATTCTTTGATGGAGACAAATGCATATAAAAAGTGGCCATTGTCCTATGCCTGTCAGAGGTGACCAACCAAGGCAGAACTGAGTCTAGGAAAGTGTCCAATGTATTCTTTCTTAGCATAAACATTAATTATAATAATCATTCATTATCATAATCGTTGATCATAATTAATTAGTAAAATCCCAGGAGCAAAATCTGTAGGTGTTGTTTTAACACAGGAAAATGAAAAAGGCAGCAAAAGTCTCCACAAGCTTAAGTAGTTATCATAACATCACTTTGATCTGAATCAACATGATTCTCCTTGTAATTCAGTTCAGTTTTCATAAGTGGTCTGTTTTGAACCCAAATATGATCTATAAATATAGAAATTGGTTCTTTAAAGTGAATCTTTTCCAACGTAACATTGGCAGAAGGTGGACGAGAAGTATTATTCCTTCTTGAGCAGCCAATGCAACAAGTTTAATATTTATAATTTATGCAGGAGAAAGGAAAGATGGCTTCCACTCTGTGACAACGCAGTACTTTCAAGGGATAAGATTGTAGAGCTCAAATCAAATCAAAGCTTACTTATTTCCATATATGTTTGCTGAAGATGTCTGCAGCCACTTTTTCAGGATTGTCATCCTGTTTCTACAGAATGACAGCGTGTACAGTTGTGCAGTGTATACTTTTGCTGTTGCTCAGGCATTCTTAAAGAAAAAGATAAAATGGACATTTTTTTTCTTATAAGCTAACAAAAGGAACTGGGAAGGATTTCATCCAAAGTATACTCTGATAATTCCTATTAATTCATCATTACCCTAGAAATTTCAGGTACTTGTTTACTGTGTAGATCCATAAACAAGGAGCTTCTTTTGCAAAGCCTATTGATGGAAAAATCCACATTTTTCAAATTTTTTAGAAAAATTATTATTATTTTAATCTTATGGTAAAAAGGCAGAATTCCAAGTTTTATCCTCTTTAGGAATTCTGCTCTTTTTTCTCCTAATTCAATTGATGACAAATTACTTGAAAAGGCATCACACTAGCAGAACCACATTAAATACTTTCAAGAGATAAAATATATCAACGTTTTGAAGTTTGATGGTTGTTGAATTTATACTTGAATCATACTTCAAATTTTATAAAGAATTCCTGTATAGTAATAAAGAAAAAGCTTTATCTTAAATGTCCAGCATTTGAGACTGGCTCAAAAAAAAAGATTCCTATTTCACAGCCCGTGTTAACTGATTTCAACACCACCATTAAACAATTTCAAGTAGAGCATTACTCACAGAATTTCTTTCAACCCAAAAGAGCACTGAGTTTTCTTTGCCTGTACAGAAACAACATCTGTGCCACGTCAATAATGATGCTGTACAATCAGTGCAACTTTTCCTCTGAGGATTTATGAGCAATGCCATACTCCAGTAGCCTTCAGAGCTTCTTATTTCCTATCCTTATTTCTACTTGTGAACTGGGTTCTGATCAGCCAATCAGTTATTTCATATTTCATTTCACCTTTCAGTGAAGCTTGCAAGTATTCCATTGCTTCTGAGTGTTTGTCCACATTGTGTATCCATATGTCTGGCACTGTTTCAACACTGTGCAATCTCTCCTCCAGCACAACGCACAGACAAGCCGCATGCCAAATTTTGTAGTGAGAATTCAGTGAGTCACATCTGAATGGGTGTTCTTGGCTTTTATTGGCAACTAATTACCTTCAAAGTCATGCTAACAATTGAAACTCAGCTGGTTCTTTTTAATAACGAGATGTTAACAAATAAGCCTGTGTTTTCTGATTGGCCTTTGAACACCTTTACTTGCTCTGCTACTTGTTGTCAGTGTAATCTAGAGGCTACAGCTTGCAGCTGTTGCACTGAGACTGAGTTATAGATGTACATCTACACATAATAAGAGTAAATTCTCCCAGATTTATAATTGAAATGTCATGCAAATATAGTATACTTTCTAATTACTAATCAGAACTATCTAAAATTACTCCATACTTAATGTTGGCCAAAGTGAATAAAAATAATAAAAAAGAAAGAATTGGTTCTTGTTATCCAGAACGTGTTTTTTGGTTTTTGGATTTTTTGATTGTTTATTTTGTTTTTGGTTTTTGTTTGTTCGTCTTCTATGGAGCATGGAAAGTAAAGACTGGTAAGACACAGAAAAGAATCACTGTAGCTAGCTCTGTTAGTGCTCTTAACTCTTGCCAATGCTGCCAAGTCACAGGAAGCTGAGCAGCTTTTCCCTAGACTATCCAAAGAAAACAAAAGGATACAGCTTCACAATGTAATGTAATATTTGGTACCTTCATCCAGCATAGTTTGGAGCAGTTGGGATCACCCAAAGTTCTATCCCAAAGGAATTATGCTCATCCAATGCAGCCTATGCGCTGTAGAGTGCAGAGGTGAGGTGCAGCTAAAGCTGAGTTAGTAGAGGTAGACTGCGCATACAACACGGTAAGCAAGCTGCCTTGGGATGGTGCACACAGAAGGCAGATGAAATCTTGTTTATAATCTCTTAACCTCTAGCTGCCGGGGGACTGTTTGTAGGACCAGTCTTTCAAACTTTATAGTTTGCATCTGATTAGATGTGAGCATACTGTCATGTCATGCATGTCATGCAAGCATAGTCTCTTTCCTCCTCCCTCTCATCACCCCCATTTGAAGGGCTAAGGGGTAAGGCAATGACTTGCCTTAATCCTTTAAGGCAATTCCTTAATCTCTTTAGGATTATGGCCAAGTTTTTCCAGCTGAATAAGAATAAAAGTTGTTGTTTTTTTTTTTTTTTTTTTTAAAAAAAAAAAAAAGATCGCCTGCAGTAAATGCATATCTTGAAAACTTGGACCCAAATTATTAATGTTCAGCTAAAATCATAAGCAACTGAAAACAGTGTCACTATATATTTATATAATTGTAATGTCATTATGTAAAGGGCAATATCAAGTGGGCTTACTGCTAGGTAGATGCTATATTAAGTAGACACTATATGCTAGGTAGATTTTATAATTACGCTACAGTAACAAAGATTTTTTATTGCTACATTTCTTGAAGAAAACTACTGGCCTTTTTTGTAGTTGTCTTTTTTCAGCTTTCCTTCATTTTGAAAAGAAAAAGCACAGGTCTGGTGAAATTATGGTAGCTGCTACAGACACACACTGACTGTAGCAGTACAGGCATTCATTTTTTCATGAATATTAGTCACAGGCCACAAAGAAAAAAGTACATTGCAATAAACCTGAAACAATAACTTCACTTGCCAGTGGTGGGAATACCGAAGAGAAAATTATTTTGAATAGAAGTATCATTTTGCAAAATGTTCTATCATACTTTGAAGCACTTCAGAAGATGATTTTGATTATTCCCCACTGAACTTGCAGTGCTTCTTCCTGGAGTCAACAGGCAATAGCCTTCCTGAGGCACTTGACAAGTGTCTTCAGGAACTGAAAAATCTGTGACAACTTTAGCATTGTCATAGAAATGAAACATGATTTCTCTGTATTTTAAAATTAACATTAATTTTTCTCAATAGGGTCTGTATTTCATACACTCTATATTTAGACGCATCATTACTAAGGTGGACACTTTATGGTTCATATAGGCTAGGGAAAGGGAATATGGAAGATAATCAAATATAGTTCATGGAATTGAATATAATTTATGGAATATAATTCAGGCATGCTGTCCTGGTGGCCTGCTACTGTAAAATAATTATTCTCACAGCTTCACAAGCAGTCTATTCCCTATCTTCAGCTTTCTTTGACAAGGAATATGTCAGGGCTGATATATCCCTGCCGTAGATTGATGGATTGACCCGAATAAGGAAGGAGAAAAAAAATGAGATGTCTGAAAAGTGTATCATACAAGGGCTAAAAACTCTAATTTAAGATCATTACAGTTGTTCCTCCATGGAAGGGCAATGCTTCAGGGAGTTTCTGAAGCCTTTGCTATAATTACATGGGATATACAAATAAATATGTTATAAGACACTTTCTGACAGTGATTTATACCATCTTAGTCTCAAAGTATTAATTTTGGCCAGGCAGAAATTGCTCTAACTCCTACCAGTTTGTCAGTCATCTAATTTTGATAAATCAGGGCATGTCATACATAGAAGAAACATATAAACATGTCTGTCATATTTTTTCTTTTCTCAGGCTGCGGCCTATTAAGACAGTTCTAAGAGGAGGATTTTTCTGTAAACCATGGCAGCTCTCCTATTCTTTCCTTTGAATGTTCTGTCTCTCCAGAGATTTCCTGATTCATTGTTTCCCACTGCATTATCTCACATCAATATTACTTTGCAAATTTGAAGACAAACAGCAAGTACTGATTAGTTATATCAGGATATATATATGTTTGGCTGGAATTTAGCCCCATAATTTGTATATTTTAGAAGCGTCTGCTTTCAAAATACTCCCTGTGAGTATGAGCAAAATTTATGATCAGTTGAAGGGTGAGTGAGGGGGAGAATCTGATTTTGTGCAATTGAGGATCACATCTCTCATGTGGCTGAATTCCAGTAGCAGTGGGAAAGGAAAGGTAGGTATAGCACTGTGTGAGCACAGCGGATCCTCAAACTTTGATTCAGCACTGGAAGGGAAGATCAGCAGCATGGTGATGGGATGACCCTGATATCACCCTAAATCTTTCATACATCAGGTTTGCCCTCCCAAATTCTGTTCTCCCCAGTACTAAGAGAAGCTTCACCTGCCCACTTAGCCTTACTTTGAGCTGTGAAGAGGAAGCTGTTAACATAGCAACAGTAACGAGTTCTGCAAAATGTTGTTACTATATGTAAGCCTATGTTTTCTGTGTGCAATCCTGTCCTTATGTAGTTCTCATATACATACCTACAAATGTGTTTGTTTCAATTAAAAGATAGAAGTAAACATGACTCCTTTTTATTTCTTAGTATCAGATCTGCTCATCTCAATTTTCCATGCTACAACATTTTTTACCTAAAGGTATAACCATGCAAAAGTGAGACAGTAAAATGCAAGAAGAGACACCCAGATTCAACACATACCAATAAGAAATCTCTTATGGGTGTTCCAGATTCCTTGAAATAGTGAGGATAGATTTCTAGCGGAAAGAAAAGAAAAAAATAAAGAATCTGAAAGTCTGAAGCACGATGTACTTGCAGTGTGGCTTATTCTAAAATATTTCATCCTTTTAGCCTCTAGGGGGGACTATGTTTTCAGCGAATCTGTCTGTGAAGAATTTTCTTAATCTCTAGCAGGCAGTTCGGACTGTTGCTAATGCTAGCTGCAGTGAGTCAAGTGATTCTTGATTTGTGTATGAGTTATTTCTGTGGGTAAAATAGCCTATGTCTGTAATGACCTTAGTCCTAAAGGGCCGGTCTGAGGCATTTGCTCTTGCTGCAGTCCATGGGCGTTCTGCCTGCTACTGATTCACAACTTCAGGATTTGTTCCTATTAAAAAAGCATTTATGTAGCTGAAAAAAATGTCGGTGGAGAAATGCTGGATTTATAGCTATGGAAAATACTGGAGGTGAACGAATGGCGAGGTGGATTAAGTGACATTTTGAATTGGGATTAACAAGTAAATTCTCATACATAACTGTCTGGCTCAGAAAAATAAATAAATCACCAGGATTTACCTTTATAAATTGCTTAAGGTGAAGGGAAACCACTGAAACGTTTGTGACACACTGGGCCTGCAGAAATACTGTGAGTAAGGCTGAATGCAATTGCTCATGCAAGGACCACAAACTGTGGGCCACATTTTTTCCAAAAGCATCAAAACCAATTTA
Organism: Phasianus colchicus; assembly: GCF_987193195.1. Lineage (NCBI taxonomy): Eukaryota > Metazoa > Chordata > Aves > Galliformes > Phasianidae > Phasianus > Phasianus colchicus. Next base: position 81,852,071 of record NC_143476.1, read on the forward strand.
CAATGCTGCTAAATAGCACTGGTTCAATGCCTTTCTCCCCCCACCCCCCAGACTGGCTGTGCTTCTCCCTCTTCTCTTATTCATTCCCAGCAGTGCTTTAGCTCTCAAGGAGTAGCTGGAGTGAAGGACAGCAACCCTGTGATTTATGGGCTTAGTATCTCTTCCATCGTGTTTACACAGCTTACACTCAAAGAGGACAGCAAGGAGAGTATGGAGCTCACACGTAAAATGAAGAAGATATTCTGCTGGGGAAGGGGGAATCAAAAGAGATCCTTCCAGATTTTGGTGCTGTAAACACATCTGTAGGTTCAGCATAAAGCAGTGACTACAAAGGTCAGCATTTCAAAATGTGTCTTAAGAAAATGTTTTTGCAGGCTTTGTGGTGTAGATGGCTGGCATGTTGTACACTGTAACATTCAGCTTAATCTCCAGTGTGTCATATAGAGTCATTTACAACAGAAAATGCCTGACATAACTTACAGTACAGGAAGACACAAAACAAGCTTCACCATGGTGGGTGTTTATGTAAATTTCAAGAACACTCTGATGTCCAATTCAGTAATCAAATAAAACTACATTAGAGGCACATTTCTCAGAAAAGCTACACACATCTTTGCATTCTTGAGACTTTTCATTTCACCACAGATAAAAGGTCCTAAATAAATAAATAAATAAACAAACAAACATTTTTGGATGGTTATTTCTGCATGTTACATTACCTGTTTTTTCACTGCACTTCCCAGCTGCGGTTGCACAAACACTTGCAGCTTTCTTTTCTTTGTTATCAAGGAACCTTCAAGGTGAGGTGGTGGTGACCCCCAGGGCCCCACCTTCCCATTCATGGACTGCACAGTGAAGGCAGTAACAACTCTGAGTTCACACACTTCCCTGAAAACAATCTCCGTGATAAACTAAACAAATCCTTCCTGTAAAGTGAGGAGCACTTCACTCACCTTTGTAATAAACCTGGTGCTGAGTAATCACAAAACATCAAACCGCGCAGCCCTGCTCTGGGTTTGAGGATGCATACATAGAAAAATCCACAGCAAGCATCCTGCAGGATTTTGTTGTTGAAAAGCATCAGGTGTCCAAAAGCCTCTGTCACAAAACATTCTGCATGTCTCACACTGACACCATTCCTTCTTCCAAAACCGTAGTGCCCGTTTTAAATGGATTGTAACAAAGCATTAAGCATCACAGCTTTATGAGCAGCAAAGAGAGGTGCACAGGGCTGCATTTAACACGCTCTGATCGGGCAGTGCTCGTAAGAGAATTTAAAAAATAGGTTTTCTTTTTTTTTTCCCCCTAAGAAAATAATCTCAGAGCAACACTTGTCTCTTCTTCATTGGGGAAATCTCAACTCCTTGCGGCATGAAATCGTGCCTCAGAGCCACAGTGGATGGGAAGGGACAAAAAACCACGCCTGGGCACCCCAGGGGTCCCAGAAGGACTCCAGCAGAGTACAGGGTAGCAGCCTGCGGGGCTTTGCTGACACGGGCATCTCTCGGGCGAGGAGATGCGAGCCCTGCGCAGTCCACCTCGCTTTGGTGTGCTGTCTTCACCCCCAGTGCCGGCGCTGCCCTCCTCCCCTCTCCGCACATCCCCCAGCACCGAGCCCTGCCCCACTCCAGCCTGCGGGGTGCTCAAACCCCCGCACAACCGAAAAGAATTAAAGCGCAGCGGAATCCTTTACTTCCAGCCCCGGCTGCCAGAGCAGACACCTTGGCCATCGCCCGGGCGCTCGGCGCTCAACCCCGCGCTGCAGCTCCGCGCGGCCCGGCCCGTGGGCGAGGTGTGGGGCGCGGGGGGGCCGCCGGAGGGCGGGGGCGGGCGGGAACGGCGGGGCCGGCTCCTCCCTGCGCACAAACCCGGCGGCGCGGCGCCGGGCGTGCGGAGAAGCCGCTGCCGCTCCCGCGTTACTTAAGCGGGGAGGGAGCGTGCCGGCAGCCCCGCGGGGGGGGCGGGTGGGGGGAACCGAGGGAGAAAGGCAAACCCAAAGCATTCCGAGCTAAGCCGAGATGCGCCGTCCGTAACCCGCAGGCTAGGGCAGGTTGTTCGTTTGGCCAAACACCTGAGCAATAAAGCACGACCGAACAATTGAGAGCGGGAGGGCGGGCAGACGGGGCAGCGCAAACTTCGCCGGAGTTGGGGTCTGCCGGGGGGGCGGGCGCGATGCCGCCCTGGCTGCTCGGCAGCCTCTGCTGCGTGCTGGCGGCGCGGGCGGCGCTGGGCGGCGGCCCCGCGGGCGCGGAGGCGGCGGCGGCCGAGGAGGAGGAGAAGCTGATCCGGGTGCTGGTGCTGTTGCCGCAGGACGACGCCTACCTCTTCTCGCTGGGGCGGGTGCGGCCGGCCATCGAGTACGCGGTGCGGAGCCTGCGGGAGAGCGGCGCCGGCCTGCCGCCCGGCTACGCCTTCCAGCTCACCTACGAGGACTCGGCGTGCGGCAACCGCGCCCTCTTCAGCCTGGTGGACATGGTGGCCCTGCAGCGCCGCCGGCCCGACCTGCTGCTGGGGCCCGTCTGCGAGTACGCGGCGGCGCCGGTGGCGCGGCTGGCGGCGCACTGGGACGTGCCCATGCTGTCGGCGGGGGCGCTGGCCGCCGGCTTCGGGGCCAAGGGCGGCGAGTACTCTCACCTCACCCGCGTGGCCCCCGCCTACGCCAAGATGGGCGAGATGCTGCTGGCCCTGTTCCGCCACCACCAGTGGAGCCGCGCCACGCTGCTCTACAGCGACAGCAACCCCGAGCGCAGCTGCTACTTCGCCATGGAAGGCGTCCATGTGGTCTTCCAGGATGAGGCCTTCCACATGGCTGTGCACAGCTTCGACGAGACCAGCCGCCACCTCGACATCGACGATGTCGTTCGCGCCCTTCAGACTGGCGAGAGGGGTGAGTGGGGCCGTGCGGGGCGGGACGCGGTGTAGAGGCGTGCTGGTGATGGGTTGGCGGTTGGACTGGATGACCTAAGGGGCCTTGGGCTGGATGATCTAAGTGGGTCCGTGATGGCACAGTGGGGCTGCCCAGTGCCTCACTGGCCCATTTAGTGGGGACTGGGGCTGGAGGTGTGATGCTTGGAGCAGAAAGTTGGGTAGGGATGTCCTCTGGGATAGGTGGGAAAAGGACTGCATGAGTATCCCTGGGCCAGGTGTGCAGCAGCTCCCAGCTGACTGGGACTGCCCTGGGCAAAGTTTTGCCTGCTAGAGTTCCTTAGAGCTTCACCTGCTGCATCAGGACTGCCATTGGGACTGCGTTGGGATGGTGTTGTGGCACAGGAAGAAATTGGCTTTCTGCTGGTGGTATGTGCTCATCCACAGCTGAAATTGCTCCCTTCTGCTCATACGTGCAGAGCAGTGCATCTGTTGCTTGTTCTATGAGACTTTTTTTAACCATCTCTGTTCAAGTTGAAAGGCTGAGCAAAGGTAGCTCTTTCTTCACCCTGCTGTGTCCTGCCACGGGGATCCTTTTCCTTCTCCTTCTGTTAGAAACCCTGTGGAGTAGTTCATAAACAAAAAATACATTTGGTGTTAGTGGTCATTTCGAGGCACGTTTGAATGCACAACCCATGAGCTGTTACAAAAACACATGCAGATAAATCATGGAATCATAGAATGGATTAGGTTGAAAAGGACCACAGAGATCATCTAGTTTCAGCCCCCCTGCTATGTGCAGGGTCGTCAACCACCAGACCAGGTCTTGAATGCCTCCATGGATGGGGCATCCACAGACTCCTTGGGCAACCTGTTCCAGTGCCTCACCACCCTCTGTGTGGAAGAACTTCCTCCTAATATCTCACCTAAACCTCCCCTGTCTTAGTTTAAAACCATTCCCCCTTGTCCTATCACTATCCATCCTTATAAACAGTTGTTTTCCCTCCTGTTTATAAGTGGCTTGTAAAGCATGCTGGAAAGTCACCCATGAGCTGGCTGAGCTGGCTTGGCATCATGAAGTAGTAAAAGTGTGTCTGAATGTGCATGGAAGCATGACTGATGGCTAAGGGCAAACCCACTGAACCATACTTACACTCAACGAAAAGAGGCTTAGTTTCAGCTCAGACTTAAATGCTTTGTTGAACTGAGACTTGTGATCCAGCCTTATTCTATTATGTGCAAGAGACATGAATAAATGCAACCCTCTGTGCTTTTTCTCTACACCTCTGTGCTGTGCTGGAGGAGAGGGGTTTCTCCCTCCATCTCAGCTCGTAACTCGTTTTCTGGTCCGTGCTGCTACTGAGAGATGCAACACATGAGGCCATTCTGCCTCTGCTTGTCCATTCCTGTCTTTAGGTACTGACTGCACAGCTTGCCTTGCATGTTCCTCTGGGTCTGAGGGGTGGTCTTGTTGCTTACCACATTTTCCAGACTGTCATGGCACTTTAAAAGTTCTGTATCTTGTGATGGATACACCATGTGCCTTTGCTTACTGAGTTAGGTCTTCATTTTTTCTTGGGACTTCTAGGAGGTCACCCCGTAGGGCAGTGGGACTGGTGGATGATGTGGCACTGTTCAAAGCATGTAATTTTTGTTTAGGTTTTAAGGGCTCCACTATCACATCTATTGTGATACTATCCTGTGCACTTACCCAGCATTCTCTACCTTCTTGGAGAACACTGCTGGTGGTGGTTGTAACTTGAGTGATGGGGCTTTTCTGAACAGTTTTTAAGCAGTACAGGATATGTGCTCCTAGACCCTCCCAGGGTTGAAAAAGAAGTCATCCCACCAGGTGCCCCTTGGGGACCCAGGCCTTTCTCCTTACCTGTAGGGCAAAGGCTGGCCCCATGGGTTGGGTTGCAGCTGTCTGGGGACTGGTGTTGGATTCTTGGGGGCCCACAGGCACACTTGGCCACCAACTTGGTCAAGCCATGCTCTGGAGCCACTTGAAAAGATCTGGAGATGCAAGAAGATCATGATAAAAATACAATTATAAAAGTTAACTACATGTCTTTATTGCATTAACAGTTAAAGCTGTCTCCTAAGCTCAGTTCACTGAGCTGATATTGTAGGCTCAAGTTAGCCACAATAGTCAAGAACTCAGTACTGTGCATAGGCATGTTCTAGGTAAGGCCATAGTCTGAGGTAAGTGCTTGGCAAAGAGAGCGCTCCTTTAACTGGAATTAAGTTAAGTATTTGCAGGATTAGGCAATAAACACAGAATACTAGTATTAGAATTACCATCTTCTGTGTGTATTGTCCTGAAGGGAGAACACTGTGCCTGTGTGCACGTGCATAGTTTTGTGTATATAATTATAAGGTACAGATGTAGATCAAATAGGCGTAATTTACATTTTTGGAAGATTGTGAGACTTGCCTGTAGCTTATTTGCCTCAAAATCTTGAAATACGTACTCTTTGCTCTCCTGCTGGGTTAAAAATTACATCCAAATTGTTAATATCACTTCCTTTACATTCCTTTAGAGGTTTACAAAATATGACTTAACATATTTTAAAGTGGTCTTTTTTTTTGCTCTGCTCTTTTTTTTTTATTTTTCCACTTGCTCAAAATCTTTCACTGATGATATGGTGATATGGAAATCTCTTTGATTCCATTTGCAGCTTACAGTTCTGTGATAGACGTGAATTACATGGGCAAAGTCAAAGGAGAGTTGGGTGAGCAGCAAGGAAACATTACAAAAGGAAATCTCTCACCTATCCTGAAATTAGGAACAGTGAGACAAATTTGTTCCTGATGTTCATCTGGAAAAGATTTGGTCCAAATTTCATTGCAAGAAATTCTTCTTTTAGTTTGTGCTAATACTGCTCACAGTACTCGTGAAATATGCCTTGCTCTGCTGCTCTGGAAATTGTTACGTTACTCGGCTGTGATGATCAGTAGGACAGAACTTTGCATGGTATTGCTTTCCTGATATGTGGGGATATACCAAACGTGTTTCACCCCAGTGGTGCTTCTGAAACTTTATGCCTGTGAAGGCATCCAACCAGAGAAGTGATGTACGAAGATTAATTGGCTAAGTAAAAAGGCCAAATAGGCCAAATCTTTCTTAAAATAGCAAACGCTTATAACCAGAAAAGTTGAATATCATTCTGATTCATATTTATCATGGGAGTGAAAATATTTGCATTTATTATTGCAATTTTTGAGCCCTGCCATGCCTGACAGAATTCTTGGAAACATGCATGTAGTCATCCCAACATCTTACAACCTTAATATAGGATGTAGCCACAAAGCATGCAATGACAAAACATTTTGCAGCAGTCTCTTGTCACTAGCTTCATACTGATAGTCCCATAAATGCGTATAAAAGTTTATGTGTAATGTGCTCCATGCAAAAGATGTTTTTTTCCCTGTTGCTGAATTCCTGCTCTCTGTTTGCACGGGCATGGGGTGGCAAGGAGCATAGTTTCCCCTATGATTGGGAAAGTGACTTTTCAGTCATCATAGTTATTCTAAAGAGGAAAACACATTAGACATATAGAATCATAGAATTATTAGAGTTGGAAGGGACCTTTAAAGGCCATTGAGTCCAACTCCCCTGCAGTGAACAGGAACATGCACGTCAGGTTGCTCAGGGCCTTATCCAGCCACACCTGGAATGTCTCCAGGGACAGGGCATCATTTGCATCTCTTGGCAATCCAGTGCCTCACCACCTTCGCTCTAAAAGACTTTTCCTTATATCCAACCTAAATCTGCCCTATTTAAGTTGAGGCCTTTTTCCTTTGTTCTATCACCACCAACCCTGCTAAAGAGGGTCACCTTTTTTCCTGTAACTCCCCTTTAGATGCTGAAAAGCTGCTATCAGATCTCCTTGGAGCCTTCTCTTTTCCAGGCTGAACAGCCCCAGCTATTTAAGTCTGTCCTTGTAGTAGAGGTGTACCATTCCATAGATCATTTTTGTGGCCCTCCTCTGGATGCACTCCAACAGATCTGTGTCTCTCCTGTACTGAGGACTCCACAACTGGATGCAGTACTCCAGGTGAGTACTCACCAGTGCAGGTGAGGCCTCACCAGTGCAGAGTAGAGGAGCAGGACCTCCCTCACCCTGTTTGCCATGCTTCTTTTGATGCAGCCCGGAATACTTTTGGCTTTCTAGGATGCAAGAGCACATTGCTGGCTCGTGTCTAGCCTTCTATCCATCGCTACTTCCAAGTCTTCTTTGGCAGAGGAGCACTACTGCAAAATCTTTCAGGGTGAGACGCTGTAGATTTTGCTTGCACACTCAGGTTCTAGGCAGGGTTGCCTGAAGGTGATCAGAGGGCTGGAGCACCTCTCCTATGAAGAAAGGTTGACGGAACAGGGCGTGTTTAGTTTAGAGAAGAGAAGGCTCCGGGAAGACCTCATTGTGGCCTTCCAGTACTTGAAGGGAGCATATGAACAGGAGAGGGAATGGCTGTTTACAAGTGTGAGTAATGATAGGACAAGGGCGAATGGTTTTAAACTGAGACAAGGGAGGTTTAGGTTAGGTATTAGGAGGAAGTTCTTCTCACAGAGGGTGGTGAGGCGCTGGAACAGGTTGCCCAAGGAGTCTGTGGATGCCCCATCCCTGCAGGCATTCAAAGCCAGGCTGGATGTGACTCTGGGCAACCTGGTCTGGTGATTGGTGACCCTACACATAGCAGGGGGGTTGAAAGTAGATGATCATTGTGGTCCTTTTAAACCCAGGCCATTCTATGATTCTACAAGGTCTTTTTTATTGCTGAAGATCAATGGTGACTGAATATTCAAAAACTCCATGTGCTGCCTCCATTCCTGGCCCCTGCAGGAAGAAAGAAAGCTGGGTTGCAGGGCTGAGGGCTGATGGTCAAGTCCCAGAGGGTTGTCTTTCATCCCACTGGGTTGTCATAGCACCTGTATGGAGCACAGCTTTTGGGACTTGTAGGCACAAAGCCCCTGTTTAGCTTCTAGTCCATCATAAATGAGGCTCTGTTGCATTTAATTTCTTATCCACATTTAGTCTTCCAAGCCTAAAAATGGCACTCATTTAACATGAACACTGTCCCATCAAAGGTGGCTGACTATAATTATCATGTAGTTGTTGAAGATAAAATCATATCTTGATCAGATTTGTACCCAGAATCCCTAGAATCTGTCAAGGGATGGAGTGAAACAGCTGCAGAAGTGTTGCCTCTCTACTACCATCATAGAGCAATAAATTCTAGACTAGGTACCTAAATGTTAGATAACATGAGAGTAGGTAAAAATCTACGCCAAACAACTCAATAGAATTGAAATGGTAGTGTCACTGTATCTTACTACTTCAGATTGTCTTATGCACACTTTGAAATAATAACCAAGGCTTATGGTTGCAATCAATTCTACAAATAGATATAATTGAAGAAATTTGAAGGCAGAACTTATCATATGCTGCAGGAGTAAGAAAAGAGGATAATGTAGGGCTCTACTTAATTATTTTCAGAGAAGATGCAAGTAAAATGTCAATCTGCATTTGATGCCTGTCTTCTGTCAGCAGTTTGGGTAATAAACTTTGTTCTTTACGTTGTCATGTTTGTTGCAACACTGGGAGGACAGCTCAGGTCACTGTCTCTGGCAGCATTCATGCTAAAGAATCTGTTCCATAAAGTTCTTGAACTCTTTCTTATCTGTGTTTTCTGTTTTCTTCCACCAGTTGTAATCATGTGTGCCAGCGGTGACACAATCAGGAACATCATGTTGGCTGCTCATCGGCAAGGAATGACCAATGGGGACTATGCTTTCTTCAATATTGAACTCTTCAACAGCTCATCATATGGTAATGTTTTTCCTGCCCGAGTATCTTGCAAAGCCTTTTGTAAGCCTGGTAATATTTTTATATTTGTTATTCTCAAAACGTGCTGTATTGAATGCACCACCATTTCTCCCTGTATTCTACTTAGGTTATGACACTGCAGAAATTGCAGCTGAATGGATTACAGGATACTGATGAATGGTTTTTAACTAAAAGAAAGTAGATTTAGATGAGATGTGAGGAAGAAATTCTTTACCCAGAAGGCCCTGGCACAGGCTGCCAGAGAAGCTATAAATGCCCCATCCTTGGAGATGTGAACATGGCTGGGTTGGATAAGGCTTTGGGTAGCCTAGTGTAGTGAAAGGTGTCCTTGCCTTCAAGAGGGATTCAGAACTAAAAGGTCATTAAGGTCTTTTCAGAACCCAAGCCTTTCTACGATTCTAAGGAATACACTATGGGTATTATTTATTTGGTTACTTTTAGGGGAGACAGCACCAAAAAGACGCATTGAGCAGCCAAATGTTGGCACCCCACACTGCAGTGTGCTATTTCAGCACAGGGCTGCTTGTGCCATCCCCAGCCTTGTGACTGCCAGATGTCAGAGCAGGGGCTCTCCTGGCACTCTGGTGTGCCCTGGTCCATGTGGCCAGTTGAGAGGAGGCATGAGGGCTGGCAGTGGGAATGTATGGCTGCAGGTCCAACGTCTCCAGAAGTCACTTCTATGCTAGGAGTTCCATACATCCTGTTTACTTTTGATCACAAACTGTATGTGCAGAACTACCCAGCTCTGTTGTGTTGAACAGAAAGCACTGGCAAGCAAAAGCACAGACTGTCCAAATGTGCTAGGTTCTCTTAGATAAGAGCAAATTACTTCATTCCAAATAAATATGACAAGATGTGTCAAGTTAAATTATCTGAAAAATTAAATACTTTTCTTTTTGAAATACATCCTTGTTCAGTTACATCTGTTGTTATGGTAGTACATAATAGAGACTAAACCTGTTCTCAGCTGCCTCAGTTAAGTGGAAGGCAATACTGAAACAACGTGTTTACTGACAACTTTAAAAAATGTCATATGGCTGAAGCTGAAGGAAGTTTCTGTCTAGAAAAGTTTCTGTCTAGAATTAGATTTTGTTGAAGTGTCAAAGTGGCTTTTGAACAGAGCAGCTTCTTTTGCAGGTGCAGAGAAAATATTTTTCCCCCTGCAGCCTGCCTCAGCTAATCCATTACAATAACAGATTCATTTTGAACTGAGAACCAGGAGGAGTCATGAAAGAAGGAAAACTTGTTTTCTTTCAATCCTTGAAAAGCTAATAAACAGGGGAAAAAAAGAAAAAAACATTCACAAAAAGATGATGTATTTTGTTTAATGAATCAATTAATTGCAAGTTAAATTCTCTTACGTAAACTTCATTATCCATCTACCACCTCTGAGATCATTTAAAAAAAAAAAAAAAAAACAGTGCTGCTTGTTGAAAAGCTCTATAATGAACATGTGTAACTGTTTAAATTCAGAGTTGTAGATATGTAAAGGAGCAAAGATAACACTACATGTGCCTTCTAAGTTAGCTAAGGAAGTGCCAAGTTCTACCAGCCAATAAGGAAATTACTTCTGTAACTAAAAGATAAATTTGCAGAGCAAGATCAAAGCCAATGATTCAAGTCAAGGTGGTCTGTTAGCTGACTGAATTTCAGAGTGACTTCATCCCTTGTGTCATAAGTGAACCATTTGTCATTGCAGCTTCAATCAGGACCAGTCTAAAAAGGTAAAGGTTTACTCGTATCAATAGTCAAAAAGCTCTGAAGTTTCAAGCCTTCAGTAGACTATGGGAGCTTTGCAGACTTGATTTTACTTGTGCCTAGAAACCACTGATCGTATAACCCCTTTGCTGCTGCTAGTGCTTCTTTCTGCTATGCTACTGCTCTATTTCATCTCAGAGAGAAAAATTTCATTAGAAGCAATTCATCTGGCCCCAAGTACAAGCCTGTGTGTGAGCTGGGCTCCTTTTGGAGTCACAGGAGAAACTTAGGCACCCCTGGATGGTGATTCACCTCATTCTGAAGTGTCTGAAATGGCCTAGATGAATTGTGCCTTAAAACTGGTGATTTTGTTACCTTGGATGAAGTGAGCAGAGTGACTGGCTGGGTTGTAGAGGTCCTCATGGAGCAGGAGTTGCTCATGTAAGAGCAGCAGCTGCAGGAGACATGCTGCTGTGTTTTGTAATGTGTTTTGCATTTCAGGGTGGTATTTACTAGAAGGCAGTGTTGCAAAAGCCCCCAACAGGGATGTGCCCATTTGTGTTGGAGGTCTCAGCATCCTCTTCATTTTGCATTAGTTAGTTCAGTCTACTTGTGGCTTTTCCAAGGGATAAATTACAAATATCTACCTCCTGTTTGTGTTGTCAGAAATTCCTTGATGCTTCTATGGAATAATTCTTTTAATCATTTTTTCTGTTTCTTTGTGAGTTTTTCCAATGAGGAGCAAAATATGTGTTGGAAACTGACTTGAGGTGGTCATTGCATGCAGGAAGCAAATGTGGTAGGGAAATGTAGGGACATTTTCTGTGAATTCCTTGTTCCCAGTGGCAGGAGGTGCTGGAATTTTCAGAGGCACATGATTTAAGAGTGGATGTGACAGACGATTGGCATTTTCCCTTTAGGCTCAGATGACTGTATTGCAGTTTGTTGTTGCCCTTTGTTCTGAATATTTTTAATTTTTCATAAGAGCAGATGCATTTAATGCCAAGACAGCAATAATTGCAGATAAGTACTGTGGCAAGATTACATCCCACAAAACAATCCATGAAGGAATTTAAATATGGAAATTATTTTAGGAACTCTGTTATGCAAGTGCAACTTTTTATTCCCAGTGTCAGTATTTTTAAAAATGAATATGTACAATGTCCAAGACAGAAATTTTTTCACATTCCAACAGCACTATCATTTTTTTAATGTGAACCCACTCTTCTTAGTAGTCTGCCTTTGTAAGTGCAAAGCCGTAGGAAGCCCCTCCACGTTACAGTCTCTGTCATACTTTTTAAGTGCAGCACTTCCAAAATGCAGGTACCCAACTGGGACAGAGGTTTTTCAAGCTTTAAGGCTCCAGCAAGGTTTGTTCGCCTTTTTGCATCTTCCTATGTATTTCTTTTTTGAAAGCAGTGAAAAGGACTGGGTACTGGCAAGGAAGGAAGCAGTGCTGCCTCTCAGGGCAAAATTGTTCTGCAGGATGATAGCTGCTGTCCAATGTTTCCACCCAGTCTGACAAATGGAGTCCTGATGTACATAATTTTGACCCTAAACAAGTCAAGTTTCTTGAGTTTCTTTGTAAGAGAATGAAAGAGCTGGAAAAAATAGCTGGTGGGAAAAAAAATAATTACTGCTCATGACCAATTTTTGCTGATGCTGAGCTGTGATAAGAAAGGCTTTTCCTGGTGTGAAAGAGAGGCAAAAGAGTTTCCATTTAATGAGAGTGTTTTTCAGGGCTTGGTCCCCTTGCCGTGTGCTCTGTAACAGAAGCTGCCTTTGATCCAAAATCACCATGAGGAAAGAGTTTTTATCCTGAGAGATGCAAGTCCTTTATTGCTTTTTCCACACTCTTTGAGGAAGCAGAGCAATTTTTCCAATGCCTTTATTGCTTGTTGGTTTTTTTGTTTGTTCATTTTTGTTCAATAAAACAAAATCCCAGCAGCAGTATCTGGGATACTGGAGGAAGAGCACAACTCAGTATTCACCTGCTTTAGGGGAGGCTTGATAGGTCTTATATATGAATTTGCTGTCCCACAGACTCTACTTGCAGGCTGCAGTGCCATGTAAACATCAGTGAGGGTTTGACACCTGCACTCTGTTGACACTATGCTATTAGCATCTTCCTTAAAAAAAAAAAAGAAGAAAAAAAAAGTTGTTTATTTATTTTTAAGCACAAAGTTCCACAAGCATTCACTTATTTTGGTTCAGACAGCATCATGGTCCTCTAACCAAGCACATCCACTCTTATCTCAAGGTCACGTGTGTTCTTTGATCACCTTTGGGAACTTAGTCTTCATCATTGCTCATTTAGCCATGACAGGGAGTTTCTCACAGTTGTTCCAAAAATAAAAAGATTGTCTAGCTTTTAGTTATTTCTTTTAAGTATTTAAAGGCACACTGCTTAGGGCTATTACTATTCTCTCTTTTATTTATTTTTTATGCAAAAATAGTACAGAATCTGACCTAGGGCAACCTTTTCACTGACACCGTGAAGCTTTAGATCGGGGTTCCAGGACTTCTTAGCATCAGTGCTCATTAGACAGAAGAATTTTTCTGTTATGTAGCAGCTAGTCAACTGACCTGCTTTTAAAATTATGGTTAATTTACTGGTATTCTGAGTTAAATTATTTCCTTTCTGTGACTAAAAACAGACTAAAAAGCAGCACAGAGACAGAATCCTAATTATTTGTAAGTATTTTTTTCCATTAAGAAAAATGATGCACTGGCAGCTGCTGCATACGTGGTTTCCTCCTTGACCGCAGTAGGAGAGCTGTCAGAGAAATAGATACAGCATCTACCTCCCATTGAGGGTGTTGATCATACTATTGACTTTATTGGAGCCTTTCTGGCTGCTCAGGACTGAATAGTGTTGCCAGTGAGGTGACATGAAATAAGAACTTTGTAGTCAAATCCACCCTCACTTGTAACTTAGATCTCTGTTCAAAATCTGGCTTGTTCTTTGCTTTGAGATGTATTCTCATCATATTTAGACTTCAGCCCACCCTTTAAAAATAAGCAAGCACAGCATGGGAGTAAAGCTGTCTTTCCATTTGCACGTTTACTTCCCATCAGCCATTCCTCACTGCCTGATTTCCAGCTCTTGGAGGAGGTTCAGTTTTCCCTTGTACTCTGCCATCCGCCGAAAGTATGGGAAAGGGGACATTTGGATGGAAAAAGGAAGGTGGTCCTGTAGTGGAACCTACTTTGAAGCTGAAAATGTGCCTGTTTTTCTCTTAGGAAATGGCTCTTGGAGGAGAGGAGATAAGCATGACCTTGAAGCAAAGAAGGCATACTCATACCTCCAAACAATCACTCTGCTGAGGACCGTAAAGCCTGAGTTTGAGAAATTTTCCCTAGAAGTGAAAAGTTCTGTTCAGAAGCAAGGTCTGCATGAGGATGACTATGTAAGTACTTGGTGACACACTTCAGGTGTTAGCATCTCTTTCAAGTAACTTAAAGCTCTCTTAAAGCAAAAGTAGCAGTAAGCCTCCTCAGAACAGAACAGCTGTGTTCAGTTCTAAAAAACCTGTTGTTGCCTATACAATGTTTTTTTCTCTTTCTTCCCTGAGGATAAAGCAAGTGGCAGCTAGAATAGATGTGTTTAGGTCTGCACACCATTGTCTATGGCCACTTCTGTGCACATCCTAAACATTTATGTTAAGAAAGAATTGATGCTTGAAGAGAGTTTGATCAGTCTTCATTTGTAGTAAGGGAGGGCTGTAATACAAACAGCTCACTAGGAATAATGGCTGTTGGGGAAAAAGCTTGAATATCCTGCAGTTAAGAGTGTGAAACAAAGCTTTTCTTGCTATTATACATGCCTACAAAGAGAGTAATAATGAACCTATGAAGTCAGGTGAAATTTTGACTTCATAAACTAAAGCAGTATATTATGCTGTTTTTCAAGCAAATTCAAATGTTGCTGGGAAGTAGACTATGAAATTAATATTCTGCAGAAAGGCTGAATTTGCTTGAAAGCTGTCATCTTGGCTTAAAGAGAGAGACATCCAGAGTGTTCCTAAAGGAAGACTTGAGGGAATTTATGCTCTAAATTCAAGAAAGTAACACAAAACTCCCATTCACTAGCTTCCGCGTAGATACCTACCTCAGCTCTTTAAGAATTGTGTCTCTCTCCCCTGTGGTTCAGAGCAAAAGTGTGGATTTACTTTATTGAAACATATTAATTTAAATGTTATGTTGAGTCACGTCAGTGGCTTGTATTGTAAAAATGGAGCTTTCACAGTGTAGGAAAATAATCTTTTGTTAGCATTCTTTGCCTCACATTACTAGAGAAATCCCAGCTGGCAAGTTCAAGGTGCTACTTACTGAAGAACCTACTAAATGTGTTTTGAACAATGCATGGAACTAATCTGTGCTGTTCCTCCCTTTTCCCTCTACATGCCTTTTTGCAGATGTCACTTAGCAAGACATGTATCTTGAAAAATTGCCATTTGTTCTTGGTTGTGGTTGGTGAGAAATGCAAATTCGAATATTAAAGATCCAGTCACCCTTGAAGAGTCTCAGTCATAATGTTTTCTGGCATTTCTAATGCAAGCAGTGTGACGTTTTCCCAGATGAAAGAAAGCTTAAAATGCTGTGAGCTCAGGATGCTGTCTGCCCAGCTTGTGGATGACAGGCTCTGTTAGGGAAAACAATTTGGATCAGGAAGCTTTGCTGTTCTGTAGGATGGGAGCCCACTGCAAACCTCAAGCCAGTTCAGCATAGGTGCTGAGTTAAGGCCACTGGACAGATAAAAGCTGTGATATGGTCGAGCAGAATTGCATCCACTGTACCCTCCAGTGCCAGAGATTTTGCAAGCTGGCTGTTGGGCAGACTCCTTCAACTTTTTGTACTTGCTGCTGGAAGTCTTTTTTTCTCAGGCTGTGGTTGCTTATATAATCAGATTTCTATGTTGGCCATACTCCTGGCAGTCTCAGGGCAGCTGCAGGGATGCCTGGCTTCCCACTGCTTCAGCATCAACCTTTTGCCTAGCTCAGAGGGCTGCTGCTTCTTATATACTCTTCCTACCTGGGATTCAGAGCCTTTCACCTTGTTCTACCGCTTCTGTGCCCAGAAAAATCAGCCTTTGCCAAGCAGTGGCATGGGGCTCCCACTGCTGATATTTCTACTTGTCTGCCCACTCTTTCTTTGCCACTTGGCTTTATGAACACTTCCCAGAGGGGAAGGGAGAACAGAGAGAGCACTCATGATTTATCTACACGTACTGCAGTTTCCTTGACTTGCGGGAAACACCTAGTGGAGGCTGTAGGGATTTTGGGCTCCCATCTAGGAGCTACCAATCTTGGCTATGGGGAAAAGAAGTTAGGAAAAAACAAGGCAAAATGTCCAATATTGGATGCTAAATGTGTATACAACAAACTCTCCCACACCTGCTTTTTCACAGCTTTCTAGCAAAGTGGGGAAGTACAACTTAAGAGCACTGGGCTTGGGTTGAACATAACAAAAACACTGGATGTGTTACATTTTTATAAAATTTGTGGTGCAAAACCATTTATGATGGATTTTGCCTTTTTCCAGTTTTTACAGTGAGAAAGAGATGGCTCATATTCCCTTAACTGGTTGTCATGCTGTCATGTTGAGAGGGAAAACATTTCAAGGAGAAATAAGAAGCTAAATTGAGAGCCAGTTCCTTCCTCTTTGAAGGATATGAGTGTAGTGGATAGGCACCTCATTAACAGTACTTCTTTTGGCAACATAGGAGGAAAGTGGCAATGTTAGCCTTAAAGCAGGCTGTTTTCTCCAAGGGAAGCTGCCTGGGGAGAGGTCATTCAGATGAGAGGGCTAGGATGTGACAAAGACAGATTTTCTCTGCTGGATTCTGCTCCTCAAAACAAAACCTGTGGGGTAAGACGATCTTTGGTACAGTCTATCTCAAGTCCTATCAGCGGGTGTTGAAATATAATCCTCATCCTTTTCTGCAAGCTGTGTCCCAAGAGGACAAATTCAGAGAAATTTGGATTAGAAGCATTTAGTGTTTCTGCTTCTCTGTGTGGATTTCTGCAGTGTTATTGGAAAAGTGGGCCCTGGATCTATGGCCTAAATTATCTCATAGTGACTCTAACTCAAACAAAAGTAGTTAGTACTGCCATTTTGTCCTGGCCTCTTGCCAACACTAATCCTAAAGGCATTATTATTTAGTAAAAAACAATATAATAAAAATGGAAAATAACCAGATGACAGAAGAAAAGATAAGGGAGACAGAAGGGGCAAAGTTCTAAAACACCAGCTGTCAAACTGCTGGACTGGAGAACACATGTGGCCCTTAGAGGACTGTCGGGTCAAAGAGTATTGGTCATCGTCATATCCAGCTGTGAAATCACACAGCAATAAGTGGAAAAAAAAACAGGAAATGTGTTCTGGATGCATCTTTTCCATGTCAGAAATTGCTGTTGTTTTTACAGGAGTGTTGCAGTGTGATGGTGGGAAAAGTAAAAGAGTCCACATCTTTTGAGTGAACAGGAAGGTGTGAAAAAGGCAATTTCTGTCAGGGAATCTCTGTTGTGTAGAAAGAAGTTTCCTTAAACATTTTTTAACAAAACAGCAGTGAAATTTAAGGGATACGAAGTGGTTCTGAGAAATTATCTTATAATTATCTGGATAGTCAGTAATTGTAGAGGATAGTGTTCCCTGCCTGCACAATCCTGTTGCATGACTTCAAGAAGCACCACGTTTTTGGTAGAACGCCTGACCATTTTATTTACTGCTTACTTAGAGGCTGCTTTCTATAAAAATATACCCAAAGTGGGATTCTTTCCAAAAATCTGTTCAGATACAGAGTTCAGGCATAGATACAATAGAATTGCTTTAATGTTGTTACACTTAGAGCATTTTAATCAGCTTCTAATGTTGATTTATTACCAAGATATTAACAGCAACATGTCCTGGGCTTTCTGGAGCAATTGAGACCCTTGATTTAACAGCAAAATATGGGAATACCTCTGCTTGCAGACCTTTTGCCTAGGTTAGGCAGCAATGGGAATTGCGTGCTTTTACTTGTCAGAAAAAATTGAAACTGTCTTTGAACTGGTATGTACATAATTCCCAACAGATATTCTAGTTAAAAATGTTTATGAATAAATAGTGTTCCAGTTAAAGTATATGCATAAACCATTTTTATTAAATAATGATGAACACATAATGAGTTGGCAGTACGGTGCAGTTTGGAAGTTCTTAATGCATCTTCTGTTTTTGACTCAGGCCTAGGATTCAATAAACACTTTTTTAAAATCTAACCTGTATTCTGAGCTGGGATGATTTTACAGCCTGGGATATTTGCTCATCTGAGGTTACAGACCACCCATGGCTTGTTTTTTCTTCTCATTTAAAAGCTGAAAGCGCAACTAATTAAATATTTCTGCCATGTTAACTGCATGACAGTATTGTTTGGTGGGTGAATGCGTGGGGTTTATCCTACCCACAGGGGTAGGATAGCAATGCTGAAAGTGAGCTGCAGGAGGAGGGAACTGCTGCCCAATTTGCGTGTAAATCTTACTGAAAGAATGAGCACAGAGTCAGAGCTACATAGATTAATTAGATCAGCGAGATGCTACTACCTTTTAGAAAGGGCAAGTCTGTTATTTTTTGGTTTTAGCTCTCTGAAATGAGAAATGATCAGCATCAGAACTGTTCAAGCTCCAACAGTTAACTATAAAAGCTACGTGGGAGGTAGCTGTGCTCATAAAGTTTATCATCCTATCTACAACATCCGTGCCAGACTCTTCCCTGTGTGTATTCCTTACGTCAGCCTTTTAATTAGGATTGTATACCAGCTAAGATAAGCCTTGGGAGAAGCAAGCAATTCAGTCATGTCACTGAGAGAGATGGTAAAAATGTAACGTATTCAGCAGTGTATGTCCCACTTGTGTTTTTCAGACATAGCCAGGCAAGATTAACGACAGGGCAGGCTTTTGTGTCTCTTCTGACTGCACCAGAATGGGAGAGAGTTTGGGGGAGATTTTTTAAAACTCTGCCAGGGAATAATTTGTTCAAGTGAATAGGTCTATTCAGCTGTTGGAGTGCTTTGCTAATTGTGTTGAAAAGAATAAAAGCAAACCACAAGCTGCTTTCAGCAGCCGGAAAGAAATGGGTTCACATGCCAGCTTATTAACAAGATGATTTCTATTTGTAAAACATATTCAGGATTTTTGAGACCAGCTTTTCACCCTGTGAAATTAATGAGACTTTTTTCAATTTCCATAGGAACAGGGTTGATCTCTGAACAGCTAATTTTTGTGAACGTAGCAGACGCTTTTTTTTTTTCTGAAGCTAATTGTTTCTCAATAATATGAAAGATCACTGTTTTCCACACTGGAGTCTTAGGGAAAACTACAGTGTAATAGTATGTTATTTGCAGTTAACAGATGTCATAAAAGACAGGAAAAGGAAGAAATTATTATGCTCTTCCAGTAGATTTCTGTTTAGACTTTCTAGTCTGCCTCAGAATATTTTTGAAGCTGTTCAAACTACGAATAAGATAAAATAAAACTGTAGGTATACCTGAAAATAGTAACCTCTGAACTCTTTGGGAATGTAGAAGTTTAGAACTGATCTTCGTATACATGTTGTATATCTTCCATAGCCCTGTGTTTTCACGTTGGTTTCACAGACATTCATATTCCACTTTACTAAACAGACACACAGACATTTACGGGCAAGGAACTATTCCTTGGAAGAACCTGCTAGAAATGCACCTTATTTTCCACTAATAAAGTGTGAAAAATATGTCTCCTAGCAAAGTTAATAAACTGTTTTTGTTTATAACGTGTCTGCATGCTAGTTGCATTGCTAACGATCCAAAAGCTAGTATGTCCCATTAAGGTCTAATTTTTATTTAAATTTATGGGAATTTTGCTACTGATATTAGGTAATCCACAAGTTTGTCTCTGTACTGTTTGAATGAATGCAGGAAAAAAAAACTATGTCTTTTGCTTCTATGTGCAAAATGACACTTGGACAATGAAAGACCGTTGCAAAGTGGGTTTTTTTTGTTTTTTTTTTTTGCAGGTAGTAGATTTTACCTGCCTCTTTCTCTAAGTAAATTGTGGAAGTAACACTGGGTTGAAAGCTTCTTTTTGAAGTGTAAAAAATAAAAATAAAAAAATACCAGAACCAGCAGCAAATTCACATAAACTATGCATAAAGTGTGTCCTGTGTTGGGATGTTCCTTGTAGCAAGATGCAGTATCAAAGCAGTGTCCTGAGTGGGAAGCTGCCTGCTTTGTTCTAGCGGAGACACCTGCATGGCTCACCTCAAACTACAGAAAAATATACAGGGCAAAGGTTGCAGTATTTTGTTTTCTTTAGGGACGTTAAGAAAGGGGCAATTCTTGAACACCCAAATCGTGTATTCCTGTTTTAAGGGCTGCGGGGCAAAAGAGCTGCTGCCTCCCCAGAGCCAGATCCTACGCAGAGTTTGTTCAGCCAAGCTTTCCTGTACTCATTTGGGCTACTGATACTGCAAAATCCATCCGTAAGAATAGAAGGGGACCCTGTGATATTCAAGTGACAGTCTTCCAGGAAATTTCACAAAGGTGGAAATCAGTAATGCCACACGTGCCACACGTCTGTGAGCTCTTGCTACACTGGCGTGCTCACTGCCAAGTGCTAGAAGCTTACACTGCCTGAAAGTAGCACTAAGACAGACCCTATCCTCCAAGGTCACACATCTTTTAACTGTAGAGGGGGACATAGCAGCCCCCGTGCCTGAATGCTGTCCCCACATGCAGAGAAGGATTAAGGAGTCAACTGAACGCGTTTTGTCAGGTATTCAGAATCCGAAGGAAAATAATAAAAATAAGTCATCTATTTTTAAAGCATTTGGAATGAAAACAATTAATAGCTGCCTGGGGGTTTGCATTAGTTCTGTGCCATTGAGATTTACAAGTCAGTATGCCCCGTTACCTTGGTATTTAGTGGTAAATGATTTACTTCTCTCCCAGCACCTGAGTTTTGGTCCAGGGCACGCGTGCCCCAGGGTGCCCGGCAGACGGGTAGCTGGTGCCAGGCAGGGGAAGGCCAGAATTCAGGCTCCCGCCAAGGAAGGATGCAATCGTGGATTACTTTCATGCCAGCAAAGCTGTTACAGCCCTGGGGCTTTTAGATGAAAAGAAGAAAAGATGAAAGAACTGTCTGTCTGTATTTTTTTTCTAAAAACTACTATCTGTATGCTGCAAGGGGTTTGTTTGTTTGGATGAAAACAATGGGGTCATGTCTGTCTGTCCTCCACCTTCTCGAGGAGATGGAATTCAAGGGTGAGCCACTGTGCCAAAGCTTATGAATCCTATTTTTGTGTACCTATTCCTTGCCCTGTACTGAATAAGGAGCTTAAAAGTCTAATCCTAGCTCTGAGGGTACTAGATGGTCCATGTTTATCCAGACCTTACAATAGATTTTAAAGCAAATGCCATGTTGGATAGCTTTTGCTAACTTGCTGCAAACCAGAAAAAACATTTTCCTTCCATAGTTCAGTGAGTAAATGTGATAAACTTATGTGGCTTTTTCCTATCTAATTTTTACCAGCCCACACTCATAGTATTTATTCACAAGCTAACATACCACAGGTAAATTCAGTTTGAGCCTGAGTTTCCACAACAGTGATTTAGCAGTTTTTGCCTGAGTTTTGCATGAGAACTGATGTGATCTTGAGAGTTCCTAGTATAGGAAATAAAATACTTCTGTGATTTTTGTGGTTTGGTGATAAAGTTGAAGTCCAAAACTCCAAACAATTGCACAAAGATAAACAGTTAACAAAAAATGTCCTTCCTGTTTGTCCTAGCTCTGCATTTATTTAAACTAGTTAGCTTATTTTAGCAAGTGGAACTGATTTTTTCAGTTGAGTGACTTTGTTGTCCTGAAAACTGAAACATATTCCTGCTTGAAAAGCTAACTCATTGGCATTTAAAACTTAATACCTAATGAAAGTACCGGTGTGGTTTTTTGGCTACGAGATGTTTATCTGCAATTAAAATGTCCTATCTGTTGCATAAAATGCTAACTTAAAATGTAAGCATTCATTCCAACTGTAGAACAGGTTATCATCGAAGTACCAATGGGGTCCTTAAAACAGTCTCTCTATGACAAGCATGTTTTAATTTCTGTGTGTTTCTTCTGTGCTGAGAAGAATAGCCTGTTTAATATCTCTTGTGGTTTGCCACTGTGAGTAGAAGTACAGCTTCTGAATGTAGTTCTGTAACTCATCACATGAAGGACTGTTTGTTAGAAGGCAGGAAATCCTATAAATGGCAAATTTTTAAAATGACAGTTATACCTTTTATAGTTAACGTCCTTTCAGCATTCAATCAGTGGTTATATAATTCTGTGTGCTAAAGATCCTTTGTGTTGATTATTTACATTTAGAAATTTCTTGTGAATATGGTGAAATGTATTCCACCTTAGTTGTTGGAATCCATTAATACATGCTCTGATTCTGCCCAATAGGGAGCTCAGAGTCCTTGGAGAAAAGTTAAATACATGAATATTGTGTATGTAAAGTATTCATAAAGGAAAAATTCCCCTAAATGTTTATTTTGGAGGTATTTTGGGGTTCTGGTACAAAGCAGTGCTGCGTAACAGCTCTAGCAGTTGTACTCCTGTGGGAACAGCATTAAAACACAATGTAGAATCCAAACTACAGATGGGTAAAGTGGCTGAAATCAGCTTGCTGAAGAAGTCAGTGTGCATGTTTGGCAAAGCCAGGAATAAAGCCCCTAGAGGATTGCAGGGGGGAAGTCTGTCTCCAGAAGTGTTCCCAGTCCCCAGACTGAGGCAGTTCACACTCGCCATCCCTGTGCTCTGGCTGTGCTCCTGGAGATCTGCAGAGAGTCCTGGGCTGGGTGATGTCAGACCACAGGGTCTGGTCCAAAGTTCATGCAAAGCAGTGACAGTGAGAGTGCCTTACGTGCGCTGACTACGGGTAAGGCTCTATCTAATCTGCTGAGCTGGAGATTCCCGTGCCTGTATTTAATGGAAAGAGCAGGTTTGGGTTACATCTGGAAAGCTCTCTGCGCGGCCTGTTGGCAGCAGTCACTAGATGTTTAAAGCTATTTCCTAGATGATGATGCAAGAGGGTTTCAAGCAATAAATAAGCAAACAATAGGCAACTCTCAGAAACAGCATGGTAGTGGGGCTCCTCCATTGTGCACTTGCACATTGGCTGCCCTGCGTTGTGCAACACCAAAGTTTTACAGTGAGGCTCCCCTGCAGTCTAGCACTGAATAGGTCTCTGCTTCAATTCATTGCTGAAACAAAAGAGCAGCTTGTGGCTGTTCTGGCTGAATGACAGTAAGTAAATCTCCCAGTTTTTCAAGAATGGGGTATTAAGCAAAACAAGGCAGAGAACATAAAGAATGAGGAGGAGATAGAAGAGCAGAAAGATGGCTCTGTGATTAGTTTTCTTCCCCTACCAAGAAAATAAACTTAACTAACAAAATCCCTTACCTATCTGAAATTAGAGGCTTTTTCTTCTTTTAAGTAAATCCCAGACACTAGCTGTTAATTAATGAAAAGAAAATAAAAATACGTTTCTTTTATTTCAGCAGACTTTTCTGTTGAACAAAGGACCAGCTTCTGGTTTGCATCAGGCTTTGAAGTGGCTGGCAGTTTTTCACTGTGTTGCAGGTGATAAGTCAAGGGAAGCATTCCCTTGTCTGGTGGAAGAAGGGTTTGGCACAGCAAGCCAGCCCTACCTAGTGATCTGGGCAGGAAGAAAACTTAGAAGTTTGTTCCCCTTTCTCCTGCAACTGAGAATAGATGCAATTGCAAGAATCAGTAGAAGCTGGGATCTGTTTAAATATTCTGTCTCTAAAATGATGCTTTCAGGCTCTTTCATGCTGGCAGTCAGCAGCAGGTTTGCTATATTACACTGCTCAGTCTCAGGGGTAATCACATTCCTATTTCATCCACCTGTGCTTTCTCTCTTACACTTCAATTGAAAACTCTTGTGTCGTGCATTAGAGAGATCGCATCTCTGTCTCCAGTGCAGTCAGCATCACCACTGTACCAATACCAGGAGATGTAGAAGAGCAGGCTTTTTTCTTGGAAAAAGCTTTTGTAAGGCTAAAGGAAAGTGATGTTTTGTTCAACTGCAATGCTAATAATTTGCCAAGGTTGATATTTTAACTTGTAATTTTAAAGCAGAGTGTGACCTTAACTTTGCAGAATTCTCTAACAGGATAGCGTGCACCTCTGTATAAAAAGGCTCATTTGGATTTCTACATGCACATCACCTTCCTGTAAAAGACTGAATTCATGATCCACTGAGAAATGCAACAGTGTTTGAATAAAATAAGCAGGATGATTTATTGCTACATGACATCTCCTCACACTTGGGAATGCTCATCATCTTCTTCTAAGATATGATGTAGAATCCAGCCCCAAATTATAAATGAGGCTTTGGAAAATTATTTGTCATTTCGAAAACCAAGTCCTAAGCTCTGGTATAATGAGTTCTTGAGCAGCTTATGTATTTACACAGCGTTGGTATCAGCGACTACACTGAGAGTTTGTCCGTGGTTACATCTGTGTTGCCCAGAATTTGGCATAACGCCATGTATGCTTTTCCAGTTGTGAATTAATATTGAGGAAATAGCATTGTCTGGAGAAGGCAGGTTTCTGTAATTATAGCTGTGACAGCACCTGTGGCAATAGCACAGTATCAGCAAATAGAATCACAGAATCACAGAAGTTCCAGTCTGAAGAGTGTGTTGCTGGACCGTGAGTCATTTGGCAGATGACCAGAGTCAGACATCCAGAAATGGATGTAGAAAAGTTAACAACATGAGGGTTTCTTGGAAAAACTCATAAAATAAGCATAGCAGTTAGAATTGACTTTCTGAAGAAGGATTAAAAAGTCTGGGTATGCCCCGTGCAGTTCCTGCAGAGCCTTCGTTGGTTCTGGCTGGGGCAGTAATCCAACGACTGGAAAATCCCTGTGAATGTACTGGGAGGTAGATTCGGACATCTGCTTTGGGGAACGCTAGGTATTTGTTTTTGCACTAGAGAGATGATGATAATGATCCTCCCACCTTGCTCTGAAGTGGTATAAATTACTCTAATTGCTGGGATTCAGAGCTCAGCAGTTTCAGATGAAAGAGAATGACCTTACTTTACAGTCAAGAGAGCAGGATATGGAAAATTATAGGTCCTGCATAGTTGCAGCTTGGCTGTCTTCCATGTCGGTAGTATTTTGCATTGCTGTGTATGTTGTTAACACCTTGGTATATATGGATTGTGTGGTCACACTATAGCTGCTTGGGGAACTATATAACTTTGAACTGTGTAAAATTTATTTATGTGATTTTTTTTTTAATTCTTTTCTGACAGAATATGGTTAATTAGAGTAGAAAGGATCTGCTCATTAGTTAGATTTTACCCTGAATCAAGTGTGAAAGTAACAGGGAATATATCTTGGCAGAGGCCATCCACTGCAGCCTCCAGAGAAGTTCAGTGCTGCTTGATGACAGGCACAGTTGGGTGGCTTTGCTATGCAGCAGATTGGAGCCAACACTATTTTAATAGAACTGATGTTCAAATTACAGTCACAACATTTGAAGCTCAGCTTTAATTAAAAATAACAACAACAACAACAAAATTAAAAGCATAAACCAAAATGGAAAATCGCATCAAAAATATTTTTATTAGAGCTTTAGTTACCTATAAGATTAGTGTATATATTAATATGCCTATTAATATATTAATATTAATGCCTTTTTTTAATCTGTGTAGTTTCATCCCGAGGCCTGCCTAATGTTGAATTACACATTATTAGTTACTGTGGAAACCTTGAAGCAACCTGTACTGACATCTCCACAGTGATTTTACTTCACAGTTTTACACGAAATGCAGAATTCCTCTAGCTCTTTTTAGTCCTTTTTCTCATGGTTGTGTATTTCTTGCACTGAAGGAAGGAAGGTTTTGAGCTGATTATTGGGGTTTGTTTTTTATAAGTATTTGTTCTTACTGCCAGATATTCTGGAATCCCAGTAAATTCAGGCCAAAAAGTATAAAAACTGTTGAGAGAAAATAGTCTGTTCAGTCATTTCTAATAGCCAAAATTCAGATTAAATGTAAAACAAAACTCATGTTAAAAAAAGAAAATGGAGAATAATAAAGAAAAGCCTTCATATCATACATACATACATGAGGTACGGTAACATTCAGAGTTACTATTGTCCAAAAAGGAACTCCTGGAACTATCTGGCTTGGGACTCTGCTCTAGTAAATCAAAAGTGGTATCATGCACAGTCTGGCACAGTCTTTGCGCTGTTTTTATTCTGAGGGGTCTGTTGTAAACAATCTTAGTCAAAAGTGAACAGGAGTGCAAAATGGACCTGAATGAGCTCCGGACAGACAGAAAAGGGAACAAATGAACAACAAGCCCTTAAAAACTCTCAGTGTTACTATCTTTGTAAGATTCTTCCTCTTTCAAGTATCCTGTCCACTGTAGGTTAGAGTACTCCTGCACATCCTGCAACCCTGTCTCTATGTAGGAGCATGGCAACTTTAATGATAGAGTAAGGTCAAAGGGAAAAAAACTATATGCCCTTCATGGTGTTTCCTTTCAAGAACTGGTGCTTGAAAATGAATATGAGTATGAATAATATGAAAGTATATGGAATAATATGAAAGTAGTGAGCATGCCCAGCATACTGCTTTAATTGGAAGTGCTTTTGAGCTATAATTATTAAATAGTATTGTTTTAGGGAAACATGTGAAATGATATAGGTTACCAGTTTTACCTTGCTTTATAATGAAAGGTAAAATGATGGGGTTTGTGCAGGAGAAGCTTTGAGATGGAACAGATGATCTTCTGATGATTTTTCAGTGTGATTTTTCCCCTGTAATATGAGGGTTTTTGAGCAAGAGGCAAAGCAGGTGTCTGCTGCAATAGCTCTCCAAGTGAGATTTGCCAGCGCACATCTGGCAAGTCTACAGTGTCTACAGGAGGATTTTCAGGCCAGTTGCAAGGGGAGATCGAGCAAGTTAGCTGACAAAATGGATTTTGAAGGTTGCTGTGTTACACTGAGGTCTTTGCCATGGACAAAGGAAGTGACAAAATAACTTTCCTTGAAATTGATGCCAGCCACAAGCTGTAAATCACCCAACAGGGAGGTAAAGCAGCTAGATGGACTCATTTCTCTCCCTAAGAGAATGAGTGTCACATCAATGAAGCCCATGTTTGATTGTCCACTGGCCACTTGGGCTCTCAGGCTGGCATATAAAGCAGTTGTTGAGCTCCGTGGGTTCTTTTGTTTTGTTTTGTTTTTTAATCCTGAAATATTATCCCCCCTCACTGGCAAAGCTTGTCCTTGTTTGCACTCTGTCCATCAGCTTTTGTTATTCCACCAAAAGCCTGACTTTCACCTTTTCTTTCATCCTTTCTCTTCAGGTCAGAGTAGCTGCAGCTGCCAATTAGTCTTTGGCTCTCAGATTGAGCTAAATTGTTCTGTGCCTTGAGTAGCACTGTTGGTTTTTCCCCTGTAGTCGTGGTGCATTTTCTTAATGAAACATAGGCCAGACATATCTAAAAGTCAAATTTTAAATGTCAGAGAAATATAAACTTTTGTATTATCAGTAAATAATTCTGAAATTCTCCTTACTGTTGGCAACTGGTTTAAGAGTGAAGGAATGTCTTGCATGTAATTACATTACCAGGAGTTGGTTAGTTCAGCTCAGCCAATCAGCTATGTAATGCTTTTTATCTGTGGGGCAGTTATTTACTTAACTGTCTACATGTTTTTTATCTTTTAACTTTTTCAGTCCTAACTAAAACTGTGGGAGTTTGAGTATTTAGCAACTTTATTTAGCAATATTTTTCATTCTGTTAATATGCTGCAGTGGAGGATAAGCTTAGTCTTTCCTTCCAGATTATTTACAGAAATGTGTTGTTCCCTGGTAATGGCAATAAGAGACCCCGTTATGTGATGTAATCTGTACTTAGGCCTGTGCTAGTTTTAGTACATCAGGAACTTTTCCATTGCAGAGAAACTGTGAGTGAATGAGAACATTATTCTTCCAGCTGAAAAGATAAATCTTTCTAAATTATTTTACACAAGCCAGCAGAATGCATTGATTGAGATGTGAATTGCTGCCTACAGAACAGAAATACCTGGGCTGCTCAAGCCACGTGTGTCTGGTTATAGTAATTCATTGCTTCATCTCTGAAGCAGACCAGATTCTTGCATACAAACCTGTAATGTTTCTGCAGCATTCTGCTTTTAACTTGTTGTTTCTCACCATGATGCAGACCAAAAACTACGGGATTGCTAATGTTGACATGTGGGAGACAGAGCTGGTTTGGCACACTGATATTTTATGCGAGTTAGAAAGCAACATTTCGTTCTGTTAATGTCACTTAGTGGAAAAAAAAATAAAAGGAAACTTCTATTGGCAGTTTCAGAGAATGCATTACTATAGAGGATAAACAGTTTCCTACATTGTTCATTTGCTAGTGGAGAAATGCTCAACTGAAGAGGGGCCAGAAATGGAAGTGGTAATCATTAAACAAGTGAATCCACTAGTTGCATGCTCCAAAAAATTCATGGTAGAACATACTTCTCAATGCAGAGAACTCTGCATTGGACTCTGTGCAGCGGGACGAGGTCATACTCAGTCTGTGGGGTGAAGGCACTCAGCACCTTAGAGAAATTCACATGGTCAACCACAGAATTTGTTGTTTTAGTTAATTTGGAGATTCTCTGCAGATAATCGGTTTCATTGGGAACACATGCTTTTTCATTTGTCAATTGCCATTGCTTTTTTTTTTCTTCTTTTTTTTTTAGGTGAACATGTTTGTGGAAGGATTCCACGATGCTATTCTTCTTTATGCTCTGGCTTTACAGGAAGTCCTGAAGTTTGGTTTCAGTAAGAAAGACGGGGAAAAAATTGTTCAGCAAACACGTAATAGAACGTATGAAGGTAAGAATACATGTAGAAAGCCAGCTTTCACAGTCAAAAAAAAAAAAAAAAAATCAGGTCTTTGTTGTGTGCAGAATAAGGACCAGTGCCTGTTCCATTCTTGAGAAAGAGGAAGATATCTGTGTGAAACTATAAAGATCTTTAAGACTAGCTCACATTTTTTACCAGTCTGAACTTTTTTTGCACTGACCCTAGAGGTCTTATTCAGCTTAAAAACTCCTAACAATTTAATGACCGTCACAGATGTTGTAAAGAAATACCAATAATTTTCTCAGGCTCTTTCTTTGTTTTTGAAAAGATTACAACTGCTCACTTTACTCTTGTGTATCTATTAGCTCTGAGATTGCCTCATTTTTTCCATTTGACCTTTTTTTTTTAATCTCAAAGCCTGGGAATGGATCAGGGCAAGGAGGTGCCAGGTTTTTTGTTGTTGTTATTTCTTGCCAGGGCTCTTTTGGGCCCTGGAAGGATTTTCCTCCTTTCAGGAGCTGTGCATGTTATCTTGGAGGCAGCAGCACTACTAATCCTGTAGGCTGAGATTCTGTGGTGCAACTGGCAAATGAATGTCATCCCATTAATGCAAAGCTCTGCGAGAGCTTTTGCCAAGTGAGGATCATAATAAATTGAAGGTTGAGTGTGATGTCGTTGGATTCATCCATCATGTAATATTCTCATTCATCTCATAATATTCCAATATCACAAAATAGTCTTTTGGTTTATAATTGGCAAGATTTCCTATGGAAATCCCTAAGAGAGAGAAACATTTCCCCTAGATAAGAAGTGAATGATTAAACATGTAAGAAAAACTTGGTAGCCAGATACTCCTAGAATGCACTTGGCATTGTGAAGGAAGGCCAGAAGAACAGCAGCTCCAAAACTCATTTCTGTTCTGAAACTGTGATCTAACCAAAAGGGAGAATGGCCCCCAGCGTGGATTAAGGTAACATAGGATCTGCTTTAAATTACAGTGGTTGTAGTCATCCCATAAAGAGCCCTGCATAAGCTGGAGATTTTGCTGAATGTGCCACTACCTCCCTTAGTACTTATGACTTCCCAAACCACACAATTTTAACAGATGGATTCTGATGTCTAAGGACACAGTTCATGGTTACGCTATACTGTGCTCGCGGTTTGGCTGTACTGCGTGTGAACAGATACTCCAGCTCAGGCTTGTTTTCTTGCCCACTTTTTTGCTCCAGGAAGCCACCAGCTGTTGTGCCCATACCATTATTTTATAGTACTATGTGCTCCATGCAGGTTATGTGTCTGATTCTCACACCTGACTTGTAAAATCTGACAGGGGCACATATTCTCTTCCCCTACTTCTAAAAACCAATTTGTTGTTTCTGGGTGACTTGTCAGAGGTATTCTGAAAATGTAGCTGTCCAGGTGAGCTGGGAGGATTTGGTTGAAAAGTTCAAAATGCCATGTCACATTGCCATTTCTTCTCTGGCAGTATTTTACTGGGTATAATTTACAAAAAGAAACCTGCTTCTGAAAGAGATCTTCAACTTGTCTTGCAAGCCATCCTTTGTTCTAAGCTCCTTTCTGAGGTGAATTGCAGAGTGTTGTCCATCCGCATGTATGTGGTGCAGCGCTAAAGGAGATTTGGTTGTGTCAGTTTGATGGTTGGACTTGATCTTAAGGATCTTTCCCAATCTAAATGATTCTATAATTCTGTATTCTCACCAGAGTCCACTGCAGGACTGGAAGTTTGTAATTTGCTTTTGTAGGCCTTGACAATCAGAATTCTGATTGCATTAAGGATACTCATTTAACCGATGGCATCTAGATGTCTATTGCCTGGGCACCATATTTTACAGTTTGCTCTGAATTAGGTGACCTTCCCCCAGAAATCCAGCAGGATGAGGATGCCTTTTCCTGCAGCATATACTTCTGCCAACCACATCTGCACAGGTGACAGTGTATGCTTAGAAAAGTGTATGGCTGAGGTGATCAAATGATTTCTTAGAGCTTAATTGTCAGAGACACCACAATATGACTGCAGGAAACATTTTGTGGAGAATATTTTCTTTTTCTTGTAATATCCTCTGAAAAAGAACAAAATTGTCTATATGTAAGTATCTAACGTAATGAAATAAAGAGAGCCCAGATAAAATTCTCCTCCCTAGATTGAAACACAGTTCTTCATTAATTAAAAATTACTAAAAACACTTCTTAAGGAAGAACGTTGCAGGAAATGTTAAAATTTCATATTTTTTGATTCAGATGGAAAAGTAACGTGCAAGTGTTTCCCATTAAAAATCCCATAGGAATTCTAAGTTTCTGCAAGTTCTGGTACCTATTTCTAATAATCCAGTCTTGTCTTTCTTAGGCCAGGATGATGTCTGGCCCAGTTAATGTCTTCTGTCAAATCTAGAAACTAGACAGCTGTGTAGGCAAGGATGTTGCAGCTTTTTGTGGTGGCCACTTTTAGTTATTCAGTAGATGAGCAATTATACCCATTCCTGCAGTAATCAGATTTGCAGTTGTCCAGTTGCTTTATTGTTATACTCAAAAAATACATGCTTGACAGTAACTCTTTTGGTGAATGCTGCATATTCTGAAAATCACAGTAGGTTGAAACACTCCTGGCATTTCAATGGGGAAAAGATAAATAGAAGTGTGTTAATCTGTACCATATCTAATATTTTTAGGTATGTTGAAGGGAATTTATACTCTGGCTGTGTACCTGATCTCTCTCTTCTGACCAACAGTCTCTGAGAAGCTGATTCTCTACTGCCTGGCTCAGTCATGTAATTGGTGTAGCATGGCTGTAAACTGATGCCTGTTTAACTTGCACTGCTGTACACGGCTGTATTTGGTGTCAGGCAGTGATGGATCACATTTTAAAATATCTAGGGTGACAAAGCATAACAGCGAAGTCTCAAGTGTCTTCATTATAGTTAGGCTGGAGCTTCATCAGAGTGAACAGGTATTTTTTGATGAGTTTCAAGGACCTGTTTGATTTACACAGAATCCTAGAGTGATTGAAGTCAGCTCACCTCTGGATCCAGCTCAAGCAGAGACACCCAGAGCAGGTTCCCAGGGCCATGCCCAGGTGGCTTTGGGAGTAGGTTCCACAACCTCTCTGGGCAACAAGTATCAGCACTCAGTCACCCCACACAACAAAGAAAGTGGAGCTGTGTTCATCATAGGCAAGAGCACACAGCAAAACAAGAGGATCAGACTGAATGTATTTTCATTGTGACAGTTAAACATTCAACAGGTTGCCCCAGAGATGTTGTACCGTCTCCATCCATGGAAGTTCTCAAAACCAGGTGGAGCCTAGCCACGAGCAGCCCATTCTGAATTGCTGACTGACTTTGCTCTGAACTGAATGTTGCACAAGAAGCCTCCTGAAGTTCTTTCAAACCCTAGTTATCCTATGAGTCTGTGATTCCAAGTTTCCTAGAGTTTCCTGGAATATGAATAATAGTTGAAGGCAGAGATGGTGCTTTAAGACTAGAAAAATTCATAATGAAAGTATAATTTATTCCTCATAATCAAAAGCAAATACTGAAATCATCAGGATTCAGACATGATTTCACGTGCGGAATTTTGAATGGCTTCGTCCTTTGAAGGGCTGCTTGGGACAGTGCCATAATCTGTCAGAGTAGCTTTAATAGGCTGTATGCTGTTGAAGTCTGTAGAGCAAGACTGGCAGCTGGCCTGAGGGAATATAAGATCTTTCCCTCAGGCTTGTAAAGGAAGGAAACGAACTGGGGGTCTAAGCTGTAAGACACAAACATATTGTGCAGGCAATCCTGTGTATACAAATGCAAGATTTAATGTATACGTAACACACATAGTGCCTCCTATCCTCACTCCTTCAGTATCCCATCGGGTGAAAACAACTCTGAACTGGCTCTATGCGTGTAGCAACTCTGTAAGTCTGTAGAACATAGGGCTATGCCTCTGAGTATTCTGCCACACATGAGCTGGCCTCTCCTTATTGAGGCATCGATAGATGTTTCAGGGCTAGAATCTCTGTAAATAATCCACATTAAATGTATTTGTATTCTTGCATGCCAGCTTTCTGGATTAGGTTTTTCTCACATATTCCCCAAACAGGCTCACACATTTGATATTTAAAAGGGAGAAATGTTAAGAATTCAGGAATGCAGACACCGAGATGAAATTACAATTTCTTTTGGAATGCCAACAAAAATGCTGGGAGACTGATGAGATTTCCTGTCATATCAGTCTGTAAAAACCTGTCCACTGTTTTCTTGTTTTCCTTGGAAAGGCTCAGTATTTTAACTAATTAATTTTCTAATTCCTCACATGCCATTCTTTAGGCATTGCAGGGCAGGTGTCCATTGATGCCAATGGGGACAGATATGGGGATTTCTCAGTGATTGCGATGACAGACCCAGAGGCCGGCACACAGGAGGTAAGAAAACAGCCTGTCATCTGTTTAGTTAGAAAGCATCTGTCTGTTAAATATACACATTAAAATGATATTGCTTAACCATGTCAACCTGCAGCCCATGTAATTTCTTTAAAAAAAGAATTCTTGAAGTAATTATCCTAAACAATTTCTAAATTTAAAAATTCTTTGATAGTTTCACATGTATTTCTTCACCTTATGCTGGTTTTTAAAATTTAAAAGATGAAACCTGACCATGCTAGCAAAGCCTGATAAATTGTGAATATAAGAAATTATTGTTTAAAATACGTAAGTCCTTTTACTCAGTGGTAAGAAGGACTATTGGGCACAACATATGCCACTTGGGTTATTCCACTGGATACAGAAGGAGCAAAAACAGAAGTGAAAAACAGACTATACAAAATAGCACCAGTTGCACACAGCATGGCTGGGTTGTTTATTAATGCATGGCCCTAACTCAAGCTGTAGTAAACAGCTTCAGTTAGTTGTGCTGTTAGCTGCAAAGAAAACACTGACATAAGTTTTGCTGGTCATCTTTTCCTCTTCATCTTCATGAAGAGCCCAGAAAGCTCAAAAGTGAAGCAGCAGTCAGACTGAGCTGGACTTTCTCTGAGTGGAGTCTGGTGAAATTATTATTTTTGTCAGTGCAGCAGCAAAAACAAATTCAAGAAGCCTTTTTGCATGAGTAAGGATGTTTCATGCATTTTCTTGTGTAAAAATGATTGAAAAACTCCAGCAGTAAACCACAGGCACTACCAGAGGTAGAACTAATCATAGAATTGTAGAATTGCTCAGGTTGGAAAAGACCTTAAAGATCATCAAGTCCAACCACAACCTAACTATACTACCCTAACTAACAACCCTCTGATAAATCATGTTCCTGAGTACCACATCCAAATGGTTTTTAAAAACATTCAGGAATGGTGACTCAACCGCCTCCCTGGGGAGCCTATTCCAGTGCTTAGCAACCCTTCTAGTAAAGAAGTCTTTCCTGACATCCAACCTAAACCTCCCCTGGCACAACTTGAGGCCATTTCCCCTTGTCCTGTCACCTGTCACCAGTGAGAAGTGACCAGCCCAGCTCTTGCTATAAGCACCCTTCAGATACTGGAAGAGAACAATAAGGTCTCCCCTCAGTCTCCTCTTCCCCAGACTAAACAGCCCCAGTTCCTTCAGTCTTTCCTCATAGAGCATATTCTCCAAGCCCTTCACAAGCCTTGTTGCCCTTCTTTGGACCTGCTCCAGAACCTCAGTGTCCTTCCTGTACAGTACTCAATGTACTTTCTGGGGCAGGATGACTTCCCTAGTCCTGCTCACCACTCCATTCCTGATACAAGCCAGGATGCCACTGGCCTTCTTGGCCACCTGGGCACACTGCTGGCTCATATTCAGCTGACTGTCCAGCAGGACACCAAGATCCCTTTCCATCAGGCAGCTTTCCAGCCACTCCTCCTCAAGCCTGTAGGGTTGCCCGGGTTTGTTGTGACCAAAATGCAGGACCCAACACTTGGCCCTATTGACACTCATTTGGTTTACCTTGGCCCATCGATCCAGCCTGTCTAGGTCCCTCTGTAGTGCCTTTTTCCCCTCAGGCAGATCAGCACTCCCTCCCAATTTGGTGTTGTCTGCAAACTTACTGTGGATGCATTCAATCTCCTCATCAAGATCATTTATAAAGATGTTAATTAGAAGCAGCCTGAGTATCGAGCCCTGGGGGCCACCAATAAATCATTTATCATCATTAATTGAAGGAGTACAAATTAGTTGGGATAAGGCTGGTGTGAACAACTTTTATCTTTTCTGTTTGTTTGGCCCATTAATTCTTTATCCTCTTTATCAGTTTAATCTCCTTTTCTTAGCCTTCCTTCTGTTGTTCTTTCCCTTGCAGTTTTAATCTTCTACTTCTTTCATGTTACCTTTGACTTTTTAGCACGTTGCTCATTTTAATTTCTCCTCTACTTTTTGATGCATATACATAAAATTAGCATGCTTTACATGTGATTACTTATTATTTGTATTTGCTACATTTATTTCTGTCCCTGTGCCTCTCTCTAGAAATATTGTTTCACTGATTCCTTGCTTTATTAATTTTGCCAGTTTCTCCTATGTCAGTACATGAACTTTTATTTCTCAGCTGAGCTGAGCCAGATGATTCCATCTGGGCAGAGCTGTTCTCCAGGATCATTCAGAATTTAAATCCGAAAGGTCCTGGTAAAACAACAGAATACCTGTTCCAACAGGAGCTTCGCTGCAGGTGTGCAGGTTGTTAACCCTTGCATAGAGCCCTGCAGTTTCCACATGGCTAGTGCTCACACTGCAGCAGGCACTCATTTTTCATCTGGATGCAATGAAGAGCTGCCTCCCAAACTCCCTTAATGCATGTTTCAGTGTTTAGCCGCTTTTACTTCTTGAAAATCTGTATCCTATTTCTGATTTGAATCTGTTTAGTTTCTCTTCATAACTATTTATTGTTCTTAAGCCTTTCTGCATGCTTTCACATTTTCTAAGTCCTGATGATAGGGGAGGACTCCCCCACTCCAATTTGACAAATTAAACAATCTCCCAATTAAATCTGTTGCCTGCAAATGCAGCAGATTTCTTACAAGTTTTTAACTCCAGATGAAATACTGGAAGATAAGTTAACTCCTTTATAACTAGGGCAAATGTTATCTGTCATTTAACTCCTCCTCTTCAAAAAAGAGTTTAAGTAAAACTCTGGAGCAGTGTATCAGTGTCTTTAATTCAAAAACTATAATTCTAAAACCTAGTTCTATCTTTATAGATATTCATAGATACTTATAGACAAATACTGTTGATGTGTTTCTGCTGTCACTGCTATTTCACTGTTATCATATTTGGACTTTTTCCTTTACAACTGTGAAAATAATTTTTGGAATTATTTTCAGATGAGTTACCTTCTACTAGCACAGTTTAATCCTGCAACTTTGCAGTAGATTCAAAGCATGCTACTTTGAATTAAAGCCTGAATTTACTCTTGGGGATGGGACTGAAATTGTGAATCATCTTGATGAACTGGTCTGAAATAATAGACCACGCTACCAGGATGATAAGCATAAAATGCCCTTCTTGAGTAAATACAGACGACAGCAGAAATAGAAGGTACAGAATGATTGGCTCTGCAGTAGTTCTGCAGGAGATCTAAAGATATAAGTGAAATTGATTGTGTATCTCCTAGACCTTACAAAATAGAGAAGTCTAACATAAAAATACTTTAAATGCTTTTTCCCGGTTTCATGACAGTCCTGAGCGTTCATTCTGCTGTGGAGGAATTGAAGAAAGCTCAAGGAGAGCTTTCAAAGAGGAATATTCAAAGAGTTTAAAAAACAAAACCAAACAAATAAAAAAGAACAACACCTTGTGTGAGCTGGGTTTATACAGAAAAAAAAAAAAAAAGACAGGGTAGAACAGGTAAGAGTCTGAGAATATGCAGAAGGATATTTCAGAAAAAGTCTGTGTTGACTGGCAATTGGATAAGTAGTGATGGCTAGTCGCAATAGAGGAGATTATGCTTATATGCTAGGGAAAGTCACTGACAGGAAAGATAACTAAGTTCCGGAATGATTGCCTGCGAAAAATGTCAAATCTCCAACTTCATTGGCATTTAAGAGCAGGTTGGATAAACATCTTTCAGGAATGCTCTTGTTCAGCTGATTCTGCCTTGGGGCAGAGCATGGACTGCATAACCTCCCAAAGACCCCTTCAGCCACGTCCTTTGTGATTCAGCATTCAGACACAGGAGTCCAAGCAATTGGTGCAGCATTCCTTTTTGTTTTACTTCTCTAACATGATAGGAAAATCTTTCATTCCTTTCTTTTTGCATAGGTGATCGGAGACTACTATGGAAAGCAGGGGCGTTTTGAAATTCGATCAAATGTGAAATATCCTTGGAATCATGGCAGGCTGAGAATAGATGAAAGCCGAGTTTCGGAGCACACAAACAATACACCGTGTAAATCATGTAAGTTTAGAGACTTAATGCTTCTGTGCAGCCGTCAGAGGGATGAATCCTTGTAGTGAAGCAGCATAACAGGCATTATTAAACTGCTTTGCACAGTTGTCTTAAGTCGGACATCGTGAGTGTGTCTCTGCTGATTCTTTGTGAAGCCAAGGTCTTGCAGCCTCAGGTAGTATGTGTTCTGAATCACTTTCCTGAATTTAAATGTGATAGTTATTGTAATGCTTGCATGAGGCAAAGCCCAAGACCCTGAGGCTTTGTGACCTTCCAGGGGATAAAAGGTAAAATCTGTTTTAGCTATGAGGAAGGATAGAACTGAGAGCCTGAATAGGGAATAATTATATCAACAGTTAGCAGGTGTGGAGCTCAGTTGCTCAGTTCTTCCAGTGCTTGCTTACCCAGCACAGCATGATTTTCAATGCTATCAGAAGGCATTGTGAGGGGACAGCTAGGCTGGGAAGAGATGAAGTAGATTGAACCGAAACTGTGAATTTGGAAGGCTGGGGTTTCCATGCACAGATAAGGTATTTTCAGATGACCTTAAGCACACATCCTGATGACAAACTCCTCAAATGCCGAGGGATAACATAAAAGGAAGAAGCAGTTTAATTTACTTAATATTTCTCTGACTCAGGGGGCTGGGGCACTTTTCCTTTGAAGATAGACTGAAGGAGCTGGGCTTGTTCTATCTGGAGAAGAGAAAGCTACAGGGACACCTCATTACAGACTTCTAGTATTTAAAGAGAAATTACAAACAAGAGGGAAATCAACTTTTTACACAGCTAGATAGGGCTAGGGCAAGGGGAAATAGCTTTAAAGTGGAAGAAGGTAGATTTAGACAAGATATTAGAAAGAAATTCTTTACTGTGAAGGTGGTGAGGCACTGGAACAGGTTGCCCAGTGAGGCTGTGGATGCCCCCTCCCTGGAATCACCAAAGGCCAGGCTGGACGGGGGCTGTGAACAACCTGATCTAGGGAAAGGTGTCCCTGTCTATAGCAGGGGGTTGGAACTCAGTGATCTTAAAGGTCCCTTCCAACCCAAACCATTCTATGTTTCTATGATTGAGCACTTGGCAACCTGATGATCTTTGAGGTCCCTTCCAATCCAACCCATTCTGTGGTTCTGTTTTCCAAAAATTCAGGTATGCGCGATAAAAGGGAGCAGGCTGTATCCACATAAAAATGATGTTCTTTGCAGAAGACTAGTCCCTATTTGGGCTTTCCTGTACCCACTGTGTCTATGGAACAAGAAGAAGCTTCTGTGGCTTTGACTTGAAAAGGCATAGATTCTTGATACTGTTGAGTAATCAGTCATTTTAATAAACTGGCTGATGACAGGTTATGATCCTAAACCAGATGAAATAGAATTGTTCCTCTTATAATGGCTCAAGGCATATCCAGAGCTGATTCCTATTGTGCACAATGCTGCAGTCTTGGTTTGTGTTATGATTCAGATCAAGCTCTCCAGACCAGTTTCTTAACAGCATGTGTATCTTTATTTTTGACTTTTTTTACTTCATTTGATACTGATTGGGTTACTTATTCAACTGCAAGGAAAGCAGGGACAAAAAATAAACAGTCAGGAACTAGAATGGAAGAGATTCCCATGGAGTCTTGAACTCTGAAGACTTTACTTATTATCTGGTATTGGTCATTCATTTCCTAGTCATGTGTATTTTCTAATGTGAATGCAAATAGTGCTCATTGTGAACTCTGATTGTTGATTTTTCCCTTTTTCAAGCAGGTGGTCTAGGAGAATCAGCAGTTACAGGAATAGTCGTGGGTGCCTTACTTGGAGCAGGATTGCTAATGGCTTTTTACTTTTTCAGGTTAGTCCAATTCACTGAATGTTCCTTCAGCTCTTTGCTCATCACCCACACCTTTTAGCTCCTAGAAGCATATCTCTGATGGGAGACACCATTATCATCTGTGGTAACATTCCCACCATAGACAGTAAATATGCTTTGCTTGTACTTTTGTGTGAATCAAAATAATTGACTCAGGACCTCATCCTGTAGCTGTTTACATCTGAGTAACTTTACTTGTGGAACCAGTTCCAGTGAATTCTGTTCATTCACATATAACCTAATAAATTACTTTGGCCTTGAAAGCCTTATTTGATTGGTATTGCTTGGCAGAACAATTGTGCAGTTTGTGATCAGATGTAAGAAATTTATGTCATTTGCCTGGTACCATGCTTTGTTTTTGAGCATTGAGTGGAATTGTAGTGGAAGCTAGAAAGAGATGTCTGATTTGGTTTAAAAGAGCATTTGGAGTTCAAAGCTGTGCATTTAACTTAATAAGCTGAGGTCAGTGGAGGGTGATTGGTGTTTTATTCCTGTTTAGTTAAAATAATTCTTACATTGCTGGCCAGTGAACATAAAGTCTTGAGTCTTGATTCTACATTGTCAGACCAAATTATTCTTATATCAGTTCAGCATCTTATATATAATATGATTTATCCTTTTATTATATGAAGAGCAAAAGCAAATAGGAGGATAGAATTAACCTCTACAAATAAGAATCAACTCTTTTTTATCAATGAAAATACATCTCTATTAAAAAAAAAAAACAAACATGTTAACAAAATGAACAGGCAAAACCTTAGTCAGTTTACTATCACATTAATGGAGTTTTAAAAGATCTTAAGAACCGGAACTATTAATCGAATACTTAACAATATTTGGTGCTTATATCATATGTTGTTTGGGTCTGAAACAAGACAACTGAAAAACTAAAAAAACTGAAAAACAAAAAGAAAAAGAAAAACCTAAAAAAACAAAAAAGGAAAAAGAAAATACAACTGTATCTTCATATTCTAGTTCATCAGAAACTCTTGCATCTTTTTATACATTCCCAATCTGAGCTGGTAATTTTGCTTTTTTGTTTGTTTGTTTGTTTTTTTAAGTGTTGCTGATACTGGGAGGAATTAGTAGTTGAGTACAAGAAATGGGGCAGAAACATACCTGAGCAGACACAAAAACATACGAAGATCACTGTAGGAACAGGTCTTAGACTCTGAGTCATCTGACACTAAAATCTGAGTTGGAAATCCATGTGAATAAAGATGGGTCGGCAGTATTTATGGTCAGAGAGGAGAAATGAGCACTTTTTTGGGTGCTTTTAGGCTGCATACATACCTTCCGATTACACTGTTTTTATCATCTGGATCTGTAATCCATACAGATGAGCACGGAAACTCGGTTTTGAGTGAGCATGCAATCTCCATTGAAAGATCTGGATTTGAAAGGATTTAAATTCAAGGAGCTGCATGTCTGAAACAATGGCATGTCTGTGTAGATGAGCTACTGCTGAGCATGCACTGTCTCACCTGTGGAAGACTAGCATAAATTAAGTAAAAAACATACATTTTTTCTAATTGCTTCTGAGCCTATGGATACAGACGTAGTTGTCTAGGGAACCTGTAGGTAAACAATTTCTGTTGAGTCATATTATCCAAATTAAAACCTTGGTGTTTTGAAAATCTTTCTTCCACCACCACATACCTAGCTTATACTAATGCTACACATGCAAGTGGAACAGAAGATGGAAGATGGCATGCAGAGAGTTTGTCATGCATCTACACAAAAAGTACTGTGTGCAGGTGGGGTGAACTAATGCCCTTCTGAAGCATTGGTCTTGAAATTCAGTGGAAGCATAAACATACGAAAAGTAAACATGGTAGTCTGATGGTTTTTGGGGAAGGTTTGGATACTAAAGGGGAAACTGAAAGGCAGTCAGAGGCAGAGTGGTGTATAAATTAGTGTAACAGGATCGTCAAAAGGCCCTGGAGGAAGACATGCAAGAAAAAGTATGTCTTCGGAATGAGCAGTTGTATTTACATCATATCTACATGCTACACCCCTTTTCTTGATTCATCTTCTGATATTATAAACATAGCAGCTTTCTCAGTGGGAGATGGGACAATTAGTTAGCTAGCATACAGTTTCAGTGAGAAATGCAACTGAATAAAGAGTCAAATCAATAGTTTGAACTCTGCAGAAAGTGCCCTCTGTACACAGGAAAGAAATTTGGCTTTGATCAATATAAAGCAGTGATGTGACACAGTGGCACAGTTCACATGACATTTCACAAAAACTTCCTAATCACTTAAATCAGAATTTTTCAAAGAAGCAAATGTCTGTCTGTGTCGTGGTGCTTTGAGACTGCTTTGTGACAGTCATTCTTGAGCCTGGGTAAAATATTTCAATGCAAACTACTTTAATCTTTGACCAGGGTTTCACATTCTGTCACATTTCATTTTTCAACTGGAACACAGCTGTCCCCTACAGGCATTCTTTATAAGGAAGGTCCTGTTATCCTATAGCTAGAGAAGGATTTCTCACTCTGTTCCTCTTCTTTCATGCAGAAAGAAGTACAGAATAACTATTGAGAGACGAACTCAACAGGAGGACTGTAACATGGGGAAACATCGGCAGTTACGCGAAGACTCCATTAGATCGCATTTTTCTGCTGCATAAAGAAGAAAAATAATCCCATTCTTCCTGGGGAAAAAAAAAAAAGAATTAGGAGAATGGGCACAACCAAAGATATCAGTGTAAGAAGAGGTTCTTGAGGAACTCAGTCTCTTAAGCAGTAATTTTGTCTTAATTTTTTTCAGAAGCTCAGGAATGATTTACTAATCACATTATGCCGCATGGCCTTTCATCTCATGAACAAAAATGATGCAGTTTGATGTTACAGGATGTACTTAATATGTAAAGACAATATTTCTTAAGACGTGTATTAAGAACAGCAGATATGTTTTATGGATGAGGATGCTGCATTCTGTTTCTCGTTTTTTAGCTGCTTCTGCCACCTTCCTTAGTTGCATCTCACTTAGGGTATCAAATACAGATTCACAGACACAAATGCTGGTTTGCTGTTAAAATGAAAAAGTTGGCTAATTTGGGGTATGATCCTGCGTCATTGATTTGTTGTGCCTGACTGCAGGGAATGCAGGATGGCACATATGGAGTTCAGTCCTGAGAGGGAGCTAGTACTTTGGATGTAATGAACTCTGTTGACAATCAGGGAGGTGGAAACACACATGAATCATTCTTCCCTTGTTTGTGTAGTATTAAGAAAAGTACTGATTCTCCCTCTTATGTACTGGGAATTTAGAAAAACTCCAGTGAAGGATATGGAGTTTCACTGGCATGAAATAGTGAAAGAGAAGAGGTCTCCAGAGCAGATGGGCTAATTCTGCAATCTTATTTGTGTTTTTATTGTGCTCTTTTCTCTCTACTGCCATGACCTTTCAGAGAGGCACAGTCCATGTGGGACCTGTTCCTGTTTCCCCAAAGAAGTCAGTGGCAAAATCCCATTAATTTCAGTGAGCACAGGATTGCATCCAAAATGTGTAAATACAAAGGAGTTTGTATAGCTGAGACAGTTCAAAAGAGGGTCTTTTTTTCTGTGTAAAAATGACATTAATGCTACCATTTTAGTTTTAGGATATTTTTTATCTTGTATTTTTCTATTGAAATATCTATTTTTGCTTTGGTAGGATTAAAACTTACGGGGGATAATGTTTTGAGGACATATTTTTTATGATAGGAGTAACATGCAGGGAAAGTCAGCAACAGTAAATGCATTTTAGAACCAATATTTAGGGGAGAAGAAGTGACTTTATGGATAACAACAAACTTTTTAACCCCTTTCTTCTCCAGGCACGTGTGTCCTGTGTACAGTTATTTAAACAATATAAATGCAGTTAACAGATTGCTTTTACAATGGTAACGCTGATCCTGAAGATAATGAACTGTGTATGTTAAATAGTTGCACATTGCTCAGTGAGACTAACTTCACCTTTGTACGATTAAACACACAAACAACTATCTTCAGGAATCGGGATGGTAAAACACTACTCTAGGACTGACTTTAATCTCACTGCCATTAGTATGCCTGGGAACTTTGCCATTGACTTTACCAAGAGCAAAACTGAATCTGTGATGAATTAGCTACTGACAGGTTATTTCATTAGACAGATGAGAGGTCTTTCTGGTCAAGAAACGGAAATGAACAGCATGTAATATAAACGATGAAGACGACCTGTAAAAATACTGTCTGTGAGAAAACCCAGCTATGACTATGATTGTAATGCATGAAATCTTCTGGCTTATCTTATTCTGATTTCATAAGCAGAACTTTTCTAGTCTCAGGAGTCACAGTCAGACTTTACTCAATAGTTATTCTGAAAACTGGCTCCAAAGCCTGTGTTCTACAAAACTTTTGTACTCTGAGAAAATTCAGAGAAACCATTTTGAGGTGGCTGGAAGTGAATGAAGGGCAAAAGCTGGCTTTGTTTTCTTTCTGCTCTCTTTTGTTGGTGGAGAAATACTCCATGGAATAATTCATTGGACTATTTTTGCTATTTCTTTCATTGCACTATCTCTTAGTATATGCAGTGGTCATCACCTGCTTGCTGATGGTTAGGAGAGCAGCAGGATCAATGATGGCTATAAACTGGGTAGACTTTAGGATTTTAGGCATCCTTGGGATTTTCTGTAATAGCCATTATTCACGTGGTAAATTGTATCATCCCATTTTCCAGTCAAGACCTGTATGACTTTTTCAAAGGAACGGTATCCAAAGTAGCACTGAGACTAATGGACAGTTTTCAGAAGTGTACTCTTTGTCTCATGGGCATCAGAGATGGGGGTAGGCTAGAACAGCATTCATACTGTCGTAGAGTTGGAGACTTCCTGATTAGTTTCTGGAAATTTTTAAAAATAATTGAGTTTATCTAGTCAATGGACATGGTTTTGTTTGTTTGTTTGTAGTTCTTGGTTGGTTGGTTGAGTTTAAAAAAAAAAAAGCTAATTTCAGAAATAACTTTGATCTACTTTTGTTTTGCAGTTAAGCCTTTCATTATTTTTACTTTCTTTTATCCTTTAGCCTACTTTGCAGTAGCAAAACTGCAGGAAAATTTTTAAGCATGTCGAGAAAAAGGATATGATTTGAAGGATAAAATTTTTAGAAATGTTAATGGATATGAGTTGTCCTGCCAGTCTGAAATGCTACTGACCTAGCCATTAGTTGGGGAGCAAAGCAGTGTTGGCCTGCCTCCAGGTCAGAGCAGATCAGAGCAATGAGATCTGTCTGGGACAACAAGTTTTTAGGACAACTTTTTTGTTTTGTGACGTCTTATTATAACTAAGCATTTTTTCAAAAGTAGAATGAAAGGTCACTTCTCAGTTAAAATGACAGTTACTCTTACCAGGTCCGTATAGGATTTTTAATCATGGCTTCAGGAAGTTTTTTCCTTAAATGTCTGTTGGTGGCACGCTGATGGTGGCCTTTACAACTTTACATCCCAAGGCCCCTCGCCTTCTAAAGGTGAACCTTTTCATGTATTAGAGTATTTTAGATTAATGGGTGAAATCTTTCTAAGTTGGTATACAGCTGTGAATTTTTCCCACAGAAGAGTGGAGATCGTGTAAGGTGTTTCACATAAGTACATTCCTCTACAGCATAAACAAACTTACCCTTCATAGCTGCCCTCCACAGGCCTCATGCTAATCTTCACAGGTCTTCCAAGAACCACAGATGAGAAACTGCCTTGAGTTTACATTATTCATCAGAGGTTCTTTACTATCTAATATGTTTTTCCTTTTTAATTCATATGCATTAACTCAATGCCATAACTCTTA
Source organism: Phasianus colchicus (assembly GCF_987193195.1). NCBI lineage: Eukaryota > Metazoa > Chordata > Aves > Galliformes > Phasianidae > Phasianus > Phasianus colchicus. Next base: position 81,896,449 of record NC_143476.1, read on the forward strand.
GGCTTTAAATTCGGTAAGGAAATGTTTAATCAAGTTAATAATAATTGATTCTCCAAAGAGTTTTCAAAACCCACATTTTTTTGCTTCAATTAATTAATTACCTGTGTTACAAGTACACATTACTGAGCAGCACAAGGAGGGCCTTGATTCAGCCTACACTTCAGAACACATGAAACATGCTTGACTTCAGCTTTTAAGTGCTTTACTCACTTGGGACCAAAGGGTATCATAACTGGCCACAGCCAAATCCAAGTGAATCTTGCCCTGTGCTTGAACTGGAGCAAGGGTGGCCCCAGACTCCATATCTTTATTTTGAAATCTCATAGCTGTGCCTGTAACTGCTGAAATTGAACTGGTGGCTTTGTGTTTTGGTCAGTGGCAAATTCTGATAATTTAGTTTTTCATTAAATTCCCAAATATCAGTCAGCTTAATAGCTGATACAGCTCAAAATTCTTTTCCAGAGAACAAGATGGGCAAATCATTTTACTTTACTCCCTTACTTGAAGCATGTATACTTCCACTGCAAGTTGGCTGTTGCAGCATACTCTACAACAGATAAAGATGAAGCAAAACTTTCAATAGGATCTATGATTTAGTATGCTGAGACCCACAGCTTTAGTCAGATGCCTAATGCTTTAATGTGGACCTTAGGTACTTTGAGAAGTTCTGTTTATGGACAGTTTATGTGCCTGGGGCTGTCTGTGACTCTTCATAATCAGTTAATTACCAGTTCCGTCAGCAATGTGCTTCACTGAGAACATTCAATCAGTGCTAAAAACTGCAGTAGGAATGTTGTGTATTTTGCAGGATTGTGGCCAGAATTCAGCTTATTAAAGAGCTGCATTCATTCATTTTTAAAAATAAATTTTATTGATCTGTATTTTGTTTGTTTTTAAAGAAATGCTTAATTGCATTATTGAAAGTATTTCATAGGGTTTTAATGGAGAGTTATTAAGGTGTAGTTAATGTTTTGAAAGCAGCGGGGAGGATAGGAGCTAGACAAAATAAGAACATGCTCCATGACAGCATGTTCTAGTGGGAGGTTAAGCCCTCTTTCATTTTTTGGCTTGGAGATCCAATCACTTTCCCCTTAAGCAAAACAAAGAAAACCTCTCATTGATTCAAGGGAAGCAAACTTAGGCTGTCACTGGAGTATCTTCAGTCTTTAAGCTCAGCGTCTTGAAGCAGTTCAGAGTTAATTTCTCAGCTTTGCAGTAGAACAGGCTGCATCAGCCTTAGCTGACCTTGGCTCTAGAGTGATTTTCACCTCATGAATGCCATAATGCTCCTGGAAAGCTAAGAATAGACATCAAAGACAGGAAGCTAATAGTCCTGGTCGTAAATTTCTTTGGCAATTCAGTCCACCTTTTCCGGAGCTCAAGACAGTTCCACATCCTTCACCACCCTCCTCTGTGCTTCAGAGAAGCCATGTAGCCGTTCTGCTTCTTTAAATAAAGCAGTTGAGGTTTTTTGCTCATTTTCTCCCAGAGTGGAATGAACACTGTCGAATTCCCTATTTTTTTAATGCTCTTTTCTCCAGCTTCAGAAGTTCTCTGAAAAGAGACAGCTACTTTCCATCACGTAGTCAGATCTGCTCCCAGTTCCCTGGGAGGTGGCTTTTCTGTAATTTTGGCTCATGCTTCTTGTTGTCTTGCTGTTCAGCAGCCTGCACACCTTGCATTGGCCATGCCAGCCAGTTGCTTATCAAGAGATTTGGAGCCAGATTTGCCTGATGTTGCCTGTCAAGTAAACAGAGCTGAAAAATTGGATTAGCTAAAAACTTTATGGAGTTTAAGTGGAATTTTGAGGCTGGCATCCTTTTAAGAACATCCAAGGCTGGCACTGCAAATTGAAGTCTGATTCCTAGGCACCCCTGTGCTGCAGGGCTGAGCTCACAGGAAGCGCAATGCGCCAGACACGAGCAGATGATGTCAGGTGTTGTGAGCAACAGTTTTTACCCTAGTATTTTTTGTAAAAAATGACACCAAATGTATTAACCTGCCTGTGGGGCAAATGGAAGTAGATACATTTCCAGTGGTACATTGCTTTTTCTGGGGTCAGGAACACATCCTAGTAACGTCTTTGCAGCAGTGAAGGATGAAGGGACACGTCCTATGGCACATCTTTTTCAGGAGGCAGCATTGGCCCTTTTTAGAAACAAAGGAAAACAAAAGTTACTTTTTGGAATATATTTTGAAAACATGCTGGAAAAAGCTTTGCCTTCAGATGTGCTGTGTGTACTCTCCCTGCCCTTCTTTCTTGCTGTTGAAAGCACAAAAAGATTTGTGTGTGTGTGAAACCTTTCAGGTGGAAGGATGGAAGTGTGTGCACTGTGGCCATCTCTGGTTGGAGGCAGAAATGAATTCCATGGGCTTCAGACCTATATTTTTTCCATTCTCATATACCTTTTAACGTTCTGACTCTGAGACGGATGAAAAATGATTGATGAAATTAAGACAAGTAGCTGTGAGAGATCTCAATCCTGGCTGTCTACAGGGGTCAGCAGGCTGTGCAGCAGGCTTTGTTCGTGTCTTTTCTCTTCTGGAGGGTGACAGGAAGCCTAAGAACTTCAGCTTACCCCAGTAAAGCCTTAAGTCTGACATGAGTGCATCTCTCCCTTTATCTCACTTATAAAAGAAAGGATAAAGGTTAATATTGGAGTTTTTGAAAGGTCAGGGCTGGTTTTGATTGAGACAATAATGCTGCCATGGCTTTGAGGCTCTTTTGGGCTCATGTTTAGTTATGTCCAGTGTATTATTACATAGACTGTTTTATTATGCTATTACTTCTTCCAGAATTTACCTTTCAGAATGCCTCTTAACAGACATACATCAAATTTATAGCATACAGAACTAGCTTTCAGAAGGACAGGCTTAGAGTTCATTCAAGATCTCTCACTAACCACTAACTTAATATTCTGCATCAAAGGCAAAATATTCTCAATAATATGACACTGTTAAAATGTGTATGTTAAGCTATAGTACTTCATTAAATCTTATGTGGACTCGTTAGGTGTTACATTTTGGAAAGGTTAAAATCCACTCAGTGTGAACCGTTGCTTGGTGTTACTGTCATGTGAATGTTTCTAGAGGACACTTAAGCACACAGAGAAATGTACCAAAAAGAGTATTTTAAAATGATCTTGTTTTAATGGTTTATTTTGTAATCTCAACTGGTATGCACAAGGAACATACAATTATCTCCCCTCAAACTATGATCAGGTGTTTTGCTATTGATATGTGAAACCTTCAACAAACATAAACAGTACAGCTGTGCTGATTCATGGTTATTGATGATCTGGACTTCTCTTCCTCTGCAAAATTCATATGCAGCGTGACAGAGAAAGAAGCCATGATAAAAAGTCAGTATCGTGGTTCCTAATTCATGGCCAGTTATCCTGGTGCCACATGAAGAGATAAACGTGTCCTCTTTTATTGGGTATATTCCTCATGTAGTTTTGTGGCAGATGATGCAATGAATTCTGTAGTATAGGATGCAAAAGTTGAAAATGTCTGTTGTGGATATAGGGAAGATACTCAGGAATTGATTATTCTCCCCTGATGATACTATTGACTGTACTGAGAATGGGATCAAGCCCTGGCTGCCTTTATTGTTCAGTAATTAATTTTTAGGGGCTCAGCAGGAAGCATATTTGCATTTTAAATCCTACATAGCTCCGTTACTTAACATTTAAATGTGATTTAAGGGATACATAGGACCTGGCCAAGTTGTATCATGCCCACAGGCAGATACATGAAAGTAAAAATATCTTCCTTGCTGTGCAGGTCTGAAAGTGCTGAAAAGACACAGATAGAAAGGCAGGATGAAAGCAGTGGGTAGAATTGCTGTGTTTCTTGTGCATACGGTGTAATTATCACAGAACAAAGAGGACTCAAGATAGACACTGTGGACGTTAACTTTGTCCCCTATTTTGGGTGATACTGTTCATTAATTATGTAAAAATACTGGACAACAGAGAAACCTATTGTCAGTCTAGTAGAAAAAAAAAATGGAAAGCTGCACAGTATATTGTACTGATGTAAGTAGAACTATCTGCATATAATGTGATTTTATTTATTGTTGTTTTTGTGTAGAGAAGAGTGAGTATTCATGACTGTGGATATAACCTTTTGTTTATTTGTGTAATGTATTTTATTTCTTTTACAACTCGGTCATTTAAAATATCTACATTCATTGGTGTTCTTTGACTTTCTATTATGTGCATTTTCTTTTACACACTTTAAAAATGCAAGAATATCACATACCTAAGTTGTAACAAAATGTTTCCATTAAAGAAATAGGAATATGATATCATCTGTTTCCCTGGTGTCTTTTGTCACGTGCTCACTACATTTTTTGGTCTGTTTCACTGGAACCTTATTGAGTGAGCAGTTATTTCTGTATCACGTAGAAAAAGCAAAACTTACACATTTTACCAACCTACAAGCTCATTTCTTTGCAGCAATCTTATCAAATTGGGGCTGTTAGTTCCTTACTGTGCTTTTAGATACATTCTTTAAATTACCCTCTTTTGTCTAGCCGCCTGCTTTTTGTAAGCATGTCTGTTGTAGCAGTGTTGCCAGAGCTAAGATTCATGTTTGAGACTGTGCCAGTCCTTCATAATCTAAACTAGCTGGGAAATGAGTATGAGGAAGAAATATCTGATCACACTCATATCAAAACTGCAAGTACCAACAACTCCCTGGGGAGCTGATAAAGAGGAGGAAATATCCTCTGAGTTAACTGTGGGCTTAAAATCTTTCTGCAGTCCAGGAAAGCAGCGAAAGTGAAAACACAGTCTTGGAGAGACCCATTCAATCAGTAAAGAATTTAACTACTTTCATAGCTCATAGGCCGTAAGGATTGAATCTTCCCACCAATATCTTTTTGGATACTGGTGGTAAGTACATTTGCTTGCCATTTGTGTGGCAGATGGCAGCAGAGGTGCAGTCTGTCAGAATAGCATCTGACAGGGAAGTGCAACTGAAGTAAAGGTGTGCCACTGAATTCCTCCATGAGGAAGAATTTATCCCCATTAGCATTCACTGACTCTTGCAGAATGCAAAGGGAGACTAAAGGTGGATGTGAGCACAGCGAGGCTGTGAGTTGTACATTTCAGCACTGACTACAGTGACAGTATGTCACCCCTGCTTGTGCAGATTTTTTATGTGTGGCATGCAGGTGTTTGTTCTTGGCTGGTGAAATTGTATGACTAATGATAGTGATTGTGTTGAGGAACAATGTTTTGTAGCTGAGACTTTGCTCTATCAAAATGTTACTGTGCTCTTTGTTGTAGTTTCCATGGAAATAAACACGAGGTATTACTTCTGGAGCAGCCTACACAGAATCCCACGGCCATAGAATGGCTTGGTTGTTTTTAAACTCCTTTTTAAGTACTGAAAGGCCACGATGCATCTCACCAGAGTCTTCTCCAAGCTGAATAAGCCCAGCACCCTCAGCCTTTCTCTGTAGGAGAGGTGCTCCAGCTCTCTGCACACCCTTGTGGCCCTCCTCTGGACCCACTCCAACAGCTCCACATCCTTCCTGTGATGGAGGCCCCAGGCCTGGGTGCAGTACTGCAGTGCAGCTTCATGAGGGCTGAGAAAAGGGGAACAATTACCTTCTTCTCACTGCTGGCCACCCCTCTTCTGATGCAGCCCAGTTGGTCTTCTGGGCTGTAAGCATACATTATTGTCTCTCAAACTTTCCATTCACCAGAATTCCTAAAACCTTCTCAGCAGGACTGCTCTCAATGGGTTCGTCATGACTCACCTCTAATGTCTATTAGAAATTTAAGATTCTAGTCAGGACACATTGAAGATTATTCTTCTAGTTACAAAGATTATTTTACTGATGTTTACTTCTAAGTTGTCTAGAACAGAGATCAATAATGTTATGTGCTTCGCTGCTGTTATATTCTAGGGATATGTCATCAGGGAACACAGCAGGATAAATTTTCAACATCTTGCCTTCACTGGTGGCAACATAAAGAAATCTCATCAGCTTCTATAACATAAAGTTTTGACTCAGTCTTGAGAATATGTCATAAGTTTACTGACTGAATTTATGTTCAGTAAGTTCTCAGGCTATTACTGGTGTGTTGTTACCTCCACAATAGTCAGACTTTCTTTTACTGTCACTGAGATTTTTTTTTCTTTCTTTCTTCCTTCCTTTTTTTATAGCTTCAAAATGAGTGCTTGATATGTGTGATTAATTGTGCATATGTATAAATAAATCAATATTTATGAAACAGATCATGTAATGTGCTAATTATCTTTTTGTCAGTGTTAACAAACCTGACAGGTAGAAGTTTAATTCGGTGAGATTACTTGTGGCAACTGATCTTCAGTGGTAGCAACTTTTGGAACTTTTGGATAGCATTCTCGATATCTTGTAACCTGGTTGGATGCATTGCTGAGGCTTTCTTGGGAGACTGTTTCTTGAAGAATATTTATCACATTTCTGAAAAAGTGTGATGGCAGTTGACCCTAACCTTGGTCTTGAAATTCAGCCAATGTTTTCTTGACTTGAAAGAGCACTACAGATAAAAAGTAGTTGTACAACTGTCAGAACCTCCTTTGTTGCCTCTTAGGAATAACCTTAGGAATAATTTACAGTCTATGATGCCAGGAAGGTCTCCCTGTGTACATATGCTACCATTCATAAATTTTTCTGAGTCATCTTAGCACTGGTTTGATGTCTTTAATCATCTGCCTCAGGAAATGAATATTCTCATTTACCACATTCTAAGTAATTACCTGTCCACTACAATGATTTGTTCTAGCTATACACTGGTTTATTATCACAGGCTGTTGCTTCTTGACAGTGTCATTCAACATACACAATAAACTCTTGCTTTCAAATTTTAGGTACATATATATATAGTTTAGGTACTAGCTGATGTTGAAAATTGTCACTGAACTTACATTTGCTCAGGACATAAAGGGACAAAGGAAGACCAGATCCTTGGAAGCCTTGTTCATCTTACACCCATATCTGCAGTACTGAAGCAGTTTCCCCATTCTGATCTAGTTTAAGTTCTTGCTGTGTCAACAACCTCTGAATGACAACTACTGCTGTGCTGCCTCACAGATAGCTTTTTTTCCTGCCTCCCTTTTGGGGTCTAGCAGGCTAACAGCATGCTTACTTAAACCACAGAAAACATACAGCAGAAGCTGTCCCTGTGCCTTCTCCCTACCTCTTGCCTAGTGTTAGAATAGTAGAGGCATGTGTGGGAAAAGCCAAGGTCCTGGATTTGGATCAGGGGTATAATTGATTTTTTTCTAAGAGAGCAATGATATTAATGAACCAATGAACTTGCTGAACTTTGTTGTTGTATGAAAACTGAAAATACCTCAGTAAAGGCATTGAAAATAATATTCACTATAATATAAATGTCTCCCTAGACAACCAGGCTGCAGCAAGGACTTCTCAATTATCTCTCTTGCAACAGCAGAACAATTATTTTATTGTCATTTATCCTTAAAAGGGATAGATCAAGAAGACATAACATCTACTATGGCTTAGAGGTCATTCTGTCAGGAATGTGGATTACTGGATTTAAACACCTCTTCAAACCAAACAGAAGAAAGATCTAATCAGAGTTGTGTCACAGGCATTGTAAGTATTACTAACAGTGTGACTTACGTGTTCTGGTAAGTTTAGATGCTTGAAATAAAGGCTGCACTAACGACACTGAAATCTGAGTTAGGAGAAAACTGCTCTCATACTGAAGTGTTTCAGATAGTCCTGACAGTGCTGTCTCTGAACTTGCATGCTTAAGGTGCACCTGCTGAAGAGTGTTATCAGTAATGACTGAACTACTGCTTGGGCAGCCTTCAAGCGTGGATTATGCTGAGATGCCACTACTGTGCCTATCTCCACATGAAAACAACAGTTCTAAAGGAAGAATGATTCACAGCCCCTGAGTGATTAAATTTTTTCATACAAAATCCTTTCGTAACAAAAGAAAGGATCCCACTTGCTCCCATTTGATTACTGAGAGTTAAATAAGATATCAGATTACAAATAAGCAGGAAGAGGTGGAAGTCATAGTACAATTAGAAAACTATGACCTAATTACTATCACAGAAACATGGGACAATTGCACAAATGAAATACTATGATCAAAGGCTAGAAGCCTTTTAGAAGAGACAGGCAGAGCAGGAGGGATGGAGGAATTGCCCTCCATGTTAAGAAGTGGATAGACTGTGAGGAGCTGCCTCTAAAACAGACAGCCATTATCAGGTTGAGAACTTGTGGATTATAATTAGGGACCAGATTAATAAAGGGAATCTGTTTGTTGGGGCTTACTACAGCTAACTGATCAATGAGAGCCTGTTGTTGAAGCCTCCTTGCTTCAAATACAAGAAGTGTTGGACTCACAGTCTCTCATCTTGATGGGGGATTTCGACCACCTGAATATCTGCTGGGAAAGAAACAAGTGCTGCAAGCAATCCAGGAGACTCTTGGAGTTCATTAAGGATAACTTCCTTGTCCAAGTATTGGGCAGACCAACCAGAGGTAAAGTGTTAGTGGACCATTAAAAATGCTGAGAAGATCATTAAAGGGTTAAGATTGGAAGCAGCTTGGGCTGTAGGAACAATGCCCTGACTGAGATTGTGATCTTGAGGAATATTAGCCTGCAAAGTCAGGACCATGAACTTTATAAGCGCCTACTTCACACTGTTTAAGGGATTGTTAAAGAAGATCCCCTGGGAAACCGTCCCTAGGGACATGGGAATGGAAAAAACATGGCAGTTCTTTAATGTCCCTTGCAACCCAATGCATTCTTAGATTCTATGATTCCATATTATTACCTGGAATAACAGCTGTATATTGGTTATGCATCACAAGAACAGGTTCAATGAAAAGTTATTAATAAACAAACCCAACCTGTTCAGAGAGAACAAAAAGCATAGCAAGAGCTTGATAAGTAGAGGAAATTAAGTTGGAAGGAATTATATTTACAGGTATTAATGAGGAAAAGGTATATAACAGAGAGGAATCAGAGATTCAGGACTTTATTGTCTGTTCTCAGAAGAGATTAACCAGAGCAGAGCACTGGCCAAAATCCAACCTTCTATACTCATAGGATAGAGAGAAATGAGGTTTTCTACAGGGCCATGGGCGGTATTAGAGAAGAAATAATGGACCTTGTCAGGAAGGCACCAAAAGGTTTAAAGAATGTGGACTAGACTCTGCCCTTCTGCATGCCTTCTTGAACAGAAATAAACCTCAGAACCACCTGGGATTCACCCAGCACTTATTATAAATAGGAATAACAGAGTAAAGACTTCAAACAAAGGAAAATGCAGGCTATGTATCAGGAAAAATTGCATAATAGTGTGATCTATTAGCCCTCAGGCACCCCTCCCAAAGGGAGTGGAGCTGGAATTTCTGTTGCTCAAAGCATCGAAACCCAAAGTCCCTGGGAGTGTGCTGCAGGAACAATCCCGCACTGAGTGGAGGCAGGATGAGGTGATTTAGCTGGTGGTCATTTCCACCTCCAAATCCCTTTCATGTACATGACAGGATGCTTTTAGTGACAAGCTACAGTTCAACGCCAGAGCTGAAAGAAGCCTGTGCACCACTCCAGAGAGTGATTCAGAAGAAGTAGACAGGAAAGGAGGTATAGAAAGAGGGGTGGGGTGGGGGGTGGGGGTTAATTTAACTGAGACAAGCCAAAGTCTATAAAAATTTTTCCAGTTCAGTTTGGGATGGGAACTGAGGTTGAAACAAAGAAGGAGTGCTTAAGTGATCCCATCAGCTCTTGAATATTTATAGAATGCATGTCCCATGGCAGCAGCAAGTATGTTAAAGCCTCATTAACACTGCATTCCTTAGTCCAAGGACTGACAAATTAAGACAGATATTAAGGGCTACTGCCTCCAACACTGACACCTCTGCTCTGTAAGCTCTCACCTGGATCTGACCAGTCTGAAATTCTTCCTCTGCCTGAGCTGCAGCTGAAACAAATGTTTCCATCAGTGCTAACACCAAACAATTTCCTCCTCCCTACAGCTCCCTGTTCTCTGCCAAGGAAATAAAAATGATGGAGAAATAACTTCTCCTAATCATGAACGTCTGTCTAAGAAACATGTTTTATTTCACCTCTTTACATTGTCAGTCCATTCTGTAGCCCCTCCTTTCATCACTTGTTTTCCCTTTATCATTTCTTTCCTTTATTTCCTCCTTTTTCCTCCTCTACTCCTGTACTCCATGCCTAACCTCCTTTTCATCCCACTGCTTCCAATTTCCTAAGTGTGCTATCTCTTTCTTTAAAGATATTATTAAAATTGTTGTTGTCTTGTTTTAAACAGTTCACCAAGTTTGTCCATGCCTGGAGAAGAGTCTTCAGCTGTGTGTGCAACCTGAGGCTGTGAATCTCTGGACCAGGAGCCTTTCTTTGGGTCCACCAGGCAGTGGAGTTGTACATTTTGCTCCTTTGGTCACTGTTACCTCTTTCTCTCATTTTACCTGTGTACTGCTGCAAGGACTACTGTTGGGGAGAAAGTACCTTCCTTTAATACTGTATGGCTCTGATTTTATTTCTAGCTCACTGTAGAAATGTAAATAATCACAACCAACTGTGTTCCTTCAGAGGACATTGCTTATGCCTCCCGTCCATAAGTGAAAGGTACACAACCTTTTTCATAAATGGCAGCACAGCTTTCCTTGGGACAGTTTGAAGATATTTTTATATTTTTTAACCAGTTCATCTCTTATTTCTCAGAAAATAACCTACCAGACTGGAAGAATGATTGAAATCAAATTGCAATATTGCAGCCTTCAAATATATTTGGACCACCCGTTGAAAACGGAGTTTATTGTCTGCCAAACAGATAATACTGGAGGCAGTGTTGTGCTGGGATATGAGGCACCTAACTTGGCAGACTAATGTTAATAGAATAGTACTCCTGTAGGAGGAGGAGGCAAAGGCACACTTGTTTGCATTCCACCATTCCAGCACAGTTCCTCTTATTCCCTTAGGTCTGCAAAATTTGAAGCTGGTTGTATAATCTTTAATAAGAGTTACAGCCCTGTGTTCAGACAACCAAGAGATCTACATCACGGGAGAAAATCTTAGAACTGATGGTAACTACATCTTACCATTAAGATTTCACCAAGGTACAAAGCCCAACACAAATGTCAGGCAACACACACCCCATCACACAGCACCAACAATGAGTAGTGCTGAAGAGTGTTTTAATATTTGGAAGGCAAACCAGTTTTCCTAGCTGGGAAGGTTCTTTGACTGAGAATTGATGTGTTCCATGACAGAGCAGGCATCTGATACTGCTCTTGCATTTTTGTTGTTGATTTGGGAACAGTCTATGGTTGTATGACTTTCCCAGTGGCAAATTTTTGCTCTGAGAAAATCAGATCTAATTTACATTTGGTTAAGCAGTCCCACATATAAAGAATACATACAAAATCACTAGTCGTTTGGCAAATATAATTATTAAAATATCAGTCTTCAAGTCCTCTTCAGCAGTCCTTAAAATCTGCTTATTGTATCTTCTTTTTGATAACCAATTTCTTCTTACTAGTAAATATACAAATGCATGCATGTGAAATACACTGAAAACAGAAAAACAATTGTACAGAAAATTTGAAGACTGGAAAAAAAAAATCGGAGAAATGATTGCTAAACAAATTAAGTACTCATATAGAAAGACGTGCTGTTTTCATTAAAAAGTCAAGAATCATCCTAAATTCCTTTTTGCTATTGTGAATGAACACAATCACCTCCTTGAACTGCAGACGCCCCACTAAGCCTTTGGATATAACAAACCAGAAGCCATCATTTAACTTGTACTCCTATTCAAAATGCAATCTGAAGCTGGACTTTCAATCAAAACCTCACCTCTCAGGTCTGCTGCTACCGTAGGTTTCAGTGCACGTTTGCATCATGCTTACACTGCTCCAGAACTCTGTGTTTCATGTGTTGCTTAGGCTCCCTTGTGGATGCAGAGCTAACTGGCTCCCCAAGCTCCCCAAGAACGTTGGTGTCCTAGATGTGAGGCAGGAAAGTGGACTGTTTTGCAAACTAGTCATCTATTTTGCTAATAGAGCATATCATTTACAACTGCACTTCAGAAGAAGGGTGGCCAGCAGGGACATGGAGGTGATTGTCCCCCTCTACACTGCTCTTGTGAGGCCCCATCTGCAGTACTGTGTCCAGGTCCGGAGCCCCCAGTACAAGAAAGACAGGGAGCTGTTGGAGAGGGTCCAGAGGAGGGCCACAAAGATGATCAGGGGACTGGAGCACCTCCCCTGCAAAGACAGGCTGAGGGAGCTGGGCTTGTTCAGCCTGGAGAAAAGAAGGCTGCGGGGTGACCTCATTGCAGCTGTTCAGTACCTAAAGGAGACTACAGACAGGAGGGGAGTCAACTCTTTGAAAGGGTAGATAACTGCAGGACAAGGGGAAATGGTTTGAAGTTGAGGGAGGGGAGACTTAGGTTGGATGTCAGAGGGAAGTTCTTTACAGAGAGAGTGGTGAGGTGCTGGAACAGGCTGCCCAGAGAGGTTGTGGATGCCCCATCCCTGGAGGTGTTCAAGGCCAGGTTGGATGTGGCCCTGGGCAGCCTGGTCTAGTATTAAATGGGGAGGTTGGTGGCCCTGCATGTGGCAGGGGGTTGGAGAGTCGTGATCCTTGAGGTCCCTTCCAACTCTGGCCATTCTGTGATTCTGTGTACTTAACGTTTCAGAATGAAGGAGGTAATGTTATACTAGGTAGTAGTGCATTGCCAGCAACATAATGATCCTAATAATCCCAACCAATCTGTATCAATGCGTTTTTATGTGCAACACATTGTCTTCTATTAGATAATGTTGTATGTATATCAGATATACTACAATCATGCACTATCTATACATTGCAAACAGATCTAACTTGTGTATCTATGTGTTGTTGTCAAAGGATTAGGGCTAAATGCTTTCTAATGTCATAAGATACATGCCTCTTCTGTAGACTTAGAGATTTCCCTCCATTGTCTCAAGAGAAAAAACATGGCTAAGAAATAGAAGTTTTTAATGGAAATTATGGCTCTTTTTTCTTCACTCTTCCTTGGTCATGCCTATTTTCACAACTTTTCTCATGTACTGTCGCATTCAGAAATGGAAATATGGCTCTTAAAATAAAGGACGAGTTTCAGAATTATTCAAGATCTGCCTATATGAATGTAGTAGACTCAGTTCCACTGTTCCATCAGTGAAACTGGTCCAGTTGTACATTTGTACATAATACTATTGAAGCAAAATACATCTAAAAGTGAAAGACATCTTTTCAATATCTATTCCAAGTTATGAAACTTCCTGATGTTTTCTATTTGTTGCAATTCTTGCTCTCTCTTCGTTGGTACATATGAAAACCTTTGTATGTTTATCAGTGAAAAATGTTTATCAGTGTTACTTTTCCTTGGAAAATTATTGGCTAAGTTTTGTTTGAAACAAACAAATAAACAAACCTATTTTCTAATGAAAGCTATTATTTCAATTTGAGGTAGTCCCTACAGTTTTAGCTGGAGCTGTTCCAGTGTAATGATGCCACCTTACATGACTTTCTCCTCAGAATTAGCCTCACAGACCAGGCTTCTGTAGCTTGTACGGAATGCACATTGTCCTTTACAGTGGAGAAAGCAGAGTATTGTGAAAGAGGAAAGTCTGGTGAACCCTGCTCATAATACTTTTTCCTTCAAAACTCTTGTTACAGCTTCTTGAACTAAAAAATACTCTTTTCTGTCAATCTTTAGATAATAGGTGTTTTCCATGAGGAAAATAGCTCTCTATTTTGAACAGATCTATTTTCAAGCATACAATACAAAGGAATTACTCAAAGGCAAGATAACCGTGTTAAGTAATATTCATCATTTTTATAGAAAAACACAGACAGTTTCAGCTAGAGTTTTGTAGGAGGGTAGAACTTACAGGTACTGCTTCTGAAATTAAGGGCCTCATCATGCCCTCTCATGTTTGCCTGGTTTACTAAAGGAATGGGATCACTGTACTTCAGTAGTTGGTCCATCACATTTTGAATCAGCTGTCTAAATTCAAGTACATTTGACAGAGAGGGTCTGAAAGATACTTTGTATTAAGAATTTTTATACAAATGGACAACTAAATACAGGGAGAATATGAGAGCAAGGTGACAGAAGGAACCAAAGCTGGCTTCTTTGGATCTACCATCTCCATTAGGCTGTTGTTAGCCAATATAAACACATACACCAAGTGGGTGATCAAACATGCCATTCTGTGCCCATTTCATAATAACAATTTTGAATGGTAGTGTAACTTGGAGTCATTATTTTTCATGTGGCATTGAAATAAACAGAGGAAAAGGACAAGGAAAGGGAAGGATAAATATTTTTGCAAAACATATCTAAGATACTAATGAACATTAAATCATTTCTACAGGAGTTTGGATATCAAAGGAAACAAGGAAGAAACCCTCCTAAATTTGTTAAATAGAGAACAATTACACTTATTTTCATGTTTTTTTCCCTTCTATTATATGGAATTTTCATTCTTAACTTCATAATTACTAAATTAAATGAAATTCTGTGCTAAGTCCGATTTAACACATAAGACATACAGACAGAGAGGTCTGGTTTTCAGTATCAGAGGCATCTTTGTTGTGGAAAGTTGTCAGCTCACAAGTGTTGTCTATACCACACAGATCTGTGTACTTTGGTGGCTTTATAGCTCAGAATCCATCTCCCCAGAGACTTTCTGCAACTTGTAAACCCATAAGGAATTTTTCAAGCCAGTTCTATATCCTAATTCATTCACTTATGAGAACAGATCCGTTATAACACTTTCCAAAGGCATTTTCAAATACCTGCTTTTCTTCATCACTCTTGCATTAACAGTGACTTGAAACATTGACATGGATGCCAAATTACTTCCTCTAAATTTCTTGGTAGAACTCCTAAGTCTTTGGTTTTCTTAGCTGAGATACAGAAATATGGAATGGAAGGAAAATGTTTCAGAATTTGTCCCTGGCTTTTTCCTGGATTATTTCTAAATGCACTGTTTACCCTGTAGCTGCCTTTATCAGATATGCAGTAGGGCAAAATAATTCCAGATGAAAAGGGTAAAAAAAAAGTGAACCAAATAATCACCAAATAAAGATTTTGTTTTGTATGAACAAGTAGATTTCAGACAACTTGCAATATTTTGGAGTTTCATTTTGATCTTTTGTGGGAAGACAGTCCCCAATCTCTTAGTCTCTTTGCAGAAGTTTTCATCTTGTTTACTTAATCACCAATAAAGAAAAGGCATGAATAGGGCAGTATATTACAGTATTGTTTAATCCCATTCTTCCACTAAACATCTACAAATCTTTTCTACAGATTAGTTAAGAATTTCCAGTTCTATGAAAATAAAGATTTTTTTACAGTAGATTTTTGTACAATTTGTCCAGACTCTTTGGCTACCCAGAATCACTGGCTTGGATCATTTATCTTTTTTTTCTCATTAGTAGCTTCCACTCTCATGCTAATGCCCTCTTAATCTTTCCTGTTCACTTTCTCCTCTCTCCATTCTTCATGACCTTTTATTTATAACAGTAAAGGCGCAGGCACAAATTACATCTTGTGAGACACTCCAAAATTTGACTGGGTCCTAAAGGAAAAAGAATATTGCAATGCCTTCAGACATCATTTGATGAGGCCCTGAGAATGAGCGCATGCCTTTGCAGGGCATGAAGTGCAATTGTACAAAGAAGGTAGCCAAAGCATTGGTGTACTCTGACAGTCTGTGCCTCAGAAATGGCCCAGAGAAGACTTCTGCAATTAAAAACTGTTTTACTCCTTCAAGATCCTCCATCGTGCCTCCATTTCTCCCCAGCATCAGAGAATATCGTCTACCAGCTGATCCTTCATTTCCTCTCCAGCACACCTGCACAGAAGACTCACTGCGATCAGGAGGGACCAGTAGTAACTCTGAAATCAGTCTCTGAAGGGCCGACTAGTAATTGATTCTAACGACATTGTATAAATAGTATTTTTCTGATAAAGTATTTACAGTGTTTCATGGAACCCCTACTTCCTCCTATTCTGTTTGGGTTCGTTTACTCCTGTTCATGGCTATGGTATGCGAGAGCATTCAGAAAGGTTGCGATTACATCTGTTTTATCAATACATGCCATTCTGGGGAAATGGGACCAGCAATTAGAATTAAATTATGTGTTTTCCCCCTTTGAAATCACTGATGAAAAAAATAATTAAAAAATATTATCTTAACCTTTTCCAAATATCAGTGTGAAGCTTTGGTTTAAAGTTGTTTTATTGAACTGTTTAAAAGAGGAAGCGATAACAAACATTTCAAGTAACATTGTTCCCAAAGACATAGGAACTCTGTCTCCAAGAAAAATATTTCACTACTTCTTGTTTACATGAGGTATTTTTTTATGTCCTTTTCTGATCTGAAAAGGTCAAAAACTCATACAAAAAAATAGGAGAAGTATATTTTATGAACTCACAAATATAATCCTCCACTTGCAGCGTAGCTGATACAGAGGTGGAACATAAGTAGTGAAATGCAGCCAAAAATGAGTGGAGCATATTAGGACTCCATGGAGCACATTAGCATAAATTATCATAAATATATGATAACTAGCCACATTAAATTGCAGATAAATTAGGACGTTGTTAGTTAATTGAAAAATATTTCATTTAACCAATGTTTCTAATAGAGACTTTTGAAATAGAATTGGCAGAAACAAATAAACGGTGCAAAGTGCTTGGTCAAGGCACAACTAGGAACTTGCATGTTCGAGAGGTTTTGATCACCAGTCTTTAGTTACAGAAACAGTACTGCTGGAATCAGAGGAGAAACAAGTGCCTCATGGGCTTTCCTGGCTCATGGAGCTCACGCTAAAAGGACACAGCGCTTCTGGAAGGCATAGCGCTTATGAAACCGCTAAGTATTACCAGTTGAAACAATTTTGAGGATTTATGTTACTGGCATGGAGACCATAACCCGGCCTTCAATTTTCAATTGCTTCTTCAGTTTTCTGCAGCTGTCCTGGACAGTTTCTGGATCTGGTCTCTGATGGGAGTTGTCTGCTGAATGCTTACTGACAAGTGGACAGAAAGACCCTTGTTTAGTTGATTCCTACCATGCAGTAGGAATAAAATTCACTTCAACAGCTTGCTTGAGGAAATCTTCATCTTCATTAAAAAAAAAAAAAAAGAAAAAAGGAAAACTTTTAAATAAGGCAGGGCAGTTGAGGAAAACAAGCTTGCCAAACTGTCTGACCGCTGGTATTCAGTGTCAAAGACAAAGCGAAGGAACGTTAATTTGTCTGGAGCTTCACTTCTCTTGTACCAGGCAGTAAGTAATTACAGAAAAATAAAAACGGTCCCTCAATTGACTTGAAACAAGCTTTCATTTTCAAGCCTGACTGTGGGTTGTTGGTCAATATCAAAGGAGATCTACAGCTGTAACTAGGAAAAGAACCCTGTATTCTGCATTGATAAAATATTTTAAGGATAGCTGAGAAAAATCTCATCATGAGAAGCATTCCCAGAGGATAAATTTTTCCCTTTGTGTCCTGCAGCAACAGATTCATACAGAAACATAAATTGTAATGTCGATGATAATGTCAGATTCCTACCTGAATTCATGGAGTTACACGCCTGTGAAAAAAAAAAAAACATTTTCTATTATGAGTTTTCAGAATATTTCTGCTGGATATTGGGTACTTCTGAAAGGCAAACTGGAGCCTTTACATAATTTACATAATCAGATTGTGAAAAATGGGAAATGGCACAGTACAAAAATTTGACTGAACATTTTTCATACGTTACAACACCACAGTATATGTAGGTGAACGATGCTAACCTGAAGAACTGCAAAATGAAAACTGGAGTTTGCACATACTTTTTACAACTCTCACGAGAGTGTTACTTCAAAAGTATCACTTTAACACTATAAATCACAGTGGTGAACCTGGCAGTGATCACAATTGCTGCTGTCACAGCGCAGATCACTGTCAACTTCACAGAATTCTGGAATCATAGAATGGCTTGGGTTGGAAGGGACCTCAAAGATCATTTGGTTCCAACCTCCTGCCGTGGGTGAGGACTGGAACTTCCTACTGCCAACTCATTTCTGAATAACAGTTCTGAAGACTCATATGTGTGGACAGGAATACTCAGGGACCAGTGCTGATCAGAACTGCACAGCTGGAATACCTATATGAGCTGCAAAGTTTCCTTCAACTTCCTTTTCCTCATAATGCCTTATCTCAACGTGGGGATAAATCCTCCTGCTATTTCAGTAACAGAACCAAATTAGAATACAAACAGAGATGCAAAGCCTGACTGGTAAAGGATACTTTCTTGTTCAGATAAAAATGTTTGTTTTTAGGCCAGAATTAGAGCTTTCACAAGAATATGTGGATATGAAGCAATGCAATTTGACTTTGTCAGCACTTTGTATCATAAGAAATCTTTGTCTATCCACGCCAGGAGGAATTCTGAGGTGATTATTTCTCACATAATTTTGCAGTGAGAAAACACTTCTCACTTTCATGTGAATAGAAGGAAAATGATAGTCAGGATAGCAGGCCATGCAACAGCATGTTGACCCTAACTGTGTGTGCTTCTCTTACTCAAGCTGAAGCACTAACCATTTCTCATAGAAATTATTTCCTGTCTGCTGGATGTATTCCCACAGCACTAATAGAGAGCTGGTACATTGCTCTAATTGGGATAACTTAAGTTGTCTGGGGGCCTTACTTTGTATGCACTGCAACACAAAACATTTAATATGAATGAATACTAATCCAAACTAACATCCATGTTTCAGTTTTGCTGGTATTTTTGTTTGTTTGTTTGATTGTTTCATGAGCAGCTATAATAAAAGTTCTTTGCAGAATGAAGAAAGCTATGCTCCCTTTTTTCATACAATCATATAGTCATATAACATTAAGTTTGGAAACTCTACAACTGCCTAGTCCAATCATGAACTCATCCCCATCATGCCCAATAACCATCTCCCTTAGTGCCACATCTCCTTGGTTCTTGAACACCTCCAGGGACAGTGACTCCACCTTTCTTTCCTTTTGCTTGAAGGCAACCAGCAGATTTAGAAACTACTTGTAGTTTGTAGGATGGATTGTCAGGGAAAAATTATTCATGACTAAGAAATTGAGCTAAAAAATGGGGTCTGGAGAAACTGTGCATTTTACAGTTCTAATGTTAGAAATGTGATACACATATTGCCTGCAAAAAATAAGCACATACAACTGTTAAGGAAGGAAATGCTTGCTTTTGAATATTATTTTTGCATACAATTACCAGCATCAAAGTACTTGATTTAATATCTAGTAGTAGTGCATGTAAATCATCCAGGTACCACTTGCAGTGCATGGACTTCAGTGTATTATGATTTCTTAAATCCACTCTATGTTCACTAATGAGTATGTTCACTAATGAGTATTTGGAATGCATTCTGTGGCAATTATGCAGGCCTGTCTGTTTACATAAATAATAATCTAAATCAACCCAGAGCCAAGCCTAGGTCTATGAAGAAATTAATCCAGACCTTCCTCCTCAGGCAGATTTACTGAGTACTGATCAAAGGACCCACTTCTGCAAACAGAACCACTCCCTTATCCTCAGTACTGCCGATCTGACACGACAGTTTCATATTTGCAAACATCCTTTTTCTGCCAGTTAAAAAAAAAGGAATAAAGAAAAAGAAGAAGGAGAAAAACAAAGAAGTTAATCATAAATCATAATGTGACTTCTGCGAAGTGTGAGTCCTTGGGAATATGGTCAGCATACCACTTCTGGACATTCTTGAGGTTTCTGAGAATAGTGAAAAGATGGTTTGTTTCTTCCGTCTCATTCTGGTGCCTAATCACTCCTTTCTGAGAGCTGAATGCCTGTGATCCTTGAGTTTAGACACTGCAATTAGTATGAGAGACACAGACTCCCCAGTGTCTTAGCGTAACCCTTCACAGAGTTCCCTTCTGTGGGCAGTCTGACTTACAGTGCAGGTCTTCAGGGACTCACGATGGTGGAAACAGACAGACACAGACCTTGAAAAAGATCCAAATCAATTAATCTTTGCTTCTGGTAGAATAGATGATATCCAAATCCAGACAAGCAATAAGCCAACAGCATGTATCTGCCTGCTTCAGTTTCCTCATACTTATTCATTCTTTGAGGCTAAGTCACACTCCAGGGAGGTTCAGCATTTTCTTCTTCCTATTGCAATGTGACATTTCCTTTAGAACACAGACCAGTAACAAGCTCTTCTCTAAACTACTTTAAAATTTCAAAGAGAAAGATTGTTTCATAAGTTATTTTATCTTGACAAGCTGACTAAATTTCCTTCATTTTTTGGGGTGCATAGACATAAAAAAACTAGTTTGTTGTGAGCAGCAGTTTTCTGCTTAGCCAAAAGTAATGCCATTTGAATGCATGATCATCACAAAGTTTAACATATTTTCATTATCTCCCATTATTATCCCAGTGCAACAATTTTTTGTGACATTGGTGCTGGAGTTTAAATTACTGGGGAAACAAAAGATAAGAGTGAAAGCAACTGAGCTCCAAAGTCAAGTCAAAGTCATGCGCAGATGGATAGCTCATTACACATGGACATTTTCGGTGACCTTTTTTCCTACCCTATTGCAGAAATTCTATTCTGCAATAACTATGTCCACATGGCCAGCTGTTTCCTACTTCATTTCTACAACAATGGCATAGAAACAGGGGGCCTATTTCAACGTGAGCACATAGCATTCTCTGGGCAAGAATCCTGTGGTGTTTTTTCCAGATGGTGTGCTAGCTGTCCGTGTTCTGGATCTGCCTGTGTTGTGATTATACAGTGGAGCCAGCTGAAATCAGCCAGAAGTGCAGGACTTGTGGTCAAACTACACATTTCTACTAATTCATCTCATTCGACCCACCTGGTGGATGAGGGAAAGGCTGTTGATATAGTCTACCTAGACTTCAGCAAAACATTTAACACTGTCGCTTGCAGTACTCTCCTGGAGAAGTTGGCAGCCTGCAGCTTGGACAGATACATTCTTTGCTGGGCAACTGGCTGGATGGCCAGGCCCAGAGAGTGGTGACTAGTCACAAGTGGTGCTCCCCTGCAGTCAGTAGTTGGGTCTGTCTTGTTTACTATTTCTATGGATGATCTGGACAAGGGGATTGAGCACACCCTCAGTAAGTTTGCAGATGACACCAAGCTGGCAGGAAGTGTCAGTCCCCCTGGGGGTAAGAAGGCCCTACAGAGGGATCTGGACAGGCTGGATCACTGGGATGAAGCCAGAGGGATGAAGTTCAACCAGACCAAGAGTCAGGTCCTGCATTTTAGCCACAACTCCAAACAATGCTACAGACTTGGGGTAGAGGTTTTGGAAGATTAAATGGACAAAACAGAGCTGGGGGGTGTTAGTCAATGCTAGGCTGAACGTAAGTCAGCAGTGTGCTTCGGTGGCCAAGAAGACCAATGGCGTCCTGGCTTATATCAGAAATAGAGTTGCCAGCAGGAACAAGGAAGTGATCACCCCTCTGTACTGAGCTCTGGTGAGGCTGCATCTTGAGTCCCGTGTTAAGTTTTGGGTCCTTCAAGAAAGACATCAAAACCCTAGCACATGTCGAGAGAGGGACAGCAAAGCTGGTGAGGAGTTTGGAGCAAAAGTTTAATGAGAAGTGGCTGAGGGAACTGTGATTATTTTGTCTGGAAAAGAGGAGGCTCAAACAAGACCCTATCACTCTCTACAGCTTCCTGAAAGAAAGTTGTGGTGAGGTGGGGGTCGACTTCTTTTCCCACATCACCAGCAATAGGACTAGAGGGAAGACTTGAGTTGTGCCAGGGGAGATTCGGGTTGGATGACAGGTAAAATTCTTAGGAAGAGTGGTCAGGCACTGGAATGAGCTGTTTCACCATCCCTGGAGGCATTCAAGAAACATTTAGATGTTGTACTAAAGGACATGGTTTAGTGGGGAAATATGGATGTTTGGACTAGATGATCTGGGATATCTTTTCCAACCTTGGTGATTCTATGATTCTGTGATGTCCTTTTGGTGTACCAGTGTATTTTTAAGTTGCCATCAGCTAACAGAAAGGAAAATTTCTGTAGGCTGTGTCTCAACAACAAAGAGACTGAGATCTCCATACAGCATGGATTTAGTTACACAAAGCACAGACCAATTTGATAAGAATTTGGCTGCTCAAATGAAGCGATGGCACCAGGAAGGAGTGGAGAGTACGAAACAGGAAAGTTTTTTGAAATAATTTAATTTTCTGATCAGGGGAAAAAGATTGTGCCAGGAAATGACCATAGCACAGACCTGTCATGCTTAGTGGAGACTGCATGAATAAAAGTACTGTGAAGACCTCTGCTTTTAGTATCCCTGCCATTCCAATCTTAGGTCCATAAAGCACTGAAAGTAAGCACTTCCTCAGTGTTTTTACCTGCAAATTCCTACGTGATATCATTTTATTAGTGGGATCCATGCACTCATACTTTTCCTGCTACACTAAGATGAAATGTTCTTTGGGAATGCAGTTAAAGAGATGTTTATTTAGTCACTGATGATCTGGTTACTCAGCAAAGAAGTTTCTCTAATGCCAGTCACAAACTCATGCTTACATAGGAAAAACTGAGAAAATGCTCCAAATACACAAGACATGCTCATCATATTTAAATCATTGCTAATGTTTTGGAAGAAAAACAGGGTGCTCTGTAAGCTGTTAACTAGAGTTCTGCATGGCAAAAAAAATTAACTCATTCTGAAGAGATTGACAGTGGAGTGTGCAATTAATGGACCAAACGGATAAGAGTGTTCTGAAGTGGATGACTTTGGGCACTACCTACCTTCTAAGTGCCTGCTTCCTCGCTCTAGTTTCAATGAACTCTACATTATGACTACAGAGGAAAGTTCCTCTTATGTGGCAGAGAATTTGAGAAAGAGAGGTGCTCCTCCCCAGATGGCAACTGGCAAGAACAACAAATTCAGAGAGGATCTGTGTTCCCTCCTTGAAGGTAAAAATAAAAAGACTGTGCACCAAATCCTTTAAGCATACGAATCACACTTTTTTGAAAAAGAGAACTGTTTTTCATAAATAGCAAATCTTAAATATTTTTCATTGGCAAGAGAGATCACTGTATGCACTGTATTTTACTGAGGCTGATGTTTTCAGAAGCCATTTATTGTGTTCTCAATCTGGTGTACTTTGTCTGACAAGAATCCGATCGACTGTAAACAAAAACATTGTTATCAAGCAAAAAAAATCCCCTTATGTTCATCTGATGTTTAAGTTTTATATCTACTGAAAAGACAAAAGATCTGGAGAGAGTCTAGCTTTCCTCCTACGGGTCTCTCTTGTAGAGATGAGCAGTGTGCTCAGAACCTTATTTTGAAACAGAAAGTCAATTTCCACCACCAGTGGTTCTGTTGACATATAGAGGAAAGTGATGCAAGGGAAATTTCTCCTCTAACGACGCAGTTTTCTCAGTGATTCACACATACGACTGAATCACTGCACTGCCTGAGGCCATTGAGGTCTCTGAGGAATAATAATAACTATAATAATAACTTGAACTTGTACGAAATCATTTGTCTCTTCTTCAAACTCCAAGAACTGCCTCTGGCTACCACTGCTCTTTGAGAACTGTTGTGGAACTGGTAAATGTTCTTTTCATGTCAGTACAGTGCTGACTAGTGCAAAAACAAGTCTTTAACTAGTTGCTTAATTTTTTTTTTCTGTCTTCCCAAGCAAAATGTCAGCTGTTCTAACTTCATTTCTGGAAGTTGATATGAGATTTCTGGCCCCTTCTGTCATTTATTCTCATCCCTTCTTATGAGGGAGTTATTTCTCTTTGTGAAATTGTGATTCTTGTTGTAATGAACCACATAATGCTACAGTTTGTATAAAGTCTCACCTTGGTGCCTGGGAAGGTTATGGAACAGATAATCTTGGGAGCCATAATGGATCAGTTAAAGGTCAACCAGAGGATCAGGCCCAGTCAGCATGTGTTTCTGAATAGTAGATCCTGATTGACAAACCTGATTTCATTCTATAATAAGGTGACCCATTTAGTGGATGAATGTAAGGCTGTTGATGTGGTCTATCTGGACTTCAGTAAAGCCTTTGACACTGTCACTCACAACATTCTTGTGGAGAAGCCGGCTGCCCACGGTTTGGATGGGTGTACTCTCTGCTGATTGAAACACTGGCTGGATGGCTGGGTCCAAAGAGATCTGGTCAATGGAGTTAAATCCAGTTGGTGGCTGGTCATGAGTGGTGTCCCCCAGAGCTCAGTACTGGCATCTCTCCTATTTAGCATATTTATAAATGATCTTGATGAGGGGACTAAATGCATGTAAGTCCACAGACTACACCAAGTTGGGAGGGAGTGCTGATCTGCCTGAAGGGAAAAAGGCACTACAGAGGGACCTAGACAGACTGGATCGATGGGCCAAGGTTGAGTTTCAATAGGGCCAAGTGTTGGGTCCTGCATTTTGGTCACAACAAACCTGGGCAACCCTACAGGCTTGAGGAGGAGTAGCTGAAAAGCTGCCTGATGGAAAGGGACCTTGGTGTCCTGCTGGACAGTCAGCTGAATATGAGAAAGCAGTGTGCCCAGGTGGCCAACAAGGCCGGTGGCATCCTGGCTTGTATCAGGAATGGTGTGGTGAGCAGAACTAGGGAAGTCATCCTGCATCTGTACTCGGCAGAAAGTATATTGAGTCCTGTACAGAAAGGACATTGAGGTGCTGGAGCAGGTCCAAAGAAGGGCAACAGGTCTGGTGAAGGCTCAGAATTAGCCCAGATTGAAGAGACACACAAGACTGCTGATCTGGACAATGGACTCCAAATCTTGAATGGGAAATAAGTCCTTATTTATCTCATTGCTATACTGTTCTTCCATGCTGTCTGTGGTCTGCACTGAAACAATATTTTTTTGGTTGTTCAGAAGAATCAAGATTTATTAATCCTCCATAGATTTCTACACAGATGCCCTTAACTTTTGTGAGAATCACTATGAAAACAGATAACCCTGACTTTCAAGGAGTTGCCCCTTGTCAGTATCAAGGGCATACCTTACCAGTCTTTGATTTGTCCAGATATTGAAAAGAATCTTTGGGATGCATATACTTAAAAAGCAGAAAGACAACTGAGAATGGGAAAGCTTTGTAGGACTGCTGTGAAGTATAGATACATACACGCAAGTATTAGTCATCAAACACTAGTCAAAAAAAAAACAAACAAAAAACACCAGAAACTGGAACTTTTTCAGGGTATACTTGAAAAGCCGTATCATGTCCATAAAGAAAAATATATCAAGTAGCACAGAGTAAATGTGAAGAGTTTGACTCAGGCACACTCACAGATAATGAAACAAAGTTCCTAGTGTGAAAGATTCTCAAATCATGCAAAAAAATTCTCTTAGCATTAAGTAGGATATTATCTGTCTAATTTCTATGTACAATTCAAACTGGAGAATAAAACATTTTTATGCATTAGATGACAGCGACTCTCAGATATGATCTGTAAAACAGGTCCATATTACAATTTTTTTTTTTTTAGGAAAGGATTAGAATTAGCTTTAGATAAGTAAATTCATAGGCTTTCCAAAATGTGTGCAATTAAACTACTAATTAGGTTTGAAAAAATGGGTACTAGATATTTGCATATAGTCCTGTGTCTGTAATTGATTTTCCAGTTGGCTAGAGTGGTATTTCATTTGATACCAGGAGGGATGCCCCGTTACTGTAGAAATGAGAAGCATCTTAACCTTTTTATACCTCATAGATTCTTACAAAAAAAAAAAAAAAAAAAAACACAGAGTAGATCTGTGATAGACCTTGATACAGTCAGAATAAGTGGTGAGGCTTATGTGTTCCCTCCTTGAACACATGTCAAGATTTTATTTCTCTCTATTTTTAAATTTACTATTAAGTGTGGTTTTACTTTTGGAAAAATGTCGTGTCAGTGTCTCATGTCAATTATCTTTGAGGAGATAAGCAGATAAGTCATCACAAAGAAGTGTGATGATACATTAAAAACACTAATCCTTTTATTAAAACATGGCTCCACCCAAAGGCAAATGTAAGTGTACAGAGGTGCAAAAGAACATACTGTCTATCCTATGAACAAAATATTTTTATGCATAAGGTGACATCCACTCTCAGATGTGATCTGTAAAGCAGGTCTATATTACAATTTTTTTTTTTTTTTTTTTTTTTTGATGAAAAGAGTCAAATTAGCTTTAGATTAAGTAAATCTTGGTGTCATGGTACACATTTTCAAAAGAACATTTCTTGAAGTTTCAGTTTACATCTGTACAAACTAGAGTATTTCACAAAAAGGTTTTGCAATGAGACATGTAGGTAGATGATGTGGGTGGAAATCTTCAGCTTGCAATTTGCTTAGAAGACATCATGTTCAGCTGACCTTTGGAATATGCAGCAGGGGTATCCAGAACTCATGCAGAGTGCAAGATGGACGGATGAAAGTGTTTGCTAGTCTCTGCACTGTGCTTATGACCTCAATTGAACTGCCACACTATATGTACGGGATGAAACTCACATTTAAATCAAGCCTCTCTACTACCTACACATGTTCACTGAGATTATATCTCATGCACACTTGAATCACAATTACAACAAATACTAAGTTGAATTGATGTAGATTCATAGATGTTACAGACAGAAAGAATTGCTGCAAGCCTCGAAACTGACACCCTAAGTAGCACAGGATAGTCACTGTGATTATCAGACTCAAATTCACAACACCATTAATACAGAAGGATCACTGGAAGAACTTCTTTATAGTAAGGATGACAGAGCACTGGAAAAGGCTGCCAGAGAGGTTGTGGAGTCTCTTTCTTTGGAGATATTCAAGACCCATTTGGTCTTGAATATTTGTGTGATCTATTGTAGGGAACCAGCTTTTAGCAGGGGGGTTTGAACTCAATGATCTCTTAAGGTTCCTTCCAACACCTGCAGTTCTATGATTCTGTGATTCTGTTTTTCTTTTCAGTAGATGTAGTTGATTGCTTTTTACCATCAAATTATCTCGCAAAATTTCCTAACAGACCATAAACTCTTGGTTTTCAAGAACTGTTTTCAGATACCAGGCAAGGAACAGACATAACAGTCAGCAGTTACCCAGGGTAGTGGGTTGCTGGTATGATGCAACAACCATGGCTTCACTGTTTACTTTACCCATTCTGCAGTGAAAGTGTTAACCTTCATAGCTGCCAGACGTGAGTTCGAGAGCACATGTGATAGCAGCTGCAGGCTGGGGAACCTTGCCTCCTCTCAGCAGTGACAGCAAATTTTTAGCCATTGCTTTTCATTACAGAAGCCTCAAAACCTTAGCCTTCTGCTCTTTTCCCTCTTGTATTCCTTTTCCACGGTGATAGCAGCTTGATCCCAGTTACGAACCTGCCGCTCACCTATGAGGCAGATAAAAGCAATACAGCATCTGCTGCTAGGATGCCTTCAGTCAGCTCTGAGTCAGGCATATCATACTTGATTCCTTGAAATTCATAAAATACATAATAAGCTGACAGGAGTCCTCAGGTTCTCTATGAATCATTATTTATTAATAATCCCAAACTAAATTCTACAGGAACAATAATTTAATTTTAATCCCTAGGACATACTGCCAGGCAGTTGGTTTTCCAACATACTCAGTATTCTTCTTCCTAAGGTGCTTTGGTGAAGATAAAAGGACAAAGAGCACTCACAATACCAACAAAAAGACCCAGAGGGACTCTTTAGCTCATTTTTTGTGTTCTGCACACGATACAGCAAAGAATTTTTATGCTACATGCACATTGCATCAGCAGTGTGCTGTGAAGCAAATCTATATATACATATTAATTTAAATACATTAAGATGCTGCTGTGTAACTTTGCAAGTTATTTTCCTCATGGAAATGTATCTATATGCAGAATAACAAATGAGATGCAAGACCTTGTGGGAATTTTTTGTCTGGCTTTGCTCTCTGAAGTGGTCTGTTGATCTGAGTGCATGGTATTTCTGTACATAGCTCTTTTATGTTCT
The DNA here is from genome assembly GCF_987193195.1 of Phasianus colchicus. Taxonomy (NCBI): domain Eukaryota; kingdom Metazoa; phylum Chordata; class Aves; order Galliformes; family Phasianidae; genus Phasianus; species Phasianus colchicus. Next base: position 81,924,505 of record NC_143476.1, read on the forward strand.
GATGCATAGTGTACAAGTTAACTTTGCATTCAGGACATGTGTTTTTTCTAGGCACAACCTGGGATATAGAAATCCTTTGGGCTACATGCTGGAAGTGAGGCCCAGTTTCTGTGGCACGCTGCCACATCTCTTTTGATTAGGAAGCTAACGGCTGGATAACTTCTGAAAACAGGAAGGTATGACAGCAGAACTTTCTTTTGATTAAATAGCTCCCATATAAACACCGGAATTCCACTGTCATCCCCGCTCCTTACCCTCAGCAGGTTTTGCAAGGACAGACTGGCCTGGTGACAGGTAGGCAGCTGCATGTGGGCTGCTGGGTCACAGCGAGAACCTTTCTTACCTAGCTCAGCTGATGACCACTCTTCTGCCAAAGTAAATTCTGTGACAAGTCACAGCACAGCCTGTGTTAGGAGAATTCTGTGGATCTCGTGATTTTTTTTTTTTTTTTTTTTTCCCACAGAGATATAAGGCAAAGCTTCCAACACTGATCATCTAGCAGCTGTTTGCCCTGGGAGCAGTTCCTTCTGGGGAGCTGTGTGGTTAGATTTTAACTTGAGAAGCTGGTGGACACCGTGGAGGTATCATCCACCAAGAAAATCCTTAAAAGTAGATTAATTTACCACATCACATGATTTTTAATCAGATGTTTGCTGGAGGTGTAGCTGATGCTTCAGAGCATCTGAGGTCAGCAGTCATGAGCAGTGCCCTTCTCAACACTAGTTGCTACAAACAAGCTTTTTGAGTGTTTTTCTGATTTATATTTGAAATGCTTCAAACATTACAAAAAAAAAAAAAAAAAAAAAAAAGTCTTTGGAATTTATTTAAAAAAAAAAAGAGGGAAAAAAAAGCCCAAACTGGTTTCTAGTGAAAGAGATCAGCTGTCTCAGGTATTTTGCCTCTTTTCCCACAGAACAGAAAAAGTATTTTGGTGAAGGAGTTCAGCTGGCTGAGCACACCAAGTGGGATGTTTCAGGGGAAAAAAAAAGGGGGGGATATAGAGAAGAAAAGGCTTTTCAGGACCTCTGAATGGAGGTTAGGGAAGCTAGAAATGATGGTGAGATTCCCAGCAAGGGGGGGGGTTGTACAAAGGCAGGTCTTCAGGAATGTCTGGTTGAGCTCTTGATCTGAAGTCACTGGGGAGAGAATGGATCAGAAGGAGTTAGTTTGGATTTAGGTGAAGGGTCAATAGAAGGGTCAATAGGCAGGGAAACAGAAGAATTTTATAGGGTTCGGAAGATCAAAGGCATATTTAATTTTTAATTATTAGATTGCCAGGCTGCATTGCAGCTGTGTACTAATGTGCTTGCTAAACAAATGATACGGATGGAAGCAGAGAGCTAACAGACATTCTGCACCAGTGCCCTGAAGTCTACCCAGCTTGTATAGCTATGTAAAGCTGAAGTTCTGTTTATAACAGCTTAATGAACCCAGCTACCAGTTTAACATGAATTGACCTGTCTGCTATGCAGTACACATGTAAAAATCATTGATTCTTATGTAGTGACATGAAGGAAATTTAGAGAAAAAACACAGTGACTGATCTAATATAGGTGATGAAAAGAGTTGCTATTGTACTTGTAGTCTTTTAAATGATATGAAATGTTACTAATTTGCATTATTTATAGACCAGTTTCCCCTAAAGTTTTTAATGAGATTTAATGTAAAATATGAAGATTTAGCAAAGGTATTCATTATGTAGAGGAAACCTGGAAAGCTGGTTAAATTAATTTTACCTTGAAAAATATACTCCCAAATCACCGTAAAATTCAATCTTCAGTTACAATAAAAGGTGGATTTTGGAAAGACATTTGCATTCTTCATGTGAAAAAGTACTATTTCATTTAATGTTCACATTTATCTCCTCTTTTTACTGTACAGTTTATTGTACCTTCGAAAATTGACAATAGAAATTGCAAATATTCAGGTCAGTCAGAAGACAATCAAAACAACATATCAGAATTGTTATTTGATTTCTACTGTTTCTTGCACAAAGTTTAAAAAAACAGGTATATGTCAATGAAAATCTGGTATATCTTAGTAAGGTCTGCCATTAACTCTTTCCTTTGCAATTCATAACTTACTGGATTCCTCATCACTCCCACAGACTCAGATGGACTTTAAGTACAGCCAAGTCTCTATCACCATTACAGTGGGACTCACTCTTCTGATAAACTTTGGAAAGTACCTCACACTGATAAATTAAAAATCCATCCTCAAAGTTGCCTTTAATAGTCATATGTTGTTTAAACATACTGTGCAAACTGTGACTCCTTAGAACAATTACACAGATCAGTTGCCTATATTTCTTTATAAACAGTACTGAGATTAATTCGTTGGAATGGCTTCCTTTGCTTCGCCTCTGATGTCATGAAAATGCTATTACTAGCTTTTCCTTGCACAGAATAAACAAGCATATCTGATATGCAAGCTAATATAATGTCCTTTATTTACATGATTGTAAATCCTGTTAGCTCTAAAACAATTTTGAATATAGAAAAGAGCCAAAAAGGAGAATAACAAAGGAGAGAAGTGACCTCAGTGATTCTATGCTGACGTATCTTCAGCCTCAGAACTGGCATGGGAAGGTTGTGTTATCAGTTGGCTTGAGAAATCTGAGTGATGTCTCTGCCATTCTGCCTACAATAGAAATAAACAACCGTTAATTATTTCAGGAGTTTACAGCTTTTACCTGTACCTCCCTTTTTCTACGTGGTATGAACAGGTTTTCAGACATATTGGATAGACTTAATCCTTTAAGTCTTAATCCTTAAGAATTAAAGTGAGACTTTAGGTTTCATCTTCTAAAGAACTCCGTGTTCAAAACCAACTTGTTTTAGGCTTCTGCTGGAACATTGTATTTTTTAGAATCATGGAATCACAGAATTGCTCAGGTTGGAAAAGTCCTTAAAGGTCATTGAGTCCAACCACAACTGAACCATACTACCCTATATCTAACAACCCTCTGATAAATCATGTCCCTGAGCACATACAAATGGATTTTAAACACATTCGGGGATGGTGAGTCAACCACCTGCCTAGGGAGCCTATTCCAGTGCTTAACAACCCTTCTAGTAAAGAAGTTTTTCTTGATATCCAACCTAAACCTCCCCTGGCACAACTTGAGGCTATTTCCCCTTGTCCTGTCACCTGTCACCAGCGAGAAATGACCAGCCCAGCTCTTGCTGTAAGCACCCTTCAGATACTGGAAGAGAACAATAAGGTCTCCCCTCAGTCTCCCCTTCCCCAAACTAAACAGCCCCAGTTCCTTCAGTCTATCCTCACAGGGCATATTCTCTGAGCCTTCACCAGACTTGTTGCCCTTCTTTGGACTGCTCCAGCACCTCAATGTCCTTTCTGTACAGGACTCAATATACTTTCTGCCGAGTACAGATGCAGGATGACTTCCCTAGTTCTGCTCACCACTCCATTCCTGATACAAGCCAGGATGCCACTGGCCTTCTTGGCCACCTGGGCACACTGCTGGCTCATATTCAGCTGACTGTCCAGGAGGACACCAAGATCCCTTTCCATCAGGCAGCTTTCCAGCCACTCCTCCTCAAGCCTGTAAGGTTGTCCGAGTTTGTTGTGACCAAAACGCAGGACCCGACACTTGGCCCTATTGAAACTCATTCGGTTTACCTTGGCCCATCGATCCAGTCTGTCTAGGTCCCTCTGTAGTGCCTTTTTCCCCTCAGGCAGATCAGCATTCCCTCCCAACTTGGTGTACTCTGTGAACTTACGTGCATTCAATCTCCTCATCAAGATCACTTATAAATATGTTAAATAGGAGTGGCTCCTGGGGGACCTCACTCATGACTGGCTGGCAGCTGGATTTAACTCCACTGACTGCAACTCCTCAGGCCTGGCCATCCAGCCAGCATTTCACCCAGCAGAGTGTATGCCCATCCAAATCACGGGCAGCCAGGTTTCCACAGATGTCATGGGTGACAGTGTCAAAAGCTTTACTGAAGTCCAGTAGGCCACAACAACAGCCTTACATTCATCCACTAAGTGGATCACCTTGTCATAAAAAGCAGGTCACCTTGTCATAGAAGGTGACCCGTTTCTGAGGCTGCACATCATACTGAGCTACCTGTTTAAATATCTAAATGGGAAATCTAATATTTTTCAAAAATGAAGACCATATTCCATTTGAAAATGTTGTTAAGTACAAAACTGTACCATTGTACCATTTGTATTTGTGAGGGAATGCTGTCCAAGATTAAGTTCAGACTGCCTTTTTTTACCATTGTAGTTTAAAGATTCAGGTGTTCTCTCCTGGCTTCATCGCAGCAGCTACTCAAAAGATTAGCATTGTAGAAATTATGAACATTTAGCACTCTTTGTTTAAACGTAATTTTTCAGCTACATTCTGTGATTCATTGTGAGTTTTGCTGTAAGATCAGCTGTTGAAGGTTACAAAAAATCTCTGTACAATACAAATGTAGAGTTCAAATACATAGAATGAACAGCACATAAGATTTCCACTTATTTCAGTGGAACTGACATTTTTGTCCAGCTTTTGTAGAAGAATGCACTGAGATATGGCTAGGATACTTTCTTCATGAGAAACTGGGGCGTACCATACATCTGCTGCCATGGCTTCACATGTGTCAAAAAAATGGCTCGTTTTTTAGCACTTAGTGGTATGTTATTTAAATTTACATAATAGTTGGACTATGCAAAGCTTGAAAATAGAAATTGTGTTGAAAGTTGTCCAAAGAGCTTAGTATTTGGTTAGAGGTGATTGATAGTAACTTAACTCACGGTGTTCTTGCATAATCAGATTTCCAAGACCATGGAACAGCCATTCTGCCTAAGGCTATGCAAGCTAACTGTCATTGTAGGTGGGTACTTGGAGAACACTTAAAATACAGGATACACATCTTTGAATACTCATACTGCTTCAAGTTTGGAGACGTCAAAGACTGTTCTATCCTCAAATATAATGATGCTCTAAAACAGAATGTGATCTATGAACAGATGCTGAGCAAGTATCCTGTATACTGAATACAGCCCACCAGTTTGAGTTTTCTGACCTATGCCCCATTTGTAATAGCCTTATTTCTTACACACCTCTCTGGACATATATCTGTGTGTATGCATTCTGTAGCACAACTCTGGTGAGTCTTTTGCACACATGTTGTACAGTCGGTCTGTTTTGTTTTTTTCTGTAGATCCGGTTAGTGTTCACAGAAAGGAAAGTGGCTCTATCTTCTCACTTTACTGAAAGGACTGGGAACTACTGTTTTCTTAAACGGGGTCCCATTCTCTCATGACAATGTGATTTATGGGTCAGTCAAGGTACACACAGAATTAACTTTGCTGAAGTCAGTGGCATTCATGACATGATTTGCTTTCTAAAAAAGCAAATAATTTCCTTTCTAAAAAAGGCATAAGAAAATAATAATAGTTAAAGTAACTGGCTACTTCATCCTAAATTGTTCCAATTTATGTTTTTTCTTCTTTCTTTCCCTTCATTTTTTTCTTTAACAGAAACAGAGAAAGTAATCATGAGTCAACTACAAAAAAATCACGAATTGTTCAGCGTCTCATCTGAACTTCATACCAAAAACTTGATATTTATGAAATTAAGAGCTTGTAATATGTAATTCTGTGTCACAAATACTATTCTAGTTTAAAAAAAAAAGAGGAGTGAATTTTGAAATACAAAATTAAGCCTGACCTGGGACACATTAAATATATGAACAACCGGAAGCTTCAGAGTTAGCAGTGAACAAATTAAAATTTGATTCACTCTGTATGACCTCACTGTTAATTTTCATTTTCTTTTGGGACTCGGTGGCTCTTGAATGTTCCTTAGTATAATTTTTGATACATAATATCACTTTGATAAAGTTATCAAAGGCTATCTTGTCTATGAGAATTATAACAAGCATAGGTAAATGTATTTAAAGTAATTACTATGCTTAATGTAAATTAAAACATTGAGAAATCTGCTGAAGTTAGTTGTACTGTGCAAACTGGTTATAGAAAATACAGTCTGTAGTATATCTAATCTATTCCCAATCTGCTACGGCTTTCAAGAGGATTGTCTATGCTTTAAATATGCTTTAGAGTTTTATTTAGCCTAGTCAGTCTGCATTTTATTTAGCTTTTGAGTCTGCATGATACCAGTGTTATTGAACAGCAGGTTACGAAAGAGCAAGTAAAACTAATGGTGATAAAATGCCTGCTCTGTGTATCCTCATTTAACATTAAGTCCATGTGCACAATCTCTCCTCCCTGAGCTCATTTCCCATGGAGAAATTTTGTCTTTCCACTTTTATTCTGCTTCCTGTCACAAACACATTGCTCATTTTCAGAGTTCTATGAGCTCTTTGAAGTACAAGGAAAAGAGGGTAAAAGAAACAAGTGGGTCTTTTTAGGGCAATGTTTTCTTGAATGAGGTGAGAGACATCTTTAACTTCAGTAGCCCTGTTCCCAGCAGATAGCTTGTATAGTTTCTTACATTTGGTGTTAACTGCTTGAGGGAAACTGTTGAGTTAGTTTATTGTCACTTCTGTAGAGTTGCTTTTGTCTTTTCTTTGTTTCTCTTTTGAGTTGGTACCTGTTAGTGATGGAGGTTCATAAGCCACAGGAGAGCATCCTTTATCTTCACAAATCTCCTGAAGTAAACAAGTCTGTTGCATGCATTAGCTTTATAAGGTTTAATAGAGCTTGTGGTCACTCTGAATAGCAGAGGAGACAATAAAGTATATGAACAGAAGACGGTGACATTATTAGAAACTCCTGAAACTTAGAAAAATATTGCTTTTTTTTTTTTTTTTAATAATGTGTTTGTGTGCAAAACAGATATTTTTGACAGGAGGAAGTTCTCTGATTTTTTCAGGAAACATTTACAATCTGGAATAGAGAATGTTATATACTATTCTGTATATGTAAGTCTTGCTCTTTCTCATACCAGGCTCATTTCTCATTCATACATTTGTTTCAAAATATGTCTTATTTTAACAGTGTACATTTTATCAGATGACAAACTGCATTCTAGAATCATTTGTTTTATGTGGAATTTTTGCCATTCCTACCCAGTAGCAGCCCCAAACAGGACATGATTTTGTAGCTGCCAAGCACACTGCTGTATGGGACCATAATTAGTATAGCAATGACAATTCTGTCTCCTCTCCTACAACATTAGTGGAAATTGAACTTACCAATATGAATGTTATTCACTCCAAATTATTGGATGGTTAAGGAAGAGACCTGAATCTAGGATTCTGTTCCTTGGGCAATACCCTTTATCTCTTACCCTTACTTCCATGTGTCTATCAGTGACAGTAGTTTTCCTGCTCCCCTCTTTTTGTTGTTGTTGGTTATTTATGCCCTAAGCTTTTTTTCCGGTTGTCCTTCTATTCAAATGCATGATTTCCTGCCTCCTATATGAACTGTAGCTTTGACTTTATAAGCACACTTTGAGGTCCTGAGGTTTCTGGAACATCCATGTATTCCCTCCCAACAGAGGGTCTGAGTCTGGAAACGTGATTTGCAATACAAATCTGCATGCAAAAACTCAGTAGATCTGCCTTAGCTCCACACCTGCAATTATGCCATGTCAGAGGCAGCCTGTTCTCCTAAAGCAAAATATTATTTTCTCAGAACAGAAACAATGCAGAGAAAAATCACTTTTTTAGTCACATACAACTGGAGCTACTTTACTTGGTTACCCAGCATCCAGCCTTTCTGTACACGCACACATGCATCAAAGTCTGAATTGTATCACTCTTCCAGAGGAGAGTGCTTCCCACTTGTTTTGCTTTGTGTTGTGCAGCAACGCATAAATTCTCTTGTCCTTCCAGGGTCACCAGCTATCACCTCCAGTGACTTCAGGTCCCGTGGAAAGCATAACTCTAGAAATAAAATGATCAATAAAGGTATATATGCAGCCTTCAAAAAGTCTTTGAAATTGTTGCAGCGGTCATATGTTAAAGAGTGGGGCTTATTGTTCAGATGTGGTTTTTAGTACATGTTTTGCAAAAGGTGTTTTATGTGTTATAGGTGTGGTAAGACTATGAAGATGATGCAGGTTTTTCCCATGAATATATTTCCATGTATAACTAAAGTTCTTAAGCAGATAAAGTTGTAGAACAAAAATATTGTCACAACCTACATACTCTTGTTCTTGTAAAGGACAAGTAAAGGAATGGATTTCATGCTTAAATAAACATTTTCTGCTGAGTCGTTAGAGAAAATATTGCTAAGTGCAATTCCCATACCTAACCCCAGCACGTACTGGACGTGTATTGGACAGAGTTCAGGTTCACTTCAGAAAATTCAGATGTTTACTCCGTAACCAGCATAGTGCAGCTGTCTCTTTGTTGTTCTTGCATTTTAAAATCTGTCTCCCCTTGGTAATTAGTTTTTTTTTTTTTTTTTAGGACAATCTGCTCTTCTATCCAGAGTAAGTCCCTCTAGCATCTGGTAACTTCTGGTGAAAATAGGTGTTGATCTACTCCAACTGCTTGAACATTAATGTTTACACCCAAAATATGACCTCTTTGCAATGCCAGTATCAAACCAATGGCTTTCATTCTTTTAAGTTTCTGGTACTGCAAGTACTGTCTAACTGCAAAACATTTGGTATCCACGACTAAACGGCGCCACAGAGATATAAAATAGTATTTCATTGCTATTTATATTTTTGTTGTTATGTTAAATATAGCAATGAGATCTGGGGAGATTTATGTCTGACAAAGATTCTTGGAAGGTTAGTTTGTATTCTGGTAGAATATAAAATCTTTATTCTCTGCTTTGTCTTCCATGATAGCTAGCAAAACAGCTAGCAGGACAGGGCAAATTCTAGGGTGTGGTGAAAGATGACTTTTTCAGCGACACTCATTGTCACTGAAGGTTGGAGAGCAGGATTCTTACTTGTGAAACAGGAGGTTGCAAGGTTGAGATGAATTAAAAAAATGTCAAGAGATTTACATACCATTCTCAATCTTTGAACTGTGTGTTTCTAAGCTATTTTTTAACATATTTCTCTAGTACATAAACTATTTTAAATGATACTTGGATTGTGCTTTGTCACATTCCTGTAAAGATGCCGGTAGCTGAGTTGAATCATTCATTTTAAATAAGCTTTGCTATTTAGGAAATATTATTTGCCTCCTTTCTGTTTCTTCATCCATCTTCACATCTTTTTGCTTCTGGAATCCCATTTTACCTGATTTTTCTTGCTGCAGGATTTTTGCCACAGATGGCTATAATTTCAGAAAACTAAGTTTATGGGAGGGTAATGTCAGCGGCTCAGGACCTGACCTTTAAGATTCAAATCATTTGAACATCAGATAAAATGAAGGGGATTAATATGTCTCAGATTTGGGCCTCAAGATAACTGAAGGCCAGATTTTTGTGTGCAGTCACAAATCACGAAAGTGTGCTTGTGGATGGCTTAAAGCTGCTTTGATCTGATCTGTTCTGAGGGCTCTCACTGTAAGCACCTTTCAGAGATTGGAAGAGAGCAATGAGGTCTCCCCTCAGCCTCCTCTTCCCCAGACTAAACAGCCCCTGTTCCTTCAGTCTCTCCTCATAGGACATATTCTCCAAGCTCTTCACAAGTCTTGTTGCTCTTCTTGGACCTTGTTGGACCTGCTCAAGCACCTCAATATCCTTTCTGTACCAAGGTGCCCAAAACTGAACACAGTACTCGAGATGAGGCCTCACCAGTGCTGAGTATAGGGGAAGGATGACTTCCCTCGTCCTGCTCACTACAACTTTCCCGATACAAGCCAGGATGCCATTGGCCTTCTTGGCCACCTGGGCACACTACTGGCTCATATTCAGCTGACTGAATCATCAGTACACCAACTTGACAGGATTGACACACTACAGAGTTGAGTGGTAAGAGAGAATGAAAAGTTTTGATGCAGTATGGAAATGGTTAAGGAGATTAAGCACTATTTTTTTGACTACTTTCCCTCTCAGGAGCTTAACAATGAGATCATTGCTTAGCTGGGATATATTATCATTTATCTTATAATTTCACATCAGTCCTGGGATGAAAAGGATTCCATTCATCTGCTAAGGAAGAACTCCACATGGAACTTGGTGAGAGGCTCAAAGGAGAGTTCTTCACAGCATGGTGCCACAGGTTATCAGAATTCTCCATCTAAAATCACAGTCATGCAAAGCACTCCTGAAACTGTACAGCTTGTGTTGTGCAGACATCTGCATCTACGCAAGCAGATTCACAAGAGCATCAGAATAATCCAATGTCAGGAGAAGCTAGTAGCATTTTGATTTCCTTTTTTTGTAGTCTGCATCCACTGCCATCTGCTCCTTGGCTCTTCCTGATGTTTTTTATATGATGAAGCTCTTAGACAGGATGTTTTTATTTGTCAAGGGCCTAGCCTAGGGTAATGATAAACAGGAATCCAGCAGTATGATGAATATCGAGTTGCTTCATTTTCCTGACATTGTGGAATGTGTCATTTATTCAGATGCGTACAGCTAACACAGACAAGGAGAAGAAAGACTCCTAGTAGCCAGATATCAACTAATACTTAGAAGTAGAATAGTACTGCAACTACTAAGTTTTTTATTATTTTATCTCCAAATGTCCCCATATTTTTTGTTAAGAAAAGTCGAGACCTGTAAACACATATTAAAGAACTCCTGAAAAGTGAAATTATTTGAATATTTTTGTAGAGGGAGAAGGAAAGGTGGAAAAACATTATTTTCCATCTGTTAAGGCCAAGTCAGAGACTGTGGCTGAATTAAAACCCAACTTCACGCAAACTGCTAAGCACTTAAATGTATGCTAGAGCCTTCATCTTCCACTGCAACTCAAATATGGAAGATGCAGGAAGAACTCGGCTACAAAACTTTTAAGTGCAAATCAAAAAGCAGTTACATAATTCACTTTTAAAAGTATAAAATCTTCTAAATTCATTTGCCTTAGATGACACAGGAATTTTGTGAGATGATGGGGAACAGAATGGAAGGATGATAATTTACTTTTTTTATTTCCATCCATTAGCACATTCTTTATCTTCCTAAACCAAACAGGAAGAATTGTTAAAACATGTTACATCAGTTTGGCATACACTGGGGAAAAAACTTGCTTCTACAGCTATAGGTAGAATGAATCTTCATAGAAACTTCATATTCATTTTAATAGCTTTTGCATAAATAAACATTTACATGTACAAGCAATATTTCTTATAAGAGGAGGTCAAATTTGCATATGTACCTTGGAGAGATCTAAGTTTTAATATGCATAATAATTACATGAGGAAACATGCCATTACTTTTTATAAATAGATGTGTACAAATTTTGAGCACTCTACTGACAGTATAAACTTTCAGTTTAAATTCCACTGCCTGAAGGAAAGATGAAAAAATGAAAGTGACACATAGACACATAAATAGATACACACTGAAATTTCAGTTTGACTATCCTAAAATAACTGTCCTTCCTAATATTATGAGGGCTGCTCTGAAAGTAATGCCTCCTATTTCACTATATCAGCCCCTGATGTCAGAGGCAGATATTGGTGGGATGGCAATAGAGGTTGTATCTTCCCGCCAGTATTCCATTGCATTTTGTTGCTGTGTGACAGATGGCAGCAGAGGAGCACTCTGACAGAATGGTGTCTGACATGAGAGTGTGTATGAAGCAAAGGTGTGTCACTGAATTCTTCCATGTAGAAATAATTGCACCCATTGATATTCATTGATTCTTGCAAAATGCTTATGGAGACCAAAGAGTGATCACAGTGAGGTGGTAGGTGGTGTGTTTCAGCAGTGGCAACAGTAATGTGAAAAGCAAGCCACGTTCTGAACAGCCACACAGATAGTCACAAGCCTGGCATGCATGTTCTTCTACATTGCTGGCAAAAATGCACAGCTAATAGCGATGACTGTGCTGAAAAATAGTGTTTTGTAGTTGAGAATTTGCTATCAAACAGTTTACGTTTACTATCAAGGGAGGAGATTCAGTCATACAACAGAATCATGTAGGCCTGAATTCATTATCTTTAACTTCAAGAGCTTATCTGAGTTGCCTTCTAAGAAAGTTTTTTTGTCAGTCTACTTTATGATCTTTGAAGAGAAATGCACGATAGCTCAGTCTCATTAAAACTAAATCGTCTTTGAAAGTCATGGATCTAATGGCAAACCTTGGGAAGAAATTTGCCTTTACTTCTTCAGATTCAAAAGTAAATAGAGAATACCAAATATTGCTCTCTTCTAAAAAGGAGCCATCTTTCTCTAAGCCATAATGTGTTCAGTTCCCCAGGTCTGACATTGTGGAATTGTTTTATTTCCCCTATATTGAATTTAAAATTAAATACAAAGTATTTCATATGTTTCTTCCAAATAATTAGCCAATTCCTCAGAAACTGGGGACTAAGAGAGTTGCTGTGCATTCCCTAGGAAATGGAAATAAATGTTTCTGAACCCCAGCTGAACTGCACATTATCCCACTTCAAGTTCCAGATCAAATATTGTGTGGAAGTACTGTCACACAAACATTTCTGTTCTTGATGCTCAGCAAGGTGTATTTTGGGCAGAATGTAGAATAACAAAAAAGTTCAATTTATAGAACAAAAAATGTATTTTGTAGTATTACACTGAGTAGTCCTCTGTCCTTACACCTACAAGCAGATAGAAAAATACCTTTGGATATCTGATGTTAATTTTAGTTGAATTGGCTGTGGTAAGCTGGAGAACAAGAAAACCAGGAACACCTTGAAAAGGTTTCAAGGCCGTCTAAAGGACTGTTGTAGCCTGCAACAGCTTTAAGTTGTCTTGAAGCTACTCAAACTTGTGCAGTAAACTGATTCAGCCTCAGACTTTTTCTAGGAATTTGTCTAGATTAGACCCTGTAAGTGAGTAGTACAAATCCTATCACGAAGGTGTCAAAGAGAAGCTCTTTATTGTAAATGTACTTTTCATATGTGAGATAATCACTACTTTTATTCAGAAAAGGACATGCTTATCATACAACCCTACCTAACATATTTACCAAGGGTTTTTTGGTTTTTTTGTGTGATTTTTTTTTTTTGTCTAATACAGTTGTGGAAAACTCCAGTACAAACAAAAATTACTGAAACAAAAACTGCGTGAAAACAGGAAAAACTGTTTAGGGTTAGAGCAGGGACTGGAACAGCAGAACTGGAAAGAAGAAAGAGGGTTTTTTTTTCAAGAATCACATACTTTCATGGAAATAGGGCAACAAAAGTCATTGTATAACAAATACAATTAATGGAGTATCAGAAACAAAGCCAAAGTACCTATGCTAATGAAAGCAATACTGTTTTATAAAGAAAACTGTCAGCAGCAGAAAGATAAACTTAATGAAGAAGCTGGTAGTATATCTTTTATTACTGAATTACACTGTTGATCCACTATGGAAAGCTACATAAAAGTTACGTCTATATATGTACCATGTGGAAAGATATACAAAATGCATCAGCTTGTATGATTATTCCTATAATTATAAAAAGTACAATCGAAAAATATGAAATTCTGACATCCTGAAGAAAAGTCTATGCAAGTTTTCAGAGCAATTTTAGACAGAATTGTTCTATATAATGCATTTCACACTATTTGTTTAATGCTGCCACTATTTTCCTTTGTGATTGTAAATATTTTGTCCAAATGGGGCCTAGCACTAGCAAATTTGGGTTGGCCAGCTAATATCTAAAGTAGTCTATTATTCTGTGATTGGATGATGCAAAGATTTTCATATAGCAATAACCACACATAGAAAATCTGAATATGCTGCTAGCAAATCACAGAACCATAGAAACCATAGGTTGGAAAAGACCTTAGGAAACTCGTAGAGGAAAACACTGTCTTGGGACCAGGCACAGGGCTAAGTCACTTGAAAAACAGCATTTGTTCCTGATTTTGCTGCAGGGCTGTCATATTGTCTTTGGTAAGTAATCAAATTTACAGGAACTCATTTTTAAAAATAAATTTTTAGCAACACATTCATTGTCTCATCTGTTTGGACTGCGACAGAAGCTCTCTTTTAGAACATGCATGTTGAGTTCTGAAGCAAACTGGTAACTGCTTTCTAGCCTCCATCTTCATTGTTTCTGTAATAATTTGGGGGAAAAAAAAAAAAAACACAAACAAAACCAGTTACAATGACCTGCAGCAATATATATATATATATATATTTTTATAACTGTATTAGTTGCCAGCTCACCACTTTTATCTACTCCTTATTTTCAACTGTCAATATTTCAGACAAATCTGAACATCAATTTTCTGTTCAGATGTTTTATGTGTCTTTATTTCCAGATCATGGTTCAGTTGTCATCTGCATCTGAAAGCTTAACCTCAACAATAAAGCTATTAGAATATTTAAATGAAGCAAATTATAAAGTCATGCTCAAATACAAATAATGTACTTGCCATTTTAAAGAAAGTATTTGAAAATTAACTAAGTGCAACTCTTAATAGGTGCAAATCTCTCTGGCGTTATGAACGGGAACCAGACAAACACTGAGATAAATGGACTGAGACAAACAGCGTCCTTGCCAGCAGAGCAGAGTGCTGTAGCATTAAGCCACCTTGAGCTATGCATCTCTAGATTACCTCTTACAGATGAAACTGAGAGGTTTGAATCACAGCAGATGCTGAACACTGGACAACAGCTACAATTGTAGCAACTATAATGCTGAAAACAGCACTACTCAAATTGGAAAGAGTTTTGAAAAGACTTGTATATCCCAAAGACTGAAGGAAGTGTGCAGAAGCCCAGGGTCCCTGCAAAGTTCAGCTCAAGGAGTTGCCTTAAAAACACCTCTTTAAGTTAAAAAGCAGCAGATTTGCAATGCTCTGGTAACATGGCTAGTTTAAGACAGAAACCTTCCTCTGCAGGAGTAAGACATCTCTGCATTACTCATTTGGTCTTTTTATCTGGCTTTAACCTCTGTCAACACGGAAGAAACCTTACTGATATCAACAAAGTCTGGACCAACTCATTGCTTAAGAGTCTTTAAGCCTGGGCTTGCTTTATATGCATTTGCATTGATTTGTGTTGAAGCACAGGTGTTCTCCAGCTCCATTTGAAAGTTGCCAACTTCAAGATGATTGAATGCTTGTTGTCCTCTGGTACTCTCCTGACATTTGTGCATAAGATTATCTCCAAATTCTCTGTGACTGAAATGATGAAAAGATAGCAATCTTGTAGGTCTGGAGTAAAAACGTTTTTGAATAAGACCAAACATCAGAATGAGCAAGGATACAGCAGTGGGGGTAGGGCTTTGCTGAGGGAATGTTGCAGGCCAGGTTGGTCTAGTCTGGGGACCTGGAAAACATATGGATTATTCAAGTTAACTTCAGTGATCTGTACTTGCTGCTGGTAAGCAAGTTACTGCTTCCCTGAGCATTTACCTACATCCATAGGATGAGCTGACCTCAGGCTATGGCTCCAGGTCTTCATCAGCAGCAAATAGCTCCAAGGCCTCTGATTGCTGTGAAGCTCCACCTATTTATAATGTCCAAGAATCAGTCATCGATCAACTACCTGCATACAAATGTTCACACGAAAGACATCTCTGATGCTGCAACTCACGCCTGAATGAACATAAAACCATGATTATTTTCTCTCCATTATGTCCTGCAAATTCCAAATTAAGGTACATTGAAGACAAGTCTACAGAGAAAGGATTGCTACACTATCCAAACTGTTTCCTCTTTGAATGACAATGCTCCTTTTTTTCAGGCCATGCCAATTATAAATTCATAAAAACCTGTAAAAAAACCTACATTTTTGCTATGTTAAAAAAATGAGAAGACATTTTTTTTAATGTAAAAATGAAAGCAAATGTTACAGTTTCTTGCCTGCTGTTATTGTTGGTACTGGCTGCACCATCTGAAACATGTCTGCAGTAACTTGGCCAAAAAAAAGTTCCCCAGTCTGATGTGACAAGTCCCAAGTTGTTCACTTCTAATGGGGTATTGCGTACAAGAGAGGAAATTTGATAGCACCATGTCTGCTTCTAATGTAAATGAAATCCTGCTGCACTAACTCCATGTGTAACAGATCAAAAGACTGATACTAACTGTATGAATTCAGCCCAAGCTCTGCGAGATTCTGTATGTTTTATAAATATGGGCTTTTTCCCCAGCTTCAGTGTATCTTATCTGTATGTTTGACACAAATTGTAGTGAATTCTTACCTACATGTATACAGCAAGAGCTGCCATAAAAATAATACTGAAAGCAAAATTAATTGTAGGGAGGAAATAAAGGGATGATTCTGATTTTTCATGTTAATTCCATGTATTTTAGTCAGTCTCAGATCATGGCCAGTATAGCAGGACACAGTTTGAAGTACCTTATGAAACTAGCTTATTTTCTAGTCACTCAGACAACAGCCAACTATCAGGCATAGTAAGCCATCTTAAAAATATATTCTATGACATAGTCTCATCATGACAGAAGCTAATCTCCTAATTGACTAGGCTGAGTTTTCTCAGTGGGGTCTCAGAGGTAGAAGAGTGGATTAACGGGACTCAGGTTCTCGTGCCTGGAAGTTTCATCAAAAGCAAATGATGTCTTTTTGTCATTGCTGTTGTTGTTTTGATGAATTAAATAAGAAATTCGTTAAGAAATGTTAAGAAATTCATTAATTCATTTTGGAAGGAACAGTGTACACTAGTAGTTGAACAAATATGATTTGAAAGAACTAATAAAACATTGGTGTATAGGAACTTTTTCCACATGAGAAAGAAACAAGCTGCTTCTATTTCAAACCTGGAAAAAGGCTTGCTCTCCTTCTTTTAAATGCATCCATTTTTCTACTTTCAAGTACTTCTGTGTTTCTATCTTTTTACTTTTTACTGCATCAGTGCTGTAGCAGTACTTATCTGCCAACCTGGTAAATGTAGCATGGAGCAGACAAGTTGAATGTAATTTAGCTGTTGGTTTTCATGTATCTGCAGGATCCACTTTAGTCTCAAGACAGCATCCAGACTTAATCCCTAAACAATTTCTCTTTAGGCCCTGATTTCTAATGCATTTCTATCAGTTTGTGAAAGAGCATTTTCTGATCAGAAGCCAAAATGTGGGAGTTGGGAAATGTAGCTACAGAGAAATCCTCAGACTGTCTCCTAGACTTGTTATGCTTCCTCCTCTTACCCATTTATGTTTCTTCTTGGACTGCAGGCAGCTGGGACCCAGGATGTGCAAGGAATGAGCATCCCCAGTCTTTGTACCAGTTTCTTCTTCACAGCAGATCTTGTGTCACAGTAGATGAATGCCAGGACCAACAAGCCAGCATCAAGGCTGCAATTTGGCTTCAACAGAAAAGTGAAAGAATCTGAATAAACTGAAACTCACATTTCCATCATTAAGAACCATACCTATGACTGCCATAGCAAATAAAGGAAATGCATAATATAGTACAGTGTTTGTTTACAGCTGCCATTTTCACACAGAAAAGCCCTCAGCTGCTACAAAATGGGGAGCAGATTACATTCTGTTTTGTTTTGTTTTGGAATTCCATCAGCCATAGATATCCTGTTGTTCCAAAACACGCTCCTGGTTCATTTCTCTTTGACTCATTCCCTGCACCTGTGCCGGTTAAGGATAAGTTGCTACTGCTCTGATTTGGTTAAAATTACATTTTTACTACCAGAGACTGTAGCAAGCCTAATGCATCAGCTTCACATTTCATTTATCCCTAGGCAGCCCCAGTTGGTTCAGTAGGTTCACAGGGAGGTGACTAAGAACCAGATTCAAATCTGTGTTTTTTACAGCCTTATGTGCAATGTCACACATGCTTCTCTCTTTTATTTTTTTTTTTAATGTATTTATTTTTCCCACACAGCTTCTTTTTGAATTCCAGTTCTTCCTTGCATTCATGTCAGTCTAGCAACAAACACCAGCTGAGAAGGAGAGCAGAAGAATAACATAATGGAGTTTCTTTCTCTGTCTTTCCTAGAATGTTCTATGCCATATAGCTGAATCTTTGTTTAGTTTTGCCCTTTTTATCTCTGAGAAACATAAACAAGTTGCAATCCACATACTCATGAAACAGTTCAGAGAAAAGCCTGTTATCTATGTATCCTACATTTAAATTGATAATATTGGAAAATATATGCTCTTATTCATAAGGCTGAGATTCAACAAGGCCAAGTACAAGGAGTTGTACTTGGGTCTGAGCTACCCCAGATGTGTATACAGACTGGGAGAATACCTTGAGAGCACAGAAGGACAATGGGATTCTGGTGGATGAGAAGCTTGATATTGCACCAGCAGTGTCTTCTTAACCCATGAGCCCATGAGGCCAACTGTATATTGGGTTGCATCAAAAGAGGTGAGGGAAATGATTGCAGTCCTATATTCTGCCTTCGAGAGGACCCAGTATTTGTATTCCAGCCTGCAGCCCCCAGCACAAGAAAGATGTGGAATTGTTGGAGCTGGTACAGAGGAGGACCATCAGATGATCAGAGGGCTGGAGCATCTTTTCTACAGAGAAAAGCTGAGGGAGATGGGCTTGTTCAGCCTGGAGAACAGATGACTCTAAGAAGACCTCATTGAGGCCCTCCTGTACTTAAAGGAAGCTTATAAACAGGAGAAGATGAGATTTTTACATAGTAAGATACATACAAATGATAGAGCAAGGGGGAACTGTGTTAAACTTGAAGAGGGGAGATTTAGATTAGATGTTCGGGGGATATTTTTCACTCAGAGGGTGGTGAGGCACTGGCACTGACTGCCCAGAGAAGCTGTGGATGCCCCATCTGGAGGTGTGCGAGGCTGGGTTGGACAGGGCCCTGGACAGCCTGATCTGGTTAAGGGCAATCCTGCCATAGCAGGAGCTTTGGAAGTGGATGGTCTTTGAGGTCCTTCCCAATCCAAGACATTCTATGATTCTTTGATGATTCTTTCTCTTTTTTACCCGTTGGCTAGTTTCTCTTACAGGGGAAGCTTATCTGCTTTGTTTTCAAAAGACATGAATTTTGGCCGTACAACTTAGATATTTTCTTAACCTTAAGTAAGTGGAGAGCAGAAGTCAGGAGGTCAGGACTTCAGATGACAGTAACTGATGTAATTAATTAAATTCAAGAGCCAAGGATCTGGAGCAGTGTCAGAGCAGAAAGAGTAGTATGATTTGATGCAAAGAGTTGATAGGTAACATGCCAAGCTAGGAAACTTCAGTTCCTCGTTTTCATAGTGTTGGCATTTCTTCTAAATTAATTTCTTCTAAACTAAATAACTCCTGGCACTGGGCTAAAAAACTAATGCTCAAGCTTGAGGGCAAGGCTGATAGCCTTGTTTGTTGAAACGTAGCCTTCATTTTCAAAATGTCCTCCCCTAATATGATGGATTTCATTCCTCACTGGAAAATCTTATGTCTGTAAGATTGCTTGGGATTCCGTGGGAGTTCATCTGAAACACATCCAAAACAGGGCTCAGAGTAAGTATACAAAAATACTATACTGAAGCTGTATAAACTAGGATGAACTTAGAGGGGAAAACTGGCAGACAGCTTCCATCTTGAAAGTGGTTTTGCCAAAATCTTCAGGTATTATTTTCTGTATGTGAAGACAGGAGTTTTGGATGGCTTATGGAAACATGTTGCAACATGAAAATGATACATAGCAAAAGCATATTTGAAAGAGTGCAAAGGCAAAATATCGTTCTAACAGCATTTTTTGGTGCTCAGAATTCCCATTTATAATCTGAGACAGGAATGCATGAAGAGTTACTCCAAATCATCTCATCGTCCAAGGAGGATGCGATATTTCTAGAAATGATATCCTGGGAAATGTGGGAATAAATCGCCCTCTAATCTTTACAAATGAATCTTAAGAAAACAAAGATAAATTGCATGAATGTGTTTCCATCTGTTTTGTATCTTTCTATAACTGTGTCCAAGAGAAAAATAATCTATTTTGTATGCCACAATGTTGTGCTACACATATAAGGTGTTGCAACTGCCAATGTTCAAGATGCACAGGGAATATCCTGAAAGTAACCATTTTTGGTTTGAAATATGCTTGAATAAGACAGTATTGCTATCAGAATACTGAGAGGCATTTAAGAGATAGCAAATGAAGGGCTGCAAATCACCTATTTTCAGAACAGTGCTTGCAGGTCCCCTTTCTGGGCAAGATTCACTTCTCTCCTGCTCCTCTGTATTCTTTGTTTTAACCTGCTATTTCTTAAATCCCATCAGCTGATCCTAATGCAAACAAGGATACACATTGCTAGTTACGCAGCTTGTGGGTGTCAGTGAAAATTCTTCCTCATTGCAGCACATGACGTTTCTTACAAATTTTCCCAAAATGTGCTTTCTGGCAGTGTAGCAATTATTCCAGAAGCATGTGTTCATCCTTCCACATGGTTGTTCTCTACAGAAGCTCTATTCATTCCCTTTTCTAGAGGTATCATAGGAGTAATTATACTTCAATTAATAACAGTAACCATAAAAGTTAGTTTGCTCCATTCCTCCTTCATGATAGGTTGTACAGATTTCATCTTTCTTAATAGGTGGTATTGCTTTTTAAATTTCATTTAGAAACAAGTTATGTGTTGCTCTGCATGAAGAATTAAATGATTAAAGTAGGACTTTAGGAGACAGGATTTTGTGGCCTAAATTGTGAATTTGTATCCACAAAATTTCACTTTGTTTAAAGTTCGTGGAAGAGTATGAAGTCTGTAGGCAGTTCAGGTTTACAGAAGAAACTTCTATAGCTTTCTATGTCCTCCTAGGCATGACAAGTGTGAATAGCTCCTGCTTAAGACCACAACCTGCTGGGATCTACCAGCTATATATTATTCCTCAGCGTACTTCAGTCCTACATGAAGAACTTGGTCTGAGGCTGATCCTTGTCAATTCTGGTGCCACTCAAAATCCAGCAGCACTAGTTGCCTTTTTCAAAACACAAATGAAAGTGGTATTTCCACAGCCCTTTCTTACTTCAGCACATAGGTGGAAGACTTAATACATTAGAGACTATTGACATGTACAGAATCACAGATGCACACTGTGGTTTGGAATTTAAAGTACCTTAGGAAGACATCTGGTCCAACTCCCCTTCTCAAGCAGGTCCACCACTTGGTGCTAAGACACAAATCCTATTCTTTCACAGGAAAAAACAAACAAACAAACAAACAAAAAACCCTTGCAATCAGCTGTAAACTACCAGCTGGGTGAAGGAGGGACAGTCTGAAGTTTGCCAGCAGTTGAGAAGCTGTGTGTTAGAGCATTATGCTATATTGTACTGTGCACATATCTCATGACAGTTATGTTTCCCTTTGAAGGCCTCTGCCTAGGACAAATCCATGCTTTTTTTCTAGATTATATCTGCACTTTCTTTAAATTTGTAAGTATCTTTTTCTTCTCACTGTATAAATTCCTTCATTGTCTCCTACATACACAATTCCCATTTAGAGACAGCTATGCTCCACTTAAATGCTAAATATTCTCCTCTGAAACACTAATGCTGCATGTGGCCTTTGTAGAGCAAACTCCCCTTGCTCAACATCCTCTTGTGAACTTCCATGTGGAAATTTGAGGCAGATTAGCTACTTACATTTCCTGTATTGTTTTCCTCTAAGGCCTCTTTGATGAGAAGTCATTGAAGTTCTGCAGCACTGTGTTCAACATCTCCATTCTTTGATGCCCAGAGTACAACATAATAATCTATTATGATTAAGGCAGTAAATTTTCAAACACAATAAAAATAACAAACTAATATTAACTGCAAATTATTTTACAGGCATCTCCCAGAACAAAGCTTTGATTAAGGACTCTTTCAAATAACTATTGCTGATCTGATCTTTTTAATTTAAAATTACAATTTCCTAAGGAATTTAAATACTATCTATAAATGTATAATAAAAATGAATTGATGTACAAAAAAATAATTTTAATTTTTGATTTTATAATAAAAATACAAATTCTAATAACCACTAAATACAGTGTAGTTCCTCGAAGTTTTGATAAACAGGTGCATAACAGTATCAGTTCCTATCTTGCATTCTGCAAGCACTGTATAATCAGGTGGAATAATTTTTGATCCCATAAACCTGTACTGCTAAGTATAACAGTGATGAAAACTAAGTGTCTGTCATCAAGAATTATACTCAGCATGTTAAAAACATAGGGAAGATGGCGAAGATTTACCGACTGACAGAACTTCAGCAGATTGAAGACTTAAATATTTTACAACAACAGTACACTAGGGGGACTAGTTTTACTCTTTCTTCAGTCCTGGACATGTGTCACAGTCACAAAAAAGAGTGCAGCTTCAGGGAATTCATTCTTTTGGCACTGCTGATAGCAGATGCTGCACATAGCAGGCCAAATATCATCACTGTGACTCTACAGTCAGGGAAGTAACTAGCATCTTAAAGTTATCTTATTCTACAAAATACTTTCTCTTCAACACTGAGATATTTTTGTCTGGAAGAGAACTTCATCTTTTTAAAAATGAATATGACAAGGAAGAAGAATTAAATGCTCATAATATGGAAACTGATAACTCCAGATTTCAGTAAGCAGACTAGACTGAACACTTTTCTGCCAGGGTAAATCTTAAGCATTTCCACTATATAGAATGGACTTGCTTCCATACAAGTGCTGTCCAGGCTTATTTAATATGGTGTAACGAGGAAAGCTGTGTTTTGTTCCACAGATCATGTTTAAATTCTGGCTTCAGTAGAAAACTTGATTAGTTCCCTAAGTAAATAGTACCCATTTATTTGAGTAGGTTAATGGAATTCAGCATCACAGTGAACTGAATATTTCCATGCTTGGTTATAATATGTTTAGCAGAGAACTGGTAAAAATAAAGTCAGGACTTCTGCCTCTTGTCACTTTTGAGAAAACACTGAATCTCTCTCCTTCATTTTCCTCATCCATTCATATAACCTTTGGTGTACTGACAATTCAAAACAGTAAAATTTCCTTAAGATGCTTTCTAGGGACTATGATGCATAGGCCAGACCTTCAAGAATTCAGAAACAGAATTATCCTATTTAACTATAAATAACAAAAATCTGGATTTTTTTCCCTGAGCTGTCATTCTCAAAAGGATTTATACTGTGGTGGAAATCTCTTCCTGCATAGGTAAGGCTCTTAAGTTTTCTTCAATTTTAGATTCCTCTTTGTCTTACTAATAAGGTATTGGAGAAAGGGAAGTAATGTAAGAAAGTGAAGACTGCCTGGCATTTGACATATACGAGATCATATTCTTTACAGGATGACTCTACAAATTGTCTCACCTACAATGGAAATCTTTAGCAATGCTTTCTCAAACTACTTGTTTCAGAGTCCGAGGCTATCTGAGTTAAGAACTTCAGCCTAACCTAAACTTTCCCTTCCTTAGTTCCAGGCCATTGTTCCATTGCGGTTGTAAATATTTCCTTTCCTTCATTTAAGATAAACTTTTAAGGAAAACATCAGGCAAAAAAAAAAAATAAAAAAAATTAATCTTCTCTTCTTCTGCTATGATACAACATAACTGTGAGCAGCTTTTAAAATCTGCGTGAGTGGTTCATATCTTTTATAATCAGAAGCTTTTGAATGAACGCCCATATTGAACAGGCAGGTAGTATGCAGAGAGCTGGTAGTCCCACATATTTTGCGTGGGACTGAGTCACTGAGTTAATATGGATACCTGGTCACTGAGTTAATATGAATGTTACACATGTTAGCTATTGTAAAACATCTTTTTTGGCACCTTCTGGCATTCTGATTAGGGGGAAAAAATATCTATATTGAATATACCAAATAGACATGTAGCAAAAAGATTAAGTAATAAATTAAAATAGAGAATCATCGATAACATGTTGGTTTTTTTAGTGTCACCCTGAACGCTTTGTTCTTGATTCTCAGATTATTAATATATTTTTTTGTGGTCTGGAAGAAGACATCAAATCTTTGCTGACCAAGTTTGCAGACAAAACATATACTGGACATAATGTAATTAGTGGAGAGGGGTATTTAGGGCAATGATATCATATGATATGAGAGTCAAAAACAAATTCATAGATGCAGAGTCATATCTAGATGAGTAGTCATGTGGAAATAGTCTTCCAGGACATAAATATCTTTCCTGGGAGAGAGTAAATCAGTATTCGTGGAAAAAGCTAACTTGGATATTAGCTCCCACTAAAATGCCATTTCCAAAAGTGCTAACACAGCCTTCATATAAGTAATAAGTGGAACACTGACTGTAACTAGCAAAGACATCCATTAGTTCTGAATTTGGCACTGTGATTAGAAATACTCTGTCCAGTTTTCTTGTCCAGAACCAGACAGTTGTTGCTATCTGTGTGTTGATAAATTAGAGAATGCTCAGAGCAAGGTTACAAAGGCACATAAAACATAATACAGTGATAGATTCATGGAGCTCGGTCTTGCTAGTTTTATCAAAAGGTTATGTGATGACAGCAAGTGCCGGCCAATCCAAATGAGAAATCAGGATTAAAAGAAGATGAGATGCTGAAGCTCATCAACTACAGGTTTAAAACGAGTCTCTTTAAAAACAGTGTTGGCAATTGGTTTCTGAAAGAGTATGAAACATGTATGACAGATTCTCTATTCTTGGAATTTTTTAAGCCAACTTGGGGGTCTAACTTAAATGGAAATTCACGAGGCCCCAAGAAACTTAATCTAAAAAAAACTGGCCCTGCTTTGAACAGTGGGTTGGACAAGTAGGCCTCCTGAAGTCTTGTCCTTGTCTGTGATTCTATGGCTTCTATCTCTTGGGAGAGATGACTAGATAACTTCTTTAGGTAAGTCTCTCCTTGTTTGCAGCATAGCAGGAGCTACTGTTGCAGCAGTAGAGATAGCAGGAACACTGTACCTGTACAACTGTACCAGCTCAGCAGAGCTAATTTATCCAGGGTATAGGATCCCAGTCTTTCAGTTACTCAGGAAATATATCATTTGCATTTTTCCACAATAGAGGTGAGCGTGTGTGCCAGAGGAACCCATATGTTTCACTTTTTTGAGGCTAGCTTTTTATTTTGGTATTTATTTACCAAGAACAAACTACAATCTATTCAAAGTCAAATTAGAACTGGTGTAGAAATGGGCACAGGAAGAATCTCGTCACCTTTAGTTCCCATTAGTAAGGGAGGAAGAAAATAGGGCATAGTACCAGCATACCAACACAGAAAGAGATATGTTCCCTGCCCCAGGATGACAGGTCACATAGTTAGTTACAGAAGTTTACAGATAATTTGCAGAAGTGCTATAACTACCGAAAGAAGACAAGAAAAACCACATTCAAACTATATTCATACATACAGTAATGCGTTGCTCGTGAGTTATTTCTGAACTATTTAACATTCATTTGCAGAATCAGTGTTTTCCTTTGTCAGTGTTTACTCAGTTACTAACATTCTGCTGATTTCTCTAGCTATCATGGCAGCGGAGGGAGTAGGAGAATGTATGAACGAATGTAATGCTCTTGGAAATTTTCTTCAGAAATCCATGCTGCAGGCTTAGGAGGGCACTGGACTGTCTGGAAGAAAGCAAGGCACAGATTCATTAGAAATAAATAAATTAGAAATAAAGAAATACAAGAAGCAGATAAAGAAGAGCTATCATTTCTACAGTAATTGATTTCTTGCACTTTCCTGTATTGATGTGTGGTTTATAGCTTTTCTGTTCGGTAAGCACTGGCATTAGAATTTTGGGGTGGTTATTGTATTTGTATTGTTGCTCAATTATTATAAATTTTACAACTCAAATACACATATTCAGCAAAGATCTGACGGACAGTGGCTAAACTCAGTGGTCTCCATTTGGAGATTCTTCTAATATAAATCAAAATTATCATCAATGAATAAATCCAAACAAAACAGAAAAGCCAAAGGACTTGACCTTCCCATTAAATAAATTCACTATTACTAAAGGAGTGTATTGCAGCTGGAAATGAGTTAAGCAGTTACTGTCTTAGTTCTACTTGGCCAACAAGGCTGGTACTTAGATGTCAAAACCAGTCTTCTAAGAGGAGCAAAATAGCAGTTGAGAAAATCTAAACATTTAGCACTAGACAGTGTTCTCTCTCACAACAGAGCAGTGTGTATGCAAAGGCCTTAATGTTCTGTTAAAATGCCTTATATTATTGGGTATCTTTGTATCCCAAATCCTGTTAGCACCAGCTTTACACCTGGACAACAGCACAGTTAAATACCCATTTTACTTGAATCAGTTGTCATTCTCTTTCTCTATTACAGCAGAAGAATCACAGAGGTCTTATAAATCTGTCTTTTAGTTTATGTCATTTCACCAGGAAAATAATGACAGCTGTTTACTAGCCCTCAGTACATGCATTAAATGTAATAGGAATGCTGGGAGATGAACAATGGAACATGCATGAGGAAGAGCAAAGAACTAATTTCCAAGATGCAGGACTAAGGAATAACTGCTTTTCCATTCTGTTTTTTTTTTTTCTTCAGTTGCAACTATTAAAAACAATGATCTGAACTGAGGTTTCTGCTAGAAATCTGGAAAACTATTTTATATAATTGCTTTTTTCTGGTTGAGACAGTTTGCAGGAGTCCAGGCTGGGGGTGTCCTTATGTTGAAGACAATAGGGAAAATTACCCACCAAGAAAGGTGGTAATAAAATTACCAAAGGAAGGCCAAAAAGGTGCTACTGTTTGTACATTATGGGCAAGAATAGTGCTGATTGATAAAAATGGAAGGAAGAGGTTTTCAGTGCTGTCCATAACTGTGCTGTTAGCGTAAGTGTAGAAATTAGCCTCCCCTGGTTGACTACATTTTAAGTGCTCCATCCAGCACCTTTTCCATACACAGCAGAGCAGCTGGAAAACAAGACAAGCTTTGAGATGTACATTTGCTCATGAAGGCAAAATGATTGCAGAGAAAAGATGACAAATGGGTTTTGACCTTTACCAGTGAGGAGTGGACTTTAACAACAGGGGGAAAAGAGCTACGTGTGGCCAAAAGACACAGAGCAGGGAAATTTAACCAATTCTCTGTGCCCATTTCCCCTTTTTTAGGAGAAGACATTACAGCTGCCCTTCTATTCCCATTCCCTACCAGGAGTATTGATAGATAATCACAGTAAGAAACTTGGAAGGATCTAAAATGGAGATTTGATAAGTATGAAAAATTATAGCAAAGGATGGTTTAATTTCTAAATTCAGAATTAATGAAAATCTCATTGAGTACTTTTTAATGAAAGGTTTAATGTGATGGAAAAATCTATGATTACCGATCTGAACTGGGTCCTTTGAGGGGAATACGAATATTTGTTATGTGGAAAGGACGATGCACACAGAGTACAGTGTGTTCTCATCTTCAAGTGAAGCCAGCCTGTGTCTCAGCTGAGAACAAAAAGCCTGTGGGAATGCACATACTTCTCCTTCAGCTATAACCTGCAGTCTCAACACAAGTTGTGCCAAGCAATTCTTTTTTCTCTCTGTTGGCACAAACACACTTTCACCTTCACCTCTTCCTATCCCTTTCATGTTTGTCACATTTACACAGCTGGATCTCACTGGACACTGTCTGTTTCAGCAGTGTCAGCCACAGCCCTCCTCCCCTTCCCCTCCTGATTTCGCACCTTGGGATAGCTTCACAGAAATACTGGCGGGCTTGCAAAAACACTCATTATGTCTCCTTCCTTAACTGGACAGCCCGTTTATTTTAGATAATGCTACTGCTTCTGATGAAGGAAGCAGAGAGTGTCAGAGTGGTTCGTGGTGCTTATATCTTCATAAACACAAGATTTTCTGATGAAATATAAAGCAAGTGGTAGGCAAAGTTGTGCGTCACAGCAATGAGAGTTAAAATAAATACAAATACAAGCCTTCCCAAAGTCCTGAGGGATGACTTCTGTGTCTGATGGCTTTTTTTTTTTTGTTTTTTTTTTCCGGCTACTGGAGCTAATCTAATGGGACATACTAATATAAGTCTCAGTTATTGCCTTTTTCTCCTTCTCCAATGCAGATATCTTCTCCACAGACATGTACATATACAGTATTTGGATGGATATTCATCTAGGGTGGGAACAGCTTTTGGTATGTATAACAAAAGGCCTATCAGTAATTCAGATACTCCCTCCTTATTTTTCTTTAATATATATTTAATGAAAAAAATAGAAATAGAAGTTAGGGTTAAGGTACCTGAGGCCTTTCCCCTGTGGTCAGTATATGGTCAGAGGAATCACAGTGCCTGCAATTTGCCAAATGAAAAATGAATCCTTGTGAGGATCCTTTTAAATCTCAATTTCGAACTGCTCTGAAGAGCAAAGTCCATGCAATTTTGTACAGTGAAATCTAGTCTGCTTAATCTGGATCAGTTCATTTTAATATAACTTGGAAACTTCTGAAGTCTGCAGAAATTTAGCTGTGCTAACATGTATGTTAGTGAACGGTATAGTATTTATTTTCTATATTAAAAAATTACACAGTTTTCCTTGAAATTTTTCAGGAAAACAATTTTGATTTTTAACATGGGAATTACAAAGACCAAGTATTTACATGATGGAAGAACAGATAAACCATCCATCCTCCCTTTTCTGAACACTCTGTAATTAATTAACTAATGAATTTGGAGGGAGTTTGATTAAGTCAGGAAATAATTTTTATCCAAGGAAAGAGAAAGAGCAACCAAAACATCTTATGTAAGTTCACAAACGAATTTTTTAGAATATTTATCAACTCTCCATACAAGCATAGTGTACCCACGTCTGACAGAGAAAGAAACTGTTGGAAGAGTAATAGCTCCCAAGTGTAATTCTACTCTGAGCCATGGGAATTAACATGTCAAATCTGAAGCAGTGTTTCTGCAGTCAGTGAAAGTCTGCAAGGATTAGAGAGACGTTGCAGCAGTGACATCACCAATACAAATAAGAGGAAATTTACCAGTTTTTCTAGCAATTCAGCCTGACAGAGACTATTAGCAGTAACAGCAGAGTGCAGAGGTGATGGACTCTCTCACTGAGAGAGCAGTGAGCAGAAAGAATAGTGGTCTGAGTTTGATCTCTCAGCGCTGGACGTGAGGATCCTTGTGGGTTCCTTCCAACCTGGAATATATTCTACGATTCTATTACTTCAACAGGGTCAAAGTTTCTCATGTGAGAGAGCACACAGATATTTAAATATCTGTAAAGACTGTATTATTTCTTGGGATCTAGACAGAGCAGCAATGGCCAGGTTGAATTGATAATTTCTGATTAAAACCAAAACCAGCATCTCTCATTTTTACTGCTTGTTCTGATTTCTCACGTATCCCATTGCACTCAGCCAAGCACCTTTGAATCACTGTCAGATGACGGCATTTGCAACAGTCTGAATCATTAAGTCTGGTCTGTGTGAAGACTGAAACTTGCTACCAAGCATGTAACATTCCTTATGGAAGTAGTTCAGCTGAGTTCAGTGCTCTAATCACAGAATCACAGAATCACAGAATGGCCAGGGTTGGAAGAGACCTCAAGGATCATGAAACTCCAATCCCTCACCACAGGCAGGGCCACCAAACTCCTCATTTAATGCTAGACCAGGCTGCCCAGGGCCCATCCAATCTGGCCTTGAACACTTCCAGGGACAGAGTACTTAACCTAATAAATAGTAGAGAAACTTTATCCTTCTGTTTATTGCTATTCTGGCTGTCCCAGGGATCAAAACAACAATTCTTTTATTATTATTATTATTATTTTTTAATTTATTCTTTTCATTCTGAATCAGTTCCATTGTAATTTTAAATTTCCTCAGACACTGGAATATTTCTGTATCACATCCACATAGAAGCCCCCAAAGTAAATTCTCAAAAACAACTGGTACCACAAATGTTCCCAGCACAGAATCTGACACAAAGCCCTGGCACAAGCTCAGGATGATGTTTCAGTTTATCAGGAAAACACAGAGAAGAACTGTATTATAGAAGCTCAAGAAGATCTTACAGGTCTCCATAATTTTTCTTAGAAGTAGTAATTTTAATTTTTACTTGACAAAATATTATTTCTTCTCTTTCTTTATTTCTACTTAATCATGTGGAACATTTCTTTCAGAAACAATCGTTACTAGGTAAAATTACCATTGTTTATTTTTTTGTACTCTCCCAAACTTTCAAAGAATAATTTTCTTGGCACTTTAATGACAAGGACAAATATCATGAAACTGCATGCACTGTTGCTCAGGTCTACTGAAGAACAAAGTGATCTCAGAAATTAAGTCATATTTTAAGTGAAATGAGAGAGACTCTGTTTCAAGCTTATCTTCATACTATATCACTGAGCATCTGAAACGTATAAAATGTAAACCCAGAGGCCCTCCTGCCAAAATGAATTCCATCAAGTCAACTTTTGCTCCTTGTACTTTTAAAATTAATTATCTTTCCCTATGTTAGTGGTGTTTTCTTTTTAACTTTAGCTATATTTGATCTGAAATATGAGGCAGAATTATTTGGACGCTCCTATTGTATGCGGTTTCATTTTATGTTCAGATGATGTCAGAAGGGTTTAAATGTGTAATTCTGGAGCCTGTTAATTAGTAGACACAGAACAGAAAATGCAACAATAGTATGTTATTTTCGCAGGAGAATAAACAACATGAAATGATTGAGAGTACTTAAGTTACTGTTTACCATGCAAGCAAATGCATTTTCTTTAAGGTTTCATTTATTTATTTAGGACAGTTGAAGACTAAAGTTGCTGTAAATTTTCTGTAGAAACCTGTTTTCAGTCACATCCCATGGCTTCTTTAACATAATATCAACTAAGTTTTCCTACCCATCTCTTAAATACGTACAAACTAAACAGCCTTAAATCATTTCACGATGCTGTAGTATCGTGCAGTCCTTAATGATGGCTCACAGGCTGCCTGCATCTCTTGTAACAGCAATTCCTACTTCTCTATCTGCCCATAATATAACTAGAGAGATTGCTTTCCCTATATGGAGTTGAATTTGAACATGGAAAGAATTCTTTGCAACAAACTGTACAAGAGTACTGGGGCCTATCTTGTTTAATATCTTATTTGATGACCTAGATGAGGGGATTGAATGTACCCTCAGTAAGTTTGCAGATGACACCAAGCTGGGAGGTGGATCTGCCTGAGGGTAGGGAGGCCCTTCAGAGGGACTTAGATAAGCTGGATCGCTGGGCTGAAGTGAATGGAATGAGATTCAACAAGGCCAAGTGCCAGGTCCTGCACTTTGGCCACAACAACCCCATGCAGTGCTATAGGCCTGGGGCAGAGTGGCTGGGTGATTGTGAAGAGGAAAGGAACCTGGAGGTGTTGGTTGATGCTTGGCTGAACATGAGCCGACAGTGTGCCCAGGTGGCCAAGAGGGCCAGCGCCATCCTGGCCTGCATTAGAAACAGTGTGGCCAGCAGGAGCAGGGAGGTGATCATCCCCCTGTACTCAGCACTGGTGAGGCCACACCTCGAGTATTGTGTTCAGTTTTGGGCCCCTCACTACAGGAAAGCCATTGAGGCCCTGGAGCGTGTTCAGAGAAGGGTAATGAAACTGGTGAGGGGTTTGGAGCACAAGTCCTATGAGGAGCGGCTGAGGGAGCTGGGATTGTTTAGTTTGGAGAAGAGGAGGCTCAGGGGAGAACTCACTGCACTCTACAACTTCCTGAAGGGAGGTTGTGGTGAAGAGGGGTTTGGCCTCTTCTCCCAGGTAATGAACAGGACCCAGGGAAATGGCTGCAAGTTGTTCCAGAAGAGGTTTAGGTTAGACTTAAGGAAGAACTTTTTCTCTCAGAGAGTGGTCAGGCACTGGAATGTCCTGCCAAGGGAAGTGGTGGAGTAGCCGTCCCTGGCAGTGTTCAAGAGGCGTCTGG
Source organism: Phasianus colchicus (assembly GCF_987193195.1). Taxonomy (NCBI): domain Eukaryota; kingdom Metazoa; phylum Chordata; class Aves; order Galliformes; family Phasianidae; genus Phasianus; species Phasianus colchicus. The sequence continues at coordinate 81,956,276 of NC_143476.1, forward strand.
ACGAGGAGCTGCGAGATCTGGTTTAGTGCCTGTGGTAGCAGTGGTAGTGTGAAGACAGTTGGACTAGATGATCTTATAGGTCATTTCCAACCTTGTGATTCTGTGATTCTATGATTCTATGAGTTTTACCTTTTCTATTGTTTTGGCACATAAGTTATTTCAGATGTTTCTTACAGACCAATGTTTAGACTGGATTAGATACTCTTATCATCTACTGCCCCAACCTTAGGCAAATACTAAGTGCTGGAAAGATGCTGCCCTTCTGGATTGATAGCTGGAGGCCTCATGGAAAACCTAAGGGTTTTATTACATAGTATTTGCCACCAAACTGTGGCCAATTGGATGGAACCATTCAGCTTCTCTGGCTATACTAGAAGCCTTCATACTGAGTTCGTAATTAGATATCTGCATCTAAAAATCTGCTGTTGCTGTTTGGATTTGAGTCCCATTCAGATAGAAATGTAACCACTGAAGAGAAAGTAGCATGAGTTTACAACCTGAAAAACACCCTGTTTCCTGGATGAATTTGAGGGTGTGAGAGATGCCATGCTTTTGTGGTTGTGTTTATTTGGTGTGCAAGTATTCCCAAGATAGTTTGAATGTGGGCATGGTTTAAACTGTTGATTTTAACCATTTCCAGCAAAGTGCATTTACTGAAAGAGCTGGGTAAAGTTTCATCAAGATTCTCTACCAGTAACATTAATAGGATTGGTGGAAACTGAACTAAATTTCATCTATACACCATTCTTTTCTAGTAGATGTCAATAGTATACAAAAAATAAATTTATTTGCTTCATATGGGTATATGTTACCAGTGTCACATCCTCTGATATATTAGCCTTACTAACATGCCAGAACAGAGATTTTTTTTTTCACAGCAACAGAAAAACAAATCCTCACCTTGCTTTGTGCAGGATCATATATTGACAAGGAGAACTTCACATTGGTTTGTCTCTTATATTTATGTATATAATACTCTTTTCATAAATTAACAACCACTCTTAGTATTGCAGATAGTCATTTGCTTGAAAAAAGCTCTGGAGTTATTTAGGTATGAATAAAAATTTACAGTGCAAAACTCCTTCCACTTATTCTCTTAAGAACTCATTTTTGTCAAGTTCAGTGCATGCAACTCAATACAAGAAGCTATAATTTTTAAAGTGTGTTTGGAAGAATCCCGGGCTCCTAGGTGGTGCAAATGTAGACACAAGGATAGTCAAGATGGAGTCTCAAGGTCTGCAGTATTAGTTTTATTGCTCTTAATATGCAATCCAATATCAGCATAATTGAATAAGTGGATAAAAGAGGCTTTGTAACTTCAGCTATGAACTTAAAACTATGAAAGAGCTTAGTCAGGAGAGGCACATGAAAATACGAAAAGAAAGCAAACAATTACACTGTTATTGGCTAAACTGAGTGCGATTGCTTGAAATTTAAATAAAATGATGATGGGATGTATCTAAGATGGTAAAAGAGATTACAAAGGCAAATTCAGGTTGTCTCCTGATAGGAATCTTACAAGCAAGTATGGCATTTCTTGCAAGAATGCTGAATTTAATTTATCTCATAGCAAGGTTGGTCTCAACCATGGTTTTTATTTAAAGCAATGACCTTTCACGTCACTGGGCTTTGGTCCTCTGTGGGCATAACTTAGTTAATAAAGCAAAGCTCATAGAAAGAAGCAGTGTTTTCTCAATCAAATCTAGTGATAACTTTGGGGAAAAGAAACACCAAAAGCAGTCTATATTCCAGATGCATGAGCCCTTCTTCTGGTCTGGAATGGAAAGAGCAAAGTACTTATATATAATTATATATATATGCTTAATATAAATCAGAAGTCTTCAGAGAAAATGTCAATGTCAGTAGCATAAAGAAGATGTTAGGAGCTAACATCAGTATTATAAAACCAATGTCTTCCTATTTCATACTGAAAGATGCAGATACTGATGAAGGAATACTTTTCACAAAATTACTACAACTTCACACTCCCTTTTGTCATCCATGCACACCTACTTCCAAGAAGACACTTATCAGAAGGAAGTTCTACTATGCACTACAAGGCAATAAGTGATTGCAGATATTTAGTTTTACGACACAGAGTATAACCCAACACCTCCAGTCATCCTCTTGGCTTTCAGTAGTCTTGCTGCAAATAAACACATGACCCCCTCTCATCACATTAACATCTCCCAGTGCTTCATTTCCACTAATGCAGTTTCTTCCAATTTGTCTGTCTAACACAAGAAAAAATCACAGCAATTTATCTCAGCATCTACTAATGCTTAGAAGCTGTTTTTGCGCTATCAAAATCTGCTATTACAATTCAAAGCCACTGATGTTTCATCTGATGTATCACAGAGTACCGCAAGTCTTTGTAAAGGAAAAAGTAGTACAGCGGAACAGTAGATTCTGCAATAGACGCAGAATACTCCAATCCCTCAAAAAGAATTTGAATATTTTTTGTGGTTCCTATTGTCACAAACAGAGCAGCTTTCTACCTAAATGGTTACCATAGAGGCTATTATGCTTGCTGTTCATAAATAGCTAAAATTATATCCTGATAGATCATCAGCTTTAATTATGGAGAATGCCATAGCAGGACTGGAAAGCCTTCAGGACTTACTTAATATTTCAACTAACAAATGTTCACGACCTACTCAAAGTCATATTTTTGTGGTTTTTTTTTTTTTTTTTTTTTTTAAGGCAGTACTTTGACTGATTCCTATGACTATTTTTGCTGTCTAACAAGATGAGTTTTCTGTAAACCAGAGTTTAAAAAGCCACCATGTAAAGTGCCATGCTTGGGGTGTAAAATTACACCTATTCAATACGATTTTATTTCTCTGACATCCAAATCTGAAAAAAGCACTAAGTGGAAACATTCTCGTTATCACTACTGTTTAGGTAGAAGATGAAGAGATGAGAGAAAAGAAGTTCTTCCTAGTGTTCTGACAAAGATACAAAGGTTGCTATTTTCATATTTGTTGAGACTCCTTCACCATCAGAAAACAAGGAGTAGATGTCACAGATTTCAGAAAACTAGTTTATGTTCTGTTTTTATCTTAAGGCTCTCAGATTTATACTTTAGAATTCTACTGATATAGCGCAAATCAGTTCAGGAAGCAAACTGAATTTTTTCCTCTCTTAAGTAGCAAACTCAAATACAATAATACTTAAGCTTGTGGAATGTTCCTATTAATTTTCTTTCTTATGCAAACAAAACACAGAGGCAATCACTTTCTTAGTTCATGAAAGACAAAGGAGATGAAGACATCGTGGTCTTTCAAGGAAACTTTTCCTTGTTCCTAATCTTGTTGTTTCTAACTAATCTAACTTAATAGTTATGCTGATTGCAAGCAAAAACTAGCAGTTTGGGAGTGATATTGCTGGATATCTTGCATTTTTAAGAGTTTTCTTACAGGATTTGTAGCTATTTTACAGAATTAAAAGATTTTGCTCTCATATTTTGGGAAAGTATTTTAGCTTTCTGTTGACCTCCAGAATTGAATTAGAACCTAGATTCTTTGAAGTTACTTTCAGCAGATGAATATAGTTACATAATACTAGTCTGACTTTATCTTTTATGTAGAATCAGTCCTTCCTCATGCAATGCCATTGAAAATGGGAAATGGAAGAGAGCACATATCTACCAGCATCCATAGAGCAGAAGTAAGTCTCCTAGGCAGCTTGCATAATTTAAACTGTATATTTAGCACTAACAGCACATGTTTGCGCATATGCCACACTGAGAAAGGCGGAATAAGATGGCTGTGTACAAACCAGCTCATGAAACGTAAAAAAATATCTCCTAAGAAGTCTGACTAAAACTCAAAATGCAGTCAGGCCAATTTTATATTCAAACAAACAAACAAGCAGTAATAAAACACAAATCTATCTTTCCATAGGAACCTTTCTTATCCATCAAATTTAAATTGGTAGAGTCATAGTGAATTCTTCTTTGTGGGATGAACAGAGATAGCAATTTTTTTCTCTTTTTATAGAGGGAAGTTTGTAACAGTCATGCTGACCAAGAGGAGTATCAGTTGTCTTTTAGATACTGTAGACATAGGCTTAATACATATACTTAATACAATCATGATCCCCAGAAGACAGCAAAGTGCAGAAAAGCTCAGATTTTTGTATTGACCAGATTTGCTGTAACACTTTAGTCAAACGATTTAACTAGTAAATCAAACTCTCTGGTACTCAAAAGTGAGTTTATGGACAACATCTGCTTCAATTTATATAGTATATTAATATCTTTTCCAGTATTTTTACTATTGGCTGCTGCAAAAACATTTCTTTAGCTGTGGAAAGCTATTTAGTCTTCAAAGCTTCTCTGATGATTTGTAGAACAATAAAATCAAAGACAGAAGTTCTGTGATGGTGTGTTCAGTTGGAGTACAATTTGCAATAGGATTGACCTTGATGACTGAACAAACAAAAGGAAGAATTTTTGAAGACTATTTATGGTATCATATTTCTGATATCAAAGGACCTATAGGAAAGTTAATGTATGGTCTAGACTACAAAATTTTTCTGGTATATTGGGCTGGCTGGAGAATGAAAAAATTGTACTATGGAGACAGAAAATCTATGCCAGCAAAGCCCCAAGCAGAGATGCAGCTGCAATGATAAAAGCACTACTTAGCCATTTTTCCACACTCAGTATGGCTGCTGTCACAGAGACCTGCCAGCACAGACTGTACCACTCTCAGTCCTCAAGAAAATCAGATGGCCCTTATGTTTAGAAACACTAGGGTTGCATGTGACAACTCAGGTATGAAATCTGGAAGATTGAACTGGGCATTTTCTGTGTAACACAAGATAATTATTCAAACATGGTCAAGAACAGGCAACAGACTGAATTAGCCTTAAGTTAGCATGCTGTCACTGATGTTGCCTATGGTTAGCAAATAGGATACAAGGCTCTGCGTGAATTTTCTGTCTGACATCAAAAATGCGGGACAGAGGTACCTCAACTCACTGCTAAAACCAAATGTGTATAATCTTCCTTCCAAATGCCTGTCATTACAAGGGAAAAGAACAGCATATTTGGAAAAAGTAAGCTTTTGAATGTGCTGGCCCACATGCAAAGTTTACACATACAATCAAGCTGCCATCTGAGATGGCAGGATCCCAGAACCTTATCTAAGGTTCTGATAAGGTAGCTGATTTTCTATACAGAAGGAGTAAACACGGGTTTAAAAAAAAGACGAAAATTACCTGAAGCCTAAAGAACTAATTCTCTGGAAGCCTTCCTGCCCCCTCACAATAGGACTGTAAACTGCCACAAAAAGCAAACTGAAGTTCCAGCTGGCCAATGGCATTACAGACCCCCTTTAGCAGGTAGCTTTCTGAGGCATAGAAGCTGTTTTCCATGTATTTTGTTTCAGCAAAATGTGGTCAAAAGTCATTGCTTGTACTTGAGAGTGAAACAAAAAATTGTTTGGGAAATGTCTTAACTTCTAGACTCGTATCAGAACATTACCAGAACTGTATCTTAGTCATTCAGAGTGTTTCTTGTGTTTGTCTACACAGTGCCCTCTTGCTCAAAATGACGCTGTATTTTTCTTGTTTGGCTCATTAATTATTGCCAAATATTTCAAAATAAAACAGGCGAAATTATAATTTTGGATTTTGTACCCACTGGTCAAAGCTTTAACCAGTTATCTTCTCTTTCCCTTCAAATTCTTTTCATCTGTAGAGAGCTGACAATCCTTTCAAGCATGTTATTCGACCCCACCAGTGATACTGCTCTAAGAGCAGGTTTACAGTAGACAGGAATGTGGAAAAATAACAATCTTGAACAAGACTGAAGAATTCATGATACATACATATGAACCTGTGCCAAGAAAGGAGTACAGCTTATGGTACTCCTGCAGAAGACATCCCTGTCGTATGAAAACGTCCTTTGGAATATATAATTCTACCAGTACCACTGTATAAATCCAGGTGTTGTTGTGTTTACTCAGGTGGAGTGGAAGCTAAATCCTCAGAATAGAGAATAAATTCTGCTTATTGTGACAGTGCAGAATTCATCTCTTTGGGTTTTATGCTCTCTACTGTCTTTTGAGCTTTGTGTAACAGTGTCCCCACTGTTAATGACACAAATATTAATTTTAAATGAATCGAACGCAGAGGATTTGTCTTAGTATTTGTAGATCAGTTTGTTAAACTGGTAAATGTTGTAGTATTTTTCATGACAGAAGAGATTACCTACAGTCATACTGACTGCTCTCAAATCAGAATTTGGTAGCCCAGCATTGCAAATAGAGGTAAAAAATGAATGTATCTACAATCTAAAAAATTTAACATTCGTATGACTGGATTGATTTAGACCAAATCATCTCTGAGACAAACCAGTAAAATTCAGCAGTGGGAAAGAGTTTTATAAAAAGGTTAATTGTTAAAAGGGTTCTTTACCTTATCTGCTGATAAGCTAAGCAGCTGGGAAATCATGGACCCTCTGAGCCAAGAATTTGTATTTTAACTGCTGAATTCACATGTTCTCTTTTTTTTTAGGGGGAACTATTCAGACACTGTGGGAACTGCTTAGACACCGTAATATTATCATCATATTGCTGTAAGGAAAGCTATGCCAAGTGCGCCATATCTTTAGTCTCCTTCTACAAGACTTTTAAGGATGTTTTGTGTTCACTTAACACATTTCTTCAGGAATCGTGGGCTTACAGAAAATCTTTCCAAACCACTTGAATTCTAGATGACTTGAGAAATGTACAGTGGAAGAACAGCCATTTCAAGTTGAAGTGGAAAACATTTTTAAGGTAGGCCTGAAGACACATACAATGATCAAGGTTTGAAAAACACTGTAAAAGATCATTAGAACCAGAACTGCTGAATAGAAAATTTTAATTCAAATCAAAGCTTAGGAGAAGAAAATTTATTGAAGAGGCAGCAGTATTTTGGAGGTATGCTTCCAGTTCTGTTAGATATTGAGAAAAAAATATTGACAAATATTTTCTTGTTTTCCTTCATGCAAAAGTAAAATATGCACAGACTAGAAAATATGATTTTCAAAGATTGAAGTATATTCCTCACTAGTTTTTCCTACTTAAAATTAATCTCTGGATATAAATAAGGGAAGAATGACAATCATTACTAGGAATATGCACGGGGTTAATAATTTTTCAGGCCTTTTCAGAGTGACTGTTATCATTATGATTGCTATACCAGTTTTTCATGTCTTCCTTGCTCTGCATGGAGACTTGGATGGATTCACTCCACCCAAAACAAACTTGTTTCTCCACCCAACAGAGATAGCTTTTGCAATTGTACAAATATCAGAATGTAAATCCTGTTCTGATAAATTTGAAACATTGGTTCTGTGAATGAAGCTTTGCAGTATGTTCTTTCAAGTTGTTGTAAACAAGATATGAATATTGTATCAGAAATAACAAAACCTGTACCTTGTTCACAGCTTTTACAAGGAAAATAAAACCTTCACATCCTTACACAGGGGACTTCTAGAAACTGCAGTTGGAGATGATGCTTATGGGGAAACTAAGACTTATAAATGCCTTATTGTTTTCATGGAAATCAGCCAAGAAGTCAGATAAAAGACTTTAGAACAGGCTAGCTAGGAAACAAATCAGCAACCTACATGACCCCATTGGAAAAATAAATTCTAGAACTTAACATCTGGTTCTTGCAGTTGTCAGCTCACTCAGCAAACAGTCAGACTGATTAGCTGCTTGTCTGCAGAATATGGAAAGGGAGTGAAGACCACATCATAACAACAGTAGCAGGCAGTGCCAAGTAAATGCTTATAATTTACAGTGATATTAGTAAAGGTAGCAGACAGCACTGCTTAGATAAAAACCTAACTTTTTAAGTTTGTACCTACACAGATATGTGACTTCTCACTGATACAACCAACCAAAAATAAATAATGCTGTTAAATATGAAATTTTAAGCTTCATATGAAACATTCAAAAGTAAATTACCTTGGACTTCATTGCAAATTTTAAACTGAAATAAAACTGAGGCCAGTTTTATTCAGATCATGAACTTTTCTTCCAAACATTTCCTAGTCAGCATGGACTGATTAACAGTAACTGCCTGACTATAGATCCAAATGAGTGTTCAAGTATTTTTGCTTTGTTGCATCAAGTAGAATAGTGCATCTGAAGCTTGTCATTGTCCCCACTTGTCTGCCCTTTGTCAGTAAAGACTGTGTCTACCTGGAGGTGCCATTCTCGAGAGTCTGGTGGGATGACCATCTAACATATTCAGTCATTCTCATCTCTAAGTACTCAACATATTTTGCTTGTGGGGGGCAACATTCTCCTTAGTGAAAGGCAGTCTTCTTCCCTAACTACTCAGCAGGAAATTAGTGCACCATTTTTGGAAGATGAAGTAGTTAGTACGACTAAAAGACAAGGGTGCTGAATACACGTACACTTGGATACTTAGAAGTACACAGACATTTGACTGTTATTCTGTCAAGCTTCATGATAATAAAATAAGTAATTATAAGGGAGTTGAACCAACTTGAGAGGATACTGTTTGTACTTCCAAATCTCTTCCATTAAAACCCAGGGAATCAAGCCAAAAATTGCAAGTTTTCCTCATGAAAGCAGGAAGAGAGAACTAGGATTGTCTTTCTTCTTTTTTCTACTCAGCTTTTACTCTTAGAACCATATTGGATGCCAGTCAGATATTTCCATAGGAGCTGCACTTATTTCCACCATATTTGAATGTAAAGGTCGAATTATAAAGCTAACTTGTTTGTAGCAATCTTTATTACAACAGTTCTACATTTTATTTTGCGTTGTTTTGTTTTGTTTTGTTTTTTATAACCACATGGGTCTACAATAACTCCATCAGTTTGAAGTGCCTCAACATAAATTACAAAACTACATTTGGACTAAATTTTTATTTACACAATCCAGTAGAATTATATAGTTCTAAATGGGGGCTAAAAGGTGCTTACAGCAAGAGCAGGATTGATCTCTTCTCACTGGTAACAGGATGAGGGAGAATGGGGAAGTTGCGCCAGGGGAAGTTTAGGTTGGATATCAGGAAAGCCGTCTTTACTAAAAGGGTTGCTAAGCACTGGAATAGGCTCCCGAGGGAGGTGGTTGAGTCACCTTCCCTGGATGTGTTTAAAAACCATTTGGATGTGGTGCTCAGAGACATGACTTAGCAGAGGGTTGTTAGAGTTAGGGTAGTATGGTTAGGTTGTGGTTGGACTCGATGATCTTTGAGGTCTTTTCCAACCTGAGCAATTCTATGATTCTATGAATGTGGCTCCAAAATTATTTTAGAAATTCACAGATTCAGTCTTTCTCATCCTGGGTTAATAGAGTGGCTTAGGTAGGAAGCGACTTTAATGATATCTATTTCCAACCTGCTGCTGTGGGCACGGTTGCCTGTGTAAAATGTTATTTCCATGCTTCTAAGCTCCCTTTGAGAACTGGAAGGTCAGAAAGAGATCTCCCAAGAGCCTTCTCTTTTCCAGACTGAACAAGCCCAGCTCCCTCAGCCTGTCTTCGTAGAGGAGGTGCTCCAGCCCCCTGATCATCTTTGTGGCTCTGCTCTGGACCCACTCCAATGGCCTCATATCTCTCCTATACTGGGGGCCCCTGACCTGGACATGGTCAACGTGGACACTGCAAATGGGGCCTCATGAGGTCAAAGAGGAGTGGGACAGTCCCCTTCCTCTCCCTGCTGCCACCCACCCCTCTGTTAATGCAGCCCAGGATACTGTTGGCCTTCTGGACTGCAACTGTAGATAGATGGCTCATACGCAGCTTTTCATCTACCAGAATATACACAGAATGGCCCGGGTTGGAAGGAACTTCAAGGATCATGAATCTCTGCTGGCTGATATTCAGTTTTTCATCCATCAGGACCCCCAGATCCTTCTCTGCAGGGCTGCTCTCAAGGACTGCTCCTTCCAGCCTGTGTCCCTGATGCCCGGGATTCCTCTGGCCCAAGTGCAAAACCTTGCACTTTGCTGTATTGAACCTCATCAGGTTCACCCGGGCCCACCTTTCAAGCCTGTTGAGGTCCTCTGAATGGCATCCCTTCCTGTGTCAACCGCACCACTCAGCTTGATGTCATCAGCAAACTTGCTGAGGTTGCACTCAATTCTGTCATCGATGTCATTGATAAAGATGCTAAAGAGCACCATCCCAAGACAGACCCCTGGGGGACGCCTCTCGGCCTCCACCTGGACACAGAGCCATGATGACCACCCTCTGTCTGCGGCCTTTCAACCAGTTTCTTATCCATCGAGTGGTCTACCCATCAAATCCACATCCCTCCAATCTGGAGATAAGGATGTGGTGGGGGACCATATCAAAGGCCTTGCTCAAGTCCAGGTAAATGATATTGGTCATCTTCTCCTTGTACACTGATGCCATCACATCCCCAAGTCCTTCTGAGTAGGGCCAGTCTGCATAAGCTCTTCTCTTATCACCTCCTGCAGTCCCTAAAATAGTCCTCCTTTCTTCAATAGAAACCTGTGCTACTGCACATTTCAACCATAAATCTGAGTAAACCATGATCAGAAAAACAATTATCAGTCTAGGTTACAACAGTAGCTATGGCAGCTGATTACGAGGAAGCATCTCTATGTGGATTTTAAGTGACTTGCATTTTCAAGACCAGCAAAGGAACCAGAAAAGGGCATTCTGATATATTTGTGCTTTAATGTCAGGTATTCCAGTACTACTTTATGTTCATTCATTCTGATTACTGAATTTGGTATATCATTGTGTATTTCTCAGCTTGAGTTGAGCAATGAAAATAATAATAAAAAAAAATTGATTTAAAGATACTGTCTTTTTTCAGGCTCTTCACTCTCCCCATTAAAATTCTTTTGTTAAACAAAAGCATACCGTCTCATTTAAGAAAGTAACTATGTAGGTTTCTCCATATGTTATTTTCTTTCAAGATCTATGCACGCAAAAAATCTGCATCACATTAAATGGGAAGTGAATGTAAATATGACATATGAAAATCTTCCAGATGATTGAACTTTAAAATGTGATTTAATGCTGTAGAATACTTCTCCTCTCTCTCAGCTGACAGCACGAATATCTACACAGAGAAAGTACAAAACTTTTCATGTGTTTGCTTTAAAGAAACTTCACCAGCACTTTTGGCAGAAAACTCTGATGCTACTTCTGTGTTGCTATACAGGATTTTTACTAAAGTCAAAAGTCAAATAATCTGTTTAACATAAGGCTTAACTCTGTTCTCATTCAATCACTGTAAATCAAAATCAGCTCAATTGAAGTAAGTAAAAATCAATTGATTTAGAAATCACAGGGACACAGTCTGTTCCACTGACTTTAGTATGGTTCCTTCTAATCTGCCCCAGTGAGATCAGAGTCAGTCAGTCCAATATGGAAAGACTTTCACATTCAGCTTAATTACAGAAACAGACTTTGGACACAAAGTTTAAATTTGCATCCACGCCTCTCAAAACGCAAGGTGTTCAGCACAATGATTTTGGGCTTCACAGTAGGAAAAAAATAAGAACCATACACAAGTTCAGGATCACAGAATCATAAAACTGCAGGGGCTAGAAGGGACCTCAAGAGATCATTAAGTCCAACTTCACTGCTAAAGTAGCTTTTCTACAATAGGCCACACAGTTAGGTGTCCAGATGGGTCTTGAATATCTCCACAGAAGGAGACTCCACATTCTTGGATATACACATATTTCTTGCTTGGATATACACACTTTTTAATAAACTCAGTTTGAAATCAAGTGTCTGAAAGTCAGCACTCATGTTTTTGTTGCCAGGACCTAACTGCATGTCCCTGGATTTCTATTGTGTAAGAAACTAATCTGTAAAGTAGAGCATATGCTTTAGGTGGGAGCAAAATTATCTGCTGTTGCAGAAGAAATCCAGGACTCCGGACTGCATTCTTGGCAGGTAGAAAGTCTTTCATTCATTTTTATTCCAAAGCCTAATACTGACATTAAAGAATAATAACAATAATGTTTGGTGCATTAAACATTCTGAGCGTTCAGCAAGAAGGAAGAAAATAAAGATGGCCCAAGCGTAGAAGAGATCTGATGGTACAGATGTTTGGCCTGGATGGTTACTTTCAGGCAGGTTCTTGTACTTCTTATAACCACTGAACATTGTCCATTCCTACAACTATCTCCAAATTGCACTTATTTTTTTCTTTTTCTTGAAGTTTAGAAAATTTTCACTGTCTTTTCCACTTTGGGTTTCTCATTACATCTAGAAGAACCAATGGCTTGAGTAAGGCTGTTCTCTTTCAATTTATTCAAGATGTTTGAATACATTTTAAATCCATATGAAAATCCAACCAAATTCAGAGCTTTGCTCCTCATTAGAAACTTAAAGGTCCCAAAAATCCTTTGCCAACCCACCTTCCAGTGTTGTGAATGCATCTACCTCACATTTCATGCTTGTTATGTTAAACCAAAGGGCAAGCTGTTAATAAAAATTGTCAGTAGAATAAAGGGGCACTCCCATAAGAATGTATATTCTTGATCTGTGCCGTCAAACTGAGAAGGGAGCCATGGCTTGCAGTTCAACCCCAAGCATCCTGCACATTGTTGTTGTTCTATTCATTTTGCAGAATGCAAAATGCATCCATGTTGCAGAATGATTATTGCTGCAGTCACACAGATGAAAAGGGAAAGGAACAAACATTTTTAGCCTGTATCAGGAAAGGCTGGACATCAAGATGACTTCTGATCTCTTCTCACCTATCATTCTTATATGGAATGAGTTTCCAAACAGAGGTGATGAAGAACAAAGCATAGTTCAGGTGATGGCCTGATTAGTAGGATATAATCAAAGTGAAGCAGTATAGAGAGTGTCCTGTACTTTTCAAGTTGCCAAGTACATGGCAGTGTAAGCATGGCATTTTCCCTGAAAACTTGTCTTTAATACATTGAAATGGCAGGAAATCTCTGTAGCATATTAAAAAAGACTGGTGAGAGTTCAAATTCCTGGAAATCCACATAGTTGAAGAAATTAAAGTGCAAAATCCAGACAAAAAGCTGCCTACAGGATAGGAGTCAAGTGATAGGCCAGCAACCTATCCCTTAAAAAAATAGTAATATGATAAGGCTGCCATTCTGACAAACAGCTTGATAGGTATGGATGGCAGAGTTTGGTTCAAAGTCTTCAGGCAATATCTGATAGTACAAAAAAGGTTAGTTATATGGTAACGACAGACCTAGCTTAGTGTGTTTCTTTGTCTTCTTTCCTTTTGTATAATTTGAGAGAGAAGATAAACAGGTGATTAAGTTGCTGCATTAGGTTTACTTGTTTTTGTAAAGCTTCCATATAAAAGTTTTATAGACGGAACAAATGGAAAAAGAAAATATTATTCCAGCTGAGCTCTTCAATGGATGGAGACTGGCTGCATCTGATGTGCTGCATGATGCTTCACAGAATGGCAGATCCATCAGAGCCTCTATGCTCGGAGATCAAGAGGCAGCAATAATCCCATCAGGAACTCCCAAAGTGTAACAGAAGGGCCCTCTGAGACCCTTTCACCCTAGCACAGTTATCTCCTGTTGCTAGACAAATGCTGAAGTGCATTTGAGTCACTGTCAAAACGAAATGTCAAGAAAAAACTCAGATGTTTATTTTCAAAACTGGAGAGTTGGCCCAGGAAAGCAACCCTTTAAATGGCCCCATTTTTTCTGACAGTGTCAAATGACAGATGTAGGTGTAGGGTCATGTCAACTCACGGGTGCTGAAGAAGTAGGGTGACATTTTCCATCAACAAATGGGATTCATATAAGTTAATTATTTAAAAGATTGTCTTAATTTATTTAAGTTCTTTTTATGATTTAAAAAGAATGTCTGTGGGTTTTTAAGATGCACAGTGATTGTAAAACCTAGATAATGAGGAGAGTCCTAAAGGCTGCATCTCCATTGACCACTGCCTAAATTCAGATCAGAATTATAAACAGATATGATTTCTTTTTATGTTGTTTCCTCTTTTATTAGAAGGAGATTAATGGTGATGATGTTTTCTAAGTATTAAAATAGAGGCAGCAGAACAACACTAGATGTGGGATGGGAGTGAGCATATCTTCATAACTTGCAGCAGACACCAAAGGAAGGAGCCTGAGCTGGAGACATGCATTTATGATCCATTCAGTCCCTGCAGCAGCTGAGCTGCAGAAGCCCATGAAATTTCCAGAGCAAATGTATAGAACTGAGAAGTGAGCTGAACAAATTCCTGTGGCACATTTCCGTTTAACTCTTTCAAAGCACCGTCTCAGTTTAATTTGAAAGATAAAAACATATTTGTTTGTTTATTCTCTGTATTCCTTTATCATTTCCCAGTAACACAGCTGGAGAAAAATGATTTTTCTGGGATGATCGAATTAGCATTGAGAAACAGAACTGTTTGGCTTTAGATCACTGACTTAAACTGGAAAGGACAAATCATGTCAAGATTTTGTGGTTGTTCCAGGCTGCATATAGAATGAATTAGTAGCTTCAATTAAGTTCTCAGTTGCATAAAGATAAAAAATACCACTTCCATGACGTAAGCCTTTGTTGGCAATTCCAGCAGAACAAGATAGGTCAGCATGAAAGCAAATGTAGGGGGGGGGAGTGGAATGGAGTGGAGGAAATTCCCTCTCGATCATACAGGTGCACTACCTAAGCCAGCATTAGAGCACATGGAGGAGGGAATTTGAGAAGGTTCGTGCTGCCAGAACAACATCTGGATCTCCTCTGCACTTAACCAAAAGACCTGACTTTATAGATTCAGGTTGGAATGGCCCAAAAGCACTTCATTTAAAGATAACAGATCTCCAGTGTCTGTCACCAAAACTCTTGAGTCTTCCCAGGCCTCTGTTGGGTCCTTGCTCAATACCGGACTGTTGGAGTTATTATCCCTCATGCACCAACAAGCCAAATGACAATATTTTAAACATTTCAGTTTTCTTATGCTTTCCTGGATGGGAATGATAAGTGGATATCTCTCGATTTTTGTTACAAAAAATGCTACCTCCTGAACCTGAAAGTTATAAACTCTTTGCAAGTCTTTCTCACGCTTTTCAACAAAGAAAAACTTCATAAATTAAAAAAAGAGTAGGCTTCAAATCGTGTCTCACTCTAAAGTAAAACAAAGCAGTAAAGTTGGTGCACTTTAACTGCCTTTGACAAAAGGAATGCTTTCAGCACATTTTTATCAGTGTATGTTTTTTATTTGCTCATTTGTAAGGTTGCTGATAGTAAGTTCATCTTAAGGCAAACACTCATGCTCTGATAACAAAGTTTGGACACATTGCATTAGAAAGTGATAAAGTAGCTCTTTTCTTGCATGAAGTACAAAACATATTTATTTCAGCCAAGGTTGCCCAGGAATGAATACTATTTATCTTACAGTACAGTGAAGTACAAAATGCATTAAAAAAGTAAATAAATGAATAAATAAACATACAGGCTTTTCATGTGGTTGTCCAAAGTCACTGAATCACTTCTAATAGAAGGTAATTATTGAATTTTTTGTTCATGTGAAAATGCTGTAAATACACAGTTTGCTCTTCAGAAATTACTGCTGCATTTTAAAAATGGCAGTAATTTAATAGAGTGTTTGATTCCTAGTTATTGAAATGGGGAAAGAATTGTATACTTAATTTCATTTTGTATTTTCCAGGTTGTTGTTAATTGACTGTTATTACCAGTACTGCAGCCATTCAAAATCATGCCACAATTGAGAAATTATTCTAATTTGATTTTTTTTGACCTGATTTATTAAATGAGGGCAGTGGAGGAAGTATAAATATTCAAGTATTAAAATGCCTATCTCATGTATTCATCCATAAATAACTAGTATGAATGTGTGTTTGGACACCATAAGTCTGTTTTTCTTTCTTCTGTTTAAGCACACATAACAAGAAAACAACATTAAAGGTTAATTTCTTGATTTAGCATAGATTAGGAATAAATTTTCCTCAACATTTGTAATATTTACTCTAAGTGTGCTTTTTTAGTTACTCCTGCAAATGTCCTTCCTGGAGAGAAGATTCGCAAAATAAAGGAATTTAAACAGTATTGTTTGACTCTGTTCAAAAGTTAGAGCAAGTCTTCCTTTTAAAAAACAGCAATTTACTTAAGTCACTGAAGTTGTGTCTCTAACTGATGTATTCTACCTATTTCTGCTTATTAAAAAAAAAAAAAAAAGTGCTTTATAACTTTCCAGCTCTATGGCATTAGAGTGCTTGCCAAGTTTTTCTTGGCTAACACTGTGGATAATTATTTTTCAACTATGTGCATTTTAGCACTTAAACCACAATATTTACCTACATAACAACTGTAGAGAGTGCGAGTTCCCTTCAAATCAGCGTGGCCCAGACATTTTTGTAATTAAAGGCCACTCAGTATCAATCAAAAGCACAGATTTTCTGTTGTAAACACAGAGTTACACCTTAACATAATTTACACTGCTACTGAGCCCAAAACCCAGCACAGAAGTTGCTAACAGAACAGGTAATTAGTGCTCTTAGCAGTCTAGTGTTTCACAATAAAATATGTTTTTGCCCTCTAGGAAAAAAAAAAAAAGAGATTGATTCATTTTGTGCAGACCAGTGCAACTGTACCAGCAGCTTTTCCCTCCCCATCACTTAATCATGAAAGCCAAACAAAAGCACTGCTTTTAATGACTGTCTCTACTTGCTTGGTCCATGTGTAATAATGTATAGAGCAGGAGGTGAATATAAGATCTTTAGGAAAGAGGTACTGGCTTTTTCCCATGAGCTCTCAAGTACTTAGATTAAGTGGTCTCCCATAGGATGCCTTAAATAAGGCACAAGACTTATATTTAATATCTGCATCAGCTGGTTTATTTAAAAACCATTGACCCATCTTTTCATAGCCTATGTCCCAGGAATGTCTTAAAGTGAGATTTCATAGACTTTTTTTCTGCTATTAGTCTTCATAGCTATAAATAAATGAGGGGGGAAAAAAACAAAAGGAAAACCAGCTTCCCAAAGTTCTGGCTGCCATCTCATCAAGCTGTAGGTGTAAATATTGAAATACATTGCTATTTGGTTGCTAAACTGAAGACACATAGGTGGAATGATCTGTTTCAAAAAAGATTCAATTTTCTTTACTTTTAAGGTGAATGTTAATCAGTTCCATCCAACCTAAAAGGTAAATTGAGTGGAAAAAGTTATGATGTGATGAGGACAGTCTGGAGTGATTGTTGATTGAGTCATGGCTAAAAGGAAAATAATTATGTTTATGTAATGCTTTTTGACATGAAGTGCAGTGCTGATTTTGATGGAATATTCCATAGGATGGAAACTGTGGGAAGAAGATTCAGTAGAAAGTTCTATCTGTGTTCCACGCAGAGTGGCACATGTGAACAAAAACATCAAGTGTTTCATCACAAATAGATTTTAATTTCCTTTGAATATGCTCATTATTTTGACTGAATGATTACTAAAGGCTTGGCTGCACAGTTTTTAGAGTCTCTTTGTGAGCTGTTCTCTCATCTTTTCTTTCAGCTTTCTGAGTAGTTGCCTGAAACTTTCAATGCAAATAGAGATGGAATTTAAACCGCATGGAGTTTCACTGCAGCACAGCTTCACTTCTGCAGCCATACCTGATGGAAAATCCTATGATTTCTTACTCCCTCCCTTCCTCTAATAGGGGAGGGATCTCTTCCTTGTCCATATCTGTTGAGCATCTGAAAACATCTCAGCTTTGCCAGATCTGCTCCAGTTTTCAGCATACTTTGAATCCCTGGCAGCCTTGGTTCTGAATGGTGGCATGGTTACCATTTATGCCAGACTACAGGACATACAGGATAAGCAGTATTTTGCACAGGATATTTTTCTTGTTCTCAGACTTCAAGATGAATGATAATAGTGGTGAAAGAGACAGAACTCATTTCTGCTATCATTAATCATTCATGCTAAAATTCACCACTCTTATTATTCCAGTTAGCGTTCTCAGGAAGAATGGAAAGTTGTCCAAATACCTATGATTTAATAATGTTTTAATTCTCTACCAGTCACTTCGCAATCTGAACTTGTTGTATTTATGTAATATTCACATCACAGGGTTGTATGTCATTTCAATACCCAGCTAGCTCTCTGTTTATGAAGCATGCTGAACAAAACAAATGAAAATAACCCAACCTTTATTGCTCTGTTTGCTTTTTGATGTGTTGACAGCCTGGATCATTTTTACACCATATGCAAACACTCCCTAGAGACAAATGTCAGAATGGCGGGGCCAGGAAAAAAAAAAAAAAAAAAGTAGGGCAAAGGTTCAAGTTCTGATATTTGTTTGTTGGTTCTGCAATTTCATAAGACTTGAAAAAGATGAAAAAACAACAGAGAGTCAAAAATCAGGCTACCTGTTCAGCCCTCTTTTATTGTAAGCTCTGTACGCTCAGCCTGACAAATCCTTACAGCTGTGTGAAAAGATGACCAATTACTATGATTCCTTCACAGTTTTGCCAGAAAGCAGAATAATTTCCCTGAACTTGTGTTCTTGTGACAGAAAGTCACAGGGATTTACACTGCTTGGTTAGAAGCTGGCTGTTTGTTTGGAAGTCCAATAATGACAGTTTGAAAAAGAAATGGTTTTAGACATACACTGTCCTACTGCCAAGCTACAGGTCCAACTCAAGACCTGCTGATTTCACCTGCTGGGATCAAATGCCTTGATCAGGCCATCCTCGGTCTGAGATGCCTAGATGGGTGAACATTGACGGGACTTATCAGGACACATGAGGGACCGGAGAGGGTTTTAGGCCCATTTCTTGCTTCCTCTACAACACATTCCAGATGTCATCATAGAATTTTAGAATGATTAAGTTTGGGAAAGATCACTAAGATCATTTAGTCCAAATAGTGAGGATACTTTTCGTCATGAACAGCTCTGAGCAATCACTGTCCCTTCTGATTCCCAGTTCTGAGGTCTGAGGTCCTCAACAGCTGCTTGCTGAGTTTGCTGGGAGAGCCAGGGGTAAAATGTTTTGGGGGGAAGTGCTTGGGTTGACTGGTGGAAAGTGATTTGAACACTGACTACTCCCATCCTAAAGGGCTGTCAGCAAATCAACTTGCCCAGTGGCAAAACATCACAGGACCCATTCTCTAACATCCATCATCCCAAGGGATTTATATTTTCCTATGTGCCCCTGAAGCACTGAGATGTGGGAGCAGCCTGAAGCAGAGGTCTGCATGACTGAGGCCACCAGCAAAGCCCGATCAAGAGGGGCAACGTGCAGCCAAGAGCAATGCTGCTGCACTCGGAGAACAACAGCCCTCTGGGGCCAGAGTTGCTGAGACGTTGGCAGGGACCTCTGTAAACGATACAAAGAAAACCCATCCCAGCCAAAGCCGGACTCTTGGCACATCTGTAACTGCCAAAACAGTTATGCAATTTGAAACAAAAAAGCATTTTTAAGGCCAGAGGGGAGGAGGAGGATTCTGCCTGCATAAAACCTGTTGTGCCCTGTGTGCACAGACTTTTATGTTTTAGCGGTGCTGGTGATATAACCTTTCCTTTTGAAAGTATGTGCATGTGCTGTAACAAAGAGAGTTACCTAGGAATGGATAACCCGCTGGAAAAATGTGGTGGAGGTTAAATTTCTCAGGTCCATTCACGCCTGTGAATTAATTTAGCTTGCCGTTTTATCATCTTAAGTTACGAAGTGCTCATGCAAAGCATTAACTAAAGCAATCCATGAGACGATCCATTATGCCAAACTCTAATCACTAGATGGTAATTAGGCTGTCAGTTACAACACATAGCATTTGTGATGTATCCAAATGAAGCAACAGACAGTGCCATGATTTAAAACCAGGAATTGGTTCAGACAGATAAGAGTCCTTTATTTGACAGCTGCCAATTTCTGAGCAAATGAAAACCTCGCTCTGTTGTGCTAGTGAATACTAGTTTGCAAGAAGAACTTACAGAGACATTCTCAAGGTGAGCCCACAGATAGTAAAAGAAAAATAAGCTAAAAAGATAGCAGATATTTTTCAGCACAGCAGCAGTAGGTATTTTTTAGATATTTTTCAGCACAGTGGCAAATTCATATTCATCTCAATGTATGAGTCTTTAACGTGCCTCTTTAACACATGCAACAGCAGAAGTTAAAAACTGTATTATTCTGAGACATTTAGTGCAGGCTTTTTTACAGCTTTTGAGGTGCAAGTTAAGTCCAGCATTTTTTAATAACTGCTGTGAAAATCAAATGGCAAGATCTATTTTCAGAGTCTTAAAAATTGAAATCAATATTTCAATGGATTAGGGTCCCAAAATACTTTTAGCTGTCTGTGTGTGCATGCATCTTACTTGTAGTCTCAAGTTATAACCCTTTATACTCACAGTCACATTTACCTGCTAGCTAAGAGAAGTAGAAAATTAAGATGTACTTGAATCATTGCACGCATGCAAACTGTTGTACCAGGGTTTGTACAGAGAAAACATTTAACTGTGGAAGCAGCAATTGATGCCAACTTTGGAGGAAACAAAGATTTACATTTTACATTTCAGTATGCTACTTGGGACTTGTGCAACATATGGCTTATTTAATGTCTGGTCTGACAGCAGGGAAAGTATCTCACAACCCTGCAACTCACCACTGCAGCAGCCATTTCAAATTTCAGGCACTGTTGATGAAACCTTTGCAAACCATTCACAGAGTTTTATGATACCATTCTTCAAACTATGTATATGGTAATTCCAGCTCTTATTTAAAGAAATCCTGTGAAAACTGATGTAACCGGAGCTTCTGCCTGCAGACAGGCTTGGAAGTCTGACTGAGAAGTATCTCTCAAAAAATATCAAAAAATATTTCTTCTTATTATTTTTTGAATGCTGATAAGCAAGTCACAGCCCTATACTCCTATACACTGGCATGCGTACTGTATACATCAGCAGGTCAGTGTAGACAGGAGGGTACCCTCTAAATAAATACCAAGGGCATCTTCCAGCTTAATATAATGGAAAGCCAGCATTAATGGCTTGGTTGTTGCCACCAGGAACAATCAGTCCACTCACTGTAGCTATTTAAAAGGAGAAAGTACAGGTGCTTTAAACTGTCAGCAAGCTACATTTTTTTTCTTTTGTCAACATGCCCCTCAGGTGTCAACCAATCCAGAAACATGCTAAAGTTATGCAGGTATCAGGCAGGTACTTGGGAACATATTCAATGAAATCCCAATTAAACTGGGAATGGTAAACACAGAAAATACAATTAAAATATTTACCAAAATTGAAAACGCGGCAAGGAAAAAACTCCTTTATCTATGGCATTTAAACAAGCCTAATATCAGTTCATACAGGCATTTTGCAGTGTTGAAATGCACTTAGGTTCACATTAGGTCCATTTTGTGAAAAAACAAGTCCTACTCAGTGTTTTTTCCACGGAGCAGAAAAGTTGGATGAGACATCTCAAAACTTTTAATAGTATTTTATGCCACCATTCTCCTGTTATAACAAGAAACATGTAAAATTCTGAGGACTGAATTACTGCCGAATGAGAACAAAACAAGAAAGGTATAGAAAGATAGGAATAGAGAGATGTAGAAAACAGTTTTGGAAGAGGAACAGATAAAACATTTGTCATGACTGTTCAGTGCAATATGGTAGCAAGAAAAAAATTTATTTACATATAGGGGAGCATGAAATAATGTTGAAGAAACTTCAAAAAATACATTTGGTTTTGAGCAACTTGCTATAAGAATGGTTGCCCCAAATAGGAAGAGATTCTGAACACAGCAAAACAATTATTAAAGAACTGAATTTATAAGAAAAGATAAAACAGCTAAATATATACATAGCTTGTCTATGGGACTTCTAAAGAGGGACATTCGTAGAATCACAGAATCATAGAATTGCTGTATTCAAAGGCTTAAAAGGCAAAGAGGCTGAAAAATTTGTGTGTTACCTATTGAGATATTACAACAATGTAGTTAAGAAATCAGATGTTCTCAAGTGATAGTGCTGGAGAGAGGGCTGGTCCTCAGCCATGTAATATATGATTACAGCCTTTAATTTAGCTGCCATGTTACATCTCTTTATGTTTATAGAGAGTTCATGTGTGTAAGTTGGGAGCAGAAAGTAAGGAAGAAAGTAAGAAGAAAGTAAGAAAGAAAGTAAGAAGTAAAATCACTCCAAAATTAATTTAGGGCTAATAATATGCAATTTATGTTCTGGGTGAACAAATGATGTGATTCATATGTACAAACTCCTTAAATCCTGGTGGAAACAAAGCATTTGGTGCAAGGATTACAGGTTTTAGCCATCAAAAATTTGAAGTTTTTATTCTGTAGTTTGTATGCAGGCTACATATTTATTGCAAACTCTTATATTAGCTTTTCCATTACTGATTTACATCTGGAGAAAATACATATGCAGTACAACTGAATAAACTTAAAATGTTCAGTGGATTTAAAAGAATGTACTTTCCTGACTACTGGAGCTTCCAGCATGAGAAAGAAATCTCCAGAGGCCTTTTCTTTGGTTTCCATGTGAGATGGATAAAAACTACACAAACACAGAGACCCCAGCCTCATTTAATCTCTTCTCATTTCCTGGCAAAGGCTGTATAAAGCTTTGGAGATCTTTGGTTCTGCTGAAAAAATAGACTACATCCATTTCCTCTGTGCAGTTACGGTTTTTATCTATGGTGCTTTGTATGGAAGTTGCCAAAGAACATCTGTGTTGCTCATGAAAAACAATGAAATTGCTTTCAGTTTGCTTAGATCAGCACAGAAATACATTTTCATGTGAAAAAATTCTTGTTCTAGCTGCTACCTGATGAAAAATTGACTCACATTAGTCAGAATTACTCCTTTTGACTAATGACACCTGAGGCATTTTATTGCATTAGGTGAAATCTCAACCCAAATACCCGTTCAGTTTTTTATTATGCTTGACAAGACAATTTAAGAATGCTTTCTATTCAGCCAGAATTTTGTAAAATAATTTATCTCTTTTGTTTTTACTGTGCTTTCTGCTTTTATCCAGTTTTCATGCTTTAGGGTATCTCTTTACTCTTGTTATTTTCTTAGGATATTATAAGTATTATTGCCATCAAGTCTCACTTCATGCCTTTTCTTCTTTTTCCTTCCTATGCAATGTTTTACTGGAGTTCCACATCTCCTGATCCAAGACTTGTCCATTTTTCTCCAACATGCTGTCCAGTGTGTGGCTTACTGTAAACGTGGAGTTAAATATACGGTATTAAATTACAGACATTAGCTCTGTGTCTTTTAACATTCAGTTGAATACAGAGCAATTATGATATAGAACAAGCTACTCTGATTGAACTCGAGTCTGGTCTTTTAGTTTTAAATCTAAGCCCTGAGAAGTGCAAGCATTAAACTACTGGAGTAACTCCCATGAACATCAACACACAGTTATATCTGCTTTCTCAACAGGTCACATGTTAGCAACCAATAAGCCCCGAGGATCAAAAATGCCCTTGGAATAAAATTACCCTGCACCTTGATACACTTAGGGTCTGGAGTATAAAGGGCATCTTTCCTGATGGAAAGAGCAAAAATCTCTGAAGAGGGAGAAAAGGCTACACTTGCAGTTGCAAAAACTTCTTTGTTTTCTATTTATTTTGCAATGGTTCATTATTTGCTTGTACTTTAGTATCTTTGCTTCCTATCTTTGAAATCTTGCTTCTGAATCTGAAAGCAGAGAAGACTCTACAAATCAGTCTTCTGATGATGTAACAGATAATCACACATCTGTTCTCCACTTAGAAATTGTCAGATAGGACCATTCAAGATGTGAAAGTGTTTTCTCACCTTACTGGTCTTGCAGCAGCAGCCAAGACGTGACTGACACAAATCTTCAATGCACAAATGTCCTCTTTTGGAAGAAGTCAGAAGTAGTTGTTGGCTGAAAATCCTTGCTTGGTCCCAAAGGATTTCTATTTATCAAAAGCACCAATGTTCATGGTCTTGAAGATGAGGTTGTGAGACTGACGAGATAGCACAAAACCTTGATGCTATTCCTGCATTAAAACTTCAAGTTAAATGCCTGAAGTTCATCCGTGTCCTGCAAGACACTTTTCAAGCACTTCCAGAAAACCCCTGTAATTTTTGCAAAAGAGATAAAAGTGTGCAAACTTTACAAAGAATATGTTCCTCTCCTGTCCTTTGCTGAGAAGTGTTCTTTGATGAAACCTAGAAAGCTGAAGTAGCACTTTTTTAATGAATTTGTGAACAGCTCAAGGTTACTCTCAGATTCAGGAGCATTTCAAAGAAGTAGAAGTGTGATATATGTATATATATAACACGTATGCATCTGCATATATATACATGCATATAAATTTGTAATGTTCACTATGAAGCCCTTTTAGCACCTTATAAAAATAATATAGAGTTTAACATTAAAGAAGACATGTCATCTCATAATGCCTTGCTCTGCTTGCTCATGAACTTAATTTCTCCTGGTCAACTTTCTACAGTGTTCAACAACTGTTACTAAAGGATGTCTAGTGTGGAAGTGAGAGCTTCAAATTGCTAAATAACAGTATTCACACTGTCTAGGGAAACTGTGAAACCTGATGCATGATAAATAGGATGCAAACTGATTACAGAGAAACTAGAAAAGTGTCCAGGACTTTGTGAGTGTAGGCGTTTTTTTCCAAACACCACAGAAGCCCTTAAACATGTTTTAAATGGAATGTACTACTTAAGTAAGTTGTTCCTTGATTTACTCTTAGAAAAATACTCAAGCAAATTTGAGGCATCTCCAGGACACACTGATTTTTGATTTTGCAATTGCAGCTGTCCACTAAGATTAGGGAGCTTGGATCACTTCCAACTTGCATTTACACATATCGAAGTAACGAGTCTTTTTGCTCGGTCTCATGGTGTTTTCTTTAATAAAAAGCATGATGTTGTGTCCTAGCAGTCAATGTTGAGTTGAGGATAGCAATAATAGGGGAAGATAAGTATTGTTATGCTACTTTCCTGTTTCTTATTTTACACTGTAAACAACTTATGCAGTAAACGTTGAACATGAAAGTGCATATATGACTTTCAATATTATATCCTGATCCTAAATATTGCTTCAGTGAAGCAGATTCCTACATTCTCAAGTAGCACATAAAACTGGCATGCACACCCACTTCTATGTGTGCATACAGACAAGGGCATATTTTTCATAGCAGCACAGACAATGTGACATAGCTGTTTGAAATGTGTAGAAGATAAATAATTCAGTATATAACAATCAATGTATTCAAAAGGAAAAGAATACACCAAGGGCCCTTGACCTGCTGCCTTTGCCAGTGTGAGTAGGCTGTCCTCATGGGAACAACTCTGTTATACTCACTGGGAGGGAAGTGCTCTACAGAAACTGAAGAATGCAAGAAGTGTTCCTGGAATCCTTTAATTGATAACACTGTTTGAGAAGTGTTTGAAGGACTGCATTTCAAAATGCAAACAAATGTCCTGACTAAAACATAACGAGGCCCAAACCTTTGTTGAATCTGTTATCACAAAATGACTAAGTTGAGGTTAGGCCTGGAGAAAGACTGCTTTCTTACTGGATGTTTCTAAATTCATCTAAAACACAACAAAGGATATATGAAGCCTTGTACTGCCTTCCATCAACTAGTAAATTCTAGGCACTGTTAATGATATCACCAGAGAGTATGACTTAGGTCAAAACCTTGGCAGTAGGTGCTGGCAACTACTAAATCAACAGCCATCAGAGCTGAAAAATCAACATGCTTGCTACCATCAAATTTAAAACAGAACTTATTGTGCCTCAAACACAGCAGCCGGTTTAATAGAAAAGTAGACATGTTTATGGTTTCAGATTTACAACAAGACTTATAAACACCTTATTACTCAGAATCCAATCTGCTGCCCTAGAAACTAAGAAAGTTACTTTGTTGAGAAGAATCTGTTGACATAAATGTCTTGCCTAAGTTTACCATTGTGGTTAACCAAAATACATTTACTACTGAGAAGGTAAATAAAAGCAAACAAGATGCCTCTTATACCACAATACCATAAGGTTCATATTTGACCAAGCTTAATGCTATGAGATAAATGTGCTTAATGTTTATGGAATTTTTCTGGAAGCTATTTGTTATGTTGGGCTTGACGTCTTATATCTGTCCTATTGAATGGGAATGTGTTTTCAGAATTACACGTACTTAAAGAACTCATCAAAAATATTCCAAGCTGCCATGAATACCACAGTTAACCACGATGCAAATAAAATGGTTCATGGTTTATTCTTGTGTTAACACAAATAAATCAATCTCATCCCATATAATATCAGAAAAATTAACTGGCAATTAAAATTATAACAATAATGGAAACAATGCTCTATAAGTCAACTATACAGGCTGCAGAGATAATCTGCAGAAGGACTGGCAAACTGGAAAATCCCAGTCTAGTGTCTGAGCTTCTCTTCACAGCTGCAGTGTCTTACTGTGAAAGCTCAACTGCTGAGCTGCCTCTCCTGTAAGTAATCAAAAGCATGCCCATACATCCTCTGGTGCTTATGGAGAAGCTCCAGATCACTAATAGCCCCACCATGTCCAGTCTTGGGTTGCTTTGCTACCACTGGCAGTACAGACACCTCTGTTTTGTTTTATCCCTACAAGGAGAAGATGGAAAAAGAGAGAGGGAAATGGAAAAAAATCTACTGGGAAGAAAAAAAGCCATAATGTGTCCATTTCAACATACAGCCTATGTATGGATCAGCTTGGTTTTCAGTCTAAGGAATCTTGAAAGAGAATTCCCTTTCATCTTTTTTGCTTTTGAATTTCTTTTTGCTAGGTGAATGATTTAAAATTGCTTTAATTTCATTTTGAAAATTAAGCTTCAACCCATTATAATGAATACAAGAGACTGGCCGCTGGTGGTTTTTCAAAGCATCTCTTATTAAGTCTTATCCCAGAACATGTTTATGGAAGTAAAGACTGCACATTACAATAAGTTTGGTTTCTCAGCAGAAATTCTTTCTTAGAGGCTAAGATGACTCCATCAGGCACATCTGCGAGCAGAAATGGAGCCTCATATCAGAAGTGATTATAATTAATATGAAAACACTGAGCAGTCATCACTTGATGAAGGAAGGGGAAAAAAAAAAGACCGAAGAAATAAGATCATGTGGCTGCTTGGAAAGGCTATTAGTTAATGCCATGTCACAAATAAGCATGGGGAGGGCAAATTTTCCTCTGACTCCCTCAGAGAAGATCCCCACAGTGCTGCTATAATTTGTGACGTGTGACAAAACCACTCAACAGAATAATGCTGACAAGTCAGTGGTTTTCCACCTCCAAAGAAAAAGCTCCAGGCTCTGAATTCTGCAGCTTCTACCTCATGTTTTCTGGCTTTATTTTTCCTTAGCTGTGGTAGTGATAGAGGAGGGACAACATTTCCAGTCACTCTATATTTAACAATATTGTGCAAAGACTTATGAAACAACCTTTCTTACATGGTATCTTGAGAGAATCAGGTCTCATGAGTGTTTAGTCACACCGTTCATGTGTGGAAAACCAGCAGTGCTTTTCCTATGAGATGGAAATATGAGATTTTCCTACGACTTTAATGTTTACATGAGACATAGTAAACACACATTGTGCATGCCATTACAAAGTAAATAGTCAGTTCTATTAGAAGTGTTCACATGGACAGGCACTCAATATGGACTAAACAGAAGTAACTTCTGGAAAGACTACAACATGGAAGGAAATGATTGTCCGAGCATGCATGGGAATTCTGGTTTCCAGTTTTCTCTCTGAAGTCATAGCTGAGTCTGGTCACCTTCTTTGGCAAGGTGAAGCAGCAAACCTTGGAAACCATTTTGAAAAATATGAAGGACAGGAAGGTGATTAGCAGTCGTCATCGTGGATTTGTAACATTCTTGGTTGGAGCAGCAGCCTTCTACAAGTAGGTGACTACCCTGATGAGTGAATTGCTTTGGATATTGTCTATTACAACTTCTGACACAGTCTTCTGTAACAACTTCATATGCAAACTGATGAAGTGTGGGCTATGTAAGTGGAGAGTAGGTTGGCCTGAAAAGTGTCTGAAATGCCAGACTTGGAAAGTTACAATCAGCAGTGTGAAGTCCAGCTGGAAGCCAGCAATTAGTGATGTAACCCAAGGTTGATACTGTTCAACATTCCTGATAATGACCTGCAGTTTGGCAGGTTTGAAAAACTGGTAGGAGTAGCTGGTATTCCAGAGAGTTTTGCTACCATTCAGAGGGGCCTCAACAGATAGGAGAAAAGGGTTGACAAGAATCTGAGAGGTTGTGGATGCCCCATCCCTGGAGGTGTTCAAGGCCAGGTTGGATGGGGCCCTGGGCAGCCTGGTCTAGTATTAAATGTGGAGGTTGGTGGTCCTGCCTGTGGCAGGGGGGTTTGCGATTCATGATCCTTGAGGTCCCTTCCAACCCTGTCCGTTCTGTGATTCTGTGAGAATCTCATGAAGTTCACTGAAGGGAGATGCAAAGTCCTGCAGCTAGGAAAGGTTAACCCCATATATTAGTGCAGGCTGCCAGCTATCTAGAAAGTAGATTTATAAAAAAGGACCAGGGCATCCTGGTGGACAAGCGGAACAGGAGCCAGCAATGCACCTTCACAGCAGTGAAGATCAATAGCACCCTGGGCTGCTTTGGGAAAAGCCTTGCCAGCAGGGCAAGGACCTGACCTTTCCCCTCTATTCAGCCCTTGTGAGAGCCCGTCTGGAGTGCTAAGTCACTTTTGGACCAGGAAAAACATACAAACTGGAGAAAGTCCAGCCATGAAGCTACTGAAGGGACTGAAACATGTATTTTATGAGAAAGTGTTGAGAGATCTGGGGCTCTTCAGCCTGGATCAGAGAAGGCTCAGTATGAATGTGGACTGAAAATTCTTCAAAAGTCAAGTCTAGAACCTTCCCTTTGTTAGAAGGTTAGAATCCTTTGCCAATCGATAAATGAAAAGATAGATGAAATAAATCAACAGCAGTTCTTCAACTCAAAGTATTCACAGTTACAAGCTTTTGAAAGCTAGAGTAGACTGGAGGGAAGATCACTCTATCACTCTGCCCAGAACATCTTTATGATCCCTTGCAAACCAAGACATTCCATGCAGGTCATTCTTAGACTTCCATCATAATCATTCACTGCTCCTTTCCATGTTACAAATGATTGCATAGCAATTCTTAAATGAATATAGCCCTGTTTACAAGCTTGTTTGTCAAAAAACAAACCACCTCTGAGCAGTTATTTAGCTGAAGTCTTAAGTTACTGATTCTTGAATAATAACATGAGTAATGATAAATAGATAATTATAAGAGGGTAATAAATAAATTAGATCTAAAACTAAATTTGTAACATCACTGGCAGGCACATTTTTAGACTGAGTTTGCAAAGCAAAAAGGGTTAAATCATTTTCTTTAAAGTTTTGGCAACAGAGCTTAGCTTTGAAAGTTAACATAACCCTTCCAAAAACAGGAGGAAAAAAAAAGTTTTCTGCTATGCTCATATGGCACAAAAATCACTATCTTTTTAAAAAATTTTCCCTCAGAGACCTTAATTTTCTCTGAGTCCAGCAGGTAAAGTACAAACATGAGTCTCTGTAAAAATATGTCTAAGCTAAGAAGTGTTTCAGGCTTTAGGCACTTGAGGAATTTTATAGTTGAGTAAGAGTTCTCCCTTGTTTAGAAAGTGGAGATGTTGATTGTAGGTTGCTGCATGTTGACATAAAACTAAATTTGCTATGGGGATTCTGGTTAGTATGATTCCATGATGTGGGGTTAGCATGGTTGGTTTGATGCTGCTATTAGCAATTTCCTGGAATTTAACTATGACATTGATAGGAAATGCAGTTAAGCAATTGTGACTCTAAATTAATTTTTAAGGAAATAATTTACTCTGTATACTTACCATAAAGGGAAATTCTTATTTTTTGTGAAAAACTAATAAATATACAGTTACAAAAAGATAGCATCAGAAAGTCAAGTGTTACCTAGAGATTCTTAACCTCTGGAAAATCTGATTTAAGACACTTTGAGACTGATACACCAAAGGATGGTTATTAGGCACTTTTTCCAAGCTGAAGTGTCTCTACATCAACCTATAAGCCCACTCCAGCCTATAAGAATACATGCCTGTTTCAAAGTCTGCTGAAAACAGTCTGTTTTTCAGTGAGATCAGCAGATACTGGCCTGGTTCTCTGATCTGCTTGCCCCAGAAACTGAAATAATGTCTTTATAATCTAGTTAGCTGCGTTATTTTGGAGACAGATCGGAAAGACTTTTTTCTCATGCTAGCATCTTTCCGTGTAGAAGCATTCTCTCTTCTGCTGGTTTCTGAGCACTGAGTGTCTTCTCCTAGAGCAGGTGTCCAGGGGTGGGCACACTTCCAGTTGCAGTGTTTCAGTTTTTTCCTGTCTCTTGACCAACATGTCAGATGCACCTAATTAGTAAATCACAGTGATAAAGTAGTGATTCCTGCAGAAAAGGATACAGTCATGTCAATTGCATGCCTGATATTTAATATGTAAGTCTCCATTAGTCAGGCTCACAGTCATTTTGCATCATACAGAACAGATACTGCACATTCATCAATCTGGCCATTGGTGTTAACATTTTCCACTGATTCTGAAGAAGGCACAAAGAAATTTGTTTATTTTTTCTACTTTCAACTAATTCTTATTGCCTGGAAAACTCTTTTCACAGTATCTACAGCTGATGTCTGTATCTAATAAATGTGGCTTGGTATTCTAAATTTAGAGGCAGAAGAAGTTTTCATAATACCTTCTGGGCCAGATGATTCTCTGAACAGCTTAACAAAGCCTGATACAACCTCTTGTGCTGTGCTCTCCTTTCAGAAACAGTTTACTATGGAATCCAACATAGATGCTTTTGACAATCCAGTTGGTGGTGGTCACTGTGACAAAAAAGTTAAGGCACAATCCTTTTGTTTTTAACTTGGAGCTTGGAAATCTGACACCTGAAGACAATTCTACCTCTAAGAGGTAATAAAAATTGTGACCTAATAGCATACATGATAGAATCATAAAGCACCCCAAGTTGGAAAGGATCCACAAGAATTGTTGAGTCCAACTCCTGGCCCCACACAGCGCCATCCAAAATTCAGACTATATGTCTGTGTATGCTGCACAAATGCTCTGTGAGCTCTGGCAGCTCAGGGCCAAATTTATATCTCACCCACAGATTTTCTTCCATTTCTTCACCTATGCCTTTAAAAAATGTTTGTATCTACTCTATCTATTCTGAATGCCACAGGTTTGTATTTTGGATTTGCATTTTGATTTGATCTGGCTTACAGTAAATATGACTTAAAGTAGCTGGAGCACAAATAGGGTGGACTAAATCTGTAAACCAATCCATAAACTCTGGCAGATCAGATACTGAGTGTCTTTCTTCTCCAGCACATCCTAGGAGTAACATATAGCATTCATTATTTGGACTTCAACAAGTAAAATGAAAGTCTAGTAACAGAGGGCTGGGGATGACAGTGGCTGTGCAAGTGTCTTCCGTCAATTGGTGGTGACATTCAATGCATGTTAAAGGGACCAGGCAGTGTGTTCCTATTATCATCTTTAGTTTTCTTTGTTGCAAAAGTGAGAAATTCAATTTTATATTACTTTATCAATAGAAAAAGCCTTTTTTTTTGCATAGCAACAACCACTCTATCCAATTACAGACAGAGCATGACTCAGATTATCAAAGATGCCACCCCTTAAAACAAATCTTTATCTAGTCTGAAGAACTTCCTCTCCATCTGAGCCTGAGCAAACAAATTGTAAGCCATGACAGTGATCATGCCTTATAGCCTTGAAACCTATTAACTCATTTATCTGCTCTAATTTTTTGCTTCTTGTTAGCATTTACCTTAGATCTTTCATAAATAGCACCCATTTTGTTCTTAAAAACTGGTCCTAGCTGTGAAATCGTCTGTAAAGTCACCAAGGAGAAGGAGGTGCTTCCACCATTAAGCACTTGATGTCTGTACTTTGAAGAATGTGGGAACACAAGGAGATAAGAGAACCATGAACCAAATCTAACACATTAATGAAGATGCAAATGCTCAGGTCAGCATAAGTCTCGCAGGAGGACTAAATGAGTGCTTGCATTCAACACTACTCTCTTACTTTACCGGTAGATGTCTCTGTGCCATCTGCTCCCTCTATCTTGCCTCTGATAAAACCCTACAACTCAACAGTACACTTTAAAAGGATTCCTAACATTTTTCATCACATTTGATCACCTATGTCTATTTCCAAGTGAATATGAAGGAAATTCAAAGAATGCAGTTTGTCTAGGTTATTTTAAAATGTGTAACAGTATTTTTTTTAAGTTAAACTGATAACAATTATATCAACATTAACTAGGACATATTTGTCATGAATAGCTATATGTTATCTGTGGAGTAATCAAATAGAAGAAATGCTAATTTGGCAGAAGAATCTTGAAAAAAAAAAACAACCAAACATTGAAAAAAGGAAAAACTGAGTTAACACAAAAGAAAAATAAACACAGTAAGAGTGGCCGTTAGTCTCAGTACTACCTCAGTGTATTTTTATGTCAAAAGACATTCCATAAAGGTCATTCTTAGGCTTCCATCATAATCATTCACTGCTCCTTTCCATGTTAGAAATGATTGCATAGCAATTCTTAAATGAATATACCTGGGAGTTGAAGGCCACTGATATTGCCTGACACTGGGATATTGCCTGACGTGGCAGATTCATCAACATGGTATAACTCTGCTAATTGAAAGGTTTTCAACAGTTCAGATCATCTGCTAGCACATGGAAGGTAAATCCAGAACTTCATACATATATGTATATACAGATGTGAATTACAGGCCCAACAATTCTAGAGATCAATTAGTAAACTACAGTTTTATCTTTTTAATGAGAAAAGGGAGGAGGTAAGTAAAAGGACAGAAGGAGAAAAAATCGTGGCAGTAAATGAATATTCTTCTTTGGAGAAGAGATCAGATGCAGTGAGTGATGTGTCTGGTAGTGAGCTGAGATATCATACTGTTCGTAGTCACAGAATCACAGAATCACAGAATTGCCAGGGTTGGAAGGGACCTCAAGGATCATGAATCTCCAACCCCCCTGCCACACGCAGGGCCACCAACCATCCCACCTAATGCTAGACCAGACTGCCCAGGGCCCCATCCAATCTGGCCTTGAACACCTCCAGGGACGGGGCATCCACAACTTCTCTGGGCAGCTGTTCCAGCACCTCACCACTCTCTCCGTAAAGAATTTCCCCCTGACGTCCAACCTAAATCTCCCTTCCCTCAGCTTAAAACCATTTCCCCTTGTCCTGCTGTCACTCACCCTTTCAAAGAGTTGATTCCCTTCTTGTTTGTAGGCTCCCTTTAGGTACTGAAAGGCTGCAATGAGGTCACCCCGCAGCCTTCTTTTCTCCAGGCTGAACAAGCCCAGCTCCCTCAGCCTGTCCTCATAGGGGAGGTGCTCCAGTCCCCTGATCATCTTCGTGGCCCTCCTCTGGACCCTCTCCAACAGCTCCCTGTCTTTCTTGTACTGGGGGCTCCAGACCTGGACGCAGTATTCCAGATGGGGCCTCACAAGAGCAGAATAGAGGGGAACAATCACCTCCCTGTCCCTGCTGGCCACCTTTCTTCTGATGGAGCCCAGGACACCATTTGCCTTCCGAGCTGCAAGGGCACACTGCTGGCTCATGTTAAGTTTTTCATCTATCAAGACCCCCAGGTCCTTCTCCACAGGGCTGCTCTCAAGGACCTCTCCTTCCAATCTGTAGGGATGCTTGGGATTCCTCCAGCCTAAGTGCAAAACTCTGCACTTTGCCGTGTTGAACCTCATCAGGGTCACCTGGGCCCACCTTTCTAGCCTCTCGAGGTCCCTCTGAATGGCATCCCGTCCTTCAACTGTGTCAACCACTAACCCACACTTGTAAAGATCAGTGCCATTTTGAAAAAAGAGTCCAGTCATCAACACAGCCCAAAGTCTGAATGGACACACTGATTATCCTTCTAAGCATCCTAAATACCTTTAGGACTCCTTCAAAAATATATTTACTTCAATTTACAATAATAACTACTTAAAGTCTTAGTCAATTTAAGAATTGTTGTACAAATGCCTGAAAAATAGCTATACAAGAAAATGCAGGAAGAATCTCTTCTGTTTTCTGTGGTAAGCTGCAGAGTACTAGAACAGACCACTGCTGAAATAATCCTGGGAATCTCTCCATCACAGCTTTTGTTTTAAAAGACAGTACATGAACATTTAAAAAATTGGCTTCGGATATTGAAAGAATTAGATGTAGAAATTAAAGCTTCCTGGCATAGCACTTCAATGGAACACATTCACTGTTTATGGAAAAACTGACAATGTACTGGATATGTGAAAACACAGTATTTTTTTTTTTTTTTCAAATTAACTATTCCCTATTTGAACTAAGGTTCTTCACTGAATTGCTCCACTAAACTGCCACGTTTTTCTTACTCCAAGCACTTATTGTTAAGAAAATTTACTTGCTTCAGTGCACCTCTGAGCATCTCAGCTGCCAAAAGATAAGATCTTTAAGTGAAATGAAAAACAATACTGCAGCTCCAAATTCCAGACTACTTTCTAGCCTTCTTCTGAAAGGCAGCTACACAAAAGAGGATTTCAACTCTGAAGACCAAAAGAAGGTGTATGTTTCAAACAAGAAAGTCTTCGAAGAGCAGTTATATTAGATACCTCCTTCCTTCCTTGATAACCAAGCAGCTTGGATTCCTAGCTCCACTGGCTGCATTAGATGTTAAGTATGCCATTTAAAACTTTTAACAAAAGAAAAGCAGAAAACACGAAGTTTTCAAGATGAAAAACATCGAACAGCAGAAGAAGTAGTTGTAGTAGGGGCGTTAAAGAATTTCTACAAATAAGCTACACAGACATGGTTAAACCTGCTGGATTTCAGCATGTAATAACTAAGGAATTCAACAATGTTCAAAGAACAATGAAACTGAACCTCTGAGAAAAAAAAAGATTTAGCATGGTACAGGAAAGAGGCAAGTTGCCAGTTACTGGACATTATGCATTGTTTCAAGTTAGCAGAGCTTTCTACCCCCGAACAAAGCCACTTAGATGAAATTTTGTATGATTTCTATATGGTTCAGTTAAATAAGAATCAATTCAATCTCTTTGTTCAAATGAAAATCAAACCATCAGTTCAGGCACAGTCATGAATGAAATATGTCCATCTGACTTTTTTCTCAGATATCAAAATTCAGATGCATAGTTATCCTTCAGAGATTTGTAGCTGCGTTCTTCTCCTGCCTCATGCTTAACACAAAGATTACATCCCAAGTACCTTAAAACCCCCTCAACTCTCATCCTCTGCATATAACCAGCTCATACTCTTTCCTCATTTTTTTTCTTCTCAATTTGCAGTCCTGTCATCTGGCTATTCTGAATTCACACCTCACATGTTTCTTAACTTCTCTCAATACCATTTGTCCATTTACAAAAATGTAAGTGATCATCAGTGTAATCTCATTGAAGTTAACTTACATCCTTTTTAAGTAATGGCTTTTTGGAATCCATCCCAGAAGGTGCCTTCTGGGAGAAGAAAAATTGTCTTGCTGAAGAAAGGCTGTGGTGGTTAGTGCACAACATTGCCAATCAAAGTAGAAAGGGGGTGACCAGCCCTGGTAACGTAAGTACTTCTTGAAAGGAAAAAAAGAATTTAACCTGGAAAAAAAACTTGTCATAAGCTGAACAAAAATGGAAACGTAATAAAAAAGGAGGGGAAACATATATATGGTAATAGTGGATGGCCACTGTCATTTTAAATGAACTCATCCATAAATATATGTTTGGCTAAACCCTGTGGCAGGAAGGGTTTTTTGTTGTTGTTGTTTGTTTATTTGGAAAGAAACTATTAAAAAGAAGAATTTACATTAATTTTATCTAGCTAATTAATTGATAGCTAAAGGGAGTTAATTCGGATTGTTTTGTTGAATGCCACCAGTCCTGTTATGTGTAATTGAAGCGCAGAGAGCATGACAGCAACAAAATAATAAACATGAGTGAGCATCCCAGCATGAAACCAACTACTCTGTAATCACTGGTAGCTGAAAAAACACAAAGACCTTTCAGAGGAGAAAAATTGAAGAGTACGAGTATTAATGTTTCATTTCATTCATTTAAATATTCATAGGTCTCCCAATTACTTATATACCTACAGAAATCTGTACAGATGATGCATTAAGAAAGCTTTTCACAGCAGTTCTTTTTTTTTTTTTTCTCACTAAAAACTTCAGAGAGAAAAAGAAATCAGAAGCAGTCGAAGGAATCTCCTGTAATTAGAAATCCTGCAGTCACTGTGAGTTCAAGAGTTCCCACATTGACACTGCTTGACAACAAAGCAGAGAAAAAGGAAATCGGGGCTCAGTTCTCATCTTTCATCAGTCATCCTTTGATGAACAAACCATCATGCTGCTCCTGTCACTGTTCTCTCCTTGTCTTCTTTCTGCATCTTGTTCAAATTTCCCCCCTTGCTCTCTCTTTCTTCCCCACCAATATTACTACCACGTGTACAACCTTCTCACACAAGGGCTTTTTTTTTTTTTTGGCCCTCCATACTAAGTACAAAAATGTAAAACCTGCAGTTCTCGGTATGTTACCAAAGGAAACAGTTTTACTTAAAGTCTTGTTTTTGCCAAAATATTTTCAAAGTATCTGGAGAGGAGTCAAACCACAGTGGCTCTCAGTTGTATTTCCTTTTACTATTTCCCCAGGTACTCCCAGCACAGCACTAAGTAACAGGATATTCTTCCAGGAAAAAAAAAAGAGGCTGCACGAGACAGTTTGTAGGTCTAAGAATTATCCTTCTGGGGCCTATGGATATGAATATAGGGCATATGGTTGCCAAGCTTGAAATCCTTCCTTGTGTTAGTTGTTCCTGAAGACAAGAATCACATATGACAGTTTGTACTAAATACAATGATTATGTTCAGTCTTGCAATGCTTTTTGAAATTCACTTACTTTTTGAAAATTAGGAATCAGATATTTAAATTACCTGCGATTTTATTTCATACTGGTACCTGATTCTGCTTCTGTTTCAGCTCGGTCCTTTTCTATAATGTAGTACTAATTATGAGTTTAGATATATGTCACTCATAGAGCATCAAATGCAGGGGAAAAATAATAGTTTTTAATCAAGTAGGTATGCTGAATTTATCACATAATTTATGTTATAACTGCAATCATTCCATTTTACATGCCATCTAGCTAAACCTCATTACATCCCTGGCTTCAGCTTATATTAAAAACACAGCTGCAAGGCTTCCTGGTACAAGCCAAACACATATTCCATATGTACTGGGGGTCTTCCCACAGGCTGCCTATAGTCTATTATTTTAAAATTTTACTTAATTCTTCTCAAGCTATTTGTGGTCTTGCTGACATCTCCAGAAGACTTATTCCACATCCCCCTTTAGGAGTGTTAAGATCTTGAGAACACAGGCACTTCACTTTGGCAGTGAGCAGTTCTGTCTGCTTCTCTTGATGGTTGCTGAATTCTCCCCCACTAAAACTGGAAAAAATGTTTTACATTTGAAGTAGGGAAATCATTTTGTCCTGTGCCTTCATTATCATCATAAAAAGTTTGGTGTGAATTAAATCTTATTCTGTTTATGTTTCTTTGCAGTTATCATCATTTCAGGATATTAGGCATTGTTTGGTGAAGAGCAATGGGAAACTGGATGAGGGAGCAGCAGAAAAAGCACAACTCAAATATCATAGCCCACAATACAGAGTTTATGATTAGCTTTATTCAATGTATGCACCCAGGGATTTATTGGATAGCTCATTCAGTGAGTCAACTCTTCCTTAACATCTCTGAGAAGCCAGTGTTAGCAGATGGACTCTGTTTAATGGATTTGTAAAGAAGAGATGACAGTTCTCTGGAGTACACATTACTGCTTTTCATGTCTTACATGCCTTCTTAAAGATTAGTCATTTGAAAATGTGCACACACAAACAACATATATGCAGCTAGAACAATGTTCAAAACACAGAACTTTTCACCTCAAGCTGAGATTCTCTCATCAACCAGTGTTATAACAAATACCTCTTTCCAAAAAGTGCTAGGAAGAATTATATACTCCACAGTGTGAGCTGAAAGTCAATATATTTATTCTCTGTGGGATATAAATTGATATGATTCCATTCCATTGCCCTGAGTGGGAAAAAAACAAAAAGGGCAACAGAAAAGAAATTATTCTCAAATCCAAATCCTGTATCACTATGCACTAATAATATATAGCATGTCACAGAACTTTATTGCTTCATTCAGGTCTATGAAGTTAGGTTTTATAACATCACTGAAAGCAACCCATACAATGAGAAGGTATTTTGGATCTATGCATTCAACATGAAGCAAAACCCAAATCCTTGTGCCAAATATTGCATGGCAGAATATTTCACTACAAACCATCTTTTCTTGTTGCACTAGGCTTGCAGCACATGTGAAGCTCCTCCTCTTGGAGAAGTTGTTGCATATGGCATATGGCAAAATGCCACATGGACCTGCAAGTTGGACTGATAAATCTGAAGAATATTTTTCACTTGCTGTTACAGAGAGGGGAAATCTTCTGTTCATTTTGATCCAAATCTTTTGGATTGAAGATACAAACTTTCTGATGTATCAGCCTAAAACTCCTAGAAGGATAGTTACAGAGACAGTGAAGCTGAACTCTTCCTATACTGGCATATGAGAAAGCAAAGCAGTTAGTCACAGGTCAAGGTTTGGAAGGATCAAACTGGATATTAGAAAAATGCCTTCACTGCAAGGATTGTACAGTATTGCACTTACCCAAAGGGGAGGTGTAATCTCCTCCATGGGAGGTTTTCAGCATTTAAGCATAGAAAAACATGGCTGATTTGATATAGTATTGGCAAAGGTCCTGTTCCAAGTGGGATGCTGGACAAGGTTCCTTCCAGCCAACATTTCTGTGATTTTATTATAAATCAAAGATGCAACAAATGCTATATGCAACAATAAGAAATGATAGCAGAACAAAAAGTAAGTCAATCCAGCTTTGGAGAAAATGTTGGAACTTACAATAGACTAGCTGTGTTCTTCTGCTTCAACACCAGTGATCAGGCTGGATATTAGGAAATACTACTTCTCTGAAAGGGTGGTCAGGCACTGGAATGGGCTGCCCAGGGAGGTGGTGGAGTCCCCTTCCCTGGAGGTGTTCAAGGAACGTTTGGATGTTGTGTTGAGGGATATGGTTTAACGAGAACCATTGGTGATAGGTGGATGGTTGGACTGGATGATCTTATAGGTCTTTTCCAACCTTTGTGATTCTGTGATTCTGTGATTCTGTGATTCTGTGAGCCTAAGCAACAGCTAATAAGGGATATGTGTGAGCTTCCCATAAAAAGAGCATTTGGAAGCATTCTCCATTCAGTGTTCCTTCCAGTACCCAGTACTCTCACAATATAAGGGAATCAATAGGTGGTCAAACAAAAACTAGGTTGGCTTTACCAGAGCATAGCAAATGAGGCAGATCATTTTGCTAGCTTTAATATGGACTCAGCACTGGAAGATAACTGTTGATTAGCAGCATAAGCAGACCTATATAGACGTGCCTGTGTTCCACAGTCCCTTCTCAGATGTTCAGCAAATGCTCACAATGAATGATGTTTTACAGTCTGAATTGTGCTCTGCCTTTCTTAGGGAAACAAGGCACATAATGCAGGCTTAATAATCCCCAAAACGATTCAATTTCCTGTGTTTTGCCCACTCACACGTGCGCTTTCTTTTTTTCCCAAGGACAAAAGAGTCTGTATTTCTTTTAAAATATTAATTTTAAAATATTCCAACTGCTGCCCTCTTATTGGCTGCTAAGTTAAAGAAGAAAGAATTTACTCAGTGTCATCCTACAGTCAGACTCTGAAATGAAAAAGAAGTATTTATTTTCGAATCTTATTATTTTTCTTGAAGACACCCCAACTCATAATTGGTCTCTAGCTGTTTCTTAATTTCTCCATATTTGTTCTTACTATGTTTTATTATTGTGAGGACAGGAAATATGAGTCAGAAACCCTAAGATCATCCATTTCACTCACTTATGGGGGGTTGAAGCCCAAGGCAAACAAAAAGTGTCAAATATTTCAAATAAACTGAAAATGCCTCTACCATTTGCCACCCACAGCTGACTTCACATTTTCAGCAGAATCGTAGCTCGTCTGAAACATATTTAAAAAATTAAGCATAGTATCCACACAGAGAGGAATGTTTAGGCTCTCAACAGTTGCTTCTGGAAAGTAATATATTATAACATTTTCTTTTAAATGGAACATTTAACTTCAGATAAATTTATACATGCTTTGATAGGTAAATAAGGTATTTACATATGCCTTTGGCTGCTGAAAATGCCACTATATTGTGACCAGTCCCAACATTTGCTTGTTCAAAAAAAATCAGTAATTTCTTTCAACTATCCTTTTTTCTGACCTCTTTGTTTTCAGCTGAATTATAAATAACCACAGGTCTGTTGTTTCAGTACTCTCTGTCAGACAGAACAGCATTATTTCCTGAAGTTCTCTAGCACTCATCTGTTCTCCAGAGACTTTCAAAACTGTATTTAAGGTCAGAGGTTCAAAGAATTTAGATAAGTTTATATGGGCTTCTCCAAACACACCTCAGCACAGCTAACAGACTCCAGTAATCCAGAGTATTACTCCTATATCAAAACAGTGACTGAAGAAAACACCTGACACCACGTGGTGACTGCTGATGCTCTAATTTATTGAATTGCCAATTATACTACCATTGAAGTGTCTAAATCAAAAGTGCTTAGGCAGTGAATTCTTTAGCTGCAGAGCATAGTAAAACTTCTGTGCTATGAGTTACACATTTGACAAAAGCATTCATAGAAGCCTGAACACAGAAGACACCTTCACTAGCAAAGTGGAGCAATGACAAAGAGGACAAATTATTGCCTCAGTCTGCACAGCCAGTCAGGCTTTCCACATCTCTCACATTCCTGAAAGTCTAGGTGGGGAGTAGGCAAGCAAAATCCCTCCCACTATTAGCAAAGAGCAAGTCTGAGATCAGCTGGTGAGACTGAACATGTACAGTCCAAGGGGCCAGCCAACCCAGGGTCCTGAAGGATGATGTGGTTGCCAAGCCACTCTCCATCACATGTGAAAAGTCATGGTTGATCTTTAAGGTCACTTCCAACACATCCTTTCTATGATTCTACGATTAACAGGAATCTATGGTCCTTCCATTTAATTTGGGAAGCAGGATTTGTGGATTGTTCATTTAAGTTAGGTACCTAGGCTCCTAAATGTTTTTAGACCTATCATTCAGGTGTCTGAAACTAAATGCCTTCCCCATCCCCCACCCCCTAAAGGATGGAATTTTTGTTCCTTCACAACTTTTTAAAACATTATGTAGATTCTCATGTCTGATATGCAGAAATACAAACCTTAGGTTGTCACATACCTTGCTAAAACAGTCAGACAAAGTGGGAGACCTGCATAGTAAGAGGACAGAGGGAAAGAGTTTTACTTAATTTCCACACTGGTCTGGTGCTCTGAAAAGAGCAATCTGTAGCAGTAGGTGATTTTCTACTTTCTGATGAGCTCCTTACACAGATCTTCCTGTTGATAAGAACAAAAGTATTCAAATTTAACAAAGCACTTTAAGTAAAATGGTCTCAGGGTCATTTTGCTGTTTAAATGGAAACAAACTGTGTGGAAGTATTTGGCCTCTATTTTCTGAAGTTTTGTATTTCCTATATTGGGAAATTCAGTCAACTTAAAGCTGAAGTTCTTTGTAGGAGGTTTGCAGGATATCCACTGCATCATTATATATTTCATTGCCATGTCATAGGCTGATTTGTACCATGTTCTTATGGTGCTCAAGAAGCCTGGGAACAGATCTGAGCCTCCTATTACACATTTTTCTAGAGTCTCCTATGACATATTTCTAGAGAAATTTGTACTGCTGTTAAGCCAGATTATGTTAAACCTTCCATTTTCCACATCAGAGCAACATGATATAAAATAAATTAAGTCAGGTGTGGGCCCATTGCATTAAGGTAATGAATATGGTACAGTCTGGAAGGTGATATATAATAAATTCATTAATCTTATAAATAGTTACAGTTCCCTCTCAGTCTGTCTGTCTGGAAAAGCTCTGCTAGTCCGACTGTCTTCAGATCCTTAACACAGTTTTATACATTTACGGTCAGCTCAGATCAAATCACACACAAGTCATACTCAAAAAGAAGGTTCCTCTAAATATTACCTCTTCAATGCAACCTGATCTAAAGGTCAAATTAAGTTCTTTCTTGTGACTCATCAAGAAGAAGAATGTTTCTACAAGACGAATTCTGGCATTAATTTCACAGCCTCACACTCACCTGTGCAAATAAATCAGTGCAAAATTTGATCGACAAACAGATCCCTGTGGAAACAGCACTGTCCTCTTCAGAATTCTGCAAACATTCTGCAAGGTCCAGGTCCCTCAGTCTAGGTTTTGCTGAATCATTTCTCTTATTTTCTTCTCTAGATTCACTCTCAGAATTTTGTTTTCAGTCTCTTCATGCTCTAGCCACAAACCAGAATTGAGCAACTGTAATACAAACTGAAACTGCTGATTTGCCCAACATTCGGAGTGTATTGGTATGTTTCAATTCAGATTCATTTCTAAATAACTGGAAGGTGAAAAACCTCAAACATAAATAAAATTTCTTAAATAACTTTATTTTGTTGTTTGTTAAAATATTCCTTTCAAAAATTTGGCATAAATGCATTCAAGTTTCTTGCAGATAAAACCTGCAAGTTGTTTAAGTACTCTTGAAAACAATAACTATTAAAGGAAAATTCAGAAAATGGATAACTTTTCTAACAATTAGAAAAACTAAGTAGTAGAAAGTGTCAGCACATGAAATGAGAAACAGTAGCATGAGTCTAGGTGGAATGTGAAATAAGTTGGGGCAGGTTAGATTGGCAGAGTAAACATAAAACAAAGGATTTGGAACTAGAAGTATATTTGAACAATGAGAACATAATTTATGGTGAGTAACCAATGCAGAGAGAAAAACAAAGAAAATCATTTAGTCTGGATGAAAGGTAATCCACCTCTAATTTTTTTCTAACTTTTCTACCAGAAAAGAAGCTTAATAAAAAATTTCACTTTTCCCTCTAAGTTCCTCATTTTCTAAAACAAACCAGAAAAAAAAAAATCAAGCCAAGCCAAAAGAAAAGAAACCACCAGCAACTAGGATATGTGAAGTAAATGCTTTCATACCGAGATGTTTTGTGAACATAAAGCCTGGACTGGCCTGATGTTTTGTGGAGTTTCAAGCACATCAGAATGTCATGGAACATTTGTTCCTAATCTCATCTTCTTCCTTCTCAGCTTTGTGGTCTGCATTGCTCTAGATGAAGCAGTTGTTGCAATGGTTGAAACCTCACAACTTGAGATCTAAACATGATCTATAAAGTAGTGACTGAAATTAGACTCAAAAGCTTGAACTGTCATCAGAAGTGAAGTAGGGACTCATAGTCAGCTGTGACAGTTCATTGACCATTTGTATTACATTTTAACCAAGATGTGAATATCACTGTTTATCACAGCAAGACTGTCCTTCAGATGGAGTGTGGCAAACACATAGACCGCTGCTTTCTCCCCGAATGAAGTTTGCTAGCAGGTCAGAAACTAATAAAAGCTTTACATTCAGAGTTGTCCAGAGGAGCATTATAAAGGTTTTGTAGTGTAGTGGGCCAAATGCCTGTAGGGACAAATGGAAAACATCACAAACAATTTTTTTTAAGTGCTTTTTTTTACCTTTCACAGTATTGTTTTCATCTTGCTTGTTTCAGCTTGAGTTGGCTGGTTATCATCTGAGAGGTTATTTCCTGACCTGTGCTGATGCCTTAGACATAATGACAGCTTCATCAGCAAAGAACGAATTAATTGTTGGGTGTTATCATTCTACTGCTGGTAGCTAAGAGCATTTCTCTCCCCTTCTCTCATTATTATCATTCATAAAGTAATCATAATGTGGAAAAGGTTGGCACTGATCTTAGCAGGATGTTAGCAACATTTTAGCAGGATGTCTGCAGAGCTGTTGCCTACTACTAGTAAAAAGAAATCTAGTAGACTACCCCTATGTATTCCTGGTACATGATAAAGATGCAGATGTTAGTGCTAGTGTGCTTTGCTGTGTCAAGGTTGCATGAAAGTCCAGTGGTCTGACTAGGAGAGTTTCGTGTACATTTAAGGCCTGGAAGTTTTCAAGTAGCTTCAGAACTCTGTCCTAGTTTAAACTCTGCTTACTAGCTTCCAGGAAGTCAGGTAATGTAACCTCTTATTTGATCTTGCTTATTATTCTTTCCTGTCATTTGGCCCCAAAAGAGAGTCTGGAATCAAGTCAGCAGCTGGGAAATACTCTGGCTACCAGTAAGCTGGGAGATGAAACTGTACCCTCTGATGTCATCAATTCAGCTGTCAGTGCCATTCTGTAGCCTAAGACTTAAGGAAATTGTTGCAGTTGCTATTACCCCATTCTGAGTAAAAGAAAAATTAGTCTCCACCCACTGGAATGTCTTCAGTTTCCAGGCATTTTTTAACAACTTTTCAATAAAAATTAAAGTTATTTTTCAAAATCCTGAATCTACTACTCAGAGTCTAAAGCATCATTAAATGCTTTCAAAACTGTTACCAACTTACTTTTTAAAATCCATCAATGG
Source organism: Phasianus colchicus (assembly GCF_987193195.1). Classification (NCBI taxonomy): domain Eukaryota; kingdom Metazoa; phylum Chordata; class Aves; order Galliformes; family Phasianidae; genus Phasianus; species Phasianus colchicus. The sequence continues at coordinate 82,000,998 of NC_143476.1, forward strand.
GAGGAAAACTTCTCTGTTTCTCTGCTTTGCTTAGAGTTTATGGGCAACATCTTCCTTGTGAGCTACATGTTCAAAAAGAATTTACTCTATTTTAGCTGTACATGAACACTCATGTGACTCATCAATTGCTCTTGTTATCAATGTGACAGCATAGCCATGTGATTACTTTGCTTGAAATAACTCCTCCTGCAGGCTGTGGACCCAAATCAACAATATTCACTACAAATATCCAGACTTTGGATTTCCTTAGCTGATCTTTATGCGTTTCTAGCTGAAAAAATCTTTCAAAGACACTCCCCATGGCTCCTGGCAAAGTGAGCTGCCAGGAATAACAGAGCAAGACCTTATTTTAATACGTATTTTTTCATACAGATAGAGATTTCTACTATCCTAGCTAAGGTCAGAATTCAATCTCTGGGGTCTACTAGTAATAGCCAGCTTCCGAATTGCAAAATCACAGCTCTTAGATGAAAAGACAAGAAACAATCCACCAACCAGAAAGGTGCTAAGTGCCAGATGGAGTGGCAGTCAACCACTCTGGTCCCCAACATCCAAAGCTGACAAAGACAGGGAAAGTGTTAAACAGTAGGTTTGAGAGTGGCAGATTCATCCAAACAGGTTAATACAGAAAGAGTCAGACAGAAATTCATCTTAACTTGGCCTTTTCCAAAGCACCCACTACTGATGAAGTAGTTATTTCTATATCAATATGATTTTTCTAAGCTGCTGCTGCTATTTATTATTTTATTACTCCCTCTCCCATAATTGAAAACTTCATGCAATGTTCAACTAATACTGTCTCTGCACAGACTGGGTAAGCTCTGCATTTCTGAGTTAGCAAGTGCTATCAAGATTCCATTCATTCCAGCTGGGGAACGGCGGACTGTGGGAACGGTTACAGAAAGAGAAATTCCCCTTCCCTCTCTCTGTTTTTCTCTCTCTTTCTAAACCTTTTTTCAGGATAAATATTTAAACACCAGAATGAGGCAAAACTCCCACAAGGCTGGAAGCAGACGAGCTCACTCCAGACTAGTCTGCAAAATAGCTGTTTTGTTTCATTTTTCTTTTCAAAGTCCAAGCTTTAAAGTTTTCCAACTTTTAAATTGTCTTTGAAAAGAAGGGAAACCATATTACAGACTTTTTGGTGAACATAACATATTGGGTATGACTTTTAGTTCCAGGAATTTATACCACGTAATTACTAGAACATGTCTTGGTGACTAATAATAATAATAATAATAATAAAAGTCAAAGAAATTTTGGGAATAAAGCAGCTGAAACCTGATTTTTACTTTATCATCAGAGGCTCAAATGATCACAGAAGTGGATTGTCTCTGTGGTTCTGCCATCCTTTATCATTTTTATCTATTGTCCATATAGAAGTTCAGCAAGGATGGGGCTCTGAGCAAACAGGTCTAACTGTAGATGTCCCCATTCATTGCAGGGGCTAGATGACATTTAAAGTCCTTTCCACCTCAAATGTTTCTATGACTTTCTGACTCTGTAGGCTTACAGTCAGGTAAAAGCAATTTCCCTACTTTAATGGTTTGTAAAATACTCCGGAGGCAGCAATAGTTGTAGTTTCCTCATGTAGGTTATCACAGATAGCATGGTATAGTTGGTGAATAATTTCTAATTCGGACAAGCCTCAGTCAAATCTTCCTTAGTATGATTGGGTATGCCAGAAATTGTATTACTGAGATTCCTCTGTCTGTATATCTTTTAAACCTTCATATAAGACAAGCACTTAACTGCTAGTTCCATCAACATGAAATTAGTATTAGTGAAACTTTGTTCATGTCATCTGAAGAAATTTTTGTAGAATGCTAGGTTTTCCACTACTTAGTTTAGGTTTAGCACAGGGAAACTGAACACAATGTTAGGATTAGCTACCAACAGCAGTTCCTAGTGTGGTTTTAATTTGTGGAAGAAGAGTGAATTAGTGGTCTTGTTAAGAAATTGTCATGTCATTGTTCAAGCAGAAAACATAGCCTGCTTCATACATGACAGAATTTTCACTTCAATCTATCAAAATTTTCTATGTTCTTGTGTTTTAAACTAAATTATTGTCTCATTCAGAATAAAGGAGACACCGTCCAAATTTCATACACTATGTTTTGTATACAGTTCAGATTTCTGTCTTCATCAGAAGTAGTTGTTTCAGTGTCCTCCTTGTTATTCATGTACCTACAGTTTTTTCCTTGCCCCTCTTCTCTCTTCACTCCACTGGACACATAGGAATTAAGCTGCAGTAAAAATCTGATCAGTCGCATAGTGTTTTCCACTCACTGTGAGCTCAGAAACTGGACTGTATTCAACAGTTCTATCCATGGTGGAGGAATGCAGTATTGATTCTTTGGGTGTAAACTTGTTATATTTCCCAGCAACTTCTACAGAGGACAGAATTAGAAAATATCCTTCCAAATGATTCAGGGGTAGGTGTTAGACTGTTTTGCAGCACTGAGTCTAGCTGGCACACAGCACTGTGTGTTGACACAAAAAATGTCTCCTACCCTGACAGAGAGTCCTGCCAATACACAGCATATTTGTTAATGGTCAGTCCCAAACTGTGAGCAGTAATAGTTAGATTAGGGGCTCCTCATCCTCTTCACCTCCACTTAGAAGCATAGAATCTAGTTTCATCAATCTATTATTTAAGAAAGGTTCTTGAAGACATCCTAAAGATCACTAACAAGGAGTCTGATACTGATTAGAAAGGTGAAATTATGCTGGATACCAACTTACTACTGTGCAAGCCCACTTATCTAGCATGCGCTGGCACTGTCTGATTATCTACTATGAATATAGGTGCTGAATTTACTGACACTGAAAACTTCCCCTTCAAAGCCCTGTCCAGGTCTTCCTTGCTCCTACCACTCATTAGATAACAGTGTGGCAGCAGCAGCCTTACATGACCCTCTTGGTCCACACTGACTTTTACCAGCCTTTGAGGAGCAACCTTTTCTCCAGGAGTGATTGGAAAAGTTTTGGCAAATCCTCTTCCAAACACAGTATATAATTCCCTAAAGAGTAAATAAACAGTGTAAACACATCTAAGGAGGACTTGCTTCATTTGAAAGTCAATAAATTTTATAAAAATTCTGCACTGTCAGATGAAAGTAGGATGAATAACTTGTTCCCTCATTGTTTGTATTATTCCACATTATTCGAATGATGCTTTATGTGCCTGCTGTAATATATTCAGCATTATCTGAGATAATTATCTGAGTAACATTTTCCTTTATGGGCTGGACTTGCCATTGTGTTTTGTTGTTGCATGGATATTCATTGGCCTTGCCACAGAAGAAGCTTTGTTTAAGTCCCACATCTAAAATGTTACCTACAAATAAAAGAATTAATCTATGATCTTTCTGCTTGATGTATGAGATGTGGTGAGCAGGAGAATCTGTAAGAAGTTGACATCAGTAAATCTGATCTTCTGTGTTTTGAAATCTGTTTGATTGTTGTTATACAACGATTCAAAAATAAATGTTTAATAACTGCTAGAAGACAAGACTCTGACCTTTCATCCTACAAGTGGAGCCAAGAAGGTTCCCATTCCATTTCTCTGATCTCCTAAGCTGACTGCCAGCAATGCTAAAGAAAACAAGAGTAGAAATTCTTTGCATTTCTGAAAGGCACTTACCTCTTTTTCCTTTTTTTCTTTATAGCTCACCTACAAAACTTAGGTCTCATTTATACAAAGCAAACAAAAATTTTCAAGGAAAATATCTCATTTTTTAGTTTATATATAGAGAGATCTTTCTCTTACCACTCAGACTCACGAATAATACCTTTTGAGATTCCTTACAGAACTTTTATTCTTACACGCAGATAAAACAGGATTCTCTGCTACATGGAGAAGATAAAGAGGGACATGTTTCTTAACTAAGCATTTTGCAAATGAGAAGAAATGTTAATGCATTCTTTGCTTAGAAATCTTAACTTTCAGTTGCTTGGTTGTTACACCCACTGGATGTAATCTGCACAGGCATTATATGGCATTACACGGCGTACATTACATAATCTGTAGAACAAGTAAGCATTGTCTAATTACAGGCTTCTTTCCACAAGCAGAACGAAAGGTTTCTGGAGGAGTTTTTGAACATTCTAAATTTTAGAAAGAAAATATTTATCTGATTTTGTTTTAAAATTACAAAAGATAACCACTTTTTCACGAAATGAGAATAACAAAATAAATCAACACTACTCTCTTTAGATGAATTTCACTTCTCTACAAAAAAGTCCATGCAAACTGCATGCACTCTTTCAATCCCATTTGCTCAACTTGTCAATACTTCTGTCAATACAGAGTCAATACCTCTTTTTCAGCACTTAAAAAAGAGCTTCAATTATTCAATAGAAAAATTTTCCATCAGCAACCTTTAAAACAATACTTAGAGTAAGTTAATGCTAACACCATCTCTCAAATTATGATCTCCAGGGTTTGACATTTAATCTAGTTTTATAAACTCTAGGCCTGAAACTTGATGTTCTGGGGAACATCAACCTTTGTTGATGTTCTTCTACCTTTGTTTCTCATTCATTATTATGGTTCACCAACTATTAAGTGTAGGAATAAAGTTGGTCTGTCCAATACCTGGACTCGGAAATTATCATCAATGGATTCCAGGTGCCTCCTGGACCTCTTGCAGCTCAATACCACTCAGAAAAGAAATCTGAAACTCATCCATGCCAGCAGTGCAGTAGCTATATATGCATAAATATTTTATGAAGTTTTTTAACCTGTTACTTAAATTGTCTTCTCCTTGCAGCTAAAATAATTTCTTACAAGTGGCTGCAAATGCTAATTTTTTTTTCAGTATGGCTAATGATAAAGACCCCATTATAGTGACATAAGCACCCTTTTTTGTTTTATCTACCTATTTTTACAGTGGTGGTACACAGTCTGGACACAGACTAGTCCAGCTTTATTAATGGAATCCAACTGTAATCAGAAAATTACATAGAAATGTGTGTCCTTTCCATCTTTTAAGTTCTGTCCTTCATAATGAGGCTTCCATGTATTTCTGTGACAACTGGATCAGGTTACATTTTTTCCCCTTGATTTCAACTATAAGTACATCATACTAGTATGGGCTTTAGCTGACTTCTAGTTTTACTACTTTGCAACTAGAATAGTAAATATCTGAAAAAAAATCTTATGGCTGTGAATGATTTTTCACACTAAAAGAGGAATTCAGATCAAGCAATCAGGTCTTCACCAATCTGATTTCTAAAATTATAATGCACTTCTTGTTACTCCACTGATTTATTTCTTTTTCTGAAAATATCATACAAATTGTGTCTAACTCAAACTGCATTACATTACCTGGGGTCGTTTATACAATGAAACAAATGCTTTTTCTTAACAAAGGCGTTTATTTTGGGGGGCCAGGGTTTGGGGCAGAGTAAGGAGTGCCCAAGGCTTTTATACATGTGCTAGTTCCCCCTGTGAAAAGCATGTTACAATGAACTGAACTGTCTACTGGAAGCTTCATGTGAAGCTCCTGTTGGATTCAGTAGGAAATTCACCTCCAGTGACGCTAAGTTGTTATATAATCACACTGACAAATCCAGACAATGCATTTATGCTGCAGTCATCTTTCAGGCTTTATGGTAACAGAAAGACCAGCAAGAGTTAATGTTAATATGACACTGTCCAAAAATCCAGCATGAAAATGGTTACTGTTTTTAATTGAAAAAATTAAGTGTTTCCAATTTTTTAAAGACCATTCCCTTAAAAAATTAATGTTGAAATACCAAAATATTTGTTTTGCAGTCCAGCAGCAGAAGCTGAAACAAAAGCCTCTGAAATCCATCCCAAACACCACTGTTAAAGTTATATATATAGTACAATTTTATAGACACATGAAATGTGAAATGAATTTGGATTTGAGCATCATTTGAAGAAGCCAAATAGTAAACTCTATGGGCTTTTTATTTCTACAACGGAGACATCAACAATGTTAACAATGGCAGCTCAAAGTTCTAATGAAAGCCTTAAATGCTTGTAAAATATTAAAAACTACTAAGCCCATTTGTTCACTAGTGGAAAAAATCATTTCATTTTTATGTTTTCTCCACAGATCCTTTATGTTGGGCTATACTCGAAGTGCTGACCACAGTAAGAGCCCCAGACATATAAAAGAGCCCAAGCAGTTACAGCACCTGCCAAAGACAACTGTTAGTTTAAGCAGCAGTATGGTGAAAGCATATTACCCACTTGGCGGGGTCAGACAAACGCACACAATTTAAAGAGAGAGAGAAACCAACCGTAACTAAAATCTTGAGGAGCTGGCATGAGTCACCTATCTATTTCCTCTTCCTTTGAAAATGCAGAGATAAATAGTACTGCTCCTTCTGTTTCCCAGTCCTGCGAATCAGAATTGAAGCAGAATCAAACTGATTTTTCCTGCCAGGCAAACAAAGGACACAAGGGTTACGTGACGTGCTGGCAATTCTGCTTCAGTTTCTGTTATGATGGCTCTCAGGATACAGAGTGGTAATTCCCCTAGAAAGAAGGTCATCATCATAGTAAGCATGAGACCTATTTGTATCCTAAGAGCATTTCTCTTAGTCACGTAAGAAAGGAAGGTATCACTGTCTTCAGTGAAATTGTTCTGTGAAGAGAATTTAAAATCAAGAAGGGACTTGTGTAGCAAAAGGTACTCTCTGTGTCTGAAGGTAATCTGAGTGAATCTGAAGCATGCACCACAGGGAAAACCAGTTGCTCTTCATTTCTCTTTCAGTGTAAAACTCCTTTAATCTCTGATTTCATTCATCTAGTTGAAAAGCATCTGAACTGGCTCCTTCCAAAAACAAATTGTGAAAGGTATTTTCTATAGACTACCCTTCTACTGACAGAAAGAAGTTGTGAACAGTTTCGTCTCTAACATCCTGCCACGCCACGCTTTGTGTATCCCATGTCCTTGCTCCCAGACACTGGATATCACACAGCCCGCAGAATGAGGCCAATCTGGCCAGGACCCTACACCAGAAAGAGCTGGTGCTCTTGCAGCAGGTCCAGAGGAGAGTCATGAGGTTGCTCAGAGGGCTGAAGCACTCTCCTGTCTCCTGTGAAGACAGGCTGAGGGAGCTGGGCTTGTTCCACCTGGAGGAAAGAAGCTTCCTCACTGTGGCATGCCAAAACTTAAAAGGAGATAACAAGCAGAGCAGAAATCAATTTTTTACACAGTCTCACAGGACAAAGGGGAATTGTTTTAAACTAAAAGAGGGGAGATTCGGATTAGATGTCAGCTCCTAGGATGTGTGTGTGTGTTTCTAGGAGTGTGGTTACCAAGACAGGCAAACAGGGAATGGCACATTAGTAAGGGCATAACGAAGCAATTTGCATGGCAGTTCACAGAAGGAGAGTGCAAGGTGGACAACTTTCTTCTCAAATGGGAGCAGTAAGAAGCGACACTACTGAAATGCATATGGTAACTGCCCTCTGTAATGGTCAGGCTGAGGCATATGAAGGAGCCACAGTCTTTCTGGGCTTACCTGTATACTTAGACCTCTCAAGAAGAAAGCAATGGAGCTGCCCAAACCTTTATTTGTGGGGAACTCCAGAACCTAGAAATCTTCCTCAGGGAAGAGGAGGTGTCAAAGGTGCAACTCTGACCAGCTAGATGAACTGTTTGATCAGGTGGCCAGGTTCTGTGAGGAAATCTCCATCCTGAGAAATACCTGGCAATCAGAGAACAATTGATGAGTGATATCATACAGTGACACAGACAGACCGACAGCACTGTCTGAAGTGCTTGCAAGGCGAGGAAGCTAAGCTAGCTTCCAACCCCAAGGAGACAAATAGCAAAAAAACGTGCAAGAAGATGGAGACTTATACCCTGTCTCTGCTTGGAACAGCTTATTTTTTGCTACTGAAGTTCCCTGAACAACAAATATGAAGCTCTGGGAATAGAAAGAGAAGTATGGATAATGGCTCAGATCCAGAAAAGAATAACATTAAAATGGCCCAGTCAAGGACCCAAGTCAGAATCAGTGCCACCTAAAAAAGACTATGGATGTTAGTAATTAGGGATTCCAGACTGAGATGCACTGAGGCACCTATTTACCACCTGAATACTCTCTTCACAGAGGGCCCACATTCAGGAAGAGGCTGCCAGGTATGATAAAACTGGAGGATGGCTATCTGTTCCTTCTCCTTCAAGCTGGCTCACAAGAGACTGCAACAAAAGAATTACAAGAATTACAAGAATTACAGGAATTAAGAAAAAGCTATGAAACTTAATGTCCACTGAGAAGATGTTGAAGCAATCAGGAGCACACATACTGTTCTCCTCAGTTCTCCCAGCTGGAGACTGGTACCCAGGTAGAAGGAGAATGGAGCAGCTGAAGGAATGTCTCAGTGGATGATGTCACACTCAGGGTTTTGGATACTATGATCTTGGATGCACCTTTGAGAGGCTGGGCATGTTGACATTAGATGGGATGTAGCTGAAAAGGAGAGGAATGTACTGTGCCGCTTATCATGAAAGCTTTAAACTAGATTTGATGGGGAAGGGGTTGTACTTCTGAATGACAGAGGAAAATCAGGGAACATAATCACTTCAGGAAACAGAAGAAGAAAACCTCATATTTGTTCCGGAGGAATTCATGAGGGTTTTCCTAGAAGGTGGCACAGCTGATAGCACAGATGAAGTGCCTCTACCACAGTGAATGCAATCATGGGAAATAAGCAGGAGGACATGAAAACAGCATTGAAATTAGAAAACTATGACCTATTTGCTATCACAGAAGCATTGTGGGTTGAATTGTACAACTGGAATACTATCACTGAGGATTTTTAGAACAGATAGGCAGGGTAAGAGGGGCAGGGGCACTTCTGTGTTAAGAAGTGGATAGATTGCAAAGAACTACCTCTGCAAAAGAGCCATGATCAGGGCAAGAGTTTGTGGGTTAAAATTAGGGTCCAGACCAATATAGGACATTTGGTGGGCACGGTATACTACCGCCTGATAAAGGGAAGCCTTTATGAGATGAGTCCTTCTTGCTTCAGCTGTAAGAGGTGTCATGCTCACAGACTCTCATCCTTACGGGTGATTTCAACCACCTGGATATCTGCTGGGAAAACAATGTGGCAGGTCACATGCAATCCAGGAGACTCCTGCAGTCTGTTGAGGATAACTTCCTGGTCCAAATTTGGATAGATGAACCAAAGGTGAAACATTCATGGACTTGATGACCACCAATAAAGAGGGGATCATTAAAGAGGTTAAGATCAGAGTCAGTCTGGTCTGTAGCAGCCATGCCCTGGTCAAGTTTGTGATGTTGATTAATATGGGCCTGGCAAAGAGTAGAATCTGGATCCTGAACTTCCAAAAAGCAAAATTCCTGTAGTTTAAGGAATTAGCGGATGACACCCCTTGAGAAGCCATCCTTAGAGATGTAGGAACAGAACAGAGCTCGCAGCTATTTAAGGATACTTTTTTGAGAGCACAGTGGCTCTCCCTCCCCATCATAAAAATCACAAACAGGCAGGCAGCGGAGTTCATACTATCGTGCAGACAACTATGAGTTTAAATAGTTTGCACTCAAAAGCCTTGTGCTTGAATGAACCCATAATGCAATGCAAAATGTGGATAAACTCTATTTCTAAACTGTTTGAGGTGATCAAACAAAACCAAAAAAATGTCTCACAGAATTTCCATCTGGAAGCATGAATTGGCTGAGCTGGATGAACAAACCCTGTCAAGTCTTCCCTAAAGTCTGGCCAGGATATTAACTTTGAAACAAAGCCTAGTTTCTCTGAGTTCTGTTTTGAAGATTTCTGCTCTATTCAGAATGCCTTTTTTCACCATCATTTTAAATGAGAGGAATTTGGAAGTACATGTGTCATAAGCTCAATTATATTGTTATCTAGAACTGAGCCCAGAAAACTAACTTATGGTTGTAATTATCTGCTTGGGGCACTCGTAATGCTTTGCATGATACATCTAGTAGCTACGACCACTGGAATTACATCTGTCCCATGTGAACTCAGCTATCAACAAATCTCTGTAAAACCCATTCCTGCATCCTGCCTTAATATGACGCAGAAGCAAGAAATTTGGAGGATTTTCAGGAACATTTGAGGGAGGTCTCCTAGTAATACATGTTTCTAAAAAATCTATACCAAGATGTATCTTCAAGGGTCACATTCCTGCTGTATATAAATTGTACCACCAACTTGTTAACCACTGGAGCTGTTCGGTCTGGAGAAGAGAAGGGTTTGGAGAGACCTGATAGAAGACAGGCTCTTCAGCAGTGTCTGATGTGATAGGCCTTATAAAGGTATTATATATCAACTGAATTCAGATGAAAACCTCAACTAGAAGAAGATACAAGACAGTATGAGAGTTAGTGGAAAAAAAAAGACAGATCTGACTGACTTCTGATACTCAAGAAAGCAATAATAACAGTTGAGTTGTGGTGAGCAACAGGGAGTACATACTTGTGTGATTGTGAAGAGTGTGTCATGAGGTGCCATTACTTTACAAGCAGCTGCAGGTGGTGCAGCTGAAGTCCCTGGCTGAAGAGGTTGAATTGTTTGTGCTTCTTTGTTTCTAGCTAGCTACATTTACAAGTCCCTACATCTTTCACGTCAGCAGTCATTTATCTGCACCAGCAGCAGGAAACAAGCAGAGCCAAAGTTGATCTAACTACATCACAAGTGAGAACTCAGTGGAACGTCATGTGGTCTGTGGAAATCTCTTAGCTTACACATAAACAACATACACAATTCAAGGAGGCAAACAGACCTGTTCTACTACAGGAGCAGGAGCAAACCAGCCGCATGATTGCTTAATGTGTGAAAAGCAAAACTGTGTGCATCAGTGTTAATGAGAAAGCTAAATTTCTGTTGTATCTCTGGTAAACTCCTGCTGACAGTTTTGGGTCAGTGCTGTCTAATCTAAAGTGCAGCAATATCCTATTCCTCAGTAAAGGGGAGGTTTGGATGGGACCACAGAAAAACAGCACTGAATTGCTAGATATTCAGAGAACTGAGTTATGTATTGATGTCTGTATGAGCAGAAGCCATTCACTGAACCACTCAGACTGTGTCCAAATCAGGCAGCCAGTATAGTGAAAGTTTTGCAAACAAAGCTTTTCTGATTTGTGTTATGGATAACAGACATAGGCTGCATGGTTTTGTATTTCATATGCCCAGTTCTGTGGTTATTTTAACATTTCTCCTCTCTTAGCAGAACACCTGACCAGAACAGCCTGTCTTGAGGATTGTCTGAGTCTGATCTGAAGTCAGACCCCAGACAGACTTCTATATTCTAGGTTTCTGCTGCCAGGGTGCCTTATTCATTTAGATCTTGGAAGGCCCTTGGAAGAGTGTGCTAATACTCTTGTGAATTGTTACTTCATTCGTTTATTCCTCTTTTGATTTCCGATTATAATGCCTTTCCAAATTACAAGAGTTTAAAGTAAATACTGTTTATGAGCTCTCAGACTGGGATTCAAGGAATCTATTTTCAGCTGTAAAAGTGGAGCAGCTTGTCTACACTGGCTATCCAGACTCTTCTGTCAGGGAGAGACAAGGCTCTTCAAACGGCGACTCACTTCATCCAGTAATAGATGCCTCAAATAAATTGGATGAATCACCATCCAGTAGCTTCTGCTGTTCTCCAGTGATAGTAGAGTTTGGGCAACTGATTTAGACTACAGACCTAACTGTGCTTAAGGTTAGTCGAAATGTGTAGAAATATTTTACTCTATTTTAAACTGTTCATTATGCAGATCTCGGAAAAAGTCTTGTAGGTGACTTTAAAAAGCCTCTCAAGCTGCACTTTGTATATTTACAGCAAATGATTTAGATCACTTTAGAAATGATTGAAGAGACAAACAGCAAACAGACTTACCAGAAGAAGGTAGAACAAAGACAAGCTATAAAACTTTCTACCACAGGGTGTTGTGGGTTCATCTGGAGTAAACTGGAGTCTCTAGGATTCTAAGGCATAGAAATTCATGGATAGTCACACATACAACACACACAGCCAAGAAGTCACAGAATAACAAGTTGTGACAGGCTGCAAGATTGATCCAGGGATGCTGCACTGTATTTTTCCTGAATTTATGTACTCTGCCTTACAAATCTGCTTGTAGCCATTGTTGGAGTAAGAGTATGAGTTGGAGAGCATTGTTCTGACAAGCATACCTGCTCACACTGTGTATTCTTACTCCATTCCATTTCCTCATGCACAGATTTACCAGCAAGGAATCATCACTTTGAAGATCAATCTTGTAAACTAAAGCTAAAATACTTGCCAGTAATCTATCACTACAGTTCAATCTCTTATTATATAGGCTCTAAATATATAGGCTGAAGCTCTTCCTAAAATGATGTCACTAAAACTGATAATGATAACAGTTACTTTAGTTATATCTATTTATATTATTAAAATAATTTTCATCAGAAAACATGCTCACTAGAACATTTTATTATGTTCTCTTTTTTCTCATTAGCATCTATTTTTTTTCTTTTATATAGTAAGTTCACATGTGCTACCTAGCCTTATTCTGCTGCTTTTATTGTCCATCATAATAAAAAACCACATGAAATGGAGGAAAGCTTAAAGCTTTTATGTGGTCACCACCACATAAGCCAAACCAACTTTTTGATATCTTTGGACTCTAAGAATCTGGGTTTTAGCTTTACATCCTGTAAAGGAAAGAGGTAATATGACAGGATGCAGATGAGAAAAATAGGAGCAAACTAAACGCTTTAAAATGTAATGATTCTTAATTAAAAAAAAAAAAAAAAAAAAAAAAAAAGGTGAGAATTTAATAACTGTATTAATTGACTGGGTTAGTTTTCAGTAGAAGCTGTGGTATATTACAGCAATTGTGAGCTGTACTCCAAAGGGCTTGTGGGGAATTTCCCTTTCGATATTTAGACTGAGACTTCATCACATATATGCTCACAAAGTCTTCAAGAATCTCTGAGCATATGGGATTCTCACCAATTTGAATTAGGAAGATACTCTGCCCCTCACTTGTCACTGTATATTGCAGCAACACAATTAAATACCTCTTACATCACTGGCAGATTTTGACGTCTGCTAATATAGCTCCAAATGAAACCAGAAATTGTAGAAATGAAAACAGTCTAAAAAAAGGTACATATCAGGAATGGTTACGATTTTGAGAAAAAATATTTGAAGAGTTCTGGGAAGATTTATTTGTTTGTAGTTTGTTTACTCTCTGCTGTAATATGAGATGAAGCATAAATCCAACAAGATCAAAAGGCAGTTCATTTTAAGCTGTTGAAAATAAGAAATAAATTTTAAAAAGCATTATTTTAAGTAATAACCCATTATATCTTACAAACATGAATAACTGAAAGAAAAACATATTAAAAGACTTGCAAAAAGGCATGTATTACATGCACTGCACAAATACTCTCTCTTGCATAAAATATTATTTAAATCTGGGACCTTACTATTTAGTGAATAAGCCAACCGCCATCCAATGGGGTTAGGAAGAATTTTTCCTTTGTGCTTCTTTTACCATAATTTTCTATTTGAAGGTTTTCTTGCTTGAGGCCCATGCTGGAGATAAAAATGGGAATACTGGATTAAATGAATTTCTGTGTGCTCACATCAGATTGCAACAAAAATCCTTAACAGATTTTCTTAATAAATATGAACCTTATTTAACACTTGTAATGACTGTTAATAACATCATGGAAGTGTTCCAAACATAGCCAAATCCAGTCTAAAGTTAAAAACAACAGCAACAAAACATTCCAGGAAATGGGAGAACCTGTGTGAGGAGTGTTAAAAATGAACTGAGAAGTTTTTAATTTGCTTGTATATGTCATAAACTGCCTGTATTAGAAAGTCTTGAACTAGAATACATCATTGGCATATTTAATTTTATATTTAAGGAGAGAGTAATTGAAATCTAACTTGTGAGTGAGAAAAGGCAGCACTTTACTGTAATACAGTTTCTAATAGAATAGAATCTAAAGCAAGAATATAGAAATACACATCCAAGGGAACATTGAATAAACTTAACTAAACATGGGGAGCAGTACAGTTAAAGCAATACAGAGCTGAATGACAGCTAATCCATCTTCTCCAAGGGGATCAAGAAGCATGAGATAGTATTATGCAGTTTTAAATATTACATTTTTTGAAAGATGTAGATTACCAGGAAGAATCCAGAAGTGAATAGAAGAAAGAGTATTGAAAAAAAAAAAAAAAAGAAAAAAAAAAAAGTTATAAGGAAGCTTAAAGACTAATTTATTCAGAAGAAAGATCAAGAAGGGCATGACTGTAGCCCTCTGATATAAAAAACATTACAAGTACAATGATGTTTGTCATGTTTGATGATGTTTGTCATGAAACATAAGAAAGCATTAGAAAAAATCTTACTGTATCTAAAGGGAGCCTACAAACAGGAGGAGAATCAACTCTTTGAAAGGGTAGATAACAGCAGGACAAGGGGAAATGGTTTGAAGTTGAGGGAGGGAAGATTGAGGTTGGATGTCAGGGGGAAGTTCTTTACAGAGAGAGTGGTGAGGTGCTGGAACAGGCTGCCCAGGGAGGTTGTGGATGCCCCGTCCCTGGAGGTGTTCAAGGCCAGGTTGGATGGGGCCCTGGTCTAGCATTATGTGGGAAGGTTGGTGGCCCTGCATGTGGCAGCGGGGTTGGAGATTCATGATCCTTGAGGTCCCATCCAAACCTGGACATTCTGTGATTCTATGAGTATTTCTGGATATTAGGGAATATGTTCTAATTAAAAAAAGATGTGGAAACAGTGCAAAAAGGTACTTCAGTATGTTCTGGCATCTCTTAAAGATCTTCCAGAACAGTTCAGAAAAATATCTGCAAAGTAAGAGCGAGGATATCTGGTTCTGTATCAGAGCAGTGCTGTATAAGATGATACATCACTGTTCCCCGTAGCCCTCTAACACTACTGGCCAGATGTAATCCAAGGGAAGATTCCTTGTGCTTAGTGGGAAATCCTAGTGGGCAATGCCAAAGAGAACAACAGAGAATTTGGGACATGAACAGCTCCAGTACTTGGAGATACACTGGAAAATCTGTAACATACCACACAAGCAGCTTTTGTAATTCTCTAACCTGGTATGTATTCATCATTCAAAACTAACATTACACAGATGCCAAAACCTACATTGTTTTCTGTTCTGATTTATACTGTGGTTAAAATAGAGAGAGAGTGCCCACATTTTCATACAAAATACTGAATTCATATTAAAAAAACGTATTTTTTGTCTTTCATATTAACGAAAAGAAAGGTCTTTTGAGATGTTTTAAGAATGTAGTCCAGCCACCTTTAGGACAGACAATAACTGGCATTCAGCTGAGAAATGTAGAGTTGAAAAGGCTTAAAAGATGAACTGTTCTTCTATCAGGGAGAAGGATGAAGACTCAGTGGCAGAATCTGAAGCATTACCATAGGCAAACTTCAGTTTTTCAGGCAATCTATTTCCTTTCAAAATACAAAAATGTTAGGACACTTTCTGATTCTTAGTCACTTTTAATTGATCCCTTCCAATTTCTTCTGACAGTAATGGAGAAGATCACTCCTCTTGAACTATGAATTATACAATAATCAGCTGATTTCTTTTCAAAATATCCTCACTAGAATTGATCATTATTATGACAAAGACTTTTCAAGAAGTGCCATGATGCTGTCAGATGCCTCTGTTGGTCTATAAGGGCAAAAAGTTCATTTGTTCTGTGACAGCTTCTCATCTTACTGTTTGGATGTTTAGTTTCTGGTCAACATGATGATGATATTTCAGGTAAAACTTGGTCTCAGAGTGGCTTTACAAATCACCACAGGAAATGCTATTTGCATTGGTGGTAGGGTCAAAGACATTGCAAACAGTAAAATCATGGGGTCTGGCAACAGCTATCAGATACCAGGAACAAGGAAAATTACACAAAATCATAGAGGTGCAGAAGGATCAGAGTATGAAAGATATATTTACAGTAAAGCTGATTTATTTGCCTGCCTGTTCTGTCAGAGATGTGACAGTACTTCAGAGGCCGAGGCTTTGGTTCACACTGACACTCTTCACCTATTTCTTAAGTCATTATGTAAATATATTATTTATTAATATATAATACCAATTATTGACACATAATGCATAATTAGAACATAGAGCATGTTTAAACTTTAACTCAAAGGGAGAATTTAAAAATGAGGCAAAGATATTTGTTTTGATAATACACTGAAATCCTGAGATTTCACACATCTTTCACCTTCCCTATCCGAACCACCTTAGCATTGCTGACATCAAAGATCAGAAAGCATGAATGAACACTTGGGGATCTAGTGATCATGGAGATTTGTAAGGTACAGTCAACTCTGTCAGCTTCGTTTTTCAATCCACAGCCAGGTCAGGGCAATATATAACATCTTTTTCACTGAAATCCCTGTATTAGAGTCAGTATGTGCATATTACCCCATTTCTATACAAACATAAAGACAATAGACCTAAGTGAACAACATGACTTTTAATAAAATAAATGAAGTAATGTATTTGTGAATGTTCTCCAGGGTTGCTCTAAATTCTTTCACCACTCTCTTGATGTAAGTAAGGGCCTTCAACTTTGTTTCCAAGCCAGTGAGTAAGGAGGGCATTTGGGGCTTGATGTTACAAAAGCTAAATTATAATACTATGCATGTTTTTGGAATGCCAGGAATGTGCAAAGATTTTGAATTTGCACTTCTAGGATTACATTTTTTAACGCAATTAAATCTGGCTGTGCCAGAAGCAGTAGCTGAAATTATAGATTTGGAACATTTAATCATAGGATGTTCCAAAGTATATGTAAATCAAGCACCATGATTATTTTTAAATGGACCAAGAAGCACTTTGTTTTGTTTAATGAAAGCTTTTTAATACCCCACATTCTTGTATGTTTGCATGTGTCTAGCTATTTATCTAGGGGCTGGATTACATCTACATTGGAAAACAAAGTACCCAGGAAGGAAAAAATATGTAGAGACTGTGAAGCATCATTGATATTTCTCAAACACAGGATAACTGATGAAGGCACTATGAATTGTACAGTGTGTTTGGACACATATTTGAAGCTTTTCCAGACTATTCAAACCTCTGGAGACTTGAGGCTGAAAACATCTTTTGAACAACTCTCCTTTTACAATGTCTATCAGACCACTAAACTCAGTGCTGGTACCTACAAAGAGCACACTAATTCTCTAATCCTGTGAAGCTCTGAAGACCAAAGTGGATCTGCTGAGATTATTTTGATACTTCAAAATTTTGATGAAACTGGGTTATCCTATCACTGCAGCAATGATTCTTGTAATGAAAACAGAAGATATGCCCTGTCACTAAGTTAGTTTCATTCAGAGGATGAGCTTTGTTCAGAGCCATGAGCAAGGCTGTGTGGAGGCACAGTATGGACCCACCCATCTATATATCCACAGCTTTATACCAGCAGAGAACACAGATGTAAAATGGCATTTTAAACAGACTGGCTGTCAGTGAACTATCAGCTTGAGTGGTACTTTCAGTGCAGTTCAGATTAGAAGAAGGCTCATTGCAAAATAATGTCATGATCAAATCCCTCATTTGAACTTGCCAAGAACTTGGACTCTGTTTTCAGCATTAAAATACAAAATTCAAGTGGTAACCAAATTAGTCAGGTATAAAAGCCATCTTTGCCAATACTCAGTCCTTTTTGACAATGTGGGAGAAAGGTGGACTGTCAAGCAGAAGTAATGTTAGACTTTGCAAGAACCTGTTTACAGAACTGGTCACTTGAATGTGGATGGGTAGGAGACCAGAACTCCCAAGATGTTCCCCAAGGAAAAGGATCTATTGTGACATCACCAGTTTCCTATTGCATAGTTTCATTTTCCAGCTAATAATTATCTTAAATGGGTCTTCACAGCTGGTAGAACTTGTTCTCAGACCAACACACCTGTCAACATGCATCTAAATTTATCCCAAGTCCAAGGCACTGTATGTTCCCATGCTTGCTCTGCAGAATTCTTTCTATACATACCCCTGATATCAGTAAAAAGTAAAACAGAACAAAAATCAGCCAGGAAGAATAAAATTTCCTCCTTGCCTAAAACCAATATTATTATCAGAATAACTCTGGAGAGGGAGACCGTGGGTGCATATGTGACATCAAATGGCCTTTTTTTTTAAGAGGTGGAAACAAATAAAATAAAGTGCAGCTGCCAGCCAGCTGCCAAGTAGATCTGCCTGAAGTTTGCACAAATGGCAACGCTTTGAAGAGAAGAATTTATTTAGCTTTTACAGGGAGGGCCTGCTTTTCTTTTTCCAAACTCTCTGAGGTGGGTCATTCTTTAAGAGACAAATGATGATTCCATCTGTGTAGCAGCTTTTTCCATCAGTTCTGGGACTAGGAGTTGGGCAGACCTAGTTCCTGAAATTCGTGCCCTCTCCACAAGTTCCTATATCCAATGACTCCATCAATCAGAGCTGTAATTGGATTATTTATTTCCAAACAAAAAGATCTTACAACTATTAAGAGATAAGGCATCCGAGAGACCCATGGAAACTCTAAGAAGACAGAGCAATAACTGATCACTCTAGACATAGATACAACTTGCAAAAAGTACTTCACAGATTCAAGTAATTACTAAGATTGGAAAGGACTTCTCAAAATCATTCAAGTTCCTTCCTCAGCTTCTCAGCTTATAGAAGACTCAACAATTCCAACTGCAGAAGATTTGTCACACTCATTTAACCAAAAAAGACATGTGCAGGTAGAAAATTTCACAAGAGATAGCAAAAAATATAGTTTTTCAAAAGCATGATGTTATTTACTCAGGGACATGATTTAGCAGAGGGTTCACAGAATCACAGAATCACAGAATGGCCAGGGTTGGAAGGGACCTCAAGGATCATGAATCTCCAACCCCCCTGCCACACGCAGGGCCACCAACCTCCCCATTTAATACTAGACCAGGCTGCCCAGGGCCCCATCCAATCTGGCCTTGAACACCTCCAGGGACAGGGCATCCACAACCTCTCTGGGCAGCCTGTTCCAGTACCTCACCACACTCTCTGTAAAGAACTTTCCCCCGACATTCAACCTCAATCTTCCCTCCCTCAACTTCAAACCTTTTCCCCTTGTCCTGCGGTTATCTACCCTTTCAAAGAGTTGATTCCCCTCCTGTTTGTAGGCTCCCTTTAGGTACTGAAAGGCTGCAATGAGGTCACCCCACAGCCTTCTTTTCTCCAGGCTGAACAAGCCCAGCTCCTTCAGCCTGTCTTCGTAGGGGAGGTGCTCCAGCCCCCTGATCATCTTTGTGGCCCTCCTCTGGATCCTCTGCAACAGCTCTCTGCCTTTCTTGTATGGGGGGCTCCAGATCTGGACGCAGTATTCCAGATGGGACCCCACAAGAGCAGAGTAGAGGGGAACAATCACCTCCCTGTCCCTGCTGGCCACCTTTCTTCTGATGGAGCCCAGGATACCATTTGCTTTCTGAGCTGCAGGAGCACACTGCTGGCTCCTATTCAGTTTTTCGTCTATCAAGACCCCCAGGTCCTTCTCTTCAGGGCTGCTCTCAAGGACTGCTCCTTTCAGCCTGTATGGATGCCTGGGATTCCTCCAGCCCAAGTGCAAAACTCTGCACTTTGCTGTGTTGAACCTCATTAAGTTCAGTCAGGCCCACCTTTCAAGCCTGTTGAGGTCCCTCTGAATGCCATCCCTTCCTTCCACCGTGTCAATCGCACCATAAGTTAGAGTTAAGGTAGTATGGTTAGGTTGCAGTTTGACTTGGTGATCTTTAAGGTCTTTTCCAACCTGAGGTATTCTACAATTCTGTGATTCTGTGATTGTTATTTCTCACTACAGGAAGTGGCTGTGCCAACTCCACCTGTATGCCATCCTATAAGTCTCCCCTCTTTCACCAGAAACACAGATGTAGCAGTAAACTGCAGGAGGTGTTCAAGGTTTTAAATCTATGCCATCAGTGAAGATGTTACTAAAGGAAATGTTTTGCACAATGTTCCAAAACCAACACTGCTGTAATGGGCAGATCTGAACCCAAACTGAAATCACCTGTGTCACATCCTCATAATGATTTGCACTCAATATACTCTCATTGTGGTGTAAGGATAGAGATCTTGAATCATCATTCTTGATTTGTGGCAGAAATGGCAAGTTAGGATTGAAGCTGGACTGGAGACTTGTTAAATTACGTACTGATTTTGGCCCTTAAAGAAAAATGGAAAAGATAGAAATGGATGTTGGATCACAACTCTGGACCTCTGGTTGCTTCTCATGTAGCAGCCTTGAAAGTTCATGTCGATCACAGAAAGGAAGCAGGGGAAGCTGCTTTCCCTAGAACAGTTTTTATCCTCAGCCTGCCTGCATTCCTGCATGGAAGCTTGCTGGTGCACAAAATTGTAAAAATAAATAATATCTCTTTAGAATGACTGATACACCTCTAAATTGATTGTGATATCCATTTCCTTTTGCACACTTCTATAGAAAGAAATGAAGTATGTTTTTGGTCCACATTCTAATCATGTCGGTAGACAACCTGCATTCCAAGGGCCACACACAGCCCTGGAAAGTTAGCAGTGCAAACCCACAAGATTATAAACTTCTTCTGTTATTACATGATTTTTAGCAATATTGTTTGTGAATTGTATGTAGCTCGAACATGGCCTGCACAGGCAACAACACAATGCTGTGAAGGGGAGGGTGAAGTGCTGTTCTAACATCACCTCTCACACCCACCACACACACTCAGTCAAAATGAAACCCGTGTGTATTGCACATTGCATGCACTTGTTTTTCAACATGTATTTGATCAGTGTTTCATGAGAACAAGGTCAAACACCTCTAGTTTCATGTTTTTAATTGCACTCCTTTTTTACTGTTAATAAAAAACAGAATGAAATAGAAGTTTTGTTAAATACATCAGCTACACTGTTAAAAAACAGTGACAACTCCTGTTCACTCAGTGTGTCCCAAGCAAGTCAAAAAGTTGGACACACACATGATTGGACACACATTTTGGATAACGGAGGCAAAATATTAGAAGTTCGGTTTCTTTCTGAATTTACTGAGATTTTTGTTATCAATAGAACTATGGGATTCAGCATTAAGCTCATTATTATTTCAGTAATAGACTAGAAGTCTGAAATAAAATGCCTGTTTTCTCACTGGAGTTTGAAATATGCAAAGACATGGAATTTTTTTCAGATGCTTGAGAGACTAAATTTCTGATATTCAGTGGCATTCTGGATGACCACAAAAAATGTTCCTTTCAGCCAGTAACATGCATCCATGCCATCTTTATGAAACAGAATTGTCACATTCATATCAGAATATGGACTCTGTGCCTAAAAAATAATTGGAATGTTTTGCAAACACCTCATTGGGGATAAGCCAATAAAGGAAATAATATGGTCTCTCAACCAAAGGTCCCTGTGAGGACATTCTCATCATGTAGTTGACACTAACCTATAAGGTGGGTGGTAATGTATGGTTCTGAATAACCAATTATGTGCAAACGTAAAGAAAACATTGAAAGCAGGCTGAAAAACACAGCAATTCACTACTGTACTTTATCTCTGGATCATATTTTACTTAAAGACACATAGAATGTTTTAAATTCCAAAGTTAAAAAAAATACTGCAGGAATTCCAATACTTTTTTTGTAATAAGTTTGTGTGTCACTGTCTAATTTTGTAGCACTTCAAGTGCTTGTGACATGTGGTGATTGATTCTACATTCAATGAAAACAGTACTTTCCAGATCAGTCAGTTTATATGATGTCAACTACCTCTTCTTGCTTTTCTTATGTAATCACAAGAGGGAGAAAAATGGGACATTTCATTTTAAATCATTGCAAGGTTACATTACTATTTAATTTTATTTATTCCATATTAAAGGATCACTTTCAATAATAAATTAATTGTACATTTTTCCTTGCTGTCTGTACTATTGTTTATAATGTGCTTGACAAATTGCAACATCTGAGAGCACTACAGGGCTTCACTTGGAAAATCTTAACGCTCCATGAAGGACAATTCTGTGTGGCTGGCAACAGCAGCTTCAAAGGACAAAGATGGATTATAATGATAGCCAGTGAACTCGGTTCACACGATCACAAATCTGCAGTTGATGATGGGACATATATATTCTGCAGTGTGTTCTGAATGAGGAAAATGTTGGCTTTTGTGTAATTCTAGGAGAAGCAAGCTACAGAGAAAATTTTCTATTATATGCTCCCCACTTCCAGCTTCTTGAAGATTTAGCACAAAATGCCTTTTGATGTTAGGGGGAGTGAAGTAGGGCTTGCAGATTAATGTTTATGATACATCAAGGAAGGCCTGAAGATTGTTTTTGAGAATAAAATACTACAAACTGTTACTGGCTGCATAACCATGTAAAAAGCCATCTACTGGCACTGCATTGCTGGCAAAGAAAAGGAAGGTCAAGTTGCCCCTCTTAGAACTAAAAATGACAGTTACTGCTATTGTTGCTTCTGGAATCACCACTGAAGATATGTTTTAAAGACAATCTGCAAAGTAAAAACTTTATAGAAATAAATCTTATTTTTAAAAGAAAAAAAAAAAAGAAGAAAAAAAAAAAAAAAAAGGAATAGAAACTTCAGCCTGCTATTAACATGAGAAAATCTACTCAGTTTTTCCTGGAAGACTTCGGATGGTTGGAGAACAGGTGGTATTATGACCACAGTAGCATACATTCAAGCTTAATTAATAGAGAGGGAAAACGGTTTGTTATTTGGACTGTTTAATGTTTTATTTTTGTTAACACCTACTTAACTCAAATACTTGAGAGACACCTGGGAGAGATATCAAATCCATTTTGGATTTCATTGGACAATTGAGAAAGCTCGTAATATGCATACGGGACCTCCAAAGAGCCTCTTAGGGAAAACAGGTGAGATCAGTTTTAATATTGCTAATACTTTTAAGAGGAAAGCATTTGTGAATGCAACACCCTGAAGAAATATAAAAGACAGCTTCTTTTTCCTTCCTTTCAGTTCCTTGGCTGGATATTTCTAATGCAGGAGGAGCTAATTTTCTCCAATATTATCCTGCAGGATGAGGACACTGCTACACCACCACATGTTCATACCAGTAATTCCAGTATTTCATTTGCAGTTAGCCATGACAAGACTTCTGTTTTACAGAAGTGTCAGAGCACACCTTGAATAATATGGAAGCTGGAGAATGTCACAATTAGATTTTCCTTAAGGTTTTCAGTACTGACTGGAGTATTTTGGTTGTCGGTTCAAAACCATACTTGCTAGACTTAATCATTTCTGCGAGATCAGGTTTGACTGGCAATAGCTGACAACAGAGGGGGAGGAAAGAGAAAACAGTGCTGAAAAGACAGTTGAATCATGGATGATGATGGAGAGGAATCTTCTAATCAAATAATGTTAAACTAACTCTGGAAATAAAAATATAAAATAGAAAATCATTTATATTATAGAATGGAAATAGATAGCAATACTAAGAAATACCAGAAAAATCCAGAAAAAATATGGAACATAAATAACTAAAATAGCCTTCAACACCAACACAAGAAAAAATACCATGTCACAAATACATGTTTCTCTCTTGAAGGCAGAGTTCTAGGTGCGAGATTAAAATAAGTTTCACACCTAGCCTCAGATTTAGTCTCAAGACAAAAATATGTAGGTTAGAAACTCAGATCTGAAGTGCATATGTATGTCAGGTAGAGAGATACCAACAATTAAGCAGATAACATCTTTCTAAGGACATTATTAATCTGTATTCTTTTCCTTTGGCTGTGAGCATTTGATTGAAACTACAGGCTCTTTAGGCCATGAACACCGGACACTAAATATAATAATCTCCTAAATTATTAGAATTGTTTCCCCAAATCACAGTTCAAGATACAACGAAGTATAAAGGTCAGGAACTACTTACTAGCAGCTCAAAGTATCTAATAGAAAACTTGGATAATCAAAACCAAGTGTTCAAAACAATCCTGACACAAAATCAAACACAGAGGTTTATTTACCAGTTACTTCAAGAGAACTGCCAACCAAATGGCTATTTTTTTCAAAATACCCAAGATAACACGCACGTTGGCCAGATCCTCTTGTTATTCCTCTCCAGCTTATGGGAAGTTTTCTGCCTCATTTTTCCAGCCCTCATTTTATACCAGAAACCTTGAATTAACCCCAAACAGTTGGGGTTTTTTTTAGGTTAAAAACAGCCATAGAGAATTTCTGTTTCTTTTGTTAGAGAACATAATTTCCTTATCATCTGTCATTAAGCATATGACATATGACAGATAGCATTGACAGCTGTCAAGTTTCCCAAATTGTACATTTATATACATATATATATATGTATATATATATATAACTATGTATACTTCGTCTGACTATAGCAAAAAACATTTTACAAACATGTATTAAGAACTTTCCTTTATCTGTCTGTCCTAGCTTTGTCCTATGGTCAAAGGCATTAACACAACAAACAAACACACAAACAAAACATTTGCTCACAACTCCAGCAAATTTAAGAGACGTTTCTAATGGATCTAATGGTAAGCTCTTCATACTTCTTCTATTCTTGTAGGATTTTAATGTTTCCTACTGTGCTGGGGACCTAAAGGCCCCTGACTGAAGAAAAATACTGGGATGGACCAAAGTACTTTAACAGTTTTAAGGGAAATGATATTTGTGTTTGTAGCAAATAATGATGTTTGCCCAAATGAAATTCATAACTATGTCTTCAGGGAGCAGTGATCAAGAGACTGATAAAGCAAAGAATAGAGCACATTAGCTAGCAATGAAATCAACGTTTACAGCCCAGAAGATGCATTTCTATTTCTACCATTGCTTGTCTTTACAGAGTCTGACTTTATAACTTGAACAATATCTTTTACCGGAGATTTCGATGTGGATGAGCTATATCAATGTCCATAATGACAAAGCAAAGGAAAATAAAAGGGAATTTGAAAGTTCATTTTTTACCTGTTCTAACATTCGAGACATCTTCATCTAATCAGTTTCCCAGTTTGACTGTACTTACACTCATAGACATTTTTGTTGATGGTCCAGCAGAAGAAAAAAAAAAAACAATAGAGTAAGATGGGCAGACCCCTGAGACTCAAACCATTTGGAAGATACTGTGAAATTCTCACTGAGAAACAACAGGAGAATAAGAGTTTCTAATTAAATTGTGTTTATTTCCTATTTCCTAGTGTTTTCTCCATCCAGCTTTCTTCCTGCTACATTTGAATGACTGTCATTTACCAAGTGCCAGGAGAGTGTCTTTATAATTTTATGGAGAAAGTAATAGTTAAGTCTTTAGATGTGAATCTGGTCCATGGGTATTGTAATACATGTGTCCAGAATGACCTGGAATCTTTCAACTGACTTACTCATATCTACAAGGAGGTGCTTCTTTCTACCATAGTTTTTAGAGTAATAGACCTTTTCCTAAAAATCAGCAGCTGTATGCTTCCTCAAGATCAAGCTTTCTCCTTCCAGGCTCAAGATTCTCTTTCATGACGTAGCTGGAAGAGCAAGTAAGCAAAAAAGCACATGTCCAGGATTGTTACAGTGAGAATGCTTGGTAAGCCATTATCCTGGGGAGAAGGGGACATTGAGTTGAAGCCCAGCAAGAAGAGAGTGGATTGAGCCTGGTCTTCTGCCACTCTCTTCCCAAGCATGTAACCTCTGAGTTACTGCATAATGAGCACTTTTACTACCCTGGGAGAAAGACTGATAAGTAGGGTGGAGTAAAAATCTGCAAACGTTCTGAAAATGTCTTCTACCCATTGAAACACATTCAAAGTAAAGAGATGAAGATATTCAGAAGTTTAACATTAATATCTTTGACTTCTACAGATTTTAGGCACCTACAGGATTAGACAACAGCTGAATGGGGATTTAAAGGAGCTAACTGTTGGGTTTAGTCACTTAAATCCTACGTTAACATCTAAGGCCTTTTGTGTATGTAGGCTTAGGTCCAGAAGTGTCTCTTGCTGAGGAACAGAGTAATGTTCTCTGTTAATAGTAACAGCGAGGAGAACAAATGCAAAGCAAAGATACATTTTTTTTTACCCTACACGGATGTAAAGAGAAGATAACATATTTTCCAATCAGGCAAATGGAGATTAATCTTGAACTTTAGATCATCTGTTGTGCATAGCTTGCTATTTTCTTAGGCCAACTAAAACAGAATGGAGAAGTCCTCCAATCAGTTTCGCAATCTGGTTAACAGAACAGTCTTTATTCTTCACATTAGCAAAATTCTTACAACCTCTGTTAAAACTAGTTTGTTGTTTCTTCAATTTTGTATGAGTCAGGAACACAAAAAATCAGTATCTAAATAAATCTCGGAAACTAGTAAAAACAAAGCAAGTCCGTTGAGCAAAGCACTTGTAAAACAGCCAGATAGAACAAACAAGTAGAATTAATTTTTGCATAAAGTAACCCAGCTTTAAAGTTCACTAAACTTAGCAGTACAATTTTGAGAAACTCCCTTTATGTTACTTCTTACTTGTGAAATAAAATAGTGGACAAACAGACAAACATCTAAACATCAAAACAAACTGCCTAGATTGCATTTCTCTTAAGTTTCATGTATTCTTTTCCAGAAGGGTCATCTACCTTCTTACCGTTTACCAATACCTGAGCAATATAATTATGAAAATTTAATACAGGTGGAAGGACAAATACATATTGGTGTTAATCCTTCCTTTAGCCTTTTCCTGAGTTCCGCCAGCCTCCAAAACCTGATTGATTGCATAGTCATTTGGCAGTTTCCATTTGGAAGTTTGGTCATGAGACTTCAGCATACAATAGTTTCTTTGCAGGAAATAAATACCTGGGCTAGTGTGTAATTCAGCACTGCATTTTGAAAGCAGTCATTGTGTCTGGATGCCTAAGAATATTATATTTTTACTTAACTAGGAACTGTCTTAAAAGTCTCAGATCAGGCAAGGCATCATAAAAGGACCCTGGAAACTAAATAAGCCTGTTAGGATCAGGGACACAACTATAGACAGTTGAAGTTCAATGAGATGCATCCTTTTTATTTGCCTGTTATCTGTTTCAACAAACAGAGGCCACAAAAAAAAAAAAAAGTGCTAAAGTTTTTACTGTCCTTCCCTTAACTACGGTAATACTGTTTTAGCAAAATTTGCTACAATTTTTTAATACAAAAGTTTCTACAGATTCCTCTCATTTCTGAGGAAAAGGTCTTTCCTACTGTTTCAAACTGATGATATTTTGCAAAATAAATCAATAAACTGTAAGTTAAAAATAAAACTGTCCATTAGGAAATAGAAAACATTTCAGTAAACACTTTTACTGTTTCTCCTGAAGAAATGCATTCATTGTGTGAATAAAGCAAGAGGAGTACAGATTTTTTCCAGGAACAGCACAGCAAGGATAACATGTAAAGCCCGTGTTGGAAACACTTTGGTGAAATATTTCTTTTGAAGGGTCTTTTCTTTAACTTTATTGAGCACATCTGCCCTGAAGATTTTTCTTTCTTCAGTTAAACATACTCTGGATAAAATACAAATAAGGAGTACTGGGTTAGTCAAATTGTATAAATTTTCAAATAACATTTTTCAGGAAATTGTTTTTTAACAGTCAGGCTAACTAATAAACCTTTTGGACATTGTTTTCTCACTTGCCCTATAACTCCCTCTCCTCCAAATAAAACGGCATTCCTTGTTTCTGTGTGGCTGAAATGCACATTTCATTCGAGAAAACCAATTTATTTTCTGGAAATGCTGGGCATATGTATTTGAGTACATTCCTGATATTTGTACCCAGCTATGTGCCAAGTCTATTAAATAGTAAAATAGTGTCTTTTGCTTTTTCTGGAATTTGCAAATAGTAGGCATTTGTCATGTCTTATAACCCCGCACCTCCCTACAACTGTCATACTGGAAAAGAAAACATATTAAAAGATGCATCTGTGCAAGTTGACTTTAAAACAACTTCTAGGGCTGCAGTTATAAAAATGAAAAATGTATTTCTCTCTGAAGAAAAACTGCAAGTTAGCTAATTGGTCCTCAGGGACTCAGAGGTGTCACCTGTGGCTTTTCCCTTTCATGTGTAAAGCCAGCCTTCCAAAAGTACCAGAGATACAGGCCACAAACCATAGTGCAACTCCTCTCCACCTTTCCAGACGCATGTTCAGGGTTATCTGTTCTCCAGTGTAGTAACACTCAGGCTAGCTCTAAATAATCTCATTTGAGCATCTCAATCACTCTAGGTTCAGTAGCACTGTGCTTGGCAAAATCTACTTAAATTATGTATCAAAAAGGCAGCCTGGAGCATTTTGCAGTTTGAAATACCTTTTCTCTCTCTATCATCACTTGCAGGTTTCTTAAAGAGACAAGGATGTGTTAACCTCTCCATGCATTGGAGACATGCAAAAAATGCTTCTAGATTTCAAGGGCAACAAGATCCCATCCCATTTTTCTTTGTCCTAAGGTGGATGTTGATTTTTAAATTTTTCGTTTTGAATTGCCATAGCAGATTCATACTTGATTTCAAAATCAGGATAGAGGTTTTGGTTTTGTCATTTTCAGTGAGACTTACCTCACCTCCATTTGGGCTGCCTGTGGCGGGCCCTCCAACTCAGCTTGTTGTTGGGTTTTACAAGTCAGTGCAGGAAAGCTGCACCTCTGGGTGATTCATCCTCTGTCCTAACACTAGAGAGACAAATCAGCACCTGAAGCTCACAAAACACAAGTCCACAGCGTGTATTTCAGACATAAATAAATAACTTCCCACAGATTTCGATCAGGCCTTGTTCCACCCAGCCATATTATCAGCAGCTGCCATGGCATGTGTGGAGAAAAGCCCCCTGCTGAAGACTGGACGGCTGATCTCCAGCTTTCACCCATCACATCCTCAGAGCAGAAGATTCTAGAAAATCTGCTTCTGCCCTGCCTCTCACTTCCAGCGTTTGCTGTTGTTTAGGTGGGAAGACATGCCAGTGCCTTGACATCTGCCTTCCCTCTGAGCTTGGGCATGCTGGGGTACCATAACCCTGAGGAATGGAGAGTCACAGCTGAACACGGCACCAAGACAGGGTCTCACCAGCTTCTACCACACCCAACAACAGCAGATCAGGTTGTGAAAGCCCCATCCTTCAAGATTGTCCCTGAGTCCCCAGGTCTGTCCAAAGACAAGAAGCAGAGTGCACTAGCTGAACCTGCCTATAGGCACCAGAGGGGGAAGGGATTGCTTCACCTGAGTGATTCTATGATTCTATGATCGAACCATTATCTGTCTGCCCTGCACGGTATAAAAATGATTAAATAAAATCATTTTAGGATGATAGGATGGTTTATTGAACATATTTCTCTTTGACATCAGTTAGACCCAAAGGATAAGAGGAGAAGACAACTCATTATCTTTGAATGGCAGTAAGAATCAGAGAATCATAGAATTGCTTAGATTGGAAA
Organism: Phasianus colchicus; assembly: GCF_987193195.1. Taxonomy (NCBI): domain Eukaryota; kingdom Metazoa; phylum Chordata; class Aves; order Galliformes; family Phasianidae; genus Phasianus; species Phasianus colchicus. Next base: position 82,030,460 of record NC_143476.1, read on the forward strand.
AGACCTCAAAGATCATCAAGTCCAACCATGACCTAACCATACTACCCTAACAACACTCTGCTAAATCATGTCCCTGAGCACCACATACAAACGGTTTTTAAACACATCCAGGGATGGTGACTCAACCACCTTCCTGGGGAGCCTACTCCAGTGCTTAGCAACCTTTTCAGTAAAGAAGATTTTCCTGATATCCAACCTAAACTTCCCCTGGTGCAACTTGAGGCCATTTCCCCTCGTCCTGTCACCAACCCCATTCTCTGTAAGCACCTTTCAGATATTGAAAGAGAGCAATAAGGTCTCCCCTCAGCCTCCTCTTCCCCAGACTAAACAGCCCCAGTTCCTTCAGTCTCTCCTCATAGGGCATATTCTCCAAGCTCTTCGCAAGACTTATTGCCCTTCTTTGGACCTGCTCCAGCACCTCAGTGTCCTTTCTGTACTGAGGTGCACAAAACTGAACACAGTACTCGAGGTGAGACCTCACCAATGCTGAGTACAGGGGCAAGATTACTTTCCTAGTCCTGCTCGCCACTCCATTCCTGATACAAGCCACAATGCCCTTGGCCTTCTTGGCCACCTGGGCACACTGCTGGCTCATATTCAGCTGACTGTCCAGCAGGACACCAAGTTCCTTTTCCATCAGGCAGCTTTCCAGCCACAATTGAAAATCCTTATTCAAAAAAATAAAAGGAATAAACCAGGCAAGCCAGATCTCTGTCCCACAGACTCTGTGCTGCATATGACCATTTTGCACAGCATGAGGCTTTCTTCCTGAATGCAGGCAACTTGACAGGGGGCTGTTTCACTTCAAGGGAAGCAGAGGCATCCCATGACAGAAATTAGAAAGTCTGAGGAAGGAATGAAAACCAAAAGAATATTTGAGGTTGCAAGATGGGCTGAGCATGCTGCGGGAATTCACTGCCCAGCACATTCTCACATCAAAGCACCACTATTTGCTTTGCGCACTCACCCAGCAAACGTGACGTCTGCACGTTTTTGCTGTGGCATACCTTTCCTTTGCATTGAAACAAGGCTTTGCTCCTTTAGCAAATGTAGAGAAAGGTCTTCTTCCCTTTCTCTCTTCCTCCCTTCCTACCTCCCTCCCCTCCTCCATCAAAAAATTTGTCATCTGACTGAACTCTCTGAATGTTCAAAAGCATGAAACAGTAAATGTCAAAGATTGGACTTTCCATCTGTTTATACTGGAGCCAAATCCCAGCACTTTCAAACACCATGTCCAAGCATAGATTTCAGATGTAAAGAGTATAATTGCTAGAATGAAGCTTCCACTTTATGCAAAGGCTTATATGACTTCAAATACACTGCTTCAGCACTTACATGCATATCATTTTATCAAATAAAATTAGAAGATTGCTGTGATCTTAAGAGAAAAGAAACAATACTGGGGATCAGATGAAATTGGTTTCCTTGTGGAACGTATAAAATTTAGAAGCTGATTGACCTGAAGAGAACATTAAAGTAAACTGTCAGGGCTACTTCTAGTCCTTTTGTGATGCCAGAATTCATCTGAAGTCAGTAGACTTACGACAAAGTGGATGAAGAAGACTTGAATCTTCCTTTCTGATCTGAGCAAAAAAAGTAACCGCAATACTTATTTTATGTCTAACTATTTCTAATACTTTTCACTGCCAGCAGTGGAAGAGAATAATAGAGTAAAATTTCTCTGTTGTATTAATATTCTGATCACAGTTTTCAAAAGCAGACATTTTGATTCACATTGATACCATATATTCTCATGCTATTTCTCCAAAATCTTTAGGTTGAGTGATTGATTATTCAGTGACTACTATATTCAGTCTTTCAGATATTTGGCAGGCCTCTTTACATTTCTAGCTTTCATCATCCGGACTTTTTTCAAACACATTAAGAGCATCTTTTTATTCCTTCTAAGTTTAATTATCTAAAAATCTCTCAGTCATGACTGAATTTGATATGGCTGGGCATAGCTGTGCATTGCTAGCCCAGGTCAACAAAAGTGCAGCTCATCAAGTCAGTAATCAACCTATGATGTTCAAAGGTCTCTGTCTCCCCAGAAGTGTTCAGTTGTGAACCTTCCAAAATGTTGTTCTTATCAGATTCAGTAGGGCATGCTGTAGATAACTGCTACAGCTATATGAAGAATCTAGTTATTAAGCATATGTATTTACTTCATCTCGATGTTTAAAACATTAAAATCATTGTGATTATTTAGAATAGATTAATTATATTTGCAAAAGGAGAGTTAGAAGTCATAAGGGTATATAAAAAGAATTGAAAAAAATAGATTTAAATAAGAGATGCAAGATTCAGGTGATCTAATCACAATAAACTGGGAGACAATATTGTTACTGGAATATCTGAATATCAGGAATACCATAAATGTGAATTTGTGCAGCTTAACTGTATTTGTAGTGGTTATTCAGCAAGTCACAACCTGGAAATTTCTCACATCATGCAACACAGAGACATAAGTAGATCTAACAAAAAATATGGTTGCCATCTGATGTAATTCTGTTGCTCTGAAATTGATAAAGAGACAGTTATTTAGACAGATAAATCATCTTTCTATTGTATATAGGCATTGTGTCTAGATCAAGAAGCCTTACATTTTGTCTGAGAATTCCAAGCATCACCATAATAAAAAATATATACACATTACTGGTTTTGGTATCACTAGAATTTATTACTTATGGTGTGATGAAGATTAAAACCATAGCAGGGAGGAAAAATAAATAAAATTAGTTATAATTTGTTTCTTATTTTTGCATCTATTGATTATAGAAGTTCTTACCTGTGGGAGTGGTTGTACTATCGCTTCTGGAGAAAAGAAACTCCTGGTTGGAGTGTTTTATCCATGGATATTGATGTGATAGGACTGTAGGTCCCTAAAGGGACTTTTAAAGGTCTCCTAGTCCAACTATGCTAACAGATAAAGTGCTGGTCTATTAGAGACAGGGAAGAGACAAACAACCTACAGAAATGAAATGAATGTTCACTCTCTCTGCCATCTCCTACGCCCAGTTATTAGAAAATGTTAGAAAAGTGTTACAGAAAGTTAACTGGCAGCTTTTTTCACGTCTAAAGCTCTGCTCCTTGGTTGCAGAGGAGGAATGATGTCAGTGCAAGACACCTTCCACCAGCCCCGTGTGCTCTGCATACTGACACAGTGGCTCAGGACCACACTCGTTTTCTTTGTGGAACCCAGAAAAAGACGAATCTGGTGATGAGTTGTGTGTGCATCCTCCAAACATGGGCTACCCAGCATGGCAAATGCTGCTTCAAGGTCAAAGAACATTTATTCTGAGCTCCGCTCTCCATGATGAAATATTATTTTCCTTCAGCCCAGTTCCCTCAGTCAGCCTTAAGCAGGGGATTTGAGGATTAGACCTAAACGAGTTATTTACATGAAGGGATTACCTGTGGGTCAAATTCAACTAGAACTGTTAGAATAAGTAACACAGGACTCCCACAAGTTTGAATAAAACCAAATATTAGTATATTTCTGGAAAGAAAATAAACACTACCCAAGAAATGAAGTGTTCAGAAATGAGAGATGTGTTTGACCTGAGCAGTACATACCATGCTGTTGTTGCTCAGGTTGGCATTCCCACCGAACAACCAGCCAGAACAACACTGCTGAATGCAGTCACCACACTGTTAACCCAGCCATGAAATACTGGGAACTCAAACAATAATGTTCTAACACACTGGGTTAGCTTTGTTCCCACCCAACTTTCCTATCTCCCCTTTCACTTTATTATTTAAAGATCTATTACCAGGGGGTTGTACAGCAATTTAATCGCACAAGGCCTGATCCTAGGAGGTGCTGGATACCTTCAGCTAGCACTTACCACACATCACTGCAGGAATGTTTTGTCTTTGGCTGCGTTTTCAGCCTAGCTGTTTCCCATGTCTTTTCCACATACAGTGGTGCTGCATGATCCATTTAAAGAGCACCTTCACTGTACCTTATAGTCCTGATGCAGTTACTAAAGGAACTGATTTAGTAAAGTGAATGCTTTAGAGAGTTAATTAAGCATGTTTATTTGTTTAAACCCAGAGAATACTTCCATGGACTTCAAGGAGCATTCAAGTGATTATTTTTATTACTTAAATCAGATATTTACCAAAATGAGACCTTTTCTTCATTTCCCGTTTAAGCTTTATGTGTTCTGGGACAGTGGCTAGTACAAGGGCTGCACAAAGCTGATTAAGCCTGTGACATTCACTATGTCCCACTGTCCCTACACAGCAAAATAAACATCACTGACACCGTAAAAACACATAATCATCTTATACTAATGTGGCATTTCAGAAGGGCTTTCCAAAACACTTTACAAAAAAGATGGACAAATTAATACAAGCAAGGAAAATCAAGTCCACGTTTGAAGTAATTTGTCACCTGTAAGAAGGACCGTGACAGCTCTTCAACAGCTTTGTGGGTTACAGATTCTCCAAGGATGAAGGCAACAAATCAGCCCATTAATTCTATTAACATCAATTAATAATTCTGAAATTTCTGAAAAATTCTGAATTTATTTTAATAAATAGCAATATAATTCCTCAGGCTGTAAGACTTCAATTATAAAGCTGCCAACTTTCATTAGTTTTCTATTCCTTGACAGGTCTACAGAGGAGTTGCCAGCTATTCAGTATGAACTGTCAATTTTGGTTATACAAAAACAGGAATTCAAGCCAGATCTTTTCAGAGATTACTGGGAAGAAGGATGCTGATAAAACACCATTGCCACAATGGGAATTTTCCCTGAAAGAACTGATAGCCCTGTTCAGCTACAGAGATTACAGAGACAGAAAAGCAAGAAACATAGAATGGCCTCGGTTGGAAGGGACCTCAAGAATCATCAAGTTCCAACCTCCCTGCCACAGGCAGAGTTGTCAGCTGCTAGATCAAGCACTAAATCAGATTGTCCAGGGCCCCATGTAACTTGACCTCCAGGGACAAGGCATCCACAACCTCTCTGGGCAACCTGTTCCAGCACCTCACCACTCCTCCCTGTCACCTAATCTAAATCTCCCTTCCTTTAGTTTAAAACCATTCCTTCTTGTCCTCTCACTATCTACCCATGTAAAAAGTTGACTTCCCTCATATTAATAAACCCCTCTGAAATATTAGAAGGCTGCAATGAGGTCTCCCTCAGCCTTTTTCCAGTATGAACAAGACCAGTTCCTTCAGCCTGCCTTCATAGGAGAGGTACTTCAGCCCTTTGATCATCCCTGTGGCCCTTCTCTGGGCCCTTTCCAAGAGCTCTACATCTTTCCTGTGTTGGGGGTCCTAGACCTGGACACAGTACTACAGATGGAGCCTCAAAAGGGCAGAATAGAGGGGGCAGTCACCTCCCTTACCTTCCCAGCCACCTCTCTTCTGATGGAAACCAAGATATCATTGGCCTTTCTGACAGCAAGCACTCTCTGCTGGTTCATGTTAAGTTTTTTATTAATCAGGACCCCTACATCCTTCTCTTCAAGGCTACTCTAAGGAGTTCTTCCAGTTGTCCATATATTTGTGATTACCTCAACTCAAGGGCAAAACCTTGCACTTGGCTTTTTCAAACCTCATTAGGTTCACAAGGACCCACCTTTCAAGTTTATAAAGGTCTCTCTGGATGACATCCCTTCCATCTGCTGTATCAACCACACACTCCTCAGCTTTGCGTCATCAGCAAACTTGTTGAAGATGAACTCAATTCCATCATCTATGTCACTGATAAAGATATTAAAGAGTATCAAACCCCAGACAAACCCCTGGGGGCCACTGTTTGCTACTGGCCTCCACCTGGACACAGAGCCATTGACCAGAACACTCTGGCTGTAATCTTGCGACCAGCTCCTTGTCCACCTAGTCCACCCTTCAAATACTATCTCTCCAATTTAGAGGCAAGGCTGTGCTGGAGGACCCTGTTAAAGGCCTTGCAGAAGTCCCGATATATGACATCAGTTGCCTTCCCCTTGTCCACTGATGCAACCGCTCTATCATATAAGGTTAGACTGAAGTAATCTAAACAGCAAATCTTTTGCTAAACTAACCTATCCTGAATGCAACATTGCAGAGTTACCACCAGCAGATAGAATGGAAGGCAATACCTGTCTGCAGCAGAAGGAGCACCTCTGATCCAGGAAAGAGTCATTTCTCCAGCAAACATGATTGAAGAGTATTCATGCCCTCACCCAACCAGCCACTTTGAAGCACAGTATATGTGCTTCACTTTTGAAGCTGGAGCAAACAACTCTTGCTCTGCTCTGACATGCAGGTTTTCACCAGATAGTTCCAGCCATAACAATTAGTTTCTTTCCGAATTATTTTTGACAGGGAAAATAAGACAGCAGCTCCTCAGCTGCCCTAATGTAAAGGAAAGCATCAATGCCCTGAGAAGATTTCAGCAGCCAAGGAGCTGTGCTGTGGGCTCTGGAAGCCACTGTTGCCTTTAAGACCTTCCGTGACTTCAGAGAAAAATGAATAAAAATACCCTCTTCAAGCTTCTTGATGAAGTATTCAGCATCATTAAGAAAGAAAATAAGCACAGTCAATTGCATTTGCTTCAAAGTTGGTCAAAGGATGAGCAATCAGACTGAAGCTACAGTGTTTATCGGACTGGAGCTAGTCCTTATATTTGCCCTTTGGCAAGCCACCAAAAAATTTTATACCTGAAAGCATTCCACTGTCTTTGGGAATCTCCTTTTGTACTTAAGGGTATCATAAAAGGGTAAGACTTCCCAGTGTCATGAAGAGCTATAAAATTATTAACTTTACATGTGTGCTAAACAATATGAACATGTGCAGTGTATGCTCTTAGTTTATTTGCATATCACCTCCTGAGACAGTAAAGATGCAAAACTTATAATTAAAATCTGTATTGGCAGATCAACAGCATAATACTGTGTTCTTGCCTCAGGTGCTTGGAGATGTCAAGCTAGTATTTTAATTAAAATAAATTTATTGTATTTTTGTAGTCTGATTGACTATAGTAAATATGAATTTGAGTAGAACAGCAGTGTTTAATTACTAATTAATTATGATGTCTGAAATTTGTAAAAAAATAAAAGAGTTCACAGAACAAATCTTCCAAATGAGTTTCTAAAGTGGACATTAATTTTCCTGGCTACAGTTAAGAAAACAAAATTTAACATTTACCAAAGTTGCTGACAAAACACTGCTTAGCGCAGAATCAGATTTTCCATGAATATTTGTGATAAATGATTGATGGTTTATATTATTACCATATGCAGTAGTTAAACATTTAAAAAAACAAACCTTATAAAGAAATAACATCAATGATAATATTTAATTTCCAGCGGGAAGAATTTAAGATTTTTTAGATGAAAGTAGTCTGCACATGGAGTGGGTAGATCATGTAAATATGATTTAGATGATCATAACAGAGTGGTTGTAAAGAGTATTTAAAAATTATGTGAAACAATTAGAATTGATTGAAACTAAAGTTGTAATCAGATTTAAAATTTGTATAATACCTAAAAATTATAGCAATATGTGTTAAGCACAGGAAGGAAATACTTTGATGCACTTTGAAAATGCAGACAAGAAAAAAACAGAAGTGTATAAAAAGTGCCTGATTTCCCTAAGAAATAATCTATTTGGATTTGGGTATCATGCAAAATACTTTAATTTCAAAAGCTATAGATTTGTAAGGAGTCTTTGCTCTCAACATAACTGATAATCACAGTTCAGTTCTACAATACAGTGTCTTAATTTCAACTGGAGTGTCAAAGAAAAAGATTTCTCGTGGGATAATTCTGTCTTGGCTGTGTACAAACATTTAACACTTCCATCATGAAGAAGAAATCTCCAGATTTAATGAAGACATAATCCTTCTAGGTATCTTCCATCCAATCCTTCATTTAGAAACAAAGTCATGTAATATTTATTACCACTAGAGGAGAAGCTGACTGATACATTTCTTTTAGAATACATTCATCTATGCTCAAGAAAAAGGTTCAGAACTCAGACTATGACTTGCTGTTGGAGATCAGTAGAACTCTATGAAAAGAGAAATGTCAGATCTTCTTTTAATGGTTGTACATCAAGGGTATTGCAGGCCCTGTTCCAAGGTCAACAAAACAGCATTTTAGAGTAGCATGTAGCTAAATGCACAGCAATAAGTATAGGTCTTTTCTACTTACTCCATCCAGGAATGCTTTCATCTAAATAACTTAGTCCAGTAATTTTATTCTTTTCAATAGGCTATTAAGAACACAGAGACCATTATTGCTGAATTTGCCTTTCTTTGTAGAGTCTATGAGGAAGATATGGAGAAAAATAACAAACATTTCTTTAAAAGTCTTTTACCCTGGGAAATGTGTTTTTCTCACAAGGATTCCTTTTATTCTCCCTCGGTGACACCTGAGTTTATATAGATGAGCCAATCCTATGCAAGGTGGAATCTTGTTTTGAGTTGGACAGACTCCTATGTACACAACCATCCCCTGGAACCAAAAGCTTATTTAGAAAAAAAGATATCTTAGTCTTTCTTTGAAGCTTAAAGTGATGGGAGCACTGATGCTGGTAAGGAGAGTGGGGCTGGAAGACAGCTGTTGGACTGACTAAACTGAATCAATAAAACCAGCCTACCAAGTCTGGCAGCCCAGTGCCACTTCTTCCAGTGATGACAAAGACACAACAGCCCAGTTGTCTTCTGGGAAGAGAATGGAAAGTGGGAAGGTGCAAAATACATTTTAAAAAGCACTTAGTACTTAGGGTGGCAGATTGCTATCTAAGTCAAGGCTGTGACATTTGCATAAATGAATCTGGGAAATATGAAGAGAATTACATTTATATCCTTTGCACTGACCTGGAAAGTGATTTCTTTGGTTTAGATGTCCTGCATTAACCTCACAATAAAGTTTCCTAACACGTATATTGGAAAACCAACTGCCTAATCCCTCAGTGAGTGAAGCCAATTCAAACGTTGCCTGAGCAAAGACAAAACCATGAGCTCTTCTGGAGGTTTTATCTGAGCTGATTTTATGGCCTGATCCATAGTCCATTGCAGCCACTGGAAGCAGCACTACTTCATTGCTCCAGGCTTCAGTTTGCTCTGCACTCTTGGTCATTTTGTCATTTAACACTTCCTTTGCTAGTTTGCTGCAGACAAAAGGAGGACGGGGAAAAACGATCATCACCATTTTCCTGGAAACAAGAAGGTTCCTCGATAAGGAGGAGTAAGAACTTCACAAAACTTCACAAAACAAGGGCCTACCATAGGTGCTGTGACTTGCTGTCTGAAGGCCGAGGAGAGCAGTTTCTACTATTCAAATCAAAATGCTTCCAACACTCATTTTGTCTTCGTTAATAGTTGCTTTTTTGTTTTCTTTTCCTCAGCCCACAAGTTCTATTTCGCTTCTACTTTCCCCCTCATCCCACTATGGTGAGAAGTGAACACAACTTTGTGGTGCTGAGCTGCTTTTAAGTGGCACTTTTGGATTGTATAGTATGGTTAATAAATCACAATTTATTATCTAGAGTTCATATTCACAATGTGCATGTGCACACACAGCACCAATAATACAATCACTTATACAAGAGTAATAAAACTTGAGGTTAATTATTTGTAAAATTTCTTGCAATTATGATGTTCAAGTATATATTTCATGGAACTGCTCACATACAGGCATAAACCTCTATACTACTGATATTTAAATGACAAATCCTGCCCTAGCAATATCTTACCTATAGATTCAATTGAGATGTTCTCTGAAGGTAATAACACCATCTGGAACTTTTGTGCTGACAGAAATCTTGCACGGGGGTCATAGAAAATGGGCTTGCCAGAGGTTAAGACCATTTCTGATGTCAGAATTAAACCCTGATCCAGAAAAATTCTCACTCATTTCAAATTAGTATATCCTAGGAGTGTTCCCTGATCAAAATGGAAGGCTTTTTTGAATTTCCTTTTCTTTTCTTGTGTATTAACAAAGAATCTCTCTTTTTTTTTTTTTTTTTTTTTTACAAAATGTATAGTGCTCTACGCCATTATATTGTGTGTCAGGTATTTCAAATATTAATCAGAAGAAACAGAATAACATGTAGGTAAAAAATTCGAAAGGAAGAGATTAGGATTTACAGGCTTTAAAGGAAAGTAATAAATATAATGTTCATTTACAACTACTTATAACTGAGGCTACTCAGAACCTATTTTTTCTGGAAGAGACCCAAGCACTGCTCAGGACTCAAAGCTATTTTGAATCCAACTTGTACATTACAGATCTCACCTTTTCTTTGGACACACCAAAAATATTCGTGCTCATTTTCTACAGTGGGAAGAGCCTGGTTTACAGAACATATCCCTAAAACTTTTGACAGCCTTAGCATCTCCAGAACCTTTCAGGATAATTATTTTGTCATTATTTATTTAGCACACTAGCCAAAAGTTTTCACTGAGAACTCCTCCCTCATATTCATTTTTCTGAAGTGCATTTCATAGACCTCTAAGATAATATAGCCCAACCTTCAACCCATCCCCATCATGTCCACTAAGATATAACCCCACGTGTCACATCTACCTTTTCTTGAAAACCTCCAGGAACAGTAGGAGTTGCTGCCATAACGACACTTTTGTCTGTACTTCTGTGTTTAATGGTGTTTCAATTCCAAATCTTTAGAATTTGGAGATAAACTCACACAAACATTATGTCAGGACCTTTCACTCAAACTTCACCGCACTTCAGTGAAAAGCATATTTGACACCATATCAGGAATGTTTTCAATTCTAGTAAGCAAAAGCAAGTCTTTTTGAGGAAACTGCTTTGCAACCTCACAACATTAGATTAATTACTGCTGCTTTTCAGAGGAAATACTGTGTAGAAGTGAAAGCTTACATGACAATGTATAGAAGTGTTTGAAACAAAAGCTATTTAAATCTAGTTGGTTTTGATGTACTTTTTTGTTTTGTTTTGTTTTTTTACAGAACCAATTTTCGCGAAAATGGTCCTTTTACTTACTTAACTACACTGAAAATTGATTTGAAAAAGAAAATCAGCATCTTCCCAAAGGTTTCTGATAATAAACAGCAGTGTAAAAGGAGGCAATGCATCAAGGTTGCTGAAAGATATGCTGGTTATCAAAAAGCATGGTGAGTTTTAAATCATTGCCACAATGGATGTGCTTTAGAAGATGCTGTATGTGATTTTGATTTCATGCATCTCCTATTTCAAACCGCTCTACTCTCATAGTCTTAGTGAACAGGCAGTGCATGATGCCTGATCTTTTTCCTTGCAAACTATAACACCCTAGTTTAAAACCTCAGGAAGGTAATTTCAAAACTTTTCAGATGTTCAGGAACACAGACTAATCCGCTGAAATCTACTGACCTCACATATGGAAAATAACCAAGTAGGAACTAATGTTTATATCCTCTTTGAACTTCCTCTTACAAATTTCAGACTTAAGAAAAAGCTGAAAAGGAAAAGCATTCTTTCCTATAAACATTAAGCTTTACAATACCATTTGCTTTCCGTTCTCAAATTAAATCAGAGCACACATTTTGTTATGTTTTTATGTTGTCTGCAATAATAACACCTTCCCCCTTTATAACAAGTAGGAGGCAAATTGTACCCAGAACCATAATGTTTGGGTCTGTTTTAAACTACTTAGGAAGTCTGCAGAAACTGGACTCCCACAACTGCTTTCCATTGAGAAGGGAATAGGCTTCCAGAACGACACAAGAGATCTTTGTATTGTATTGTTTAAGATGGGGAACAAAGGAAAATCTTTGACAACAAATAAACCTTAACAGTCCTTAGAAACAACTAGGGTGAAGTAATCTTTCTTTGACAGAAGAAAGAAACAAACCTCATTGCATTCCTCAGGCTTCCTATGTTTTTTTTCCCAGGCACTACCTGACATGATCCCAAAGTCACAGAGAAATCAATCCTAGAGGATGATGAGAGCATTCAGTCTCTGTGTGTTCTATTCTATCTCCGAGGAAGTGTTGGGAACATTGCATACTCATTTCCAAAGTCCAGCTTTCCGAATGGCAGTGTCCTGCTAACACTCAGCCGTTGGTTTTTCTTCCATAATGCAGAGCTTTCTCTTGTTCAGTTGCTATCTTTTGCTAAATACATCCGTTTCCAAACAGACTCTTTTTTTTTTTTTTTTTTTCTGAAAGATCAAGCTTTCCTTTGCTGTTTTTATTCCATTCACTGAGTGACCAGATGAATGTCCTGATGTTTCTCATCACCATACATCTATTGTTTTGTGAGAGATTTTTGTTGTTCTTTTGTCTCTGCAGTTGGTCCTACAGTGCTGAAAGTGCCACTAAATCAGAAACAATCCTCAAAACAGAAATCCTCAAAAACGGAAACAAGATCCTCAAAACAAGGTAAGCTGTATCAATGCTCAGTTGAGTTTCTATTCTAAGCAGATAATACACTTGCTTTCACATTAACTTATTTTGCTTATAATATACATTCTTGTTCCTAAAAAGTGTGTAATAGTGAAACACACAGAATTGAACCTCTATAGAGTTTTTGAAATCAGCATTGCTTTTTCAGATAAATAGGTAACTTAGAATATGGAAGTTTAGAAAACTCTTGCTTCCATCTCCAGAATAATATTTCAGGCAAGTGAAGAAGTCTGCCACTCACCTTTGAGATACATTTGAATGTTTCAAGAGGATAAAAATCCATCAGCTTATCCACTGTAATACAAAATTCATCACTGCATCACTTTATCTGTCAGTGGGCACTGCACTTAAAGAAGTGTTTGTTATGAGTAGATGGAAGCAAGGTGAGATGCTGTTACAGAAAGCACTGGAGCATGGGTACTTCTTACACCACATACAAGAAGCCAGAGCAGATGTGCAGAATTCCTCAGGTGCCAAAAATTGCTGGCATGGCTCTGCACTCTCCAAAAAATAGCTGGCATTGTTCTTGACCTTCTCATCTCCCCTGCAAACCACAAACTTCCTTTCAGCAGATGTTTCAGGAAGCAAATTAATGTTTTCTCTGGTATCTGAAGATGGGCAGCCCCAACTCTTCCAGGGACTCAAGGCCTCAAGGCTTGGTTTGCGGCCAGCCCTCGCACTGGAACACTTTTCCTTTCCTAATGAAACATAAATGAAAATTCATCCGGATGTCTCTTTTGCAGGCCCTGTGACACCAATGGAGTCATGAGATAACTCCATCAGATGAAGGGATCTGTGTACTCTCACCATGAGAGCTGCATTGGTGCAGAGTGCAGAGCAATGGCCTGGGTTTACAGAGCTGTTAGAGAGTGAAGGAAACAGAAGCTGTCAGTTCTGTTTCCTGCTCCAGCAGAATATCATGAGGATCCTCCATAAAAATCACAAACTGTGACAGAGGCAGCAGTGATCGACGGATGAGACATTTGATTTCTATAAAATTTTCTGGCATGATGCCATGAAAAAAAATTCATTTTGCAAGAGATGCCCCGGGAGAGGCTGCATCAAATAACACTTGAATACAGCCACTTTTCTGAGGATGAATGGGTAGCATCCAAAAATCCTTATATATGTCTTTCTCTTTTGCAATGTCCACAGATCATCTAAGGCTGTAAGTAAGGTCATTCCATAGTTGAGTTTTATCCTTGCCTCTTTGGCCAGGTGTAAGCAATAGATGGATAGCTCACAGTGCTCAGAAAGCCATGCGTTTGTACATAGATACATCATTTTTTCCAAAGCAGTTGCTACTTTCTTTCCAGCCTCCACTATTTCATAGTAATTTTCTGATCACAAAAGCATTCCCTGCACTTTATGCATGAGACAATGACCTCGCTATGCTGTCTGGATATCATCTAGCTAGTAGGTTTGTCTGATCTCATATAATCATTTGCACTGGCTCCTACCAAAGGCTTGCTTGAGAAGCCTCAAACCGAATTTTCTGTTTTGCAATAGAGCGTGAACCTTGTGGGTACAAGAAATGTAATAATTCTTATGCTGATTTACTGAGACAAAAATCTGTTTAAAATAATGCAAAAATCAGGAAATTTACAGGTTTTATGTGATGGGAAGCTCTGCTGTGCCCAGCCAGAGACAAGAGTCCTAGAGAAACCTGTGCGTTCTGAAATACGGCAGTGCACTGGTCAGCGTGAGTTCAACACAATACAACAGCCAATTCCATCCAACATGCCAGGACTCCTCAAAGTCACAGTTCCTTACTTCTTCTATTCACATAGTCATAAAAGAAGATTTTAAATATTAAAATATAAATTCTACGAACTAACTTGTCAAGAAAAACTGGTCCTTCAGGTATCTACTACCACCTGGTCCTTCAAACAGTAATGGATGGCGAGAATTTGAGGCTCAAACTTGTTCCCTCCCTTGCAATAAGGGTAGGGTAGTGGAGGGTTCCCAGGATGCATCATCGCACCAGTCTCATTCTGCCTTTTCTGATCCTCCCTGTGGTATTCACAGGTCCCCAGTGGTATGAGGTTTTAATGTCGAAGTTCAGCTCTTATCAAAGAAAGTGGCTGCAGTTAAACCCTATAGTTCACTGGATCCTTTCTGCTGCTCAAAAGGTCTAAAGATCATCAGGTGTGTGTTAGTCTGAAACTGTTTTCCACTGATGTGTCTGTCTCAAACTCTTTTGCAATTACAACCCAACTGCCTTTCAATAAAACTTCATTCAATACTGACAGCTCATCCTTCAAGTGACAGCAGGGAGTGGGAGCACACTAACCCTGCTACTCTGATAAAATGGCTTTATTTATTTCTGAATAGTGACTGACAGTAGCTGTTTATTACATGTACTGCCAGCTTCTTATTTAAAGTCTGATTAGGTACAACACTTCAGATTTTGCTTCTCTACATTTCAGTCAATTTTTGCAAAACTTACTTTAGAGGATGAGAATAGCTCTGTGTCCTTAAGGGAGGAATCTTCCTGACTGCTTCTGATAATGGGAGCATGATCAACCAGCATGAATCTCTTCTAGTAAGATGTTTTTGCACTAATGGATGAAAAACAAATCTTCCTCTAGGGGATTCAATATTGACATGATTTGAATAGGGGCAAGGAAGTGAAAATAGAACCCTCAGCATCTTAATGCTGACTGAGAATGAATAATTTTTGCTCCTACCAGGAGTTTCAAACAAGAGCTTAACTGTGCAACATTAGTCTCAGTTGTGCAGTGTCTTAGATCATGGTCCCCAGCCACGCACAGGCATAGACAGAGCCAGTGCTATACTGTTGTTGCAGTAATCTTTCATTAACGTTTGCCAGCTGCATTTGCTATTCTATTTCCCTTTCTTCTACACTTCCCTAACCCCAAAAACAGTGTTAAAACAAACAGCTCATTTAAACTCATTTCTTGCTAGTAAGCAAGAAATCGCACATTTTCAAGTGCCTAGATCTGGTTATTTAGTTTTTCCTAGAAAATTGTGGTTATATTTTACAGGTCTTGCTAACCAGACCCTGGCAGTAAGGTTAAACAAATAAAGTCACTCTATGGAGATGAAGAAATGAATTTTCAATTTAGATTTCAAGTCAACTGTGTATACAAAGATCTTTCTCAGCATCTCTCAAAACACAAATTTGGACTCATCAGTACCTAGGCTGAGGGAAGAAGTGAACTGGGACTAAATCTAGTTGACTTGAGGGCTGACACAAATAAATAATTATGCATTACTCTCTCTACCTGCGGTCTGCAAATTTTACTGTGTAACTACAGAGATAATCAAACATCGTTGCTGATTCCCTACAACCACTTAGAAACAGACTCAGAAGCATAGTGCTGCATTCAGTTTTTTCTGAGAAGCGTCCTGTGTTTCCCTGAACTTTATACTAGCCAGTACTAGCCTTCATAGAAGGCGTAAGGCATCCACACTTTCAAATGAAAGGGCATTTTATGTTTAAGGAAAAACCACTCTGACCTATGGTGGTGCTGTGGAATCTGCCCACATGGATCTTCACACAGGAGCTTGGGATAAGCACTATTTTTTCTTCACATTTTGTACCTTGACAACATGGCAGTGACTGCCGCATGACTTTGTTTGTCTTCGCTTTGCAGTCATTGTCCTGATCTCAGCCGACCACAGAAAGCAAATAACACCTCAAAGCATCACTGAGACTGTAGGAGGAACAACCAATCTCCACTGGCTCATTTGTTTGTGGGTAAGCGCATTTCAATTCCAGCGCTATCAGACTTGGACTTCTGACAAGCGTTTGCTTTCAGTATGAAGGCAAGATCCTGTTGATTTTAGCAGTTTTCCAGCATTGTTTTTATTGGCACTGTGAAGAAGTTCTACCAATAGTGATGACTTGATACCATCTCTGAAACATCCCTCGTTATCAGAGAGCACTGTGGTTAGGGACTAACAATTGTGCAAAGGAAGATGCTTCATCTCCCTGCCTCCATCCCAGCTCTTGGAATAATTTTCATGCCAAAAGTAACAAGGAGATGCGTAGACCGAAATGCATCAGCATCTGGTTAAAGCATTATGTTTTTCAACATATGTTTTTTTACATATACATGAACACCTTGATAAATGATGATAGCAGGAGTAATATCGTAACCGGGGTCAGATGAAAATTATACTTCTTGCATTTACACAGCAACATGTAAAAACTGCAAAGTGAATTAAATGCTCATTGGATCTACATAAAAGCAAGCTGCAGGATGGTTCACACCCAGAGCAGTGCTGCACAGAAAGAACATCACAGAATCACAGAATGACCAAGGTGGAATGGACCTCAAGGATCATGAATCTCCAACCCCCCTGCAGGATCACCAACCTCCCCATTTAATACTAGACCAGGCTGCCCAGGGCCCCATCCAATCTGGCCTTGAACACCTCCAGGGACGGGGCATCCACAGCCTCTCTGGGCAGCCTGTTCCAGCACCTCACCACTCTCTCTGTAAAGAACCTCCCCTGACATCCAACCTAAATCTTCCCTGCCTCAAAACCATTTCCCCTTGTCCTGCTGTTATCTACCCTTTCAAAGAGTTGACTCTCCTCCTGTTTGTAGGCTCCCTTTAGGTACTGAAAGGCTGCAATGAGGTCACCCCACAGCCTTCTTTTCTCCAGGCTGAACAAGCCCAGCTCCTTCAGCCTGTCTTTGTAGGGGAGGTGCTCCAGTCCCCTGATCATCTTTGTGGCCCTCCTCTGGACCCTCTCCAACAGCTCCCTGTCTTTCTTGTACTGGGGGCTCCAGACCTGGACGCAGTATTCCAGATGGGGCATCACAAGGGCAGAGTAGAGGGGGACAATCACCTCCCTGTCCCTGCTGGCCACCTTTCTTCTGATGGAGCCCAGGACACCATTTGCTTTCTGAGCCGCAAGAGCACACTGCTGGCTCCTGTTCAGTTTTTCATCCATCAAGACCCCCAGGTCCTTCTCTTCAGGGCTGCTCTCAAGGACCGCTCCTTCCAGCCTGTATGGATGCCTGGGATTCCTCCAGCCAAGTGCAAAACTCTGCACTTTGCTGTGTTGAACCTCATTAAGTTCAGTCAGGCCCACCTTTCAAGCCTGTTGAGGTCCCTCTGAATGCTATCCCTTCCTTCCATAGTTCAACCGCACCACTCAGTTTGGTGTCATCAGCAAACTTGCTGAGGGTGCACTCAATTCTGTCATTGATGTCACTGATAAAGATATTAAAGAGCACTGTTCCCAAGACAGACCCCTGGGGATGCTGCTCATTACTGCCTCCACCTGGACATAGAGCCATTGATGACCACCCTCTGTCTGCGGCCTTTCAACCAGTTTCTTATCCATCGAGTGGTCCACCCATCAAATCCACATCCCTCCAATTTGGAGATAAGGATGTGGTGGGGGACCTTGTCAAAGGCCTTGCTCAAGTCCAAGTAAATGACATTGGTCACCTTTCTCTTGTCCACCAATGACACCACATCTTAGAGTCACAGGATTGCAGAAGCCTTAGAGTTGGGATGGGACCTCTGAAGGCCATCTGGTCCAACTCCCCTGCAATGAACAGGGAAATGCACAGCTAGATCAGGTTGCCCAGGATCTTATTCAGCCTCACCTTTAAAGTCTCCACGGTAAGGGCATCAACCACATCACTGGGCAACCTGTTCCAGTTCCTTACCACCCTCACTATAAAAGACTTTTTCCTTATAATTAACCTATATTTACCTTCTTTGAGCTTGAAGCCATTTCCTCTTGTTCTACCACCACAGACCCTGCTAAAGAGTCTGTCTCTTTCTTTCCTGTAACTCCCCTTCAGGTACTGAATGGCCGCTACCTTGACTCTGTATGTCTCAAGGACTGCTACCTGCTGCTGCTGTTTCACATAGGCACCAGTGACACCCTGTTATCAACATGAAGAATATCAAAAGGGACTACAGGGAGCTGGGAACAGCAGTGAGCACAAGTAGTCTTCTCATCAGTCCTCCCAGTTAGGGGAGTGGAAAGGGAAAGGGATGTTAGAATTAAGAAAATCAATATACAGTTAAGGGAGTGGTGTTGTGAACAGGGCTTCAGCCATTTATGTATGGAAATAGTTTTGAGAAATCTGGAATGTAGGAATGGACAAGTATAAACCCTTTAGAAAAAAAAGGCAGGGGAAAAGAGGAGGGGTGTTGCCCTCTATAACAACAACCAGCTGGACTCCATGGAGCTCCATCTGAGGATAGATGAGGAGCTGTCTGAGGGCTTACAGGCTGGGGATAAAGGGAAGGCAAGGGAAGGAGACATTGTAGTAGGAGTCTGCTACAGGCCACCCTTTCAGGAAGACCGAGTGGATGAGGCCCTCTATAAACAGACAGGAGCAGCTTTATGTTCACAAAAGATGGTCCTCATGTGGGACTTCAACCACCCCAGTGTTTGTTGGAGGGACAACACAGCAGGGCACCAGCAATCAAAGATTTTCTTTGAAAGCGTTGATGATAACTTCCTCTTCCAAGTGGTACAGGAGTCCACAAGAAAAGGTGCGATGCTGGACCTTGTCCTCACCAACAAGGAGAGGCTGGTGAGTAATATGAAGCCTTAGGGCAGCCTTGGCTGCAGTGACCACAGAACAGTAGATTTCAAGATCTGTAGGGCATCAGGGAGGATGTGCAGCAATCTTGCTGCTCTGGACTTCAGGAGAGCAAACTTAGAACTCTTCAAAGAGTTCTACTAGGCAGGGTGTCATGGGAGAAAGCAGTGTAGAGAAGAGGGGCCCAAGAAAGCTAGTCTGTATTGAAGTACCATCTCTTCCAGGCCCAGGAGCAGTGCATCCCAATAAAAAGGAAGGCAGGCAAGAATGCCAGGAGTCCTCCATGGATCAACAAGGACCTCCTGGAGTTACTTAAGCGCAAAAAGAAAGTCTGTAGGGAACAGAAAGAGGAACAGGTTACCTGGGAGGACCACAAAGAAATTGTCTGAGTAGCCAAGGATCAGGTGTGGAAAGTTAAAATCCAGAAAAGAATTAAATCTAGCCAGCGACATAAACAGGAATAATAAGAAATTCTGCAGGTATATATCAGTGATAAAAGGAAGACCAGGAAAGATGTGACCCCCCTCTGGGGAATGAAAGTGGAGACGTGGTCACAAAGGATATGGAGAAATCTGAGATGTTCAATGTCTTCTTTGCCTCAGTCTTCACTAGCCACATTGTCCAAGCTGCAGGAAGGGCAGGAATTCTGGGCCCTCCAAAACGAGAAACTTGTTGGAGCAGGTCCAGAGGAGGGCCACAAATATGATCAGAGGTCTGGAGCACCTCCCCTACAAGGACAGGCTGAGAAAGCTGGGGCTGTTCAGCCTGAAGAAGAGAAGGCTCTAGGGGAAATGTAGTGGCCTTCCAGGAAATGAAGGGGGCCTGCAGGAAAACTGGGGAGGGATTCCTTATAGGGGCAGTTAGTGACAGAACAAGGGAAAATTATTTTAAACTGGAAGAAGGTAGATTTAGACTAAACATTAGGAAGAAATTCACTATGAGGGTGGTGAGACACTGAAATGGCACTGTGAGCAATCTGGTTTAGAAGGAGGTATCCGTGCCTGTATCAGGAGGTTGGAACTAGGTGATCTTGAAGATCCCTTCCAACCCAAACTATTCTATGATTCTCTGATTCTGTGGTCTTGTTTGTGAAGACTGATTTCTGACTGTATTCATGCTCATCCAGCTCTATGCTTCTGCTGTGGTTTTGTTCACATGAGACTAGAAAAATACAGGCTCTTGAACAAGAAATATAGATCCTTTCCAGAGGGGACCCAGGAACACAAAGCAGTGGCCCTAGCCTAACAGGAAATGGGAAGAAAATTCCTACTAAAAATTTCAGGCTTTTGGGATAGGCTCCACATGAAGACAGTGGGATAGATGAGACTTCTTGAATCAGTTAAGCCTCTTCTGCTAATAAACATAAATGCAACAGCAAGAACCATCTGTACCCTATGTTGATCTGTTATGACTGACTGCCAACAAAGAAATGTTGCAGTTCACTTGCGGATGGATTTTTTCACGTACAGTAGCATTCCCTGTGGCAATTTTTGCTTTAAGAGAACTGATGCTGATGCTATGCCTGTACTGCTATATATAGCAGGGTCCGAGGGTGAGCTTATATGCTGACTTCTTGCCCAGGCTCGTTTACTATCAGCATGTCTCAGATCAGGCCAACTATCAACAAATATGAATAAAACTACACCCAAAGCAGCTCCCTGCCCTCAACACAGTCCCCCAGCATCTTTATGGAGGACTAGGATGAACTAATGCTGTGCATACAATGTGCATTTATGGTCTCATGCCATGAGAACATCATACAGCAGCACCTGTCATACTGCTGCCATCTGTCGCACAGAAACAAAATGTCATGAAACAATGGTGGCAAGATTCAACCTCTACTGCCAAACCGCCAACATCCACCTCTGATGTCATGCACCAAGAAAATAAAATAGGAGGCATTAATTTTGGAGCATTCAGTAGCTAAAATTCAGCGCCCTACAGTATACATTTTCTATTATTTTTAAGATTTAGACTACGAGCTGAAAATACAACTAAGTCCAATACAGTTTGGGGCCAAAAATGTAGGAGTTGTATGTTCTGCTTTTTTTTAAGGACCAAAATTGATAATCTTCTTAGCTTTGGACAGCAACAATTCTCTTTTCTCTACAGATCTTTGCAAACATTTTGACTTGACACCAGATGGACATCTGCAACATGACATTGCCTGTGTGCCAGCCTACTTGAGCTTTCAGTATTCTATTAAACTGTTGAGGATGAGTGACTAATAACCCTACTTTCTTACATAAAGGGCTTTTGCTCATCTGCTCTCTTGGTATAACACAAGGTGAACAAAAATGGCCTTATGTGTGAAAGAGGAAACAAAAAATGATTTCAGCTGATCAGAAGCAGACTCACTCCCAAGCCTGTTCTTTGAGCTCGAGTGATTTCTAACTATAAAATTTCTCAAAAGATAGGTAGTGTCCTGTATGCAACTGAGCGCATAACAGCCCGCAATGGTCATTGTGAAACCACAAAACAGACATTAAATTCAGCTGGGATTTAGGGTGAATGACTGTGAGAGGGAATGAAAGAAAGAATCAATAAGTGGCCTGAAAGGCAAAAGGAAGACATGCAGTCCAGAGCTGAGGAGCATGTGGATGAAGAAGAGATGTTTCATTATAGAGCCATGACCTTGAACTACATCCGAGGATTTCCTGCTTCCTAACTAAAACTGACTTCCTGCTTGTGGGTGAGAAGTGTTAGAGAAAATGGACAACTACATTATTAAACAACTGCATTTCCTTCCTTTTTCCCCTGTCTGATATTCCTGGACATTAAGTGCTATTTTTGTTCCTTGTTGCTGAGCCAAAAGGTAGCAAAGTAGGGAACCAAAAAGTATGCAGGCAGGTCTTCCCATTTAAGCTCATTTTTATGTCACCTCAAAACTTCACCAAAAAGATTCTGCTAGACAATACAATGGGAAAGCAAATCAATATTTTTCTTCTGGGGAGTTAAATATAGCTTGAAATTAGGTTTGTTTAGGCTGCAGATGGTGTTGCTAGAATGCAGATTTATTAGACTCCTCTACAATTTAATATTAATAAATAGCAGAAATCTTTAAAATACTTTTTTTTTTTTTTTTTTTTAATAGATTTATAAGTGTCTTTCTTCTTCTGATTCAGGCTCAGAACACAAACTACGAAGGGGAAAATACTGATTTACCCAACATCCATGTAATTCAAGCAATAACGCAGGACTACAGTGTAAATCAAGACAGAATTTTGTTAGAAAGGAAATCAGGAATGTATTAAAATAAAGTCCATACAAATAATAATATTTCAGATATCTATAATTGTTTTATAATACAGCTGAGATTTCCCCAATTCTTTAAGATATAAGATGACAAGATGAATCGTCAGCCTCCAGAGAAAGGACTTTCCTGCAGCACAGTGCTAGAAACTCACTGGATCAATGGCTGGCCCACAAGCAACATTTTTTATTTTAAAGACAGTTTGCAACAGAAAGGGAGCAAGCCTTAATACTTTTTTTCATCTCATTTACAGCCTCAGTTGGCTGATGGGGAAACAATCTGTGTTCACAGCATACACACTTTAGGGATCCCCATATTTCCTTTGGATTTCACCCATTTCCCTCCCATCTCCTTCTTGGAAATGAAGACACCTTGTGAACTCCTTGGAAAATATGGGGGAATGCTGTTGTGAAGTTTGTTGTTCACAATCCAGTTTCTGCATTAGAGGGAAGCTAGAGAAATGCCTCGGGTACAATCAGGTCTGATTTTAGAGACTGAGCTTATCATGCTTACATGAAAAAACTCCCACTGAGCGTGTACTGACCACAGAAATCAGGCCATTAGTCTGGAAAAGACAAGCTACATTTTACCTCATTATTTCTGAGAATAAAACACTATATAGATTTTGGCAAACAGAGACAGATATTTTTTAGTGTCTCTTTAAATCTTGCTTAATATAAAAATGACACTTGAAAGTACTTTTTATTGCAGTTGGCATTCTCCCTAAGGTCATAACAAGTTGCTTCCCTAGTAAAATGTCTTTTTTTCCTAACCACAAGGATATAATTTAGACTCTCAGATTTATAAAACAAAACAAAATAATAAAAAAAAAAAGTTTAAGTGTTAAAGCAATCTTTTGGGAATAAGAAGTAGGATTTCCCATCGAAGAGAAAGCAATCACTTCAGTGTGCTGAACTGGCAGGACACCAAGGCCTGTAGTACTTCCTACACACAGCTTTCAAACACAACCCGTGAAAGAAGGACTCACTTTTTTACCCACTGAGGTCATCTGTGATAACAGAAACTACAAACAAAAGGAAAAGAAGTCAAAGGAAGTTTCTCTGCTAAGACATGAGGTGGCACTTTATTTGCTGGAAAAGAACAAAACCTAAAAGGCAGTGTAGAAGCTCTCTGCTGCACAGAGCCTCACGCCTGCATTTGCACTGCAGGATGCATTTGACTCCAGAATTGATTCCCATTGCACTTTCCATGAACAGTGTGCAGAAGGAAGAGGTTCTCTGTTTTGAATAAGGGGACCAGAATCTGGCAATGTTCAAAACAAATTAGGCCCCAGGATTTATCTGTAAACAGAAAAACCATTTTAGCATCTAGCCAATTGCAATCTTGCAGCTTGTGCAGACCTTTTCCTTCACAGGGCTCTCATTCTGGGATCAAAATGAAATGTGCAGTCTGTCTGTTTTTGCAACTTACAGTTGTTCCTCTTACTAGGTTCTCCTCTGGCTTTTGCATTTCTTATGTAAACTTGTAGCTTAACAGTGCCAGTGATTAGCAAACCAATTAGCAATCTGCAGACTGGCGGGGTGGCACCTACACCCAAACTATATGTGGTGTACATTTTGTTCAGCTTAGTTATTTGAAGATATGTTTTCTGCCCAGAAATTGATATACTTCAAATTACCACATATACTCTGAGGGAACACTTTCCAACTGTATGTATGCATTCTTAAAAGCCCACATAACAAAGGTAATTAGGAATTGAAGCCAACTTTGTTTTAGGCACCTGGCCAACACCAGCACCACTGAAATCCCAGTAGATATTTATCTATAACCTACAGCTCCAAAACATCTTTGCAGTCTGTCAATATTTGTGCCAAAGAGAATATTTTCCTGAAATACTGCAAAAACACTGGTTTGGTCATAAAGGTAACGTACAGGTTGGATTCTGTACACACTGGGGATCTATAGGAGCTTAGGCAACACAAAAATACCCCATAGCGTGGCCCAAGAGATAAGGATTCCAAAGATTTCACCTACAAGCATGATGGCAGGCGTGGGCAGCCAGACTGGATGCCACAACAACACACATCTGGGCTTCACAGCTGTACTCTCTGCGCCTGTGAAATCCAGGAATCCCATTCCAGGGAAAATCCAGATTTCATGCAAGCAAATCTTTTAAGACATTGAAGATGTGCGTCAGGCACACAGGATCAACTCCCTGGTACTTTGTCCTTTCCAAATCCCTTGCAGGCATTTTCTGGAACAGTGAACACAGTCTTGGCTGCTGCCTGGCAAACTAAAAGCCTGTGCAGCTCATGATAAGATAAATAGCCACATAAAAGGGATCAGAAGAGCTGTAAATATCATGGGCTCATGTGATGAGGAGAGAAGGGCTCCTAGCATACTTTCTGTTTCCTTCTTTGCAAAGGCTACATAGATGCTCCCTAGCCTTTATATGAGATTAGTCCTTTCCCAGCAGCTTTAGAACAAAATTACAAACTCCAGATTGTTTCAAACCATCAGTGAACCTGTCCCTTCCACTGTTGTTACAGTAAGAAAATGCCTAACCACCTACAAAGCACAAGCTGGAAACACAGTCTCTCTCACTAACATTTTTGATACCATGCCCGCTTGGAGTCAGGAGAATGCTGTATAATTCTCCAGACGAAGAAGAAACCACAATCATTTGACTTAGAATTTTTCCTTCTTCCTGTAGCTCTTGTGTACATTTCTTAGCTCATATCCCTGAAAAGTTTTTGTTTTTATTTTTAATACCTACATTCCCCTTTACCTACCTACCCTCCTCATCACGTAATGGTTTTCCTTTCCTAACTTCCACTCTACAGGATATTGCCAAGAATGCAATCCCTGCATAATTCATAAAGGCTTTTATTTTCATTTTAGGTTTATAAAATCTTCCATGGCTGTACATTCCAGTAATATACATTCTTTACACTCCTTCATTATTTATACTGAGTCCCAGTTATTACAGAACATCCCTTTCATTCCCTGCCATACATTCATATACTTCTGATTTCTGTGGAAAAAAAATCAGTGAGCACTTCAGAGCAGTTGCTCTTGATGATCAGATTGTTCCTGTTCTCTTCCAGAATCACACTGCAATTGTGTATTTTGGTCTTCTACAGTTAGGTCTTTGCTTTGCTATAGAGTTTTTTATGCACCATGGTCCAGGAGGACATTTCATGTAGAAGCCCATCTTCTGAAGATCATCTGTGAAATCAGCAGACTTGATTCAGATCGCATGTGGTTCCCTTTTGCCCCAGGATGCTACAGTCTGACTGTCAATCTTGAGAACTTTTATTCCCGATGACTGAAACATTACCCACACTTTACTTTTAACTTTCAGTAAATCCAGGTAAGAAATTTCCAGAACAGTTTATAATGAAGCTTTAAATAGCTTATTACAAGCACAGAGTCACAGTCTATCTGTCCACTGAAATAAGGCTAATAAAGGCTTCTCTAAAACCAGCAAGTTGAAGTCTACTCTTTGCATTGGTCAATGAAATGTTGCACATACCATGCATGTATATACACTTCTACAGATTTCAATATTGATGATTCCTTCAGCGTAATTCCTGCCTTCCTAACTCAGCTGGTTGTTCACTTTGAGCTGGGGAGGACATGGGTGGGTGGAGCAGTGGAGAAATGCATGAGTGTTTGTTCATTCATGGCTCCAGAAAAATTTGCAGGTGATTAGTGTGCAGTTTTACACAGACTCTCTCCCAAGACTCTGTGGTCTCTAGTGATAGTAGAGGATCTGATAGGGCTGCATTGCAGTGGGCAGAAATAATTTCCCAGCCATGTGAAATGGTGGGCCCCAAACCAGGTTAAGGATTGGGTTACTAACTCACTGTGTTAAAAAATTTAAAACTCTGTACCTGTTATGTATTAGAATATATAAACCTATATACATAAAAGTACATATTTTTTGGCATTGTTTATCTGTGAAATCTGTCTTGTCCATATGCACCTGTTCAATCTCCACTCTACATCCTTCTCTCCATAACTTTTTCTCTTCCCACGCAGCATTCTCATGTTGTATTACCTCCCAAATCTACCCAGCAGCACAGGGTAGTTTCCTGCAGGAATTACCAGCAGCCATCCCAGGGACATGCTGCCTGACATTGGCTACTTTGTAGTAACCATTAGAAGAGGGTCCAGATTCCATTGTACAAGTGTGTGCCGTACAGGATACCCACAGGGCTGACCATTCACCATGCATCCTGGAGGAGAATTTTCTTGTACTGATCCCATGGAGCATACATCAGATATTGCTCTGACAGCAGGAAGGAGCTCGCAGGACTCAGCTCCAGCAATGTGGAGGGCACTGGCTGATGATGCCTCAGGGTTTTGTAGTTCTGGGGGCAAGTTTCCAGCAGGAGAGGTGCAGAGCCAAATGTCTTGGCATGGAAGACTCTGATGAGGGTTGGGTAGGAAGGGAGGTTCTCCCCAGGATCTCTGGGCAAGATGTGCAGTCTGTCCTCTGGCACCAAGGAAAAGACAAAGACACCTCATCTCCCACTCTGACATTCGTGGTTTAATTACAGTGCCTGTGTGTTCCAGGTGATTGCTATTCCCCCAGTGTTTGTAGGCTAAAAAAAAAAACCAAAAAACAAACAAACAAAAAAACAACAGAAAACCCTCCAGAAATACTAAGTTAATTATTGTGGTTGTTCAGCATGCCTCAGAAGGGAACCGCAGCCCCATCTCTCTAGCTCTTCTGGCTGCAAGTCTATTCCCTCAGCTGCTTTGAATTTTCAGATGGTCTTGGCCAATTAGGAAGATATAAAATGATGCAAGGACTGTAAACTCTTTTTAGAGAGAAATGAACTGAAATGCTTGTTTTGTAAAAGTAAGAAACAAACAAAGTTTCAGGCATTTGCTTTAGAC
Source organism: Phasianus colchicus (assembly GCF_987193195.1). NCBI lineage: Eukaryota > Metazoa > Chordata > Aves > Galliformes > Phasianidae > Phasianus > Phasianus colchicus. Next base: position 82,057,503 of record NC_143476.1, read on the forward strand.
TGAATAAATAAATGAGGTACAGTGCATCAAAACTTAAAAGATTTGAAATATGTATTTATAAGGTGTAAGCAGGAGATTGTAAACTAACTTCCCTTGCTAAAATTCCCGGATAGGAATTTTATGTGGCTTGTTATTAAATGTTTAGTCTGAATAAGACGAAGGAAGAACTGAGTCCTCACAGGTTCTAAATGTAGCCTGTAAAATTGTAGAACTAGTTTATTTCTCATGCAACCTGATGTGGTCAAAGTGTACCAAAAAAGAAAGAAAAATCAGAACAGAAGCATGTAGAACAATGTTACAAACTACACTTGAACTAATTATAGTAATATACAGTATATTATACACATGAAAAATGCCATGATCTCCTTGCAATCATCTGTGTAAGATTTTCTTGCAATTATCTGCATAAGTTCTTAAAGAAAACGTCCAGTTGTCTTTCTGTGTAGTAAAGGAACAAATAACTATTTAAAGTTCTATTTAGATTTGAACCCCAGTGAGATAAACAGCCTGCCTTTCCCTATCATTACTGTTGGCTCAAATGCAATTCTTTTGTATTCCATCAGAACCCGGTCTGGAAGATTCAAAATAAAATAATGCAAAATGTTCTTCTTTAATGTCCTTTTTTTTCTGACTTTTTTCATTAGCTTGGATGGCCACTTGTCAGTAAGAGACAGTGGAATGGTGTGGTTTGTTGGGAGCACATTGTTTATAAAATATTTTGAATTTGAAATGCATCTGGGGATTAGGATGGACTTAATTACAAATTATAATGCATGTAAATATATTATCCCAAAGGGCATTCGTATCATTTGTACCAAGACTGGTTTTGTCCTCTACCACACAGGGTTAAAATCCCAGAATTACACTCACTGGCTTTGCAGCACAAGGAATAATAAAGCCAATAGTACCAACATTGTACATGGCTAATAAGCTATAGGAAAAATTAGTTAAGAGTCACCTGAACAGGAAAAATACACTCCCACTCACCAGCCTTGGTATTTCTGATTCTGTCAGTAGATCATGATCTGATATTTGCATCAAGCAACAGTGTTAAGCCTGAGCTTTATTGACATGACCAGAAGAGAAAGAGATGTCAGGAAACAAACATCACATAAGTTTCCTACAAAAATCAGACTTCTTTTTTTTAGATATTTTAAATTTATTTTTTAGATAATTTTAAATACCAGAATGGTTTCTTGAAGTTGTCTGAGTAATAGCTATGGGGTGAGCAGTTGTGACACTCGCAGCTTGCTGCACTGCTGCTGCTGTCAGCCCCACTGATTCAAACCATGCTGCACATATAAGATGCTTTGCAGCTGCTCCTTCAGGCATCTGGCAAAACCTTGCACATGAAGAGGCACAGATAACACTTGTGCCATCACAAATGCTGTGCCCTTCTTGGGCATCCCACTGTCACCCTCAGGAGCACAGGTCCTGGACAGAAATCAAGTATAAACATCCAATGTAAATCTGTGTTTTTAAATTAGTAAAATGTCCGGTCAGATAACATGATCCTTGAAATACTGTTTTCCACATACTCAAAAGAAAACATCTTAAGGTTTGTTTTGAAACAGTATTTCAACAGCCACTCTACAGAAAGGAAATGATATATATATGCGTGTAAGATCAGAGGGCTGAAGGACCTCTTCTATGTAGAAAGGCTGAGGGAGCTGGGCTTGTTCAGCCTGGAGAACAGAAGGCTCTGGAGAGACCTCATTTCAGCCTTCCAGTGCTTGAAAGCAGCTTATAATCAGAAGGGGAGATTGACTATTTACACAGGTAGGTGATTGGCCAAGGGGGAACAGTTTTAAACTAGAAGAGGGGAAATTTATGTCAGACATTAGGTGGAAATTCTTTATTCAGATAGTGGTGAGGTGCTGGCACAGCTGCCCACAGAGCTGTGGTGCCCCAACCCTGAAGGTGCTTGAGGCTGGGCTGGATGGGGTCCCTGGTTGGGGCTGGGAGGGCTTTGATATCCCCTCCATCACAAGGAATTCTATGACCATATTATGTTTTTTATTCTTTTTCCTTTTTCAGAGAAAATAAGTTGAAGTTCGAGGTTTAGGTACAGCTTTCATTTTTGCCATAAAGTTTGCCATAAAGAAAAGGACAAATAAGGCCCCCCTTCTATTATTTGTACACTCTTTAAATGACCTCCCATCTGTAATTTATAAAATTCATTAAAATTACCCTGACATTTTTCTATTCATTTATTAAATCCCGGGAGACCATTACAGCTTTAGCCATTCACACAGAAAGTCACACCAGTTCTCACACATTCCAAGTGGAGCCAAAGATGCTGGCAACCCATCAAATACAAAGCAAGCCTATGAGCATATTTCCTCCAAAATGTGTTTTCCTTACATTAAGATGGTGTGAAGATTTCTAATTCTTGCAGAGAAACAAAAATAGTCTGTAAAAATTCAGCAACTTGGTAATATTTCAGCATTGTAATCAAAGTCACAATGAAAATGAAGGAAGAAAGCTAAGGAACACAACAGCACCTGCTGACTGAGGTCTCCAGCGGCAGTCAGAAGGAATAAAATCCTTCATTTTCAAAGCAGACCATAGCAAAATGAAACAGAATTATTGTATGCATGAAAGACACCAATATGACATGAGCAATAGAACTGTAAGAAGGCAATAGACAACATGTTTGCATTTCAATGAAATACAGGGAAATGCAAAGCAAATGTAAAAATGCCATCATCCCCTTGTGGGTGAGAAGGAGAGTGACAAACACAGGAGATGTCAGAAAGTGAGGGCTGTACAAATTTCATGATAGGACATAAATCCAGAAACAAGTTTTGAATTTTCCAATCAAGACACCAAGGAAGATGACAAAGATTTGTTCCAAACATCACGGATAACTCAAGGCTTTGTCAAAAGTTTGCAAGAAACTTTGCTTTTTATTAAAGCTTTCTTTTTTCTTTTCTCCTTTTGCTTCTCAAAAGTACTAGTACAAGTAAGTAGGAAAGAGGGACGAAAAACAGAGGATATGTTGTCTGTTTCCAAGTAAGGCAATTTATAATGTTTATCAATCATGCTGGCAAAACAGTCAAGAATATAACCTGATAAATTAAAAATTATCATCTTTCCTTTAAATATGGCCTTTCTGTGTCTTTGCTGATAGTCTGGATTAGGATACTGTGGAGCATGTGCTGTGTGTATCTCTGTACCTTGTATTTATTCCTGGCCTTTCATTTTACTGCCTATCAGGGACTGGTTTTCTTAGGGTCTTGCTGCACCAGGATGCGAGTGTCCTGATGGACAACGGGTTGTCCACAAGCCATCAGTGTGCCCTTGTGTCCAACAAGAACAGCGATATCTTGGGGTGTGTTAAAAAGAGTATGGACAGCAGGTTGGGAGGCGATCCTTCCCCTCTACTATGCCCAGCACTCCAGAACTGACTCCCCACATCAAGAAAGACAAGGAATACCTGAAGACCAGAAAGGTGATGAGGGACCTGGAGCACCTCCCTTTTGAGAAAAGGCTGAGATACCTGGGAATGTTTAGCCTGGAGAAGAGAGGAAGAATAAGGGATCTTATCAGTTCTTATAAATATCTAATGAGTTGGAGTCATAAGGATGTGGCCAGGCTCTCTTTGGTGATGACCTGTGGCAGGACAAAGAGCAGCAGGCACAAATTGGAACACACGAAGTTGCATCTGAATATGAGAAAACCCTTACTGTAAGCCCTGGAACAGGCTGCCCAGAGAGACTGTGGAGTCCCCTTTTCTGGAGATATTCAAAACTTACCTAGACATTTTCCTGTGCAACCCGCTATAGTGAGTAGGGCAATTGAACTAGATGAGCTCCAGAGATGCCTTCCAATCTCTACTATTCTGTGATTCTGTGATCCTGTCTGGCACACAAAAACCTCTTAAAATCACTGAAGTACCTCAAAATGTCTTCATAAACTAACACAAGAATAGAGTACTGTGTTCCCAACATTACGGATGGAAAAACCTCCCAGAACAAAGTCCCAGACCTTATCACAATTGCTTCCTGAAAGGAAGCAAGGCCAAACAGAGCCCAAGGCCAATCAAAACCTGCTAGGAAACCTTGTCTCTTGTTGCTCTAGGTATCAAAATAGGAAGTAAACAACTTAGAAACAGTGCTGAGAATGGTTTGAAGGAAGTACAGTTTCCTCTCTGTGCACTTGCTAAGTTAGCTTATCTTTCATGCTCTCAGCATCCCCCCTTTAGTCACCGCAGTCAGCAAATGCTGCAGAAGCCTTGCAGAAATGACCTAGAAAAATAACATTTATACAGAAATCTACTGCTAGTTCATGCCTCTGGGAAACATTGCAGTGCTCTGCCTGAGAAAAAGCACTTGGGAAAGCACTGCTTTAGTGAAAACAATATATCACATCCTTCAGGCCTTCTCTACCTGAGACCCAAGATCTGCACTAAAAACACACCTTAACTATTAAGTGTTCTTTCATCTTAGCTAAGCTGCAGTGCATCTGATTTTGATTCTATTTATACACGCATGGTTGCAATGGCTAAAGCAATTTGAAGTACATTATAGGCATCAGTTAATGAGAAAACATTTCTTTAGCTTTCTCTGGATTTTAATTGGATCCCACAACCTCTGAGCCACAGTATGTGGATCATATGTTAAAGATTATGCTTTCATATATAAAGATATTTTTCTGGACACACAGATGAAAGGTGCCTGATCTCTTAACTGGAGATATGGTGATCTTACAGTCAAAGGTGAGGGCTTTGATGAAAGACTGGAAAGCAGTAGACCTATTTATGGAAGAGTTCTGAGGGCTATACAAGTCACCAGGACCTTGACACTACTCACAGGGATTAAATCAGAATTGACACTACAGTGGGTTTTGATTGAAGTGACCCAAATTATTACTGGTACATTATGTTTTGTTGATTGTTTAGTTTAGATAGCACTTGGGGTCTTTTTATTGTTACAACCACAGAACCTTTCTGCATCAGACATATTATTCTTTCTCCCCAGAAAAAATTTATCAATTTTTTTGATCCATCAAGCTACATGAAACCTATGTAAACTATCCCATTTGTACTACTAAAAAACTTTCCATTCTTTTTTCTCTCCTGCTTTCAGTGACTTTCAGTACAGCTGTAAATTGACACAGGGATGTCCCAGTTTGACTGACACTCCTGTATTTTAGTGAAATTATTAGATAGTAATGAAATGCATGTAGAATTTGGTTCCGCAGTTAGGAATCTTAGAGTAACATTCAGAGGTCTTAGCAAGGGATACTAAATGTAACAACAAAGTGGACTGCAAATATACATTAATATAATGGTGAAGAAGAAAAGATATGAACAGCCATGGCTAGAAAATCTAATTTTTTAATTATATTTTTCTCAAGCAAATGGCAAAATTAGTTCATGTACTTTATAGAAGCATAGAAATTATGATAGTAGAAGGAGAAAGTGTATGATTTTTAAATAAGTGTCTTGACAATGTTCACTCAGAGAAGTAGGTCAGCTGTAGAGCTGCTAACAGTTCTCACTGAAAATGCCTGATGGACAGAGGGATTCCCAAACCTGGAAAAAGCAATAGGGTACTTCAAGGGAAAGAGGGAAAGAAAGAAAGACAAATCAGTCAGCTTCAATCTAGTTACTAAAAAATACAAGGACAAATAAACAACTGTCTCCAAGACAAGTAAGCAATAAATTACAGTCAACACGAATTGCTAAGAACAAATTGCATGCAACAACTCCAGTTTTCTTTATGAGAATAATAGGCACTGTGGGTGGAGATAAGCCACAAATGTAATTTATGTTGATTTACAAAGAGCTGTGACACAGAGCTGTGGCAAAAAAAAAAAAAAAAAAAAAAAAAAAAAAAAAAAGCCTTATTAGGCTTTCTCAACAGTTAAACAAAGACAAATTTTCTACATAAATCAATGAAGTGTTTGCTAAACTGGTAGAAACCAGAGCAAGCATGTCTCAGTTTTTCACTGCAAGGAAGGCTGTAGTAGGACTTCCAGCGTATCTGACCTAAATGGGACTAATTTAATATGTTTAATATAATTTAATTAATTATTTGGTTAGCAGGATATAAATCATCATTGCTAATAAGATGTCCCTGCCTGGGAGAAACCCCAAGTAACAGTCATAGGTAAGAGCAGAAAAGAGAAGGAGGTTGCTTAGTCCAGAGAAAAGGAAATATAGCTGAGATGTGATATTTGTCTTCAAATACATGAGATGTAAATGTAAAGAAAGAGTGCAGAGTCTATCCCCCTGGCCTGTATGCCCCCTACAACACAGACTAATGGGCCTAAATTTCATCAAGAAAGAAGCCAGAAATGCCCCGATGTAGACAAGTTCAGAGGAGTACCTGTGGGCAATTGACTCTGTCCGGGGCTCAGAGCTAAAACAACATTCATCTCCCTCCTACTACTGCTTTTCTAGTGATTTTAATTGCATTGGTGTATTTCCGTGAGCTTTAAAAAGGAAGGTAAAAGCTAAGGTGAAAATATGAACATCTATAGATGTGTTGCTTGAACATGTGTCATTTGGAAGTTGATACTAAATAAGCAGGGAACATCTTTTAAGTAATTCATTTCAAATTGCAATTCAAGATCAGTTTTTCACAATGAATCACTCAAGTATTGGATTGATCCAATGCAAAATCAGGTTTTTTGTTTTTTTTTTTTAAAAAAGGGGAAATTTCTGGATTGCAAGTTGGCCCAGAGGTTACATGTAAGTAGTTTTACGAAGTTTCACAAAGGCATTTTCACATTCCATCAATTTTTGCTTTTGCCAAGCAGAAGAACATTTAATATTTAAAATGAAAATCAAGACATTCTGAAAAGCTGAGTTGAAGATACAAAACCTTTTTCTCATTTGTCATTTCGTTTTCATGAAAATCTCATGGCTTTAGTCCTTCATGTATATTAAATATATATTAAAGTTCTTATTTTTTTTAATTGGACTCAGCTCTCTACAGGACAAAAGTACTACATAAAAAATTCTCCTTGCTGCTGCTACAAGACACCTAGAGACTTTTAATGCTATACGTGGAACATATGGAATTTTAACCTTGATGATATTTTAGAAAATCTGATCAAGATTATGTAAATGTTTATTTTATCATAGAATCATAAAACCATGGAATGGCCTGGGTTGAAAAGGACCACAAAGATCATCCAATTTCAACCCCCCTGCTATGTGCAGGGCCACCAGCCACCAGACCAGGCTGCCCAGAGCCACATCCAGCCTGGCCTTGAATGCCTCCAGGGATGGGGCATCCACAGCCTCCTTGGGCAACCTGTTCCAGTGCCTCACCACCCTCTGTGAGAAGAACTTCCTCCTAATATCTCACCTAAACCTCCCCTGTCTCAGTTTAAAACCATTCCCCCTTGTCCTATCACTATCCACTCTTGTAAACAGCCATTCCCCTCCTGTTTATACACCTCCTGTTTATACGCTCCCTTCAAGTACTGGAAGGCCACAATGAGGTCTCCAAGGAGCCTTCCCTTCTCCAAGCTGAACAAGCCCAGTTCCCTCAACCTTCCCTCACAGGAGAGGTGCTCCAGCCTTCTGATCACCTTAGTGGCCCTCCTCTGGACCTGCTCTAATAGCTCCACATCCTTCCTGTTCTGGGGGCCCCAGACCTGGATGCTTCATCACCAGTTTACTCTCAGATTTTAACATAAAATTTAACATTGGAATCCAGAGCTGGAATGAACTGGAACTATTTGAGAATTACAGTGTTTTATACCCAAGCAGTCAATGAACAAGAGAAAAAAATTCTTTTAAAAAGAGAGGAAACAGGAACTACAACCATCGTAATCCCTGGGGCTGGGAAAGCCAGACAGCACGATCATACTAGTCCATTCTTTTAAGGCCTAAAACAGGTCAAATTACACAAAGAAGATGTTAGAGAAAAGAATAAAAAAGATGGAAGAAAATCAGAGTACCAAGCTTTTGAAAAAGTTCTGGCATAATAAAGAAACAGAGGATGAGTGACTGTGAGTTGAATACAAACTATAAAATCCATGTTAGCTAAATAAAAATATTTCCCACACACAGCTCTATAAAAACTTGCTGGAAACACAAGCTGCTTTTTGTGATGGGGATATGCTGACATTCTCTTGTAGATTCAGTCAGGGATGAGGGTATAGTAATACCCAGAAAGCAAACCAAGAGCCTGGAGTTTCCATCCAGCAGAGATTAAAGATACATAAGAGGTGAGAAATTGATTTACATTGGTAGGAAATGGCAGAATAAATCTTTGTTTTTCCTCCTCAACACATAGTTTACCATAATAAGGATGAGAAAGTAAGGAAGCAAAGGCTTGAATGCCCCCAGAAAATGACTTTTTGGGAAACAGGAGTAGTTGGCAGACAAGGTATGAATCCTGAATGGTTCTATGTAGTGATGTGCTGCCAGTATTTTGACAGCATTCCCACACACATTACTCCATCACAGCTCCGCTGCTGTGCCTTCGGGTCCTACAGAGCTGCCCTTCTCCAGGCATGACCATGTCTGCAGAAGGAGAAAGAAGCATCCTGCAGGGCTCATAAGCAGGATATTTAATAACAGGCATGGGGAGAAGTGTGTTTTCCTCTCTATTTCTTGAAGTTTCAAATGATCTTGGTACTAACCCAGCATAGAAAAGGAACATGTTGAAATATTTAAGAAGAAAAGGATTGGGACAGAAAAACTGTTTCTTGCCAAATTTTAATTTCAAGTCCATCGAGTCAAGCCATTCTGACCTCAGTGTTTAAATTTTGGATTTATCACAGAATCACAGAATAACAGAAACACCAATGTTGGAAAAGACCTACAATATCATCCAGTCCAACCATCCACTTATCACCAATAGTACTCACTAAACGATGTCCCTCAACACAACGTCCAAACATTCCTTGAACACCTCCAGGGTTGGTGCTCCACCACCTCCCTGGGCAGCCCATTCCAGTGCCTGACCTTTCTGACAAGTAGTATTTCCTAACATCCAGCCTGAATCTCCTCTGGTGCAGCTTGAAGCCATTCCCTCTAGTCCTATCACCAGTTACAGGAGAGAAGAGGCCAACCCCCAGGCATTACAACCTTCAGGTTATAGAGAGCAGTAAGGTCTGCCCTGAGCCTCCTCTTCTTCAGACTGAACAATCTCAGCTCCTTCAGCCGCTCCTCATAAGGCCTGTGCTCCAGACCCCTCACCAGCTTTGTCGCCCTTCTTTGAACACGCTCCAGGGCCTCAATGTCTTTCTTGCGGTGAGGGCCCAAAACTGGACACAGTTCTCGAGGTGCAGCCTCACCAGAGCTGAGTACAGGGGGACAATCACTTCCCTGTTCCTGCTGGCACTACTGTTCATGATGCAAGCCAGAATGCTGTTGGCCTTCTTGGCCACCTGGGCACACTGCTGGCTCACATTCAGCCCAGCAGCAATCAATATCCCCAGGTCCATTTCAGCCGTTCTGCCCCAAGCCTGTAGCATTGCCTGGCGTTGTTGTGGCCAAAGTGCAGGACCCAGCATTTGGCCTTGCTGAACCTCATCGCATTGGCTTCAGCCCAGCTATCCAGCCTGTCCAGATCCCTTTGTAGGGACTCACTACCCCCAGGCACATTGACACTTCCTGCCAACTTGGTGTCATCCGCAAACTTACTGAGGATGCACTCAATGCCCTCATTCAGATCATCAGTAAAGACGTTGAAGAGCGCAGGCCCCAGCACCAACCCCTGGGGAACAGCACTCGTGACAGGTCACCAGCTGCATTTAGTTCCATTCACCACCACTCTTGGGGCCCAGCCTTCCAGCCAGTTTCCTTCTCCAGCCAAGAGTGTACCTGTCCAAGCCATGGGCTGCCAGCTTCTGCAGGAGAATACTGTGGGAGACAGTGTCAAAGGCTTTGCTGAAGTCTAGGCAGACCACATCAACAGCCTTTTCCTTGTCTACCAGATGGGTCACTAGATCATAGAAGGAGATCAGGTTGGTCAAGCAGAACCTGCCCTTCGTGAACCCATGCTGGCTAGGTCTGATCCCCGGTTGTCCTGCACATGCTGCATGATCTACCTCAAGACAATCCTCTCCATAACCTTCCCTGGCACTGAGGTCAGGCTAACAGGCCCATAGTTCCCCAGATCCTCCTTACAACCCTTCTTGTAGATTGGAGTCACATTAGCAAGTTTCCAGTCTTCTGGGACCTCACCAGTCAACAAAGAGGGCTGGTAGATAATGGCAAGTGGCTCGGCTGTCACCTCAGCCAGTTCCCTCAGCACTCTCGGGTGAATCCCATCTGGCCCCATGGACTTGTGACAGTCCAGCTGGAGTAGTAGGTCTCTGACTGCGTCCTTCTGAATCGTGGAGGGATTTGTCTGCACCCCAGCCAAGACTACCAGGTCAGAGAGTGGAGTACCCTGATGATAACTGGTGAGGCCTTTAAAGACAGACATAAAAAAGGCATTCAGAAACTCTGCCTTTTATTCATCCTCAGTGGTCACATTCCCAGCCTCATCCAATAAAGAATGGATATTCTCTTTGGTACTCCTCTTACTGTTGATATATTTGCAAAAGAATTTCTTGTTCCTTTTTACTCCAGCGGCCAGGTTGAGTTCAAGCTGGGCTTTTGCCTTTCTGATTTTCTCTCTACACATCTTAACAACTTCTTTGTATTATTTCTGAGTTGCCCGTCCCTTCTTCCACAGGAGGTAGATTCTTGTTATTTGGCCAGCCTTGGGCTTTTGGACTGGAAGTGCTTTCACTGTGCAAGCAGAGCTGTGCAGCCTCTCCCAAAGTCATAATAGCAAGATTACATTGGGAACTAGACTTTGAGTTAGGTGAGTACTTGTTGTCAAGCTGAAATTGAGTGTGCATGCAAGCCATTCTTCAAAAACACTCTTTTCTCACAGTCTAAGCACATAGTGAATATTGTCCTCTCTCATGTAGGCTCAATGGTCACTTTGCTGGAGTTTATCTCGTTTGGATTTATACACACTTCTTTTATATACAGGGGAAGTTCTTAAATGTATTTTTAGCCATGGAAGTCACAAGTATGCTGCTGCAAATCCACACATTATTTCAGTATTTTAGCTGAATAACAGTTTTCACCATGTTTTATATGGATTTGTGATAATAAAGCAACTTTTATTACAGAATGGAAATTGCCCCAGGGCAAAGTAAAACAGGTTATATTTGTACTACGTAAAGTGTTTTGTGATGTGATAAAATATATATATGCATTTTTTAAAAGGAGAGAAAAACGCCTTCCAGTTCATGTTTGGAAGTTTGGATTAAGTGCCAAGTTTTGATTGAAGCGAAATCTTAATTTGAACACCTGAACCAACAACGGATATTTCAAAATCCATCCATACATATTGCATTGCTTTTATTTGAAAGTTCAGAAAATAATGGTGGTAAGAATTTAAGTAGCATGTTAAATCTTCAGCCAGTCTTTCCACTCAATATATTTGTTAAAATAATGTGCTGAAGCAGCAGGAATTTATTAGTGTGCTTTTTTACACAAGACACACCTTGAATTTTTCCATTCTAAATCTTTTAACAGATGCATAAAGTGGTAAAGCACTTCATGAAAAGGTGTCATAAATGGCACCTGCTCAAATGGCAACAGAGAAAAGATAAGAATTATCAACTATTGAAGCATGTCTTACTTTCAGATTTTAATCTAACATTTTTAGGTGTTTTTACAGTCAACGCTCTTACAAAGCGAAGTCTACAACAGATATTAGACTATCAAGAAAAGCCAGTTGTTATTATACATGTTACTATATATATGGAGCATGTTCCTGATTTAAATTTCTAAAAGTAGCTGTTGAAAATATCAGTTTTACAAATTCAAAATACTAATACAGTAAGGACTTCACATACATTGTTTTAAGGTAATGCTCCACTGCGGCTGACTATGCATTTACCAGCAAACTGGCTGAAGAGGTGTCAGAGATTCAGAAATCGTAGAATCACAGAATCATAGAACTGCTCAGATTGGAAAAGACCTTATAGATCATCAAGTCCAACCACAACCTAACCATACTACCCTAACTCTAACAACCCCCTGCTAAATCATGTCCCTGAGCAAGCAAATCTCCATTGTTGTGTCACAAGAAGTAACTGCATGCAAAAACACCATCTGCACAGATGAAGTCAGATAATAGCATGGAGGGCATGCAAACTCAATGACTAGCTAAAATATGATGTACCTTTTTGGTTTTGGAGGTGTGCACACAAAATCCTGCAGATGCACAGAAACTAGACACTTGTGTTGCAAATACACATGTGCAATGGGTGCTGGACCAGACAGCACTCTTGTCATAGCTTGCACATTGCACCCCTGACATAATGCAACTAACATGGAACCTGCAGAACGGACTAGGCCAGATTTTCTTTCCTCATTTGTTGCAGCACTGCACACTGGCCTCTTGACCATGGGCTTTTTGCCTGCATTCACATGATATCCAGTCTCTCTAAGAAGACAGATCTCTCCTGATGACCATCTGTATCAACCTTGGCCTTAACTAGACATCATTATGGTACACCATTATGTTATAAATGTCTAATCCATCATGAGGTTACATTAAAATTCAAAACCTACAGGGTTCTTTTTTGTATTTAAGCATGAGAACTGGTTCTTTGCATACTTTTTTATAATCTTGATTTTCTACCAGAAGCGTCCTACCATGTATTTATTCTCAGACAAAACACCTATTATACTAAAGCACAAATTTAGTGCCTATACAGATCAGCCTCCAGGGTCAAATCTGAAAAAGGCAAAGCCTACAAAATACAACAAGTAAGTCCTGGTTTTTAAGGTGTGCCTAATGTCTTTTGTTTTCATCTCAGAAGTAAGTGTTTTAAAAGAATGCATAAGCTGCTTGGATGTTTACTGAAAAAGAAGTAATTACTCATGAGATCAAAGAGCTATTTAATCAGGAAAGCCAAAAATAATTCACAATATAATAACAAGATTTGCAAGTATAAGAGCCTGCTGTGTAGCACCTGGTTACCTGCACTGCGTGGTATAGGTCACAGGATTTCATGGAATTTTCAACCCAGCCTTTGGAGCAGTGAGAGAATTGCTGACTTAAGACTGATACTAATAAACATCTAAAAGTGTTTTGCTTTGCAATAAAAGAGTTATTTTGGAAAGAATAAAAAGAGTCTTTTGATAAGCAAATAAGACACAGAAGCAACAAGAACAACAGAAAGAATTTCACTATTAAAGTGTGTTTTGGAAGAAAATCACGTCTTGCTTCCCAGCAGGCTACATATTGCTGGGCAGCCTCCAGTGCCTGTGGGCAAATCGGAAACATTCCTGCCAGTTCAGGACACAATTTGCCATTTCACTCAACTCGGTATTTGGAAAAGAGAAACCAAGTGTGAGAAATGCAGAACAATATCTGCACTCGAGCAAGATTAACCCTGCTCATTTTCGTTTTAACCTTGTCAAAAAATCTCTGCCTAAGCCATTGAAGTTTTGATAAAGACTTCCAGCTCTTGGAGTTGTTTAGATTATTTGAACAATTCTTGGAGGATTTTGTAACAAGAATAATAAGGCAGTGAGCTCAGCATTTGTAAAAACAAAGCAAAATTGTTGCTGCATTAGTGCTGTTAAAAATCGTTATGATGTAAAACTTTAGGAAAGTTCCATTCATACATTTAATTTAAGTAATCATTTGAAAAAGATCTGTTAGAAGGTTTGGCAGCATTGAGAGAGTAGATGAAGCTTTTTTAAGTTTCTCTGTGATTAATTATATTATTATCAAGAAGACAGAATAGTCTAGAATGCATGTTCATTCAAAATGATGCAGGAAACCTGGAAATACGACACATTTTTGTCTGATTTAACATCTTAGAAAACATAGGGAAGGACAAATGCAAGCAATCTTTGTTGCACTGTTGAATATTATTGGAAGAGAAGTTCTGTGGCAAGAAAATTGTTGTATCTATAATAGATACTGAAATTAAGATGATGAAAAATAGTGCACCGTTACTGCTGTTAATTTAAATATCAGTATGCTTTGTTGATGAAGAAGAAGAAGTAGATATGTAAATACTTACATATGTTTTATTCTCATTGAAGACTGAACACTGCTCCATAGCAGATCAGATGGGTTTGTAAGTCCAATAGTCTACAAAGGATGTAGCAACTGGGAACTGCAAACCCTGAACAAAGGTCCGGGACATGTACAACTGCATAAGATTACTTGATTAAATGATATGGGCAGAATAAATGCCTAAAATATGAGCATTTTCAGGCAGAACAAACACAGTCAAAGAAATTGTTTTTTACAGCCACTTTGTCCTTGCACCTGTCACAGGTCAGCTTTGTGCAAGACTGCTTGCTTGGAAATCAGTTATGGCTGCACTTACAATTTCCCTAGTGAACAGCTTTTCTTTTCTCAGATACTACAGAAATGTGGCCTTTTCATTAGATTGCTCCCACATCCCACTTTCACAAAACATTCCTTGCTACTTAGGAATGTAAATCACTTTGCATCACGATCTTTGGGCAACACAAAAAGTGAAAGAATGATCCTTCTTTTTCTCAACCACCCAGAGGTCCAGGGGTGAGCAACCTCCACCCCCACAAGCAGAAAGCACTTGGTTGAAGGCACTGAGTGGCAAATTAGTGCAGGCCCTGTTGAGGTGAATGCATTACATTTACACTCAACATGAGCATGCCCTGCACCAGCCTGCTAGAGCAACAAGACTCAGTGAGACAAATGACAGAGCAGTGCAGCACCTTTGAAAAGAGAGCATTTTTTGTTAGAGGCTTTACTCCTTTATTTTGTATACGTAGGTGCTGCATATGCAAAGGCCGGGCTTTCTGGACACTCCTATGGAATTCCATGCAGCAGCATGGAATGAAAGAACACAGAGTTTCTCCTGAAGTGTGATTAAAAGGTTTTTTATCAAAAGTTTTAAACCATAGCAGAAAACAGATTACTGCAGCATTAATACACGTAGATTTACTTCTCTGCAGATGAACCATTTTTAAAAATAATCTTTCTTTCTGGCATAGACCTATCAAAGGACATGCAAGAAATACCATGCAGGAGTAGGGTAAATCATGGTACACAGCAGTCTGATACCCATCACAGAAAGATGTATTGGTCTGAATTCACAGCAATCATCCCCTATGGATGTATTTCAAACCAATTATTATGCAAGTGCTGCCCTATAAGGACTCTGGAAAGTCAAATACATTCTCATCAGTTTGCAAGCAGTGTTAGGGAAGGTCTCAAGGAAATTTTGTTCCCAGAGACAGACATCAGACATGCAAAGATGAATAAGGAGCATTCACTGAACCAAGCAATTCACAAGCACTTGGCTGCCTACTTTTCTCCCTACCACAAGATTTTCTTTTCTTTTGTAGGCACAAACCACTGATTTCCTTCTGCTTTGGCCTGCTTGCTTGCATCCATATGCAAAGACATTGCTAAAGAGGGGCAGATGCACAAACAAATCAACCAGCATTTTCTAAGCTTCTCTTTCAGACATAGATTTGTCTCTTATTAGTGAGAGCTCTTAAATTTAAAAGTCTGCTCTGGAACTTTGTGTCTCCAAAGGCAAAGACTATTTCTCAGAGCTGTTGAGCATCACATAATGTTCAAATTAGAAAAAAATGTTAAATGTTTGTGTCCAGTAAAAAATTACATTAAATGAAATAATTGTGGCTGGACTAGTTCAAGGAAAACATAAGCAAACAATGCAGTAACCAATAGTTACTCGAAAGCAAAATCCACATTCCCACTTAGACCTTTCATACTTTTGGGGCTTGCTAAATGACTTATTTACTTTTACTAGATAGTATTTACTGATCCTAATGAAATCAGCAAAGCACAAACTTAGTTATGAAGACCAAAAAAGGGAACAAAGAATAATGAGTTGAAAAATGTTTGATTATGTACAATGATAGAATTCATATGCTGGCAATGCATACCAATCAGCCATGTCAGGGAGCCTTTAGCAATGATACTGAATAGTAATCAGCTGCTTGGAGCCCTACAGTTTATACTCAGATATTTATAAGTAAATGGGCACTAATCATAAAGACAATAATGTGATTGTGAAAATTTGAAAGAAGACTAAGTGACATTTCAAGTAAAATTTTGTTCAGTTAAAACAAACTAAAATGCTTCTATATATTCAAATCCCTTAGGCTAAAGAAAAGACTCAAAGGCACAACTAGATATGATCGTAATTGCTTAAGAACTCAACAAATCATTAAACAGCTAATGTTACATGCTAGTGTTCCTTCAAGAAAACTCCAGCTAAGAATTGGATTAAAAATATGAAATCAGATGGGGAAAAAAAAAAAAACCTTCAATTTTCTTATTTCTTATAGAAACTGTTTATTTCTCTAAATGAGAGAACTCTGAGCAGTTGATTAAGAATCTGATTAATTTTTTAAAAATATCTGTATATACTTACCTCTTTCAAGTCCATAGCAAACATTTCAAATTATAAGCATGGCCCAAAATTTGTTGATTTCTGTGAAAGTAAAAAACAGTTCTCAAATACTAAGCTTCAGTATTTTAGCAACAGGAAAGGAAGGAAAGGAAGGAAAGGAAGGAAAGGAAGGAAAGGAAGGAAAGGAAGGAAAGGAAGGAAGGAAGGAAGGAAGGAAGGAAGGAAGGAAGGAAGGAAGGAAGGAAGGAAGGAAGGAAGGAAGGAAGGAAGGAAGGAAGGAAGGAAGGAAGGAAGGAAGGAAGGAGGGAAGGAGAATACTTAGAATACTTATAGATGAGATGACAGCAACAGTATTCATGCCATTGCTTCTATATGTGATAGTAAATTCTTTCATTAACACATAACGTGGTCCCCTCTTCATCATGTATAATGCCAATTCGCCAGTATACAAGGCTGATTCCTATCAGTTGTAAATCACTGTGCAAAACAGACCATAAAGCTTACTAAGTCAAAGGCACCACTCCTCCCTTCAAATTAAAGTTAGGCCTGAACTTCAGTTTAAACATTCAATTTCAGATTTTTGTATTGTTCCCAGAGTAATTGTTTTTTAAACATGGATTGAAAAGAAATCAGTAACGTATGCTGTGAAAGCAGATCAGAAGCACGCGACTGAGTGTGAGAATTGGATTGGGATAATTTTAATGAAAATCATGCTTTTCTATCATTGTTACTCAGAGGAAAATATGAAAGTGCATAAAATTAATCCTTTTTGCCAAAATTAAGCAATGAAACATCCGAAGAGAAACATCAGTGGAAGAAAATCCAAGCAGAAAAGCAAAGTTCTTTGGTTCTCTAACTGTATTTGAAGCTGTCACATAAAGTTTTATGAGCCTTTTTGAGAAGCTCTAAGAAATTCTTTGTTAAGCATATTGGAGATAATCTGAACTCTTGAAAGTGCTCTTTAAGTGTAGTGAACATTAGTGACCTCCGTGCTAGCATGAGTTTTATAGGAATACAACAGGCGCTTACCCCGTTTATACTTAAAATGAAGAGCTGTTTCTTCACATGTAAATGGGGCCATGACCCTCTTCAGTACTGTGTATATTTTTTCAGCATCTAATATGCATAAATAGTTTCTGGAAAGACTGGCTGTTATGTCGTAAAGGAAAAGTGCAGAAGGTCTTACAATTTATAAAGTTATTCTGATTACTTATTTAGGTTTCTCAGCTATTCAGGGGAAAAAAATTGGAATTCCTGAAGATATTACACCTCTGTTCTCCCAAGTTTGTTTGTTATCTCCTGCTAAATTCAGTCCTTGACAAGGTTTGAAACTGATTAAAAATCCTCCCTCCCAGTTTGCAGTCTCAGAAGGTTAAAAGTTCATGAGTTTACCACCATTGCTACAAAGCCCAAGTCTCACTTTGCCTCAATGTTAAAAGTAAGCCAGAATGATAAAAAGAGAAAGCGAGAGAGAATACCCGCTTGTCTGACACCTTTTATTTCAAATAGAAAATAAATAAATAAATAAATAAATATGAAAAAATAAAAAATAGAGAGCACAAGCATTCATGTTATCAAGATTGAGGTCTCTCAGTCTGCCAAACCAGTGATTATATAAAGAGCTTTTGCACTTCAATTCTATACTGGTTAACCTTTCCCAGCCCATGGGGGAAGGTTAGATGGGGATAAAATAGACAAGTGTGAGGAAGACTCTTTAATTATCTATCCATTGCCCTCTGCAAATGGGGTCACCAAAGTGAGGAGCTTACTCAGCATCCACCAATGAAAACCTTTGGTAAGAAATCAAGCCATAAACACACACCAGGCTCCCTCCTCCCTTCTTTGAGTTTCTAGCCCCAACCACATCTCTCCCACAGAGACAGCAACCTCCAGGAGTGTTGTCCTGGCAGGGTCAGCCCTGTGTCAGCTGCAAGCCTGGAGGTCTTTGGGACAGCATTGACACCGGATACAGGGAATAATAATAGATGAGGATAGAAGTCTTCACTGGCTATATATCTACTAGGGAGTGATCTGGTAGAGTGAAGGAGCTGGGGTTGAAGATCCACCTTTCACACATCAGGGCCATCTTCTCCTAGTAAGTGCATCCACTATCCTTCTGGGGTAGCCATTCCAGGAGTGCTTTCTACCCTTTTAACCTGTTCCAACCCAAAAAAGTACAAGAAATATAGCAGGAGGTAATTGACTGACCTCAAGGGACCTCATTAACTCTTCTGTATTTCTCATAAAGCTTATTTCTTCCCTCCCACTAGTAAAGATCAAGATCTGATTATGCAAAAAAAAAAAAAAAAAAAAAAAGAAAAAGAAATCTTTTCAATTAATTCTGCTCAATGGGAGGGGCTCATTAACTGGTTAACTAGTTAATATTAAAAATTACGCCTGTGCCTAAAATCCAGACTTTGTAGGTCTTCCGTAGGGCAGAGAATCACAATTCTCTGAAAACACTGCCATTATCTTGCCCCATATATACTACATCATAACCATTCGGTTTCAACAGATGGGAAAACAAACAGCTCTTTGCCAAGGCAGCAGGATGATTATGTTTTTCTCCAGAGCAGAGAAGCCATGATTCACATGTTCTCAAGATGAGGAGCATATAAAGCCAAGCACTTCCTCTACTTGAGCAAGTGCACCAGTCATATGGACAACGTGCAGAAGGCTTCTTCTGTTTCGCCTGATAAACACTGTCTTTGAGGCTCGAACTTTAGCTAATGGATGAGGCATCTAGGCATCTAGCCACCCAGTTACTAGCTTCTAAAATATGGCATGGTTTCAGGGTCAACCAGTTGAGACTGGAGTGTTCATAAGCAAACAATGAAGTTCATTTCTGAACACACTGGAAGATACAATCCAAAATAAATCACAGAAGTGCAAACAATTAGAGCTAGAAGTGATACTAACCACCACCAGCAACAAGAAGGAGGACAGCTAAAATATACCCTTATTTCTGACTGTAGCTCTCAAAGAATGCAGCATGTTTTTAGCAGTTCACACTTAACACAGCACAGGTGGCTAGCAAGACAGAAATTAAACATATCAAATGTGGGCTTGAATAGCACTAGTATGGATTGGCCAGAGAGGTTGTGGAGTGTCCTAATCGAACATCTTGAAAAGCCGGCTGGTCGTGCTGCTGGTTGCTCCTTGCGAATGGGTAGGACCAGGTGGACTCAGAGCTTCTGCCCACCTCAAGCATTCTGGGATTCTGTGTTTCTGTGACTTCAAACCAGGGATTGCAAAGGGAAAGTGACACCAAAGAATTTTGTGATTCAACTAAAACCAATTTTACACAAGGAACTAAGTGCAGGCAGAAAGGTAGGTGGTAATTTCATTTTGAAAATAAGACTGAGAGTCAAAATACCAAACAAAAGTGCAATGCGAAAGAGCTGGGACAACTTCCAGTGAAACAGGAACGCCACTTCTGGGGCCTGGACCTTAATTTTGGGCAACACTTTGGGGTGAGACCCCAGCTTCACCCTTGCACTCTCTGAAGGAGGCCATCTCAGGTTGTCAGGTGTGGTTTGAAATATAGTGAGATGAGAGTGAGATCCTTCTGTGCCATGGCAAGTTCAGAGGGGAAGGAAGGGGCAGGAACTGCAGCATTACACAATTACACTTTTTATATATCCACAATGCCCAAACCACATAATCTTTTAAAAGAGGGCAACCTTCCAGGAGGAAGGTAAACAAAGGTAAGGGTTTTAAAGGAAGCCAATTTATTTCACAAACATTTTTAAGCCTTAAAAGCAGACGTTCTACAGCCTTTGGGCAGAAGTTTAACTACTGCAAAATAGCAAAACAGCTGAAATGTGTTTCACTGAAAGTAAATAAAACCACAAACCTAAGCATTCAAAATAAATGCTGAGAGCATAAAATAAACCTTCGCCAATAATCCAGTGCCGGTTTAGATGACAGTCTTGGGCTGCTTCTGTTTTAAAGTGAAAGTTTTCACAATATACAGTGATATAAATCAAACACTACAGCAAGCTCTGTTTTAATTAGGAACTCTGAGCTTCTCTATGTCAAAGAGCAAAAAGAGTCACATTTCTGGTGAACAGAGGAGAAAGGCAAAGGAGGACCTCGTGGCCCAGGGAGTTTGCTCTTTTTAGCATAGAACACACAGGTTGTTTGTATAATTCTTCTTTCCATCAAAATGTTTTAGGGACTTGAACGGAAACGTCTCTCTTTCTTCCAGGGACAATCCAGACAATTTCCTCGTGCAAGATCTTTGATATCTGTGTAATGCCTAGAAATCTCCCAGCTGCCTTACTAGGAATTACTCTCCTCCATGAGCAACACATCTGCCTTAACCATCCAGCCTGAAATCTTTCAAACCCATTGTCATCCTTTTTCCCCAGAGGTTCTTTTTGCAATTTTCCACCTCTTGCAGCCACAGGCAGTGTGCAAGGGCTCTGAGCTGCAGTTGCATTCCCCAGCAGACTGGCCTTCTGCATTTGGGGTGAAAGAGCTCTGTGGTCGAAGAGTTGAAAACAGGGGACAGCTTTAATTCCTTGGAAGTGGGAAATAAAATCCATTGTGGCTCATACTGCTTCTTGGTCAGATAATCTGGCTACTCCAAATGCTCCATAGCAAGTGCCCAAAGCCTTGATGAGCAATCTCTACACCGACTGGACATTTACAAGGGAGCTATAATCAATATTTCTGTGACAAATACTGTGGAAATATAATCAATATCCCTTCACATTCCCATTTCTTCCTCAGCCCCATCGTCAGGCAGAGAAACATGCTTATCTATTCTTCTTCACTCCCAAAGATATCAAGGGCAACAGGGATTTCCTCCACATAAACCTTTCAGGTTCAAAAGTTCAAAGGTTGAAAATATGTTGTGGAAAGGTACACAGCAAAGCACGTACCACAATACCTTCCTGGGTAGTTCAGAACCATTGCGTAGCAATATTTCTACATTCTGATATTCAAATTGAATTTATTGTAAAAATACAATTTAAAAAAAAAAGCAATGCATGCTCCAATTTCAATAGGTTCTTGTCTACAACTATTGGATCAGGCAACAGACTCTTCACTGGGCTCTTCCAGTTTCCTCCTATCTACTTTTTTAGAGTTGGACAACAAATTCTTCTCTCTCCTTTACTGCCCCAAAGCAAGCTTTTCTCTCCTATTGTACAAAAAAATGAGCAAATATCCAACAGACAACAAAATGGCCCACTGCAAGGTCCCACCAGCCCATAGGGCTGTGTTTGCTGCTCAACCACGCTTACACACTGATGTACCCAAGGCTTTTCATTTTACAGCCCACTTACTGCAGCACCAGTCTCCCCAACACCAATGAATACACAGCTCTGACACCAGAGGTGCTAAAACAAGAAAGGTAGCTTCATAACTTTTTTCCTTCATGCTGTTCCTTTCAGCCCTTTCATCTGTTTAAGGAGACAGAGGGAAAGGTGAGCACCTCGATGGAGGAGAAAAATTACTGCTCAGGTGGGGAAAAGTTTCATTTTGTTCTTTGATTTGTTTTGTTTCATTTTTAATCACGATCAACACTGGTGGTAATTGAAAGGTCTGAGAGGCAAAAAGATATTTGAATAAACAAGAAAAATATTATGTGCTTATCTTTGAAAAAGAAGTAGTATTTCATCAAGGTGCAGGAATGTCACAGCAAAGGGAACTAAAAACTTATGTGTGTACACACTGTTTAAAAGCGATAGGCAAAGATTTTGATCAGTATACAAGAATAACTGCACGGAGTTTTTTGTCACATTTTCAAAATGAGGGAATCACTGTAGAGGCTGATAGGACGAAGACTAAACTTGTTCTTCTTCCAATACTCTGATTCAGTTTGACAGCATAAACAAAACAAAACAAAACAAAACAAAAAATGAGAAGCAAAGATTTTTAACTGATAAAGACTGCAGGCACACATCCCTTTTCTTCCCTAGGAGACGTCACGGTCATTTAATGATGCTGGTAAGGAAAACCTTTGGTTTGTATTAGTTTGGAAACAGAAATTCTTTGCATATCATAGTCATTAACTAGCTTGGCTAAGAATCTCTCAGTGTTAACTCTGACCAACATGGATTGGAAGCAATTATCCCTTGTTACTAAGAACTTTTTCATTCAATAACTAAAAAAGTTATTTTTCACCCTGGGCTATATTTAAAAAGAAAACCAACACAAACATGTTTTCCAAACCAGCCTAAATGCAAAAATGAACACTTACCCTAAAAGCAATTTGTTTAAACTGATGCAACATCACTTCTCATAATATATTTGGATATATTTCAACAATTGTTGGAGAAAAACAGTGAGTCTGGCAGTTCAGAGCGCCTAAGGGCTGCCGTGGCAAGTTTGCGCCATTTCATTGCTGTGCTCACAGAGTGTTGTGTCATTGGTATGAGGTACAGCTGCGATGCTGGGGGGCCAAGCACACAGAATTGGCCTTGGCTATGGCCCTCGCTGCCCCACCACAGCACAGATGTGCACCCTCTCCCCCTTGTAGTAAATGCTTGAGCTGCAGTCAGCAACAGGGAGTTTCCCTCTTCAAGGGGAATCATTCACGGTGTCTCTGCAGCCTAGCTAAGTGAGCAAAAAGCTCAGGGTTTAAGTATCTCCAAGTAAGAGATTAACACTACAAGAGCTCAGTTTGCAGAAACAGACATTTCAAACATCAATTTTAAGTAACGAGTCAAGGTGCAGTATGAGGAAAGAGCTGCTACTCGCATCTTTCCAAAAAGTGCTTATTCATATCCTCATGCCAAACTGCCCAAAGCACATCTCTTGGGGGTTTTAAAATGAACATTTTTTTCCTCCAACTGAAAGTGATAAAGGTTTCCTACTATTTAAGTATGTAATAAGAGCATGACACAGAGGATTTCTGGTAAGAAACTGTGTTCTGCTTTCCAGTTCAGACCTCAGGACCTCACTCTTAGCTGAGGATATCAACAGGGCTCCCTGGAGAGCAGGTGTCACCCAGCAGGGCTGATGGCAGGGGCCAGCACAAGAAGCACATGCACTGCAACCCCAGACAGGTTTATAGAAATACTGCAGCTTGGTTTGTTGAACCAAGGATTTGAGTTTATTTCTAGCCAGGATCAAGAAAGGAATTTAGCCTTGATTACAGGTGGGGTTTAGCTAACTTTACAAGAGGGTTTCTTGGGGAAGAACAGCTGAAACAGGGGACAGACCATGAGGAAGGATGCTGTGCTGTGGGAAGAGATATTAGGAGACAGATTTCTAAGCTAAAGGCAAATGAATTGTGTTATGAGGAAACAGTGAAGGCGAAGAGCTGGAGAGGGGAAAGCAGCAAGAAGAGAGAGACAGCAAGCACATGGAAGTACTACCTCCTCGTTGGATTTCACATCCTGGATTATGCTGCTATCTCCTGATGTGAGGTAGCCACAGCAAAAACATAAGAAGTATGTCCCACTGCAGATATTTTAGCTTCTCTATGTGAGATGAATTACTTGCTCTTCCTTTTCCTTTTAATTTGTTTTCTAGCTCAGAATTAATTGTGAACTTGCAAAAACTTTGCCTGGAAACCATAGGGAAAGCAAGAGGATCTTGGCCAGGGATGGCACCACTGCAAGAAGTCTTTCTGAGCTCCCTGAGCAGAGCTGCATTCCTCTGGACACAATGCGAGCAGAGCATTGACCTTTCTTCTGCAACCTGGAACAGATGAGTTTGAGATTGTTCACAGAGGGTTCAGGGGCACAAGGGAGGAAGGATATTTCATTACCATTGCCAAGAAAATCTTTCAATAAATGAGAAATTGCTATTTGTTTTGTATTTGTATTTGTATTGGACCAGATTGCATCCAGATTGCTCCTCTGTTGGAGCTTGGTTGTGTTTCATTCCATTTGTGTAACAATTCTGGCCCTAACTTAGAGGAGTGGGCTTGAATTTTGGATGATTGCCTGGTAAATGGTAGAATGGGACCCCACAGCACATCCTATGCAGTACATGTAGCATGTACCACTGGGCTGTTTTCAAGGGGGTGGAGTTGTGGGATAGGGAAAGCACTACATTTTTCATGATACTTAATATATTGTGACTCAAAGACCATTGGGGTCTCATTCTGGCTTCAGTTCTGCACTCAGCCCATGGTTGACTTCTTGCCCTTCTCTAGAAGTCCTGCTGGGTGACACCATTTTGCACAAAGCAGACAGCTCCGTGATGTGGCTTAGACTTGCACTATGGGTGTGTGTGCTTAAGTTAGAATTGAACAAAATATATCCTAAATGTGGAGCCAATAGCTTATTGTTTAACTTGTTGCTGAGGATACTCCATGTGGATCCTTTCTGCTTCTGTCACACAGCTAGGAGAAACAATCATCCTCTTTGTCCACAGAGCTGCTACAAAGATTTGTGGACAGCAAGATGAAGCCTCAAGAAAGGTAGTAGGGGCCTGTGGGCAAGGATGTCAGGAATCTTATTGGCCCTTGAGGCCTCCCTGACACCCAGAGTACCCTGAGAGAAATCAAGGGATGAAGGCCAGGACAAAAGCCAACTCCTTGCTGTCATCCTGCTTGGGAGGATCAAAGGCAGGAGGCATCCAGGACACAGAGCCTTGCACAGTGGAGCAAAGGGTGGTTTGGAAGCAAATGCCCTGCATGGCACAGCTGATAGGTAGTGTTCAGCTGGTGCTTGAACATATTTCTCCTTCCCAGGTTCTTCAAGGATCTCTATGAATGGATAATGGGGAAAGTAGCTGGCAGAAACTGTAGCAGAGACATGAAGGCAATGTAAGTACACAGCAACTGTGCTTTTTAGATGAAGTGTAACATTTAATTAACATTTGCTTCTCACATGAGCAGTTAATTTTGTTATCAAAGAGGTAGTTTCTTAAAATATATATTCTTATATCAGAGACAAGGCCAGGATTTGGCCAATAACATGATCCTGAAAAATCACAGCCTCAGATCTGAATACATAAACATGCAAATCATGCTTGGATGGAGAGTGGTGTTAAAAAGCAACAGTCAAACATGCTCATAGAGGTGACAGATCAGGGAACTGATGATGGATTTCAGCACGGCTGAATTTGTGAGTTAATGCTGTTCCTCTACTGATTCAGTAATAACTAGTTAGATAAGCAAACAGAAGAGTAGTGTACAGGATCACTTCTCTCAGACTGATGGATAAAACCAAACCCTTGTCCTTGCAGCACCACTGTGTTGGATTATTTTTTTCACAGTAGCAGTGACTTTTTAAAAATCTTTACAGCTTTTATAGAACACCTGTGATCCAGAGCAGGCTGAAATTACCCAGCAAGGATTGAAAAAAAATGGAGCTCAGGCTGTACCACCAGGACACTTGGAACTTTCTGAGTCCTGCTGAAGCTTCTGACTAAAATTCATCTTCCTCATTTTTAATCTAAATCAGCAGCCTTTAGGAGAGAAAACAATATCTAGCCAAGCCAAGCTTAAAGCATTTGCATGGAGCCCTGCTCGGAGCAAATGTGAAAGGAAATAGTGCAGCCAGCAATGCCACCTAGCTGCTGCTCTGCCTGCGGGCGCTGCTCACCCACTAGCCCGCACAGCCCTTCTTGAAATAACAACAAGTTATTATTTCTTCTGCTAGAAAACAGGCTTGTTTTCATTTGGGACATGAGATAAAAGGCTGGTGTTTCTGCACCAGTTGTGTTTTATTATACTTTTGATCGGTTCTTGTTTTTTCATTCTGCTTTCCTCCTTTCTTCTGATTTTAATCAGTTCAGTTTTCAATCAGCTGTTGCTGTTATTGCCTCCTCACCACTTTCCACCAGCACAGGAAACACTCTCCCCACCCTGCTCCTCACTACCTGCATGCTCGAACCACACCAGCCACTTTTTCACTCCCTTTAATCCTCCCAATAGTAAGCATAACTTTTCATTTCACAAAGCAGACATGGACTACTGTGCAGTAATTTCCAGGACCTTTAGAAAAATAAATGACTGGGCCCATTCCTCAGACTATCCAGTCAGCCCTGGATTATAGCATTTGTACACATTGCCTCTCTCTTGTCCCAGGAAGCTAACAATTAGGAAAGGAGTTTCTATCCAAGGTCTGATATTTCTCTGCCACTAATTGAAAAGAACATGTGAAATAGCTTAGGTAATATGCACATCTTTTAATGCAAATAAGGAGCATTCTTTGTGAAAGTTTCAGCAGTTCTAAAGAGGATTTCATTTTGAAAGTGTTCACTGCCCATCAGACTCAGTAAGCCACAATAGACCTCCTGGACACTCACATCATCCACAGATCCAGGCTCTAAAGCCATCTAACACCTGTGCAAACAGAGCTAGTATTTCACAGGCAGGGTGACCTGCCATAACATCCACTGTGCTGGGCTCCATGTGAAGGGCACACATCTTTCCAAGGGGATCCAATGCAGTAGTGTCCAGTAGTGATGGTGTCCTTGTGTGGTGAAAAAATAACACAAAGTGCTCTCAGATAGGTCTTACAACAGCAGCAGAGGGTGCCCGAATATCTGCCATGGTTCAGTTTGTTGTGAAGCACTCTAAGCAGCCAACAATTTGGCCGTGGGGGGAAATACTGTGCTCTGATTCATATATGGCCAATGTGAAATATCTGCAACTCAGTTTGAGATCATTAGGCACTTATGACTCCTCTGCCTTTTCCAGGAATCCGTCTGATCCTGCAAATTATGGCCAATGACCCCATATGTCTGCCATGGTGTATGAAATGCAGCCAAGAAGCCAGGGACTGTGTGAGACACACAGAGAATGGCATGTTGAAGAATAGGAGGTCTCTGGAAAATCACACACTGCACAGCATCTGTACCCAGCCCTGGGGGGCGGCCTGTGTCTGTGGATTCATCCTTCCAAAACACAGCAAGGGAGAGGTGGTAGTGGTGCAATAAAAGAAGAAAATAGATGGATGAGTTAATGGTAATGACAGCCCAACTGGAGCTTGTTAGAAACCATGACAATGCAGGATAAGCTGTTGCTAACACATTTGTCAGTAAACTGAAAACCACATTTATTTAAAAAAAGGATGAATGCACATAAATGCAGGCAAGCAGAACTCAGAAAGGAGCTCTGTAAACTACATTGTCAGAAATTCCTCTATATTATGGAAACCCTCTGCATTAAAGACTGCACTGACATTTTAATCCACTTATTCAGTAGAGATCCCAATAATTTGCTTCTGGAAAGAATACAATCCCCAGAAAGACATTCAGCCTCACTCTGAACATACACTGCTGCTTTGTTTGCAGTACAGGTGATAAAACAAGGCGCTGGGATGTGACCAAAGGTAAGGCTGGCAACTTCACCTTCTGCATTAGAGTGAAAGCTCAGTCCCTTGCATTGTAGACCCTGTTTTCAACTGCGTACAACGTTGCCAAACTATAACCATTTGGAATGAAATTTTTCATGCCAGGTATCTGCCTCAGGCTGGAGCTTTTGGAGAATGTCCACAAACTCAGCCGTTTCCAATAATGAAGGTAAGGAAAAATTCATTGTTTTGTCCAAGTTAAAAAACAATTGTGACCTTTTCTTTGAAAAGCCTTGGCACCCCTCTTCCTTGGAGCAGGAACTTGTTAGGGGGTTGCCTTTCATCAGAGACATCCCTTTTGCCATTCTGAAAATCTGCCTAAATTTGGCTACATTTTATGCCTTTGGAAAGCTGAATTTGCACATGCTCAGTAGATAACTACGAGATTCCTTTCATAACTGAATCTCTGAAGTTTTCATTCTCCCCAAGCAGGTTGCAACCTAAGTTCAATCAGTCTTTCCATGCACTGTCAGCCGTAGATTTCCACAGCATACAACAGAGCCAGGCATCTGAAATGAGTGCCAGGAGTCTGTCTCCTTTGTGTTCCCAGTGATGTTCATTGGAGTGACAATGTGGAGAAGAAAATTCCTGTAGTCCAAAACAGAAAGGACAAGGGCCAGACACGTGGGTGGAGATGAGGGAGGGGAAGACTCAGAAATCCTCTTTAAAGAAGAAGCATAAGGAGTGGGGACTCAAGGATGGCACATAAATGGGGGGCAACAGGAAGGAGGAAAGAGAAAACTGGTGGTGGGAGGAGGCTGAAGAACATGGTGATTTTGGATGCGGGATGAAATGAAGCAGGAGGAAAGAGGAAGGCTTTGGAGAATCATAGGATCACAGAATGGCTTGGGTTGGAAGGGACCTTAAAGATCATCTAGTTCCAGCTGCCCTGCCATCTCTCACTAGATCAGGTTGCCCAAAGCCCCATTCAACCTAGCCTTCACCTGAGAACTTTGTTCCATGGAATGTGTCATGTTTGTTCCATGGAGCCCTGGGTCAGCATTTCTGCAATCTACATCTAATATCTGTGAAATGAATGACCTCAGCGCATATACCTAAATGAATTTGTAGCCTCTACATTAATCTTAACAGCTATTCTGTAAAAAATATCACCTTTGACCAATGAATGAAACACTATTTGCACCTGAGAGCTTGGCCATAAAAACAGAGTGTCATGAAGAAAGAGCACATTAGATAATCACTAACTCTTATCTTAGGGCAGAGTTTGAATAGCGGAGCATAATTAAATAAGTATTTTTATGGTAGAGGAGAGAGTTACAATTGCACGGATAACTTTAATTCCAGTGTTTCCTTACCTGTTTCCTGTTAAGATGTCAAATTCAGGTGTTATGCTTGAAATATTATCTTTTTTGTTGATGTTGTCTGGTTTTCTTGGCACTGCTGGCATTATCCATAGGAGCTGACTTGGACTGCTCACACCCCAGACAGCCAGCTGGATCCTGGGCAGTGCGGCCAGCAGGGCGAGGGAGCGGATCCTGCCCCTCTGCTCTGCGCTGTGACACCTCACCTGGAGCACTGCGTCCACAGCTGGAGTGCTCAGCACAGGAGAGACGGGGGCCTGTTGGAGAGCGTCCGGAGGAGGGCCACACAAATGGTCAGGGATGGAGCAGCTCCCTGCGAGGACGGGCTGAGAGAGCTGGGGCTGTGCAGCCTGGAGAACAGAAGGCTGGGGGACACCTGAGGGCGGCCTGTCTGTGTCCAATGGGGGGCTGTCAGGAAGACGGGGACAGACTCTTCATCAGTATCTGTGGTGGTAGGACAAGGAGAAATGGCTTCAAATTGAAAGAAAGGAGATTTATTGGCTATAAGGAAGAAGTTTTTTACAGTCAGGGTGATGAGGCACTGGCACAGGCTGCCCACAGAGGCAGTGGATGCCCCATCCCTGGAGACACTCAAGGTCAGGGTGGATCAGGCTCTGGGCACCTGATGGAGCTGTGGGTGTCCCTGGTCATTGCAGAGGAGATGTAGAAGTCCCTCACAGCCTAAACAATTCTATGATTATTCTATGAAGAAAATGCAGAAGAGCAATAGCTATGGATAGCAATGTAAGTTGGGAGCTGGTGTCAGCATGTGTTTTTTAGAGATGAAAAGTCCGAGGCATAAATCATTAAGAAATAAAAGTTAAACTAGATTGTATTCTCTGGACTGAAGAAAATGGATACTCTGGAAAAGAGTGTGATCCTGAGAAACTCTTTTTTCTATACAGCTTTTTCTTCAAACATTTATTTGGCTATATTGTCAAAGTTATATAAAAGAGGCACATCCTTCGCCATATCACTCAATTTAATTTCACTTTATAGAAGTTTGCATTTCAGCTGGGAAGTTTCTCCTGCAAATTAATAAGTCATTGAAAGTACTGATAAACATTTTTTGAAAAGAACTTCTGACCCATGGACAAGTGTGTGCTAATACAAGAAAGTGCCACAAACATCAACATCTATTTGCCTGAAAGTCCCTTTTATTATGTGATTACACATATAGGGCTCTGCATGGGCACCCACTCTCTTCCTGTGAGACAATCCCATGCTTCCAATCTGTGAAGACTGGGCTACAGATAAGATCAAGACTGTTAAAATAAGAATGCTGATGGGGCAATGAATGTTCCATGGTGAAGAGATAGACTGCTTTACAACAGAGGAAAAAAATGGTTCTTCAGTGTTGTAGCTGTCCAAGGAAGGGGACTTTCTCACTGTTTGCCAGTCAGTGGGATGTCTGTCTGGGTGTCTTACCTCTGACTGCACATAGAGAGACTTTGCTTTGAAAAGCAGCCTCCTTCACACCCTACTACCTGCCTTCCCTTCCTACATCACAAGCCTGGCTAATGGCCAGAGCCAGAGCCAGCTTCTCTGAATGCCACTGCTTTCTGCCCTTACAGACTTTCCCAGTGCGAACCAGGCACCATGCAAGGCATCCAGCTTGGTGTCTCTTGCCTATACCTATAGGCTGACTCAGAACTTCCTGTGCATATCTTGTCACCCAAGATATCTTTGAAAACCTTCTGACATCTTCAATGTATGTTAAGAACTCCTTAGCATATGCTAATGGAAAAAACGTTTCTCTGCATTGAGCTGGTCCAAAATTAGCAGAGATTTTGAGCAATACCAACTAGCTCAACGTGAATCCCTTATCAGCCCAGACACCAGAGATCCTACTGATGGGTCAGCAAATCTGTGGTTTGAAAATGCAGGGAAGTATAACGTCCTGCTTGCAGTCATGTTGGCATGAGGTCAGAGCCAGCCTGGAAGACTGTTCTTACAGGTTGAGGAAGCAACACCTTTTTCTTATGTTTATTTTTGGGTTATTTTTGAGTGTGTGGGAGGTGCTCAAATATTAGTGTGATGGGAACTGAAGAAATAAGGTCGAAGAGGTGACATTTCTTTTTTTCTTGTGAGAGACACATGAATATTCAAGAGCAGTAGCCAATTTTTAGCTTAAGCCACCACCACTAAAGACATCCTTTGTAACTATTACTTCCCAAGAGGTCTGAGGAGGCTTTCAGAGATACTTGTTTGCATCTCACTGAGAAAGCACTATTAACCATGCTGAATTTGTTCTATCCATCCCCTTTGGAACAACTGTCTGTGCTTCTCTTTATCCAGACACCCGTAGGTGCAACAGGTTCTTCTTTTCTCCCTGTTCTCATTCTTCAGGACTCAGCAAAATTTTTCAACGCAACAGAAGCTCAGAAGTGCAGGAAACTGCTCACACCACAGTCTGGAGTGTGGGTTCAGCTTGAGTGAATATTCAGATGCTTCTTCAAAGCTTATCTGGCCTAGCCAAAACCTCCTGAACTTACAAAATTGGACTGAGCATTTTATGAGAACAGGATCTCTTGCAGGATTTTCAGTATTTCCTCTACTGACTAGAAAATACCATGAAATCAGGTTGGGAATCAAAATAATTTATTTTGGTTTTAGAATGGTTCATACAGATCCTAAAAAGACTCAAAGTGAAGTGGGCTGTATAAATTGGTTGAAGGTTGAGGAGAATGACTCCTTTTAATTTTGCCCTCCTTAATGCACTTTACTCTTCATCAGTGGCATTCAGAGAAACTCTACCCTTGGCAGACGTATTTCCATTTCAAGCACAACCCTACCCTTGCTCCAGCATTGCCTTGCTGCTGCAGCACCTTCTCTTGAAATAAATTATTAAGAACTTGTAAATTCTATGCCAAAAATTATTCTTCAAAAGGTCAGGCAGATCAAATGACTTCCACATCAGCTCAAAGCTACTCCATCAAAAATGAGATGAAAGCACTGGTGTGCCTGATCCTCATTCCAGTCGTACATCCCAGGTTTCAAGGGCCACCCTTTGTTTTCGATGTTAAGGGAGCAGTCAGCTACCTTGAAGCTCTCTGTCTCAAAGGTTTTCCTATGAGACTGGCTGTCTGTCTGCACTTTTGAGCGCACAGGTCATTCACACCCATTGGGGTGGCCTTTTTATTATGATCACAGCTGAGCAGGATTTATCTCTGCAGCCTGCAATGTGGCAGGAAACAAAATGCCACTTTCCAGCAACAAAGCTTTGAGAGAGACATGGCTGACACTGTTTTGCTGCTGAGCTGAACAGCATCTACATCCCACCACTTGTTACATCATCACTTTGCATACACCACCCTCTTTCCCACCAAGCGTTTAAACAGCAAAGGTTACTTGCAGTTCTTAGAAGCTCTCCCCAGAAGAAGTGCTTTTCCAGGTACTATCTGTGAGAAGGAACACAGCCACTCTGTAGGCTGTGGACACATGGAAACGTAGATGCCAAGACTGGTGGAGGACAACCTTGCGGTGACCCACAGGGTAGGGCCAGGAAGTCTGCAGCGGCTGCTCATATCTGATCTGTCTTCCTCTTTTCAGTTTGCTTTTGTTATTTGTTTCTCTCCTGGTCAGTGGTTGAGTCTGATGACAAAGTTGTCCCTTCAATAACCCTGGTGATGGTCAGAACCCACTGGTCATCTGCTTTGTACACAGACTGTAACGTTCTTCTGTCACGTTCTCCCAGTGGAGGTTAGGGGAGGTGATCCAAACAGTGCTGCTTTTACTCCTGTTGCCAGCTGGTCACACTGCAAGGAACCATATGGGTGCATCTACATACAGCCCCTTTGGGAGGCAATAGCAGAACTTTTTCACACTCCAAGAAAAGCCAAAGTCAACTGCAAAGAATAAAACACAGTGGCTGTGACTAGTTCAGAGAAAAAGTGAGCTCTGGCCAGGCCTGGACGGCATCCCTACATCACAGTTAGAGAAACTGCAGCACTGCCACAATGAGAAGAAGCAGCCACTAACCCCACAGAAGAAGATAATGAAAGCTGCTTGAATATCCTGCTCTGTATTTTAAGTATTTTAAGAATGGAAATTTTAAGCTTACATTTCACTTTAAGATTCATTCTTAAGATACTACTCAGTCTTAAAACTTGCAGAGATTGAGGAATTTGAGAGAAGTCTCCCAGCATCAAACATGCGAGAGTAAGTTCACTGTTCATTTTAATGCATGCCATAGGGTATAACAGTACAGCACTACTGTGGGTGATCTGCAGTCCATCTACAGCAGCTTTGTTTGCTTTGCCTATGGAGACACTCCTACTGAATGTGGGTGAAGGTATAGATCATGCTCAACCATGCCTTTAATCAATGCAGTGGAACAATACACTGAGACTTCCTAGGAGTGACATGCTGAAATTCAAAAAGATGCTGCAGCCCTTGGGAAGACACTCTGATAGAGAAAGTGTAGTGATGTAAGACAAGCTGGTTGCCACAGGTTTAATTCTACTCTCATACTTTTACACCAGGTTTTCCTTTCCAAGGCAACAGAGGTAGATTGTTATATGCATACATACCTGAGTACATAAATAACAGGGCTCTTCTGGAAAGAAGTGTTTGAAAGTAATGCAGGAAGCCCCCTTAAGTCACTGGACAGATCCCCACCACTGTAAATATGAGGCCAATGATGCCAGCTCCGTTTCTTTGATAAATAATTTAGAACAATAAAATTATGCTGAATTGTACACACTAGTCAGATCAGCTTTGAAGACTTGTGCCAACAGAAAGATTATTAAAGTGTCTATAAAAAAATATCCGGGGAATTATTTGGTGAAAAAATATACATTTCTGCTGTAAAATGGCCAAACCAAACTATAGAACCTATAGATATCATCACATGTGCAATTCTGGAGCAATATATTTAAAAGTCAGGGTGATTACTCTTCCTTGTATGTGTTAAGGTAGTTGGGTACCAAAGTTGCATTCAAATTCCTTTCTGCTGTCACATTCTGGTATGACTCAGGCTGTTAGAGAGATGCAACATCTGCTGCACATGGTGTTGTCATTTCTAAAAAATGTCAACACTGAGCAAATATTTGCTGGCCACAACAGAGCCTCAGGTCAGATATATGTGGGCATGTTGAAGTCTCAGTGAAAGACCTGCACTCTTACCCTTCCAAAAGTTGAGATGTGAGTGCTTTAAATATGTATATCTCTCCTGCAAGATTTCTTGCAAAGAGAAGGAACTGCTTCCCTCCAAAGAATTCTGAGCAGAGAAAAGACAAATTTTAAGCAAGGAAAGACAAGTCAAAAAAGCAAGGAAAAAAAAAAAAAAGGAAAGTAAAAAGCAGAAACTTCACTCTGAGCTTCAAAAAGAGGTGGAGACGTAGGAAGCTTTATAGTAGGTATTTTCTGCAGTTTCCCTCTCCATTAGAGCCCAAAGCTCTTTCAGCAAAGCAAGAAGCCTATCACTCCTGCTAGGATCACACAGAGGCACTCAGTAGTAACAGGAGTTCAGAAGGCACAGTTATGCTGTCACAGGATATCCTAGACTACTCTTTAACAAAGCTATATTGTGGGAAAAAAAATCTAGAATATGCAAATAAATACCTGCAAGACTCAAACAGAGGGGTAGGGAAGAAATCAATCCAAAGTAAGGGTATGCCTATGTATCCTCCTTGCCAAACATCTGTCTTGTGTACTCCTTGCCTGCACAAAGGCTTCTCCTCCTGGTCAGAACACCTTGGGAATAAACAGACTCACCATTTTAAGGATCTAGGTGAATTTTTGGGAAATAGTTTTTGTTGTTGTTGTTTTTGTTTTTTATGCTGTTTAACTAAAACCTTTTCACTGTGAGCTGATTATTAACATGGATTTCACACCACTGAGAAAATGTGCAAAGTCTACAAAGAAAGACATTGTCTGCTTTGTTTAACAAATGACATTATTTCCCTTTTGCCTAGCAACCCATAACAGCGCCAGAGGATTTGTAACAGGGAGCTATTAGGACAGAGTATTTCAAACTAGTCAACAGGTCTCACGCTTTCATTGCACTTCAACTTAGCCAAGAACTTGTAAAAGGATAAAAAAATAAATTCAGATACTTACAATTTCATCAGGACTATAAGGAAATGCATCTTTCAACAGTGTTTCAAAACACATTTTTGGAGAACAGTTAACAACTTGCGTCTTCCTAAAATAATGGAAGCTTTATAAGATACTTATATCTTTCTGTGCAGACAGTAAGATTGCCACCTTACCATGATGTTAATTTTCATAGTGAGGAATAAAGCAATAAAAATGTGATTGTGTTACTGTAAACATTAACAGATTTGTAATCTGCGCTATATTCTCTCACTTCTTCATAGTGACCATAATTCTCATCATGTCTCTGTTATACTGAAAATTAAAGAACATCTGCATTTTAAATTTTTTTTAATTTGAATGAAGTTACTTAGAATTGCCTAAAGCCAAGCCATATGAGTTATGTTCTGTCATCCATGGAGAGAAGACAAGAAGATGAAAGCAAGAGGTAGGTTAAAGATTATAGCTGTCTTCCTGAGCACAGCAGGTCTTGTGGATGCTGTATAGCTAGGAAGTGGAGAGCAGGACATTTCTATAGTATTCATTTATCAATCTAGAATGGTTTGATGAGCATCAGTTAAGACCCAAAAGCACATCAGGAAGCAGAAAGAGGTGTATATCTTGTACATGATGGCAAGGTAGAGC
Source organism: Phasianus colchicus (assembly GCF_987193195.1). Taxonomy (NCBI): domain Eukaryota; kingdom Metazoa; phylum Chordata; class Aves; order Galliformes; family Phasianidae; genus Phasianus; species Phasianus colchicus. The sequence continues at coordinate 82,093,150 of NC_143476.1, forward strand.
TGAAGGTGACAAAAAGACCTCAAGGAAGTGACAATACCAGAAGTCCCATTCCACAAGACCAGAGTAAGTAGTCAGGCAGGCCACAGCCTAGGGATCGCCAGACAGGTCCAAGGTGATGAGGCAGAGCCAAGGCCAAGCCAAGAAGGCAGCCAGATTCAGTTGCCTATTTGCTGGCCATGAGCTCAAGCATTCAAGCCCAAGTAGATATTGGACAAGGCTGAAGAGCACCTTGGTGCACACAAGGCATGGATGACATACAGAACATCATGCCTTTCCAGTTTCTTCCTGGAATGGAAAGGACAGAAAAGAATAAACTATGTTCCCTACCTCTTCAAGATACTTAAAGATACTCAGAAAAAGCTTCTGTCAGTGAGGCTTAGAAACTCCAACTGCAGGTGGTGCTTGGTGCCTCCATAGATCTCACTGCCAGAAGCTGCTGTGATACACAGGAAATATTGTTCATCTCAAGGGGAGACCAGGCAAGTACAATGAAGAGAAATCCACTGACAGTTACATAGAAAACAAGCTTAACAAACACCTGGGCTGAAGACAAAGATTAGAAGGCTGCTTCAGAGAAACATCCTATTTGCTTTTCCTGGATTTGCTCTTCCCTGTCTATTACTTTCAGCCTCTTCAGAAACAGGATGCAGAGCTGGAAGAGAACTTGGTCTGACCTGGGATAGCCACTTTGATGAACTTCCTACTCAACATAGAGGATCAGCTTCATTCCTCTTAAACTGGGAGAAATTCAGCTCTCTGCACAGTTATTAGGGAGAGAAATGAACCTCAGAAAGGCTCAGCCAAGAATCATCTTGCTCCATTCATCTTGTAAAGAAAAACTCCTCAGATTCCTAGTTGAAATGAATCGGGGTCCTAATACCCTTGGTTGAATTTTTCTAAAAGTGAGGCAATAAAACATGAGTTTTCAAAGTCCTTGTTTCTTTGACAACTATTCATGGAAATTCAAAAACTTAATTTTCTCAAATAATTGAAAAATTTGGCATATTTTCAAGGATATTTTTATGATATGTCCCTTACTTTATTTCCCATATATAACAGGTAAATTATAAATAGGTATAACCCTGTGAAGGGTCACACAGCCCCTTCTGCTGGTACTGTTTCTGCTTCTTGTACAGCTCAGCCAAAAAATCAGGTTCTTTTTTTACCCCTATCCAACCAACAAACTGTGAGCTGTGATTCTGTAAAACTTGGTTGGGCACAGGCAAAACAAAGCCCCAAACAATAACAGGTCTCTCTACAAATGACCTATCCGACCTTTTTCAAGCCTGAGCTGTCTGCACTCAGAAGTCCAGAAGACATTAGAAAGTGGTTAGAAAAATCCTACAGCACACGCATTTACACACAGACAAGGCAGCAAATACAAATACTATATGAACAGTCAAATCTCAGACCAACTTTCATTTGACTGCAAATGAAAGCCATTGTTGCTATACAGCACAAAATGACTGAATTTTCTAGCTGTCTCTTAGAAACTGGGAAAATCCAGGTCAGTATTTCTCTACAGTTTAAAATTTTTTAAACTTTCTTAAAAGGACTCCTGAATGTTTCCTTCTACATATGTTCAGGCAGCAGTAATTTTGGATAAGAGACTATGTCACAAGTAATTATGAAAGAAAGATTTTGTAGATATAGGTACAGATTTCCCAGGTAACTAGCATTAGAAGAAGAGCTAATGGCCTCAAGTTGCAGTAGTGGAGGTTCAAGTTGGATATTAGGAAAAATGTCTTCTCTAAAGGAGTGATGATGCACTGGCACAGGCTGCCCAGGGAGGTGGTGGGGTCACTGTCCTTGGAAGTGTTCAAGAACCACAGAGATGTGGCACTGAGTGATGTGGTGAGGATGGCTTGGGGTTGAACTGGATGATCCTAGGGGTCTTTTCCAACTTTAATGATTCTGTGATTATATGATTTGCGCTCTACATATAGATATAGAAGATAATATAACAACAAAGCAAAACAAAAGGCTGGTATATTTTTGAATGAACTCAATACTCAGAACTCAGATTAGGGTCTATACAAGTAGTAAAACCCATGGTATCTGATAATTAAGCAATACAATTAATTTTTCATTGAGGGTACCATACCTATATACACAGATACAGAGCATGCACATACATGGGAAGCAACAGTGAACTTCGCTTCTTTCCTCCCACATCACATGGATTCGATGATTATTTTAACAGCACCATTTGTTTTTCCTTATTTCCATTGTTTAATTGGAACAAAAACAACTTGCAGCCTCACTTGCAGAAATCGTAAATCTCCCGGTTCAGCAGAGTGCTCAGTCGAATTGTGTTGGAGCTCCCAGGCTGCATGAGAACTCAGGCAGTCCAGGAAGTGTTTATGCAGATAAGAGATTTGCGGTGAGAGAGAAAAAAAATTTTAAAGTTCAGGGTTCATGTGGGATTTCAGTTATTCGTGGGCTTGGAGCAGAGTGTGAGTTGCAATGAGGGCAGCATCACACCAGAATGGTCAGCTCAGGAGATGTGAGCACCTTGCACCCTGCCCAGAAAGAGTTAATGAACTGCGCAGTGCATTGCGTGGCCTGCAAACAAAAGCCAAAGTAAACAAAAAGCAATAATTTATCCCTCAGAAGTCATCAATTTCCCCCATTCTCACACCAAGCACTGCAGCCAGCAGCAGGAAATCCGGACTGCCTTTAAGCTCACAAGGATTGCTCGCTGCAGTGGGTTGGTGCGGGATGTGCAGGGGCCTCGAGAAGGAGCCCTATGGAAAGGTCAGTGTGAGAGAGAGGGCATCAGGCTGCTCCTCTGCTGCTTTCCTGATGGAAAGTAAGCAGGATGAGAACCAGGATTTAAGGTGTCGTAGTGCTGAGAGCCCAGGTTCTAGGGCAGTGATGTTACACAGCATATGCAGCAGAGAAGATAGGATTGATGACTCATTCTAAGCTGTTAAAATATTATGTGCAGTCTTAATGTCAAAGGACTTTTAACTAATTAGAAAAATACTTCATCCAAGTTTCTGAATGAAGTTGCTCTGGGAAATTTTGTGAAGTTGCTGGATCTCATGTGAGCCCAGTGATAGGGGCTCCTGTTCTGCTTGCACGAGCAGAGCGAGTAATTGAATTAAATGCAAGTAATACAGGATGTTTCCTTAACCATGCCAGGAGACACACTGTGATCCTCAAAAGGAAGGTGCTGAAGGAGCACAAAAATTGCATAAATTCATGATTTCACAGTCACTGCAAAAGTTATTAAGAGTTAGGTAAACAAAGTTATTTTCCCAGTAGCATGAATGAAGCAGGAACTGAGAGGCTTAGTTTGATTTAAATTGTGACAAAACACTCACAAACCATATTAAGGACTTAGGCCAAGCAGTTCGGGTGCTTCCAGAGCACAGCCCCTGAGCCAGGTTGCTTTGTCTGATTAACAATGGAGCCTTAAAGTTCACAAACGTAAGGCTGCCCAGAGAAGGTCTGGAGATGGCATCAAGGTACCAGTCCTGTCCTCTTGGTTTTGCAGTTAGATAGCACAAGTGCAAAAGCGGTATTTCCATGATTGCTACTTCTGCACAGCAAACCTCTATTCAGGCTATTACAGTATTTGCAACAAGCAACTATCAAATACAGTCCAGAAGAGATAACTGGGGGACAATAGGAGTGGAAGCAAAATCCCAGAACAGGAAATACATGTTTAAAATGCAGGTGCTGTATCTGACTGATCAGGGACATACGTTGAGTTATTATAGACAACATGCTTAATTCAGTGTACAGCTGCAGACAAGAGCTGCTTTTGAGATGAGACCAAACATGTTGCACTTCTACATTTAAAGTAACAGAGTTTAATCTGATCAATTTAGAATATGCTTTTAGGGATCCTCACGCTGGTAATTCCATGTTATAGCTTTCCCAGATCTATCTCACTTTAGTTGGCTCCTTTATTAATACAGATCATAGAATCATAGAATCATTAAGGTTGGAAAAGACCACTAAGATCATCTAGTCCAACAATCAACCCATCACCACCATCCCAGTAAACCACAACACTCAGTGCCACATCCCCATGAGTCTTGACCACCCCAGGGACAGTGACTCCACCACCTCCCCACGCAGCCTATTTCAATGCCTCACCACTCTTTGTGAGAAGAAATTTTCCCCAATATCCAACCTGAACTTCCCCTCAAGCAACTTGAGGCCATTACCTCTTGTTTTCCTCATCAAATACAATTGCTTGTTATCCAAAACACCCTCCCAGGGGAAGCTCATAGTCCATCACCGAACTTCCACAGCCTTTGTTTTGTCTGGATGGAACCAGACAATGGAAATTACCAGGCATGCTACTTGGGGGGTGCAAAGGCAGAGCCAGGCTCTGTTCAGTGGTACTCAGTGCCAGGAGAACAGACAAGGAACACAAACCAGAACATCAGGATTCCATTTAAACATCAGGAAGCACTTCTGTGCTGTGTAGGTGACAGAGTGCTGGCACAGGTTGCCTAGAATGTGTGGAGTCCTCTCCTTGGAGATCTCCAAATCCACTTGGATATGTACCGAGCACCCTTCTCTGGGTGGCTCTGCTTGACATACATGGACCCAGAGGTCCTGCCAACCTCAGCCATTGTGACTCTGTGTTTCTACAAAGCTAGGAGTCAGCTCCTTTCTCACTACATCCATCTTGGAGATGGTCTGTTTGTTTATTCTGCTCTATTGAAAGAACTCCTGTGTAGGGGACAAAAGTTAGTGTTTGCCCAAGACTGGGAAGCATCAACAGCAATGCCACAGCTCTTCCGTGTTGCTCTGGACAGAAAGAGCTGAGTCCAGAAGAACAAGTCACCTCATTTTTGTGTTAAAGAGCCTCCAGCCTGAATATTCAGGCAACAACATGCAGCTCCTACTACTAACATCACCCTGCAACTGACTGTGTTCGTTGGCATGCTTGCCTGTTTATTTAGGTGTGTGACAGGCTTCCGTTGTTATTTGGATCAGACCTGCCTCATTATGTTCATTCCAAGCACTGCTTGCGTGCTGTTTTGTAGACATCTCCTAGACGTGCAGGGCACCAAGGGGATTAATAACATTCATCCAAATGTTTTCCCAGAGGTTGGTGTGAGAAAGAAATATTCATATTGCCCTCACAGACTTGGGATACAGATCAGATGCACTCAGAATATGGAGAGAGCTAAGGCTTGATGCGATGGAGGGAGAATATCACACTTCACAGGATTTCAAGCTGGAGACTTGGAGCCTTGGAGATTTCTTTTCTGAAGACTCAGTGTTATTCCCTCTACCATAAGACCAAGGAGAAACTGCTCATGCAGTCTGAGACTTACAAAGAAGGGTACAAAATCACAGAATCACAGAATGGCCAGGGTTGGAAGGGACCTCGAGGATCATGAATCTCCAACCTCTCTGCCACAGGCAGGGCCACCAACCTCCCCATTTAATGCAAGACCAGGCTGCCCAGGGCCCCATCCAACCTGGCCTTGAACACCTCCAGGGACGGGGCATCCACAGCCTCTGTGGGCAGCCTGTTCCAGTACCTCACCACTCTCTCTGTAAAGAACTTCCCCCTGACATCCAACCTCAATCTTCCCTCCCTCAACTTCAAACCTTTTCCCCTTGTCCTGCTGTTTACCCTTTCGAAGAGTTGACTCCCCTCCTGTTTGTAGGCTCCCTTTAGGTACTGAAAGGCTGCAATGAGGTCACCCCACAGCCTTCTTTTCTCCAGGCTGAACAAGCCCAGCTCCCTCAGCCTGTCTTCATAGGGGAGGTGCTCCAGTCCCCTGATCATCTTCGTGGCCCTCCTCTGGATCCTCTCCAACAGCTCTCTGTCTTTCTTGTACTGGGGGCTCCAGGCCTGGACGCAGTACTCCAGATGGGGCATCACAAGGGCAGAGTAGAGGGGGACAATCACCTCCCTGTCCCTGCTGGCCACCTTTCTTCTGATGGAGCCCAGGATACCATTTGCTTTCTGAGCTGCAAGAGCACACTGCTGGCTCCTGTTCAGTTTTTCATCCATCAAGACCCCCAGGTCCTTCTCTTCAGGGCTGCTCTCAAGGACTGCTCCTTCCAGCCTGTATAGAAGCCTGGGATTCCTCCAGCCCAAGTGCAAAACTCTGCACTTTACTGTGTTGAACCTCATCAGGTTCACTAGCCAATATGCTGTGAATGGCTCAGGTAGTAATCTCCTGAGGCTTGTAAAAAGCCTTGTTTTGGGCATGCTGGCCTTTGATTACCTCTTCTCATTGCAGAAGATGCATATATAGGTATTTCCTAAATGAAAGTAATTTCAAATAACAATGTTGTATGTATGCATGTGTATATTTCCCATAGATCTGCTTAATAGATGGTGGATGGGCATTGCAGAAAAACAACCTACATGTTACGATTATAACGAAATATCATCTCCCAGTCCTTTGCGTTCTGTCATGGCAGCAGTATGGGTGAACAGCCAAGGACAAGTTTAGCCAGACATTTGGTGAGAGTGAGGACCAACTATGGTGGGTCTGGTGGTCCTAGTGGAGCTCATCAGTACCAAGCAGGGGTTGGAACAGCAATCTGAATACTTGAATAAATCACCTGAGCATGAATGCAAGCAGGGCGTGGGAAGAGAAATACAAAAGTATATTTTCAGTAGGTGCAGTTAATATCAGCAGAATGGGTTATAACTTTAGCATTACACTTAGAAAGAAAGAGCAGGAACTATGTGTCCACTCCTGTTGAATGGATGCAAAACAGCAGTTCACCCCATGGAAAGGAAGAAGCTGACAAGTAATAAACATGACATTCTCTACATCCAGAACTCAGGAGAAAATTAGATTAGTGAGGGTAAGAACTTGCACACAGTTGACTTAACACTCTTATACTTTGACCAGCATAGATTAAAGGTACCTGCTCACTTTCCTCACTGCATATGCACAACCCCAGATCTGCCATTATCAACTCTAGAACTAGAGAAATAAATATTACTTGCATTATATGGTCAGGTAAGGTTCATGCTATTTTTGGATGAAGACAGGGTGCAAAATCCATGAATGACTTCATTAAGGAAACAAAGATTTACAAAAGAATTTACCAACACATAAGTGATGATTGGAAGAGTGCAGAGTTATGCTCCCAGGGCCAGTTGGGCATGGGACATTGGAGGCTTTTTGTTTTGCTTCTAAAAAGTAATTCCACAAGGGGAAATCATGTTTATGACCCTTTTCATAAGCCTTTAAAGCTACTTGTTTCTTTTGGACACTAAACAGGATTTTGGCAAAGGACTGACAAAGGAATAAGCTTAACACTCAGTGAAAAGCACTGTAAGAACAGGATAAAACCTTGCAACTTTTGACAATTATTACCCTGAAATAGGTTATTACAAGGAATGATCCCAAGCAGTAACCATATGCAGTGACAGCTATTACTAATTCATAGGCACTTAAACAGAGATATCATTTCAACTTCAGCCCTTTCCAAAATCAACATTCACCAAGCTCTTGTTGAGATCAGCAGGCACAGAGCCAAGACTGTGCATTCATACCAGTATCTTCAGCTCCTCTGAGCTGAAGGTCTACCACCTGCAACTGCCGTTTGTCTCACAGGGCTGAAGCCTGGTGAGATGTGGGAGTAGTATTTGAAACCAGATGACTCTAGGTGTGGTTGATTTGTTGTACCACTGACTTACAGTTTTACTGTTTTTCAGTTCTAGTAGCAACAGCTGGCAAACCTATCTTGCTTTTCCATTCTACATTCACTTTTTAGATTTCTACTGATCACAGAACTGTAGGGGCTGGAAGGGACCCCTTGAGAACATTGAGTCCAACCCCCCCTGCCAAAGCAGGCTCCCTGCAGCAGGCAGCGCAGGGAGGCATCCAGACGGGTCTTGAATATCTCCAGAGAAGGAGACTCCTGGGCAGCCTGTTTCAGTGCTCCATCATCCTAACTGTGAAGTTCCTTCATGTATTTGTGCAGAACTTCCTATGCTCTAGTTTATGGCTGTTTCCCCTTGTCCTGTTCCCACTAACCAATGAAAAAGGTCAGCCATGTCCCTCTGACTCCTGCACTTAAGATACTATGAACATTAATAAGATCACCTCTGAGTTTTCTTTTCTCACGGCTGAACAGACTCAGGTCACCCAGCCTTTCCTCACAATGGAACTGCTCCTTTATCATCTTTGTAGCCTTCTGCTGGACTCTCTCCAGGAGATCCCTGTCTTTTTTGCACTGGAAAGCCCAGAACTAGATATGGGTGAGGCCTGACTAGGACAGAGTAGAGGGGGAAGATTACCTCCCTTGACCTGGTGGCCACTCTCCTTTTAATGCACCCAAGGATCCCAGTGGCCTTCTTGGCCACCAGGGCACAATGCTGGCTCATGGCCAACCTGCTGTCCACCAGGACCCCCAGGTACTTCTCCACACATCTCCTCTCCAGTAGGTCATGCTCTAACCTGTACTGATACTTGCAATAATTCCTTTCCAGGTGCAAGACTCTACACTTGCTTTTGTTAAGCTTCATCTGCTTATAGCTGCCCAGCCCTCCATTCTGTCCAGGTCTTGCTGAATGGTAGCACAGCACATCTTTGAAATACATGCAGGAATGAACTAGGCTGCAAAAAATGCTCCTGTTCAATCTTGACTTCTGCAGATTACTCTAGGGCAATCACGTCATATTTTACATTGACAGTGCCACACTTGGAATCCATTCCTGGACCTCAGCTTTTCCAGAAGCCGTAAAATGGACTGGTTTCTTCAGCTGTTTTCTTACATTTAGCTGTATAATGGAGGCACAGGATTCTAAAAGCAAGCAGGTTCTTCACTGCTGGTCAAGTGGTTGGTCGTCAGACATACTGAAGCCCAGCTGCCACATCTTCCTCCAAGTTTCACCTATTCCACCACTCTGTCATCCAGGCTCAATATACTGGCCTTGTACCTTCCCTGTTAGCATCCCATAGGACACAAATGGACACTTTCCCAGGAGTTTCTTTATGGAACATAAAGCAGACTTATCTCTGTCTATCACAAAGTCCTGGCAAGAAGTATCCCAACACTTTCAGTGCACTGCAAGCTGCATGCAGAGAGTGAGGATGTCATGTACAACAGTAGCAAGAGGCAAGTATATTTTCCATCGCTTACGTAAGATCATAAGGAATCAAAACTTTATTTAAAAGCCTCTAATTTATCTTCCCTTTCCTTTGTTTTCCACCAGGACTCACTCACTGACTTAGTTTACAGCAAAGAACTGTTAAAAAATACTGCACTGAGAACTGTTATGGATCTCAGCTGCCAGGAAATGAAGTGTGAAATGGCAATAAAGTCAGAAAGCACAGCACGCTTTCAAACCCTGCTCTCAATGGCCTGGTTCAGAGTTCTGCCAGAGGGCTGATGGACTTACCTCACAGGGTGCTGGGATGGTATGTCTGTATGCTTCTATCTCAGGAGCCTGCAGCACGGATTGCTGGAATACCCAGCTTTCCACCTCCCAAAACTTCTGTTGTTTCAGAGAGACGGGATAAAGAGAAGGAAGGTCCACAGGCAATTATATTTGTATCAATTAACTGAAGAAAAAAAAAAAAAAACTGAAGCAAGATTTAGGGTTAGAGAAGTTAGATAATCAGGTTTCTTGACCACTTTTGGATTTCTTCAGTTTAAGGCAACATGAGCCAGCAGTCTGTTTACCTGTTGGATATTAGACAGTGCTTTCCTGCTTGCAAGGACCTACTATTTCTCTGTTCAAGGAAATAAATCACTGCATCAAGAACAATATTGCGATACAGAGAAGGACCTTGACAGTCTCTCCCAGACAAACTAAAACTGCCAAGTATTATCAGCCAGACTAATGTTACATTTTCAGGCTCCACCAGTGTTTGCCAACAGTAGAAGAAAACTTCATCCCTTTTTTACAGAGTGCAGTAGAGAGAAAAATGCTATCAGTCCCAGGGGCTTTATTTTAGGGCTTCTGTGGTATACACTTAGACTGCATTTTCAACACCAGAATACCAGCACATAAGGGAACTGTCCAGTATTGGACAGCTTTGATCATCAGCTTTGATTAACTATTTTAGTGTAGTCAGTTCACATGTTAAAATAATCAATTTCCCAATTAAATTCTGTCCTCTTCAGCAAGGGACAGGGAATGGAGAACATATATGGCAGTAAACTAGCTTCTCCTTCCCCAAAATTTGGCCTCTATAGGTCCCTCCACCATGATTTCCATGATTCCTGCATAGCATAATTTCAGCAGGGATGTTTCCTGCCTCTCAGTTTGTGTTTGGGAGCTCTGTATTACAACTTTAGGTAGCCTTTGAACTGTATCTTTGTACACCTTTCTGCTGTCTTAGGAACACTTGGTCATCTTCAAAACAAGGACTAAAAAATCTACAATTTCAATGAAAAGGGAAAAAAAAGATCTATAAAAATTGCTAGCACCATCAGTCCAGTGCCAATTTGAATTGCCTTTGGTTAACCTGTGCCTTACCCTGAAAACCCATCTACCAGTGAATAATCTTTATGATACTCTTCCATCACTGGATAGTGTAATGCAGAGCTCACAACAAGCTGTGTCCTTTCCTGACACCCCACACTTATTTTGTTGTTGGTTCCAGGCTGGAGAACTGGTGGAATGCATTCTTGCCAAGCCTAATCTTAAAACCATAGAGATTTATACAAAGTTTCATATCAGCTCTTCATCCTAATTCTAGAATTGGGCAGATGGCAGAAAGCAAAGTGTATTCTAGGAGAATGTATTGGAATGCCATAAGAAAAAATAATGACTAAAATTTGTTTTCATAGTGAAACATTTAATATGCATGACATACATTACACAATTACTCACATTCTTAACATGAAATGGATAAATGTTTCCAGAAGGCATCATCTTCTAACAATTCTTTCAAGTGGAAGCCAAAGGAAGGGAAAAAAAGCTAGTAAAATTTCTGTACAGAACATACTATTATTGTCTCCAAATCTATCAAATGTGTTTTCATGAAAATTAGAGTCAGGTTAAAAGAGAGGCATCCAAAATTTATTTTTTCTTAGGGTGGGGATAAGTCAGTGATTCATTTAAGACCACTGTTTCACGTAAGACATTCTGTTTCCATTAGGGAAGGTCTGTGGACGAGAGCTTCCAAAACATATTTGTCTGTATTTACAACTTCAATTAATGTTTAGTTTAGGTTAGATAAGATGAAATATACCATAGAGGAGGGTAAAACTGCATTCTGATAGCGTACCCAGCAACACCAAAACCTGTTCATTTTTAGAAAATGTTCTTACCTGTCAGGTTTACAGAGCAAAACTCAATACACTGGCCATTTGCTTTCTGATCATATTTCAACTACTCGTCCATTCCTCTTGCATGTATGGCGTGTGAAGCCATCACAAACCAGCTGCAGTCCAAAAGCCTCCCCTCTGTTTCCAGTCTCCTGTATCTGCCTCTTCAGTCATGAGCTCTGTATCTTTCTCCATGTAGTTTTAGAAAATTCACTATGATATTGCTGATTTAAGAGCCTGGTGCTAACTTAACACTGAGGGACGGGACGCCATCCAGAGAGACCTGGACGGGCTGAGCAGTGCGCCAGGTGAACCTCCTGAGGTTCAACAAATCCGAGTGCGAGGTGTCGCACCCGAGTGGTGGCAACCCCCACTGCCGGTACGAGCCGGGGATGTAGGGACAGAGCACAGCCCTGCCAGAAAGGACCTGGGGGTGCCGCTGGATGGCAGCGGGGCGTGAGCCAGCAGTGTGCCCTGCGGCCCAGACAGCCGGCCGGATCCTGGGCTGCATCCAAAGCAGCGCGGCCAGCAGGGCGAGGGAGGGGATCCTGCCCCTCTGCTCTGCGCTGTGACACCTCACCTGGAGCACTGCGTCCACAGCTGGAGTGCTCAGCACAGGAGAGACGGGGGCCTGTTGGAGAGCGTCCGGAGGAGGGCCACACAAATGGTCAGGGATGGAGCAGCTCCCTGCGAGGACGGGCTGAGAGAGCTGGGGCTGTGCAGCCTGGAGAACGGAAGGGTGGGGGACACCTGAGGGCGGCCTGTCTGTGTCCAATGGGGGGCTGTAAGGAAGACGGGGACAGACTCTTCATCAGTATCTGTGGTGGTAGGACAAGGAGAAATGGCTTCAAATTGAAAGAAAGGAGATTTATTGAATATAAGGAAGAAGTTTTTTACAGTCAGGGTGATGAGGCACTGAAACAGGCTGCCCACAGAGGCAGTGGATGCCCCATCCCTGGAGACACTCAAGGTCAGGGTGGATCAGGCTCTGAGCACCTGATGGAGCTGTGGGTGTCCCTGGTCATTGCAGGGAAGTTGGACTATGTGTCTTTTAATAGTCTCTTTCAACTCAAACGATTCTATGATTCTTCAGTTCTATGATTCTATGTTCTACTTTCAGGCTGGGATTATATCTAGGTTTTACAATAAAATGAAGACTGTGAGTATCACCCATTCACTATTACTACATCTATTTTTGAGTGACACTTATTTCAGATAGCACCCTGGCAATATTTCAAGACTCTGGTCCAGGAATCTTCAAAATATGGGCTCTACCAGGGTGCTGAGTACAGGTAGGGCATAGCAGAGCAGCAGCCAGGTGAAAAGCAGACCTTGCAGTGAGTCAGCTACTGTGGATGCAGACATCTGTACAAAACCAGGCAGTGATGTACAGCCCCTGCCCTGGGCAGATCTCAGGAAGCTGGAGACTACAGGCTTGTTGTAGGTTCCACTCTTAAGTTCATGCACCCAAAGCACTCATGGGATCTTTGTTCTATTCACTAGTTGTTTTTTTCCTAAATTTCTCTTTGAGGCTTATTTCAGCAGTTGATTTTCCTCCCCTGACTTCTACAGTACTTCACATATTTTTCCAGGGATGCTTTCCTCTCCTTTTCTGTTTCTCTTTCCATTTTCATAGTATTTATTTATGCAGCAGTGGCCACTTTCCCATCATTCCAGGTATCAATTGCAGCAGCAACAGGCTGTCTGTTCTTCCAGATGAACACAAATGGATAACACAGAATAAGTCTAACTTCGCTTCTGTCTCAGTCACTAAAAGGAGACATTATATGCAATGTTAAACCACTGGGAAGGAGCTTTGTCTCCTGCTCTGAAGTGTTGGGCCACTATCAAATTTCCTATCCTTATCAGTACAACCGTCCATGTGGCCAGTCATGTGTCCAAAACGTTGGAGGAATCAAGGGCCCATAATTTTCCATCAACTTTTCTCATTATAAAAATGCCATGTAGGATTTCTACAGTATTTTCTGTTGCTAAGATAAGATGACTCATTACACATTACATTCCATTTAAGTAACTGTTTGTAAAATGCTGACCCACTCTGTTTTTGCTGCATGTCATCCATTCCTCTTGTCTCTGAAGAGTTACAGACGCAATATCTCCCTCAACTATGCTGTTCATTATGACCAATGGTTGCCCTGCTGCAGTTCAAACCTAGCTGCTCACAGAAAGAGCATCAAAATGTCTGGTATCAAATGGCAGTTTCTGCTGAAAACCAGAACTCTGCTTCATCACTGAAAGTTTCAGAGGTAATTTTACAGAATATATGCAAAGAAAAACAACTTGTAATGTACAAACAATTTACTAAAAGTTGCTAACTGCAAAATAATTGAAAACATCGTCCTTCCTCTTCTGGTAGCTAGACTCACTGAATTTCAGACTGCTTTGATTACAACTCAAGCTAGAAATGCATTACAGATGTTTCACACTGACACACAGCTGAGGTGCACAAAGTCTGAGCAGACATCAGTTTCATCACTAAACTGTTGTTCTCAAACACAATGGATCCCAATTTGTACAAGGGCTTGTGATTCAGGGGAGGTTCATAACGGATATCAGGGAAAGGCTCTGCCTCAGAGGGTGGTGGGCATGGAACAGGCTGCCCACGGCAATGAGCATGGCCCCAAGCTGCTGAAGTTCAAGATGTGTTTGGACACTGTTCTCAGACATAGTGTTTGGATTCTGAGTGGTTTTTTTTTTTTTTTTTGTGCAGCAAGGAGTTGACCTCAGTGATCCTTGTGGGTCCCTTTCAACTTGGGATATTCTATGCTTATCTGATTATTTATTAGTTATGGTGTGAGACATCCATATATATGTCTTTGACCCTGAGAATGCAACTATGGCAGGGATTAGCAAACTAATATTCAGGTCTCCCTCCTTGGAGAACAGTCTTTGTGAAGAAAACGAGAAAAAATAAGCAGAGGGGGTTACAGCACAGTTCATTTACTATCTGTGGATTCTCATCATATCCTTTCTGATTTTGCTGACAACATTCATCCCTGCAGGCCAGTAGCATGTACAGGGTGGGCAGGCTCCCCATATCCCCCTGAATGCAAGCGTCTGAGTCCACGCTTCCTGCTAGAGATCTGGAGGACGCTTTCCTTGCTGAATCCATGCCAAGTATCAAAATGCACTTCCAAGACACATCATAGAATCACAGAATGGCTTAGATTGGAAGGGACTTGAAAAATCACCCAATTCCAATTCCTGCCATGGGCTGGTTGCCCCCACCAGCTCAGACTGCCCAACCCAGCCTTGAGCACCTCCAGGGATGGGGCACCACAGCTCTCTGGGCAGCAGTGCCAACGCCTCACTGCCCTCTGAGGAAAGAATTTCCCATTAACATCTAATTTAAATCCCCCCTCTTTTAGTTTAAAGCTATTTTCCCTTGTTCTATCACTATCAAACTATCAGTTCCTGATAATTTTAGGCACTTACAAGTCAAACAGGTACCAAATCTTTAAGGGTTTTGAACTTTGACACTTGGTACACACAGTCAATCTGCTTCATATTTCTGTGTCTTTTCATGGATCTTTAGCTCTTGTTCCCTGCATGTTTTCTCCTTTGATAACAGTTCTTTAGACAGAGAGTGCATTTTATTTCATGTAAGGAATGTGCCTACTGCGCCCTCAGCCCACTATCCAACTTGAGGCCTCCTGAGGAAGAAACAAAAACCAAGAATAATAGAATAATGAATTGTCTTTAGAATCCTCTTTAATGCCATGTGCCCCACTGTGTGTCCTGTTTTAGTCCCCTCCTGGTGACCAATGACTGGGTATGTGAAAGAAGATGCTTGCTGCAGGGTCATCCTGCGGAGATGGGTTAGCTATTCTAACCAAGTTCTGGGAATAACAGTACATTCTTCCTCTTGGAGAAACAAGATACAATAATAAAGAATTTTAGTCAAATATTACACTGTGTTCTCATCTTTGGCGAGCCTGAAAACATTTTCCACATGAAAAGAAAATAAATAATCAATAAAGGATTTCTTCTTCTTTTCTTTTTCTTTTTCTTTTTCTTTTTCTTTTTCTTTTTCTTTTTCTTTTTCTTTTTCTTTTTCTTTTTCTTTTTCTTTTTCTTTTTCTTTTTTTTCTTTTCTTTTTCTTTTCTTTTTCTTTTTCTTTTCTTTTTCTTTTTCTTTTTCGTTCCCTTTTTCTTTTTCTTTTTTGTTCCCTTTTTCTTCCCCTTTTTCTTTTTCTTTTTCTTTTTCTTTTTCTTTTTCTTTTTCTTTTTCTTTTTCTTTTTCTATTTCTTTTTCTTTTTCTTTTTCTTTTTCTTTCTTTTTTGTAAAGTAACACATGCTGCTGAAAAACATCATATGAAATTACAAAGTCAAATGCAGTGTGTTTTTATACTGACCCATAAAATGTTTACAAGCATTGTTTATTTTCAGTACCATGGACCACTGACATGCAGTAAATAGCAAGACAGCATCTGATTCATTTTTATAGATATTTTTCTCACAAAACTTGATTGCGTATTCATCCAAACCCACCACATGCCAGTTCTTCTCTGTCTGTGATAGTAACAACTGCTGAATGCCATCTCATCTGCAGCAAAGTGTCCTACAAAGACAGAAATGTATCACTTGACCCAAAAAAATAAGGGATTGTGATGCCAGTGGGTTCACTGTTTTTGAAAGGAAAAGCATCGTGTTTTAAAGCATTCAGTAAATGCAGGAAGGATGCTTCAGGATGCCTCTCCTGGTGCGTTTTGTTTCCCTTGCTGCACTGCAGACAGCCCTGTATTGTTATTTTTCCTTTTTTTCATACCCAAAGCAGTTTCCCTGCTTTTGATGCAGTCCAACACAATGGGAAAAAATATTTTGTCCTGCACTATGCATAGGAATTTCATCTGAAATGCTCCATCTTGCAGATGAGAAAGGACAGAAAAAGAAGAGTCACTCCCTGCTGCTATGAAGGACAGTTTTCCACCAGCTGACAGCACTGCTGGGGTCAGACACTGCATCCAGAGGGAAAACCAATGAACACAGAGGGTCCATCATCCTCCAGCCCAGCCATAGGGAATCAGCAGGCCACAGCATTATACCCTGGCTATACAGCTCATTCCTTTCTTCTCTGCCACAGTTGGTTCAAGTACAAGTCTGCATATGTGACAGTATCTAAAAACACTCATAAAACAGAAAATTTTGCCAGCATGATTTCAGAGATGCTGAGCTCCAACACTAAACAGATAACCAGGCACTTCAAATTCAGTTTTTAAGCATATTTAAAAACCTAACTCTTTCTCTAATGTGCTTCTGCCTTTGATGCACAAAGTGTCTCCTGCAGATTACTGAGCAACACATAGATGGATCCAGCTTGGTTAGCTTAATTATTATCTAGTTTTCCCATGCCGTAGGGGCAGAACCACTCTCCAGTTTTATACAGTGCACTATAGTATATGTATGAAGACAAAATTTTAACTGTTACAAAATTCAGGACAAGTGGTTATCTTCTCCTAAATCTCAGGTCTGCCTTCTTCTGTGTGCTGTCTAGCCCCAGCAGTAAAGGAAAAAATACTTGCTTTATATTCTGAATTTCAAATATATTTTGCTAATAAGGTCTTAATAGATTATTGAATTCTGCACAGCTACCCAATTCTCTCCTTTCATTTCTTAGGCATGCATGATGAAGGTAGGATGAAAGGATGAGATGTAATGTCCTCGAATTGCTCCATAGGACATTCAGATTGGATATTAAGAAACACTTTTCCAGAACTGTGGTAAGGCATTGGCACAGAGTGGAGTCACCCTAGAGGTGTCCAAGAACCATGGAGATGTGGCACTGAGGGGCACAATTAGCAAATGTGGTGAGAGTAGGTCACTGGTTGGACGTAGTGGTCTTTTCCAATCATAATAATTCTAAGCTATTCAGATGCGTGCTTTCCTCCAGCCTGCTCTGCACATGGGTTTCCTGGAGTGCCGGGGCTAAACTCTTTAATGGGTAGTGGAAGAAATTTGTCACACCAAGCAGCAAACAAATTGAAATAGTTTTACAAAGTAAAAGATAATATGAGTAAGAAGGATTGTGTAGGGAGTGGCAGATTTATCACAGTACCTGAGGATCCATTGCCCTTTCACTCATTGCAGAACTGAGTAGCAAATGCTCTGCCACAGGATGGCTAGGCTGATAAATCATCCCTCTGGGAACACTGTGGCTTTATCTGAGTGCATGCTGAAGGCTGACCTGTGACACAAGCCTGACGGAACAAGTGAAAGGCTTCACTGTAGGCTGAATTTCACTCCAAGTTCAACTGCTTTAACCAGCAAGACCCAGAACAGCCTTGTAATCCTCACTGGGTGGCAAGTACTACATTTACCCCAAACTGTATCCAGGTACATATGAGCCATTCTGGTGCAAGCCCTTAGTTACAGTAGAATTCACATTCCAGCAGAATCTGGAAGATGTGAGGACAAGAGACCCACCTGTAGGACTACCATCTTCAGTTTGCTAAGAATCCCTCTCCCTTAGCAACCTCTCCAGTAGCCAGGATTCAGGTCTTGGCTCTCCATCTGTTTGTCCTCCTTTGCAGCACTAATAAAAACATTGCATATGCTATCTACTGTTATCTACAACATTAAAAAAAAAAAAAAAAAAAAAAAAACTGCATATATTCTTGGCAGGGCCTTCTTAAACAAACAAGTCCGGGCTGCAGGCAGAGGGCCGTTCTTGGCCAGAGAACATCTCGGGAGCCAGCGCATGCACCTGGAGGAGCCCCAGACTGCACCAGGAGACAGATGAAATCCATTATCGCTTGGAAATAACAACAGTGGAGCAGTGACTGAAGGTGCAGGTGCAGAGTGAGGGATGACAGGAGCATCCACTGCAGCCATAAATCTGGGGGAGAAACAGATGTCTCACACCACCTCTAAAACTCACTTTCCCTAATGTGGCTCCAGCCAGGCTATGTCTCCTTTTTCAAGTGTCAAAAACCATTTAGCTGCATACAGACAGGGTACGTGATGAGAGCTGCCTGGTGCCATAGAATAGGGGGCAGAGGGGAGGCTGAAGCAGCATATTTCTAGGAAACCTTCCCATGCTTCTAAATACTCCTCCCAAATCCCTGCACTCCCTCCTTTTTCCTCCTTGCAGGCAGGAAGCACGTAAGGAGGAATGACAGCAGGAGATGGTGGGAGAGCTGTTGAACCGCCTGACCTTTCCTAAAGGAAGGCATCCCACAAAAAAAAAAAAAAAAAAAAAAAAGATGTTTCTTCAACTGCCCCAGTTTCTTCTTTCACTGAATTTGAAGAGGTGAAGAAGGACCTTTCCTGCTTGTCTATGGAAGAGAAGGGAAAAGGGAGGGGAGGGGAGGGGAGGGGAGGGGAGGGGAGGGGAGGGGAGGGGAGGGGAGGGGAGGGGAGGGGAGGGGAGGGGAGGGGAGGGGGCATAATGTACAATCCATTTTAACTGTGAAATTTACTTACATGTTTTAGAGGTGGTTCAAGATTTCAGTGCTGCCTATGTGAGTCCAAATATCAAGGCCACTTGTCTGAGTACAACTCTGTTTGCCTTGGGATTGTAGCCATTACTACAGGGAAGTATTCTTTGCTAAGAGCACAGTGCCACTTCTGCAAGTGCAACTGCAGCACACCCTGCTATTCCCCACTTACACTTACCTGTGCACTGGTACACTTGCTGTGCCTCTGCTATATTTCAAGCACAGATGAACACATGTTGACATCAAATTTAAGGAAAACACTACAATGTAATAAATTTTCAGCTACGTGTCAATGCACCTGCAAGGGTATCTGTATACTTGTGTCTGTTGTTGGCATTGCTCTCCTGCATCTCTACAACTGACAACCTATCTCAGTACGGGTGTTGGAGGCTGAATTCCCATATATATACCAAACACCATATAGGTGTTTGGTTTCTTGGTCACTGAGACTAAGATCTGTCTGGAGCATCTGCTTTTTGGTCACACAGTGTGGATCTTGCAACAGTGCAGAGCTAGGATGTGATCAGGGAACAGTTCTGTAATGCTGGAGTTCAGAAGTGTGTTTATATTCCTATTATTTAGGATAGCATTGGATTTTATTATACAAACATGAACCAAAACAGGTGTTTGAATAAATTTAACCCCTGATCGTCTTTCAGATTCCAAAATAAAAATCAGTCTTGAGTCTGAACATAAAGCTTTGGCTAAGGAAAGCTGAAATCCAGTTGAACAGTTTTTCACACAACTCAATACCCTTACAGACACCTAACTGAAGAGCCTGGTTTACTGCTCCCAAATCAGAACTGATATCAGAAAAAATCAAATAATAACCCATATGAGACTTCTAACTTCTGAATCTCAGAAAGATTAAAGCCTAAAAGTGCTGTAACTGAGAAAACAAGATCTCATTTCAAGACGTTTGATTGGAATTGCTGATCAGACGCCTGCTTTGGCCTCCCACCATGGAACTGCAACATACTTTTGGTTTCTTTATTTATGTAAAATAATCAGCTGTAATAGGATCTATTTTCAAAGTAACATCAGACCTGTTGCCAGAAAATGAACAAACAGCTCTGATCACTGAGGAACTGCTGCAGCAATGCATTATGCAGTAATTCAGCTGGTGAGGTATCAGGTATGAGTAATGGGATTTAAATGTGAATTCTATGCAGAAGGTCTGTATGCTGGGTTTACTGCTTTGTTTGAAGGAATAATACTACTAGTATCAACAGGAAATCAGAGAATCGTTCTTAGAGATCCCGTCAACTTCTACTTTAGGAGAAAATTAAGTAAAATCACTGCTTTTCTCTGCAGAGCAATGGGAAGAAAAATAAATCCTTTCACTGGGCTACAAATTGTGGGCACCATTAAACAGCTGCCAAGGATTATTCCTGACATTTACAATGAAATCAGAGGTAAGTAACACACTTCGCAGGCTGAAAAACAAAAGCAGTCATAAGTGATTTGGTTTTACCACATGTAGCAAATGAGAGTTGCTATTTCCCAAACAGCCAGTGGTGCTTTTTTCCCAGTTAGTGTCAATGGGGTTTGGACACAGAAATTCAAGTCACAGGACAAGAGAGCTGCAGATGGGCATTTTAAGCCTGTAAATTATCTCCTTGAACTAAGGCTATCCTTAAAAGATTAGCTGGCGTTACGTGTCTGGTGTTACACCCAGCTCATCCTTGGACTGAAAGAAGAGTTGTTTTCTTTCTCACCGCCACTTGAATTCACAAAGAAGTTCCCACACACCTAAGGACTGTTGGAGGTCAGTTACCAACTGTGCAGAAGAGAGAGTAAAGAGAAAAGCTATTTCTCTGCCTTTTCGTAATTCACATTCTGAGGCATCCAGACGTACATTTCAGCTGGGACAACAGAACTTCAGATGAAAAGACAATGCTTATGTTACTGCTTTCCTCCTAAAGGACTTTCCTGCTCCAGCTATTCAAAATACATGATGACAAAGCTGGATTTTACCTCTCCTTCCTATTCCTTAAATTGGTGGAACCTCAGGATAGGGTTTCATATATAGATAGGGCTGAACTATGCTTACACCATTACCCAAAGGATTGCACTCTCCACATATTTTCAGATCCATGTTCCTGCTCCTTCTTCTCAAGTTCAGCACCCAAAGCTCCCACATCTAATAAGACAATCAGCTCAATTTCAGATGATTTCACACACACAAAAAAATCAGTTTTTCAGCTGCCAGACTTAAGTAATCAGAAGATCATAATCCATCATCCTCTGTGCACAGTATTTTTGTGTCACCCATGTGATCTGGGAGCCCACTGCAGACATAGTTCTTTGGAACCAGGGCTTCCAAACAGGCAAAGGCAATATTTGAAAGCACAGAAGAAGTGAAGAAGAAGAGACAAAAGTTTCACACCACTTGTAGTAAGCCAAAAGAAGGAGAGATCAAGATGCAAATCAAGGGTAGTGCAAAAGACAGTTGGAATAGGTGAGGGAAAGAACAAGGTAAAGGAAAATCGTCTGCCAGAAGGATGGAGATATTTCCAGTGAAATGGTGTACACAAAAATGCAGTTTGTTAAATGCATGAGAAACAGAAGCCAAGAGAGGCATCCAACAAAGTCCTTTGGAGGACAGCCAGAGAAAGCCATTAGTTGTAAATGTATTTTACAAGTCAAAAAAGGAATGAGACTACACTAAACACTGCTCAGCTTCAGTAATGCTCAGCTTGAGTAATGCACCTTATAGCTGTAAGTGTATCTGTAGATCTGCATGCTCTACATCCAAACACTCTGTACTGAACACATCCGGAAGCATAGTTAAAGCACTTGATTTGTGCCATGAAGGGGACATAACAGTACTCCTCAATTACGTAGCAGTAAAGGTGATGACCAAAAAATAGGACTGAAATCAGAGGGATTTTTGATACGTAATATTCCTTGGGGTTTGACATTTTGCCTTTGAAAGACTAATTCTTAGCATCAACTAATTAAGAAACATAAAAGCATAAATAAAATGGTGCTGGAAGAAGTTTTATCTGCAGGTTGGTTCATTTCAGAGAAGCGAAAGCTATTTTCACTGTTAAAAAAAACAATAGGATATTCCTGTTCAAACTAAATATTTTTTTCTTTTTCCCTTAAATTGAAGGCTACCATTTGGAAAAAGTAAATTTGCAGGGTCGGGGGAGAGGGGAGGGGGGAAGAAGGAGCATATCTCTTATCCAGCAAGCTGAAGAGTGAAAGACTTTGGTAAATTATACCTCCTATGGGAAAAGGAGGAAGCAGAACAGTTGTTACAAGGGTTTAAAAGATCAAAAAGGGACCTCAGTTACATCTTGATAAAAAAAAAAATTTCATGAGTATGTTTCCCCTACAGGCAGCTTTGTACTCTGTCATGCTTGTGCTATGTGATGTTGTGATAAAGGTCATATAGTCTGTGTTCAGCAACATACAAATCTGAAAGGGGAGAATTGGCTGTGCCATTGCCTGAAACAACCTGAACATTTTAAAAGCTATCACAGTGCCTCCTTCTCACTTTTATTAATGCAAATACTTATTCCTGAATCAGAAATCACCTGAAATATATTATTTCGTTCTAACCACTCTTATACTAATAACTCTTCACCTACTTTTCAATCTGGACAGGCTTACAGTTGGTATTAGATTCTGCTGCCAAAAGACAGGACAGCCTAATGACCTCCAGTTCAGTGCCTTGTTTCCAAACGCAGCTGCTTAAAACATCTTTCTGATGGAGGCAATATGAAACATCTTCCTCCACTGAAAACTGTCTGCTGCAGGCTCTTCCAAAAGCAGCCCCACAGCAGCTTTGCTGGTCATGACATAGACGATAAACATTTCTGCACCCACCAATTTCAATGCAACAAGAAATATGGGGACTTCTATAAATGTGAACACATTTATAAGATGAATTTATAGATTAAGCTGTCTCAAGAGACTGTGGAATTGCATTATACCCCAAAAAGCATTCCTTTCCTTTCTTCTACCTCACCAGAAAAATCTTTGTTTTCCTGATTGCATCAACAAGTTGCATTAAGAGCAATGCAGATGTCATCTGTAGGATCACAAGCTGAACCACAAAAATCATAAAAGGTTGCAGAAACAACTTTCTGCTTAAATCCCTGCTGGCGTTTACTGTGGGGCTTGAGAAGCCAAGCTTTTTGTTAGGAATCTTATGTATGTGAAGTGGTACTATTGTACTGTGCTTGATATTAAAAATGGACACAAAAGATCTGCATGGATCAGATTATTACATAGCTAAAAAATGTAGAGAAAACTCTGAAGAAAAATCACACAAATTCGCAGTGATCTGATTCCATTAGATGTGTGGATCAGTTTGGAGCAGGAGGAAAAGAGCCAAGACAGTCAAATGAAAAGAGGCTTGAAAAAAAAGTCATGGAAAGGAAAATATACATTTGAATATGTTTTTCCATCTATGCACTTGGGATAGACTCTTCTGCTTGTTTGATAACATTTTTTTTAAGAATGCACTGAAGCACTGCTCTCTAGATAGGTAGGCTTATATGCAATCTGTCATATATTGCTTAAGTTGCAGATCTTCCAAAAATAAGGAAAATATTATTAAAAGCTGAAAGAAAATATTTTAGGATTGTATTTCAATAAGCTAAGAAAAGATACAAAGAGCCAAATTAATCTCTGTTGCCATCACACTGACGACAACAGAACTGTATTTGGAAAGGTCTGCATCGGTACTGCCAGACATATATCTGCAACTTACAAAACTAGAAACACAATGAGCCAAATTGCTGCTGCTATCTGCATCCCTGCAGACTCATTTGCTTTCACAGCCACTCAGAGGGAAACTTACTGCATAGATCCAGTCCACCAGTCCTTACAGATAGGGACCTCATCTCTCTACTTTGTTAAGTGTGAAGATATGAGTTGAGACATGTAACGGTGCCAGTACTGTTATAAATTGCCCTGGTGAGTCAGACCCGTGGTCTATTTAGCTCAGTACTATATGTAGATCTAGCAGTGGTAAAGTGAACACTGTTTAGAGTATGACGTTGCAAGTCCTGCTGTTTTAAGCCCTGTCCTTCCCCACCATCCAGAAAGACAGATGCCACTGAGTACAGCCCTGTTTTTTCAGTACCCCTTTCTGTACATGCCTTTCTCACAGCTTTTTTCCAGCCTACCTTTACCCCTCCTGAGGCAGAAGGCTCCAGATATGCTTTTCGTTTTCTGTTTCAAACCTTTCCCTAATGCATATGACTAATTTTTCCATGTCATCTACTACTCGTGTTGTAGAACAGACATCAAAAATTCTTCATTTCAGTTATCCATCACCTTCTAGACTTTCTTAATCAATCACAAACCTCCAAAGCTATTCCCCTACAGACTAGGGAGTCTCAGCTTTTTCTGGGGTGTTACACAGGTACAGTAACACCATGGATCAGTTTAGTGCTGGCCTGTGCTTTATAGTAAATTCGTTGTTTGTGGCCAAAAGAAAAGAGCAGGAATTTCAATTCCTTACAGTTAAAAACAGTTCAGGATGAAATCAACATGAAGAATAATTAAGCATAAAAGTGAATTTTACTCATTACTTTGCTTTTTTATTTTATTTTTTTACTAATAGGATAAAAAGTCTTGGAATTATGGGTTTGTACTAAATATACGTTAAACCCATGATTTCACTAACTTCCACAGAAAGTCTGGAAAACCTGTGATTACAAGCAGCTTGTGGGAATATCCACTCTGCTCAGATCTGCTGGGATTAGCCTGTCCACCTGAAGTTGAGCTGTGCTGTCAGAAACCATAGAATCATTAAAGTTGGAACAGACATCTAAGATCATCTAGTCCAACATCAGCCCATCCCCACCATGCCTGCTAATTATGCCCCTCAGTGCCACATCTACAAATTTCTTAAACTAAAAGATCCTAGAATCATAGAGTTGTAGAATGGCCTGGGTTGAAAAGGACCACAAAGATCATCCAATTTCAACCCCCCTGCTATGTGCAGGGTCGCCAACCACCAGACCAGGCTGCCCAGAGCCACATCCAGCCTGGCCTTGAATGCCTCCAGGGATGGGGCATCCACAGCCTCCTTGGGCAACCTGTTCCAGTGCCTCACCACCCTCTGTGTGAAAAACTTCCTCCTAATATCTCACCTAAACCTCCCCTGTCTCAGTTTAAAACCATTCCCCCTTGTCCTATCACTATCCACTCTTGTAAACAGCCATTCCCCTCCTGTTTATACACCTCCTGTTTATACGCTCCCTTCAAGTACTGGAAGGCCACAACGAGGTCTCCCCAGAGCCTTCCCTTTTCCAAGCTGAACAAGCCCAGTTCCCTCAACCTTTCCTCATAGGAGAGGTGCTCCAGCCCTCTGATCACCTTAGTGGCCCTCCTCTGGACCTGTTCCAAGAGCTCCACGTCCATCCTGTACTGAGGGCCCCAGGCCTAGATGCAGTACTGCAGATGTGGTCTCACAAGAGCCGAGTAGAGGGGCACGATCACCTCCCTCTCCCTGCTGGCCACCCCTTTTTTAATGCAGCCCAGCTTGGCCTTCTGAGCTGCAAGCGCACAGTGCTGGCTCTTGTCCAGCTTCTCATCTACCAGGACCCCCAGGTTCTTCTCCGTAGGGCTGCTCTCAAGGAGATCTTCCCCCAGTTTGAATAAATACCTGGGATTGCCCCATCTTAAGTGCAGCACCCTGCACTTGGCCTTATTGTACCTCATTAGGTTTTCATGGGCCCACTTCTCTGGTCTGTCCATTTCCCTCTGGATGGCTTCCCTTCCCTCCAATGTATTGACTGCACCGCTCAGCTTGGTGTCATCTGCAAATTTGCTGAGGGTGCACTCGATGCTATCATCTATGTCATTGATGAAGATGTTGACCCAAGACCGACTCCTGAGGGACATCATACTTGTTCGACCATTACAGTGGGACAGAAACCACACACCACTCCTCCTTGTGGCCCGCCTTCACCCTGACACAGAACCATTGATCACAACACTTTGGCTGCATCCAGCCAACCAATTCTGAATCCATCGAACAGTGCATCCTTCATATCCACACCTCTCCAATTTAGAGAGAAGGATGTGGTGAGGGACCATGTCAAAGACCCTGCAGAAGTCCAGGTAGAGGACATCCACTGCCCTTCCCCCATCCACTGAAGCCATCACTCCATCATAGAAGCCCACCAGATTGGTCAGGCACGATCTCCCCTTGGTGAAGCTATGCTGGCTGTCTCAAATCACCTCTTCATCTCATGCGTACCTTAACAAAGCTTCTAGGAGGATCTGCTCCATGATCTTCCCAGGCACAGAAGTGAGGCTCACTGGCCTGTAGTTCCCTAGGTCTTCCTTTCTCCCTTTCTTAAAAACAGGAGTAACGTTTCCCTTTTTCCAGTCACCGGGAAATTCACTAGACAGCCATGATTTTTCAAATATGATGGGGAGCGGCTCGGTAACCATATCAGCCATCTTTCTCAGAACCCTAGGATGGATATCATCCGGCCCCAGGGACTTATACACGTTCAGTTTCAGGAGGAGGATTCATACTTGTTCCATCATTACAGTGGGACAGAAATCACAGACCACTCCTCCTGCCTTTGTACCTGTAGAATCCTTTCTTGTTATCTTTCACATAGAATCATAGAATCATAGAATCACAAGGTTGGAAACGACCTGCAAGATCATCTAGTCCAACTGTCTTCTCATTACCATTCTACTACAAACTAAACCATATCTTGTAGCTTCTCATCCAGACGCCTCTTGAACACTGCCAGGGACAGCGACTCCACCACCTCCCTGGGCAGCCATTCCAGTGCCTGACCACTTTCTGAGAGAAAAAGTTTTTCCTCATGTCTAACCTAAACCTCCTCTGGAACAACTTGTAGCCATTTCCTCGGGTCCTGTTCGTTGCCTGGGAGAAGAGGCCAAACCCCTCCTCATCACAGCCTCCCTTCAGGAAGTTGTAGAGTGCAGTGAGGTCTCCCCTGAGCTTCCTCTTCTCCAGACTAAACAATCCCAGCTCCCTCAGCCGCTCCTCATAAGACTTGTGCTCCAAACCCCTCACCACCTTCTCTGGACACGCTCCTTTCTTTTAATGAGGGGCCCAAAACTGAACAATATTCAAGGTGCAGCCTCACCAGTGCTGGGTACAGAGGGATGATTACCTCCCTGCTTTGCTGGCCACACTGTTTCTAATGCAGGCCAGGATGCCACTGACCTCTTGGCCACCTGGGCACACTGTAGGCTCATGTTCAGCTGAGCATCAATCGACATCCCCAGGTCCCTTTCTTCTTCACAATCATCCAGCCACTCGTCCCCAAGCCTGTAGCGCTGCGTGAGGTTGTTGTGGCCAAAGTGCAGGACCCGGCACTTGGCCTTGTTGAACCTCATCACGTTCACCTCAGCCCAGCAATCCAGGTTATCTAGATCCCTCTGAAGGGCCTCCCAACCCTCAACAAATCAACACATCCCTTGCCAAGTTCAGCTCCATCTGCTCCTTGGCTTTCCTAATCCTATCTTTACACACACAAACAACAGGCCTGTATTCCTCCCAGGCTACACAACCCTGCTTCCACTTTGTGTACATTTCCCTCTTTTCTCTCAGTTTAAGCTGCAGGTCCTTGCACAGCCACGACGGATGCCTGCCTCCCCTGCTCAACTTCTTCTGCTGGGGGATGGAGAGCCTTTGCGCTCTCTGAAGAACGTCCTTAAAGAGCTGCCAGCTCTGTTCTGTGCCAGTGCCCTTAAGGACATTTCCCAGGGGATCCCACTCAGCAGTTCCCCGAACAGCCAGAAGTTTGCTCTCCTAAAGCACAAGGTCCTAGCTCCGCTTTTTTTGCCAGGCCTGCATTCTTCAAGATCACAAACTACACCAAGGCATGGTCACTACAGTCCAGGCTGCCTCCAATTTTAACTTCTCTAATGCTCTCCTCTGCATTAGTGAGCACCCGGTCCAGTAAGGCTGCACCTCAGGTTGGTTCATCTATTACCTGGACCAGGAAATTGACCTTGACAGACTCCAGGAATCTCCCAGATTGTTTGCCGCCTGCCATGCCACTATCCCAGCAGATATCCAGGTGGTTGAAATCCCCCATCAGGACAAGGGCCTGCGAGTGTGATACCTCCTGCAGTTGAAGCAAGAAGGCCGCATCAACAGCCTCCTAGTGATCAGGCTGCCTGTAGCAGACCCCAACCACTAGATGCCCTTTACTGGACTGATCATTGATTTTTACCCACAAGCTCTCAACCTGATAGTGGCTGTTGCTCAGACACAACTCTTCGCAATCTATCCACTTCCTAACATAGAGGGCAACTCTGCCACAACTCCTACACTGTCTATCCCTTCTGAAAAGCCTGTAGTCATCAATGAGGGTATTCCAATCATGGGATTCATCCCACCATGTTTCCATGATAGCAATTAGGTCATACTTTCCCAATTGTGTCGTGGTTTCTAGCTCCTCCTGTTTATTTCCCATGCCGCATGCATTGGTATAAAGGCACTTCAGCTTAGCTACTGGCCTTGTTGCTTTCTCAGAAGACCCCTCCTTCGTACCTCCAGGATAAGTCTGGGGTTTTCCCTTACCATCTCCCAAGGTGACTGTTCCCATGCGCTACTCTGTCAGTTAGTACAACCCCTTTCCCCATCATATCTGGTTTAAAGCCCTGCTAACCAGCCCAGCCACCTTGTTCTCAAGAATGTCTGTGGCCCTTCTAGTCAGTTAATTCCCATCCGCTGTCATCATTCCCCCTTTCCCAAGGCTGGGTCCCAAGCCATAGTACCCAAAGCCCTGAGTATGACACCATTTGCAAAGCCATTCATTCAGCATGCACACCCTCCTCCTTTTGTGCGGATCCTCAGTGAAGACAGAGGAGAACACAACTTGCGCTCCTGATCCCTTCAGAAGCCCTGAAGTCTCTTTTGTTCACCTGAGAATTTCTTTTGCCTACTCTTCATTTCCAATGTGGAAAACCAGTAATGAATAATAATCAGAGGGCTTAACCAGGCGAGTGATGTTCCTAGCAGCACATCTCACCCCGAGAGTGGGAGATGGGAGATTTAGATTAGATGTCTGTGGGAAGTTTTTTACTTAGAGAGTGGCAAGGTGCAGGAACAGGCTGCCCAGAGAATCTGTGGATGCCTTGACCCTGGAGGTGTTTAAAATTGAAAGGGGCCCTGGGCAATCTAATGTAGAATTTGATCTAGTGGTTGGCAACCCTGCCTGCAGCAGGGAAGTTGGAATGCGATGATCCTTGAGGTGCCTTCCAACCCAATTCATTCTATAATTCTTAAGCACCCCCAGGGGACACGTTAGAAGGAAGGGACACCATCCAGGGGGACCTCAGCAAACTCCAAAGTTGGATCCATGTTCAACATAGCCAAGTGCAAGGTTTTGCACTTGGGTCAGAGGAATCCCAGATACATATACCGACTGGGAGAAGAATTCCTTGAGAGTAGCCCTGCAGAGAAGGATCTGGGTTCTGGTGGATGAAAAACTGAATATGAACCAACAGTGTGCACTTGTAGCTCAGAAGGCAAATGGTACCCTGGGCTCCAGCAGAAGAGGGGTGGCCAGCAGGGTCAGGGAGGTGATTGTCCCTCTCTACTCTGCTCTCATGAGACCCCAGCTGGAGTACTGCATTCAGGTCTGCAGTCCCTAATACAGAAAAGATGTAGAGCTGTTGGAGAGGGTCCAGAGGAGGGCCACTAAGACGATCAAAGGGCTGGACCACCTCCCCTATGAAGACAGGCTGAGGGAGCTGGGCTTGTTCAGCCTGGAGAAGAGAAAGCTGTGAGAAGACCTCACTGCAGTCTTCCAGTATTTAAAAGGGAATTATAAAAAGGACAGGAATCTACTTTTTACTTGGGTAAATAGTGATAGGACAAGGGGGAATGGTTTTAAGGTCACCGAGGGAAGGTTTAGGTTGGATGTTAGGAGGAAGTTCTTCTCAGAGTGGTGAGGTTCTGGAACAGGCTACCCAGGTTGGCAGTGGTGCTCCATCCCTGGAAGTGTTCAAACCCAGGTTGGATGGGGCCCTGGGCAGCCTGAGCTAGTACCAGGTCTGGAGGTTGGTGGCCCTACCTGTGGCAGGGGGTTGGAGCTTGATGATCCTTGAAGTCTCTTCCAATCCAAGCCATTCCATGATTCTATGACAGGCCCCAGAACTGACTCCATAGGATCACTACTCATGACAAGTTGCCAGCTGCATTTAATTCCATTCACCACCACTCTCTGGGCCCCGCCATTCAGCCAGTTCTTTATCCAGCCAAGAGTGTACCTGTCCAAGCCATGAGCTGCCAGCTTCTCCAGGAGAATACTTTGGGAGACAGTATCAAAGACTTTACTGAAGTCTTAGCAAGTTATATCCATAGTCTTTCTCTCATCCACCAAGCAGGTCACTTGATCATAGAAGGAGATCATGTTGGTCAAGCAGGACCTGCCTTTCATGAACCCATGCTGGCTGGGCCTGATCACCCAGTTGTTCCACACGTGCTGTGTGATCACACTCAAGATGATGCTCCGTAACTTGCCCAGTACTGAGGTCGGCTGACAGGCCTGTAGTTACCCACATACTCTTTACCTTCAAGGATAACTGTCCTTACTATTAACAACAGAAGCAAAGTAGGCACTGAGTACCTCAGCCTTTTTTCTCATTCTTACTGGTAATAATAGTACTGCTTGTCTCGAGCCCTAGCCCTGACCTGTGAGCACTCAAATTTTATTTTCATCTCTCAGGCTTCATGCTATCACTTTGACCCTTTGCAAGTGGGGCATAACGAGACACTCAGAACAGCCAATCTCCGCTGGGTGAAGCAGTCATAATAAGACATAGTGTATAAAGGTGATTAAATGAAATTACCTGGTTGGAAATTTTCAGATACTCAAATATAAAGCACAGTGGTTGCAAAGCAATCAGGTCAACAACATTTCTAAAATATGTTGCAAATACCTTGGCAGGATTCATGGTGAGGAATAAAATTCTAGCTTAGCTTAATTACAGAACTCAATGGTATTTTCCACAACAACCAGCTTTTCAAGTATAAAATATTATTCTGTAAAACAAATGGGAAACCAACTGATATTATCTTTCTTTCCAGACTCCCTGCAAAGCTGTGTGTCTAAACCAATTGTGTTCACATTTCAGAAAACATCAGCCTCCCAGGCTGAACATTCATCTGCCAAATTGTAGTCTGAAAGGTATTTGGGAGTAAGGGTTGCAATACCAAATGTTAAATTCCACCGGGGGTTTTTAATGGAAGCACTGACAGCACAACATCATAACTGCAACCCTATCCTCCTGGATGCTCTCTCTCTCAACTGCTGGTTTGCTTCTGATTCAAAACCACGAACTGCTGGGATGTACCATTTCCAGTTATTTCTTATGTTACTTAAACTAGGTGTAAACTCTTCCTGAGGACCCAGAGTCCCCTTCCTGCAAGATGATGCATGCAACCCTGACAAACTCCCATTATCTACAGCAGGGCTTTGTGTGAATGTAAAAGTTTGATCAAATCAGTTTACAAATATAAGCCGAAGAGACTACATTTGAGAGCATTTTCGTCTATGACTCCTCACTGCAGCTGGGCCATAGTTATCTCTCCCCCTAAGACATACTTCCTTTTCAGCTCAGTCAGTCAAGGCTCTCATCCCACACTTCACAGCATTGTACTTCAGATTTCCATGCTCCTCATTTTTTACACAGCAGACAGAAACTTTCATTCACTTTTTTAGATTTTACCCCTGCAAAAACTCCAAACTCTCAGGCTCTGCTCCTCATAACCTTCACTTGTTAATGAGGTTGAAGAATAGCCCACATTTTCATGAAATAGCACATAGCCTCAGCACAGGAGAGCCGTGGGAGTGCATCCAGAGAAGGGCCACACAAATGATCAGGGATGGAGCAGCTCCCTGCGAGGACGGGCTGAGAGAGCTGGGCTGCCTGGAGAACAGAAGGCTGAGGGAGACCTGAGGGCGGCCTGTCTGTATCTAAAGGGCAGCTGTAAGAAAGACAGGGACAGACTGTTCAGCAGCATCTGTAGTGATAGGACAGGAGGAAGTGGCTTCAAACTAACAGAGGGAAGATTTATATTGGATATAGGGAAGAAATTTTTTACAATCAAAATGGTGAAGCACCAGAAGAGGTTGCACAGAGACATGGTGGATGCCAGTCCCGGGAGACATTCAAGGTCAGACTGGACTGATCTCTGAACAACTGGTAAAGCTGTGGGTGTCCCTGTTCATTGCAGGGGAGTTGGAACAGATTACATTTAAGGGTCCTCTCTCAAATGATTCTATGATTCTATTTGATTCCCCAAGCAAGAATTTCGCTATTAGTGGTTTGTTGTTGGTTTTTTACTTAAAGAGCTTGTTTTTACTAAGTTATGTAGAATGCACTTCTAAACAAAAATCTTTGCAGCGAACCAGCAAAATAAGCATGGTGTGACAGTTTTCATTTTGAAGATTTTATTTCAAGGCCAAACTTGCAAAACAACTGAAGCAATAATACTGAGGATCCTTGACTCTCCATGGTGCCTGAGCCTAGTTTTCACTCCCTTTGTTGCTGCAAAGGTAAGAATTAGACTGCTTTGTTGTCCCAAAACTGTTATTGGA
This sequence comes from Phasianus colchicus, assembly GCF_987193195.1. Classification (NCBI taxonomy): domain Eukaryota; kingdom Metazoa; phylum Chordata; class Aves; order Galliformes; family Phasianidae; genus Phasianus; species Phasianus colchicus. The sequence continues at coordinate 82,125,411 of NC_143476.1, forward strand.
TTCTAAATACTTAGTAGAAATTAAAATTTGTTACATCTTTTGTAAAGGGTCTATCTTGTCCCGGATCTCTGACCTACTATGCCCACATTTCACAGAGAGGATGAGGTTGAAAAGGACCTCTGAGATTATCCAATTCAAACCACCTCCTCAAAGGGGGCAATTACAGCAGGTGACCCAGGATGAGTTTTGAATATCTCCAAGGCTGGAGACTCCACCAGCTCTCTGGAGAACATACTGTAAGTTTGGATCATCCTCAGAACAGAAAAAAAAAATTAGTTTTCTTACATTTGAATGGAGTTTTATATATCTCGAGCTTGCAGCCACTGCCTGTAGTATTCTCATTAAAAAGAGCTTGGTTCTGTTGTTTTTACTGCTCCCCTCAGCAGGGATAATAAACACGTTGATAACTCCAACCAAATCTCTCCATTTTCTAGGGTGAAACAAACAGGTTCTCAATCTTTTCCCACAGGACAGATGTTCCAGTGCCTTTGCCATCTTCACTGAACACACTCAGTATGCCAACATCTCTCTCATACTGGGGACACCGGTACTGAACCCAGCACTTCAGTGTCACGCAGAGGGAAAAGATCACCTCCTTCAAAAATTTGCTATCAAAAATAAAGCTTCTTTTCAATCCGAGCAAAGCTATGCAACAGATCATCTCTTCTTACCTCAGCTTCCCAAGATCCTAAAAACATAGGCCCGCAATTAGTTCTGCTCTACAGATTTATTTGCTAACGTATTTCTAAGCCTGGGGTGTACATGAGGTATTTACCATTTACCAGTTAATTCCAGACCTTGGTTCAATCCAGAGAAACTATACTGGCATAATGTAACACACAAGTGTGCACAGCATAAGCATGCACACCAAATCCAGAACAGGAAGTTAAACACATTTCCACGCTGTTTTCCTCAAGTCCATTTACACTGCTTTCATTGCTGGACTTGCAGCTTTTTGTTTTCACAGACATCAGCAGCAATTCCTTTAGGATAAGGCTTAACTTTGTGTTAGCTTTTTTTTAAATAGGGATTTTATTTCTAGAATAGTCATTCTGGAAGATATTCTTGGTTTAGAAAACTGTAAAGACAGATCCAGTATTATTTGGTAGTTCGTATTGGATGCACTTTCTCTCTGAACTCTGTACAAGCTGGAAAGCATAGAACACTACAGTCTTGTATTTTTATCATGAAGACAGACTGCTTTGGTTTTCACATTTCACTGTAATTAGATAGTCACCTTTTCTCAGCTTAAAATCTCTGCTGATCAGTAAAGCCATTAGCCCAGGTATCTTCTGCAATTACTACTGTTGAAATTCTTAACTACACCAAACACTTGCTTGCTGAAATGCATTAAGTGTATCTTGGACATAATTCTGAGTAACTTAATGAGTTGCTAGATCTTGTTTCTAGATTTCCCTGTCACAGTAAGGAGCTTTTGCAAGAGATTAATTGCAAAAGTACTTCTATTGTAGGGAATAGACATCTGACTTCCCCATAGTGTTTTACAATTAGCCTGTTTCCTGAAGATTTATGTAAATATATAAGAGTAGAGGTACATTCATTTAGATGGATTCTTTCAAGAAATCCAAACTAATCTTATGGTTTTTTTGAGCTGTCTTCCATCCAACGAAAGTGAAGAATTACTGCAACTTCATTAGAAGAGTTATCAGAAACAAAATAGTTATACTTTGATGCCCTACAAAGAGCATCTCCTGACTACAACCCACCTGGAGAAAGGTCTCACCTGGGACACCCCAACAGTCTTCTGTCCATCTACTTCTGCCAGGCACCCTGTCCATGCACACCTATCACAAAAAATAGATCTGCCTCCTTACACTGTACCTTAGCCCTTCAATATCTTCCTGCAACCCAGAAAGAGGCAATGGCATTATGAATTGTGATGCATATCTACTAGGAGGTGTGGCACATTCAGTAGACAGATGTGCTTTCAAAATATTGTGGTATAAATTTCAGAGTGCTGTGGAGATTTTCAGCATGCACAATCCTCCCACCTTTTGAAAAAAGCTGAAGGGTTTCTACCTGCAGGTCCACAAGTATAGGAATTACACACACCCTATCTTCTGATTTTTTTTCCATCATTTAACTGGTCAAAATAGAACAAATTATAACACATACTTTGCCAGTGCTAATTTTTTGTTCTCCCTTTTTCTCCCAAAGCAACAACACATTTTAGGGGGGAGGAGAGGGAATCTATTTATTTTTTGTAATTACTTCTGGTCTCAGACCAAGTTTCCAAGTGGAAGCAAATTTCTATGTCGAAGTTATAACCTCTGAAAACAGCATATAATGAGAATGCTGACACAATATTAAGTGGAGTGACATGAACGGCGCCAACATAATGTAGTCAAAACATGTGGGAAAAAGTATTTTGTTCCAGAAGGATATGAAATTCCCAACTCAAAATAAAGTATATGTCTGGTATTTACTGGATTCTACCAAACATAACAATTTTGAAAAACATATAAGGGCTTTGGGGAGTATAGAATTCAATAACACTTCAAAACCTCTTAATCTCAGATACACTTGAGACAAAGGGATCCACAAGCCACAGTAATGGGTAACCTCTTTCCTTCCTCTGGAAAAGCAAGAGGGGATTCACTCCAAGTGAATAATGCTAATAGACAAAATAGGAGTTCAGCAAAAGATTTGTGTAGGGGAGGCATTCAAAAGCCCATGTAAAATACAAAATGTTGTAAACCACTTAAAATAAGCTGTGTAGCATCTATGCTGCTATGGTTGGCTGGATGCAGCCAAAGTGTTGTGATCAATGGTTCTGTGTTGGGGAGGAGGGTGGTCACAAGCAACGTCCCTCAGGAGTTGGTCTTGGGACCGGTGCTCTTCAACATCTTCATCAGTGACACAGATGATAGCATCGAGTGCACCCTCAGCAAATTTGCAGATGACCCAAGCAGAGCGGTGCAGTCAATACACTGGAGGGAAGGGAAGCCATCCAGAGGGAAATGGACAGACCAGAGAAGTGGGCCCATGAAAACCTAATGAGGTTCAATAAGGCCAAGTGCAGGGTGCTGCACTTAAGATGGGGCAATCCCAGGTATTTATTCAAACTGGGGGAAGATCTCCTTGAGAGCAGCCCTGCGGAGAAGGACCTGGGGGTCCTGGTAGATGAGAAGCTGGACATGAGCCAGCAGTGTGCGCTTGCAGCCCAGAAGGCCAACTGTGTGCTGGGCTGCATTAAAAAAGGGGTGGCCAGCAGGGAGAGGGAGGTGATCATCCCCCTCTACTCGGCTCTTGTGAGGCCACATCTGCAGTACTGTGTCCAGGCCTGGGGCCCCCAGTACAGGAAGGACGTGGAGCTCTTGGAACAGGTCCAGAGGAGGGCCACTAAGGTGATCAGAGGGCTGGAGCACCTCTCCTATGAGGAAAGGTTGAGGAAACTGGGCTTGTTCAGCTTGGAAAAGGGAAGGCTCTGGGGAGACCTCGTTGTGGCCTTCCAGTACTTGAAGGGAGCGTATAAACAGGAGGTGTATAAACAGGAGGGGAATGGCTGTTTACGAGGGTCGATAGTGATAGGGCAAGGGGGAATGGTTTTAAACTGAGACAGGGGAGGTTTAGGTGAGATATTAGGAGGAAGTTTTTCACACAGAGGGTGGTGAGGCACTGGAACAGGTTGCCCAAGGAAGCTGTGGATGCCCCATCCATGGAGGCATTCAAGGCCAGGCTGGATGTGGCTCTGGGCAGCCTGGTCTGGTGGTTGGTGGCCCTGCACATAACAGGGGGGTTGAAATTGGATGATCTTTGTGGTCCTTTTCAACCAGGCCATTCTACAACTCTATGAAACCATGTGACTGCTCCAAAAGCATAATGAAGAAACAGCATGAAGCAGTAGGAAGTACAGAAAGAGTTAATGACACTTTTATAAATCACTTACTGAGAAATATAAAAAAAAAAAAAAAAGGAAATATTTAAGAATGATTAGAATGGTACAAGGTGGATTAGTGAAACAATGGAAACAACAAAACTGATACAGAGCTGAAAGCTGCAGAAGACACTTGAAGAGCTCTACTCAGCATCTTTGATACATGGAAAGGAAGTAGAAACAGGAAAAGGGGTTAGAAATTAAGGCTTGTACAGGACGTGCTGATGTTGAATTGCACAAGAGGAATCACACAAAAATGAGCAATTGCAGAGTTGTAGAGGATGGAAGGGTTGCATGGAGATCATCTAGCTCATGCCCTGCTAAAGCAGGTTCCCTGCTACAGGTTATGCAGGAAAGCATCGGGGCAGGTCTTGAGTATTTCCAGAGGAGACTCCGCCACCTCCCTGTGCAGCCTGTTCCAGCGCTCCGCCACCCTCACAGGGTGAACACAACAACAAAGACTATAATTACATCTGTCAAAAAGAATTTCCCCTCTGCCTTCCTTCCCTTGTGCTCTGGTTGCACGCTCTCACTCTTGGTGCTGGTTTGGACACTTGTCTGATCAGAGAGCTGTTGTCTCCCCAGAATAAAACTCCTCGCTTGTTCCTGCTCTGTTACTTGATCTGTCAAATAAGCAGTGCTGAGAGGACCATCTTTTCGGTATCAGTGAGCTATTACATCTGTTTAGCCAACACTCTCCCTCAGATGCAACCCTTAGCTGTGCTCAGCAAAGCTGAAGAGCTATGTGGTAGAAGCATTTTGTGAGCATTTCACAAATACAACAGCCTGTAGCCTATTGCACTAATTATCAATAATTAAGCAATACCCATTTTAGCAGAACTCACAAACACCAACTGACTCTGACCTTGAACATACAGCACGACTCCTACTACTCACAGTCAAAAATCAACTTCACTCCAGCACAGCTTGAACAGGAATGAACAGCGGTTGGATAGTTGATATTTAAAATAATGCTGACATCTAGTGGCTGATGTCACACACATCTTCAAGTTACTGCTGCGTACATCCAGATTTATTTCTTAGCCCTTAGTGACTTTAGAGGGGCTCCACCTGGCAGGGTCACGCCTCTCCTCGTAGTCTACTGTTCAGTTCAAATGTATCCCAGTTGTGCAGAGGTCATAAATTTTTAATCGTATAGAAAGGAGAGGGAAAAAAATACTATGCTTTCCCTCTTGGAAACTGAAATGATCACAGGACCATAGGATAAAATAAATTTGAAAACAAAACCTGCTAGTGTCCCTGTTCATTGCAGGGGATTTGGACTAGATACCTTTAAAGGTCCCTTCCAACTCTAAGGATTATGTGATGGGGTTAAGTCTTCCGCCAGATAGAGCTGAATATATCTGAAGTAGAGTGCAGCCTTACCTAAAATATTAAGAGTCTGAAAATTATCATACTGGATGAGTTGGAGCCAGGCACCCACTAACATTCATCGACACCTGCTAAATGTTTATGAAGACCAACCAGTGGATGTGAGCACAGTGAGGTAGCAGGAGGTGCCTTCCAGCAGTGGCAATAGCAGGTCACCCTCTGCTAGGGCAAGTTTTTACAAGCACAGCATGAAGGCTCTTGTTCGTTGCTTGTGAAAATCATTGAATCACAGAATCATTCAGATTGAAATAGATCTAAGAAATCTAGCCCAACCATCAACCCAGTAACCATGGCCCTCAGAGCCACATCTTCATGTTTCTTCAACACCTCCAGGATGGTGTCTTCACCACTTCCCTGGGCAGCTGGTTTCAATACATCACCTTATTACCAACCTGAACTTTCCCATCACAACTTAAGGCCATCATCTTGCATCCTATCTGTTATCCAGAAAAAGAGGCCAACCCTACCTCACCACTAACACCTTTCAGGTAGCTGTAGAGAGCAATAAGTCTTCCCTGAGCCTCCTTTTCTCCAGACTCAACAATCCCAGTTCTCTCAGCTGCTTCCCACAAGACCAGTGCTCCAGACCCTTCACAGCTTTGTTGCCCTTTTCTGGGTACTCTCAAGGGCCTCCTTGTAGTGAGGGGCCCAAAGCTGAACATCGTTCTCAAGGAGCAACCTCACCAGTATTAAGTAGATAATGTATAGCTAATGGTGGTGAGTATATTGAAGAATAGTGTTCTGTAGCTGAGAATTGGCTCTATCAAATAATATCATTGTGTTCACCATAGCTATTGTAATTTCCACTGAAATAAATAGGAGGCATTATTTTCAGAGTGACCTACGTGCATTTTCCAGTGTAACCTAAACATGAGGCCTTCAAAGACCAGAAAAGCTATGCATATATTCATGTAATCACTGAAGTGCAAGATGGTTCTGTTTCAGAATTAAGCATGCTGATCTGAAATTCCCTCAAAACAGCATTAAAAGAGCATTCATTAACAGAAGACAAGCTTATCCTACATCATATCTATTGCAAGTGTAAAATACTCCAGAAGTCAGTAACTGAACCTTACTTATGCCAGAAACTGAGTTTGTCCATTTTCAAGACACAAAAGGCATACCCATCCTGGAAACAATTTACTGGATTAGATGCAGATTTCCCGTGTTTTTTTCTCCCTACCAAAAAGAGTCCAGAGAGTCTGTTGCTGTGCTTTGCCACAATACCTTACCCCATTTCAGAGCAAGCTTTGGAGGTAGAAAGCTGTTCTTCTTCCAGGTGTCACAGAGTGCTGGAGACCACAGGTTAACAGGTACCAAAGCAGACAGCAGGTAGGGTGCCAGTACTCCAGCAGGAATGCTCATCCACAGAGAAGCTCCTGGGTGAAATATACTTAAGGGAGAATTACATAGTTAGGGCCATAATAAGATTGCCAACCATTAAGGAAAAAATTGTTTGCACTAAAGAGGTGCATTATGCTTCATGTCATAAAAAAAACAGCTTATTGCAGCATCAGAAGAATAGTTATGAGTAGAACTCACATGCTGCCAAAGTACAAGCCAAGATCACTTACAACAACCATCCTTACACATTTTCCAAAGGAGCCTTCAAATTTATATTCACAGCAGTGAAAGCTCAGCATTGCCTGAAAAAAATGAAGCTGCAAGGCAATAGACTAGACTATTGTGGCCAGCGTGATCTGTAGTTTTTCATACTGCTCAGATGGCACTCCTACTTGCTGAAACACAATTCTTAGCAATTGAAAACACCTTATTCTAAGTATTCTGAACAATGAACGTTGTCTTGTTTGAGCATATTGCTCGAAGTACTTACATCAAGACAAAAATGTATGTGTAAAACATTGGCCAATTAAGTCATCAAATGGAACTGACACAGGAACGTTTTTCCTGAGGCTGAGGACAACCGCTCCCAATATCCCTAATCCCATCATTAACATACTAACAGGAAGCTACTTAAGACAGTGCTTTCTAACTTCAACTCACATTACTTAGAAAATGAATCAAATCCTTGTTCCACCAAAGACAAAGCATTGCCCACAGCTCTGTGTGTCAGTAGTAAAAAGGACTCCTGCAAATGTTCAATTTCCAAAAGCTGCAGCTGCCTGCACGGTTGGCAGCCAGCGGTACAGAACACTCAAACAAGATTTATTCAAAATTCATCTGCCATCACAACCACTAAGCTAGCCTCAGACCTCACTGTTTCCACAACAGAGCCCTGTATAAAACAGGGGAGGATTTAACCCTTAAAGTCCAAGTAAGGTACAGAAAGTATTTACATTCAGAAATACTTCAAGAGTGAATGACTACTGTTTGGCACTACGTTAACACACTGATTCCCATTCTAAATACTGCATAGATTATGCCTACAGCTGTAGACCAGCGGTCTGACTCAAGCAGAAATGCAGCCAGATACAAACCAGAATTGGAAAGCTACCTAAGCCACATACAAACTACGGAATTATAGATTTCTTGACTATGTGCTACTCTCAATCCACTTGAGGACAACATCACACAAAACACAATGCTTTAAAAAAAAAAAGAAAAAAGTAAATATCCATCAAAATCTTACTTCAGTAAATGCATCAAAAACTCATTAAAAAAAAATAAAATCAGTGCTTCATTAACAAAGCAGACTGCTCATAGCACAGAGGCAATACTGATCTGAAGTAAAACACTGCTCAAAACACCCAGCCGTGTTTCAGCACGTTTTAGCTGCATAATCGCCTCTCCTTTTTGTAAGGCAAATCAAGATGGTAACTTTTCGGTTCTGACAGATACTTGCACCTCTTTTCAGCAGGTGCTCAGACTGCACGGCAAACGGTCTTCATTAAGATAATAACCTACGAATCTGAACCTGACATAAACTACTAGAAATGCACCCAAGCCTGAATTTAACAAGTCTGTTTTCAAAAGCTGTAACCAGAGCATGTTCAACGATAATATAAATGAACTGCAGAACTGTAGAGATCACTGGAAGAAAAAAAAAAATCATTTGTTTCCTGCAGAGCAGTGACACAACGTTAAAGTGCCACGAACGAATTCATAGCTAAGTAACTTATCTACAAAATTCTGTCCTAAAAAGTTATTCCCAAAACTTCTCAACAGACGAATCACATTTTCTACAGCTTCCTGCAATTTCTTCTTGTAGGTAAAATGCATTTTACCATGGAGCAGTGATGTCATAGATGTGTCAAAATAAGAAAAAAAACACCCGAGCATTTTCCCTCTAGCAGTTGCAGAGAGTGCCGGAATACATCAGGAGGAATAGTTCTCCTCCACCTCAGAGGACTACGCAACATACACTGACAAAACTCAAGCAAACAAACAAATAAATAAATCGCAGACAAAACCATGGATTAAATGGGGAAGAAAAAAGAAAAAAAAAAAAAAAAGAATGAGAGTGTAGGCATGCATCTCTACCTAAGGGATAAGAAGGTCTTTACACTTTTTTTTTTTTTTTTCCCACGTGGCATTTTAAGAATGTCTTTCAGGCTACAAAAGCAACTGCATTTGCCTTCCATTAATTATTTGCAATTACAAATGCCCTTGTATTGGCAACAAGCCAATATCCAGGTAATAATTCATTTTTACTCAGGACCTGTCTCCCCATAGCATTTTTTCTAGTTGTTAATATCTGCCTGCAGGGAAAAGCATAAGATAGAATGAAGAAAGTCTCCTTTGGGACACGTCAGCTGACTCAATTTTGCATACAGTCACCAGAGCTACGATCAAAGATGGATCCTATCAATAAGGAGAAGACAGTAATGGGTAACAGGCAGAATAACCCTCTACCAATTCCAAATGGTGTTTCTTCCCTACGAACTACACCCTTTACTACCTCCGTGGCCATGAAATGCTGAACTAATCAGAATTACTTTAAGAAATGTTTGGTTCAATCACAGAAGCAGACAATCCCGTCACAAGGAGTGCATGAAGTTACATCTTTCCTAAAGAAGCCTACACTGATCTAATTAGTGATTTAGAACAGCGGGTGAATAGCTGTTTTCTACCTAATCTACAGTGACATTTATTGTCAGATAAAAAAACTCCACTGGAAAGACAATTGCCCAATTTCTTAACAAAAGTGACTTTCCAAGCCCTTCTGCTCAGGGTTTGAAAATGTGTTCCTATCTGCTGCTTCCATATTTACAAGATAATTGTTCTAATCAAAAAGGAAAAACTTCTATCCTTCTCGGCTACACAATCAAACTCCCTCCCACAAACACAGACCAAATACAAAATTAAGTATTCTAATTCCCAAATCACAATAGTTGCAAGAAACAATCAGCAATTTCAACAACAAGAAAAAAATAGTGCAGTTAAATTTCTATTAGAAATAACACTATTTCAACAGAAGTCTTCATTTATTTCCAGGTGTTCAAATTCTTATTACACATTTGCCATTCAACTTTTTTATTTGAACATTAAAATTACAATTGGAGGACTCATATTTCCAGTGGTCTCTCTGCAGTAGAGACTACCAGAACAAAACATAAAACATTCTACATGGTTAACAATATGACATTTAAGTTACCAGAATTACAGTTCCCAATTTTTTTTTCCAACAGATCACATAAAAATTACATAACTGGGGCATTTCCTGTAACAGAAATATCAAACTTATGCTGCATTTCTTTAATTTCAATATGAATATTTCTACATAAGAGCAACATCATACATGACATTTTGATTTAGCAAATGCATGGTACTTTAGCTGGTCTAACTGATGTATTTTTCCTCCTCTGAGCCATTGTAATTAAGTTCATAAAACATGTTGCTAATATGCCCTGCATCAGTATCACATAACAAACATATCTTTCTTCCACAACTTCAGTGGGAAAGGGAGTAGTGTTTATTTTTACCTCATATTAGCCTTTTCATACATGCACAATTTTCTTCTACTTGTACCCTAAGTTCTATTTCATCTGCAAGAAAATAATCTGTACCCAAAAGTTGGAGTTCTTAAGTAAGAAGTAGTACAGCTGAAGACAACACACGACAAATCACAACCAACTATTAATTTCAAAATAACACTGAATGTTTAAAATACAAGTCGACTAATTAGCCATCAGTCATTTGAGGTGGAAAGAATTTCCTCACAATTCATCTGAGAAACTGACAGTTTAATTTAGCTACCCTTTTTGGTAGGACATTCATGCAGATGTTAACACCAGCTCAAGTAAAATATATATATTTTAATCCATATTACAGGCAGAAATATAACTGGCAGATTGGAAAGCTATTTTTCAATACTCAAGCCAAGTAAAATCAAAGTGCCTCAAATTTTATCTTGTAAAATGGGCTAAGCAGCTCTGGTAGATATCCCCACAAATACAGTAAGAGTGTTGTCTTGTAAGAACTAGGAATAATTTATTTGAACATTTCCATCAGGAGTTTCCACAAGAGAACTAATCACAATACCAAAACTTTTTCACTTACTCTCTCCAAATGAATAAATTTAATTCTTCACCTCCCTGAACATAATTATCTCATACTCTGATATGCAACTGCCATCCAATTACTTATTACCACAGTAATCTAACTGAAGACAATGTTCCTTCCATTGTGATAATCATGCATGTCAAGGTAGCCACATGAAAATTTTGAGGCTAAAAGATACAATCTGGTCACAAAACTTTGTATTTAAAGGAAAAAAAAACCTGCAAATACATACTGCAAATTTAAAAAAAAAAAAAAAAAAAAAAAGACCTAGAACTTCTCAGAGACCTAAAGCAATTTTTTTCTCACACTGATGTTAACAGGTATTTCATTTTTATTTTATTTGGTCCAGATGTCCCTGCATGTCATCAGCAGTTGAAGAAAGTTGTGCCCAAAAACGATGCAGCTACAATAAGACATTTCTTCACCTTTTATTCAACCTCACTGTAGTTCTTAAATTCATATTTCAGTAAGTTATAAAGCAGAATGAAGTACCTTACATAATATTTAAATTAAATAATACATATTTAATATCATTAACTCACTTTCTCTCACCCTTCATAAACCATGTGTATTGAATTATAAACTCTGCAGCACAAGAACAATCTGCATATGGCATTTAGCAGAACAGGATGTCCATGCATGTCTTCAGTATAAACAATTGCATTAAGTTACTCCAGAATTAAGTAGCAAATCCTGTTTACCTATATAAAATTTAAAAACACTCTTAAGTTTACCATCAAATGGAAATATCACGGGTGAAACAAAAAAATTGTACATTCATTATATATTCTTGAAATGTCAATTCTCATGAAGTTGGTTCATCTTCTTTCTGTTAACTGAAGTAAGTCAAAAAATGAACTCTTTTCCATTTCTGCTAATGGAAAGGTTCTTCTTTACTGTAGTTTTTCCTATGTCAGCTTTGATTCTTCAATGTTAATTTCTCTACTGGAGCACCCATTATCTCTTCAAGTTTTACACAAACACCATATTCTCCCTTTTTCATTCTATAGCCACAACACCTACAAAGATTTCCTTAATTTGAGGCCATACCTAGTCTAATAGAATCCCCACCGGATTGAAGCTTCTCTTATCAGAATAGTACACTGGTGAATGACTGAAGTCTGCTAGAGTCATGGATTCACTATGTACCAGTGCTTCACTGCAAGCACCTTCTCTAAAAAGATAAAAGTTGTGCACATGTAAGCTGCTCAAGGCAAGCCAAGTCAAATGATTTGGTCAGGCAGTGAGAACAGGGCAAGGGCACAATAACCTGGCGTTTTGGCTGCGTGACTGTTTAACCCGTGTTACAGCCTAGTTTAATCAGTGTTGTTTACACAATACTCTCAAACAAACAGAAGCCCTACAAAGACATATTAAATCTTGTTTTCTATAGAATAAGTAATCAGTATGCGTTCAAGAATAAATTGAATGCAAAGTTTGAAAAGGGTACCTAAACTAATAACCAAGTCTGGAGATTTTTAAATACTGTCTTACTCTGAGGTATGTCTATTACTGTAAAAGTTTATGCATCGCATTCTAAGATCTAGAGACCTTGAATAAAGTCTAATTGTATTTCCTAAGTCAAGCAAGCTATACAAAAACTAGAACAGATGATGGTGGATGGTGTTCCAGTGTTACTGTTTAGCATAACACTTCATGCAGATATGCAAGAAAGTCTACATACTCAGGACTGTTTACATCTGAATAAATAGGGTAAATTAGCAAATACAGTATTTAAAATTATCTACAAAAATGTGTTTTACCAGGTATTCACTGTTTGTATCAAGTTTTAAAGCTGAAAGCTGAGGGAAACAGCAAAGGATATGAAACAAAACAAAAAATTTAAACAGACATTTTTAAAATCCCCTTAGAAAGCAAAATCAGTAACTATTAACTAAATTTAAAATGCCTACAACTAGTTGGTGGCCTTGTCAGCAGACATCTTTAAACAAAAGGCCACAAACAAACACAAACAGCTTTACATATTACTTGACTTGTTTATTTTACACCATGAGGTGAAAGCAACACATTTCCTTTTAGTAAAGTATACACAATTAGCCTCACTCAGAATACATGTTTAATGCACATAAAAAAATTATTCATTTTACAAATTGTTTCGCAATCCAAATATACAATAGCTTGGAAAACAATATTTTAGAAAACAAAAGCCAATGTAAAAAGACTGCTTGAAACAACTAACGTGATAAAGATTCCTATATGGCTCTGTCTTTACAATTTTCTTACTGCGTCATCAATATCAGAAATCTGTTCCTTCAGCTGGTTCCACTGCTCTGGATTTAAAGAAATACCTGAAATGCATTAAAAACAAATATTTAGTACAAAAAAAGAAAACAGTAGTTCAGTACCTTGTATACTTACAATCCAGACTGATTTCATACACAAAGTCCACATCACAACTATTAATGCTTGAGATACATCAAATTTAGTAACAGACTTAAATCCATGGTTAAACCATTCACTTGGAATACCTCAGTTTAGAAATTGCCTACCTCTAGACAAGTCTACCTTACAAAGAAAACAACATAACAAAGGCAACAACATAAATTCATTCACACATGTTTCGTAAACACGGGAAACAGAGAGAAACAGAGCTCTGGCTCTGACAGGAGACAGCACAAAAGCCCTGCATGAGATATAGGAAGCCAACTGTATTTCTGTTTGCTGCTAAAGGCCAACCTCTGTGGATGGAACTTCATGTATTTACGATGTAACATGATTCTGGTTGGTAATTTTTTCTCCTTTTTTCTTAATGCACTGTGAAGAATGAATCCTAGCACTCACAAATCAACATAGAACGGTTCTTGCTTAGCTGCCTGGTTGTTCTTGTTGTTTAATTTAAGATCACTATAAATGCTTATGACATTCAACTAATGATTAGTTCCCCTCAACCCATCTCCTCAGTTCTGAACATTTATTTGTTCGAGTTACAGATCACATTTCCATTGTGCTTTACTCTCCTCACTCTTTCCCTACAATCTCTATGCCAACACTAAGCAAGTAGAGACTCACAGGCCTACCTCACTCTCTGCAGTGAGGCTCTTCTAATATGTACCCCATCTCTACTACTCAATTCATTGCCTTCTCACTGTACATAAAGAACCTGAAAACAAGTGAAACTATGAGTTCCATCTCTGGGGAGCATCACCTTTTTTTTTTTTTTAATTATTATTTTTTATTATTTTCCCTCTTTCTTGCCTATTACCACCAGAGTTCTATCATAAAATCAAAATTATTTTAAGCAGAAAATCATCTGCATGGCTCTGCTTTAAGCAGTTGTCCCAACAGTCCTTAGGGTAAAGGTTCTGAAAACTTGGCCAGGCATTATTAAAAAATACCATCAAATTGGCCCAAAACAACATATCATAAGGACTGTACGCAGACATGTATTTCAAACCTGCTGTCTAAAACAAGTCTGACATAAATTTCTAACAATAAGATTTCTTTCTTCTATTTTATTACAAATTTACTATTGTATCCTTTTTAGGATAGCTACGTAAGCAGCCTTCAAGTGTACCACTAGAATATTAGACTCAGATGCTATATCTGATTAATAATTTTATCCTAATTAAATCCAGACTTGTTTGACATCCCTACAAACATTTTCAACTATATCACATAATTTTTGTGAATTTGCCTGCCCTTTAAGAATCACTGTGATTTCCCCACTCAAGCTTTCAGCTGATGCTCTTTTCACTTTTAGCTCAAAAAGTTTTTTTGTTTAGCCCTTCAAGCTTGGAGTAATCATTTTTGCTAAGTTGTAGTAACACATTCAACAAAGACCTCCTTGTACAACCCGTTCACATAAACCTACAGTGGTTATTTAAGATACGTTGAAAACAATTCTCAAGCTTTCCAAGTGTTTGTTCACTGTGTTGCTCCTGGACACATCAGGAAAATACAATAAACCTTATACTGATTCTAGATTAAATTACTTGAATCTTCAGAACAGAACAATTCACACTTACCTGTTTCATTGGTACAATATGAAAAACAATATGTTTCTAAAGAAGCTACAAGACATTAAGAAAAGCACTACTACTGCAATGGTCAACCCACCTTTATCTCACAGATAGCAAAAGTTCTGAAAATGGTCCATTAAAAGGATGCTATAAAAATCTGATAGGGCAGTGGCAACTAAAGACTTAAAGCTTATGTGCTGTGCTGCAGGTTAGACAGACACAGAAAATGTTATATGAAATGTTTCTGATATTTTAATCTGAAATTAAATAAAAATTGAAAAGCATAATTGTTTTAAAGAATTTAATTTCTTATTCCAAATAAAATTAAATCTTTCCAGTCAATTTAGAAATAAAAATCCTATTGGAAGAAAGGTAAGAAATTGATTTAAGGAACAGGGGAGAAAAAAACAGTATGGTTGCTACAATAAATTCACTTCTCCCTGGCACTGTATTCCCATAAATTGTGCAAGATCCACTTAGAAAAATGGACTCAGGCTAACTCTGCTTTTGTTGCTTTTGTCTACAGGTAAAGCTAACCATTTTTTTTAAATAAAAATATTACCCTAGAATATAATGCAGTAACAAACTATATAAATCTGACACAAAATTTTCCAGTAAATTATAAGCAGTGTTTTAATATAGAACAATATGAAGCAGAACAGTACCTTTTCTGCCAGGCTTCATTTCACCTTCTTGATCCATCCAATATTCTCTAATATCAATTAAAACTTTCCCTTTAAAGTCACGAACACTGACATACCTCATTTTGCCAATCTGTTAAAACACATATAAGACATTTTATGTATTTTACATATTACAGTATTCACTTTTCCAAACAGTATTACTCAGATGTGGGACATGACCCACTGCAGCTTATTTTAGATACCAGAGAAACAACCAGATCAAGAGCTTAATCCAGAGTAGTCAGTAGGCTAATAGATAATGACAGTATAAATGGATGAAGGACTTAAAATTAGTTGAGCATTCAACACTTTTTTTTTTTGTCAAATCTCACTCTCCTGAAGTAAAAAGCCTATATCCTTAGCAAGTGGCATTCTTACAAAAGTATTTGGCTTTTTCTGATTTTTTTTTGTTTGTTTCTAACATAAACACCTTTGTTAACAGCAGTTGCAAACACAAAGGAAGAGAGAGCTCTACTCTAAAATATAAATTTTAGTACTATCCCTATTGACAAAAAACAAAAAAAACAAATTAGATATACACACCAGTTGAGTACAATTTCTAGACAGGGCTTAGTGTTATTCAGTTGTCTTTTTGTTGTTGTTGTTGTTGTTTTTTAATAAACACAGCAAAACAGATGAAAATGAAAGGAAGACACTAACTGCCCCATGCTCGCTCCACATTCCTCTTGGTATACTTAATTGCAACAGTGAGCGAAAAACATTAAAAAAACTTTGAAAGTTTACCAACACATATCACAGCATGAAACTGGTTTTGTTAAAGTGATGCTTTTGGAATTTCATCATTTCTGAACATTTCTTTAATTTTTTTCTTTTTAGAGGGTGGGCAACAACAGGAAGAACAACAGCAAATTGCATCACACTTTGGATCGCATTATATATTTAGGCTTTCTAAAGGTTTTCCCACGTTTAAAGGAAATATTTGTTCACACCAAATCAAACTACAACGGGAATTTGAAAATCAGAAATTGGATAATCAAAACACACAAAGACAATTAGTTTAAGAAATGGCTAGCATTTCATATGCATCTCCTGGATAGAGTTTATGAAGAAAAAACTTATTTCTAAATAAACGAATTTAAAATAGAATATTTGATCTGGATTGCTGGGCCAGGCCAATGTGAAGTTTAACAAGACCAAGAGCTGGGTTCTGCACTTTGGCCACAACTACCTCAGGTGACCCTACAAGCTTGGGACAGAAAAGTTTGAAGACTGTGTGGAAGAAACAGACCTGGGAATGTTGGTCAACACATGGCTGAACATGAGCTAGCAATTTGGCCAAGAAGGGCAATGGCATCTTGCATTCTATCAGAAATAGTGCTGACAGGAGGAGCAAGGAAGTGACCCTCAGCTTTGGAGAGGCCACACCTTGAGTACTGCATGCAATTTTAAGCTCCTCACTACAATAAAGACGTTGAGACCCTGAAGAGTGTTCAGAGAAGGGTAACGAAGCTGGTGAGGGGTCTGGAGCACAGGCCTTAAGAGGATCAGGTAAGGGAGCTGGGATTGTTCAGCCTGGAGAAGAGCAGGCTCAGGGAGACCTTACTGCTCTCTGGAACTCCCTGAAAGAGGTTGTGGTGGGGTGGGGGTCAGCTTCTTCTCCTGTGTAACTAGCAATGGGATTTGAGGGAACGGCCTCAAGTTGCACTATGGGAGGTTCATGTTGCATGTTAGGAAGAACTTATCCATAAGAGTGGTGAAGCACTGGAATGGGCTGTCCAGGGTGGTGGTGCTGTCATCGTCCCTAGTGGTGTTCAAGAAACATTTAAATGTTGCACTAAGGGACACAATTTAGTGGATAAATACTGGTGATTGGTGGACAATTGGACTGGATGATCTTGGAGGTCTTATCCAACTCTGGTGATTCTGTGCTTGATTACTTTCTAATAAAACTAATGTGCATCCTCCACTGACAATTTAACAGAGGATCACGTACGTCTTACTAGCATTGAGTCTGACCAGAAAACACGAATTCTCAAATCAACAATCACCCAAGTCATAAGCCGTTACTTCACAAAATAGATATAAACAAGTATGCTTTAAGTTCAGTTAAGGCCACTTCTTATGCAGACCATGTTGAATTAATTCCAAAATTAATTTTAAAGCATTCTCAGACACTGTAAGCCTAAAACGTGTTTTTCTTCAAAGTGAACAATAAATTTCAGTTTATATTATTTTGCAAGTGATTTATTAAATACTTCCACAGCACTACAAATACAGCAGACAAAAATAAGGTATGATGTCAGATGAGCTGAGTTCTTTGAGACTTAACTTGGTATAGCCTGTAAGATTGGCCAAGTCTGTCAGCACTGTTGGCAAAGAATATTACAAATAGCTTGCATAAAAAACATTTCATAGTTTTTCACTGTAATACATCACCAGTTTCAAGTTTATAATTAAAGCAGCAGTACTCCGGAGTATCTATCAATTAACTATTAGTGCATTACCACATAATCCCAAATTTGTTCTAAGAAATAAAATCTGATAAAAACACAGCACATTAGACAAATACAGTAGAAAGGCTGAGAATATGAATATTAAAATTGAAAGTACCTATATTAATTCAACTACAATAAGGTGAGGGGAGAAGAAAAACAAAGCTAATATCACATAGCCAGTAAGTGTAAGTTAACTGGAAATAGTCCGATATGAAGATCACAGAATCATAGAATGGCCTGGGTTGAAAAGGACCGTTATGATCATCTAATTTCAACCCTCCTGCCATAGGCAGGGTCGCCAATCACTAGACCATTTCAGAAAATGCTGAAATTAAGTTACATTTAATGCTTCTATCCACATATCATCTGAATGTTCGCATTAAATTTAGACCATTAAGCTGAACTTTATACAAAACAGTTGTCACTGCAAAAAGTTTTAACACTAGTTTCTGAAGTAGCTCTTATTAGCAACTAAAGTTAATAGAATTCACCAAAATATAGATTTACCCAAGCAAATTGATTTTTTTTCTTTTTTCTGTTTTTTTTTTTTTTTTTTTTTTTTTTAAGTTCAAATCCCTTTCGTTCTGGCATTAAGTCATTTCTGACTTTTTATACTGACTTTAAATAACTTTTTAATGCAGCAGCTCATAGTACTGGAATAATTTCCCTGGGCTCAAAGCACTTTGTTATCACTGTAATCACAGTAGTGTTCCAAAAGAATATGATTTATAGCAGAGTAGTTTATGATGTTCAACTTTCATGCACAAGTCCATATGCTTTTTATAAAATACCACAGCTCTTTAAACATACCTCTCTACTAAATTAAGTACATCAGAAAATACTATTTCCAAGTTTTCATTTCTTAGAATACAATACACTGAACTGCATCTAGGTTCCTTTTGCAGCTATGCAACTGACTTCCTGTATGAGTTTCAGCTTAATCCACATTTTCATTCCAATTGCCAGTTTCTTCTGAACACACACACACTGAAGTAGAAACTGCAAAAAAAAGCAGCCTTCCTTCTACAGTCTGAGGAGCACAGAAAGATAGTATGAACTCCTAGAATGCAGAGTCCTGTAAACAGCTGAGCTCTGCAACACACCAAATTGGTTTAGAACACTAATTCTGAAACTGATACTCACGCAACATTATCTCACGAACACCCTTCCAGATCACTGCAGACATGTATTTATCTATTTTTAGGATATTATGATAGGTGAAGACATTGCATTGTAAAACTGACAAACATATTTCTGACAAGTCAAAAAACATGTACAACTTAACTCTCAGAAAGGAGGGAGTGGGGGTGTCTTTTCCAACAAAAAGAAATAACAAATTTTGTGAAACGTCCTGGCTCCATTCTGAACAGTTACTAAATAATGTGTCCTGACAGCATTAACAAACCTTACCCAAATTAGGCATGAGTAGAAGAAAGGATTTGTCAAACTACCCAGAGCACGTGATGCAGACCTTATATGAGCTGAAGCCACAGATAGAAATCTAATGCAAGAACACTAAACTTTCCACACGAATAATGCTTGTCCTTAGGACTGCTGGTAACAAATCACGCAAGGAGTGAGTTAATTTTCCGCATCTCAATTGTGCCCAAATCCCTTCACCGAATTCCAAAGTACACATAGCTACCTTTAAAGTCTAAAAAGGCCAAGACACATAAATAAGTAAATAAATAAATGAATGTTCATAATGAAACAATTTCCTACTACTTATAATAATTCTACTCTTTATGAGTTTCGAGTATTAACATTCATTTTAAATAAAAAAACTGAAGCATAGATCTTGCAAAAAATGATATCATAATGAGCTCTACACTAAAAAGGAAGCTGCAATTCTTCCAGAATACAGCCTAAACATTTAGAACCTTAAGTCTCTATATTTCACATCATTTGTTGCACTCCCACACAAAACATGGATGTCACAAAACTGAATATCTTATGAATGCTTCACATCCTGATTTATACCAGTTCAAGTCAGGTGTTAAGTCATACTGCAGTGCCAACCGCAAATCAGAGATCACCTTATTGCTACAAGGAACTAAAAAGGAGAAAGTTTTCTGTATTACTAACAGTTTCAGAACAAACAAAATCATACCTAAAAATTTAAAGACTAGAGCTTTTAGCATGCTCTCTTGGGTAGAGCAGAGAGAGAGGAGGTAACCATAGACTCACAATGCTATTTCTACACCAAGATAGACACATCTCAGTTAAGGTACATAAGCTGATGTAGCACTGCAATGCTTTCATAACAGAATAAGCAACCTAAAAAACATTTCTGTTAAGTAACTAAAAAGTAGGTAGATACCAAAGAACACTGATGGAAGAGTCCAGGCATTAACACGTATCCAGTTGAAGCCCTCCCTCCAACTATACATGAGTAAAGTAAAGACTGATAATTAATAATAACTGACCCATATTACATAATCAGTTATGCAGGTCTTCTGTCTGGAGAACAATTTTTTTGCTATTTTATTTTGCATAGCAATAGCCCAAAGCAATTTATTTTGCCTTATCCCGAAATGGGACCATTCTATTAAACATCCTCCCCAGACTCTTTCACAAGCTTAAGAGTAAGAGCCTAGGTTTCTTCTCTATTCCCTGCCTTTATCAATCCAGCTAGTCACAGACATTTACTAATTCCAAGATACATATATTCTTTCACAGCTTGCAGTACACACTGCTACTGCCCCAGCTGAGCCTAAAAGTTAGTCTACCACTCTAAGCTTACAAATAAATCAGGCTAAGGAAAAAAATCTACATTCACGCCATCTAAAACAAGTATATCAAAACTGCAATCTTTCTGGATGTTTAGTGAGAAAAACCTGCATCACAAAACAAAGAAACAAGCAAAACTTACTCTGAGGCACTGCCTTATAAAACAGAAACCAAGTTGCCCTTGACCTAGTTAAACAGAATTAAGAGATCCTATTTTGCTTTCCAAGAACATTTATTTCAAAACCTCTGATTAAAAGAAGTGCCCATGCACAGATTGTCCTGATTTAATATTTGCAGTGTATTTATGATAAGTGCTGTATATGCAGACAAAATGACTACCCAGAGAGTTACCATGGGCAAAATGCATGAAGTCTGGATCAATTGCCACAACTCAGTTTCTTTTATTTTACTAAGACCTGAAGATTGTTTTTCTGAGTACCTCACCTGCACTGCATCATTCACAGTAACCTCGCCAAAGGACACTTCAGGAGACCAGGCACCACATGATCAAGACATTCACATCAACTCAAAATTTATACTGAATATGATGTAACAGGATGCCTTAAAAAACGGTCATTAATTTTTACCTGAAACATATTCTCATCTCTGTTGCTGCTTTGCTTAGAAGAAGCGGCACCTTTTGAACTTTCACCCGTCTTTTGTTTCTTTACAGGCTTTTCTGGAGCTGCTTGCTTTTTCCTCTTTGCCTTGGAGCAAGAATAAAACAAATGCATGAACCACAACTCATTCTTACCAGTTATAGAAAAGCTTACATTAGAGGCCACAAACTACTATCATGCAACATACACTATCACTTTCCTTTTGTGAAGGCAGGACTCCAGTGTCATACAAGTTCAAAATTAAAGTCTCCAAATGAGCCTAGTTCTGCTCTTTATGAAATTTACCAGAATCCTTCAGCTTTAAAAAAAATTATACTATTTCCATTTATTATTTTTAAGAGCCTACTGTTTTTGCACAGCAATGCTGTTGGTCCACTAGTTTTAATTAAAAAAATAAAATCTGGTGGTCGTTTCACATTCCTTTCCAGCGAGAGCTACAAAAACACAGAACACCTAATTACACTTCCAAAAAAAAAGGCAAAATAAGAGATAATGAAGAAAGGATCTGGAAGTCACACCTCTATCAGGGGAACATTTTTTTCCTTTTCTTAATCAGAGTCCAATCTCTGTCCATAGCAAGATAAATTAAACACATTTTTAAAACATTCAGATCATATCACCTGTACATCACATTACTTGCAGTTGCTATAAAGTTACTATTTTTACCAATATTTATACAGTAGTCATGCTCCTATAGCTCATCTTCTCTTCATCCTCCATTTCAAAGAAGTGATATAGATATCAAAAATTATTCTCAACTGTTAGAATGACATTGTGGATAATTTATTTTAAAGAGGAATGGCTGCAACAGATGTAGGCAGTTGTGACAACAAAACCCACCAAAGCAAACTGTTCAAGTTTAACTTCTTAGGAATGCATACCAGTCCATGTTCTCTATTAGGATTTGACAGAATGTCTGATTTGTTTAGGGCAACTAAGTCACATTTTAATCGACTCAGTAGAGCAGACTATGTTTTTTCCAAGTACCGACTACAAGTTTGCATTAACACCTAGCATTTATTCTCTACTGTATTCTGGTTTTGTTAATAATGACTATGAATCTATGAATTAAATAATTACTAAAAATAACTGTGAACACTCAATTTACACATTTAGAAATAGCTAATGCATTAAAATTAATCAACTGAAAGACATCCAACTTGGCTGAGCATTTAAGTGAGAAAATAGCAGACAGAGTAAACAGATAACACTAACAGTCAGAATCTGAATCAGAAAAAAATATGTATAAATAAGAAAAGCAACTGGCAGAGATGACAGGGCAGTTGGAGCTTTTCATTTTGAACTAGCAAGTAATCCTGACAAAACAAAGAGGGTTGGGGTAGTCTTAAAATTAAGCTGAATTCTTGCCACAAGGGGCAGCTGATACCAAAATCTTCTCTCTCTTGCCACAAAGCAAGAAGGAATTCCAGGAAGATTGAGACTAGCTATACCACATGGAAAAACCTAAATAAAGCAAAATACAACCTAAGAAAAAAGTTCACTGCAAAGCGAAAAGTATATTTTCTACACAAGCCCTAATAATATTTTTTCCGAGTGTCTGATAAATGGTATGGAATTATATGTATTTTGATACATAAAAGTTAATACAATCATAATGAACCACACATAATTTTCACCTTTTTGTCAACTTCACTATCTGAATCACTGGCGGATGAGCTTGAAGACACGAGTTCCTTTGACTTAGGCATTCTAGGATGAGAAAGGTAATATGAAAATACTGTACAAGAAATAAATCACATTACATCTAGAAGGCAACCTTAATACTGTTTACTCTCCCGAAGACTTTCCTGCCTTTTCACACAAGCTTTAAAGCACATCTTTAAAGGATAAAATCTCATACACAATTCCTTTTTATAGCTTTTCCCTTTCTTGCTGCAACTGCCTTAAGTGCAGTGTTTCACTTTTCAAACAGCTTAGGAAGGGACAGTTTTCTGCTAGTTCTATTGTGGTCTATAAAAAAAAAAAAAAAAAAGGGAAAAATACAATAGAGATACAATAGAATACATGACTATCCTCAGCTTGAATTCTCAATACATTAATTTAATCACTACATTAATTTAATCTACAAACGCCACAGCATTATCCATATTCTTACACAGGCATTTTGGCTAGTCGAATTTGCAGGCAAAAGCTATATAATAATCCTACAAGAAGCTAAGCTCCCCCACAAGTAATACAAGATCTGAAAAAACACATTAGTTACAATGAACTACAGTATGCAATTATTTCAACTGCAGCTTTAACAGATCGGTCACTAGAGTCTATTCATTTGCCAGACAAGTGGACATTCAACTTTCCTTGAATGCATGCTGCCAGATGTACTTCTGCATCTCTCCACTATGCAAACATGTGGTTAGATATAGCAGAAGAACATCTTGCCTGCTACTAGAAACTCTTTGTAATAAATAAATAGCTCATTTGTTCTTTCCTAGTAACAAGCATGACAGAGAAAACAAAGATAAGCTATGGAAGGCTAAGAGAAGCATGTCTCAGCAAAGGAAAAGGAACAGCATCGTTTTTAAGTCAGTGGTGAAATCACAGAGCACAAGTATAACGCTAGGAGCTCAATGTAGTTGAAAAGCGGGGCAAGTTCTGTCATCACAGCCTGGAGTACAATGCTGGAAACTGCAGCACTGAAAATGAAACAGGGCAAGGGGAAGCACAGGGCAGGACGGAGGCAGAGGGGATCTGGAAGGGGACAAGCACAGCAAGGACGTGAAGGTGGGGCACAGAACGAGGCTGATAAGAGGGGGCCGGGGGCCACAAGCCTTTCAGTCTGCCTTGGGATGCGCGAACGGCGGCACGGAGGAAGGCAGGGGAGGAAACTGCAGAAAGGAGAAAGGGGGAGCAGAACGATCTGCTGGGGAGAGGCCGGCAGGCAGCGCGAGGAGACGGCGAAGCACCGGGGGAGCGAGGGCGGAGTGAGACGGGCCACGCGAAGACGAGGCAAGGGAGAAGAGAAAGACAGGCCGGGAACAGCCGTAGGCGGATCCAAGCCGCCATTTTCCTCCCCTCCTTTCCACAGCTCCCGCTGCCCCCCCCCCCCGGGAAAGAGGGGCGAGGGTCCGGCGGGGCCAGGAGCGCGGCACGGGTCCTGCGGGCAGGGCGGAGCGAGGGGCCGGGCTCAGCGCCGGCGGGAGGCAGGGAAAGCCGAACAAAGAGGGCGGAAGGAAGGGAGGAAAAAAAGGGTCTGGGGTCGGCTGCGGGCAGGGCCTGATCCCGGCGCGGGGGAAACGGAGCCGGGCGGATCCCCGACGCCATTTTCTCCCTCCCTCCCTCAAATCCTCCTCGCCCCCCAACATGGCAGCGGCTCCTCCCCGCCCCAGGCCCACCGCACAGCGGGGCATCCCCCCCCGCGGGGCACAGCGGGCACTCAAGGAAAGGAGGAAGGCCGCACCGCACGGCCTTCCCCGCGCCTCCCCGAGGCCGGCCGGGAGATGCCGAGCCCCGGCGGCCGGCCTCAGGACGGAGGGCAGAAGGAAACGGCGGGGGGCTCCGGCGAACCCCGAGACTCACGTCCTACTCCGCGCGCAGCCCCGCTGTTCCAGGAGAGGAGCGGAAGTGACGCAGGCGGAGCCCCCGCCCCCGCGCGCGCCATGTGACGGGGCGGAGTGCTTGCAGCGCGCGGCCCTTTGTTGCTCGCTCCCGCTTCCCTCGCGCTGGCGGTGGGGGCGCGGGCTGGGAAGCGCCGCTCGTGGGGGAGCCGCGAGAAAAGGAGAGCGCGGGATGGATGGCTCCCAGCGCCCGAGCGGGGCCCTCGGCTATGCGAGCAGCCGCTCTCAGTTCCTCGAGCTCGGGGTGGGGGAGGAAGCGCAGCGGGGGCACGGCCGCTGCTTTGCATGCCGAGACCGCAGGCCCGGCAACACCTGAGGCCGCTCCGGAACGCGCCGCTTCCTCTTTGCCGCTTCCGCCTTCCCCCCTTATCTTTCCCCCCTTTTCTCGTTGCCCGCTCTGCTGTCTCTCCGGGGCCGGGGGTGAAACGCTGCTGATGAGAAGTCCCCCTAGCTTGTGCAGGACGACACGGTGAAATCAATCGATCCAACGACACGTGACTGTAAGCACCCTTGACCGGGCAGCTCGCCGACCTCTGTGGCAGGTTCACCCCAGAGCCCGCTGCACCAGCAGCCCCGCGCTGATGGCGGCTGCGCGGTGATTTGGAAACGAGAGGAGGCTCGGTGCTCTAAAGTGCTTCTCAGAGAAGCCGAAACAGCACCAATTTTGGAGGAAGGGAGTGAGGAGAAGGAGAATAGGGAAGGAAGGCTTCTGCCAGCCTTGCGCTCGTGCCGTGGCTGAACAACCTCTTGGATTGCCTGGGCCATACTGAGTGAAGAGGGATTTCTTGGGCCACGTATAAAATATAGTTCATGTACAGATGTGACAAAACTTTTATTTTTTTCTAGTTAAAACATAAAGAGGGCAACAAAACCGGGTTTGGGATATATGACCTCGTTTCTGTGGAACTGATGCACCGCTGGTTCCGTGGCAGAGGCTGCCATTCTCAGCGAGCTCTCAAGGAGCTTGTCATGAAATTTTACTCTTCCTGGACTTCACCCTTGAAAATAGTTGTTCACAAATATACATACTACCAAAAACTGACAATATGAATGAGGGGCAATGCAGAAGTAAGGGATATTTTTCTCTGATAAGAAGGGGCTCTGAAAAGTCTGGTGAAGTGATACAATTAGCCTTTTCTTTGAATAAATGTCTGTTCTTTGAATAGGTTGTAACTCTGTATTTCTTTGTGCCACGATGAGGACACCGTAGGTGTTACAGTTACTCTTACCCTTCTAAGAGTTACAGTTAAAAATCCCCATGCTGCACACCCTGTGTTTCATTTGCCATTTGTAGACATTACCGCATTCAGAAGTTTCACTCGTTGGTTATTTTATAGCAATTTTATATCTGCTGCTCCTTTCCCAACTGTAAAGTAAAGGTTAGGTGAGAAAGTTTTGAAATTACGCCTAATTTTGAAGTATGTACTTATTTTTTCTTGTATTTTACTTTCATCTGTGTTTTAGATTTTATCACAAAATAGTTAACGTTACTTTCATGAGGAAAGCAGGGGCTGCTAAATACATAATTTGGCAAATTTTCAAGTTCTGAGGAAAAGTGAATAAAAGTAGGTATAATACACATTTAATTAACAATTAAATCACAAAACTTGCAAGCCTCTTTCATAAAAAACATGTGTCTTCACAGGCACACGCACATATATGTAGGCTGAAATATTACTGTTGGCAGTCACTGCATTTTACCCACCAGGTGCACAAGCACATGTAGTGTGCAACTCATGAATCTTGATTCGACCGAGTGTTTGTGGTAGGCATGAGTCGTGGAGCTGGCACTGCACCATGCACTTCTCCCTGCAGTGCTCTGTTGTCACCAATGCGGCCCACAGTCGAGCTACACACAATCTATTCCTGGAAAATATTGCTAAAAATCACACAATAATATTATAAGTTTATTATAAGCTTATGTTAAAAGTTTTGGGATGCATTGCTGCCTGTCCTGGGGCACATGCAGCCTGTGGGCTACAGACATGCCTGACGTGCTATTAGAGCATAAGTGTATTTCCCAGGTAAAGCCGATGTGGTTGCAGAGATTGCCTGTGGGTGAGCATCCTCTGTGGTTCCAAAAGCAGTTTCCTCTTAATAAAATGTTTAAAATCAAAAGTATTGCGTTTTTTTAAATTCCAAAGACTTCTGTTCATCAGCCAGGATAATATCCAAAGTCAGCAAATGCTAAGCAGTCCTTCTAAATACTCAGGAAAAAATAGGTTTGGGGATGAGGTTGCTGGAGAACATTCATGGGGTATGCATTTCACTGTGAATTGGCATATATAGGCTCTCGATATGGCTTTTGACTTTATTAACAGAAAAGTAAGAAGTTAATATAAAAAATTAGAAGTATGCTCTTGTAACTAATTCTTTTAAATGCCGTGTTTCATTATGCTATTTCATATCTTGGAAAATAAAAAGAAAAAATACGCAGTTTTTTACACAAACCTTTCAAAAATAAAATGTGTGTTTAAATACCACTGAAGCAGTTATGTTACATGCATGTAAACAGTGCAAACATCAAAATTGTCAGGCCATTTAATCTTGGAAGATTAACAGATGATCCTTTAATGCGTAATAGTAACACTAAAGAAACTCAACGTGAGATGGACTCTGTGTATGTAATATTTAAGTGAAAATATATATATATATTCTCCAAGTATGACATGGTCTCAAGGCCTATACCAATTTTTATATTAGAATATAAATAGCAGTTCAGGCTGTAATTCTTGTCTGCATTGTATATTTATATCCAATCAACACCTGGTACACAAAGAATGCAGAGGTTTTAGGAGCATCACATTCAAATTAACAATTCCTTATGCATTTTTAATCAACAGCATCAGCATTGAAATAAATCAAAATGACTTAACAGGAACAGATTTTTTTCATCTGGACCTTAATAAGTTAAGATTTGGACCTCAGTAAGTTAACATCTCCCACCTCTATCATTTCCTCTGAAGCTAGGACCAAGTTTATTTTTAAACAGCTAAATTTTCAAATAATATGTTAGTGATGGGAATGGAGTGTTTGTTACAACTAGAGATTTCATGTTTTGCTCTTCTGTAATCACAAGTTTATTTGAGAATTACTCTGGTATTAAGTTCAGTGGCCATTTGAGCTTTTTAGTAAATTACCCTTTCTGTATTTTATTCCATTAAAAATAAAATAAAAATAAAAATAAAAAGGAAGAAGAAGGAGGAGGAGGAGGAAAAAGATATTAAGAAAAGATGCTGACTTTTGAAAAGTAGTGGAAGAATCATAATTTTTTCCAAGGTAAATTCCTCCTATTGCCTTCAAAGTGAGTCATCTATCCACTCAGTGAGTACAGTTCCCTTTCAGAGCTCTTAATTATTATTGTTTTTAATCTCTTTGTTCCATCATCAGACATTCCTTTGGTGGCTGCCTTAAAAGGGCTTAAATTCTTCTAGCGACTGTCTGATTGCCTCATCTCATATCACACATTTGAAAAGAATGTTGTAAGCATTAGCTTTTTCTTCAGATAGGATTTTTAGAATGCAGATTTGAACAGGAATACTGAAAAATACAAGGTAATACTTCTGATCTCATAGCAATTACTAACTGATTGTTTATTTCACTAGTTACAAATAATAGTTGGTAAGAAACAAGTTTTGGGGAAGCAAAATGAGGGACAGCTCTTATGGTATTAAGTACTAAATAGTATAAAAAGAACATCGGATGTGGAAGGTTAGCAAGGTTGCAATACAGACATGTTTTTTTAAATGTTAGGAAAGAGAGAGTAAAGGGATTTGTTAGGCAATTTGTTATTTTTGCATGTGTACTGTAAATAGTTCATTTTCCATGGAGGCTCAATGTGTATTAACAACTTTGTACTATGATTCAATGTTAAGATTTACTTTCTGTAGGAAATTGGTATTGTAAACACTGATGACTTTCATGTATTATTTCATGTATTATTGAAGAAATCCATTTATTTTACTACCACGTATGTTAATCTTGTCACTGTAAAGCTTTTAAACCCTGTCATTAAAAGGTAACACTTTTTTTACTTTAATCATTTAAAAAAAAATGGTGGAAACATCTGCTTTTTGTCTTCATGGCTTAAAAAAGATATTTCCATTTTAAAAGTAACTCGATAAGATGATGAATGCCTTACCTCTGTGTAGCTATCCTAAATAATTTCCGGGTGAGAATGGGACTCCTTATGCCGATATCAAAAACTCCTTTTATCTTGGGCTTTTACAAGGAGAACACTAAATATCAGATCATCTTTTCAAGAAATGAAAGTGCAGCTTTTGTTAGCACGTTCCTTACTCGCTGTAGAGAAAAGCTTTTACCTTCTGCTATATCTGTCCTGCCCTCTGGTGGTCACACCAGCCAGCTAAACGCCTCGGTTTTGAGTGAACTGAAACGCTGCCTCTAAGAAATCTTACCTCAATACACTACCAACAACAAGAAGAAGTATATATTCTATGTCTTCTTAGTTTTGGGTTTTTTTTGTTTGTTTGTTTGTTTGTTTGTTTTTTTCCCTTAAGAGAAGGTACAAAAGATTTAGAGCTTTTTCTTTCAACTGCAGTCTAGCAGTCCTGTGGTAGCAGCATCTTAGAGTAGGATTCATGACACTGGTTGTTAAATTATAGACTTTCTTCTAACCATATTTTGAAGATTTCCTATTATACAGATAAAATTAAGGTCAAAGATTTGTTTTTCTAAACAACGTATTTCTATTTATGTCTATGATATTCTTAGACTCCCTGAACTTTGGACAAATAGGGTAAGTGTATATTTAATCCCAATTTGAACTTTTGTGTTCTATTGTACATTTTCATTCTGTAATCTTAATAGGAACAGAAATAGACTTTTTTTCCTTTTTGGTTTTAGGTAGATAGATAAACAGATAGATAGATTATATATATATGTATGTATGTATATATACGCACACACACATATCTAATGTTTTACGAGAGCTTATTATCCTTTCTTCTTCTGCCACATGATTTGCACTTTATCACTCAATTTATTTTCCTTCTGGCTGAGGATGCAGAAATAGGTAGAGTTCAGAATGCCCTAAAGGAGTTCATCTAAATTTATTACTGTTTCATCTTGCTGCAAATATGATATGCATCATAGAGAGATGCAATCTTGTTTTATAATCCACTGAGGTTTTTTAAGTACAGGCTATGAATCTGATCCTGTGAGCTAGCAGTAACATAAATAGATGTTATGTAATGGCTCACAAAGTCACCAAGAAGCATCAGGTTCTTATTAGGAAACTGCTTGGAGAAAAAGTTTCACAATATCACTGTTTTTTGGAGTTTTTTTTTTTTTTTCAAGAATATGGAAAATCTTGAACTTTTTTTCTGTTCCACTATATGCACTGAAGATTCAACGAGCAAAATTTAACTGGAAAAGAAATCTGACGCTTCTGGTGAAATTGCAACTGAATCCAGCTGCCAAATGAAAGTTGACACAAAACATACAGAAGGCTTAGAAAAAAAAAAAAAAGGATGGAATATTTGAATTAGAGTCTTACAAATGACTTGGATAAAAGAAGCTATGAAACCTATGATGGAAATCTGCATCGTGAATAAACAAGCCGTGTTGTTCCTCAGCTCTTGAAAGTGAATATTTGAAAGAGAGTAAATATTCCAAATTAACTTCATCAGCATTTGCGGGGGGGTGGGGGGGGGGAGGCGGAGGTGAAAAGCGCAGGACTTTCCACTCACAAAATATAACTTTAGTGATACAGTTTTAAATGGCATGCAAATGTCTATGCATGCATATAAACATTTATAGTTTTAATTAAATGTGTCTTGTATACTCAATGTTTTTCATTATATTGAAAGGTTTGTAGCTGACAAAACTGGAAAGGCAGTGGAACAAATAAAATTTTAATTTTCTTTTTGTCCTTGTAACACAAAATTGAGGTCCAATTATGAACAATTTTTAATATAGTAAATATAGATGTATCTCAGTTCTGTGTCCTAAGCCTGTTCAGAATCTAGTTATAGAGTTCATGTCCTATAAGTTCTTCTGTGAAAAGCTGTATAGAGACCTCTCCTGAAGTACACTTGTATTTCGTTTCTGGATTAGGAGTTTTATTTTTTAAGCAATTGTAATTACATTAATTTACCTAATACCTGCTTTCTTTGCAGAAAAGCACTTTGACCTAAAGCACACAACAGAAGTTGGAAATTCATTCCTTTTCCTATGCAGGTTCCTTTTTGTATTATACTCTAATTAGGATAAGAAGAGGTACGGTGCTATTTAGTTCCCCTGCAAAACTAGTAATAATAGTAAGTGAATTATATTTAGTGAATAGGGAAAAATATATGGCATCTTAAGTAGCTATACTTGATAATTACCTGCAATAATATAAACTTCAGATGAGAAATTATTTTCCTCTTCTCATTTGTTTTATATTAAAAAAAAAAAAAATAAATCTATGTTATGCATGTTGAAGTCTTACCGCCTGAGAAGACTGCATGAATTCTGGGATAAGGGAAACCTGTGGTTTTGCAAGAACAGCAAGGATTTTTTTAATAAGAGCAATTTATGGAAAACAAATACTTGTGAAATGTACACTTCCAAATTAATTCAGAGTACTTTATGAGATTTAGTTTGATGCAAAACATACAGAAGGCTTAGGGAAAAAAAAAAGAAAAAAAAAAAAGGATGGAGTATTTGAATTAGAGTCTTACAAATGACTTGGACAATAGAAGCTATGAAACCTAAGATGGATCATAGTACATTTGTCATTGTACATCATAGTGCAAAGCTCACAAATGAGATGAAAGTATGTAAGCCACTTCTGACAAGACTTGTGCTCCAGACCCTTCATAGCCCTATTGCCCTTCTCCAGATGTGTTCCAGATCCTCATTGCCTTTCTCGTAGCAAGGGGTCGAAAACTGAACACAAGTTTCGAGGTGCAGCCTTCTATTAACAGAGAACAAAATCACTGAAATGTACTTTCGGTCACCAGAAAGTTACTGCATGGCTTGCAATATACTGTCCAGCATCTGCTCTGGCACTTTGGATACAGGTCAGATAATGGCTTAAGTTGGATGGCAGTTCCCTTGCTCTTCATGTGTGTAGCTGTGGTGGTGCACACTGAGGCCTGGATGAACATGAAACTTGCTTGCTGCAAGTCAGGCCAAGTCCTGGATCGTGTCAAGAGCTTCTGCTGCGCTGCCCTCTGATTGCATGGCCTTACATGAGTCATGCTGAAGTGAATGCTGACAACACAATTGGTGGGAAAGACAGTTAATACTGATACATCTGATACATGCATGGGACAAATATTGGTATGGGGCAAGAACGATGGTGATGTCTCTTCCATCTGGACTTCTGCTACTTGAGTTACCAAGACTACACAGATGAGGTCACACCTCAAGTACTGTATTCTGGACCCCTCATTATAAGAGAGGCGTTGAGGCCCTGGAGCGTGTCCAGAGAAGGATCTGGAGCACAAGTCTGAGGAGAGGCAGGGGGAATTGGGATTGTTCAGTCTGGAGAAGGGGAGGCTCAGGGGAGATGCCCTGAAAGGAGCCCGTGGCGAGGTTGAGGTTGGTCTCTTCTCCCAGGTAACAGTGACAGGATGAGAAGTGATGGCCTCAAGTTGCACCAGGAGGGGTTCAACTTGGATATTAGGAAGAACGTCTTCTCAGAAAGAGTGGTGATGCACTGGG
Source organism: Phasianus colchicus (assembly GCF_987193195.1). Lineage (NCBI taxonomy): Eukaryota > Metazoa > Chordata > Aves > Galliformes > Phasianidae > Phasianus > Phasianus colchicus. The sequence goes on from NC_143476.1 coordinate 82,157,882, forward strand.
ACAGGATGCCGTGGGAAGTGGTGGTGTCACCATGCCTGGAGGTGATCAGGAAAGGCGTAGATGTGGCTCTGAGGGACATGGCTTAGTGGGGGGGAGGGGAGAGGAACTAACGGGCTAGATGATCTTAATGCTCTTTTCCAATCTTAATCATTCTGCAATTCCACAAACTGTGCTGCGCCGTGTCAGTGTGTGCAGCAGTGAGAAAATCGGGGTTATATACGCCGCAGAAGTTTGTAGGTACGGCTGCGGTGCGATTACAAGCACAAAACACGGGATAACGGAGGACCACGAACGACGACCCCGCGCCTCGGCCTCAAGATGGAGGACTACAGTTCCCAGGAGACGTTGCACATCCCGCGCATGCGCAGCCTCGCCGCTAGGTGGCGGCGGCGGCCCCCGCGGCGCCAGGCGCGCTGTGCGGCGGGCAGGAGGAGGAGGCGCGGCCGCGGTGCGGACTACAGCTCCCAGCGGCCCCTCGCACATCTCGCGCGTGCGCACGGCGCCGGCTCGGCCGCACTCCGCCGTTGTCGCCGTAGGTGGGTGGGAGGGGGGGAAGGGAGCGAGCGCGGCGGTGAGGAGGAGGAGGTGGCGGTGGGAGGGGGGGGGTGAGAGTTAAGAGTTCAGACGCCGCCGTCGCTGCCGCCAGCTCGGACTCATGATTCCCATATGCCCGGTAGTTTCGTTCACCTATGGTAAGTCACCGCGCTCGGGGCGGGCAGGGGGCGGCTGCGGGGCGGCGGGCGGCTGAGGTGCGGGGGGGGGGGGCGGCGGGAGGCGGGGGGGGGGCGGTCAGAAGGCGCCCGTCTGACCTGGCGTTCTCTCTGTCCCCTGTCCGTGTGTCCGCGTCCCCTTCTTCCCCCCCCTCCCCCCTCCTCCCTTCCCCTCCTCCGCCTCCTTCCCTCCTCCTGCCGGGCCTCCTGTCATGGCCCCGACCGCCGCCGCCTCTGCGTTGCCGCCGCCACAGTGCCCAGCCGGCTGGGAGAAGATGCCAAAATGGCCACCGGCAACTACTTTGGATTCACCCATAGCGGTGCTGCTGCTCAGTATAGGTAACCGCCGCGACCCCGCCCCGCTCCGCCCGGGCCCGCAGCCCGCGCTCGCGTCCCGCAGCGGGACCTCCTCCCCGCCCGTGGGGCTGCGCGCCCGCCGCCGCACCTGGACGCCGCCCCGGGGCCCGCGCCGCTCCGCGCCCCGGCCCTCCTGCCGCCCCCCGGCCGCGGGCGTGTGCGCTCCTTCGCGCCTGGCCCGGCCGGCCCGCGTGCGAGGGCGGGAGGTCGGGCTGGGCGCCGAGCGCGGAGGGAGCCGGGGGCGACGTCGCGTCCCGGGGCCTTAAAATGGCCACTTTCAGCCGACACCGGCTGTTCCACCCGCGGCCCGGGCCCTTCGATTCTTCGGCCCCGCGGAGGGCAGCGGAGGGCAGGGCTCGCTCCCCAGCTCGTTCCCCCACCAGTTTTGACGGCGTGGGAGGGTGCAGTCCTCGTTAATCTAGGGTAAAATTATGCCAGCCTAACCTGTGGGGGAGTGGGTGAATGAGGGAAGAGCTGGAGGTCCAGAAAATACGGGGGGCTGTCTCATTTCCCTATGGTATTATGATATAATGAATGTTCTGTCTAAGAAAATAGAGAAGGTACCTCAGGGCCTATCAGCTTGCAAAAAGATTTCCTTTCTTGGTGTTATCTAAGACCAGGAGAGGTCTTACCGTGGAGCTCAGGGACCTGAAACTGTACCTGTTGTTCAGGGGCACTCCCATAAGTGTTGGTATTTTTGTTCATTGAGGATTGTTATCGGAGCGTAAAAAACAAAGTAGGATTTGGTAGCACCTGTTATCTCTTCTTCTGATATCAACTTATTTAATTTGAGGGGGGAAAAAACTGGTTATAAGCAGAAACATTTATGTTTTTGACTTGTATTGGAGTAGCAACCTAAAGCCTGCATTTAAATCCATGTTAGTTGTTTCATAAACCTGTAATGAAGGCTTGCCTTGACTCTAAAGTCTTGGTTAATGGGAAAACAAACAAAAGAATAAAGCAAATATATGGGAAGTTATTAGAAACAAATGCAAGTGTGTGTTAGTGGTAAGAAGCTAATCAAACTTGCATACCTGATGTAGTTTCAGGAGAGTAGAGTTTTATGGAGGTCTTACAATGACTTTCAAGATCATGCAGCTATTCTTTCCTGGAAGCAGACATAGTTTGCTTTCATTTTTATTTACTTCAGGTGTTGAATATTTAAAGGAAGGGATTAAATTCAGCTTATCTTCTAGTTCTTCTGAGATGGGGCGCTTGCAACATGTTTATGTGCTACTTGACAGTTATAGTGAAATTTGAAACGGAGTCCTCATGAAATGTGGAAGAGTTTTTAAATAGCGTAAAGGATTTTTTTTTTCTTTCGGATAAGAAAACAAATGATCTGTAAGTTAACAATAAACTATGAGATCCATATGACTGCAGTTATGCAGTGGAGATGAAGTGCTAAAGTCATTTTTCCTTTTATGGTGTAGCTGAGGTGTATAGATTTAAGAACTTGAAATTTACTTTTGCACTGTGGCTTAAAAATATTATTAGAATAAAGTTCAATTTCAAAACTGTTTCCTTTAACTGTAAATGTGTTTTTGAGAAAATGGAAAAACTGAACAAGAGGAGATTTTTCCTTTCCTACCGCAAGTATGGTAGGCTGTTCCATTTGTGTATCAGTAAACGACCCCTATAAATGTCTTCGAAAGTGAAGAGAGACAGCAGTCAGTGTTAAAGTAGTCCTTTCATAAGAAGTTAATATTTTGAGCAGAAAACACAGGAAATGTTTAAAAGATCAGAAAGGGGGATTTATTATCAAAAAATAGATCTGTCAGATCGTTAATAGCTGGTTTACTGAGTGCTACAAAATGTATATTCCATTCTAGTATATTTGAGCAGAAGATGGTGGTGGTAGGGAAAGATAACTGAAAGTTTAATATTGCAACAAACTCCCTCACATGTCTTTTGTTGTTGTTCACAAACACTGTTTTTCATAAAAAACACTTGAAATCTTACCTCGCTTTATATTTAATCAAAGGCAGCAAAAGAACAAACTGCTCTTTAAACCTATAAATAATGGATTCTTGTTCCTTTCAATGTTGTAACTGCGTAAGTTTTGTTGCTGCCCACTTCATTCAGAATTCTGCGAACTAGCCAGTAATAATTTCATGATATTATTACTTAATGAGAGAATAATTAAAGTATGCAAATACTGATCCTGGAAATTAATCTGTGTATTACAATTCATACTTTCTGCTGAAGGTGGTATTACGGTCTAAAGTTATAAACCTGTGTGTAGTGCGAAATTCATCTGTTACTTATTTCAGTAACAGTATTCTATTTATTTACAGTTTGAATTAAATGTGTAATTTGGCCATGCCAGTCCTCTTTTGTGTGAATATGTGCACACTGTAGTTCAATTGAGTTCAATTGAGTCTATTCAGTTTGAGATGAAGATCTTAATATTGACTTGCATTCTGTGTGTAAGAAATATTCAGTGTGCTGTTATGCTTTCATTTTAAAGTTGTCTGATTGACATATAAGGATACTGATGGGGAGATGAGGGCATTGAGAATTTAGATAGAGAAGTGGGCTTTTCTTTGCTTGCAACTGCAGTGGTCTTATCTAATGAACTTCGTGTTAAGATTTTTGGTTTCTGTTAAGAAGAGTTGCTCTTCGAGTTTCATTTAGTGATGTCCCTGCAGTAATGAGACGGGTTATAAGATGGGAAATCCTTGGGTACTGAGCAGTGATTTATTAACTTTAATTTGCCCATAAGTTGTGCAAGTATTACCAATTCACTATTGTGAGCCATAACAGATAAGGGAAACAATAGCAATTCAGGCACAGAGCAGATCACAGCGTGTGTAAGTTTAGGTTAAGATGAAGTCTTCTGTGCAGGAAAAAAAAAAAAAACACAACCAAAAAAAACAACCAAGAATATGTGTGTTGTGCAGAGTTTTACAGGACTTTCAGAACTGGTGCAGAGCAGTAAAGGAAAGGGAAATGCCGTGAGTGGATAAGTTTGTTATCGAGAAATTCGGTGGAATGTGTGTGTGTGTGTGTTATTTTTTTCATGTTTGATAGTTCTTAATTTCACTTTTATTTCAGCAGTGTCTGTTTTTCAATCAGATGCATATTCCAGAAGCATTTAGTGTCAAAACCGTAACCCACGTAGGTCTGCTAGCCCAGCCTTAAAGCATTACTAAGCATAATTCAAGCTTACAGTGGTGGACAACAGAATAGACAATACTGAGTAGGAGTTACAGCTTATTCTGAAGTGAAAATGCGTTATTAAACAAACTTAATGTTTATTAATCTTAAGTAGTGTTAAGCACACCCAACTCTTAAACACGGGCAACAAAACTAACAGTAAGAGGGGTGCTCCTAAAGCAATGCCTCCTATTTTGTTATGCTGTCCCATAATGTTAGGGGCAGATGTTGGTGCTATGGCAGGAGAGCATGAGCCTTCCCACCAGTCTTATGTTATGTTTTGTTGCTGTGTGACAGAAGACAGCAGAGGGGCAATCTGACAGAATGATGTCTGGCAAGGAAGTGCATCTGAAAGAAAAGTGTGTAAGAAAGGCACCCACTGATATTCACAGTCTCTTGCTGAATGTTTATGGACACCATAATCCAGTGCGGCGAGCACAGCGAGGTGTTGGATGGTGTATTTCAGCAGCGGCAACAAGTGACAGCAGATCACCTTTGCTGGTGCGTATTTTTGAGTATTGCGTGCAAGTGCTTGTTCATTGCTGGCAGAAATGGATAGCAAATGGTGGCAACTGTGCTGAAAAACGGCGTTTTGTAACTAAGAATTTGCTTTATTAAAGAGTGCTACTGTGCTCTTTGTATCTGTTTCAGTTTCTGTGGAAATAAATAGGAAGTATTCCTTTTGGAACAACCTATGTAATTTTATTTCATGATGAATGTACCTACATCACAGAGTAAAAACTCCCAACTCTGCTTTCTGTGACACTGCTTTGAGTTGTGTTACATCTTGAAAAGAATATGCTTTTTTTCTTTTGCAGAAGTGACTTCTTGGTATGATCAACCTGCACAGTGCTGATTATCCTTTGCTTAGTCTATGCTAGTCTTAGGTGCTATCCTAAATGTGCCATTTTAGTTGATGAAATATACGTGACAAACCTCTCATAAGCTACTGCTGTTTATGCAGACGAGTGACATGCTGCTCTCAGGTGAGATATGCCTGGGAGGTAGTAAGAAGCTCTGGGTTTGGTAATGTGGGCTGTATAATGGTAGTGACAGGGAATCAGAGGAGGTGCTGGTAAACTGGGGAGGGCAAGGTGCCTCGGTAATCAGAGGAGCCTTTGTTGTTTCTGAAAGGGAAGTCTGTCAACTTGTTTAAATTTGCAGCAGGATCGTGTCTTTAAGAACCAAGCACTTGGAGAAAGTTTTCTGTTATTAGTATGTTTAAGTCCTTTGTAGTTGTAGTCTCAGAATGGTTTAATGGTTTAGGCTTAACTCTGGAATGTTACATGATAAGTGAAATTTTGTCCACTGATTAAATACAAAAATGGTTTAGTGTGGTTGCGTTGCTAGTATTTAGAAGAGCGTAGCAGTAGCTAAAGTTAGGAAATAAGGGATGTCCGAAGAACTGAATTCAGTTTTCCATGCTAGTGAAGTTTCTTTCCTCTAAACTAAAACTTGCCCTTTTAGTTTTTTTTTAATAAGAGAGATGTTAGTAATTACTAGTTTTTTAGGCAGATGTTGCATCTCAACTTGTTCCTTTTGTTTTGTGCTATCATTGTGAATGTGGGTTTAAGAAGACTCTTGGAAAAAAAAAAAAAAGCAACATTCTGATAATGTAAGACTGTATAGGCAATGAGCAGTCCATTGTGTGCAACAGAGTACAGGGTGGTAGATAAAGAGTTTGTATTGCATCGCTGGTTTAGACACTTCAATTATGGTGTGATGTGAAGGGAGCTGTCAAATTTGATTGGTTTTAAAACAAGTAATGAGAACAAACGTAAAGATTAATTAAACAGGAAGAATGTGTTGAAAACATAAGCGTCTTTGAGATGAGTTACTGATAGTCTATTATTTAGCTATTAGTAGCAGTAAGTACATTTGGAATGTAGTGGAATAATACAAGGATGATTTTAGAAACAAGGAAGAGGAAGGGAAAATAACAGTTGCTTTAAGGAACTGTATTTTTCAGATGAGATGTAATTAGATTGTAGAATGCTTTACCAAGAGCTGCTAAAATTTAACAGGATTTGAGAGCATTGTATATATGCATAGCTTAAGGGCCTGTCTTTGGGTTCACAGTGAATTGCATTACAATCAATATTCTGTTCACAGAATTATTATAATAGGAAGTAATATTTTCCATTAATGTTCTAAATAATTTTATTCAGACCATAAAAATTGTATGATTATTCAGTGGCAGACTCTTACAGAATATCTTACTGGAATATTTTACTTCACCATATTGTGATGTTTATTGTTAATTGCATTCAGGAGAAATTAATCTTATTATTATTACTAACAGTATTGTGATTATTATTTCAGCCCAGGCTTCATTCACAGACCTGCAACTTTATTTGACCAGTTACTTATTAGTGCCTCCATATCTGTTTCTATAAAGAAGCAGTAGGTAGTGCTTATTTCAGTTTTTGTAGATTTAGGTCATACATACTTCATTCAGTCTTACAGTCTCTGAAAAAAAAAATGCAGAACTGTATTTTTAGATAGAGTTTTGCTATCCTGCTAGTAACATAATAGTCTATCAAACTTTGAGAAAGTCTGCAGTTAGATCTCAATAAATATGAGTTCCTTAATTCTAAAATATTTGTAGAAGTTAGAATTCAAGAAACAAGGCTTAATTGTTTTATTTAAAGATATTCGTAGTTTAAAAATCATGCTTATGAGTAGCGTAACTATTAGGTTGAGCTGTCCTGAAAAGTATATTCTTTGTATGAAAAAAAAAAAAAGTTTCCTAGAAGTGTTATTTAGAAGTTGACATTTCTGAGAAAACTTATAATTTGGGTAAAGACAAAATTGGTTTAGCCATGGTCTTTAATCAGTATCAGAATGGTGCTCTTGAGAAGGCTAAAACTGAAAATGTAGGCATGTCCTTTAGTTGCAAGAAGAGAATTTTCAGTGTTTGGTGCTCTAAGTAGGCCAGTCCACGGGCCATCTGCACCCTCTGACAGGAGTAGCATAGCCCCATGTAACTGTGAACTTCTACCATTATTGTAATTTTTAGTGAAAATGTATTTCAAGTAATTTCTTACTCAAGTAACGTATTTCATGAAATGATTGCACGTAGCTTCAGTGCAAACTGCATGGGTGGCAAGAGAACTGTGGAGTGGAGGCTGCAGTGCGGTGCTGACTCCATCTCTCATCCCACTGTACATGCTCCATCCAACTGGTATGCATGTATGATGCTACGTGGGGCTGTGCCACTTGGCAAGTAAAATGCAGTGATTGCTGATGGTAGCATTTCAGCCTACCTGCACCTGTGTGTGCCTGTGAAGATGCATGTTGTTTTCTACTAAGCAGACATGTAAGTTTTCTTAATAATTAAACTTGGGTCGATTTTGCATTTTTAGAGGACATGATTGCTCATTTAAATGAGTCAAACGTGTCTTCAAGGTGAAAATCAATCTGTCTGTGCTATGTTTTAAAATATAGCTGTTGAAAATGAAACTTAAATTATGACAGGATGAAGTTTTGGTTGCTAATTTTATGCATTTTGATAAATTGGCTAAACATACTTCGATGAACACTAAAAAGTTTACAGTGTTACTTTCTGTTTTGATAAAGGAGTTTGAGAATACGCTCCAAGATTTCAAGAAAAAACATTGATTTTTTTGTATATTTGCAATTTCATTTTTAGTTGACATAAATACGTTACCTGCAGATTTTCAGTCCAAATGCACAGAGTTGCAATCAGACATTCAAGTTGTAAGAGAGAATTGATCATGTCTCTTTACCAGAGTCTTCCTAGACTTCTCTTACTGGTGAAAAATGTCCTTTGCTTCATAGTTGTCCCTTATTCATGTAGTCACTTTTTGGTAGTATGTGCATTTATGACAGACTGTTTTTAAGGACAAAGTAGAGGAAGAGTAAAATTTCATCAAAAATCTCTGAAGAGCACTTTGAGAGCTCACTAAAATTGCAGCCGCTGCCATCACACCAGACATTGATGCATTTGCAGAAAGAAGATCAAATATTCCGTTCTGGTTTTGCCTTCTTTTTTTTTTTTTTAATGTTAACAAAAACTGTTTCTTATATACATGAACTGGTATGTATTTTATATGTGGTTCAAGATAATTCCTCTGCACTCAGGTGCAGCCCAGGCAAGCCAAGATACTGGACATCTGTATTCTGAACAAAGCTGGAATAGCAACAGCTTTAATAATGTATATGTTTGTTGTTAGTTTTTTAATGGATGACTTAACTCCACAAATATCCTTGTGTGGAAAATAAAATATCTTCACATTTAAATCACTTGAAGTTATTATCTGGCAAAATAGGCGGTATTACATCAAAGTGTTGCATTCTCCTGATATTGTTAATGTGCAATAAATAAAGCTTTTTACCTTTTTTTTTTCCCTTTGGAACAAAGAAAGCCACAAATCTTTGTTACAGAAAAAGGTCAGTGTCTGGAATAGGATAAAAGCAAAATGTTCTCTGGAGAAGAATTCAGTTTTTCCAACTTAAATGCTTGTAATTCTGTGTCATTCTTGGGTTGATAAATCACAGGAAATTCAGTCTTCCTATCAGTATTAATCTTTATAAGTACTTAATAAGGACTGTTCTGTATTAGATCTAAGAGTTTTAATACTTGTCTAAGCTTGTTCTTGTGGAGGCGTGTTACTTGCTGGCAAACTTTTATTATGTAGCTATTTAAATTAAACAAACCTGTTGTTTTGGAAACGGACGATAATGTTTTACTAAGTGAACACTGGTACTTCATTAATTTTTGTTTTATCAGCATATGTGTTGTAGCCATTTTCTAACTTAAAATTTAAAGCATTCTCCTAGCATATGAAAAAAAGTCTTTCAAAATGAAAAAAACACTCTGGAAGTCAATATTTCTCTTTTTTATTTCAAAAACACTACTCCTGTTTCCTTAGTGAAGATCTTTCTGTAGCTCAGATGAGGTTTTTCTAATGCATCTTAGCCAAATGTAAGCGTTCAGGCAGGAACTTTGCAAACTAAATATCTACATAGAAACACACTTTTTTGACCAATACTATAGCTTAATTGATTTTGCAGGGTAGAATTGGGCAGAGTGGTGTTCATAATTCTTTCCTCTGTGTTTGGAATTGCACCAGCCTTCATACTGTAGAGTCCAACCAAGGTTGGAAAAGACCTCCCAGGTTATCCAGATCAACCATTCACTTTCCACCAGTATTTCCCCACTAAACTGTGTCCCCTAGTACAACATCTAAGTATTTTTTGAACATGTGTCTTGAACATCGTCATTGATGATCTGGACAATGAGGTATATTGGACCACTCAATGAGAAGAAACAGGGCCTGAAAGAGTGACTTGCCAGAGAGCTGCACAGCCGTGCAGAGGGACCTGAAGAGACTGGAGATGTGGGCTGACAAGAATCTCATGGAGTTCAGCAAGAAGACCACAGTCCTTCACCTGAGGAATAACAACAGTAAACAGTACATGTTGGAGGACACGCAGGTAGAACTGCAGAATAGAACACAGATGTCCTGGTGGACACCAAGTTGAACATGAGTCAGCAACATGACTTTTCTGCTAAGAAAGTTAATTGTATTCTCAACTGCAGTACAGGAGAGACATGGGCATGCTGTAAAGATCCCAAGAGAGGGTTACCAGGATGATCAAGTGGCTAGAGTACTTCTCCTATGAGAAGAGGTTAAGAGAGCTGGGATTGTCCAGCCTGGAGAAGACAACTGTCAGGGGATTTCATCTATGTTTATAAATACCTGAAGGGAGGATGTAAAAATGATAAAGTCAAGCTCTTTTTGTGGTCCCTGGTACTAGGTCAAGAGGCAGCGAGCACAAACTGGAACACAGGTTTCCTCTGAGCATCAGGAAGGACATATGTAACGTGCATTGTGGAGCACTGGTACATGTGGCCCAGAAAGGTGTGGAGTTTCCTCCTTGGAGATCTTCAAAAGCTGCCTGGATGTGGGTTTGAGGCACCTGCTCTGGGTGGGCCTGCTTGAGTAGGGGTTATCCAGAGGTCTTTTTCAGTCTAAACCATTCTGTGACTTTGAATTTGTAAATAGGCAGAAAGACAGAGAGCTGTTGGAGAGAGTCCAGAGGAGAGGCCACAGAAATTATCAGGGGACTGGAGCACCTCCCCTACAAAGACAGGCTGAGGGAGCTGGGCTTGTTCAGCCTGGAGAAAAGAAGGCTGTGGGGTGACCTCATTGCAGCCTTTCAGTACCTAAAGGGAGCCTACAAACAGGAGGGGAATCAACTCTTTGAAAGGGTAGATAACAGCAGAACAAGGGGAAGTGGTTTGAAGTTGAGGGAAGGGAGATTTAGGTTGGATGTCAGGGGAAGTTCTTTACAGAGAGAGTGGTGAGGTACTGGAACAGGCTGCCCAGAGAGGCTGTGGATGCCCCATCCCTGGAGGTGTTCAAGGCCAGGTTGGATGGGGCCTTGGGCAGCCTGGTCTTGTATTAAATGGGGAAGTTGGTGGCCCTGCCTGTGGCAGGGGGGTTGGAGATTCATGATCCTTGAGGTCCCTTCCAACCCTGGCTGTTCTGTGATTTTTACATGTTTAACTGTTTGCAATTACAGTTCTGAACATAAGCAATCCTAAATCACAGAATCACAGCATCACAGAATCACTAAGGTTGGAAAAGACCTATAAGATCATCCAGTCCAACCATCCACCTATCACCAATGGTTCTCGCTAAACCATATCCCTCAACACAACATCCAAACATTCCTTGAACACCTCCAGGGAAGGGGACTCCACCACCTCCTTGGGCAGCCCATTCCAGCGCCTGACCACCCTTTCAGAGAAGTAGTATTTCCTAATATCCAGAACATGGGGAAATAGAACTATGTGGTAACATTTTAGGGCAGGTAGGGAAAGAGTAAATCAGGTAAGATGCTGAAAATGAACTTCAGTTGACTGAAATGTGTACAGAACATTGGGTAGAATAATTCAGTGCAACATTTAAACTGTAAACTGGACATGACTGGGATAGTGAAAATGAAGTGAAATAGAGATCTGAACTAGAGGATGAGTGTTGAAGAATATGTGTTCCTGTAAAAAAGAAACTGAAGTAAGCTTGGTGGAATAGCTCTGTTGGTACTGTGATCATCTGAAAAATTAGCTTGAACAAAATATATAACTTTTGAATTAAAATCTTTGGTAGAGGAGTTATTAAGGTAATACAGCAAGGGTACAGTTTGAGGCTGCTGAGTCCTTCCCTAGCAACTTAAGTCACAGGGTGGTTTTTATTTTGATTTTCTTCTGATAGTAAGATTATTAAGAATTTTAGTATGAAATTAGCTTGAACTGAACAGTCACTGGGTGGGTTTATTTTAACTAGGTGTTGGCCTAGAACTCTTTTTAGGCTGAAACTTTTATAAACTAAGGAAAATAATCTTCACATTGAGGGTACTCAGACTCTGAAACAAATTGTTTAGAGTAGCCTTGCAATCTCCATTCTTGGACGTATGACAGCACAAAGCCCTGAAAAACCTAGTTTAACTTCAAGGTTAGCTGTTCTTTGAGCATAGGATCAGAGCAGATCACCTCCACAGGTTTGTCTTAGCCTAAGTTATTCTCTGATTTTTAAGCTTTACCTAGTTAGTAAGGACAGGTGGTCTGAGAAGCTTGTCGTATGAAGAGACCTGGACCTCTAAATTCAAAGATACTTATAAGCACATTAGAATTTATTTAGGGGAAAGGAAGAATTAACCTACAGAAAAACTTGCATAATTTACCAGAACACTGTGTTTGTGTTGTGTGTGCTGCAATAATTGTGTGTTCTTAGCCCATAGAACATGGAGTAATTTTAAGCCAGCTGTGTTGAATGATTAAGCCAAATTGAATTACCTTATTTGTTATGGTGAAGAATGCACGTTTCCTTACAGTAGCTCAGCTGACATATTCATCATTACTTTAACAATTTGTATACTTACCAAGTCTTTTGGAGTCTAAAATATTAGAACTAAGTTGAAATACTCTGTGTGGTGGAGTGTGGAAAATTATTATGGAAGGTAAAGATTAATAAAAGATTTAGAATAGTAGAGAAGTCAGAAGAAAATGATTCTCACGTAGGAATAATTATACTGAAGTTATGCGAGGACTGATCTTGATGATTATTTAGCATTTACATTAGTATAGCGTGTCATGATATATGACGCAAAGGAAATTTGTCCATTCTTAGTTGACTTCACAAGAAGCTGTTCTTAGGAAAGTAGTGTGTCTGGAGGCTTCATCTGAATTGATGAATATGCTTTTTGCCATCCATGGTCAAAAAAGATGAGTAGATAACACTAGGATAGGTGCAAAGATGAGCTGGTAGAAGAGTCTGGGAGGAAGTAGGTTGATCTCAGCAAGTGCAGTGACGCATTTGTCACTGAACAAGGATAAAAACCTCTGCTAAGTTGAAGGACAAATAGCTCAAAAATCCTTTGGCAGAAATTAATTATGTATAAGTGTCTGGTCATCTTAATATTAAAAGATTTTTAGTAAGAACTCCAAGAGAAAAAGAAGCCTCATAAATTTGGAAAAGAAGATGCCATGTATTGCAATGAGTAGTTCTTTTAAGAAGGCAGTAATAGTCAGTTCTAGAATATTTTTCTTTCTAATCTTGCAAACTCGATCACTAGCTCTGCATGATGTTGCAGAAGCAAGGGGAACAGGTTTGCTAAAGTAAACATGGTAATAGAACTGTATTAGCCTTAGAAATCAAATGATTGGGGCTGTTAATTCTATACCATGATAAGGAAGTTTGTTATAAAAATGGCAAAGAAGTGGTACTGGGCAGAATGTTAATGCTTCTATTGAGAGCAATCACAATCTCTTCACAATATTGAATACTGAAAACTCAGAATAATATATATTCTGAGAATAAAAGCATTTTCTTTTATAAACTGTCTGATAATGTTACCTCACAGCACCTTAATGTATTTTATAATAGTAAACTGAGCATGGTTTCATGAAATGTGAAGAGTTAATACTTTTGGGACAGGCTTCTCTTCTTTCTCTTTTTCCCATTTTTTTTCCCTGCTTCCATATGTATACCTCGTGTTCTGGCAGGCATACTGTTCTCTGATCTCCAATGTTTCTGACAGTTCTACTGTGTTAAAAAAATGAGCCCAGGAAAAAAAAAATCTGATCGTGTTCTGTGAGATGAATGCAGTAAATCAGTAGCTTGACAAGTGGCAGAACTAACACAAGGGATGGAATAGGATGGCAGGTCTGGGATTGAGGATAAGATGAAATAAGGCTTTTCCTTGTTGACAGCGTTGGATTGCTGAAGAGTTCAGGTGCAGTAGAAATTAAAGTGTAAGTCTGCCTGCACTGTCAGTGTTGTATGTTTTTATTAGATTCATGTGACACAGTGAATTATCTTAACACATTCACTCTTCTTTGCTGTTAAATAAATGGATAGCGCTGCCTAATTTTATGGCTTATCATTCACTTTTACCACCACAAAATAGTCTTCCTGAGTTTTCTGGTGGAGTCTGATTTCTGAACCTGAACTGATAAAACAAAAACTCTACCTATGTATGTCAAGCAGGAGGAATTGCTTCGAGCAGCGTTAGGAGCTACACCAGAGCGGGTGAGGGAGGTGATTGTCCCTATCTACTCTGCCCTCCTAAGGCCCCAGCTGGAGTACAGAGTCCAGGTCTGAGGTCCCTAACACAGGAGTGATGTGGAGCTGTTGGAGGGGTGCAGAGGAGGGCCACACAAATGCTCAGATAGCTGGAGCACCTTTCCTATGAAGAAGGTCTGAGATAGCTGGTCTTGTTCAATCTGGAGAAGAGTGCTGGGAGACCTCACTGCAGCTTTCCAGTATTTAAAGGGAGATTATAAACAAGAGAAAAAGCAAATTTTTGTGTGGGTAGATAATGATAGGAAAAGGGGAAATGGTTTTAAATTAAAAGAGAGGTTTAGATCAGTTGTCAGGGAAGCCTTGCACTGATGCCCAGAGAGCATCCCATCCTTGGAGGTGCTCGAGGCCAAGTTGGGGCCCTGGGCAGCCTGAGCTGATGCTTGATCTAGCACTTGGCAACCATGCCTGCAGCTGGGGGGCTGGACCTTGATGATCTTTGAGGTTCCTTCCAACTCAGCCCATTCTGTGATTCTGTTATTCAGATCTTTTCCTTCTGCTGCTAGGCTCAGAAGCTGAAAATGAGATGAAGTATGTTTGTCAGTTTAGTTTGGATGGAATGTAGTTGGTGTTTCGACCATTGAAGTATCAAGGGCCTGCAGTGGAAAGACATAGAGTCTGGATAGGGAAGCCCAGTAGTATTAATTTTTTTTCTGTGTGTTCTGCCATAAGAATGGCTTTCTAATATGTTAATTTGTTCTGCTGTAATTAAATTACAATTTTATTTCTTTTTAGTTACTAAATTCAAGGGAGTTACAGAAATGTCTTTAGCAAAAACTATATCTACAGCAAAAAGATGCTTTATTTCTGGTAGTTACGTTAGAGAGAATATTGTAGGCTTGTGGAAAAAATACTGCGACTTCTTGTTCCTTTTGGTTTTGAGCAGAACTGCACTGCAATTCCAACTTGCCGAGCACGTTCCAAGTGAGATAGCATATTTCTCTTTACTTTAAAGTAGGAGATACTGTCTCTTGATAGACATGAAATGGGGTTTTCATTATCTTTCAATCATGATTCTTAAATATAGTTGAACCACAGTGTAGAAATATGAAAACAAAAATCAGAGTAATCGCTGAATCTCCATTTTATGTCATTGTTGCAGACAGAGCTATTTTGCCCAGTTCGCTGTATTTGTTATAAATCAAAGTAACTATTCTAAGCTTTAATTGTAATTTGTGGTTACAGATTGAAATAGGACAGTAACATCATTTTTTCTTCAAATAATTAAATTTCAGAGGCCATAACTTTCTATTTGGACCGGTAGTGCTTACTCATTCTTTGTAAATAGCCACATATTAATATCCTACCTGCAAATTTTAGAGAGGCAGATTAGGCTCAGCATGTGCGTGGAAGATTGCCAGAGCCCTGGTGGCAGTCTTCTTGCTTGATCTGCCTGTCCTTTGTTGATGATTCATATTGTGAGGCTGAGGACTGCTATAAAGCAGGGCCAGTATTTAATAATTCTAATTTTCTGGTGGGAAAATGGTATTAGAGATTTGTTTTTAAGTGTTCCTGTTTTAATTTCAAGAGTTATGGAATTTGAAAATCAAGCTCATAACTTTAATGCATTTTACTAGAAAACATCATGCAAGTGAAAGTCAATTATGAGCTGTCACAGGAAAGTAGTTATCTTAATAGGTAGATAGTTTTATTGAAAAACTAATAAAGCACTGAACATTTTGTCAGATATGGAAAGATAGCTTACGCATAGCATACCTAAAACTTATATATTGTTTTGAATGAAAGTCTTCTTTGAATGAAAGAATTCTACTGCCACAGGGAAAAACAACTGCAAAACCAACCCACAAAACCCCCCCTCTTAGAAAAATTCATCGGCCACTCAATTTTCTCTATTTATGGAAACTTCGAAATAATATAGATGTTTTTTTCATGGAGGAGGAAGAGAGGTAATAGAAACCACTGAAATGTATTCATAAGTAGATAGCTGATCCTCAGTGTTGTAGAACAGCCAAATATTAATCAAATCCAAGATTCTGAAATCTCTAGGCATTGGCTTACTATGTTGAATTAATTTGATTATTTACTTACTGTCTTTTTCCCATATAGCCAGCAGCCAGCTTCGGGTGTAGCGTATTCCCATCCAACTACAGTGGCCAGCTACACTGTCCACCAGGCACCAGTTGCTGCGCACACAGTTACTGCAGCCTACGCTCCAGCAGCAGCTACAGTTGCAGTAGCCAGGCCTGCTCCAGTGGCTGTTGCAGCTGCTGCAACAGCTGCTGCGTATGGAGGCTATCCTACAGCGCACACAGCTACAGATTATGGTTATACGCAGAGGCAACAAGAAGCTCCGCCACCACCACCTCCTGTTACTACGCAGAATTACCAGGTGTGTTAAACAAATAAAAAAAATTACTGCTGAATTATTGTGATCTGTCTGTGTTGGAATTTTTAAGGCCAGCGTAGGATGATGGTGAGGGCTTAGCTCGAGTACTTTGTTCAGTGTTGGGCACCTCGGTACAGAAAGGACATTGAAGTGCTGGAGCAGGTCCAAAGAAGGCTGGTGAAGGGCTTGGAGATAATGCTCTATGAGGAGAGACTGAAGGAACTGGGGCTGTTTAGTCTGGGAAAGAGGAGGCTGAGGGGAGACCTTATTGTTCTCTTCCAATATCTGAAAGGTGCTTACAGTGAGAGCCAGGTTGGTGTCTTTTCACTGATGACAGGTGTTAGGACAAGGGGCAGTGGCCTCAAGTTGCACCCAGGGAGGTTTAGGTTGGATATGGGGAAAGACTTCTTTACAGAAGGGGCTGTTAAGCACTGCAATAGGCTCCCCAGGGAGGAGGTTGAGTCACCATTTGGATTTGATGTTTGAAACCATTTGGATGTGGTGTGGTGCTCAGGGACATGGTTTAGCGGAGGGTTGTTAGTTAGGGTAGTATGGTTAGGTTGTGGTCAAACTCGATGATCTTTAAGGTCTTTTCCAACCTGAGCAATTCTATGATTCTATGATGTTTGTAAACTTGTGACTTCATATTTTGTCAAAACAATTGCATTGGTTTTTTTCTTACATATTTTGTAGGAATATGATACAGTCATTATGAAAAGCTAAAGAAAGTTGCTTTTTTAGTTACAAAAATAGTTTGTGAAGGAGAGTAATTTAAAAGCATTTGGTGATTTTTTTTTTTATTACATCTGGCAAAGTCTGTCAGGTTTTTCTTCAAGTTTAATTTATTTAACTTAATTTTTTAAATTGTTAAATTTTTTAATTTAATTTATTTAATGTATCTATATACAATGCCTCTGTAAATATTTTTTCAAAAAAAATCTTCTTCAGTGTAGCTTAGAAGGAAATGTTACTGGATTTTTTTCCTCTACTAATAACCTTTTTTTCTAGATGAATATTTTAAGGATATGTTCACTGTTTTTTCCTTTTTAAATCCTTTTAAATCCTTTTAGGATTCCTATTCTTACGTACGGTCTACTGCCCCAGCTGTAGCTTATGACAGCAAACAATATTATCAGCAGCCAACGGCAACTGCTGCGGCTGTGGCTGCTGCTGCCCAGCCTCAACCTTCAGTGGCTGAGTCGTACTACCAGACAGGTGGGTTGCATGCTCCAAACTCCTCCCATTATACAATGTAGGTACTGCTTTAATACCTTAAAATATATATGCCTGAAACATATTTCTAGACAAACCTTTTGCTGATTTGTCTTGGAAGTTTGCTGAACTATGTCAACATGTCAGGGGAGGATTCAGGTGATAATTTGGTTTGACATATATGTAATTCTTTAGTTAGTTAATGTATGTAGTTCTTTAATTATTAGTATCATGACTGCTACAAAGCGTAGTTACTTTTTTTACATTAATAAGAAGTGCTGGAAAATTTTGATGTACTTCAATTTAGCATACACTCCTGTAAAACTGTTGAATAAGAGGGTTAGTTTGGCAGCATTCTTAAAGAAAAAAACAAACACAGTAACTAATTCTTAGTAATATAACCTGAGATATCATTATTCAGTGTTGAATTACACAGTTATATAAAACGTAACTGTGACTTCAAAAGTAAATAAATTAAAAAAAAAAAAAAATTGCAAATGGAACCAACCAGAAAAGCTACCTCCACTTGTTAGATTTGTTCCCCAGAATATAATCAAATATCATTAAATATTACTTAATATGGTTGGCACTTCGTTCAACTAAAGCCTGTCTATGTTTGTACACTTATATCTTCTATCCTAATTAGCTCCGAAAGCAGGATATAGCCAAGGGGCAACTCAATATACTCAAGCCCAGCAAACACGACAAGTAACAGCTATAAAACCTGCAACCCCAAGTCCAGCAACCACTACGTTTTCTATATATCCAGTATCCTCTACTGTACAGCCAGTAGCAGCTGCAGCAACTGTTGTTCCATCCTATACTCAGAGTGCAACATACAGTACAACAGCGGTTACTTACTCTGGTAAGAATTTTACAAATTATGCTTCTGAGATCTTTGCAGTTGTTACAGAAGGTTACAGGATTTAAATGCTCAGAATTTTAGCATTTTGTGTTCAATTATATCAGTCTACTGAGAAGTATCAACCACTTATATAAAAATATTTTGCCAGCGTAATGATCTGTCTTTAAAAGAGATTTGATGCTTAAATATGCCTATTTTGTCTCATGTGAAAATATACAGGATACTGCCAGTGTGTTGAGACTTACTGCAAGATTTAGAGAAAAGATGAGGGGGAATAAGAATAAAGAAGGAGATATATCCACACAAATATTAACCCAGGGAAATTAGGAGGAAGCCTGATGCCATGTAACAATAGTTGTAGTGGCAGGGAGGAACGATCCATTATAAATCTTAAAAGTCTGGATTGTATTGAACCAAAACAGAAGACTAATAATTGGTGCTTTGGAAGAAAAGCAAACAAACAAAAACAGGAAAAAAAAACCAACCATATTTCTTTCAGTAATTAGAAATCCAGAACCAGCTCCAGAACCAGCTGGCAAACTGGCATATTATAGCTAGTTTAAACGTTTTTATTTTGTTTCTTTTCTGTTTACAAAAGGGATTTTATAGGGACTCTCTCAAAACAGAGTATTAAGATAGTTGAACCAGTAGATACAGAAAGTTTATGGGAAAACTGGCTCAAGGGTATAAAAGCCCAGTTTCCTTGACTTCTTCAACTTCAGTAGTAGCTGTCAAGGAGTGCATACCTAGTGTGTGCTGCAGAGGTTTTAGCAGGCCAGCAGCTTTGCACTAGAACAATTTTAATCCTTGAAGTAGAATGTGATAACACAAGGTGTTATATTTTTAATATTCTTTTTTTTTTCCCTTACTCTACTTAATCTGTCTTCCTTTTCATCTTGAACTGTAAATCTGGTTCAGGAAAACTGTTTACTTCAACTGGCCCTTGAGAAATATTTTATTCTTGTTACACCATAGTGAGACTTGCAAGATGTACCAGGAATTTTCACATATTCTTTAGGGATGCTAGTTATATCCAACAACATAACTGTGCGTTGCAGAGATGTGTGAAAAATGAAATATGTTTCTGATAAAAGTTATATATTATGTATTTGTGTGTTATGAAACATTAAGAAAAACCAGGATTGCTTACCAAGATTGCAATACATTGTTTGTATTCTGCCCCGCTCCCTCAACTTTTATTACAATGCATGCTTGTAATTTGTATGTTATGTAATTGATACATGATCTACAGTGATGTAACATTTATTTGTTTTGATCTTTGAGGTACCTCTTATTCTGGCTATGAAGCTGCAGTGTATTCAGCTGCATCGTCCTATTATCAGCAGCAGCAGCAGCAACAGAAACAGGCAGCAGCTGCTGCTGCTGCTGCTGCAGCAACGGCCGCCTGGACAGGGACCACCTTTACTAAAAAGACACCATTCCAAAATAAGCAACTGAAACCAAAACAACCTCCCAAACCACCGCAGATCCACTACTGCGATGTTTGTAAGATCAGCTGTGCTGGACCACAGGTACCTGTTTTATGTAATATTGTGTTATACATTTTTGTTACAACTTCTCCAGCTATAAAGACTCCTGCAGAAATATTTGTTAACTTTTAAGGACCTGTTAAAGACTCTGTAATTTTACTAATGGGATAAATAATCAAAATGTGTGCTGTTACAGAATAACAATGAGAAAACAGAAAGGTTTTACAGAGAAGCTGTATCTGTATTTCAGACTCAGAAGTGTTCTGAAAGTTGAAGTTGATTTGGTTTTTTAGGATAGCAAACTTCTTTGAAAATAACTTTCATCAAAACTCCTGAATCATATAAATGTTGTGAATGGTAAACCTAAAAATTTATTCTTTATTGTACTCCATCATCCCAGTTTAGTTTCACAGCAGGTAAAAGTGTATAAAATTAATGCTGTATTTGTGTGTGATAGGTTATACAGTTATTTAAGTGAATCTGCCGTTATCTCCCAGGTTGCTAATGTCAGCACAGGAGCTAATCTCAACTTCTGCATTTCATTTTCAGCACAGCTTTCTGTGCTACCTTTATTTGAATCCAGTTTTTTAGTTCTGTCATCATGCAAGTTGATGAAAAATTCAAAACTGAGAATTATTCTGTGCAATGCAGGAAACTGCAACTGAGATAAACTTCTGTCATTGTATCAAGTTTTCCATAGCAGTATCTTTTCAAAAGTACTTTGTTGAGGAATCAAGGAGGTGTTGGAGACTCAAGACAGTATTACCTCTAAAAGTGGACTTCTATTGGAAGAGAAGAAAATGTTCTATCTTACAAGTGGTCTACTTATACCTTAGAGCTTGTCATATGAAAGAAATGCTCAGCATACTGACTATTTCTTACATAAAGCATGTATTTTATGCTACATTCTGTACTGCGTGTGTTCACACAAGTGATGGACAAACAATACAAAGGCAGCTTAGTGTGTGTGTGTTATTTGTTTAAACAGACTTACAAAGAACACTTAGAAGGTCAGAAACACAAGAAGAAAGAAGCAGCGTTAAAAGCGTCCCAGAACACCAGTAACAACAGCACTTCTGCTCGTGGAACTCAGAATCAGTTGCGCTGTGAGCTTTGTGATGTGTCTTGTACAGGAGCAGATGCATATGCTGCCCATATCCGTGGAGCCAAGCATCAGAAAGTAAGAACTTCCTTTTGTTTTTGTCACTATTTGTATATTTTCCCACTCATCTTAGAGAGGAGAAAATGAGCAGAAACAATACAATTTGAATAATTTTGTTTAAAAATATTTTGCTCTGTGGTTTGTTTCAAGCATATATTTAATCTCACTATTAGAAGGGTATTGTTGGCAGAAGAGGTGAAAAATATTGCCACAGCATCAGTGGGAAAAGGATGTTTTGGAAAATTTGAAAATCATGGGATGAAGATGTTGACTAAGGTGGGGAAGAGAGTGAGCAAAGGACATGTCCCTCCTAAATCTTTCCAAGACTGTTTTCTGTAGTTGTCTTTGTCATCATTCCTTTGCATTTCTTGCAAAGAAAACATATGGGAGCAAGAGCAGCACCCTGTAGTAGACTTTATAATGAGTATTTGGAAAAATTTGGTAAGTGTGCACTTAAGTAGGAATTCTGGATTACAGAGTACTGGCTGCACTCTGAACCCTTGTGACCTGTGTTTGAATTTGGCCGTACAGTAGTAGATGGAATGTTGGAGTGGATCCAGAGGAGGCCACAGAGATTCTCGGGAAGCTGGAGCACTTCTGTTAGGAAAGGCTGACTGAGTTGGGCTTGAGATGTTAAATTTTTGGGTTATACTCAATAACCACATAAGTACATGAGGTGTGGTACTTACTGTCCTCATACATTTGGTTGTAGCTTTCTCTTCCCTGTAGGTAGTCACTAGCCACTGCTTATTTAGGTTTCCATCTGTGTAAAACTGAAATCTCAATCTATTACTTTGGTATACTCTGAAGAATCTTGTTTATTCTGCTGCAGATAGTCATTTTAAATGTTGCTTAAACTTCTACTATTACCTGACAATATGTCTGTATTCTGACGGGGATTATGATTTACTTAAAAAATAAGAACAAAGAGAAAAAAAAGTGTATGTATGCTATTGTATACATGTTATCATTGTCTACAGGTTTAGATAAAAGCAGACTTTTCTTGCTATTTTCAAATCTTTCCTAAATTTAGCTGTCATCGTGTGTATTTGTTCTTTATGAACCCCCTGTATTCCTTTCTCCGGTGGTGATCAGCTGTCTGTAAAAGGAACTACTATTCTGCCTTCAGCATTATTTTTAAGAATAAGCGTTGTGTCTCTTCACTTTCTATGAACTTTAAGGAGCACTGAAGTACTTCTCTCACATCCTTCTTAATCGTCTCTGCAGCTCTGTTTAAAAAAAAAAAAAAATAGAAAAAAGAAACAACCGTTCCCTAACTAATCTCTTCAAATTTGCTGGGTAATTTGGCAGTTCTTTCAATATTCTTAAAAGATAGTGATCAAAAGAGACAATGTTCTGAATTTGAATTAAATAACTTCAATTTATAAGCAATTTGGAACCAAAATAGCTTAATGAACTGTGCTTTTTGAAGAGAAGAAAAAGCAACCAGACAGCAGAGCAGTGACGTAGAAACAGTTCGAGCAAAACACTTCCTTCTGTTTTATTGCCTTGTCAGCTTATTGGCTTTCTGTTCTCAGACACATAGCTTTTGGAGTAAATTTATGAATTTGTGATGAAAATAAGCAATCTGAGATGATGATTAAGTATTTTCTAGTTTCAGATGACAATAGCTTTTACATCTCCATCCCTTTTATACCAAGATCGCTCTTTATTAAGTAGCAGTAGCTAACTTTTTAGTTACTGATTTTTTTTTTTTTCCTTTGGTGTTACGTTCATGTTTGTATTACAGCTTCCATAAGCTGTTAGTTCATTTTTTCTAGTTTTTCCAGGGAGGTGATATGAATTTCTTTTTATTCTTATAGGTAGTAAAATTGCACACAAAACTTGGCAAACCCATTCCTTCAACTGAACCAAATGTGGTTACCCAGGCTACTTCCTCAACATCCACATCTGCTTCCAAACCAGCTGCCTCTGCTTCAAGCATAGCAACTAGCAGCAGTACTGTGAACTCCTCTGTTGCATCCTCTGCAGTGAAAATTCTTACTCCCACGGCAAACACACCACTTAACACAGCGTCCAACAACAAAACATCTTCAACTGCTGCTAATATAGCAGTAAAGAAAATATCTACACCGAAAATAAACTTTGTTGGCAAGTACAGAAGTCAGTCTTTATTTTGAAACCTAACCTATTCCATAGTTTTTTTAAGATCTTACTGTAGCAAATACAAATGTATTTAGTTAACTATGCATGAATAACTCTGTTGTATTTAAGAGAATTACTGATTGGTGAAAATAAAAATGGGTATAAAAGTTTTGCTTTACAGTTTATGATGTTTTCTGTTCTGTTGTCTCTGCCTTTCCTGGAAGCTTCTTCGTACTTCATAAGAGTGTAGTAGCTTCTGGAGTATGGCAGTTTATAGTCCAGCTGGCCCTAATTTCAGCTTATAGCTGGGCTGTTAAAGCACATTGGTAGTTGGTAACTGGGCAACTGGAACATCCTTGTAGTAGTGGAAATGTAGCATGGAAACTTTTGTAATGAGCGTGACAGACTTTCAGAGATGAGAAGCAGATGTTTCAAAACAAGGTTATCCTGCTCTTGAAGGAAAGACCCCATGCAGTTGCAACAGCAAGAGCATAGTACCTTTGTTAACACAAACATATGATTTTAATTACCTTTTTTCATCCATTTACAAAAGTAATACCTGATGATGAAAAGAGATCATTAGAATATCTTTGCTAAACTGTTCCCTCTAATTTCTGTCACTATTAAAAAAGCATGAAAATGATGAAAATTGCAGTTACTTACGTAACTTCTATTACATAAGTTGCATTTATGCAATGAAGTTTTTCATGCTAAAATAAAACTAATACCAAGTGTTCAAGTTACTTAGATGTTTTTAAATATATTTATTCAAAACAAAACCCTGTTTAATTGTAATTTCAGCGTATTTAAGTTTTAATTAATTTAAAAAGATTTCTAATGCTTTGCCCAGGACATTGATACTTGCAAATGAAATCATCAGTCTGCATATCATGTGTAATCATACTCTTGTTTGATGAAAGCTAAGAATTGAAATATTTTGATTTCTAGGTGGCAATAAGCTTCAGACAACAGGAAGTAAGCTGGAAGAAATGAAATCGGCTGAAAGTGTTAAAGCAACTCCCACTGCCACGGTACAAACACAGGAAGTGAAACCAGACACAGCAGCTGAACCAGTGACTCCTACAACTCTTGCTGCTTTGCAAAGTGATGTCCAGCCAGTGGGACATGACTATGTGGAGGAGGTATTAATATGGCAATTTGTGATGGTTTTTTTAGATGTTTTGGTGAAAAATTGTTCAAAATGAAACAAAGCATTGAACCTGAAAAGGGCTTGTTTATATGCTTACGTTATTGTATTGTGTTTTTGTTTTGAGTTTAGTGAGACACTATTTGTGTTGGTGAGATGAAATGAATAGGATCAGAATCTGATGTCAGTTTTTCATATTTTGCAGATTTGCAATTACTGACTTCAACTCAGTATGTTCATGTTCAGGTTTGAAGCTGCCTGTTCTTTTGAATGGAAGAACTCTTTTTATAACTAAGCAAAATGGTGTCTCTGACGGAACTGAAAGATCTAGTTTGTCTTATTTCAGTTAGTGTTTGCATAAATATTTTAATGTGTGTTGAAATCAGACAGTATCCAATATCACTGAATTAAATCAATTTGTACATCGTTTTGGGGTTTAAAAATCAAAACCCATAAAACCATGTATTATAATTTTATTTTCCAGGTAAGAAATGATGAAGGAAAGGTGATCCGCTTTCACTGCAAACTTTGTGAGTGCAGTTTTAATGACCCTAATGCCAAGGAAATGCACTTAAAAGGAAGGAGGCACAGACTCCAATATAAGGTTAGTAGATATGCTTATGCTTCTATCTGAAAATCTACCAGATGTCAGCTGACTAACTGCATGGTCTTACGCTAAGGATTATCAAATTAAGTGTTCTGAGTAAACAGCACGTGAAAAGGTAGAGAAATACATTCACCTTCTAGTTGATTTTCTTTATAGTTTTTAAATAAGATAAGGAGACTGAAAGTGCATTTTTATTTTTTAACGTTTTGAACACTATATTTGGGAACATTTACAACATTAAAATATGGTACAACATATAGAAGAACCCTAGTTTGCTTACATGTTGTTTACCATTAATTTCAAACACTGTAAAAGAGTATTTCTTGATAATTTTATTTCATACCTATTAATTATATAATACAATTTTATATATAATTATAATTATTATCTATTATATAATAATATTATATATTATTAATTAATTATATATGAAAACATAGTATTATGTATTTCATATATATTAATTATACATTATATAAAAATAAAATTATATTAATTGTATTAATATTTTCTGAATAATTTTGTTTGGGTAGACAACATAAACCCTTTGTGGAGACATGAGAAATAAACATAGGCCATTTTTTTACAGTCATGAATGGAGAGAGAGTGATGTACAGTATGCATTTTGGTTATTACAAAATTATGTAAGAAGAATCTGCTGGGTTACTGGAGATCTGTTGGGCCTGCATAATCTTAAAAAGGACGAAAGAATTACTAGAAAAATGTTTTCAGTAATTTGTGAATATGTTCTTTCAGGAACAGGGTATCAGGAAGCACACAGTATTAGAGAGGAAATGTTTTTTTTCTAGCTACAGATTAGTCATCCAGCTATAGAATGAACAGCAAATGATTAGGTATTACATGAAGCATTTTCATCTTAAAGTGCTTGGTTCTTGAGGCAAGTGAAAAAGGAATTCATGCCATTTGTAATACATCAGTTCTTCAAAGTAGTGGAAACATAATTTTTCTTGAACTACTTGATGTAGTTCTAAAACTGTATTTTATTACTCTTGATGTTATTGTACAAAAGTAGTTTGTGTTAAACATTCCAGAAAAACTGTTTTCACAATGAGATGAGAGGAAAACCAACGTTTCCTTTTTTTTTTTTTTTTTTTTTTGAACTAGAAAAAAGTAAACCCAGATCTACAAGTAGAAGTGAAGCCCAGCATTCGAGCAAGAAAAATTCAAGAAGAAAAGATGAGGAAACAGATGCAGAAAGAAGAATACTGGAGGAGACGAGAAGAGGAAGAACGCTGGAGGATGGAAATGAGGTAAATGCATTTATACCAGTGAGACGAAGCTGCAGTGAAATTCATCTAAAACTAGTTGGTGCCTTTGGAGTTGGTGCTTCTGAATGTTATGGGAGCTCTACACAACTTTTGAATTAAATAGTTGTTAACCTTCTAGGATTTTTTGTTTATTAGTGTTGACACCTTCTGAGAAATGTAGAGTTAATAGAATTACTTTGCTATAAAGAGACTGACTTTCAAAAAGGCATTCATTTTTATTTACCTTCTGGAGTTTCCTGGTATTTGTAGATGACTATTAGAAATGGGTTAGAGAGGACATCCAAGAATTCATTACAGTTTGGAAGTGCTAATGGCTGTGTAAAGAGAATGCTTTGTTTGATGCACTTCAGGCGATATGAAGAGGACATGTACTGGAGGAGAATGGAGGAAGAGCAGCATCATTGGGATGACCGTCGTAGAATACCAGATGGAGGATATCCTCATGGTCCTCCAGGACCTCTTGGCCTGCTGGGAGTTAGACCAGGAATGCCTCCTCAGCCCCAAGGACCAGCTGTGAGTTTCTTAACTTAAGGGGGGGAAAAAATGAAATGTTACTTACCAGGAGACACAGTTAAGGACCAAAATTACGCAGTGCTGCATTTTCTCCAGTGTTTCTTAGTAAAGGATTTGGATAGTAAACAAAAAATTATATGTGAACCTGTCTTCCAACGTAAGTCTGCCTATAAGAAGAAAGTACGCCTCAAAGACAAATATTATGAAATACGTGTGATTATGGATTTGTGTATTACTTTCTATTTAAATGCATTATGGAACATTTTCTTGATCTCTAAAGATTATTTCCTACCAAAAACACTTAATGATTGTGGACAGATATTTGAGTAAAACGTGGCTGGTTCATCAGTCCCAGAGAATGGTTAGAATCTCCTTAGAATCATAGAATGGTTTGGGTTGGAATGGATGTTAAAGTCCATCCAGTTCCAATGCAAATTCTGTGGGCAGAGCCACCCACCAAATAAGGCTGCCCAGGGCTCCATCCAAAAGTGGTGGCCAGCAGGGAAAGGAAGGTGATTGTCCCCCTCTACTCGGCTCTTGTGAGGCCACATCTGGAGTATGTTTATTGTATATACATTATGGAGTGAGTGCATGCACAGCAGGATCACAGCTTGAATATTCTGTGAACTTTGAAATATGCAAACATTTCAAAAATACTCTTTTTCCTCTGTTTAGCCTCTGCGTCGCCCTGACTCCTCTGATGACCGCTATGTGATGACCAAACATGCAGCAATATATCCAACAGAGGAGGAACTTCAGGCAGTCCAAAAAATCGTTTCTATTACTGAGCGTGCTTTGAAACTTGTTTCTGACAACATGACTGACAATGAAAAAAACAAGAGCAAAGAGGGAGATGATAAAAAAGATGGCAGTAAAGACAGGTATTTTTCTTTTTTGAGAAATTCATCTTTTGTTTCTAAAAGTCATTTTTCCTCAGACTGTTCTCGTGTTTCCAAGGATCCTGTTCTTGTAAGGTTTTGATATAGAGATTTTTGATACTGACTCTGTCCTCAAATTATTAGGGATAGTCCTGTTTTATTTCATTTTTCTATCTTCAGGATTAATTGTAAGGTTTTAATTCTACTTTGAATGCAGCTTTTGACTATAATTTACTTCGCAGAGCTTTGAAAGGAGTTTTACGGGTGGGCGTTTTGGCTAAAGGCTTGCTGCTCCGTGGAGACAGAAATGTCAATCTTGTTTTGTTATGTGCTGAGAAGCCTTCAAAGACATTACTCTGTCGTATTGCTGAGAGTCTGCCCAAACAACTTGCAGTAAGTAGAATTGAGATTTTTTGATGTTTGTGTGATGATACTGTTTGTTTGTTTTTTTAAAGTCTGTTTTAGAATATGTCGTGTTCTTTAAGCTGATTGCTGCATTTCCTGGCTTGGGCTCAGATTCTTTTTACATTCTGAGTGTTTCCATCTGAATTCAATGACCATGCTGTATGTTTTACTTTTTCTGTATTGTGGGTTTACACATTTCTAGATGTTTATGCTGGTGTTGTAGTATTAGTCGTCATTTAATGGATTCCATTTAGTTGTCAAATAAAAATGAGCCAAGGAAGAATTTCTGTTACTGTGGTGTTTTAGGAAGCTTGCTGCCTGAAAGTCAAAGTTCTGAATTAAGGCCTGTCTCTTTTCAGTGTGTATGCTTTGAGGTTCCGCAAGTAAGTTAACAAAATAAGTCTTGTAGCTTTTTTGTTACAAAAAAATTCCCAAATTAAACATTCAGTTTTAGACTGTTCAGTGGAATTCGTATAAAACATTTGCAATACTTCTGTAAGTAATGAATATAAAGTCTGTAGCTCCATTGCTCCCTACTGAAACCAAGTCTGCCCACCATCATTGTAGAAGTCTTGCCCTAGAATCAGCATTTCAGTACAATTCAGTGAATTGCATGGCAGAATCAGTAGCATGGTAGAAGTGTTAGCAGGATCAGATTAATTAAAAAATAATATTGGGTCCTGCTCAAAGTAACAAAACAAGAAGAATAAAAGATTGTACAGCTTGGTCTGTCTATGCAAAGAAGTCACCTCTGGTTTATGGAAGGAGATGACTGATGTGCCTGTTGCTTCCTGAAGTAGAACTATTAAATCTAGTAGCAAGAAATAATTTAGAATAACCTCTTTGTTATTGTAACATTTTCCCTGGGTGTCTATCTGGCCCTTTGTTCCTATCTGAGGATGCTGTAACAGCTAAGTAAAGAATCTCCCTAGCAGTACTCAGCCTGTAAAAGTGAGAGCTGGAAGGAGAGGAACTGCTGCAGCATTGTGGCTGCTGTATTCTAACAGGAGGCATACATGCTTCACATTTCAAGTGGCTGTGAGGATTTCTTTTAAATGCTGTTAAGATTCGTGTTATGTAACTTACTTTGCATGTGAATTCCCTTTATGAGTAGTGCTTTCTCTTTTGCATGCTTGTTGACAGCAGATTTGGCAGCCGTAAATCCATATCTATATATATCTCTGTGTTTATAGGTTTCTTTTTTTTGGATATACTGTGACTCCTTTGAAAATACGTGTATCTGCATTGTATAATTATTACTGCATTTCTGTCTTTCTGTCAAAAAGATGTTGAAAGTCCATTTTCTTCTCCATACTTGCTTTGGTCATCTGCTAATAGAAATCTCTGTTTCCCAATATTTAGGTAATAAGTCCTGAGAAATACGATATCAAGTGTGCAGTCCCAGAAGCAGCGATAATTTTAAATTCATGTGTGGAACCCAAAATGCAAGTTACTATCACACTGACATCTCCAGTCATTCGGGAGGAGAACATGAGGGAAGGAGGTTGGGAAGTTGTTAAAGATATTACCTCTCTCCTATGTATTTTGATATGTTTATCTATTCTGCTTAAGATGGCATTAAGGTCCTGGAAGGTAACATGCTGGCACAACACTGATTGAAACCTTGTTTTTCCACAACCAATCTTGGTAGACAACAGTTGGTTAAAATAAATACTTACATGATGCATTTATTTAATTGTTTAAAATTCTAACTTTATGTCCAACCTCAGCTTTCTGGAAAAGGTACAAACTTGATTATTTTTTCCCCTCTTCATTTTGACTAAGTGAAGAACTAAGCATTCAATAGTAAGTGGCTATAAACTGCATTCTAGAGCAGTCTTGCCTTAAGAGAAAGATTGTATCCTTTTAGAAAACCAAATCACATGGTTTTTGATTTAAACTGGATCAGTATTACCATCACTTACACATTCCAATTAGCATTGGCACTTAAAATGCACTTGTGTAATACTTTTGATGGTAATAGCACTTCTGACTTTAAAAGACAGTGCAATTTTTTCCAGCTCTCTGAGGTTGTTGTTTTGGTCCTTAGTGCTTTTTTGAGTACATTTTAGGCTTTTGGTATTATAATAAGTCTCATATCCAACTGGCAAACCCAGACTAGTACAGTAAGAAACAGCTTGTCACTGAGCTGAAGAAGAAGGTGGTGTTCATAAATCAATTTACGTTTCTGAAGTCCACAGTTTCTCTGGTGCCAGCAGTGTTGCTTTAGGGTCTATTCTGTAACACTTTCAAAGCTCGAAAAGCTTTTAAGCCAACAAGCATGATTAATGTCTGCAGTACATTGGTTCTTTTTGTCTACGGGTCAGATAAAATTAACATTTGTTTCCTTTTAATTCTGTACTTTCATAGTTGAAAGACATCATGGCAAACAGGGTTCTGGTGTTTGACAATGAACCTACAAATAGGAGGTCTGAGATTATTTTAATGCTTCTCATGCAGGTTGAAAAAATTGTACATTTTTATGTATATATGTGCTTCTGTATATACATATTTATATAAGCTACAGTTGTTTTTTTATTTTATCTCATCATTACATGTCCTCTAAAATGTTTGAGGTTTTTATACTGCATTAGTTATGTTCTGTAACTGTGACTAGTGCATCATAAGCAAACTGAGTTAACAAAGTCATCCTGTGTAATCAGAGAAAATTCCAGATGTCTCCTGTAGTTCGGATGTCTTCTGAAGAGTAGTTAAGAATACTTTGTACATGATTTTTAAGCTGTGCCTATCATACCTACCTATAAATGTTTTATATGTAGACTGTCACATCCAGTCAGTAGTACTCAGGATTTGGCAATCTGGAGTGTAATATGACTCTTGGTTGGTCTGTGTTCAGTCGGACTTTGCATATTGCTTAAGTTTATAAAGAATACTTTCATTTAATGGCTTTGATTATTAAGTCACATAATCGTTACAAGAATTTAGCCTTAACCATGTTAATGTGCTATGCAAAAACTGCAGTTTTGATTTTGCCACAGTACTCAGTTGCAATTAAATTGCTTGTGGTCTAAAATTACATTATAGAAGCTAAAAATAAAAATAAGATGCCTACAATTAATTCCTCAATTTATGCCTCCAAAAGGAAACAAATTTGTATTTTTGTCTGACCCGCTCTTGAGTTAAAATGATCACTGTGAGTTTATTCACTGCTGAATGCAGTACTGCCTCTGGGCAAGCAAAATCAAGTTAGATTTCTCTCCAAGACACTGAGCAGTATGAAATAGATGTTCAGTAAAGTTCACTCTTGAAACGAGAAAACAGAAGACTGAATTGCAAATTGTTGCAGCAAAGAAGGCCTTATTATGAAGACTGCTGCTTATTTGCTGCAGAGTTATAACAGTGTGTGTTTTGTGTTCTTTTTCTTACTGCAGCTTCTCATGCTCTGTGTCTTAACAATGGTTACAAGTTTTCTTTTTTTTTTAGCTCGCTTGGGGAGCTAGTTCAGGTGATAAGGAAGGCTTTACCGGAAGAACCGGTTTGAGTAAAGATGAGACCTGAGACTTACACATGGAGAAGAATTATGTTTGATGTATAATAATCCTATTACATGATAAAAAAACATGGTGTGATATAAAATTGTTAACCGCATAGCTACTGTTCTTCACAGTGTTCTGCGTTTGACAGTTTCCCAAATCTGATATAATTGAAGTGTTCTAACCCCTGCTGTGGAATCTTTCCTTCAGCAAGCAAAGTGTACATACCTATAAAGCATACATGTGTGCGCGTGGTTTTCTTTTATCCTTAGCTAACAGCCCCGGTCCAAAGCCTTCTAGCAAAGAGACTTGATTCCTGTCAGGGGTTGCTGCCAAGACATCGGAAGGATTTTTGACCAAGGTTTTCAAAAGCTCACTGTCACACCTGCCATACTTTACAAAGAAAGGGGGTTTGGATGCATCGTCCTAGCATCTACTGTTACTTTGTGTTTATTTTTTTGTTTGTTTGTTTTGTTTTTCTTTTTGTCTTGTCTCTCTCCTAGAATTAAGCAGTGTTCACACTAGTTTTGAAACAGTTGACTGGGTAATACGTATTTCGCATAATAATGCTACGAAATTGATATACCTGTTAACTTTTAATGAAGAAGTAGTGTGGACACGGCATGTCTAACTGAAGATTAACCCCTTATACTTAGACTAGTTATAAATATGTTACATAGGATGAGAATTCATGATTGAGTTTTGTAAATTAACTCTGTGCCTTAGTGTAACAGGGTGGTAGGTTGGGGGTCTGAATTTAGTTAAATAGTCATTAAGGGGTTAATCCTACAACGTGAAACAGATGCAAAAATCCACAGATTAAATATTACAAGAGTTTTCTTTTTTTTTTTTTTTTTTCAATCAGTATTTTCTCAATGCAAGAGGTACCTTGGCAACTTCTGACTTTTACAGTCTTTTTAAGTTTCAAGGGTATTCTATTCATACGTTCTTCCTATACTGGTACCACATTTTAGATTTACATTTCTAGCCTTGAGTAGGATTCTCTTCTATGCACTTAGTAGTGTAATACTTTTTCGTAAAATTATTTTCCAGCTTGGGAGTTTTTGAGAGCTAGAAGTCAAGTAAGAGGAGTATAAAATAATGCAGTGAATTATGCTGAAAATTTGCAATGTCACCTCATTGCATATTAATTTTAGAAGAATGTAAATAATGAATAATAAGGCCCACAAAAACCATATTTCTGCTTTAAATTTCTCAACTTTACTTTGCCACTCTTTTCTTCTGTAGGTTTTCTCTTAGTGTACCTCTTGTCTCTATTATCCAAGTTGTGCTCACTTTGTCAGTTATCTTACCTGGCACCTCTCTTGCATAGGTTTGGGGTTTGGTTTCTTTTTGTTTTGTTTGTGTTTAGTTATTTTTTGTTTTGTTTTAAATACCACTTTAAATGTGTTCATTTGCTCCGTAAATGCTTTTTTAGTTCCTTCTTTCCACTTTAACATATGGTCCCTATGTTTGAGTATTTTTGTGAGAAGATAACAATATTCTTCTTGACCTGGTTTGAAATACTTTTTTATTTAATTTTATTCAGAGCAATAAGACTATCATATGAAAATGCCTAAATCTAAATGCACTACTTCAGCTTAAATTTAACTATAATAATTGGAAATTTGTAGCACTGTGCTTATTTACAGCTTCTTGTACTCAGGAAAGTATCCAACTATTTATTCTGCTTTTCTTGTAAACTAAGTGGCGGCTTCAGAGCTGTCTTTCTGCAGCATCACAAGTGACTTACCTAAATTTATGTCTTGCTGCCATAAACTATATTGTTTCATAGAGCTACCTCCTGTGAAATGCATGCCATTGAGAGAGGACTTTTTGTTTCTTCCTATGTTACCAGTTATGCTACCAATATTCCTTATTGCTGGTCACAATAGCCAATTTCATAATTAATACATTAATTTTTAAAGTTGATTGCTACAGCGTGGCTTTACAACTGAAAGTAATCTGAATTATAATATCACTTTATTCAGTGGTTCCTGTTTCATTGATAAAACCACTTCCAAAATGGCATTGTGATCTCTTCCATTTAGGTAACAAAGCAGTCAGCTTGTCAGTTAATTTTCTGAATATTTAATAAATGGGATCTTCTGAATTGTCTTTATCTTTCAGACATTCTGCTTTGTTTTTTAAACTATTCCTTGCTTTGCTTTTTTTCTGCTAAGTCTTAAGGAATCCCCTTTCTTTGCATCTTAAGTTATTTTGGAGCACATATGTCATGGATTGAGGTGTTAATTTGTCTGAGTAACAGAGGGTACTTAGAAAGCAGTGGAACTCTGTAATATTGAAGAGCATTTCCATTTCCAGTTCTTATAGTCAGCTTTTAAAGCAAAATCATTACATTCTCATGAGGTATAATAATAATACTGTTACAAAACATCTAGGTTTTTTTTGAGATTTTTTATACTTTTCTTTTGAGGTCTAGGTCCCAAAAAACAGGAGACAGTTAAAATATACAGGAAGCCTAAGTTTGAATGTTTCTACTTGGTTAAAGTGGATTTTTGTGTTCCTTCTGTCTTGTGTTCTCTGTGCTGGTGCACTGTGTCCAACCATCCTTCCTTCAGTAGTTAATTTTAGGGGATATGTATTTTTCTAGTGGCAGCTTAAACAAAGAAGCACTAGGCATTGCATAATCTGCAATGCGTTTGAAAGTAACCAAAAAGATAATTACGCTCTTGATCTTCATGTTGGGTTAATGCCCTAGTCCTAATTGAATACCTTTTATGGAACGTTTACACTCGTTCAAGGGTTTAAAATTCAAATGGCATGTGTGACATTGAAGCTACTTTAAGGAAGTGTCTTGCTCACCTGGTCAAACACCCATTCCTCACTGCATTTTGCCAATTCAATCCATTTTAGATGTAACCTCGGGTATGGTGAAAGACCCACCGGACGTCTTGGACAGGCAAAAATGCCTTGACGCTCTGGCTGCTCTACGCCACGCTAAGTGGTTCCAGGTTCGGAACATCATTTTACTTTCTTCTTGTAGCCTTATGAGAGATTAAGTTCAGTTGCATTATAAGTGTTTAATTGTCTGAAAACACTCAGCGTTGTTCATGCTAATAATACTTAATATTTTTCTGGTCCCTAAATTTAAATGTAGAAGGTTGAGTATGGAGGAACTGCTTTATGCAGTTATGGCTCATTTGACATGATTTTTTTTTTCTGCTCTTTGAGAAGGCGATGTTGAAAGTTTGACTCGCTTGGGGTGATCATATATTGTATATTTGTTATATATTCCATAAGGCTGCAGAGTAACTTTGCTTTAAATAATGGAATATGTGTTTAAAGCTTTGTGTTTAGATTTAAGACTTTTTTTCCTATTTCTTTAAGTGCATTGAGTGTAGGGAATGAAAGGTGAGAAGCAACTGTTTGGTTTAGTGACTTTGCATTCTGGCAAAGGCACAGTAAAGAAACCAAACAGATTCCCTTGACCTTTCAGTCCCTATACCTACTTCTTAGACCTTTACTTTATCCTTTTTATTTCTAATATAGAAAGATACTGTATTTATTGTTACAAGTGAACATGGGTCAAAGTGTACAGGGAATCAAGAAATGTTATTCTTGTATAACCTGGGCACTTTGACTTCTACCACCTTAAATTACTAACCCTGTATAAAATACTGCTGTAAATGGCAGCTCATGGAGTAAACTTCTAAAATGATTTGTTTCAGTCTTGGATCTGAGCTTCCATTGAACAGTGGTGTTTTAGTCTTTCAACGAGTCATATCTGCTGTTGGTGCTGGGATTTATTAATTTGGTTTTGTATTGCTCTCAAGGCTAGAGCTAATGGTCTGCAGTCCTGTGTGATTATCATTCGTATTCTTCGTGATCTCTGTCAGCGTGTTCCAACTTGGTCTGATTTTCCAAGCTGGGTGAGTAATGTTCTTTTGAATGAGTCTTTTTGAAATTCATATGCAGGCACGGGAAAAGGTTATTGCCATTAAATGTAGACGTTTTCAAGCAGTAGCATTTGTTGTTGTTGTTGTATTTAGAGGGAATCTATGTAGTCCCTCTAGAAACTTAATTTTCTGAGGTTTAGCCATTTGCAGATGGAATTTTTTTTTCCAAAGGAATTTTCTTGTTCATATGAATTTTTTACTGGTAGAATCCTTATTCTAGATGTTTGTTTTCACTGTATATAAAGAAATTAATCTTTTTTAGCCACCTACTGCTGGTTATTTAGCAATTGTCTGAACTTTATTAAATGAGATTTAACAGTTATCTGTGCCCAGGTAACTCTGTGATAACAGAAAGGCTACTTTAAAGAACAAATGAAAAAATCACAGTAATTCCTGTGATTGTTAATACAACCCTTCTGCAAGATGAAAATGCGACAGTTCTAGTCAGTGAACGTGTCAAAATTCGCATCTTGATCAGTGCCATTTAAGAATAGGTTTCTGGGTTGAATTCATTTATTTCTCATAATTTCTCCAGCTGGATCTTCTTGGAGAATTCCTTTTGCATTGACTATTTTAAAAGATGCTCTCCAGGAATGCAATCTGTACTACAATTTTTTGACCAGAGAAGATTAGTATGAAACAAAACTCTCAAAAATATTTATATTATGCAGTTGAACTGACTGGTTTGTTTCACAGACCAAACAGTTGCAGTGTGCTGCTTCCCACTGTAAACTCCTCACTTTTGGTAGAAAGAGAGCTAACATTGTCAAAACAGTTTCAGTGGTTGTAATTATTTTAATGAACAGTGTTTTACAGCTGTATTAGGCTTGCAGACAATTTTATTAAAATACTTCTGGTAGTATTGATTGTTCCTGGAAAAATATAAAAAGTGTTATGCTTAAGTTTTTATAGTAATATACAAATATCCTACTCACTACTGTGCTACATTTCTGAAAGTTACACTGTACAAATATAGCTTAAAAAAACTAGAAAAGTATTTAACTAACCTTTATTATCACCATGACACAGAACTGCCAAAAAATAAGCCCTGCGTACTTGTAGAAAAGCGCCTTTATAAGTATCACAACACACAGAAGACGTATCGAGAACAAGGGATGTTGTTTCCTCTTTGCCACATTGTTCTGAGGCACATTCTGAAGGGAACAGAGATTTGTGTCAGGCGTAGCTGTGTTCTCTGCAAGGAGGCTCCCTGATTTGCTTTTGGCACAGGATGACAGGATAACAGATGTTAGTGAGTGACATGGACCAACATGAAATCTGTGTAGTTAGTTATTCTTCTGGACTGTTCTCAAAGTCTCCCTGACAAAACAAACAACAGAGTGACAAATGGTGATTTTTAAACTTACGTAATTTCTGCAAGTCACAGCTGGAACTCTATAGATCTGGATACAGAACTTCTCCTGACATGTATGCCTACTAGCCTGTAACAAGTGAAAGACCTTTTCAAAAAGATCTCAACTATTTTTAATAATACAAGATCTTCAGAAGATTAAACACAGAAATTATTAGTAGCCTTTTTATACACCTAAAAATAAAAACTAAACTTGAAGAATTTTGTCAATTTCCTACGAATCATTCAAGATTATTCAAGGTTAATTTTCTAGTCATGTAATCTGGCCTAAACACCAGGGAATTGGTGTAATTCACATTGTCCTATTTTGAACCCAGAAAAAATAGATTTGAGTAAGTGCAAAAACATTATTCCTTTTTTTTTTTTTTCTTTACTGCTATGTTTTGCTTCATGCTTGAAAACAACTATTACTGTTGATAGAAGTGAGAAGCTTGGTCCAAAGTAATATGGTGGGACCATGGTAACGTGATGTTCAAGAAGTGAAAATTAACAGTTAAATCAAACAAAAATAGGAAGGAATGAGCATCCTTAATAAAGAATTATAGTCAATATTGCCTACAGTAACTTGTGTGAATTTATTCCTAGAAAGTGAAAATAAAAGGTAACATTTGAAAAACTGTAAACTAACAGGGAAAAAAAATAAATGTTTGCAAATGAACTTTGCAAATGAAGTAGTATTGAAATATCCATTTAATGCTGAAAAAGCTAAGGAAAGCTATTCCTTAGTATTGCAAATATCTTCTACAGTTTTTGGTTTTTTTTAATAGTGTCTAAGAGAAGCAAAAAAAAAAAAAAGGAAATAGTCTCAGAGGGAAAAAGGTAGTATTTAAGATACTGCTAGTCATTTAAACCATTTTAGATGTGTTAATTTTTGAAAGTCTGTTAATTATTAAATGTGGGTTTTTTTCACACTTGTTGAAGCTATTGCTAGCTTATATCCAGGAAAAGCATTGACTGTAAACTTCAGTTTTGTTAAACTGAGGACCTAGTAACCGCTTAGATTAAACTTCAAAAGACCATTATGTTTTTGATTGAGTTTGTGTTCTTCTAGCAAAACATGTTGTCATATTCTATAAATCTCATTAGGTATACTGTGCATTTTTTGTTCATATGGCTGCCAGATTCAGATAATTCATCTTTTTTCATGCAAACTCAAAAAAATCTTGGACAAGTTGGCTGTCTTAATGGGTAGGGTAGCACTGTGCAAAGTTATAAAAAGCTTTTGGGATACCTGTGAAAAGAGAGATATCAAGACTGATACTTGTACCAGCTTTCTTTTTATTTGCCTTTATAAAATAGCCTTTTTTTTTTTTTTTTTTTTTTTCCCCATTTAATTGAAATGCTTCTATGTTGCATAATGTTCTTCAAAATTTCTATATCGAAAGCTCTGGACTGGACAATAGTATCAGAATTTTTCTGTTTCAAACAGTCTTCTAAATTAACCAAGTTTTATTACTATTACAGGCTATGGAGTTGCTTGTGGAAAAAGCAATCAGCAGTGCTACTGGGCCACAGAGCCCTGGGGATGCACTTAGAAGAGTTTTTGAGTGTATATCTTCAGGAATCATCCTTAAAGGTAAGTTGAATTTGATCATTGTATCTATACTTATGCTGAAGTACTATAAAAATCTCTGATCTTAATCAAGGTAAAGATGTGCTACTAATTAGCATAACCATTCTAGGTGGTCCTGGCCTTCTGGACCCTTGTGAAAAAGATCCTTTTGATACACTTGCTGTAATGACAGATCAGCAACGAGAGGATATTACTTCAAGTGCACAGGTAAGGTGAAGTATGTTTAAAGTAAATAAATGTGGATGACATTGATAGCTGTCAGAGTCCGCTGTCTTCTTTCCAGAAATAAAGTCAACACAGTCATATGTGCATTTGCTGTGTGAATTTCACATTCCCAGCTTCAGTATAATGTGTCTTTGCTGCTGGACTCGCACTGACACAGTAAATGTGACGTGCACGTATTATGTTAACTTTGTTGTGGATAGCAGGAACTGAGTGGGATATTATTTTACACCATTTCTTCATTGTTTGACAAATTATTCAAAATTGATATTTGTTTCTAACTGAAATATCTTCTTTCTATCCTTTTTGTAGTTTGCACTGAGACTCCTTGCATTCCGTCAAATTCACAAAGTTTTAGGAATGGATCCATTGCCACAGATGAATCAACGCTTCAACATCCATAACAATCGTAAAAGGAGAAGGGACAGTGATGGGGTTGATGGATTTGAAGCAGAAGGAAAAAAAGACAAAAAAGATTATGATAACTTTTAAAAAAAAGTTCATCTTTTATGCTGAGAGTGAAGGTGATAAAATATCCATTTGTTGCCTTGTTTTTACTCCATGCATAATAATGTCTGTTTAAAACATCCAAAACCAACTCAGAAATTAGATTTGGAAGAGAACGATCTAGCTCTTCTGTGAGATTCTGAACATTGTAATGGATGTTCTGTATCAGACAAATTATGGATGGAAAGACTACAAATGGAAACTGTCATAGGAAAAAAATAGTTAAGAGTTTTTTTCCCTTATAGCATTTTCTTTCAAAGTATTGCTAACTTCAGTAACTCTTGTTGTTTTTTTGTCCTTTTTTTAATGAACAAGTGCGTTGTCTTATCTTGACTGTATTTAATGCAGTATTTGTGCTTTTGTTGCGATGTGTACTTTGACATTTTATTTAGAAGGTTTTTTGTTTGCTCTTGACACTAGTTGTGTAAGTTACCTTGTGTTCGATAGTATAAACTGTTCCCTTCCCAATTAATATTTTACAATCCTTTTTT
Organism: Phasianus colchicus; assembly: GCF_987193195.1. Lineage (NCBI taxonomy): Eukaryota > Metazoa > Chordata > Aves > Galliformes > Phasianidae > Phasianus > Phasianus colchicus. The sequence goes on from NC_143476.1 coordinate 82,197,319, forward strand.
TTTTTTTTTTTGTAAAGTGAGACTGCAGGATTATGTTTTTTTCTAAACATGAAGGGGTTACAACACAATTAGCCTGCCGTTTGAGTGCTCAGTTAAATGTTTTTGCCAATCTTGTGGCATTTGTCTTAGTGTGATATAACGTTGTAATTAAGACAAATTTGTGTTAATCTAAGCAAATTTGCTGTTAGTTGTGCATTAGCAGTATAAAAGCTAATATATACAGTATGATCTTGCAACAGTTTTAAAGCAGCCGCATAACTGATTAAAGTTTTGCATGATGTTTGTTTTTAATAGAAGGGCTTTAAAAACTATTATTTTAGATTAAATGCGTAGTTCTTCGTATGATTGACTTTGTGACATAGCAAGGCCAAAAAATAACTTTCTGACTTTCTTTTCTGAACATATAAGCAGAAGCAGGCATTTCCCGTTTGGACAAAGTTAATCATTCTTTTCCATCAACTTTTGGCAACATGATATTAATGCCTCTCAGTCCTTAAAAAATAAATGTTTGTCATATCGGTGCCTGTGAGGTTATTCCTTATAGCTATAAAATTTCTGTGATTTTTTTTCACTAATGCAAATTTTAAAAGTGAAGTGGAGGTTATCAAAGAAAAAACCCAGAAAATTATTTGGTGTGGCCATAGTGTATGCTTATGTCTCTTTTGAAAAGCTAAAATATAGCAGTGGTGTAAGTTACATCATACCATTGACGTATGCTCTGATACACAGGCGTGATTTGTTGTCACAGCACTACAGTGGAAATACGCAAATAAAAACTAAGATTTATTAAATGACTAAAATTCATTACACACTGGAAACTGAAGTATCACTTACTCTGTTCAGTGTTTATTACACTTCATTTGCAAACCCGTAAAACACACAGATTAACATAGACTAACATTCCGGTAACTACTTTATCAGTGGCTGATGAGAGTATCAGATGTCACAAAAATAATTCATCATTTCTGATACTATTCATTAAGAAAGCCTCCTGCTGCAGTTTGTGGTTGAATTTATCTTTGACCTTTTTAATTAAATAAATCTTAGAGTAGGAAGGTAGTTCTCTTTTGCAACACTCACTGCTGACAGGATGAATCTGGGGAATACAAATAAGATATCTCAGAAAGTGGAGAGAATCTTAGAGAAAAAATGTAATGCAGTATTCTTAAAGCATCAGAGTATAATTTTAAGAGAATGTTTGTGTGAGTGATTAGTAAATAAGGAAAGCTTTCTCATGGTAGAAAACTTTTTTTAAATAATTTCAGTATCAGAAAAAATTAGCATGTGCTTTAAAATTACTTTAGAAAAAGATTAGGCTTGTTTCTCTAGTCCAGCTTTGAGATGTAGCTTCCAAGCATGTGTTTGTTCTTGGTCTTTTTTCTTTTTTTTATTTTTTGAAGGGGGATGTCTTGCTGCTATGGCATCTAGGTAGCCATTACTATTTATTTTGAAAGCTACAGGTGCTGTTCATGTGGCAAGTTCAACTAAATACCAAAGTTTATTCCACATAAAGCTAAAAACTTGTCTCCTCAGACATGTGACTCTAAACTTCAGGATTAATAAGGTCAAGGATGTATTTCGGATTTCCTGTGTTTTTGTTCTGCTGGCTTTCCTTTTTTTAACTAGTTTCTGAGTCTTTTGAAATATTGTATACTTAAAGTGATTCCACATTAAATATGAAGCTGTGACTATGATTTTTACTTGTGTGGTGAAGAGTCAATTATACTTTGTTGCTTTTTTTTTCCTTTCCATTTTAATAGGCTTGTTTTAACTAGTTGAATCCTGTTTCTGGCAAAGCTAAGAAGGATGGAAAAGCAAGTTTTAAAAAGTACAGAGCTACTTTTGACTTTAATATTAAAATTGTGTGCTTGGGAAGACAAAGCTAAGACCGTGTAATCATTTTACAAACAAGTAATTACTGTAAAGTGTTTTGATAGTCCTAGCTGTTCACAGATAAGAAGAATTTGCCTTTTTTATTCATCAGTGCTACGCGAAATCTCAAAATGCTCTATGCCGTGATCATAATACACAAAAGAGTGCTTACCTTTGAGGAACAATTTGTGAGAATGAAAGCTCCTGTTTTGAAACTTCCTATTCAGACTTTGACTTGTCTGCCTAGTTTTTGAGTGTGTCCTGTCCACACAAGAGCACATCCACAGCAGGATCCTACTGAGCAGCATGGTTTCAAATGGTGTGTTTATAGAGGCATTGCTAGAAACCTGTTGAATACTGTCCATCAGCTTCTTGCCATATTGTGAAATTCTGTATGCACTGCTAATCTTATAGAACTATTAACATGGTGTGTTGATTTGCTTCTATTTTGAGACTTTTTTCACTACTCAGATGTGGTTTAGTAGTACTTATTGTACCTAGCAACACTAAGAGTTTGAATCAACTTTAGATATTCCTACTATGATTTTAAGCATATTTGATGTTCTCGTAGTTTGTTGAATATCAGCTGATGATTGATCTATTAAGTATTCACACAATGCCAAATTCATTTCCTTAATAAACAATGAGGACTTCTTTGGACTGCCCAAATGCATTTTACTAGCATAGCACCAATAAGGGGGGATGGGGTAGGGGAAATTCAGATGATGTATTTTTTTTTCCATTTGCATTGTAGATTATCAGGTACAATGAGTGATTTATTTCAGGATAGTTTAAAGCCTGACAGCTTTCACAGCCTAGCTTAAATATTTTCAAGTATATTCTTCATCAATCCACTTTTGTGTTGATATTCTAAATCCAGAGATACATGAAAGGTGTCAAGAAACATCTGTTAATTTTTGAAGTTTCCTACATTTGACAGTACGAGTTTTCAGAATGGAATAGCTGACCAATAGAAAGTTTGTTCTACAGTAAAAGATTATCATTAAAAAGGGGATGAAAAGTCTCATTTCTACATGAGTGACAAGCCTTGCTCCTTATATAAACCTTTTTTTCTTTCCTCTTCTGCATCCTGATTCATGTTTACAGCAAGTGGATGCATGTACGAGCATAAGAGTAGGACATTCTCTCCAGAATATCTGAGATACCTTTATCACAGACTTAACTTCAGGCACATATTTAGATTTGTCAGTAACTTGATGGTTAAACAAGTGAACAGTTTGCTATTAAAACAGTAAGCTGATCTGTATTGCTACCAATGCAAGTAAGAACAATATAGAAGTGATTAAGGTGCCTGAACACATGGATTTAATGCCATTTTATTTGCATCTAGAGAATGCAGTGCTCTAATAGGGGACATATTCCACAGAGCTGTCGACCGTGTCTGCCAGCCCTATAAGGATACCACAGTATGCCTGATGACATCTAACATGGCATTGCTTAGGAACTACCGTGTATTTATAGGTAGGAGAGAAAGCTGTTGGTATTTTATCGCTTTAGAATCTGTGCTGGTGGGGTCTAGAATATTGCTAGTATAGTCACATGAAACTATCGCTACAAGGTGGGATAACTTACAGGAAAGCAGTGCAGTGTTAAAAATCTATGCATATCACAGCAGGAGGGGAAGCTGAGATACCTATGATAATTAAGTGTCATCCCAGCTTCTCCTAGTAATATTGATAGCTTATTTAGTGTCTTTTGCAATTTACACCTGTACAAGCTGTTGAGAATTAGGAATTGTGGTCCACAGCTCCTCAGAGGGAGGGGAGGGCAGCGCTGAGCTCTGCTCTGTGTGACAGCAACAGGGCCGAGGGAACGGCCTGGAGCTGTGCTAGAGGAGGGCTGGAGGTTGGGGAACGGCGCTGCACCAGAGGACGGTGGGCATGGAACAGCCTGCCCAGGGCAGCAGGCATGGCACTGAGCTGAATTCAAGGAGTATTTGGACACTGCTCTCAGACAAAGGGGCTGGATTTTGGGTGGTCCTGTGTGGAGCCAAGGGTTGGACTTGATAGTCTTTGTTGATCCCTTCCAGCTTGGGATATTCTGTGGTTCTTTGAATGATCGGCATAACATTTTTCTCTTCCAAACAGTAACTTTTTTAATGTACAGTGACTAACTTAGTTGGATTACGTCCTTACTGCTGTGTAAGAAATCTGCTCTGCCTGCACGTGAGGGACTAATCATTCCTAGTAGCTTACTAAATACATTTATTAATGCTCTAAATATTTAACCCATTCAACTGTACACATGAATTTTTCATATTGAGCAGTGAGCTCTCTCTAGCTGTACATAACACACCTAGCAATTTTTTTTCCATGACCAAGTGTGTTGTTTCTGATAATGTGTTCTGTTTCATTACGGTTTTGATGCCTTTTTGCAGAACTGAGGACATAAACAAGTTAGCAGAAAAACATTTTAGCAGGATAACCAGTCACCTCAGTAGTTGCATTTTCCCTGTGAAAAGAAGTAGTCTTTGATCAAATTTTATGAATTTGAGAAGAGAGAAGAAAGGGGAGATAAACTGAGAAAAACAGTATCAGAAAGAATAGAACTGGTTGAGTGGGTCCAACTGCAGAGATAAAGTGAGGAAGACTCTTTGATAGAGATCTGCAAATCAGTGCTAAATGAAAAACAGAAGAAAAGATATGTCACATAGTGTAACAGCCAAAAGGGAAAAACAGGTAGTGGAGGAGCAATAAGAAAAGAGCTCTGTTTCATGCATAGAGAAGAGCCAGTGTAGTGTGTGATTTGCCATCTATGGAACACAGGGCTCCACCGAAACAGAAGAAAATAGAAGCGCCAGCTGATTTAGAATGTCAAGTTTGAAATGGGTGCTAATAAGGAAATTTAAGAGATATTGTGCTGGAGGGGATGGGGAAGACAGAGAGAAGGAACTGATCTTTAGTGTGTATGTCTTACTTGCCAAGTAAAGCTGTGTATCTGGCATTAGTGCCTTGCTGTTACATTTGAATGAATAATAACTCTGTGTGCAACATGTAAAATAATTGGAAATCAAAATGCTGCACAGGCAAAAAGAAAAATGTGTGGTTTTATGCAGGAAATCACCCAGATTAGCTGGGGTGGTACTTGAAACGTGTTCGTGTGCTTTGAGCAGCAGAGAGCGCTCCATCATCATCAGCTGCTGCTGTTTGGAAAGGCTGAGGTAATTCTCACATCACTATGATGAGTACAAAGCAAAAACTATGGTGTTCCAGCTGTTCCTGGCTATTGCCAAAGGCACACTCAAGAATAAATAAATGAAATAAAACACAAATCTTCTGATGCAACAGAGTTGCCATTGCTGCAAAACCCAGTATAAAACCAGTTTTGGTGCATAACTTGCGAGCAGTGGTTAGAAGCACCAGCATCATAATCACTGAATCATAGAATGGTTGAAAAGGACCACAGTGATCATCGGGTTTCAACCCCCTGCTATGCACAGGGTCATCAACCACCAGACCAGGCTGCCCAGAGCCATATCCAGCCTGGCCCTGAATGCCTCTAGGGATGGGGCATCCACAACATCCTTGGGTGACCTGTTCCAGTGCCTCACCACCCTATGAATGAAAAACTTCCTCCTAATATCTCACTTAAACCTCCCCTGTCTTAGTTTAAGACAATACCCCCTTGTCCTATCACTATCAACCCAAGTAAACAGTCATTCCTCCTCCAGTTTATACATTCCCTTCAAGTACTGGAATGGACTCTTACAAGCAAAGAGTAAGAAGTAAATCAGAAGTAAATATCTTCTGGAGTGAAAACGTGAAATATTTTGGGGAGCAAGTATAGGGGGAGGTAGAAGAAAGATTCAGTATGTTCAGAGGCAGTGTGGGCTGCAGAGAAGAAATGAGCTGAAGAAGTAAAGATTTGTGCTGAGGAATGCAGCCTAAGAAAGAAGTTATAAAGGAAGACCTAAGAAAATGTGTGTCAGAAGAATCTGTCTTAAAAAATCATTGGGAACAGGAGGAGAGACATTTCAGATGTAATTCCTGTATGAAGAGACAGGCTCTTTTGGCATTCAATTTCTTAAGAAATGCCTTGCAGCTGTTCTGTCTGCCTCTCATGCTGTCAGGGGTGATTTCAGGGTAATGGATTCAGGATAAGCGTTCCTCACATGGCAGTGGTAATTCATGAACAGGGATTTTGGATGCTTTAACTAAAGTCCCCACATGTTCTCCAGCATATCCAAAGGCATGCCGGTTTACAAGATGCATGACCAATTCAGAGCTTGCATTACAGGACATGCCAGAGCATAATCATTTCCCGAGGAGCAATGAAGCAAAGTGAAAGAAAAGCAACGTGAATGCCAAGGGCTTGGAAAAACATCCGAAGAAGTTTCCACCGACCCTCTACTGTTTTACACACTCTCCTTGAGGAACAGTCCCTCCACAAATGTCGTGCACACATCAGGAAGGAACAGAAGATTTAAAATAACTAATTTCCCTGGAAAAAATGTTCTGGAGTTCTGGAAGCACAGGTGAGTGCTAGAGGACAGACAGACTGATTTCCTAACACCCATCTGACATTCAGGTGAACTAAACTCAGTGCACACATCACCATGAATGTGTTTAAAATCTAGAAAGTGTGGTCAAAGAACTTTTTCCACATGCTTAGAAAACCACAGCAATTCTACTGAATATTTTTAGCGAATGACAGACAACTGCTAATATGGAATACATGGTTTCAGCAGATTTCTTTTTCAAGATCTGCTACTTTTACAAGGTTTGCTCCTTTAAATATTCATTTGCTATATTAAAATAAAAGTTTGCCTTGCTCAGACTAAAGTCTTCTTTGATTCAGGGACAAAAACGGGAAACTAGAGCCAGCCTCTAGAGTCCCATTCATGTTTTACCATTAGCCTTCTCTGAAGACCATATAGCTTTTCTTAATGGGCCTGTTTGCCATTTCAGAATACCTGTTTCTTAAACTATCCAGGCCTGGATTTTCAGTTACAACAACTGAAGGGGAACTGAGGATGACAAAAGAAGCACTGAGCTAGATGGCTTCTGTCAGTACCTAAGCTACATGATTACTGTGAGTCACGCATGCATTTTTCATTAGCAGAGAGTACAGCAAGGGCTTGGTATGCAAATTGAAACAAACATTGTACTTAAGTCACGTGCTAGATACAATTTTCACGTCTAAAGGAGAAAACAGATGAGATGGCATATTGCTAGCAAAAGCTTAGTCTTCTTACGCTTTACAAAGAGAAGAGGCTGCTGCCGAGAACTGACACAGGTTGCTCCGCTGGCACACTGCCTGCCCTGCCCAGTCTGACTCAGATGCTGGGTGGTTCTCTCTGGCTTATTCCAGAGCAGGACCACTTATCCAGCAGGAAGAGTCCGAGAAGAAACATCTATTACCTAGATGGACTGCATTCTCAGTTGGTGATGGATAGCTAGAAATCTTCCCCAGGGACTTCTGATCCACACTGGAGAAGGAATCTGGGCTGCCTGGTAATTCCAGCAAGGACTCCTTGGAAGCTTTCTCCACCACCTAGCTCAGGGACAGCATCCAAACTGGAAGCTGCTTGTGTCCTTACCTAAGATTCTTTCCAAGGCAGAAGAATTGGCTCAAACAACATGTAAATTTATCTTTCTTAGTTTTTTGAGAGCTCATGATGCTCAGCATTTGACTGCAGGTTGAGAAGAAGTGAGGCTGGGAGGCAAGCCTTATGTCACTCTGCCTCACACTCAGCTCTGGCACGGACCTAAGTGCTGATGCAGACAGGCTTTGGCTCAACCTTCAGGTATGAGTAAGGAGAAGTCCTCAGCTGAGGAAATTTGGATTCAGAGCCTTTGGAGAATAAAATAAAAAGGTTTACCACACAACAAAGAACACTGTGCACCCATGCATAAATAATTGTTTGCTTTAAAAAGAGCTGAAGAAAGGCGGGGTACTTCCCTAGCTGCTGTGTCCTTTTTTTTTTCTGATGCATGTGCTTCCTCAGGTGATTAGAGATATTAGTTATTCCCTCTCCTTCCACTTAAAGCTAAGAAAGGAAGAATGGTGGTTTTGCTATTAGTTGTGATATGCTTTCTTCCCTCAATTTTCACAGCTTTCATTGCAATACAACGTTTTCCATTCTCACCTTTAAAATATATAATCCCCAAGTACATCTCTATTACTGAAGTAAACGCCCATCTCCAGGGTGTGTTCTTAGCTGCCAGTGCCTCCATCTTACTTTTCTTTGTGTTGTCACTAATAAAGTCTTGCAGTCATGTTTTGGCAGGCAATTGGTGGGATGCCCTCATGGCATCTCTCCACCGCTCTTCGATATCTGGGTTACTGCTTGATCAGGGCTTAAAAACCTCAGTTTCCTCACTAGCTCTGGAAAGCCTTTGTAAAACATTCAGTAATCAGAGTATAGACACAAAAATGCCATTGCTTACATCACTGGGGCTGAAGGAACTGCCGATTGCTGCCTGAGCCATCATGACAGCACTAAAAGCATTGTCTTTTTCATCTGCTTCTAGTTTGTATAGAATTGTCTCAATGTAGACAAAGCTAAGACTTTGAATAAGAAGTTGTCTTAACCTGTTTACAGCAGAGATATAGCTGGTTGTTTATGGGCAAACTGATTTGCTGACCCTTACTTGTAAGACATCATTACATTTCTCATTTCCAATTTTTAGTTCTGTTTGTTTCCAGTAATCTGACATCAAATTTAGTCTCAAGCCTTCCACATTTCTTGCACACTCATTTCAGTAATGTGGTTTTATGCTGTTTAATATAACAGTCCTTGAGTTATTTATTTGAGCAATACAAATAGGAAATGTCAGGCCCACCAAGCCTGGCTGATCTCTGGGTTCACAGTGTAAATCCACCACTCCTGGCACACCTACCTCCAATGCATGCATGGCCATCTGTAACGCTCTGGGGAGTATCAGCCTAATTGTTCTGTGGAAATGTCCAGATTTCTGCACCTGTGGACTGTTCTTCTGGTAATGCTCAGATAAGAGTAAAACAAGAAAAATCTTCCAATTGTCTCAGGATAGCTTTTCAGCAGAACAGCTGTAATGTAGCAAAAAGCCATAGTTGGTGATCTTTGCCAACTGCACTCCAGCCTTATCTGAGGGATGGCATGGGACCCATAGTATCAAGGGAACACTGATGAGCAGGGATGACTGCCCCAAAGTAAACAGCAGAGGACATTTCTTGTAGTCTTGCTTCCCTCCATCAGCTGCTCCACCATGCCCCTGGCACAGCTGAGAATCTGGCCAAAAGAATTACTCAAATTCATGGCATGTAAGTTTTTTAAACAAAGCAATCTCTGTTCATAGGAAGAGCAGAGCTGGTCTGTGCATTCCCCTCCTGCAGACAGTTTTAGGGGTAAATACCATGATTATATTTTTAGAAGGAAAGCAAAATATCAGATGCAGGTTTTTTTAAAAGCCCATGATAAAGTAGGGGCTGTGAAATGCTGAATGTTCTTCATCCACCACAAAAGTGCTAGAATATGACTTTTTATAAAGTTTTGCTCTCCTCCATTTGCATAACTGTCACTGGCACACATCTAAAAGTGAAATGACAGGATTTGACATGCTCACTTTCATTTTCAAATGGACAGAGTTGTTGGAAGCACAGAGCCAGACTTGCCGAAGTGACACGGGAAGAGAGGCAGCATTAATACACCTCCCAGGAGCTGCTTTTCATTTCTGGGAATGCTCCTCACAGATACTCAAAGCTGAAAGAGAGAATGGGGAAAGACAGCACAGAGGGCTTTTTGGGGAAGTGAAAGAGAGCAGAGCCTGGTACCCTGCAGTTTGTTGAGGCACAGTGACTTCGGATTGCAGCTGTTCTTTTCAGATGCAAATGTGCTTTCCCGAGGTAAGTTACTTTGCATATGTAATAGCTTCGTTTCTTCCATTCTAAAATATGACATGATCGATGTCACAGAGATCCAAATTCAGCCCTCATTCTTGGAGAAAGGTTTCAAATCTCTGCAGTGGGCTGAGTCCCACACACCGAGTGCGAGGGAAGCTCCCTGCTTCCCCACCTGCCCTCTGCTCTGCAGTGGCCCTGATTGCTGCTGGGAGCGAAGCGTGGGGCTGTGGAGATGTTTTGCTGTTACTGCAGAACAGTGGTTACATTTGGCTTCTTGGATGTAGGGCTCTTTTGAAGAGAAGTTAAAGAATGAATTCCCATGTGCTCTGTGGGAATTAAAGCTCCTTCTGCATTCTCCATTGGAGTTAAGATTCTCTGGCACAATATAAAAACATCCCTTTCCTTTCCATATGCACAGTGCCATCAAACAGCTGATTTTTGACTTGGTCAGCTGTTAACATCAGAGTGAACTTGGGGTAATACTCCTAGTGGTCCTCCTTGGGACTGATGCCCTTGGACATCTTTATCAATGACACAGACTGAGTGAACCTTCAGCAAGTTTGCAGATGACACCAAACTGAGGAGTGCACACAACAGAAGGAAGAGATGCCATCCAGAAAAGTGAGCCCGTGAGGTCTGAATAAAGTTGAACAAGGCCAAACGCAAGGTGTTGCACTTGGTTCAGGGCAATCCTAGCTGTGTGCACAGACTGGGAGAAAATCTTGAGAACAGCCCCACAGAGAAGGACTTGGGGGTCCTGATGGACAAGAAGCTGTACATGAGGCAGCAGTGCATGCTTGCAGCCCAGAAGGCCAACAGTATCCCGGGCTGCATCAACAGAGGGGTGGCAGCAGGGACAGGCAGGGGGCTGTTCCCCTCTGCTCCCGAGACCTCATCTGCAGTACCACGTCCAGGCCGGGGTACTGTCCAGGGTTTGGAACTACAAGAACTTTTAAACCTCTCCTAGCTCAGCCATTCCATCAGTGTTTTACAAGCGTGGCCGCCGTCGCAGCCCTGCCCAGCCGCTCAGCAGCCGCCACTCCGGGTTAACGAACGGCGCTAATTGCCGCCTAGCAGGGACGCACCGACACGGCGCTTCCTCGGCACCCCGCCCCGCGGCCGCCAGCCAATAGGAGGAGGTCGCTCTCATGACGGACAGCCGCCCCGCCCAGTGAGCGGGGCGGGGCAGAGGTGAGGGGGCGGTCGCGTTCCGCGCGCCGGATGCCGCGGCCGGGGCCTCGCCGAGGAGGAGTCCCGTGAAGCGGCGGCGGTGCCGCTGGTCGCTGTGGCGGACGGGAGGCGGCCGGAGCCATGTTGGGCAGCGGAGCCAAGGCGGCCAAGCCGTCCTTCGTGTCCTACATCAGCCCGGAGGTGCGGGGCGACGGGTGGGCGCGGCCGGGCGGGAGGGCTGGCGGGGCGGCGGCGGCGGGGCTGCGCGGCGGGTCGTCCCGCTCCCGTTGTCCCGCCGGGTTTCCGTGCGGTGCGGGGGCCGGGCGCTCGGCTGTTCTTTCGCTTGTTGGCGGGGTGCGGTGCTGGCGGCTAGGCTGGAGCGGCCGCTGGGCACGTGGCGTTGGTTCCGTGCCCTTCAGCTCCGTCGTGTCGCCGACCGCTGCGTTCCGGGAAGGTTAATCTTGGAAACGAGTCCTTTGTGCTTGTTGTCTTCCTCCTCGATTCCCCGCAGCCTGTGACAAAATAACGCTTTATCTCCCGTCCTCGTGATAGCTTCTGCGGGAAAATGTTTTCTTATCTTGTTAATTAGTACTGAGCAGATTGCTGAAGGGACCTTGGAGAACCCTCTGTTTTGCTTGTCGCTGTCTCTGAAATACCAGCGCAGAGTTACTGTGGCCTCGTTAAGTCAACTGTGCTGTACAAAGCCTATTTCCTTATTTGTGGCAGCAGCTCTGTTTTTGTAGGTTTTTCAGTCCTGGTGACGTGTAGTTTTGGCACTTCCAAAGCTTCCTTATACTCCCCAGTGAAAGGATACAGGCAGCAGGTACCAAGACTTCTTGGGTCTGCAAACACATCCATGTGAAGTCTGTCTTTTACCTCAGGAAAGTGGTTCCATTCTACAAATAAAGCTCCTGGAATCGAGGTAGGAGCTTCACTTGTTGGGCTTGCTAAAAGGTAGTTCACCCTTTAAGCAAGCGTGCTGGGTGATTATACTTCTCAGGGGACAAAAAGGCTGGTGGGAAAAAGTGTAAGTTACATACATGCAGTGCGCCAAGCCACCAAACGATGAAGAGTAGTTAACCTGGTCAGAACTACTGCTGTGTAACACTGCAGGAAGGATAATGAGAGCACTTAATGTTGAAAGATTTAATTAAGAACTTCATATCCTAATGTACCAGAGCTCGGTCATTTGTTTTTTATTTGTTCATGCTGCTTTCCTGACATACTTAAATTTCATGGACCCTTGCAGCTGAAGCTTTGAAATATGTAGAGGGTGACTTCTGCCACAAAGCTGCTGTCTTTCTGTGGCGTCAAGAGCTCAATGAAACGGAGGTCAGATGCTGGCAGCAAGTAAAGCAAGTTTAACTCTTTGCTCTGTCAAGTGTTACTGTCTTTCTGACAACCTGTAATTGCCCTATGACGTGATTGCACAGGAAGCTGGAAGACTTGAATGGTTTTTAGTAGTATTAAAAATGTAACTCTAGATATCTAATGAAACCTGTGAGGTTGTCTGGAGATCTAGACAACCATGTTAGATAGACTAAAAATAAGCAGAAGTGAGTATCTGTCAAGGAACTGTATTTTATGTGCATGTGGAAATGATAACCTTCAGGACACAAATTTTCTATATATGTTAACTTCCATCTAGCTGAGTTTTGAAACAGGCTATGCTGGTAAAACAGTGGAAACGTTCCAGTCCCTCTTCTGTGGAGCGTAATTTGGTGAACTGGAAACTCTCATTTCATCAAGATAATGCAGTTTCCATACTAGGGTAGGCTGGAGGCTGTTGCTTTCATTAGCAGTTGCCTGGAAAAGCACATAGGTGACAGTCATGTTTAGTGTCCTCCTCTGGTAGATTCTGCCACAAAGTGGGAAACAGCTGCACAGGGGCTTTGTGAGTTAAGGCTACATCTGGGTGGCGTTTGATCTGATGATGGACTCTCCTCTAAATGTATGGAGCCTTGCCTCCTTTCTGCTTCTGACTTGCAACAAGATTATCTGGCCCTACAGAGCAATATACTGTGTTATGCTGTGGCTGTTCATGCTTGCAACCTTGATGTTCATTGGGCTTGTCCTTCGTTGCCTGAAAAATTGTTTAAGACCTGATTCTAGGTTAGGGGAGCCCTTCACTAAAGAAGTTGAGCTTGGTTCCAGTCCCAGCTTGCCTGGCCTCCATTTTTTCCACTTAAGGGACACTATAGGTAATGCTCAGGGAGATCAAGCTTGCTTTAAGCTGCTTTTGTGCTTTTTTAATTGAAGAAGTGAGAATTCTACCCATAGTAATACTCCATGGCACGGTAGAAGTAAGGTGTAAACAGAAGATGCTATTTGTTAAGGAATGGAAGTGGCTTCTGTTGTGTTTCACAGAACGTCTGGAAAAGTGGAGTTTCTGACGTCTGGCTAAATATAACCTAGTTATGCTCTGCTGTATGGAGCCACAGATCAATCAGTGGTCTGTTAAGAGCGAGCCCATAGGATGTTGATATTAATGACACACTTCCCCTCAGGACAGACTTGGCTACCCTGCAGGAAATGGAGTGAACACCAGGGTGTAAAAGTCAATGTTTTTACATGCCTGGTCATAGGCTAGGAGTATTTGTCTGTGGGGACACAGAAAACAGAAGCGATGAATTACTTCATGTTTCCTAACTTTAAAACTTAGAAACTGTAAACTTATACAAGATTAACATGTGAATCATGTTTTCTGTAAAACCTCAGTTTGAATAAAAGCTGTGCTGTCAAACTTGATTAGAAGCTTACTCTTTATTTTGGTATATATGCTTTGAAGTTAAAATTCTTGTGTTAATTCTTCTAAGAGATTAGTTCTTGTATTAACGTGTGGCATGTTCTTTTTCTAACATATGTAAGTATCAACTGAAAATTCTGTAATTCTGTTCCATGCAGTTTCAGAAGAGCAGTAGTGGTGCCTGGTTGTTGCTTTGCCCCATCAGAGCTCTGAGTGAGTGTGGGGTCAAAGCAAGATCAGAAAGGGGGGGTGACTGCTGGTTATTCAGTAGATGCAGAGTGTGCCCTGTGGAATGTGAGTGGAAGTTAAGCAGTCTGTAACTACTACAAACACTTGTTCCTGATAGATCATGATATCTCACTGTGTATTCTGTGCTGATGGCTGTCCTGATTAGAGTGGTGGGGTGATGGGTGGTGTAAGGATTAAAAGTCCCCCAAGTAGGCAGCTGGGCCACAAGCTGACGTGGGGGAAACCGGGCACTGAAGTCAGAGGAGATGAGCAGAACAATGTGAGGAAAGAGGAAAGGATAAAAGATGAAACAAATGTGGAAAACATGTGCAGTGATCTAATGGGTACTTGGATAATGGAGCTGTGAAAGGAAGGAAAACAGGCATTTAGAGATTATTTTCAGTACTGTTATTTTGATTAAACGCGGTATCTCTTCTGTTTTATTTGGAATACAGGATGGGATTAGACTTGATCAGAAAATAGTCTTTAAGAGAAGACTGAGTGTAGTGAAGTATAGTTAAATTTAAAAAAAAAAAAAGTCCACAGCATGCTTCGGTATGCCGTGGAGCTTTCCTGCAGGCTATTTAAAAAAGCCATGTAACAACATTAGGCAACACCTGGCTATTGAAGCAAAGAATCCATGAGGAGTGTGGTGTCTGCAGGGCAGTCACGGTGCAGTCAGCTGAGGTTGGCTTGGATCAGTGAGAAGGATGATGCAGAACAAATTGTTGTGTGGTGTGCCATATCAGCCTGTGGTTCTGTGTGTTCTGAAGTTACCAGTCATAACAATGTGAAATGTTGGTGTGTTGCCTCTCCTCTCACTGTTTACTCAGATAACTTGGAAAAAGGCATGCAGAGTATGATACACACATAGGTGGAGAAAGTTTGTATGATGTTCAGTAAAGTGGAGGTCTTTGTTTTCCTCCTTTCCAAGGCAATCCAAACTTCCTGCGTAGTGTCTTCTACATGTCTCTTAGGTATCATTCCTAATAGAACTTTCTGTGTTGTATCTTGGGTAAGAAGTGTGAAGATGCTGCTTTAGGCACTCAGAATGAGGATGCTACAGGTGAAGAAGCATCAGCACAGAGGTGGGGTAGCTTTCAGTGGTCGTATACATAAAGTGCTTACATGCTTAACTTCTACAAATGTTTGACGAGTGAAGCTTCGTATGGTCTGAGCAGATTTTATAGCTTGTTGAAAGAGATGCACCTGCTTCTGCTGCCTTCTTTGCTTTTGGTTCTGTGCTCATTTGTTCTGTTCATGAACTGGTTCTGCTATCATTAAGCAGTAACAATAAAGCCAAGCACATGTAGAGGCTTCCAGTCTGGTCTTACAAACTGTGATTTACCTCACTATGTAGTCACACAAACCTGGTATAAGAGAGCATGAACTGTATGGCTGTGATTACATGGATGTTGAGGAGTGTGCCCTGTAGTGGCTACAGGCACTGAAGTCAGTCCCAGGATCTGAATGTCCCGAACTGGAACACTCTAGAAACTTTGAGTTGATAAAGAAGAAAAAGTAGCTAAACTGAGTTCAGTACAGCTTGTGCTGACTTGTGGCTGATTAACAACTTTTCCTCAGATTTTTGCCTTATCTCTTAAAAAGAACACACAAGAAGTGACGTTAATAGAATTCAACATTTTAGTGTCCTTCCTTGGGAAACAAGTTCAGCAGAATGGATTCTTTGGCAGTGTTCAGCTGCTCGTTGTTTGCATTCTAGCCATCCCAAGTGCATATGAGTGAAAACCATCTTTGCAGGATTTATGCTTTTGTTAGGGAATGTGAGTGTTAACTCTAAAATAGATCCCTTGTTTGTGGAGTTTCAGCAGTGGTAAGTTGTTGCATGGGAATTCTGCTTGTAGTTATTTCATCATTTTGTTTTCTGTTAACTGGTGGTGGAGTTGCATTTTTTAAAAGCTGATCTTTAGTGTATGTTTGACTGAAGTCTCTGATTTGCTGTGGTGCTAAGTAAAATTCCTGCTGTTTTCAAAAGTCAACTAATTTACCCTTTAACCACTCATGTCATAGGGACAAATCATTTTGAACCTGTTATAAAAAGCTTGTTGTTGCACTTTAGCAGATAAATGTTAACTCAAAAGAATTCTTTGGAGTCTTTTTTTCTTTTTTTCTGTAATTCTCCTGCAGCACTGAAGAAATGGTAGATATAGTGTGAGACTTAAGTGGTTTATGTATATACACAGTAGTTATTACATTCTTTGTAGTCTCTTCGAGGCTAATAGGAGAATGCAAAGTCAATATACTTCTGTATTGTTCAATACTAGTGATTGTTGGTGCACAGTTTCTAAGTGAGCCGTGCTGCATTTAGGTGCATGTAGGATATAGGATGCATAATTGTAAAGTCACTGGAAAACACAGTGTTCATTGCAGAGCTGCCAATGGTGAAAACCCAGCATTAGAAAACCTTATTTCTTCTCTGAACATGGCAGTGTTTGGCCAGAGCTGTATTCGTATAGTAACTTGTTTAGCTGACAAACATTAATTTTGACTAAAACTACTTGTGCAAGAGCCAGTCTTGGAAGTCAAAGCCAGTAAACTGTGTTCTGTTCTCTGTGTCAGCTGCCAACTGATTTTTTTCTTCGTAACACCACTGCTTTTTTAGAACCTTCACCTCTGTCAGCCTGCCTTGAAAGTCTGCTGCTCTCATAGTTTCCTGGTATTTTTAGTTTTACTATGCAGCTGTAAAACTCTTTTGAGCTTTGAGAGCAAATGTTTGTATGAAGGGTAAATGGAGATTATTTTTGTGCTCTCAGAACCTTTTTTTCCTGTTGCTTATGTGTCCTTGCAATTGCTTGTCTTGATTTGAAAAATCTGACTTCGGATGCTGTCAGAAGCTAAAATTAGTTTGCTTACTGCTGTGGCCCTGGGGGTGGTTTCCAGTTAACTAATAGTTTTCCACAAAAACTTGTGTGCATGCAAAGTGACTCTGACTGCAGGAGGAAGTCTGATCTGTCTAAGCAGGAAGGGCGCAGTGCATCTTCCTGTTTAATGCTCCTTCAGCTGGAGATTTTTAGCCCAACTGTCAGCACCTCAAGGCTAGAATAAGGAATAGTCAGGGTTGAATAGGTTTGTTTCAGGCATTTTGAGTCCAAACTGAAGTCCAAACATCTTCTGGCTTGTGTTCCCCCCCTTGCTCTGAAGTCTATTTCACTATAATCTTAGTGCTGTTGAAATGACTTACGTACCTTGATTGCAAAAATACACATAAGAAAAGTGGAAACAGCTAACAAGGATGAGGAATTAAAAACTACCAAGGGTGCATTATAAACAAATACTAGTTATATGGAAGAGTTTTCAGTGAACTCTGGGAGGTAATGTAACACTAGGTTTACACTTACCCATTTATTTTTACTGAAGAAACTTATGCTAGTAGTAATGCTTTTTTTTTTTGTCTGTTCCTAATGAAAGCAATTTCATTTTTCAATTGTGAAACTATCTTAAAGCCAGCTGTCTATTAGATAGATCACTAAGTGGAAGGAGTGTACTGCAAACTTTCTCTTTACTTTAAGAGAGGAAGTACTCTTCCCAACTTTAATTGTGCTGTTAGCTAGAGTGTGAGTGCAGTCATGTACAGTGTATATTAAAGATATGATTTCTGCCAAGAAGTAATTACTCTTCTTCTCTCTAGGAAATACATATAAAGGAACCAGTTGAAAAGGAAGTGAATCCTCATTTACTACCAGGTAACTGTGCTTAGAAGTAAATAATAAAAGAGCTACATAAGAGTTATTATTCGTACTCTCATTTGTGTATCATAATTACCCAAGTTACATCCATGTCGAGGATGGTAAAATACTTGTTTGTGGATTACCACCATGCAGGTTGAATATTTTAAGTATCTATCTGTGTGGATTATAGAGAATTTTTGAAAAGTTGATGTATATTTTGTAGAGAAGAGTACCTTCAGCTAAGATGCATGTGGAAAATAGTCCAAACTTCCATTTTGTCCTGTTTCCTTAAGGTTGTTTAGATTTCTTTTTTTATCTTCAAACTGAAGGCTGTGAACCTAGTAGATACTTAACTTCTATGTGCCCTGTTTCCAATTTTGAGCTATTTTGGCCTTTCCTTATCTCATTCATTGTTATGAGACTTATAAAATTTTCATTTGTTTGAAAAAAACATCAGTGTTTTCCAAGGTTAGGAAAGATGAGATTGCTAAGACAGACCACAAGTAAAAGCTTAATGTAATGTTGTTCTGTCATGATTTCCTTCTAGAAAGGAGTAGTCTAAGTGTCTGTATTTATTAAAACATGCTTTGATTTTAAAGTTGAAGTTGAGTACCTGCTAACTTGGAGATTAAAACTTCACTAAACATTTTTGTAACTTGTTTGAGAACTTTAAAATAGTTTGGGATGTGTAAAATAAAGAAGATTTCCAGTTAAGGCTATGGAAAACTAACTGTGAGAACACTATAATAATTAACTCAGATGTTTCAGCATTATAAACAGTGTAGTGGTGTGGAAAACTGGGACAGTTTTCAGTTTGTTCATTGACTGTATTAACTGCTCTTTACTGGGATTTGGGTTTTGTTTTTCAAGTATACATATCTGTAGTGGGTCTTTATTATTCCGTATTATTCTCCTGTTACTGGGCCATGGTCAAGATGCTTCTTGTTATAAAATTTGCTGTGTGCAGCGAACCATGGTTAGTTCATCTTTAGTCACGTTAGTAACCTGAGAGGCTCTCTGGGTACTGATTTCAAGAGCTTCCTCTTATTCTTTCTGTAAGTACTTAAATATCTACAAGCACACAGTTACATGAAGCAGCAAAGGAAGTAAACGCTAGTTTTAAGATGTACCATTATTTCAGTACGTATCAGTCGTTACAAGTTAATGTTTGTTTTATACAGGTGAACAGCTGCTTTGTGAGGCAAGCACAGTATATAAGTACATACAAGAAGATGGATCAAATCGTGGCACTTATGGAAAACTTGTATGCACAAACTTCAAGATTGCTTTCCTCGATGATGATTCTACTTCAGATGATAACGTAAGAAGACAAGTCTTCTTATTATGACCAAACAGACTCTGAAGAAGTATAGTCTCTTTGACTAAATAAATTTACTTTTCCTTTATATAAGAATGAGTATATATTTATAGAAAGTTTTAATGGTGCTAGACTTGTGTTAATCAGTCTGCATCTGTTGTTTTGATTGCAGCCAGATATTTGGGGGACAAAGTTTCAGGGAATTTAATATTGAAAACTAAGGCTTCTGCAGTAAAATATGGGGTTTTTCAAACCTTCTGAAAGGAATTTGGACAAGGCTGCACAGCCATTCCCACAGATCCCATGAGATATATTCTAAACATGGTAGTGACCTTGCTAATTTCTGTTCTGTTTTCAGCTTATTAAATCCTGGGTTTATAGCAAGCTGAATCAGCAAGTATTTCTCAGTGTAAGTTCATTATTAGTCACCTATTTCAGAGTAGAGCAGACCTGGAAATAGTTTGAATGAGCTTTGTTCACAACTATATATTATTTGCTCATGTAGTGTACATAAGCCTTCTGGCATTAGTATTTTGTGGCATCACTCAAGTTCTTTTTGAATCTGCTGAATTTGTGGAAGGTGAAGGAAACCTGACAGAATTGGCTTGTGTGACTTTATTTTGCCTAGTATTTTATTTCTATTTATTTTGCCTAGTTCAATTCTTATGTTGGAATAAGTGTCTTGAGAACACTTGGGATATGCATTCTTTTAAGACACTTTGTGTTTCCTGCCAGTTTCCCACAGTAAGGAAACTTTTCATAAAAGAGCTTGGATTACATAAAGTTACTGTATTTCCTGTTTACTGCAGTGATTCTAGTTCAAAATGGGACCTTCAGTAGAAATGTGTGTTTCAAAGTTACTTGGAGAGTAAGAATGATTGTAGGCATAGTAGAAATTTAAACACAATCTTCAACTTATATACCATGCCTGTGTAACCTAGTTTATCTGTATTTTAAGAGCTATTTCATGTTTTGTCTTACATAGCTTATAAAAATAAGAGTGAAACTGGTATTGCAGTATGTGCCAAGTACACACTTTACTCGTGAGAAGAGCTAGTTCTTAGTAGTGCAAGATTTCTGAGATTTTTTTTCCTGTGTTCTAGGAGCCACAATTTAAGAATAAGATCATTGGAGAAAATGACATAACCCTGCAATGTGTAGATCAAATCTATGGAGGTAGGTCAGCTCTTGATTTAATGTGTGTCACACTTCTAAATGCCTTCTAATTCTTGTTCTGTACATATCCTTTTCAGAAAATGAATAGAGTTCCTGCTTTCAGGACTAGGTTGGGTAATCTGGGTCATTTTAATGATGAAATGACAGATAGAAAATCTGCAAGATCCAGTTTCATCTCTCATGCTTATCTGCCCTAAACAAAATGTAGATTGATCAATTTCTTCAAAATACATTTATTCGTAGTGAAAAATGTACTGTACAAAGTCTCTGATTAAGATTGTACAAATATCTTATTCTAATACGTGTCAACTATTTCCCATAAATATGAAGTTAGAAATTGCATTTAAGCAATTGCATTGTAGAGTAGTACAAGCGAGTAATTCCTCAATGCCTTTTGTTTGTATCTAAGGGAACTTTATTGAGACTCTTGATTTCTTCAAAATGTCAAAAGTGGTAGAAAATGAGCTTTTACTTTACAAGCCAAAGTGGTGTTTTGCAGCACCTATGTTGCTTAAAAAAAAAAAAGTAGGCATGAGATTAGTAATTTGTAAGCAGTAAGGAAGACTCTGTTGAGCAGCCTTGTTTTAGATTAGTGTTCAGAGTATTTATGAACAGTGGTGTGGATCGGTGAAGGAGTAGATGAGGGAGAATATTGGTGCATTGTTATGAGGTAGTTTGGTTTTGTTTGCAGTGGCCTTGCTGATAGTACTTGAATCATAGAATCACTAAAGTTGGAAAATAACCCCAGGATCACCCAGTCCACCCATCTACCCGTCCAATAGTTCTCACTAAATGATGTCCCTCAACATAGTGTCCAGACGTTCCTTGAACACCTCCAGGGTCGATGCTCCACCACCTCCCTGGGCAGCCCATTCCAGTGCCTGACCACTCTTTCAGAGAAATAGTATTTCCTAACATCCAGCCTAAATCTCCCTGGCACAGCTTGAAGCCATTCCCTCTAATCCTATCACCAGTTACACAAGAGAAGAGGCCGACCCCCAGACACTACAACCTCCCTTCAGGTAGTTAAAAAGAGCAGTAAGGTCTGCCATGAGCCTCCTCTTCTTCAGACTGAACAATCCCAGCTTCTTCAGCCGCTCCTCATAAGGCCTGTGCTCCAGACCCCTCACCAGCTTTGTTGCCCTTCTTTGAACCCGCTCCAGGGCCTCAATGTCTTTCTTGTAGTGAGGGCCCAAAACTGGATGCAGTTCTTGAGGTGTAGCCTCACCAGAGCTGAGTAAGGGGGACAATCACTTCCCTGTTCCTGCTGGCACCACTGTTCATGATGCAAGCCAGGATGCTGTTGGCCTTCTTGGCCACCTGGGCACACTGCTGGCTCACGTTCAGCCCAGCAGCAATCAATATCCCCAGGTCCATTTCCTCTGCGCAGTCTTCCAGCCGTTCTGCCCCAAGCCTGTAGCGTTGTCTGGGGTTGTTGTGGCCAAAGTGCAGGACCCAGCATTTGACCTTGCTGAACCTCATCGCATTGGCTTCAGCCCAGCTATCCAGCCTGTCCAGATCCCTTTGTAGGGACTCACTACCCCCAGGCATATTGACACTTCCTGTCAACTTGGTGTCATCCGCAAACTTACTGAGGATGCACTCATCCAGGTCATCAATAAAGATGTTGAAGAGCATGGGCCCCAGCACCAACGCCTGGGGAACAGCACTCGTGACAGGTCACCAGCTGCATTTAGTTCCATTCACCACCACTCTTGGGGCCCAGCCTTCCAGCCAGTTTTCTTCTCCAGCCAAGAGTGTACCTGTCCAAGCCATGGGCTGCCAGCTTCTGCAGGAGAATACTGTGGGAGACAGTGTCAAAGGCCTTGCTGAAGTCTAGGCAGACCACATCAATAGCCTTTTCCTTGTCTACCAGATGGGTCACTAGATCATAGAAGGAGATCAGGTTGGTGGAGCAGAACCTGCCCTTCGTGAACCCATGCTGGCTAGGTCTGATCCCCGGTTGTCCTGCACATGCTGCATGATCTACCTCAAGACAATCCTCTCCATAACCTTCCCTGGCACTGAGGTCAGACTAACAGGCCCATAGTTCCCCAGATCCTCCTTACAGCCCTTCTTGTAGATTGGAGTCACACTAGCAAGTCTCCAGTCTTCTGGGACCTCACCAGTCAACAAAGAGGGCTGGTAGATAATGGCAAGTGGCTCGGCTGTCACCTCAGCCAGTTCCCTCAGCACTCTCGGGTGAATCCCATCTGACCCCATGGACTTGTGACAGTCCAGCTGGAGTAGTAGGTCTCTGACTGCGTCCTTCTGAATCGTGGAGGGTTTTGTCTGCACCCCAGCCAAGACTACCAGGTCAGAGAGTGGAGTACCCTGACGATAACTGGTGTGGCCTTTAATAATTTTAAAAGAAGGTTAATTGACACAGTTGTTTGACTCTCAGGCAAAACTACTAAATTACTCTTCATGTATTTCAAAACTGAACTTATTATGCTGTCAGAATAAACAAAAATAAACACTGAGCAGATGGTTTGGCTGTAAGTCCAGGTCCTACTTGTAGCAAGTAATGTGAGTGGGTTTATGTTAAAGCTGATGAGTGCATCAACGCATAGCTTACAATACTGTTGTAGCGTGCTTGTTTCAAATGGCTAAAACGTGGGATTGAATTAGTTTCTCAAATTTTGAATGGGCAAGTAGGGATAATTTTATCAATTGATGGTACTGTTCTTTTTGATATATTTTTAAGTCTTGTTGATTTTGCAGTTTATGATGAGAAAAAGAAACTTCTAACTGGACAACTGAGAAAATACCCAGAGAAGCTAATTATCTACTGCAAGGACCTTAGAGTATTTAACTTCTGCCTCAGATATACAAAGGAAGAAGAAGTAAAGCGAGTAAGTATAGGAACTTCATTTGTTCCATTAACCATTTAAGCATAGTTTTAGGTATTAGTTTCTTTGCTGGGGATTAGGGAAGGATGAATTTAATACTAAGAGATCCATTTAAGTTTAAGTGTTTTCTGAGCATTTCCAATTGAGAGAGAGAGACTTCTTTAAGCCAGCCTTATTCATTAAACATTTTTACATACAGCAGTTAAAAAGATAAAATGTAGTTGCATATGAGGATAAGTGGAGCTTGAGAGTGATATGTATAATTAGGTTCAGATCCAACAAACTTGTAAATCTGTTCTGTGCTTATGTGATACTATTTCACAACGTTGTGGACCTCAGTCTTTATAGTAGTAAAGCAGTTAGTTTCCTGAGAATTTGAGTGTTTTTTTAATACAAAACTATAAGTCTCACTAGCTTTATTTAAATGAGTCAATTTATAAATTGAACATGTAGAATGCTTCTCAGGGAGTCAAGTAAGCAAATTGCCCTGAACACAAGGGAAGCCCTTGCAGAAATTACTCTTCAGCTACTGTGGATAGAACCCATAGAGCAGTTTTGTTTGAAACCTGGGAGAGGGGATTGAAAAGTGATGTTGTTTACACTGACTGTTTAATTAGTTTGGGTGTTAATTTTTGGTCCTTTCCTAGATTGTCAGTGGCATAATTCATCATAGCCAGACTCCTAAGCTGCTTAAACGCTTGTTTTTGTTTTCTTATGCATCAGCTGCCCCAAACAACACAGGTAATTGTTCTTGTATTTTTAGATGGTATCTGTTGCATGCTGTTAGTTCCTAAAGCAGTCTGGGATGCTTAATAGCTGAGTTTGTACTTGGTTTATGACTTTACCTGATAAGCAGTCTGCCTCTGAAGATTCATTTGTCATGCATTGTTCCACTTTGTCCTAAAAATCTCGAAATCATCTACAGTTGATCTTTGTGAATGTCAGTGAAGTTGTGCAGAATTTTTGCAAGCAAGAGTAACATCTTTGGATTGAAAACTGTTATCAGTATTTGCAAATGCTTTTTGTATGCATCTCCCCAGGGTGCTCTCGTCTGGAACATATTTTGCTTATTTTATTACTGTTCTGTGTAGCACCGCAGTGAACCAAACTTCCTGTTCTTAACTTTTTAAATTATTACAGTTGCAATGGCCACTGACAAAGGATTTCCCCTTTCTCTCTTATTTGCAAGCATTCTACTTTTCCCAGACAACTACAAAAAAACCCATAGGTTCATATAGTGAGGTTCCAGTAATTATCTGACTTCCTTTTTGCTGATTTATTACATAACTTTCCCATTTGATCAAACTTCGCTGAATAATACAGAATATTCAAAACTTAAGATAAAAAGTTATCAGTGCACTTTTTAGTACTCAGTGGTTCTATCTTCAGCTGAAGCAGTAGTGTTAAATTAAAACCCTATTCTTGATGCACCAGAAATACGTGCTTCTTTTCCAGAAGAAAGTTTTCCTTGTACCCAAGATGTTAAATGGACACTTATCAAAGTATTTCATGAATTACAAAATCATTGGATCAGGTGAAACCTTTGGATATCAACCAGTCATGTGCCTTTCCATCTTCTCCGCTCTGCCCTGCACCACTCAAAGTAGTCTCAACTACAGCAAGTTCCTCAGAATTGCATCCAGTTGAGTTTTGAATATCTCTAAGGACGGCATCCACAATTCTGGGGCAACTTATTTCATTATTTGGCTGATCTCATTGTTATTCTTATGGAATTTGCTGCATTCCAACTTGTGCATACTGCCATATATCATCTCACTGGATACCTCTGATAGTCTAGCTACAAATTCTTTATTCCTGCTTCTCCCATCTACCCCATCAGGAGTTTATATGTGTTGAGATCCCATGGAGTTTTCCATTCTTCAAGCTGAATGGTCTCAGCATTCAGGCTCTTATCTCTTGTTTCAACAAACCTTGAGTGGATCTTCACCTTATTTGTACTGTTCCTGTCTTGTACTGAGGACCCCAGTGCTGGATACATTGTTCCAGCAATTGCCTCTCCAGTTCTAAATTGAGAGGAATAATCAGCACATTCAGGTTGTGGGAAAGTGGTTTAATTAATGCAGACCGAAAATACGTTTGCTTTCTTTGCTGCAAGGGCACGTTGCTGGCTTAGGCAATTCATCTGTAACTGCTATTCAGTTTCAACTACGAACATCAGAAAAAGGTTTCTCCAGGTGGAGACTAAGTAAATGTGGAAGAAACTAATCTTTATTAGGCATTGCAGTTGTATCTTCCATGGAAGTTCTTATCGTTTCAGTTTTGCAGGATGTTTAATTATGACCAGTGTCCAGAACAATTGACATTACTCCATAAATTATGTGTCTGTTGAATTAGAATTGTGGCTAAATTAGACTGCTGTTGCTGAGGTGCCTAAGTGGAAGTATGGGACAAATCTTAGTTGAAATGATTGTGGCCAACTGCTGTAATCAGTTTTCCATTCTTACTAAATTCCTCAGATTCAGTGTAAAACTCCTAGCTGTGATGAAAGAATGAGCATTAAATGAAATGCAAAATCTGAATTAACATAATTTGTCTGATAGATGGAAGAAACCAAACTGTGATGTTTGATACTCTTGAAGACTGGCGTGATGAGTTGGAGCGAACAAAGGGGAACGTGCAATACAAAGCAGTATCTACCAATGAAGGCTACAAAGTCTCTGAAAAGTAAGCTTGCTATGTCTAATAATGAAATTTAGATATACATCTCATTCTTGCAAAAAAATTAATTCTTGGCATCATAAGGTAGCATTATGCCTGATTTTTAGTATTTGATTTACATCGTGTGTTATAGTATGCTTTGACTTGGGAGGTTGTTTTATGCAATCCTTGCTCAAGCAGAATTAACTTCCAAATTAGGTCAAGCTTAATCAGAACGTTCTGATTATCTCCAAGGATGAAGAATACCACATTAAAGTGGAATTAAAATAATGTGGGTCTAGTGTCTGTACTTTGTCACACTTAACCAGCCAGGATGATACTTATCTTGTTAAAAACTCAAATCACATGCAGTTAAGATTTTTTTTTTAATTTTTTGGGGAAAAATAGTAACTGGTTTAAAGTATGTCAGTGAGTGTGCTGGTGGAAATTAAATTATTGCTCCAGTAGTGGAAGGTTAGAGATGTATATGCCTTCCAGTTACCTAAGGAGTATTTTGAGACCTGTACAATACATTATGTACTACTGTTCAACAGTTAAATCCTGTAAGGTTTCACAGACCTTGGAAAGAAAGTACAATTTTCAAAGTAGAGCTAAATCTTAATTACTCATTCTGGATCTGCCTTGAGACTCAAGCTAAGATTAAATACTTATCGTGGCTTGTGTGGGCCTTAAATGTAAGTCGTATCTGATACTGGAAACTCATGGTATATTAAATGACATCCTTGAATTGTGACTCGCATGGCTTAGAAGATGCAGAAATTGAATTAGTTATCTAATATTACGTGGATATGGTTGAAACAGCTAGTAGTGTGAGAACAAAGACTGTCTTAATGATCATTCGTGGATGTTATAATTGAATGTGGGACTTAATTGCAGCCTTATGAAGTCAGGGTAGTGCTTTCAGTGAGAATGAACAGTTCGGGATTGGAAGAAAATGTTAACAAGCTGAAAATTTTGTTGAGGACAAAATTAGCTAGTTGGAAAGATTTTTGTTGCTCTAAGAGTGAATACATAATTAGCATGTGGGCTAAAGCAAATGCCATCATTAAAGGAGCTTGGAGATTGTTCTTTGTTCTGTTCCCAATTGTATGAAACTTTTTTTTTTTGTCATCTTAGGTTGCCTTTGTATTTTGTTGTTCCCATATGCGTTTCTGAAGAGAGTATTTTGAAGTATGAAGGCAGAGGCATTCCTGTAAGTATATATGCATATGTGGCTGAGGTCAATAATCATACTGAGATGATAAAATTCAACTACTACTTTAGATGTTACTGCATTCATCTTCAAAACGTGTTTCAAACAGTTCATTTAGTTTACATAGCCTAACAGTTCACATTTAGTTTACGTAGCCTATAGCAAAGGCAATAGATTTTGGAAAGAGAGGTGCACAAAGTGTTCTGTATTCCCTTGAATGGTGTGAAGCAAAGAATGTAATCTGCTGATTCACAGATGTGTTTACTTATATTAAATATATAACATCCTATACTCTGCATGTACTGTTAATTTGTGTTTCCATCAGCCTGTGTCTCATGAGACTGAGTCTGACTGTTACCTAGCTGGGGCAGGATGTAGGGCTGGAAATACATTTTGGGTATTGAGGTGAAGACCTGCATGTGCAGTTATAGTCGAACAGCTCCAGTTAGCCAGTTTGAGTACTGGTAAATAGTATGTCTGTAACAGTGCAGCATTTTTACAAAGCCAGTAGGGGGAAAGAAAAATCAACTAATTCTACCAGTCTCAACAGAAAATGAAATTAAATATATTCTACTGCCTGTAGCTGGATTTGGTTTCCTGGCTCGCACCACTCTTGAAGAACTGGCAAGACAGAATACAGACAAGAAGCAAAGTAACCTCACTTAGGACATTTAACCTTAGTTGCTGAGTGTCTGTCAAATTTGCCAATTAAAAACATGTACACTTCATGCTCTTAATCAGTTCATGAAGATAGTTCTATTCTGTCCTGTCTAATCTTTACTTTTCAATAGTGAAGATCAAAATAATTTAATTTACTTGCCTTCATTTGACTAGACAATATAAAGAACCTTTATTGCCTTTTGTATTGGTCAGAAGCTTAGTAGAATTCTTCTTATTTCAAATCCTCTATGGGAAGTTTGTGTTCAAAATATCTTGAATATATTTAATCTTGTAACAATGCAGTTTGACTTATGAGGGCTGCTCCAGAAGTAATGCCTCCTATTTGATTCCATCTGCCCACAGAGGCAGATGTTGAGAGTATGACTGTAGAGACTGAGCCTTCCCAACCAATATTCCTTTATGTCTTGTTGCCATGCCACTGATGGCAGTGAAGGTCGGATGGCATTTTGTCAGGCTGCCTGTGGAAGTGCATATGAAGCAAAGGTGTGTCATCGAATTCCTCCATGTGGGGAAAAATTGCACTCATTGATGTCCATTTGCACTTGCTGAATGTTTATGGAGACCAAACATTAGATGACAGTGCAGTGAAGCATCAGTGGTGCATCTTAGCAATGGTGACAGCACAGTGGGTCACCTCCCCTGGTGCAGATTTTTAAGTGTGGCATGCATGCTTTTATTCATCACTTGTGAAATGCATAGCTAATAGTGGTGACTACATAGAAAAATAGTGCTTTGTAGCTGAAAATTTGTTCTATTAATTAGTGTTATTGTGCTCTTCGTAACTGTTGCAATTTCCATGAAAATAAATAGGCATTGCTTTTCTAGCAACCTATGTAGCTGTGGAGCTCGTGTTTAATGTTTCATTGCCTTTGTTACTGTTTGCATACATGTATCTATTGTGAGTTATTTTGTGACTTAACTACTAGAAAAATACTACTATTTTGGTGGTGAAACTGAGGACTGTTGAGTTACTTACAAGAGCCATCTTTAGCAGATCTTCCAATGTAAATAGCATACTGAGGCATGTAGTTGGGATGCAAATAGAGAAGTTTGCTATTACTGAATCATGAATACATAAAACATTCAACAAAGCACAGCGTAAAGAAATTTCCTGTAATGATTCAGTCAGCTACTTTGTATGAAAGGGTTTATCAACTTTTATTACAGTAAATGTCTTCCTGCAGATTTGGTGTTGGTCTTGCCATAATGGTGCTGCTCTTCTCAAAATGTCTGCATTTCCCAAAGAACAGGATGACAGCACTTCACAAATGCAAAAAGCCTTCTTGGATGGGTCAGTAATAGCTATTCTGTCCACAACACTTTGCTTGGTATGGACCTTGCTTCTCTTTTTCCATATATGCTATATCTTTAAGCTTGCACGCATCAGGCTAGAGCTAAAAGTAATTTACTGTAGTGAAATGGGTTTAAGTCCTTTCCTAATAGCATCCCTGGTCAGTTGTGCAGGACTGTAATGTCATTGAAGACTTACTTGCAGAAATATATAATACCAGACTAATCTCTGTACAAACCATCCTTCTTAAGTAAAGCAGTGCCAACTCTGTAGTTCTTAACTACAGTAGTAGTATCATTAATTAATGGGCTCAGTTGTTTGCAAGTTAATGAGTCCGATGTCTTCATCTCTAAACATGAATTTTTTTAGTTGAGATAAATCTTTGTAAAATCAGCTGTCTTCTCAGCTGGTTTTTAGTACTTTACTACAGATGTGTTGGTAAGACTTTTTTTTAAGCTGAATTAGTGAGTTGGAACAGCTCAGCAGGTTGAAAAATGTGAAAGCTGAGTTAAAGAGAAGAACGTGATGCCTGCTGATGACTTGCTGCTTCCCTACACCCAGCTTTTTTTAACCTATTTGGTGTCCTGGAGAGAACTTATCTAATAATTTGCTCCTAAGAGGTGAAGTCAAGTCAGTATATATTATCGGTACTGCTTCACCACTAGCCGCTTGTTTGCCATAGATGGGAGCCTGTTAATCAGAGAATAACAGATAGTAACTTAATTTGGCTCTTTATTTTTAAAAACAAGAAGTTCTTAATTATATTTCCTTGAGAGAGGCTTTTGACCCTTCCTACAGATTCTCAAGCATTTCCTTCTGAAATGGGGAAGTTCGTGTGTTGTGGCTCTTCTTAATGCTGTTTCATAATGTGGAAGTAAAGCTAACAGTAAGCACTAATAAAATATCAACTGATATTCTGATCCTTATCTGTGGACTTCTGAACTTGTGGGCAGTATTGGTGTGTATGTATTTTTGCTATGGAATGGAGTACTAGTAGTTTACCACTAATATTTCAAAATATATGTAGATGTCCATAAGGATATGTTAACATGTCACTGTAATGGGAATCTTAACTAAGTCACACAGCAGATATATACAATTGACATCATATTTTATTGAAAAGGTTTTACAGCCAAATATCCTGCCAAAACTGTTTCAGTTTGGAAGAAGTGTCATAATTGACAAATAATTGCTTTTGCTTGATGCTCTTCTGATCTGATGTATCCTCTAGTAGATCTGGTGACCTGTGTTTCTGAAAGGTACTCCTGTAATTGTTACTTAAAGCAGTTTTCTGTTTTACAACAACCAGGAAACAAAATACTGTCCTGTGCTGACCAAGTGCCTACAAATTCTGAGTTATAAGCTGCAGTAGCTTTTGCAAAAACTTTACAACAAAAAGTCAGTGTAACAATAGCTATTTACAAAGTTGGTGCTTAGTATCTTACTCATACACAGCCTCTGGAGCATGAGTGAGAGGGTCCTCCCTGGTTCAAACCAAAGCTTACCTGGCCTAACATTTTTCTCCCCTCTTAGGAGTAAATGCATGTGTATAAAAAGTACAAGGCAGGGGTATACTGTCTTGTTTAAGTTGAAGCAGATTATTCTTTTACTCTCATGTCTCATGAACAGACTTGGTAGCTAAGTGCCAGAATATAACTTGGTAGAAGTCAGGGAAAATTGTGTCTGCTTGGAAATGAGGGTATTTCTATCCATTCTCTTTCTGGATTTGCCTGTAAGTAGTCTTCTATTAAAGTAATTCTGGTGTCTGTTGGAAAGACAATGCCTACTAAGGAAGTAGTAGTAAAAATCAAGCAGTCTTTGTAATATTCATAAAGTGCACAAATATGTATGGGCATTACTCTTCTCAGTGTGAGAGGTCAGAGCAGCAAAACTTTTCATAAGCTTGTAGGCAAGCTTCCAAACAGTATGTAGAATTTCATGGGGGCCATTAGCTTCTGGGGATCTGTATCTCTTAGTCTTATAGTGATTTCCCAAACTTAAGCATATTAACTTTGTATTTAATTGGTGCATTATTTGGCTTGTGAAGCAGAAGGCTTTAATGTCTTGGTGATTTGATATAGAATCTATAGGACAATTAGAAAACCTCCCTATGAACTCCTGAAGACAGATGACTTATCAAGCAGCCTTCCATCTCTGCAAGAAATCCAGACTGCGTACACAAGATTTAAACAGCTGTTTCTGATAGGTACGTTGAACTTCAAAGTAATCTTTGGTCTCTGAAATATGTAAATGAATGACAGTGCTGTTCTGTGTATTACGAAGGTAGCCCTTCTCTTTGTGCCTTATTTTCTGGTTAAATGCAGACTTATAAGTATGTAGCTAAGAACTGTGCTGATGACTGGCAGACTAATGGAGATCTGTAGTTCTTAGACTTATTTATCTCCTGCTAAGCAGTTCATAGTATTTGAAAAATCTGCTTAGAAGAGCAGCTTTTACTGGTTAAAATGTTCAGTAGTATACATTAGGTGGATTGAAATTGTAACAGACTTCAACTTTCTCTGGTACACTGAAATTGAATGTTTGATGTTAAGATTTTTTAATCCTTTGGGTTGTATCAAGTATTAGTCTAAATGCTAACTTTTCCAAAAGACTACTGTGGTTGGACGTAAGAAGCTGACAATCATTGAGGCACTGTATATTTGCAGCCTAGCTTTAATACAGTATCTAATGCCTTTTGGTTTTATACGTAGAATGTAGTGGAGCTGAAATTGATTGCAAACTGGTATGGATAATTTCTGTTAAATTTTCTGGAAAGGTTTTTGATACCAAAGAGAAAGGTAGGATACGAGAACTCATCAGAGGTTTGTAGTGAATATTTCTTTTTTCTAGAATGTGCTCTCAAAATTGCAGTGAATCCTTCATACTACTTAAAAGCTAAAAACAATGGGTTATAATTTCAATGTAGTTATTACTGTCTTAAGCTTCTATGAGAAAAAGACCAGCTTCAGTTTAAAACACACATCAGGAAATACTGTTTGCCTTTTAATCAGAAAAATGTAGGCTTGAAAGAAGCTGAATAAAGCAATAGCTCCCCTTCTTCTCTGCACTTAGTCTAAAGCTTTTGCACTCTTGCTTCCAAACTTGACAGCACTGCAGCCTTGTTACCTGCAGACCAGAATGAGCTGTTCAACTTGTCATTCTTGTCTGATGAATACTTCAATCAATGTGAATTACTGATTATCAGAATCCTAGCAGCATCAAGCCACAAAACTGGAAAACCAAGAGCAAACCCGAAGTAAATTATTTCTGAGAGTAGTACCACACTGCTGTTTTAAAAGTTCTGGATTTTTGATTCTGAAACTCTTACCTGAAAGACTTTCTAGCTAAACAGTTGAAATATCATACTCAGTCTTCATGGAGGCCTGAGCAATGCTCTTAAATGTCTCTACGTTCTTATATTTTGTATAATTTGTGATAAACAGGAGTTGAACTCAAACTCTAAATACATGTCACTTCAATGGATTACTCATGGAAATTAGAAAGATTCTTTTAATCAAGAAAAAAACACAGATTGCTCTTAGTGCTCCTTCATAGCTAGCCTATAATCTTTTAAATGATTCAATATTCTTTTGAAATACATGTTTGTTATCTCAAACTTGAATAGGAAGCTCAGTAGTAATAAAATGCATAGTCAATTCTTGCTGGGAGAGCTAAGAAAACAGTGTTGTTATATTCTTCATCGAAAAATATGCATAAAATTAATATTCAAATCCATAACATAATGCATAAGTGCAGTATTAAACAGTGTTTAGCTACAGCTTCTGGTCTATCTGTCTAGTTTTCAAATCTAAGTTAATCACTTTTCAATTGAACATACAACCTTCTGTGTGTAGCAGCTGTGCAGAAAAAGGAACATCCAATAATTGAAGTATTGAATAAATATCATTGGGCAACACTGTTTAGGCTGCTAGTTGATCTTCTGAATCCATTTTCACTTTTCTGGAGTGTTCTCCATGCATTCTGCACCTGCAAACCAGTACTTAACTGCAAGACCATTATACCAGTAGTGGTGTACATTGGTGATAATAGCTGAGTGAACTTGATTCTGGAAGTATATAATGGTGCTTTTGAGTTTGCATTATAAAGTATGCTCTAACTTCCATCTGGGCTCTCACCTCAAAGCAATGCTACCTGATTTCAGTAGCATTGTCTCTAGGCAATGTGTAGAGTTTACCAGTAAAATAATCCCTGCTGCCTTTTGTTGACAACTTCGCACTAACAGATGTCCTCTTTGGAGTTGATGCACCACTGTCTTTTTTTTTCTTTCCCTCCCACTTCTTTTTTTTTGCCTTTGCCTTCAGTAGGTTCCTATTCAATGTCAGGATCTTCAACTTTCAAGTTCAAATGAGATGAAGTGCTGTGTAAATTGAACATAAATGCTTAGTTTCCAGAGTCACAGGATCTGAGTATTCTCCTGCCACAACTTTGCAAACTCATACTCAAATTTTCATATACTTTCACATAATGTATGTTCTGAAGCTTTAGTATAGTCTGTCAGTTCCCAAGACCATTAATTTCCATGGCATTACTACTCTTGAGCAAGCCAAATAACATTGGCTTTTCTTTATTCTGGTACAAAGCAATCAACTTTGCTCTTTTCTTTGAATGTTCTCCAGTGTTATGCAGTGTCAAAGCTCTGGCCTGGCTCATCCTGGTTCCATGACTGATGGGGTGGAGGGACCCACAGACCATGCTTTAGGAGAGGGGGAAGAGGGGTAGGGAAAAGGTAGGGAGGTGGGCCTAAAAACAAAACAGTGGAAAAGAGCTAAGGGAGAAAACTAACTTACTAAATATAATACTAACTTACTAAATAAAATATTAGAATGCAAGATTACACAATATAATACAATATAATTGGAATTGAAGCTAATAAATAAAATGAGATTAGAGAATGCCCAAAACCTAAGGCCCTAATGTAATGCTGAAGGTGAGACAGCCAGGGAGCACACACTGCAGAGGTGATCAGTAACAGAAGGGGCGGTCTCGTGACTCGTGAGCAGTTTCATCTTTCCCTCTGAATGGAAAATGGAAATGTAACAGTTAAGTCTTGTGGGATTTGTAGTTCTTCTCTTCTGAGAAAAGTATATCCAGAAATACTAACAGTCCTCGGACCTGGAGCATTTACTCTTTAACTTCCAGTGCACTACATGATGTTACAGTGTGGAATACCAGTAACAAAAATCATAAAATGATGATGTGATTATCAGCAACTGAACATGCTGCCAAATCTGTCTCTGAATCTTTTACGCACTGGCAAAAGCTTTGCAGCTTGGGATGCATGCCTTATCTGGGAGAAGCCCACTATTAAACAAATCATACTATCACTTACTCCTGGTTTCAGAGCTGTGTGATTCTGAAAACATTGTGAATTTTTTGTTTGTCTGATGGCTTATGAGAATTTGACAAAACCTTTATGTCCCGTGACTGTGCATCAGGTCCCAGCAACTCCTCAGAACACTCCAGGGCATTTCTACATTGGCTAAGCTGATTCCGCAGAACTTTAAGTTCATGAGCTTCTTCCTGCTAAATTGGCTATGTTCTCCTTCATCTCATCCATTGCAGTCTAGAGCCCGTCACTCTTCACCCAACTGGCAGTGCTCAATTAATGGTTGCACCCAATGATTTTGGAGGTTTTTTCCAACCTAGAAAGAGTTGTCAGCTGTTGGAATGGACTGCCTGGGGAGGTGGTAGAGTCACTGTCCCTGGAGGTGTTCATGAAACATTTAGATGTTGTATCAAGGGACATGGTCTAGTGGACAAATACTGGTGGCAGTTGAATGGTTGGACTGCAGGATCTTGGAGGTCTTTTCCAACTTTGGTGATTCTGTGGCAATATAGGCCTAGTGAGAGCCTTTCAGTTTCTGAATACTGATTATGCAAAAAATAAAAACAACAGAAATTTAGATTGTGTTTAAACAGCTACAAACATTTAGTGAAGTTCATAGGAATTATATGACTTCATAATATGACACTAGCCTTCCGGTTTATCCTAGCTGTTCTCTTTTTTTCATGTGTTTTAATGCTGCTTTTTTTTTCCCTTTGTTTTTAACAGTTCCAGTTAACTGTTTAAAACTTTTCCTGGTATTTTTCCATCTCATAAATTTGTCTAATCACCTTTTTACAACCCTTTTGTATTTCTGGCTGCAATGTTAGTGACTTGCAAAGTCCTACCTTCTTATGTTAAGATTTACATAGATCATACTTTAAAGTCAAGACAGCTGAAATTCAAATAAGAAGTAAGAATTTGTCTCATCTGATTTAATTTTTCCCATATTGTCAACAAGTTTATTTAATTGGTTGTATAAGTTTTCTAAACGTCTTGCTACAAAGCTTTGCTGGTATTTGCAAGACTACTTTACTTCCTTGTTTAGGTGTAAATCAAGTGTCAGCTTTAACAGTAACTGTGATTTACTGACTCAGCATTAGTTGTTGTGTAACGCTTTGTAACTGAGAAGTAATATAATGGATGGCTGTTACTTAGTGCTACTTATGAGTAATCTGCTTTTTTTTTGTTTTGTTCAGATAACAGTACAGACTTCTGGGCAACTGATGTGAAATGGTTTTCATTGTTGGAGAGCACAAACTGGCTAGAGATCATCAGGTTTGCTATACCTATAACTCTTGTTTTCAGATTGTTGCTAATTGAATTTCTGGAGGGTTTTCAAAAATTTTCTTTCCTACTGGAAAGGTGAAGAACATCTTCGTATTTCAGGAAACTAAGGCAATATTATGATCCTATTTATCTTATTTCTACAATATAGTTCACCATTTCTACAGTGCAGAATTGTGTGAAGCACCCCACTTTTAAAAGATTGGGAGAAGCAGCAGATCTTTCCAATTACAGTTCTTTGAGGAAATCTCTTAAAACTACATATCTATAAATTTCCTTCCTGTACTTAGCTTCTTTCCAATCTGAAGTATTCTTTCTTTCTTGCATAAAACCTGTTCCATGTCTCTGACTTGCCTTGCCATTCTCTGTACTCTCTTCTATTACTTCTGTAATATCCTTTAGGATGGGATGAACTGCAGTATTCAAGATGTTAGCCCTCCACAGATTAATAAAATGACAGTTGTTCTCAGTTTTGTCCCCTTCCTCTCCTGATTGTTCCTCAAGTTCTTTTTCTTCTCTCAGCAGTCCACAGTGAGTAAGTCTTGGAATGGTGTTGGCTGGCATAAGGCTTGGTGTAGTAGAATGTTGAGGTTCTTTTATTTGTTTTCAGTGTTATTTTGTGCTGTCTGAATTATCTGTTGGCTTATTCTGTGATCAGCTTGTTACTATGAAGTACTTCAGTTTTTTGCAGTGAGCTTAAGTTCATTCTGTGCAGAATAATAATCAACAAATATTGACATTGATTGAATAAGAGGTTCTAGTGAAGGTCATATATTGGGAAATCTATTGACATAACTCATAATTTAGAACTAAAGTACATACCAGCCCAAGTTCCTATCCTTAGGTTGCTTTGGGACTGGTCAGTTCTATACCTGGATGCAGTTACTTTCTGAGTCAGCCTAATCTTGGCTTTTGGAGTCAGAAGGAATGCCATCTCAAATACACTGAAGAATCCGACAGCTTTACAATTAGAGACTAAACTGTTAGCTTTTGTTAGTGGCCTAATCAGTTGCAAGAATCCTCATTTGCATGCAAACATTTTCAGAAAATGCCAACTTCATCAAGAGTTAGGACCAGAAACCAGCAGAGTAAGTCTGTTTTTACTTGATCTTTAACTCCATTCAGTCATCTGTGTTTAGTGATAATCTCTGGGTAAGCATTATCTGCATGCTTACAACATCTGATTGCTGGTCTTCCCCTGTCGCTCAAAAACAGATCGTGGGAGAAACATACCATGTAGTAGGTTGAAAAATAAGTGAGGCAATGTAGTAGGATAAAGATCTGGATCTTAGTAATAGAAATGCTTCAGTGTGTGTAATGATTTGTACTGATTCAGAATCAAGTACTGTATGATGTATGTACAGAGCTAACAATGGAAACGCGTGACTGATTGCCAAATAAGGATATCTCCTGGAAGCTTGATGTTGAAATTAAATGCTTCATCTGTAGAAGATGAGTGAAGTTTTATATTAAAAGAATAAGCAAGTTTCAATAGTAATTTTTAACTCCTTTTTAGGAGGCTTTTTTTTCTTAAAAAAAAAAAAAAAAAAAAGCTAACTAGCTAACATCTTAATACTTAAACTAAACTTTTCCTATACCACAATAGGCGAGTCTTGAAGAAAGCTATAGAAGTTGTTGAGTGTCTGGAAAGGCAGCATACAAATGTTCTCCTTATCGGTAAGAAATTGATGAGATTATCCTATTTTATATTATTTTAAATTTCAATATATTATCCTATTTATGGAAATAATTCTGATTTTTCTTTTTGAAGTTCTTTAAATGTAGCTTATGCTGTCAGTTCTTAATCGTGGTAGAAGCTGGTACAATTGATAAGTGTCTCCTGCTTTAAGAATGCTGAAGATCACACATTCCTGGAAATATTTCCAGTAGTTTAAAAACAAAACAAGCAACAGGACAAACAAACAGGAAAAAACAGAAGGAAACATTTAATAAGCATAGTTCAAAGCTAAGAGGAATACATTATGAATGAGAAAGCTGTTTATAAACTTTCATGCAAGTCATACTGTCTGTTGTTTGTGTTCTCATTTCCTAACTTATTTTTAAGGTCTCTTTTGCTGTATTTTGAGATTGAAGAGAGGGGATGAGCTTTGCACAGAACATAGGAATGAGAACTTTGTAAAGTGTTATTTTTGCTCTAGATGCACATTAATATATATAATCACTTTAGTAAAGTGTATGCTTACTGTACACATCTTGACCAGTGCGTTTGCCCAGACTGATGAAAGTAATCACACAGAAAACCAAATTTAATGTTAACCATCACGCTATTTTTCTATTAACAATTAAGGGATTTTTCACTACATTACCATTTGAGAAACCTAGCTCTGGAAGATGTTTCTCAAAGGCATGTGAATGACAGAGGATGGATACTGCACAAGGGGGCAATTTCAGTGCTGTTGTACACTCCTTATCTTATGTCTCTTGTGTGCATTTAGGGATACTTTAAGTCACAGCCCCACCTTGTGAAAAGGTGCATGCAGAACAAAAGAGTGAGGATTGAGTAGCTGGCCTAATAGTTGAAGGCAGAAGGAGGCAGTGTGTGCCCTGTGAGACTGAAAGGAGTAGGGTTCAAAATTAGAGTACTGAAAGTTTGCTTTCTGTTTTGGATACATATGCAAGACAAAAACCTTTTGTTTTCAGGAGGAAAGAAAAACAACAAACAGTATTAGAAATACAGATTTAATATCTCTGTTATATAACTTGTGAGAAATTTTGTGCTTTGTTCAAAACTGTGTTTTGAAATACAACTTTGTTTAGTAATGTGCAGTTAGTAGTTCTTTGCTTTGTTGTCCAAAGCTTAAGGAATGGTTTAGACAACACAGCTTTTTCTTCTCTTTTGTAGAAGAGACTGCTACTGATCTGTGCTGTGTAATCTCCAGTCTGGTTCAAGTGATGATGGATTCATACAGCAGAACAAAGTTGGGATTTCAGAGCCTTATTCAGAAGGAGTGGGTAATTGGAGGACATGGCTTTTTGGATCGTTGTAATCATTTACATAAAAGTGACAAAGAAGAGGTATGATATCTTTTTTTCTTTGATTTTCCTTACCTGATATTTAAAATTTTAATCAGCATAAGGAGGGGCTTAGCTATCCATCCAGAAGCTCTTCTGGTTTTTTTTCTGCTTCATGGATGAATATTTGTATAGGGTTAGTGTTTCTGCTATTTAAAGTTCAAC
Source organism: Phasianus colchicus (assembly GCF_987193195.1). Taxonomy (NCBI): domain Eukaryota; kingdom Metazoa; phylum Chordata; class Aves; order Galliformes; family Phasianidae; genus Phasianus; species Phasianus colchicus. The sequence goes on from NC_143476.1 coordinate 82,235,887, forward strand.
CATGTCTTTATAGCTAAAAAATAAATGTGAAATGTAACTTCAGTCTTTGAGCCTTTCAAAAAAGACTTGTATCTTGTATCCTTTTAAATTGTTAAATGGTTAATTTCTGTAGAAATAAGTCAAGTGAATTATGCATTTTTGTCACAGCTTCATAAGTTTGTATTTTGGGAGTGAGTCAGATTGCTATAAAGAATGGAAGTCATAGGTGTAAACTGTTCAATTCTAATTAATAGTTGTTATGAACTAGTTTTGCAACTTTGAAAGTGGCTCCTTTACAGCCTTTTATAGTGAGCTAATATGTAATATGTACAAATTCAGCTTCAAAGGTGTTGCTCTCCTCTTTTAATAGCTGGCTTGGGGTCACTCAGATGATACTGCAGAGTTCAGCCAAAGTTGTATACAGCAAGTCTGTAATTCACCAGGTTGCATTCTTTGATTTGTGTTTGTAGATGCTAAATAGTGTAAAATAAACGGTCTGCATGATAAAACGTACTTTATTTTTGTGAAACTGATACAATATTTTCTTTTAGGCTCCTGTGTTTCTGCTCTTGCTAAACTGTGTCTGGCAGTTGGTACAACAGTATCCTTCAGCATTTGAGTTCACAGAAACTTACTTAACTGTCTTGTCAGACAGCCTCTATGTGCCTATATTCAGCACTTTCTTCTTCAACTCACAACATCAAAAAGACACTACTACGGTAAGGGTTTGTTTTGTGTATGCAGTGTGCTGGATTACAAGTTTGTCTGATAGGCAAGGAATACTCAAAAAAAAAAAAAATCACTAGTAGCATCATCTTCCTTATTTAATTGAAGAATGATGCCTTGGAGGTGAATCAGTTCAACTTTGGGTCTAGAGTCATGTTCAGTACTTCAGACTGTGTGATGACAAGATGAAAACAATTCAGAAATCTGTTACTTCTCGTGTGGGGCTATAGTTCCATGTTCATTACTCTCCAGTGAAAATTGAGTTCCTTAACCTAAGCTGTCCAGTGTAAATTACCTACAATTCTCCTGTACTCTGCTTTGTTCTAAAATCAGTGTTTTTTGGCTGTTGATTTATATTTGGTTAATACTTTTCCCTAGCACCTTCCGTAGCAGGAGGTGGATATAGGCGGTAAAGAGCCTACAAAATTGAAGATCACTGTTTAGCATATAAAATGCTGAGCATAAAGTTTAAATTGGCATCACTGCGTGTCTGCAGTGAAATACAGAGAGGTTTATTCCATAGTCCTGGTATGCCCTCTGTTTGAGTTCAAGTGTCCATCTCCTGCCCAGCTTTCAGAATGTTTCTTAAGTTCACCTTGACTTGGTCAGAAATCCTTTCTAACTGTCTTAATTGTGACCTGTTTGCTTTGGCAGACTGGTGAAATCCTGAAGACACAAAGCAGTCCTTTCAGATTTCTTACTGTGTGGGACTGGTCTGTGCAGTTTGATCTCAAGGCCCAGGCTTTTCTGAACAACCCTCTTTATGCAGAGAAACCAAAACCAGAAAAAAGCCAACGGAAAACTGCACGATTCAAAGTAAGATTTTTTTTTTGCTAAACCTGTTATTTCTATCATTTAAAAATAAGAAAAAAAGTACAACTCAATCATACTTCTAACATGCTTACAGTAGTGGTATTAGTGTCAACTTTTAACTAACAAAATATATGTACAACTCAGACTCATCTAGGTCTTGAGTGCTGCTCGCATCTCTCTCAGCTTTTCAATCAATCTTCCATGGTTTCTGTGTTCAGCACAGTTTTTCTTACTACTGCACTTGCATACAACTACTAACTTCTCCCTGGGATTTAATGTCCAGGTCAGTTGTAATGATTTTAAGAGATTTTATTGTTTTGTTCCACTAAGTACTTAACTGAAGTGCATAACAGGCTTGTAATTGCCTCCTTGATTTTTGCCCTGAGTATAATGGGAGTGTATGCATGTGTTTAAAACAAAAACAAAGGGAAAAAAAAAAAAAAACACAAAACAAACAAACAAAAAAACAACAATGAAACCCAGAAACAAACAACATCTGTCAAGGATATGCAGTATTGAATGGGTCACCTCATTACTGGCAAATAACATATATTCAGAGGGAGAAACTTATTTGGGGTAGCTGTTCTGTAGTTTCCCTGTTGTCTAAAGTTTCTTCTATACTAAAGCATTCTCAGGTGTGGCACTGTTATGATATACAGTATAATATGCTTCTATAAAGTGGTAAGTAATGAGGAAATGTAGAATTAAAAACTTCTAAATCAAATGCTCTTTGATTTGTATGGCCATCTTAAATTAAACTTCAAAATCTGTAATACTTGTATGAAGGGCATTTTCTTGTTTCAAGGAATGCTTTATTCAGTGTTACTTCACTGCTATAGTTGCAGGGGAAGTAGATGCAAATACAGAATGCTGTGTGAGCTATTTGATGTATTAGCCATATAGTTTTAGACACTATAGCAAAGGCAAGGCTGTGTTTCAGTCACTTCATTGATTTTAGGTATTTTCTGAATACAGTTTCAATGTTTTTCTTCTGCTGAGGATTTTTAAAGTCTCATCAATATTTATCGTTGTATATTTTTATTTTCTTTTTCCCCTTAAAGCATCAACGGCAGCTTTCTTTGCCACTGACACAAACAAAATCTTCCCCAAAGAGAGGATTTTTCAGGGAGGAAACAGATCATCTAATTAAAAACATTCTGGGTAAAAGAATTGGCAAGTTCATTAATTCTTCAGATGAACCTCCGAATAGCTTCAGGGAGTTTTATGATAGCTGGCATAGTAAGCCTGTTGATTATCATGGTCTTCTATTGCCTCGCATCGATGGACCTGAAATCAAAGTCTGGGCTCAACGCTATTTACGATGGATTCCTGAAGCACAGCTTCATGGCGGTGGTACAATAGCCACAGCTGCCAAGATTTTGGACTTGATGGAGGAAGTGCAAAACTTGCAGGTGAAAATGGATGAAGAACATAGTCAAGCTGTTTCTGGAGACACACATGCTGTTCCAATGCTGAGAAATTCTGCCCGTTTGTCGTCTTTGTTTCCTTTTGCTTTGCTTCAGAGACAGTCCATCAAACCAGCTTTACCCACTAGCACCTGGAAAGACCTGGAAGATGAGGATGACTTGGTCAAGAGAGATGATGAATTTGTTGATCTAAGTGATATGTTATAAAGTGTATATAAATTTAAGTATGAATTGTATGTGGTTAAGCTCTGAGTTTAAGATGTTGTCCTAATCTAAAGAACTCGAGTATCTACAGCCTGCTGAGTGGGTTTGTAGGGTAAAGGAAACTTGGCTGAGTATATTTTGAACTTCCATTTCACTCTAACAGTATTTATTGCAGAAACACATTTTTAGTATAGATGTAAAAAAAAAAAAAAAAAAAAAGCAAGTCTAGCAGCACTGTGTGGCTGCTTTATGCAAAAAAAAAAAAAATTCTGATTCAGAGGTAGAATACTAAATGCATACAGCAACAGTTATGAGGAATCTGCAGACTTGCTTAACATTAAATATTATTCCTTTTGTGCTAAAAGCTAATAGGAATTATTAATACATCTGCAGCTGTCCATCACGTGGAGTGAAGAAAGTAAGGTGAAACTAAATGTGCTTTCAAGCATAAGCTTTTACAACTGAGAACAAAACTTGGGGATTTCTGTCTGATGTGGCATCAATTGAAGTCATGTGCTTGTCAGCCTCATCCTTTCTGACAGTGTTCATCACTGGCTTGCAGAACTTCACCTTGTGTAGTGATATAATAGCAGCTTGGCTTTTCTGAAACTCTGCTTGCACTTAGCTTAAAGATCAGGTGCAAGAGCTAAAGTAAACATTTCAAGACCTGTTGTGTCTGCTGTCATACTCCCTTGCTGCCTTGGAAAATTAAGTCCCAAATGTTTGCTGTTGATTGTAGAAAATAGCCTGAAAAAAAATAGCCTGACAGAGATTCTAGTTTATTGTGGATATTCTTTTCCTCTCCTTTAGAGGTGGAGATTTTTTTTTACTCTAATTTCCATGCATATGCCATTTGCCTTTGAGGCTTTCTGAAGCCTGCACTGAGACCTCCACACGGAAGGGAAGGCAGTCTTGAATTTGCAGTCTGTTGCCACTTGACATGAGTTAGTGGTACAGCTTATGAATGTGGCTTTCATACCCTACAAACATTTGCATCCTGTTACTGGATGTTCTAACAGTACCTCAGTGAAAAAAGCCATAAAGAAATGCCTGTTGATTTTTTGATCTACTGTGTGTATGTTTATATAAAAAGTATTTTTGCTGCAAATAACTGTCCTTTGTAAAGTTGAGTGTTATTTGACTGTCAAATCTATTTTGAACCCTTAAATGGTAGAGTACCCCAAGAATGGAAGCAAATCATAGTATCAGTTAATTTGAGATGGTGGATGTTGAATATTCTCTGTATGATTTAGAAATCCATGCTGGAAAATTTAAATAGTTAAACTAACACTTTAAAATTTGATCAGCTCAATGTAATCAGGGTTATTAAACTAAGTTACAGATCAGTCACTTCACAGTGAATTGTACTTCATATGTGTAATAAGAGATCATCTGCAGCTCTTTAAAAATATTAATGTTAAAAGAAATGTATAAGTGGGGGGAGGGAGAGATCTTGATGCAATTCTATGCCAAACTGAAGCTTTTCAACTCCTGATTGCCTTAATCGTAGTAGCCTGAGTTTGTAGCAATTTGTTTAAAAATATGCTTGTACTTACACTTTCTGCTTTGATACATATCTCGTTGTTTGTACAGCTAGCATTTATTGGGATGGGCTGTCCAGCACATGTCATTCTGATCTTATTGTAGCTCAAGTAATCCATTTATCCAATGATTTCTATGTATGTTTGAGCAATGCATTTTTGTAGAGAAGAAATATCCGTCATTCTAAGGTAACTTGGGTTCGGGGCATTTTTAAACACTGTCATTAGAAAAAAAAATCTATTACATGCATTTTTCTGTACTTTTGATCAAACTATTATTATGGCTCAGTCCTGAAGATTACATATTTATATTACAGATGTTGGACATCTGATTTGTACATAAGTTATCAGAAGTTTATATAGAGGAGAAACATATATGTGGAATTAAACATAGGAACACTTCTAATGTAGAGTAAATACCATTGCTGGTTTTCTGCACTGCAGGATTGGAAATGTACTTAATATTTTCACTCAACTTCTGTTTATACCTCCAAGTTTTTACACTGAATGCAAGCTAGAAATTGTATAGTTGGCTTACAAAATAAATGCAACTCTTTTTCCTCTTTAGTGGGCAGTGTGGAGAGTGTCAATAAAATATACTTTGTCATTTCAAGATAAATATGACAATGTATGTTTAAGCTCTGTTTTGCAAAATGACACTTTAAATTGTAGTAAACTTGACAATCTGCAGTGACAAGGCTTTTTGAGTTGTACACAGGGTATTTGCAGACTTACAGAGAGGACGCTGTACAGTTTTGACCTGGCTATGCTGTAGGGTGAGTGTATCAGTTCAGAAAAGATCAAAATTCAGTGCAATGCCATAGGATGACTATGGGAAGCTACTGAAGTGATCTAGAGCGTGTCTGCCAAATGGCATTTTTTGGGGATCTATTAAAATATTGCAATCTTAACTGTTTTGGGGATCTATTAAAACTTTTCATTCACAATGGTGTGCTTGTCTTTCATTGAGTTGTTTCCCCATTTCAAGGAGGAGCATTGTTCCTACCGTGTTAGCACAGGAACTTCCTGAAATTACAGTGGCTGAGTATTCCTCAAACTGAACGTGTTCTGAGTCCAGGTTGGGTGCTGGTCAAGGTAAACTATAGAGTATAAGTGAAAAACATGTAATTTATTTTTTCCAGAGATGACATATTACTAGTTTCTGCCCCAAAATCCAGCACGAGCACAAATCACTCAAAAATAATTTCCTAAAGGGAACGTATAAAATTGCTGTAAGGTTTAAGAAGGATTTGCTGTTGGAACAGGAACAGCAGCAGGGTGCTGGGTTGCAGTGTAACACAAGGTGTGCCACAGCCTCACCCACATCTCAGATCCCTGTGTGTACTTTGACCGCTTGGCTTTGAGATGGCATTCACTGCACTGAACATGCTCAGCTATTGCTGTAAGCCATGCTGGAATCCGAGTGCTTTATAAAGGTCCTTACAGCCGGCTCATCCTCCTGATCTCTTCCGGCAATTAAAGTTTTTTCATTTCATGTTCAAAGCATATAAGCATAACCATTTCAGGAGGTAGTATGATAGCTTCTGGAGTGCGTGTCTTGCCAATTTGTCACACAGAGGTTTCCTTTCTTCAAGTCTTGAGCTGGAAGCTTTGTGTACAGTGCTTACTGCCTGATACTCTTATTTTGCATGAATGACACTTGGTTTATAAACTACCTGAGGTGTGTTTCTTTTTTTGTGACAAAGAAGAGGTGGAGTAATGAAATAATTTGAATCTCAAAAAGCATTTCATATTCAGAACTGCTTTGGCTCTTCCATGATGTATCAAATGGCTGAAAGCGGTGTGAGGTAAGATCCTTCTGATGGGCCATGTCCTTTTCCTTTGTTTGTCGTGAAACTACCCTGTGACAAATGCTTTTTGCCAGGCTTTGCAGAACACTGAACCTGGTGTATCCCAGAAGGCAGTGAGCACAGAGATGAACACAGCTGCTGTTTGAGTTGGAGAAACAGCTGTTTCAAAACAAACAGTGTTTCCCCTATTGCTTTGCCTGGCTGCTTGAAACAGGCTCATTATGTTTACCTAGGAAAGCATTTGATAAATAGCTTTGTAAAAGCAGAACCGTGGAAACTGCTTTCCCACAGTGATGATTTGTCCGACTGTGCTGCTGTTCCTTGAAATTCCCCATCCCTTCTGGCATGTCCCAGCCCTGCTCACACCATGACACCTTCGATCTCCCCTCTCTTCATCTCCTCTTCTGAAGTGAGATGCAGTGTTAGCAGTTAGTCTGTCATTGCTATTAACTTGCTGAAAAGCCAATTTTAGTAACTGTTCCTGGGGGACAAAATAAATGGGCTTGTGGTGGCTTGGCTGGGCCAGGTGGTCTGCAGCCTGCTTCTTAGTTTCTAGTAACTTCAAATCTATTTCTGTTAAGCATGATCAGAACTACCTGCTGATTGCCAAAGCTCTGGTACAGGTAAGTGGAGAGGACATGTGAGCAGTCCTCTGTGGTCACTAGGGAAAAAGAGTGAGAAAAGGAACCAAACCCCATGCCTGTGGTGTTCACACAAAAATGAATGCAACTCTTAGATAGGAAAGTCTGCTCATTTACAGTCAGATCAAGTATCACATGTTATGCAACAAAATTTTTATTTTCTTTGTCTTGGTTAATTCTGTTTCTGTGTTCTGAAATACTTCTTTCATTTTATTGTAGGAGCCCAAACTCAGGCAATTCAGGCTTGAGAACCTTTTGATTTTCCTGAGAATCAGCTGGCATTTTTATGACTTCTGAAAGTCACTTAAAATCCTTGTTATTAGTATCCCCATTCTGGGGAAAAAACAAAAAAAGAAAGAAAGAAAAGAAAAAAAAAAAAAAAAAAGAAGAAAAATCAGTAATCATTAACTCAGCTAGAATTAATGTACAGTTTTGCTAATTAAGTGCAGATCTTCAAATATTTTGTAAACAGTGCCAAGCCTGTGGACTGGTAGCTTGCTCACTTTCAGAGAGTAGGATTCACTAATTTCTGTTTCTACAAATATTGTTTTAAAGAATGTTTGTGAGCGTGACGACAGATAAACAGATTTTATGTGGAGAGCTCATTTCTTGAATCATCACCAAAACATGAAGCAGATACTTCAGCTTTCACTGTGACCTCGATGTACAAAACAGAATTCCTCTTACCAAGTTCCTCATACACAGATAAATACTATTTGTTTCTTACAAAGCCACTTCCTCCATTTTCTGTTTTCCCAGCACAGACTTTCCACTGTGAGTCCACTCTTAAAAAACTCTTTCTTGACACGCTCTCGTGAAAGCACTCTGATGAAGTTTGAAATAGATTGAGTTTACACCTGTTGTGGTTTTTCCTGCTGCATTCTGAGATGGTGAGAACATGTGAAAGCCAGGTAAGGGAGTGCTGCAGATGTCCTAACTCAGGACAATTAATGTGCGGGTTTTCAGACTGCAAGATCCCTCACTTCTGTGTCAGTATGGAGCATGGCAGCTCTGGTGGTTGTCCTGTAATTAAGGGAAAATATTTAGAATAAATAAAATCCTGTTGTGTGTTATTTTTCCTAAATTGAAACTGCATAAAGAAAACGCAGGCTGATAATGATAACTATGTTTTCTAATGCAATGTGTCTTCTGGAAACTTTCAGTACTTTGCTGTGCTGATGCCTGCCTAGAGGAGTCCTGAGTGCCTGATTGCCTGGGTGTAGGTTGCATCTGATGTGGGGCATCTGCAGGCTGCTGCTTGAGGACTCCTGCTGAGCGCTGCCCAGCTGTTAGTTTGGCTGCCAGATGATTGTATGGAAATACATATTTTGCTGTTGTAGATTGCTTTTCTATTACATCAGCTTGTTGTTGCAAATCACCCCATGGTTGTGCAAGGGAAACATCTACGGCAGATTGCTTGAGTGTGACTTTCTCAGTAGGCCAATTACAGCAGAAGAGGAAGGTGGAATCACAACTGCAGTAGAGATGGCTCTGGAGCTGCTATGTTGTTGAAAAACAGAAATTTTGGGAACCAGACCTAACGTGCTTTTATTTGAAAGGTTATAAATGACACACACAGCTGTTTAACTCTTCTGAGAAGAAAACACAGGAAGCGCAAAACCACTACCAAAAACAGACAAAACAAGCCACCAACCAAACAAAAGAAACTTTGGTTTGGGATTGCCTGAAAAAGCCTTCCAGGGTGATCAGAGAATAACTGCATTGGATCTGAGCTGGTTGTTACAGGAAGAAGCTGCAGCTGGCAGAATAAGCCAGCCTGATCCACAGTCATCCGGCACGTTCCTCAGGCTGTGCTTTGGTTTGGACTGGGGCATGTTTTAAATACCATCATTCTGCCTGGGCTGTGATTTAGCAGCGACTGTGGCTGCTGAAAAGCAAAAATCATGTTTTGACTTGTAATGTGAAAACAACTGTCACTCTGAAAGTGATTTTAGATTCCTGATGCATTTCTGCTTTTCTCATTTCAGCTTCTGTTATACATAACTAACTGAAGGGTTACTCTTTGTTTTTAGCATATTTTACTCATTCACATCTTGTTTCTTGTTAGTTTTAATGTGTTTGATGTGCTTTGTCCATATGCAGCCCATTGTCCATCCCAGGGGCAGAATGCAAGTCTCTCCCTTCTGACCAAGACCCTAATTTTCCAAGGCTATTCATCCACCCAGTGCTTTTCCAAAGGTAGCGGCCCATTCTCATGATTCAAATTGCAGCTGAATAGCTATCTGGCAGAGATGATGATAAAAAGGGCTAGTCACTGAAATGAAGTAGTAAATTTAATAGTAAAATCATTATTTAATGTATCAGTATTTAATAGAAGCTCCTTGAATACACAAAGCCTCTGCAGGTAACAGTGGACGCTAGAAAGAGCTGAAATATAATTACCAGGGGCCTGGACTCAGGCAAGAGAAAATGACTGAACATAAATGATTCTTCCTAATCTTTGTACTTTATTAAAGCATTAGTAGCCCTGTTGGTGCTGGCTGTCTATCTTATTATTCTGTCTAGACTGGCAGACATTCTTCCCCTTTTGAAGCCAGCGAGGACTTCCCTTACAAAGCAAATGATTCTCCAACTGAAACACATGCTCATTGATGTCTCTATATTTGTCAGAATAACACTGTGTACAGCTGCTCTTGTCACCAAGAAATTTACTTTGAACGTTTATATTCCTAGAATCAAAGTGTGGTTTTGGTTGGAAGGGGCCTCAAAGGTCCTTATTTCCATTCTCCTGCCATGGGCTGGCTGCCCCCACCAGCTCAGGCTGCCCAGGGCCCCATCCAACCCAGCTGTAAGCACCTCCAGGGATGGGGCACCACAGTTCTCTGGGCAGCAGTGCCAGTGCCTCACCATCACCACTCCCTCAGTGAAAAGTTTTCCTCAACATTTAATCTAAATCTCCCCTCTTCTAGTTTAAAACTGTTCCCCTTTGTTTTCTGTCACTATCAGGCCATGTAAGAAGTTGTTTCTCACCTGTTTATACGCTCCCTTTAAGTACTGGAAGCCTGCAATGAGGTCTCCCCTGAGCCTTCTCCAGGCTGAACAAGCCTAGCTTCCTGTCTTTGTAGGAGAGGCGCTTCAGCAATCTGAGTATCTGCTGTGATTCCAAGTCCTTCTCCACAGGACTGCTCTTAAGTTCTTCTCCAAGTCTGTAAACATACCTGGGATTTCCCTGGCTTAAGCACAACACCTTGCACTTGGCCTTGTTCAGCCGCATTAGGCCCCAAGACAGATCCCTGGGTAACACCGCTCATGACCATCCTCCATGTTCATGGGACATAGAGCCATTAAACATATCCCTCTGGATGCACCCATCCAACCAATTCTTTATCCTGCAAATATTCCACCTTTCAAATGTCTCCAATTTAGAGTCAAGGATGTGGTGCAGGACCATGTCAAAGACCTTGCACAGTCTAGGCAGATGACATCAGTTGCCTGCCCTTTATCTACAGATGCCATCACTCCATCACAGAACCAGATGGGTCAGGCACAATCTGCTCTTGGTGAAGCCGAGCTGGCTGTTTCACATCACCTGTTTGTCCCTCATGTGCTATTGTTTATGTGTGAGAACTGGAGTTTAAAGAGTAAACTAAATCACAGGGCTGAACAGCAATTCTTTAATAGAGCTGAACTCTTTTAAGTGAGGAAGTAATATTAGCTCTTCTTTCAACGCAGGGGATAAGAGGCTCTGGAGGAATTAAAACCTTTTAACAGCATTTGCTCAGCTGCGGTAACTGTGGTAAGGTTTTATGGATGGATTCAGTCCCTAGTGGAATTTTCTTAAGATATGACTGAATGCTAAACTACAGAAAATGTATTTAATACGTCTATCTTAGCTTTTGTTCAATTTGCGTAGCTGTTGACTTGCTTGACTTGTTGAGGTGCCACACAGACAACTACACTGGCAGCAGGATCTTTTCGAGATAAAACCATAGAATCACAGGATCATGAAGGTTGGAAAAGAGATCTAAGATCATCTTGTCCAAACACTGACTCATCCCAACCATTCCCACTAACCCAGTGACACATCTCTACATTTCTTGAACACCTCCGGTGATGGTGACTCCACCAGCTCCCTGGGCAGCCTTGCCAATGCCTCACCACTTCTTTGGAGAAGGAAGTTTTCTTAATATCCAACCTGAACTTCTCTTGGTGCAGGTTAAGTCTGTTATCACTCGTCCTAAATCACACGCTGAGGCTGATTTCCTGTCTCTCCTGGATGTCTGCTTGGGCCAGCTGTAGGGAGGTTTGCTTTGCTTTAATCAGCAAGTAATCTCTACCCGGTCAACACCAAATCCTCAGTGCTGAGCTATGGGAACATGTCTGTGTTGAAGTAGGCAACTGCAGCATAAGTGCACATGGGCAGCTCTGGTGTGTGAGGTCAGACTTTGAGGTGAATGTGATAGCGGTGAAGAGCACAGGATGTATCGCTCCCTGCAGATCTGGCGGGAGAAGCCTCAGAAGGGCTCTGAGGTCAGGGTTCTGGCTGAAGGAGCTATGTATAAAGAAGCTGTCTCCAGCTGTTTGATTTAAGCCATGCTCAAAGAAGCAGGGCTGTGTATTTTTGTAAACAAGCCAAACAGTATGAAAGGTGCTTTATTCCTAACTGGAGTAACCTGTAGGACTCTAAGCTGGCCAGCTGCCCAGATCAAGAAAGATCTCTTCCTGCAAAAGGAATGTTGGCAGATGGAGCATAATCAGGAATATATACATATATAAAATTTTTGTCAGATGTGCTGAAGAGACATAGTAAAAAAGCCCTCTTTGAAGTTTTTATCTATGTATTTTCAAAACTGAACATGATTTGTGTGTGACAGTATATTTTCAGAATGTACTTGGAAATCCACAGTGGTAAAAATGGTATCTTCTTACTCCAACAGCTGTGGTCCTCCCTCATTTCCATGCCCTATTTATTGATGTTAGCGTCAAAACTAAGTCCCTGCTACTGTCAGCACTCCAAAGAAGGGAGAAGAGCTCAGAGTACACCTTGGTAAAAGGCATTTGCTGAGGTGTGTGGTTCAACTACAATCACGTACCCAAGAGCAATGTGTCTGTATCACTTCAGATATAGCTCCTGTCAGAAAACAGGATGCTAGAGAAGCTTTAGCACTTTGTATTAACCCTAGATTTATGTGTACCATTGAACACCTGTTCAAAGATGATGTCCATATCTGAGGGCACATCATGTTCTGTACAGATGCAAGCTGTGCTTTTATTTTGGCCACAGGACATTTATGACCAATGGCGAAGTGCCAGCTCGGTCCTCCTGTTCCACGTTGAGTTTGCAGTTAGGAAAACAGAGCCCATTTGAGGCAAAAAAGGGAGAACCTCCTAAAGTTCTCTTTTAGAGCCAGTCTTCAGAGTGGGACCATGCTTCCAGGATTGGGAGTGCTTTCAGCACTTTGGGACTGCTTGCCCACTGTGAGCTGAGAGCCATTTCCTTGCTGGATGGCAGCCACAAGTGCATTCAGTAAAAGCTTAAATGCATTCTTCTTGTGTGTTTGTTCTGCAGGAACACAAGGGTTGCATTTGCTGCTGTGTGATGCAGAATATGAACAGTGAGAGTAATTTTGGTCTTGGGGGATTTTTAAAGGTTGTTTTAATTTCTCTCTGAAGGATTTACTGTGTAGTAAATAGCTGTTAAATCATTACTTTATCCTTTGGCAGAGAGAATTAAGCAAGTGCCTAAGAAAACATCAGTGAAAACAATTAGTAAAAAAAGATCATACATGCCGAAGTAGGACACCTTGACCGGGATGGCTGACTCATCAGTTTGACATATTCTGTGTTAAATATGGAAAGCTCATATGTCATCTCTCAGCAAGAGCAAAAATAAATTTATTTTCTTTCGAAGATGACTTACAAACCAGATGGGATCTCAGCTAAACCTCTGCGCAGGTGAAAGTACTGATGTGCTGTGCAGCATGTCCCTGTACAGCCACGTAGATGCATTGGTGCTGTTGAGAGGACCCTGGCCACTACCTCACACTGCTGGATGTCTCTCTTTTTCCAACCATCACCTGGGTTTCTCCACTGAATTTGTGTTTCTAACCTTCATTGAAAATTGTGAATGGCGATAATTTAGATGCTTATTTCTTTTTCTCTCTCCTCCCCATGGAAGTCACTGGAGTCCTGAAGGTCTGTGTGATCCTGCCTTCAGTGGCCCCTGGGAGCATGAGAGCCAGCCTAAGGCTTGGCAGCCAACAGACTCAAATGGGAGCATTCACTAAACAAGCGAGGGAAGCACGTTTTACACAGGCCTTCTAGGTGTCCCTAAAAACTGGATGGGATCCTTAAGAATAAAACAAACATCACTCTCATTTTTCCAGATATATCAGGTATTTCTGGTGCTGTTTCAGCTCTGTTCGTCTCCAAGAACGAAGGCCCAAATCCTCTCTCTTTTTTCCCAATCTAGTTCTCAGTTGGAAAAACATATAAAAATCCACTAGAGGCAGAACCATGAGCAGGAAGTACAAGATGTTACGTAATAGCTTTGCCACCCAGGCTCCTGATCACTCAGTCAAGTTTCTGCTGTTTGAATCCATGGTGATTGCTAGAAATACTAGTATTAAAAAAATGGAGACATTGTTATCACACTCTCTAAAGACTCATGCTTGAATATTATACATCATCTTATTTATGTGCAGGTTGTCTTGTGCCCAGTGCACAGCAGAAGTTCTCATGCATCTGCTGGTCATTAACAAGCCTGCAACATCACAGTCAGGAGCTATAGAAATGCATTTATTCAACTGGACAGCAGCACGCTCTCCAACAGCCTAGCTTAAATAAAGCTAGCCTCAGAGATCATCTTGTGTTTCGTACTCAAATGCTCTTCAATCAGTATTATGCAGGTAGCGGGACAATACAGTTGTCTCTGTCCCACCATTTTGAACGATTACTTCAGTTTAAGCTAAGGATGTGGTCTGTAGAGTTTCATTCAAAAATTTCTTGCAAATCCCCTATGAAGAGATTTGTTCAGACAGCAGCTTTTTAGCATCAAATATATTAATCAGTGCTTGCATTGATGGTAAAATGTTAGCTGGTGAGAAGCTCTTTTGAAAAGCCATTGCATAGAAATGATCCACTGATAATGTTATTTTATGACACTGAAGATAGATGGTGTTGCACATAGTCCAGTGCAGGATCTACCCAAAGAAAATCAATCTACATTTGGCTCGTGTTAACCCTGTGGGAAAACATTTCCAGGTGATTTTCTCAGCCTTCTCCTTCACAGTCGATGGAGAAACTTGAAATTCAGGTCAAAATGGAAAAAGCTGTCAGTGCCTGGCGGCTGTGCTGCTGCACTCCTCCCCCCAGTGCAGATCAAGCACACTCACAGCAAGAAGGTACGATACAGTGCTCCATAATGCTTGACTAGCACAAGACTTTGTCTGTGTTTTCAGAGACAACTGTCAGTGTAACAAACCCAACTAATCAGATGTGCTTCCATACTGTTTTGAGTCCTGAATGAGTCAGGGAGAAGCATAACCCAGAGATGTCTGCGTGTTCCATCAGTGAACACCTATTGCATGCTTTGGGTAGATGGTATTACTGGAAGAACTATCGCTGGTGCTACTTCAAAACCCTCTGTGTGCTGTGATCACAGCCTGGCTGCTTTCAGGAATGAAACCATCCTGCACAAGGCAGGTGTGGAACAGACCGTGAGACATGCTCGGCTGAGCCCTCAGGAACAACCTGACTCTGTTCCTCTCCTTCACCTCTCTGCACAGAGGCTTTTAAATTACAACTCCATGGAAACATTTTTCTGTGCACCATCTGGCTTTATGTATTTTTCAATGAGTTGATGAGTATTTACATACCCTAGAGAGAACAGATAGTTACTGATTTGTTACATGCGAAGGGAAACAAAGCTTTTTCAAAACTGATTTTATATAAAAGCCATTGGATTAAGTGCTTTAAATTCTGCCAGAATCCCAATGACCATTGTGGTGATGGTTTCACAAGATTTCCACCCCATTTTTCTCACTGAACTTGCTAAATAAGACAGCTACACATTTTTCCTAGTGATAATGGTTGGGTTGAATCACTGTGTAGAAATGAAAAAGCATCTTCCTCACAAACTGCACTTTAACCGATACTTTGTCTTCATTATTTCAGTACTATAATTGCAGTATTAAAATAATAAGTACAGATTCTTGCTACTGAGCAATACTGCTCACACACAGGGAGAAGATGCCATTAAAATGCAAAGATTTCAGGAACTAGCAATCATCTGAACTCCACAGGTCAGGAGAAAATGAGAAGACCTGGAAATACATGAAACGAAGGAGACCTTTTTGGAAAGTTGATGCCTTTCTGTGTCTGCCTTTGGTCTCCCTAAAATGTCTGTCAGTCAGCCTGCAAGAAAAAAGACTATCGGTTTTGTTTTTAAAAACATTAAATGCAGCACTAGATTTTTAATTCAAAGCCCTGCAAATCTAAAAGGAATCATTTTACTGACTTACTGGCTACATCAGATTCTATATGAGCTAGGTATTAATGCCACTGGATGTAATTTGCGAGTTCATCGTAACTCGATCCAATCTGTGACAAATACGGAATAATTCAAATACATATTTTTGAGACAACATCATTCCTAAATCTGCCAAGGAAGAGAATTAAAGAGAAGCTTATTGGAAAAGATATCTTGCCAAATTTCAGCTTTGTGAAATGGTAATTTAAATGATATCTGACTACTGAGTGCCAATTGCTGCCTGAGCATGGGTTTGTTGTATGGACAAAAAGAACTGTAACAGTTGAAGCTTTTTATTTAGCAAAATTTGCTGCTATGCTACTAGTGTTGGGAAGTTCACTGATAAAACCAAGAAGAAAATGCCAGTTGGTCTGCAATGGCTAGTGATGGTTTTATTTGGTACCAGGACAACAGTACAAGTAAAACAGGTACAGCTGAAACTACAAGAGAGAAAACACTACAGAACAGCATGCAGTCACTGTGTTCTAAACATGGTTTTTACAGCCATTTGGCCATTGATTCTAGTTTCTTCCCAACTAAAATGCCACATGTTGGTCTGCTCACTTCTCTTGCCCAATAGCAAGTCAAAATCATTGGCTCCCTCTCCTGTTGTCATTCTGTGCCTTTGTTCCTACCGCAGGTCAAACTCTTGTTGTCGTAGATCAGCAGTCCTCCAGATATTTTGTTCCTTCAAACTGCTTTTGATTATTAAAGTTCACTGCAGAATTTACTTAAGCACATACCTGTAAACAGTATGGTTTTAAGAATGGTTTGGCCTTAGGAAATCCCTGTGTCCCTTTGTTCCTGGCCACTGGCTTCCATGTTGTAAGAGAGTATAGAGCTCCTTCAGTCATGATACGGTGCCAATTTGTGCAGCTTCCTGATCAGCAGATTCCTGAAATGATACAGGTTAACACCATTTGTGTGTGTCACAGCAGATCCTTTCAGGGATTCCAGCAGCATCTCCACATGACACCAGCTGCAATGGGTGGGAGAGGCAGACCTTCACTGTAAGGGAATGGAAGACACGGATAGGAGTGTGAACAAGCTCGACTGGCAAAACCACTGATGGGGAAGCAATATTAGGGTGAGCAGCTTTCTAGCTGCTGTTTCTGTTAGAAAACAACTTCTGTATTCTTAATATTAATCTCAAAATGTGTATGTGCTATTAATCTGATTGTCCTTCAAAAGAAAAATCAGCCCAGCAATATCTTGCTATGAAGCTGTAACAGTAGAACCAACATTTACTCAGAAAGGCCAAAGTTTTTTGGAGCATATCATGGTTTAAAACTTCCAGTACTGACTGACTACATGCCAAGCTTGGGACATTTAAGCTAGAATACATTTGTCAAGAATGAATAGCAGTTGACCTCCTGCTTGTTAAATAAAGTTACTCTTTGTTTTACCTGCTATCCCAAGACATTTGCATTCAGTTTGTTAATTGCCTTTTCTGCTGATATCAGAGATAAGCCCTACTCCCACTGCAAAATGAATCATGGGAACTGCAACCAGTGCAACAAAGCGAGTCTAAGATTCATGCCTTTGCTATTTTCCCTTTAATTTCTGCTTCCCAAGGGGCTGGCAGCAGTTCAGAAAATCCAAGTGCTTTTGAAGTCTCCTACACCTGGCTAGGATAACTTCAGCTCATCAGCAGCTGTTAAGATATTGTTAAGATATCAGCTTTCTGCCAGATATTGGCTTAGGAATAAAAAGGGATGTGCTATGAGTTTACTGCAAGCCAAAGAGAAACTATTTATAGATGACAGCCCCTGCTTTTGCATTATATCTTCCTAACAGAACAATTAAAAAATGTAGCCCTTTAGCTCTGTGGCCAGGTGCCTCTGGGGTCAGAGTAGGGACGTGCCAAGTGGCTGTCCATGTGATGGGATGCACACATTACCCAAGGGCTAGGGAAACAGCCTCCTGAGCTCCTGACACAACCATGTTGGACTCATTAATACTTCTGAAATACGTTCCGGTGCGGATAAATGAATTGCAGAGAAGGTTGTTACATGGCACACTGATCTCCCAGGTGAAGATCCAACAAGCTATGTTGTCCCCCTCTGAAACAGCAGCTCTTGGTACTATTCAGGGCTCTAGTGCCAGTGGAATCAGATGCTGAAATGTGTCTTGTTTGCCCTCCTTTGGTTTTGTCTATTGGCAGTGCTCTGGTATAAAAAAAAAAAAAAAACCAAACAAACAACAATAAAAGACTGGATCAAAATTCAATTATAAGCAGCTATAATTTGATTCACACTGAGCTTATTAGTTCAGTTCAACGACAAGGAATTGGAACTGAAACTGATAACAAAAATACATTTCTTTGAAGTTCCACCGCTAAATTCACGCAAGCATCTGAGCACTTAAGGGCAGAAAAGCGACTCTGTCGAATATGACTTCACAGGATGTCAGACGTGAAACTGACCAATAAACTTTAATGCCTTTATTAACCCACCAGTTACATCATTTGGTCACTTTTGTAACACAAAACGGAAAAGCTGGAAAGTTGCCGGTCAGCAACTGCTTCTAAAAAGCCATTTAAAAAACCCTGCAAACAAACAAACAAACAAAACCACCGAAGATGAGTCCTTTGCGGCTGCCCGCAAAAAAATAACGACAGAAGAAACGACGTGAATAAGCAGGAAGGTATTCGAGCCTTCCGTCGGTTAACGCCTAAAACGCCGTCAGGGGGTAAAAGAACGTATTTAAACAGCGGCTGCGGCGTCGCAGCAAGATGGAAGTCACCCGAACAGCCCCAGCGGCCGCGCGGGAGGAGAGCGCCGCCGCGGTGACGGAGGACCGAATTAACAGCGGTGCTCCTGTTCGGCGAAGGCATTTCCGCAGAACGGATCTCGCGGCGCTACCGAGGAAACTTTTATTTAAAAACCCGCTGCACGCAGCTCCTTACGGCCAAAGCCGCCAAGGCCGCCAAACCCGCGCCGCGGGCTCCAGCCGCGCTCCGCTCCGCCGCCGCCCCGCCCCGCTGATGGCGGCGCCCCTCGGGGCGGAGCGCAGCGCAGCGCCCCTCCCACCGCCGCCGCCCGCCCCGTCCCCGCCCGCCGCCTCGGGGCTCCTCCCGCCCGCGGCCTTTTCCGGCGCCCCCCCTCCCGCCGCTGCCACATCCTCCGCTGACATCAGCCCGCGCCGCCATATTGCACCCGAAGCCGCCTCCGCCAGCTCGGCCCCCGCTGCCTCCGCCTCCGCGGCCCGGCCCCGCTCCCCATGACCGCCCCCGGCCGGCCGCAGCCGCGGTGCGGGTAGGGCCGAGCGGGAGCGGCTCCCGCTACTCCGTCTCCGCGCTCCCGAGTTGTCGCCGAGCACCGCCCCCGTCCTTCCTCCTCCTCCTCCTCCTCCTCCTCCTTCTCCCTCAAAACTCCCAGACCCCCGGCCCGGCCTCTGCCCTCCCGCCGCCCGCAGCCATGACGTCCCTCACGCAGCGCAGCTCCGGCCTGGTGCAGCGCCGCACCGAGGCGTCCCGCAGCGCCGCCGCCGACAAGGAGAGGGGGGCCGGGGGCGGCCCGGAGGACGAAGGCCGCCGGGAAGAGCCGGGAGACGACGAGAAGGGAGACTCCAAGGAAACGCGGCTCACCCTGATGGAGGAGGTGCTGCTCCTGGGCCTCAAGGACCGCGAGGTGCGGACCGGGCGGGGGTGCGGGGGGAGGGGGCGGCGGTGGCGGGGGGGGGGGGGGGGGTCTGCCGGGCCGGGGCGCGGGTGGGGGGCTGTGGAGGCGAGGGTTGGGTGCCTGCGGGTGGGACGCGGCCGCCGTGAGGCCTGGGCGGCCTTGCGGTGGCTGTGCTGCTGCTGCTCGGCCGCCGCTGGGACGTGGGAGGCCGGTGTGTGTAACGCCTTGTGCCCGCGGGGCTTCGGGGCGCTCGGCAGCCCTTTCTGAAAACTCTTCCGAGGCTGATGCGGCCGTAAAGTTGATGGAGACGGACGTGATAAGAACGCGCCTCCAATCCTAAGTGGGTCAAAATGAGGAAATAGCGTTTTTATGTAACTCCATGTTTCCACTGAGTTTATGACACCCTTGGTTGTCGTGGTTCCGTGAACAGCAGAGTGTATTTCTGTCGACCTGGTGGTCAGCTTTGTACTGACTTATCATTCTGTAAGTAATAATCAGAACAAAAGACTTGCACGCTGTGCAAAGCCCTATCGGGGGGAACAGTTTGATATGCTGTGTGGTGAAGCATAATATGCCTTTATTTTAGTTACTAGTTCTCGTGTGGACTTAATTAAGTGGCCTGCTTAATTCTCTGTTGTTGTTGCAAGTAAACTAAAGAAGACTGATTTGGGTGGAAGTATCTTGAAGCTGTTCACAAGTAGAGAAAAACAGGAGGAAACTGCCAAGCAGTCTGTTCCTTGACAGTGCATTGCATCTAGAAGAACTTTACTGGTTGATGATGTGTAGATTAGGAAGTAGTTTTCCTAAATAATGGTAATTTTATTGTTGGGATTCTGTCTGTGTATATATATGTTGCAATAACATGCTTTATTTCTCTCTCAGTCCACGTACTTCAGGCCACGTTCTCCTAATCCCACTTTTCCCAGATGGACCTTGCCATGGCATCACAGTAAAGTCAGCAGATACTCACAGTGATGTGTGCTTCTTCCTGCTGATCCTGAAGATGTGCCTTTGTGTGTTGCTCTTCTAACTCACCTGAATAGTTGCAGGGAAGAGTTAGGCTTGCTGAGACAAGCCAGGATAGGAGGTCTTGCTCTGAGGAAGATGGGTTAGACTAGGTGAATTTCCAGCCCTGTTTTTCCTCAGATGTGTGGTAAATCTGCTGAATCAGTGGGCGCTGGGCTGTAAAGATTTCAAACTAGGGAGCATTCTGTCTGCTTAGAAAGAATGTACAGCACGAGTGTTCCTCATATATCAGAAGTTAGTAATTCATACTGGACCTAAAAAATGCAGCTTTGTACTGCTAAATCTTCTAACTTTTAGCATGAGCAGCGATGGTGTGTGCTACAGGCAATGCAGTATTTCTTTGTGTGAAAAAGGGAACTGATTACAGTAGCATGGGTATTCGTGACTCCCTTGAGATTTTGCAGTTAAAACGTCAGACAAGAAGAATGATGAGAATGATAATGTCATTTGTAGGGTGGGGGGCTTATGTGCACCAACTAGCACACAGTTTCTGAGGCTGGTTAGACTCAGATCACTAGAGCCTGTGTTTTGCTTCTGTGTCTCTTTGTACCTCTGCCTTTTATGCAAAGTGAAGCTCTTTATCTTTACAGTTTTTTAAATTTAAAACTGTAGATAAATTTTTGAAGGTTTGGGGTTTTCTGTTGTTCTAGTGAGCAAAACAAATCTACTTTATGCAATTGGGAATGCTTTTTATGAAGTTTTTACTTCCAATAGAATCGATCCCCAGTGACATTTGTTTGAGGCTTTCTCATGACAGCAAGTGGAGAAAAGTAATAAAAGGTCTATAAAGAACAACTGTGAAACTGCACAGAGTGTAAGGGACAGGGAAAAGCAGGTATGTGAGCTTTAATCTCAACTAAAAGCCAGTAAATCTGCAGTTGACAATGTCCTGTTTAACTGTATGCTAAATTACTTCATTGTGTTGGAATAGAACAAAAGTTACAAGACTGAACTTGTGTAAGAATGCATTTCCCTAAAAACAGTTACTTCACAAAAGTCGCCACTAACTGCATTGATAACTTAGCTTTGACAGTTTTGGGGTTAATTTTTTTTAAACATTAAATAGTAGTGAATCATGGCATAACATGTAAATTTTATCAAAAATGCCTCACGTGCCAGTGGACACTTTATGATTTCTTTGTGTAGGTGGAAGAGCCTTTGCTCTTCAGAGAGTTTTACAGGAAGATTCAGACAGTGATGGACAGGTGCGTTCAGTGTTTCTAGCAGATGGCTGGTATTTGTGAGAATCCTGCTTTCGTGGCAGCACAAGGCCTTCAACAGCCATAGCAGAACTTGAGTTGTTGCCTAGTGTCTCCGCACTGTTGGTTCAGCCATGTGCATATCCTGCTGCCCTAACAAACACAGAACACCTCATTCTTAATGCTTGAACACAATTAACAGCCTTTGCACATGCTTCCTAGGCATTGTCTTTTTCAGTTTTTTTTCTTTTTTTGTAAGCTTGATCTTATTAAAATGTGATTTATGTACATGGGCTGATTGTTCTTTTTTTTTTCTTTTCTTCCATTGCTGTTTGTGTCTTCTGTGTATGCACAACTATTTCTGTATTCCAAGGTCGAGACAGGTTGCAAGGGGTGTGTGCTGATATACACACATGCTTGCATAAGGTGTCAAATGCGGTGTCCTTGGAGGAACAGATAATTCAGTGGAACAGAATGCATTACTGCAGTACCAGAGGGAGCATCCTTCAAGAAATACCCAGAATCCCTCTGGAAATGAGGCTACGAAGGGGAGTCTTGTTCATCCATCTAGAGCAGAGCAGTAGCCTGTTGCTATAGGAATAAAAAATACTGAAATAAAATATTTTGCTGTATTAAGTTAAAAGTAGTATTGTGGTAGGATAGGTCGAAGTTCCTGTGAAAGGGAGATTGTTACATGGAACTTCTGAAGCATCGGAGCTCGTCATTGCCAAAAGAATGGAGTGGTAAATACTAACAGCTTATTTGTAAATGACAGCTAAAGGGCTAGTGCAGGCCTGTTGGCTCTTCAACAGTGGCCCTTCCAGATACTGTCCAGCTCTGTCCCATAGGAAGCTTCATTTTAAGTTGTTTTTTCTATATGTAGGTTTTGTTTTGTCTTTTCCTTTTTTCCTTTTTAGAGATCTCTCTTGATAGTCGTTGGGAATCCGTTGAAATACAGCAGTGCATACGGCTGTTATGTGTACCCTGTGTCATAGCTAGATGAATCAAAGCAGCTATTGAGGTTTATAGTTTAGATAATAGGTATAATATAATATAATAAGGTAAAACTCATATTTGATCTGTAACTAGTCTGTTGTTTGCTGAAAGAAAGCTCATGTGAAGTATGCTGAAATAAGTCGTACTACTGCCTGCTCCAACAGGGAATATTTCTGGTTCTACTATTTGTTCCTTTGGTGAAGCCTAAAATGTTATTTGTGAGAGTGAAGCAATATTCAGTCACTTAATTAGGTGCAGAAATTCTTTGGAATCTTTGCTCATGCTGGGCCTTTGGAAGCCTCATTTATTGATAAAGTTGCAGTGTTACAATAGAGTTACAGTGTAGCTTTTTGTGAAAATAATGTGAAGGCTTCTATATTAAATTTTCATTCTACTGAAATAAATTATTAGGGAGTGAATTTGCCTATCCTTTAAAAAAAAATCTGAGCAGTTAGATTTATTAGTGAAATTTCTGCTCATCTTAAAGAGATCTTCATGAAAAGTGGGGAAAAAAAATTACAACTTTTGAAATTGATTTGTGTTTTATCCAGTCCTAAACTTTGGCTTTGTGATGCAGAAGGTTGTGGGGTTGTACTTTTTTCTTTGCCTACAAATTCTCAAGTTTTGAAAAGTTTTGATGTTATCTTCTTAGTTCTGCTTAAAAGAAAACCATATCCATGGTATAACAATGGGGTGTGTAATGTCTGTGATGAAGTCATTCCTTTCATAGCTCTCTACCTTTCTGCCCTTCTTTTTCACCTCCCAGCACAAGGCTCTGAGCTGGCAGAAGATGAGAGGTGCAAGACGAGGAGCACACAAATTCTGAGATGCAGTGAAGCCCCTTTACTGTGCTTGTCAGTAAATCCTCCTTGAGTCTTTGGAGGATCTGGAAGTAGCGTTATATTTATAAGTTGACTTTGTGTTGAAAAGGTGTTTATTTTTCAAAGTTTGGATGCAGCCAGTATGTTATCCCAGCTTCTCTAGCGTGGCTAATCTGTGATCTGTATTACTTATTCATGAATAACTTCAAGTGCAGTGTAATTCTTCCTTTCATCTCAAGCTGTCTAGTGTAGGAAAACCAGAAAAAAAAAAAACTTATTCAGAGCATTTCTAGTGATGCATCACAATTTTTTAGTGCTCTTAAAAAGCAAAGCTGTAACTCTTCTTCCTCTCTTCCAACAAGCTGTTTTTCTGGCAGATTTTGTCATGATGTGTACCTGAGAAAGGTATTGCTAGTTAGTAGTGGAGTAAGTAATTGTGGAACAGAAAAGCAAGGTTTTGTATTTAAAAAAAAAAAAAAAAAAAATTATTTCCAGGGTTTTGGGTGTTTTTTTTTTTTTTTGACAGTGAAGCAGTTGAGGCACTGATGCATTTATTGTAATTAAGCTGCATGTAATGGGCCTTCTTTGCAAGGCTAAATTGACAGCCTAAAAATTGCAGGCAGTATGTCAGCTATGACTTTTCTTTTCAGAGCAAGTGACTGCTGCACACATTCACTTGCAGTGCACTAGCTGGGGAAAGGGAAGCTAGTTCCCAGTAACAATGCAGTCAGTTTCCTTTGCATGGGCACATCTGCACTGAGCTTTTAGTAAAGAAGGTAAAAATATCAGTTGTCTTACTGTGTACTGCTGCTGAGTACTTGTTTTTCCATAGCTAACCTGCTTGTAAAATGTCAATTTCAGTAATTTTCTTTAGTTTCAGAATGAAGTATTGATGAAATATTACTGCAGAAAGATTTAACATGCATATTTCTGACATAAAGATAAAAAAAAAATCATAAAAATATCAAATGGAACAAAACTGTTCTCTTCCTCTAAAAGATACTGCCCACAAACCTGGGTGTGTGGGAGCAGATAGGCGTCTTGCACTGTTAGTCTCATTGTAGAACCATGGGTCCGTTCCACCTTTAGCTTACATTGAACTACAGTATTTCAGCCCTTTTGTTTCGTTTTGTTTGTGGCGAACCATTAAGATGATAAATGGTATGCCTTGTGAGCTAGATCTTTGTAATTGGAAAGGCCTTAAACATTTGCAGAACCTATTGCTGTTTGTGGATGTTGCAGGGTGCTGTTCATCACACCAGGAAGTTAGTCTGGGCTTTTTGCTTATCTTTCTGTTGCTAGTTTTCTTCCCATGTGTAAGCTGCTTATTGCTATACGTTTTCTAATAATCTCCTTTTGCAGTCTTTTTGGATAGTTTCATGTCGTTATAGCCAGTCCTTACCTGAAAGGCTTGCAGTCTTTTGTATGCAGGCAAGTATTGTACTGTGGATTTTCTGCTTAGCAAACAGTCTTTCCAGTTTTTACTTCTATAGATGCTTGTTTCTTCCCCATCTGGTAGTCTCAACTAGGAGAGAATCATTCCCCATGTATTGAGTTTCAGCACATTTTTTGCATGCCTTACTGGAGGCAAGTACAGTACTTTCTGGTTGGATTGAGGTATGTGCCAGGAGGGGTGCCAGGGCTCTCTCTGAA
Source organism: Phasianus colchicus (assembly GCF_987193195.1). NCBI lineage: Eukaryota > Metazoa > Chordata > Aves > Galliformes > Phasianidae > Phasianus > Phasianus colchicus. The sequence goes on from NC_143476.1 coordinate 82,260,838, forward strand.
GCACCAACTATAACTGCTTCGCCTATAAGTTATTTAAATATGGCTTCTGCTTTAGCAGTATCTGCAGACTGTGTACGAGACTTTACAGTTGGTACATCTTAAACACTAAATGCAATAACTTGTTCCTTTTAGTGCAAGAGCAGGGCAGGGGGTGGATTTTTTCTTATCTTGTAGTGAGAATGTTGTGACATGGCATTCTTAGGAGATGCTCCTTTTTTTGCAAACTTTTTGCACCTGGGTAAGTGAAACAAAGGCTGTTCTGAAAACAACAAGCTGAAGGGATCTAGGGGAGTTCAGACAATCTCATTTTGTGTGTATTTTTTTAAAACATGTAAGACATGGCTCTGGAAATTCATCTTCATCATCTCCACAATGACTGATAAATAAGGATGGTTCACTTCCTTCTAAGTCAATTACTCTGCTGCTCCTCTGTGTTAACCTAGTGCTTTACTTTGTACTTAAGTTGTCACAGCAATTTGGGGGGAGGGAAGGGAGAAGGTATGAGGGAAGGATGGCTGTTGTATTTAGCGGCTGGTACCAGTATATTGGTAAGTCAAGAGGAGAGAGTTCTAATTGTTGTGTTGCCTAATCAGTTAAGCATCCACCTATTACTTAGCCAGCATTAGACCCACTTTCTCTGCATTAGAAGGACTTACAGGATTTCAGCTCTTTCCTTCTGTGAGAAGAGCGTGCCATGTCTGGCTGAGGTGGAGTTAACTTTCCGTGCAGCAGCTGGTTTGGTATGCAGTTCTCCATTCGTGACCTAAACGGTGCTGATAAAGGATCCTGTTAGAGCTGTTGCTGAAGGCTGCCCGGCAGCATCAAGGCCTTCCCTGTTTGTCCCTGGGGCGCAGTGGGACGGCCTCACCCGCAGCTGCGGGGGACTCTGCCAGGATAACCGGCCCGCGGGTATTGTGTGCCATATGGCCTCAGCAAAAAAAGGAGGGGGTGGGGGTCGTTGCTCAGGGACTGGGTGGTTCTCAGTCTTACACGTGGGAGGTGGTGAGCCATTGCCTTTGCATCACTTTTTTTCTTTTTTTCTTTCTTCTTTACTTTTCTTATGAAACTACTGACCGCGTTGTGGGTTGGTTGTTGTTTTTTTTCTTTTTCACCTTATCCTGCTGAAGGAGAGAGAGCAATCTGTTGTGGGGCTCAGCTGCCTGCCAGGGTCAGCCCAGCGCCAGAGGCCCTCTGTGTGTGCAAGTGCTGTGCCGTGAGCTTCTGCTTGTTGAATTTGCATCTAGGCAGGATGTGATCTCTTTGTTTCTGTTCTGCCATGTTTGCTTACTGCTGTGGGAAGATTCCTTTTGAGTGAAATATCTGGTCTGGAGGATTTGAGCACCAGTTCTAATTAAACATTTCTTTCAAATTGGGGCCAGATGGTATGCTCAGTGACAATAGCTGGTAGTGTAGAAATTAAGTTGCAGGTTATGGAACGTGCTTATTGCAAATTGTGCACGGTGTATGGAGAACAGAAGTTGGACTCTGATGAAAGGCAGTGCTGCATGAACTGCACATTAATTGAAGTAGCTGTCTGCATGTGCATGCACCTAATCATGGCAAAAGTGAGGATTCTGTGTCTTTTGTTAAGGGCTCAGCACTGTGTGTGGGTAAATTGCTTCCTCTTCAGCAAAGTTGTCTTTTAGATCTTCCCTTTGGTGAGATGTCTGAGTATGTAAGCATATACACAGACAAAGCTGGGTGGTAGCATTTGGCTTTAATGCTTTCAGTAGTCAACAGCAATTGCTATTTGTTACTCTTAAATGCAATTTCAAGTTAGTCAAATACCTGACAAGTTTCTTGGCAACAAAATTACACTTTCCAGAATGTGCCTGCATGCTTTCCTGAAGTATTTCTAGTGTTTGGCTGCCAGAACGCTTCAGAGACTTTCTTCACAACCTTACCTTGTGTTTATAACTAGACTACAATGTATATTCCAGTGAATTGGCTAATGATTTAAATGTCATTGAAGTTGGAAAAGGGACTGCAGTCTGGCACTATGTTCTTCAAATTGTAGTATTTGAGTAGTATGCAGTTCTGCACTCAAGTTTGCTTTTCTCTCTTAAACCTCTGCAGTGCTGAAAAGGCAATGGCTTGCCTGAAAGGTAAGAATTGCTGTGAAGAGTTGGTTAGGTGTTGATTGGCACAGTTTCTCAGAGACAATAAAGAGGAATCATTTTTTGTAATTGGTAATCAAATATCCAAATGTGGAGCTGAAATGTTTTTCCTTTGACACATCAGAAAATACAGAATATTCTCCTATAGAAGTTTGTCTTGAATATTCTGAATATTCTCAAATTCTTTTTTTCCGTGTTACTGTTTCTGAGGTATGAGTGATGAGGGATGAATGTCTCTAGCATTCTCATTTTTTTCCAATTACGTAGATAGATAGAATGGCTCCTTTTACTGAATCTGAAATTATTTTGTACCAATTTAAGAGCTTCTTGAAAAATGAGACTCCCTGTTTTCTTCACCAGATTTATATTACTCAAAATTACCCTCTCTGAATGCATTCCTATTAGGCACAACCGAGCTTCACCTTTCTTTAAAAGAAGTTGGTTAGGGAAGAAGTTAAAATTGAAATCTCCAGACGTTATTGCTGACAAAACTAAAAATCAGTTTTTTGCACTTCAGGGAAACTTATTGTCTTGGAATCTAAACACAATGAAATAACTTTGAGCGTCCTCACCAGAAGAGGTTTGTGTTATTTGCTTGTCTTTTAGGTCCATAATACAGAGAAGAGAAGGATAAACAATGAGTGGAAACGAAGGAAATGATATTGAAGAATTCTTAAGCAAGACTCTAACCCTGAGTGTTTTGTTTTCAGCTAAACATGAATAGGTTGGGCTGAGATGATGCAGTTCCCTGGCAAAGGAAATTGATTTGGGTCTTGGCAGAGAATGCTGCCACAGAAGCTGAACTCGATGTTGTGTTTTAACCCATTTGGCATCGTGCACAACTGTAGTGCTATGGAATTTCTTAATTGGTTTTCTTAGATTTCTTAGATATGGATTTTCTTAGAGGTAAAAATATAAAAATAAAAAATCTTTAGCTTTTGTACGTAGAGATGAGTATATGAGCTTTGAATGTTTTTGGAAAGTAAGAGAATCCCTGAGTCATTAAAGGACATATAGAATTTGACCATATCTGCTTTTCTTGTTTAAGACTTCCACTGTCAGCTGCAGCTTCTGAGCTGTTAAGCTCATCTACAGGAACATTAAACTACAGTAACCTGCCTTGGAAAGGATATAATGTATTGTTTGATTATTTGAAGGTGAAAATGGATTTGTGTGTGTAATAAAACATACCTGTAATGAGGTTAGCCTAGTATTACTGTGACAGTTCAAACAATTTTCACATTCCAGCCTGTCTTCAAGTTTTGTTAGAATTAAGCTTTCCCTTTCTCTTCTTCCATCATTTGTTATCTTTTGTTTGCATTTTCCCCCAGCTCCTTATGAATATGGTTAGATATGCTGGTAAAAAGACTTTCAATTGGTTCTATCTGGAATTAAGGTGCTTTGCATGTTTACAGTCTCTCTAAGGTTACTTGAAGAGCTGGCTGAGGGCTTTACAGAGGTCCACTTTTAAGGACCTAGTTGAGGAGAAACTCATGCTGGCTGTGCAGGAGAGGAGTTGAGCAGAACTAGCATAGAATTGCCATTACATTCCCGTTACGTCTCCTCTACTTGCAGTGAGCTATCAGCACTTTGAAAACTATTAACTGATAAAGCTAAATTTCCAGTTTTCCTGGTTGTGAAGAATTAAATTATTTTGTTATAGAGGTTTGTAGTAAATACACAGAAGTGGTATTTGAAATAATTGTTTAGACATTAAAATGGAATTAGCAGATTTGTTAAGTATATAGTTTTACACAATAATTAATTTTGGAAAAAAAAAATAAAAGAAACCTATGTAAGAAGCCAACAAAGCAAACAGAATTACATCATTTCAATATTTGTACAGGTCAGAGGCACAAGTAGCATTTTTGCAGTGCTTCTGGTAGTTTAACAGTTTTCATAACTTTTGTAGCTGCTTTTCTGCTATTTCTATATGAAGATGTCTGATTCCCTGCTAATGTAGCTTTATGTATTACCTAAAGTTATGCTGCCCAGCCGTGTTACGCAGACCATGGTTTTGGAAGTTTGAATCCCACAAATCAACATGTAGTTATTTCTTGTAGTAGTGACAAGTTTTTCCTATTTGGGTCATTGAGAACTTAGGAAATTTTTTTTTGTACTTTGTATTCATTTCTTACCAAACTTGTTTGCTTATTTTTATGTCAAGAAGCTTCTTGCAGCAATTTTCTGCAAACGTAGGTAATTTTTTTTTTAGAAGACTTTGTTATTCTGATATAAGCATTTTCTGCTCTAAAAAAGAACGTTGAAGTTTTCAGTGTTGGATGGAAAAGTCAGGTGCCGGTTTTGTTGGACAGATACTTTGGGTATGCCCAGCGTTGAATTAAGCTTATATTGCATCAATCTTCCTGACTTGCACCGAAAATTCAGCAATTGTATTTTTCTTTGTAGGATGATAGTATTTCTAAATGAATCACTGTCTTTCAAAGGGCTTCCTTATTTAAGAAGCCTGTATTACAGCAGCTTGGTTATTGACTTCAAACTGCATGAGATTTTTTGAAGTTGCAGTGTCAAGGAGGATAGTTCTACTTACCTGCAACAGTACCAGGCAATATTTCCTAAGCAGCAATTTTACTTTCAGCAGTGTTATGTAAAGGTTCTGAATTCAAGGTTCCCTTTCTGTTCTTTGTTCTCTTCTGCCCTTCTCTGCTGGGATCTCCGTTTAGTTGCAAGATGTGAAGGAAATACCTGAGGAGATGTAGTGTGTCTGTAGAAGAATATTGATGGTAGATGCATTAGGAATTCATGAAATGAACATTTTTGGTCAACGTAAAGGAGAGAAATTTTATGTTAAAACACAATTTATAATAAACTAGATACTTGCCTTATCCTTTTTGTATACATGTGTTTATAGTTTGTATTTTACCTCTTTGAATATGAGAACAGCTTTAAGGAAATGTTGCAGTTTTTGAGATAATTCCAGCTGCTTTTAAACATTCAAAATACTAGTAATAATTGCAGAGGGCCTGCATAAAAATAAACAGTATATTAAGGTGATTCTCCTCTTTGTGAGAGTTATGATAGCCCCATGCTCCTTAATTTGCTAGTACTCTTCATTAAAAACAAAATACTTTAAAGAGGTGTAGTCTATTAAACACCATATTTGTGAAGCAGAAAATAAAATCTGTTGTAGCAACTTTAGAATTTATGTCTGCAGAGGATGCAAGGGAAAGGCAGCAGCCATTCTTGATGTGGAAACAGTGGCAGAAAAACTGTTTTAACCCATTGCAGGGCGCCTGGACCGTGTGTGCAGTTACCCCTGCAAAAACAGATACTGTTTATCAGCAGCAGTTCAGGTTCTGTTGGACCGCCTATTTTGGCGTGGCTATCAAATGGCTGTAAATGAAGACACAGAGGAGGAATTACCTTCTCAGGTTCAAGGAATTTTGTGCAAGGTTGAGGTAAAATGCTGCAATTTCAAAAGTCACTGTAATTTAAATGAGACTCCTGAAGGAAGAGCAATTGAAATGATGTATGGAAAGGAGTGGTTTCAAAGTGATTCTTATGCTGGCAAATTGGTTATGCATTGGGTATTGTTTTGACCTCTGTTTCTTTTCCTGCTTTTCTTTTTTCCTCCCTGGTGTTTATTGCTGCTGTGTTAAGAACTGTAAGTACTTACTTAAGTTCTAAATGAGTCTTTCTCTTATGACTGGGATGGCTACTCAGTGATCATTTGAGTTTTCCTGCTTCGTTATGCATCATGCTATGTAAATGCCATTTCTTAATTGTGTAGTGCAGCTTATATCATACTGTTTTGCTTTGGCCTACGAATAAACCAAACTGACCGAGTTCTTCCAGGTTCCACATCTGATTTATCCAGTCCATCTCAAATTATACATCTGCTGGCAACTGTTTTTCCTTTTCCTCATCTTTGAGGAAGAAATGAGCCACCTTGTACTTCTTATGTTTCCAGTAATGCGGTTCACAAACAGACCATGACATTTCCAGCACTGTGTCTTTATTATGCTGGTATGTTAATTTAGTAAAACTGATTGAGGAGACCTAGTATAATTGATCTCAGTGATGCCCCACGATGTTGTCAGGCCTGGAATGTTTTTCAGTATGTTTGTCATCTGTGATCTCTGAGAACTTCCCATAAAAATAGTCTGCCAGTATCAGGAAGAATAGAAGACAATGAAGAAACTACTGCTTGGAAAAACTAGATATCTGTTCATATATAAACATCATAGTTTTATGTTTTAGAGACTTTATATGGCTGCCGTTCACAGGGTATTTGAATGCCAGCCATGCAGAAATAATAAAAGTACAGGCAAACTCCTGAAGAGTTCAAGACTAGTAGCTATCTTTAAACACACAAGTAGTTGAAAATCTTCCTCTGGGATCCTCTTTTAATGGAAAAAAAAAGAACCTATCTGTAAATATGGAATTCACTGTGTGCTAATGTGAAAGCTTGCTTTGATTATGCCTCCTATTTGAGAAACCCTGATTTTTTGGTTTCATGTCTTCATGGTAGGTAGTCCAGTTCATTGTTTTGTAACTAGGACTTTGAAGCCCCTCAGGAGCTGTGATTGTTATTTATCTTAACTTTCTGTTACTTACCAGCTTGGCCAACTTCTCTACTGGTAGAACTGTTATGGATGGAAAAGGTTACAACATTGTGTTTCAGGTGTCTTTACACAATGCTTCAAAAATTGCATTCCTTACTACATTTTTGAAGTCTTTTTGTTTGTGTATTTCGTAAAAGAAGAAATTGGAATTTCCTGAGTACAGGCATGTATGAATTTAGGTAGCTCCACCGATGTTTCTTGTTTAGAGCGCTCCCCTTTACTTGTTTCATTTCAGTTTTGTTACAGTAGATCTTTTGTTCCCCTTTTATACAGAGGGTTTTAGGTGAGGAAGTACTGAGGTTTGAATATAAAATGAAAAGGCTTTTAAGGAGAGAAATTTAGATTGGGTAACATTATGTTGTGTGCTGTCATACAATGGCTTGGGTTGAAAGGGACCTCAAGGATCATGAATCTCCAACCCTCCTGCCACAGTCAGGGCCATCAACCTCCACGCTTAATACCAGACTGAGCTGCCCAGGGCCCCATCCAACCTGGCCTTGAACACCTCCAGGGACGGGGCATCCACAGCCTCTCTGGGCAGCCTGTTCCAGCACCTCACCACTCTCTCTGTAAAGAACTTCCCCCTGACATCCAACCTAAATCTTTCCTCCTTCAACTTCAAACCATTTCCCTTTGTCCTGCTGTTATCTATTGCTGTAAAGAGTTGACTCTCCTCAGAAGCTCTGCTGTTATGGCTTTTCATAAATGTAAATTGAGTCTGAGTCAGAGTTGAGTCTTCAGCCCAGCACTGACCTCTAATACTGAATGTTATTGTGTCTGCGGAGTTGAAGATGAGCCTGAAGGGCTTTTTCTCTTACTAAATGAATATATTTTTTTAGCAAGTGGGTCATATTAACTCTCAGTAACCTTCATGGACTACTACATAGCTTTATGATGTTTTTTAATTAAAACTAAGAAAGCTCACATTCATTTGCTGTGGCTCTGTGGTCTGTAAAGTAATCTGTAATAGCTTGAGACTTGCTGCATTAGGTAAGGAAATGCACCGAAAGCCGCAGTCTACCATGTGCTGTGGAAGGTTCTATAAACAGGTAGTCTTACCAACTATGTTAAGCATGGTTTGTGTTACCACGAGTGTATCTTGGAAGCGTCAGGGTGGGAACTCTGCAGCCACTTCTCCTCTTTTCTTATGAATCTGTGACATTTTTCAAAGTTCTCTGCCATTTTCTGATCCATGCAGAGTATAGTAGAACTTCTGGTTTCCTATTATGAGATAATTGAAGAATTGGAAAGAGGATGTCTTTCTATAATGGGATGAGATATTTAGTAACTCTTATGGGGAAAACAGAGTCTTCTGAAGTAGAATGTTAGACGGTCCCACTCAAGTCTTTTGTCCTCATTTTTAATAGGAAGTATTTTTGAACTTTCACTCTGCAATGTTAGAAACTTTCTCAGTTAGTATTTTGAGATGATGTCTACAAACATAAAACAGCGTCTGCAATTCTGTTGTATTTCTTTGCTTTGCTACTAGCTGACTTTAATTAGTGCTTGAGACAGAATACTGAACTTCTTTTTTTAAGAGAGGAAGCCTCACCATGTTTTGAAACTGAATAAGCCAAAGAAACAGGTAGATATCTAACTGCTCACTGACTGGTTAATACTAAAGTGAAATATTTCTGAATTTATGTTCGGATTTTTAAAGCGACATCAATTGTGTATAAATCACTAAAGCAGTTTGACAGTAATAGTTGCCATATACAGTCAGTTGTTCTGGTCGTGTTAGTCTCCTCATTCTGATTGCTTATGTACTTAGTCAACTGTACTGGTCATTACTGCAGTAGCTTTGGGGGTCTGAGATGGAGAAAGTTATCAGTTGATTAAAGTTTTTTTAATGTGTTCAAATTCTGGAATTTGAGTAAATTATGGATTTAAAATGTGCAGAGATCTATACTGAATGTTTTTGAAAATTGAAAATCATTGTTTTCTATAGGAATGTATTCAGATACTTCTGCAATAGCTATCTTTTTGTGACTGTACTGAGTGATTCAATAAAATATTTAAAGAGGTTCTGTGCATAGAATGTTAGGATGTTATGGTGTTGTCAGTGCAATGTATGTATTCTCTCTACAGTTTACTTTTGTTGCTCTGGCTTTTTTTTTTTTTTTTTTTTACAGCATAAGCAGATGCTACAGGTCTTTTCGTAGCCAGGGCAAAGTTGGAGCTCCTGAAAGACAGTCATTTGTTCATGCAGGATTTCTCATAATTCTAGCAACCTTCAGATCTTTCTTCACAAGTTCCAGGGCCCCGTTCCACTTAAAGTATAGCTTTGTGAAGTTTGAGATTCAAGGGTGTTGCAGGTAAGTAAGGTAAAGATGTTAAGAAACAAGTGAAGGTGTCAAGGGACGCTGGTAGGACCTTTCCAGTCAGGGTCACTTCCTTTCTGTGAGGCATGTGCATCAACCCAGACTCCTGTTACACTCTGCATGCCAGCATTTGTAGGACATGGCTTCCTGTATATGTTTGCACATTTTTGTTTACATACCCCAGCTTTTGGATTCCTACTGCACGTAGGAGGAAGTTGCAGGAGTTTTGCTTAGTTCAGCATTGCTAAGCCTTTTTGATTACTTGATTGGTAACGGTTGCTTGAATGTGTGCCAGAATAATCATGTGGCTTTTCCCCCTTTTAATGTGGAAACAAGAATAAGATGGCTGCTCACCATAAACAGTGTAAATATGTTGTCTGCTGTCTTGTCTGCCACATATGCCTGAATAGCTATAGTGAAATCCACGAGGACCATAGAAACTCAGTCTCTGTTAAATGCAAATGTGAGAATTTAATATCTTATTGTCATAGCAGCATGCAGCAGAAAGCAAGCTGCTTTAGGAGAAAGGATGTTGTGAGCAGATGGTGTAGAAATGCAGCTGAAGAGTCAAAGTAAAGGCAGGAATGGAGGATAAGGCAGTAGGGTGGGTAACACAATGGTCTTAAAGCCATGGTCAGGATATGGATGGTGCTCAGTAAGTAGAAGCTGTGGTGATTAGTGGCGTATTGGACAGAAGACCTCTGAGAGCTGGGAAGTGGTTAAGAGAACAGAGTGAATGGGTACTTCACCATGTGATGGGAGAGAAATGTTTTAATGAACATGGATTTTGGATAACCTATTTTTTAAATAGAAAGAGGATGTTAATCTTAGCTCTGTGCTTTGCTGTACTTTAGTGGGAAGCTTGAGCTTTCAAAGTTAATACAGTTGCAAGTTTCTACTATAAACTTTTATTTATTTTCCTTTATGCTTATCTAGCAAAACTATTTTCTATATTGAATTTCTAGGTCAGCTGCAAAGAAAACCACTTTTCTGCTGTGTTTCTGTAAATAAACATGACAGTTGTAAACAGTCTAAGGATCACTGAATCAGTGTAGATTTAAAATTGTCTTGAGAGCTATTCATAGCTTTGTGCTATTCTGATGTGATTGCTGTCAGGTAAAAACTATTCACTACGTACTAAGTCTTCCCCACCACTATTTCCTACCAGTGAACTACTTAATGAAATAAGTATTTCACTGAGTTAGGCTGTTTATAAAATTAGCTGAGGCTTGTAGGAAGAGAGAAAAATATTTGGTGTTGTATTGCTGGGAATATTGATGCTGTTTGAGAACATCAAATACTGAATGACTTGTGCCTGTCAGTAGTGATCATCGTTCTTGAAGTATTTTGAGACTGCTAGGTATTTGGAACATAACATAAAAACGGTGTTAAAATGTTGAACTGAATCCTTATTGTCTTCAGTACTCTTTAACCAGCAGTGGCCAGAGACTGACATGCACAGAAATACTTCCAGTGCATGCTTTGTACTTCTATAGTAATTTCCCAGATTGCATACTGCTTATAGAATCTATTTAGAAGTTTTCTTCTATTAACTTCCACCTTCCTATAAAAACAGTCTAATTCTTACATAGACAAGGAATTGGTCTTTGACAGGTTAAAAAAAGATAGTTTCAGTTGCCACCCTTGATTTCTTGTCTGGAAAAAGGAGGAGTAATTGCTGCTTGTGTGATTCTACAGAGCTGTTCTTCCTCTCTGCATATTCTCTCTACCCTTTTCATTCTTCTTTTTGTCGCTGTTCACCTATGACCTCTTTAACAGGTAGTACTATAATGCTGAGCATTATTGTTTTTCTTTGCCATATCATACATAGATCATTTGAGGTAGGTGATTGTGGAAGATAAATGTCTGCTTTTACTTTGTTTCAACTACACCAGAAACCTTGAGTTAATTTAAAGGATGATTTAGTGAGACTGTTGTGTGCTAACCTTACCTTCCCTGAAAGTTCCTTCAATTGGCTGACATCTTTGCAGTAATACTCAGCATGGTCAGTCAGTCCACCTGCTTCAACTATCTAGAAAGATCAATTTAATGGATTGTAAAATATTTAGGATGTCAATGGCTGTTATAAAACACCTTTTTCCTTACTGTGCTAACATAATCTCTGTCTAATGAGATGTTCGTTTTCTTGTGGATACCCTGCAAACTTTGAGCCTGAAAAGAAAGTTGAGGCAGTGTACTTTCTTGTGACTTTAATGTCATGGAACTCATTAGACTAAGCAGTTCCCTTTTTGAAGATCATAATCCTTTTGAACTGCTTTTTAGGATTGCTTCGTTAAATCATCAGATGCTTTTGCAATCTCCATCCTCGTGGAGTTTTCAAGACCTGCTTGAATAAGGCCCTATGTAATTTGGAATGACTTCATAGCTGAACCTGCTTTGAGCTGAAAGTTGGAATAGAGACTTTGTGAGGTCCCTTCTGACCTGAATTATCCTAGTATTATTCATTTATCTATATCCCATGGCCTGTGGTCATACACATTGGATAATTGCTGAAACAAAGGATTTAATACTGAGTAATTGCTGTCATCTCCTTGACAAATACTTTAAAAATAAATCTGTCTTTTCTTACTAAACAAGGGAATAATTTCCAGAATTTAAACTGTTCACATAATAGTATAATACTTAGTGAGTATAAAGAAATACTCATTTGTCAAGTCACAGCTGTCTGTCCTGTAGATTTTTAAGATGTATACATCTTGTCTGATTTCAGAAATTATTTTTTACTTTAAGGGTGTAATTGATTCGAAATTGAATGTAGGAGTCATCAAGTACTGCACCTTGTCTTACATCTTTATTTTTCTTCTAAGACAGAACTGGTCTGATGCCAACCAAAAAGCTAGTGGAATGGCTGACATCTGGTAATAGCTGATTCTCGCAAAGATCAGTTTTGAGTGAAAAGACTGGCAAGATAACTTCAAAAATGCCTTTGCAGCCTTTATACTTATGGCCTTTTAAATGAAGATCTGACATTTCATTAACAACTTCCTAGAAATTCAGAGTTCCTGTGGAATTTTTATTATTATTCATTTATATAAAACAGCTCTTGAAAACATCTAAATGTGAAATGGACACAATTATTATGTTCTTAGAAATCTGTATTTGATGGCATGCATTAGCTGAGGAATAGTTTCTGTATGTTGTAGTGGACTTCTGGTATATCTGACAGGTGTCATTTGCAAATGTAAGGTTGTGTTGCTCATGATTTGAGCTTAAGCTTAGTTATTGGCTGGGGTGAAGTTTGCTCTCCTTTTTTCTGTTGTTTCCTGTATTCCAAAGTGACTGTTCTCATGGACAGGATGCATTGCTACAGGATTTTTGGAAGGCCTTTCTGGATCATACCAATGTTTTTGCAGTCATTTATCAAAAGGCAGATCACTTCTCGAAATGATTTTGTTCTGTCTTCACATTACAAAACTAAAAAGAACAACGTTGGGTATTTAGTAATTAAAATAGAATCCTTTTTATAAGTCTTTGTCACTGCATGCAAGCAGTGGAGTACAAAAACCTGTAAATGAATGTTTCTAACTGGTAAGTAAATTTACTGGATCAAGTGTTCTGTTCTGCAGACAGCTGTCAATGCAGAAATGTAGATGAAGCATAAAAGGTGTGATGTGGTTCATAAAATAAATGTGGTTTGCAATCCATGTGAGAAAAGTATGCTTTGTGTTTCGGAAATATTAATGTTTTTAGGGGGTTTAGATGACAAAATAGTAACTGTTCCAAATATTTGTTTGGAAACTTTTTGTTTTCTTTTGGTTTACAATTGTAGAATCACCAATAATGTGAATGTGACCTTCAACATCACCCAGTCCAACTGTCCACCAATCACCAATATTTCATATTTTCCACTAATCCACATCCCTCAGTACAGCATCTACATATTTCTTGAACACCTGCAGGGATAGTGGCTCCACCATCTCCCTGGGCAGTCATTCCAATGCCTGACCACTCTTTCATAGAAGTTCTTCCTAACGTGCAACCTGAACCTCCCCTGGTACAACTTGAGGCCATTCCTTCTCATCCTGTCACCAGTTACATGGAAGAAGAGGCCAACCTCCAGCTCGCCACAACTGCCTTTCAGGGAGTTGAAGAGAGCAATAAGGTCTCCCCTGAGCCTCTTCTTCTCCACTCTGAATAATCCCAGCTCCGTTCCCAATAAGCCCTGTGCTCTGTGCCCCTCACAACTTCATTGCCCTTCTCTGTACACACTCCAGAGCCTCAATTTCTTTCTTGTAGTGAGGGGCTCAGAACTGAACACTGTACCCAAACTGCAGCCTCACCAGGGCTGAGTACAGGGGGACAAACACCTCTTGCTGTTTACACAATTTCTGACACAAGCCAGGGTGACATTGGCCTTCATGACTACCTGGGCACACTGCTGGCTCGTGTTCAACTGAGCATTGACCAACACTTCCAGATGGTTCCCCCTGCACAGTCTTCCAGCCACTTTGCCCCAAGCATGTAGCATTGCCTTGCATCACTGTACTATGTTCAGCCTGGGAAATCTGGTCTTCAGTTTGTGCTGATTGCAGTATTTGTTTGATCTTTCCAGTTACAAGATGTTCTCTATCTTACTTAATGATTTTTTTTCAAATAATCATTATTTCAGTGCTGTGTTGTTTTATGGCATGTTTCTGTGTATCATGAAACTCTGATGAGCCTGTGAGGTACTAGTAATGCCAAGTGCCTGATGTCTTAAAAATGTATTAGCTCACAATCATCATCAATATACATCAAAATAAACCTCAGTGGCCTACCTTGCTGTTTTTTTTCTGTCACTTTCCTGAAGTTTCCTAGTTCTTTGAAGAACTGACAAAGCCTCAAAAGTAAGAAAATTCATCTGTTTCTCTTTAACATTTACAGCATGGATATGATGGTTTTCTGTCATAAAAGTTTACAAAGGCAAGGTAACTGCTTAGAGAACACAGCAGAGAACAAGTTTCTTGTTCTGTTTGTTTTCAGGTTCAAGCGGAAGTATCTGACTGTCTTTCATTCTTACAGGGTTACACATCCTTCTGGAATGATTGCATCTCCTCAGGATTGCGTGGCTGCATGCTAATTGAACTTGCATTGCGTGGACGTCTTCAGCTAGAGGCTTGTGGAATGAGGCGCAAAAGTCTGCTGACTAGAAAAGTAAGTGGAGTTAAGTGGTCAGTTTTGCTTCTGAGTTGTGTTTCAGACAATGCAGTAGCTATAAATTACAATCAGTTGTAACAAAGCATTCTTTTTAGTATGTGGGTAGAGGTTGAGTAGTGACTTAAACTGCATGCATAGAGTTTGAACAGCGAGCTGAAGTGCCTTGGAAAATTTTCTGTACTTGTTCACAGCTCCTGTTTGTTCTCATTGACATGTTCTTACTGCACTTGGGAACCTTTCATAATCAGTTGGCAGTGGTGGTGGCCTGAGTGCCATGACAGCAATTGCTACTAGGAGCCAGCAAGCACTAGCTGTGATCTGCTGAAAGAACTGGCTGGCTCTTGCAGCATGAGCAAGATGTGGGCTGGGCCTGATAAGGACAACTCACTGGCAGTGTGCTAGATGCATCCTGCAAGCCTTGAGGTGCGCACAGTGCTGCCATCCCTGAATTGTAATAGGAGATATCCCTGTGCTTTGGTCCCCTGGGAATGCTCAAATCTATCTAGCTAAAATGGTTTTGGTCACTGATGTTTAATATGGGTTTTTAAGGTTCCTTATTGAATTAAGCTGAAGATTAGAAGCTTTAATTTATTCTTTTTGCTGCTGGATTTTTCCTTTACAAAACATGTAAAAATTCTTTCAAGAATTTTTACTCCATCAGCTTTAGTGGATATTTGTAAAATAACTTTACTGAATGCCTGGTCAGATATTTCTATTCACCGCAAATAAATTCTCTTTTGTGGGCTATTTCTCTATCAATATTATGCTTTGCTGATTTTTTTTTTTTAAAGGAGAGCTTCCAAGTTCCCTAAACATCTCCCAGCTTCCTTCTTTACTGAAGAATTGAACCTCTGTTGAGGCAAACAGCTCCTACTTCTTTTAGGTTTATGTAAGCATATTCAGCACTTATTAGTTTGCACAATCTTTTTCCCCCACAAAGCTTTTGGCTCCTTAGGCATTCAGGAATGTTCTTTAGCAGTTATTTTTCTTTCTATACAAACTTTGTCAGGTCTGCTTAACTGAAGTTTTAACTGTGCTTTTTAGGAAAATAGAAAAACAACCTGTGCCATACCTTTACTGCAGCATACGAACCAAATTCTTGTATTCCTCCTTTTTTTTTTAAGCATGTGATTTTGGGGTTTGGTCTGACTGGTTTTTGACTTCAATTTTTTTTTTTTTTTTTACGTCTCTTAGAGAAAGCTGAAAGCTACCTAGCATTTTAATGCTTTAGTATAAAATTCAAATGCAATTGATTTCTACCTAAGGAACTTAATGCAAATAAAATTCCTAACTACTGATATATATAGTCTGATGTTTCTTCTCTCCTACTTCACCTCTCTGTATAGAAATCTTGTACTGTTTCCTATGTTATTTCAAGTCTTGCAGTGTTTAATACTGTATTGCTGTTTTGAAAAGTCAGTGCTCTGATTTGTAACTCAAACCATATTATCATTCCAGCCATGTTCTGAAGGGGAAAGCTTAACTTTTACTTACTTAAGTTGGTGCTGTAGCTAAGAAGTGCGGTTCTGTTTTTGCAAGGAGGCTTTTTTAATTTTTTTTTTTTTGGAGTTTCCCATTAGCTGTTAATACTGTTTGTGCGGCCTTATCAGGTAGTCACTCTGTCTTAAAACTCATTCACTTCTCTGCTCAGTTAAATTTTTACTTGAATCATTGTCTTGTCCTCAGAGGTGGGACACAAGCAGTAAGCTGAGGAGGAACAGGAGGATTAGTTTTTTGGACAGTAGTGCCAGATCTTAACTGTGCTCAACTGCCAGGTACAGATGAAAGTAAGAAACTGGCAGGCAGGTGATGAACTTTAGAAAAACTTCTGATGGCCAATATGACTGGTCTTTGTGTTGGTATGTCCTTGCACATTTGTCTGGAGAGTATATAATCACTGTATTGTTTCAGAGTTCTATCTACTGGTGTCACTATTGGAAATTAAAAAAAAAAAATGAAAGTTGAGGTTTGTATGTAAATAAAATAATTTCTAAGACTGGTGGTTGTTGAAGATGGAAAGTGGAATTCTGTGCTGCCTTTTACCGTCTCAGAAAGCAAAATCAATAATTACAGCTTTTTTTTTCTTGAACTAAAAGAAATCTCAGCAAATCCTTGGATTAACCTCTGTTTTATAACTGACAATTCTGAGCAATTCATACATGAGTGATTTTTTTTTATTGTTATTACTCAGACTAAATAATAAAAAGTTCACTCAGGAAATTAGTGCATGAGGTGCTTAATCTTCAGTGCTGCTTAATTGCAGAACGATGTTGTGGAAAATGCAAATTAAATACTTTGTATGATTGAAATATTCTTAGTGGCTGGATATGAGACACATCCAGTATGCAATAAATTCCTGAAGAACTGGAGTAAAGAAAGATTTCTGCAATAGGTCTAAGGATCATAATCTCTGAGTAATCAGGTTTGTAGCTTCTTTACCTTTATCTTAGTTCATCTATTAAAAAGAGGTAAAAAATATTCCCCCATGTGGATACTTTGTCTTCTATGATCGTTCACTTCACAACATACCCAACTCACTCAATTTCCACTCTTCTTGTGCTTCAGTGACTCAGGAAAGAATTAACCAAGAGATATTAGTCAATAAATCCATGTCCTAGAAAACAGATCTGTGAATAGAGGAAAAAGATGTCTGAGCTCCTCTTATTGCATGTCTCTGTGCTGAAAGAGAGAGGAAGAAAAAATACTGTAGAATTGTAAAGCATAATTGTGAAATATATATGTGTTTGGTTTTTTTTGAGGGGAAGAATAATTGGAAGAATCTGTATAGGGATTGTTCTGTTTAGCAGAGAATTGAGAAGAAACAGTGGCACAGTTATTTGAGTGCCCAGCTGCAGAGATAAAACTCAGAGGCAAAACCACCATGTTTTGTGGTTTCATAAAGGCTCAGAGAGATCTGATTGAGTTGGATGGAAGACTCTGCTCCTTGTAGCTTTCCTCTGAGTGCCTTTATGTTTAGGCTCATTCTGTCATTACGGATCATGTGCTGACTACCTTCTTAAGCTTCCTTGCAGTGGTAATAAAAGGTATCTTGACTCCATATATTCAAGGCAAGCTGTTTTCTAAACTTCATAGAGATCTTCTGTGTGTTGGTTTTTTGCTGATCTTAAAAAAAAAAAAAAGGCATGAAAGGTTGCTATTAATTGAACACAATGTAGTAACTAAAAACACTTGAAACTTGCTCTGATGTATTTAGGGAATAGAAACTTCCAGAAGTTCAGAAAAACATGGTATGAAACTGGAGGAGATGTAATAACTTGGTGTGTGGTTAATGAGGTATTTGAGTTAAGCTGTGCTACAGGCTTGTAAATCAGAAAGATGCACGTGTTGGAGTTTGTTTTTAGTAGGGCTGTCTGGACTAACACTAAACTCTGAACTCCTGATTGATACCCACTTTGCAAAAGTATTTTGCATGCTTTATTTTTATATCTAAGCAAATCTAATTCTTTTTAGCCTGTCATTGTTGACTGTTCCATTGTTTCTGATTTTATTCAAATTTTAAATTGAATGCTTTATGCATGCTATCTAAAATGGAAATAACATTCCAGAAATGACCTGATAACAAGAAAACTGTAGGAAAGATCTCTAAATAGTTAACACAGCTCAAAATGAAATTTTCACCTTGCTAAAAGACTGCTTTTTTGTCAATTCATTTGACTTGCAGCCTGCTGCTGGAGGGTTTTCTGTTTTGTTTTGTCTGTTCTGAATTACGTAGTGATGCATTGAATCTTTTTTATGCGCTCCTGGTTTCTCATCCTGACTAAAATACTTTGCCTTTCTTTCTAATTTCATGTTGTTGTCTTTGGACACATCTCTATTTAAGGATAATCTTGATGTTATAGAGCTGTCTCACTCATTTCTGTTCTGTTTATCTGCAGACTATGAAAGCACAACTCCTCTGTTGCTTATAATATGGATTGTTTGAGTGACAGAGCTAAACTTGGGCTGTATTTCATTGGAATACTTTAAGCTTTTACTGCATGATAGCAGGCACCTTTTGACTATTGGGAAGATTTGCTTGAAAGTAACATCTCTTACCTGCTGCTTCTTCTGTAGATGTGGAATTGTTTTTATGTGGTTGAGTTTTTCTTTGTTTCTTGTTATTTCTTTACCTGCATATAAAGGGCCAACTGTGACACAATTGCCAGATTTAATCATTTGCATAAGCAACTTTGTATCTGGCAATTAATCTTTTCCTAAAGAAATACTGTTGTGGGAAAGAGGAATATCTTATTAAATAGATTGACTCTGGTTACTTAAATCTGTATCTTTTCAGTTTCATGCTGTTGTCTATTTAACCAGAAAAGCTGGTATTTGCGCATAGTTTATATAATTGCTTGTACTTCTAAATAAGCAGTTACTTAAATTCTTATGCTCTATTATGTTACTGTGAATGATTTTTTTCCCCAGTGCTCTCTGGGGGAAAGAATTCAATTAAATCATTTTAGATTTAAGTGACAAGCACTAATTCCTGTAATATGCAATATCAGCTTTTGTACGTATATAGTTTGCTTACCTGTTAGTGAATGGAAAGTAAGTTTTCTCATCAGTGTGTTCTGCAGAGCTGTAAAAATTACATACATTACAAAAAATAGATGTTCTATTGAGCTCATTGTTATCTATTGATCTTTGAGAGAAGAAAGCCTGCTTTCTTATTTTTCTAATTGATTTCTCAACTTCGTATTGCCCAATTGTTTAACTGCAGTATTTTGAATCAATTGGTTTGAAACGGTGAAGTAGACTGCCACCAGAGAACAGTTTAGAACTGTAGTATATTTTGTTTTGAGGAGGAAAGGAAGGACCACCTTAGTGGTTTATCTTCCTTATTCAAGTAAAAGTTAGTGTTAACACATGCTTAATAGTTATAGTTTTAGTTAATTAACTTGATAATAGATAACTGACTCAACACTGAGGTTTTTTCTGTAATTAAAATATTGAGTAGTTTTTTAATGAGATTTTTAAAAACTTGTATATTCTTAACAAAAAGATTTGTCACTTTTTTATTTCCTTTTGTTCTCATTACAAGTAGATTTTCCTGGTTTTTTTTTGTTTTTGTTGGATGTTTGTGGTGTATGAATGAAGTGAAAATACTGTGTTTTATTCTGTTTTAGGTGATTTGCAAGTCTGATGCACCTACAGGGGATGTTCTGCTTGACGAAGCTCTGAAACACATAAAAGAGACCCAGCCTCCTGAAACAGTACAAAATTGGATTGAACTGCTTAGTGGTAAGCCTTGGACATAATGTATTTGCTTTTTTTCTCCCCTCAATAAAGCTGGTTACTTGGAATCACTAGAGATTATACTGGTAGATTTTAGAGAAGAAATTATGCAAAAATTTAATTAGTCTGCCTCCTGGAGTAGTCTCTTGTTGATTGTAGCCTTTAATCAAATATAAGTAACTGTTGCTTTCAACTTGGTACAGAAAGGATCGAGGTGGAAATGTCAGAGAACATCTCAGCTCTGTGGTAAAATGTGTCTTCTGGTAATCTGAAGTGAATCAGGATTGCCCTGGAGCTATAGCTGTCTTTACTGTCTTTCTTTGTAACTGGAAATGAAAGCTACTGGAAGTCTGGAGTATGGTCATATGGATTCAGTGCTCAGAACTTTGGATAAGAACTTAAGAAGCTACCCTCATGGTTGTAAAAATGAGAGTGAAAATTCAGCCATCAGTAATAAAGAAATAATAAAGATGAGTTCTTTATTACCTGGAGAAATGTAACAAATATTTTCAAATATTGCATAACACTTCTAGTTGATCTAAATAAAGGGTTTGTGCACAAATCTTCATATAAAGCTAAACATTTTTTGCAAAACAAAAAAAGGAAGAGAGGAAATAAACATCAGTTTGATTTCATCTTTACAGTTGCAGTTAAAACTCTTCATATAACTGTCCAAGGTTATAACGTGTACTGTTTTGTTTTGATTTTTGGTTCTTTTCTGTAGCCAGAATTCTTTTCTAAGACTCACCTGTTTTTACAAAACACAAAATGCAACTTTTCTGCAGAAGATTGGGGCTGTAGTTCAATGATATGAACAGTGGAGATAAAAAATGAAACCAGTTTTGTCAAGAACATGGCTTTGGCAGGAAGGGGATTGTGAGATTTGGGATTGTTCATCTGAACCTGTTTGTTACTTGTAGAAACAGATGAGTTTCACAACTGAGTAAAATTTTCTCCAGTTCTCTACTTCTTCGTGTTTATGTTCTTCCTGCACTACCTCAAAAAGCCTTTCTTGTACTTCTGTGTTCTGCACAGTTCATATTCCATCCTTTCCATTCCTTCTTTCTAATTCAATGCGTGTTGGTCAGTGGGTAGAGAGAATGAGAGTTCTTGTCAGTAGAGGGCAGGGCTGCAGCACATCCCCACGATGTCCTTGTTCTTGTTCAGCTCTCCTTCACTTCTACAGCTTGTAAAGCCAGTTGTTTTCCTCTTCACAAATACTGATGTTTCACCTTATCAGCATCAAGTTAGTACTGATTCAAAAAAGGTCATGTAGTGAATGAACTATGTTGTAGGTTTTCCTTGAGGCAAGAGCCTCATAAACTTTGGCTCCAGGAAAATCATTATCATTAGTGCTTTGGCTGAGACTTATATCAATCTTTTTTGCTTGCACATGAGTATTTAATTACTGGTTCTTCAATGCCATTAGGGTACTTCACATTTCTCATAGTTGAGATCTGCCCTTTGAAGAATATTTTTAATGAATTCTTTACTCCGGGGCCTAATCCTGGGAAAATAGTTATCCCAGCCATTGTTATCAGAAGTGCAAGCATACTGCTTCTGTTCCAGTGCATATGAGTTCAAAGCCATTGTGGAAATCTTTATATGGATGTTTGAAGCTACATTTGCTGGGCCAATGTTGCTTATAAGATAACCTCAAAGAGAGGCAAGTATAGGGAATACAGAAGTGTGGGTCAAAAAGTCAAGTCTCCCTGTGAAAGGAAAGGAACACCCATCTGTATTGGAATAAATGTGTAGTGGTGGAGGTTGGTCACAAGGTGTCACCACAGTACTAATTCTTATTATCACACCTACCAGATTCAGAAGCATCTAGGAAAAAATGTTCACTCTGTGAAATGCTAAAAGGACAGTGCCTTTTGGGGGGTGATGGTGTGTGATATTTTCATTCACGGTCAAGCTGAAAATCCTACAGCAGTAAGGAGTGGGACCTACAGGACTTATCTTTTACTACACAGTTGGTGTCACCCCTTTTGTTTACTTGACTTGGCTGTTACTTGCATACAGTTTGTTTAAATTCTTGTGTTTTTATTTATTATTTCTGAAAATTAACCAAAAAAATAGGAACACACTGCTGTAGAAGTTGTTATATTGTTTGTGGAAAAACTATTTCTACATAAGAAATTTTCGATACTGTTTCTTTCCTCACCTGTAAAAGTGCAACGGCTTTTTTAATATCAGGAGGAGATCTTAATGCTGAAATGCTGAGGTAAGCTGGACCTAAAAATTTTAGGTGAAGTAAACTTCCAAACAAAGATGGATTTCTCACTGCTTAACAACTTCAGCTTCATATGTAGCTGCTGACATCTTGTGCTTTAAAAATTCCCTTCTCTGAAGTGCATACATGTACTCTGAAGTGCCCTTGAGAGGAGCGGAAATGGAGAGCATAAACTTGAGGAAATAGAAAAACCAGAGTTATGTAGGATAGCCACACATTAGCTTGTCTTTATAGCAGAAAGAATGGCGGTGACGGTTCTTCCAGTCTCTGAATTGATAAATACTGGAAGCGGACAAATATTTTTTAACCTTTGATTAGCCCTGAAGAAGTCAGGCAGCTGGTCTAGACAAACTTGGAAAGTTCCTTTCAACTCAACTATTCTGTTCTAAATAGACAAGGTTGGAGGAAGTGCTTTTTAAATTGTAAACAATAAATATTTTTGTTATCACTATTAAAACTCTTTGTGACTGTTCTTCATAAGTACAAGAGTGCTTATTTATCGTATTCTTGGTCAAGGCATGACTTAGCTAACACTGAATCCCAACTATAAACATACCCTGAAACTCTTCAAATTTGATCTCATGGTTTCTGGCCTTATGCATGTATCTGAATAGGTCAGAGATCAGAGAAATGCTGACATGACCACAATGTCTTGCTGTAGTAGTCAGCTATATGAATTTGACAGCTCATTCTGCACCACAGGGAAAAAAATCACTGTAATAGTTCAGCTTAGTTTTTGCCTGACTAGCTTTTTTTTTTTTTTTTTAGGAGAAACATGGAATCCATTAAAGTTGCACTACCAGTTACGAAATGTCCGTGAACGGTTAGCTAAAAATCTAGTGGAAAAAGGTGTACTGACAACAGAGAAACAGAACTTCCTTCTTTTTGACATGACTACGCATCCTCTCACCAACAACAACATCAAACAGCGCCTCATCAAGAAGGTTCAAGAGGCAGTTCTTGACAAATGGGTGAATGACCCCCACCGCATGGACAAGCGTTTGCTGGCACTCGTTTATTTAGCCCATGCTTCAGATGTCCTGGAGAACGCTTTTGCCCCCCTTTTGGATGAGCAGTATGATTTAGCCACAAAGAGAGTGCGGCAGCTTCTGGATTTAGACCCTGAGGTTGAATGTATGAAAGCCAACACAAATGAGGTTCTGTGGGCTGTTGTAGCAGCTTTCACAAAATAACTGCAATCAGACTGAAGTGTTCTCTTTTCTTTCATGTAAACCAGTTGTTTCTCTTCTATTGACTATTCATATTTTCTGTAATTTGTACCTTCTCCCATGATGAATCAGCTCTTGTTTAATGGGGATTATAAGTGGTGTATTCCTTCCTTCTCTGTGCATCTGTATACAGGATTCTGCTGGTACAAGAGACCTTCCTGTTTAAAACAACAACAGAAAAAGGTTTTACTGCCATATTGGCATTCCATTTCCTGTTAAGTAGGAGTTATTTGAAGTACTTTGGTTACTCTATTTTTCATTTTATTGTTACTGGAGTGGTTTAACATGGAAAGCACCTCGAGGAAATGTGCATGCAATTGGATCACTAGTCTCAGCTGACACAGATGTGTGCATGCATCAGTACTTCTACAGTACGATTCATAACAGATCAAAAAGGGCCTTTTTAAATCACCAAAGCTCTATGTTGAAGTGTCTGTCAGGGCATTTTATACACAGACCTTTTTTTCAATTATGTCTAACAAAATTACTTTAAAAGCAGAAAGTCCGTTACGCAGCTTTGTCAATGGTCCTGTGAAGATGCCCTATAAAGTTTTACTTTTCATGTAAGTCTCTCATGTACTTTCATTAGAATGATAGGTGAGTCACAAGGCTAGTGTAGAAAGGTCCAGTTGTTTCATAAGCCAGTTTTGGGATGGAATACATTCCATTATATTGTATATATAGTTCAAGTTGTATATTAACAACTGCCCCATCTTAGTATTTTGCAAGATCTATTTAGTTGTACGCCTGGTGCCCCTTACTTGCTGTCAGTCGTTGCCATTTGTTGGAAAGAAAGGCCTCTTATAAAGAGCATGTACTTGAAAGCTTTTTGTTTCCAGTGTCTATGGAGTTTGCCATCCAGATATTCTCAGTCTATATACATTGCCTTTGATAATTAGTGTACAGAAAGAGACCACTTTCTGTCATTGTTTAGTGTTTGTTTTTCTTTCCCCTCCTGTATGGAAGATGCTTGTGACCAGTACAATTCTTGAGTGCAGTTTTTAATTTTGTTTGTATGCAATTTAATGTTTGTCAAAATGTCATAATCTATTTTACACTTTAAAACAAAGTCCTAGCAGGTGTTGCATGTATGTGGTTTGCAAGTAATGACTGCAGTTTGGATGATTAAGATTTCTGTAATGGGACACTCATTTTAATTTTTGTATACAATTATGCTGATTAGCACACTGCTGTGGGGGGGAAAAAAACAACAACAAATATCTACAACTTCGGCTTTTTAAGATTTGTTGCCTCTTGACCACTCCTTGTTACATCTCCCACAGTTTTCACAATGTAAATACTATGCATTGAACAAATAAGCATTGATTTATATATTTTTTTTCCTCATAACGCAGATTTATAGCGGGGCTTACAGGTGTTTAGAAATGTTATTGGTTAATATTCAGAGCAAGAATACTAGATGGTGTATAACTGTAGAGTTGAAATCTAAGGGATCTCTTAATCTGTATACTAGCTTTTTACCTACAGTAAATAAACTATGATCTTGAAAGTGCCTGAAACAGAGCAAGCATGTCATTTTTTATTTTCTGTTGCTAATTAGAAAGGTTTTATTGCTTAACTGAAAGCTTTAGTTAATATCCTCCTTATTAGAAAGGGTGAGTTTATATTGCATAGATTGCAGCGTTCATGACGGAGACAGGCAGAGTTAGCTTGTGAGTGTGTGGCTGTGCCTGCCCAGGTAGGCCTCTTCTGTCATGAGCACAACTCCACAGCCTCATCTGTGACTGGACTTGCAATTTTGCACTTCATTTCAAATCATTTAGATGCTTATGTAGCTTAGTTTAAAACACAAATTCGTAATTACTACATTTTTTAATAAAGATTTTAAAAACATGGTCCTTAACATTTAACACCACTCTGTTCATTCAGTACTTAAATGCTGTTTCTTTAGGGGGAAAAAAAAGAGATGAAATTATAAGAATATTATAAAGTATTTCAAACTCTGGTTTACAAATAAAAAGATGAACAGTGTTTTCTCAGTTGTAAGATGCTGTTTAAAACTTTGAGGAGCTTGGGCATGAACTTGCAGCTTAGACAATTATTTTAAACATTTTCAAGCCTTGATTATTATAAGTGGAGGGAAAACGAAGATTACTGTGTTGCTCTTATATTTGACAGCTTACAGAATACTTTCTGTGCTTGGTAGTATTTGCTATTCCACTGCTTTCATTGTGTCACTAGTGGTGTCTTCTTGTGTTTTGGAGCTCTTTAAGAGGAGAGAATTAATTAGTTGTAAAAGTCAGAAAAACAGTTGAGCACTCAGAAACAGGTTGAGTGCAAAAACTTCTAAAACAGCTTTGAAAAGTTGAAATGAAACGAAATGTTTTGGTCTGATGACATCTTTCATAATTCCCTTTCTGCCTTCTCATCTCTCATCTTCGTTCTGTACTTGTGTTCCTGCCATGTTTCATGTTAGGTTGCCCCACATTCAGGCTTTTGTCTGCCTTTGAGCCAACATGTCTAAATATGTCACTCCTCTTTAACTGCCTCTGGAGAGAGGTAGTGTCCCATCCACGTACACAGGGAGATGTGAACTCCCTGCAGTACTTAGCACCTTGCTTTTCCTTCAAGGTAGAACCTGTGTGATGAGGAAACTTGTTACAGAGAGCCGTCGGATAGGTCTGGTGTCAATACTGAGTGGTTTGTGGAGAGTGACAGTATCTTCTGCTAGATTGCTTCATATGAAGCTGGGTATGTGGGGGAAATAGAAAAGCTTTGGAGTCTTCAAGTCCAAGTGCCACCAAACCTTAAGGTTACCAATGACAGAAAGTTAGGTAGATTAATAGGGAGTGCTTTGACAAACAGCCTTGCCTTCATTTCTATATCAGGTTCTAAAAAAATGGTTAAACACAGAGACTGTTCTGCTGAGATCCAGGTATCCTTCTTCCTGATAGCTGCCACTGCGGCTCGCTAATGTGGTTTTAAGGGAGTTTTGGCTGCTTGTGTTCCAACTCTCACTGGCTGCTTGAAGTGATGGCTACTAGCTGTAGGCAGAAGAATTGAACCTCAGGGGGAAAGATGTTATTCAGGGACTCATTCTTTTAGAACACGTTTCCATGTTAACATCAAAACCAGGATTTTGAAGGATAAATTCACAAGTGGTGTATACATAAGCAATTAATTTCACAGTCCTTGAGATTAACTTTTATGTTTCTAGAGATGACTACAGTGCTCCTATATGGGGTTTTAGGGAAAACTCTCATGCATGATGCTTTCAAGGTACAAGTTGCATAATTTGGCTATAAAAGACTGGTGACTGAGTGCTTGTGTTCATGCCCATTTCTCCTACAAAGTGAAGATATGTATTAACTGATGTGTTCTCTGTGAACTGAATCTGTACTCAATCAAAATAAAGCACCCTTTCAAGCTATCAACTGCAAATGGTTAATGTGTATCATGTGCACGTCACACCCAAACGATTTTTTATTCATTTGTTGGGTAGTTCACAAGTGTTAAGGTTTTGGTCTTCATCGGTTTGGGAAACAAAACTTTCCAGATTTCCATTACAGCATCAATTCTGCATAAACTGGGCTTTTAGCACTTAGGCAGTCAGGCCTTACAGAGAAGTACGCATTTCTTGAGAACAACTCATTTATTCTGTAGCAATGCTTAGTGTGTACATTGACATAATTACTCAGGAAAAGAGTTGCAGCCAAGTGCTTTCTAAGCGTTAAACATGGAAGTGAGATTTTAGGGTGCCTTGTGTAGGAAGGCAGGCTCTTGGGTGGGGAAGGACCACTGCCTGTGCTCATCTCTGGACATCTGGAGTTTCCTCCCATTGGTTCTTGTTCTCTCCTTTCTAGAGAGCAGCAGCATGAAGCCTGTGAAGAGGTGAAGAAGAAATGCCTTCTGACTCGGAAGTAGGAGAAACTTGTGTACGCAGTGATAAGCTGGCTTATACAACTGTGGAAGAAGTAGGGAAAGAAATGCTGATGCATAGTAACTTTTTTTTTTTTCTTCTTCTTTTCTCCCCACAACCTATCTGAACTTTCAGGCAGTTCGCTGTTTCTAGTTTTTTTCTCTCTTGACTTTGGCACCTGGTCTTTTGTTCCTTTTCTGTGTATCTCGGTGACTTCCTCTTCTGTGCTCACAAGCAATCTGTACTGACTTCCAGCCTCAGATGTTGTCAGTCTTGCCTTTTCATTTTAACCTTTTATTATTGCTTTCAGATTTAGAGCCACCTTGAGTTCAGCTTTCCATCACCTTGTCCTCAGAACTGCTTTTGCCTCTTCTCTGGCTGATGGTTTGAGCAGGTTCCCCTCCTACAAATAGCTTTGTCTGTGCTAGCTGCCTCTGTGGCTGAACTGAAGCAGCTGGATTTCTGGTATAGCATATAAGGTACGATTTCATAAGATAAACAAAAAAATGATTTAATTTACATTGACACTGCTTGTTGCTCACTTCAACAGCAAGCTGTTGTCCATGCAGAGGGAGGACTTGCAGCTGACTAATGTGACTTTTGCCACTTCTGTAATGTAAGTAGATCTTGTTTCTGAGTCAGTGTTCTGAGGACTTGCTGTCTCCTTATTAAATTTCTCTTGTAGTGAGGATGTAGACAAGATTCCTTCCTTTTGTACATTTCCCCTTTTTACTTTTTCCCTCAATAGATGGTAGGAGAAACCTTCAGTGGTCTATTGTAAAGTCAAATGGCAGAGTGTTCGTAGCCTTGCTTTGCCATTATCAGAGCATCTGTATGGGTCCTTTTTCTTTTCTGCCTTTTCAAACGGAGTCATGTTAGAGCCAGCTTTCAAAATTCTGTTCTGACTTCTTAATTTCCTGAGGACCTCAGTCACTTCTGAAAGGTTTACCTAAGACATGTACGTTTTGCAATGCTAAGCAGAACAACGCCTACACACCACTACAATCTCAGATCCCATGTTCAGAGGACTTGGAGAAGGAATTTAGTAAACCCAGGTCTTTTAACCAGGCAGAAGTTCATAGTAACCCACCTCAATCACAGAGAAGTCAATCTGATGGAAGTTGCATTGGTGCCAGAACAAAAACGGGTCAAAGAGGGTTTGATCTCCTGCAAAGGCCCGAGATTCCCGAGGCAGTTTATGCAATGTTCTTAGTGGCGTTTCGAAAAGATCTTCCATGGATGCATGCATTATTGCTCTTTGCCCACACCCATGTGAAAGTGGATCTGGTCGTAGGCCAGAGATGAGGAAGTCTTGCTGCCTCTGGTGGTGCAGTGCTGCTGCAGGTCCAGGCAGACTGTGAGCCGTGCCAGCCCTGCGATGGACCCAGGCATCTTCCACTGGAGCTTACTCGTACTGGGATCTATCCCGTGTGCACCAGGGAGAGGTTTAGGGCCGAAGCGTTTCTCTGAGCACAGCGGAGGAAGCTGGAGACCTGTGCATAAAGGGGTCTGGCTGAAGCACTGCTGGTCAGCACTTTGCAGATGTCTGGGGTGTGCTCCTGGCTGCGTGGGAGAGGAACAGCGGCTGTTCACAGAAATTCTGGTCATCCAGGAAAGCGCCACGTCTGAGGAGTGAGGGGTTGTGCTTGACATGGGGAGTGCGTGTGACCTTCCATGAGCTGGAATACATGCAAATAAAACAGGCTGGAATAAAATGGAATTATAAACACATTGGGAATAACAACTGAGGGTTGACTGTTGGATGTGTTGCAAGCAGGAAATGGAGCTAAAATTGCTGCACTAATAAATTGCTTGCTGCAAATATGTTGTCTGATGTTAGGCACCAGCACTGAGAGCAATCTAGCTGAAGATTTACATGTATTTTAATATACCCAAGCCTGACACACTCTGCCAAACGGATACGGGATCCCCTTTTTGTGGGCTGATGTGCAGGGGAATTTGTACACAGCGTTTACAGTTAGGCATTAAAACTAACTTCTTACATTTGTTTGTGAGAGAAGGCAGTTTTCTTTTGATGTTGCTAAAGTAACCTATTTTTTCCGCTTTCTTTTGTAGAGAATATGCTGCCAGGTTCATGTATGGCTGACTATCAGTGTAAGGTTTAAGGACAGTAAGCTGCAAGCTGCAGAAATATATGGTGTATTTTTGTTTACCTTTCACAGTGATGGAAAGAAGCACCCATTGCTCCATCTTTAATTGAAGTGTATCTTCATAAGCAATCGCTTAGAAGATAACTACAGGAATGAGCAGGCTGGTGACTATCCTGCTCTTAGCATGTCTTGCAGGCAATTTTTATCAGCTGCATTGAAAAGAGTTCAGAAATCCAAGCATTCACCCCCAGGTGTTATAGTAATGGTGGGATTCAAGACTGCTCAGCCCTCAGCTCCTTGGCTGTGCAGTCAGATGACTCCCAGGTCTTCTTTGGGCTCCCTGGGGCTTGCAGATGTGCCTCTGGCCAGCCTCAGATGAGCAGCCAACTGCTGCCCCTCAGGCTGCTCTCCTCCAAGTTTGTCTCCTCTCCCATGAACATGCAGCCTCAGCCTGCAGGTCTGTATGCAAGTTGCATAGGTGAACGTCGTGGGTCCATCAGCAAATGAGAGAGAAAATAAATATCATACATGGAAAATGCTGATGTAAACTGACAGAAAATCTTAAACTAGAGCCCTGACAGCTTGGGATGGAGGGGGCAGCCAAAGGAAAGCACAGCTTGGATATCCTTGAGGTAAACCTATGGGTTTTACTGAGGGGGCTGAGAGTGATGCTGAGCACCAGCCAGGAGAAATTGTAGAGGCTGAAGGAGGTCCTGGGTCAGAGAAAAAACAAATACTATGCCTGTCTGTAGGACAGGGAACATAGCACAGTCAGACTTGTCTCCAGTGCTGGGCAAACACAGGAAGTATGTCCTCTTGACTCCTTTTCCAAATGTGTAACAGAGTGGAAGGTACCTGGAATTGGTCAAAGATTTACTAAGTGCAAATTTTGCCCGACCACCTCAGTTACTTCCCTTGATGAAATGCCTGGCTGAGGGGGCAGTGAATATAAGACCACCCGGTTTCAGCGAGGCTTTCAGCTCCATCTCCACAGCACTCTCATAAGGACGCTATGAAAGCATGAGCTGGAGGGCCAGACAGTGAGGTGAGGTGAGAATTGGCTTGGCCACTGGGCTCCTGTAGTAGACTGGGTCTAGTATTTCTCTAAATATAGCTTCATTAGCCACATAAGGAGACAACGTGCATCTTCTGGAAAACTTGTGGATGATATTAAGTTAGGAAAGCGTTGTTGATGCACCAAATGGAAGAGCTTCCATTTAGAGGGACAAGGAGAATCTTAAAACTGGGTCAACAGACATCTGCATTAAGTTTTTTCCACTGCCCATACAGGGCTCCACTTCTCCTTGCTGACCTTCCCTAGGTGTCTGTTAGGGAGAAAGGTTCTGCACCTCCAGCCGTGGCTGTTGGAATAACTTAAGCCAAAACATGCAAAGCCATTCAAGCCCATGGGTGTTATTTATATAGTTGTTTATCTACTTTAGGCATTTGTCTCCTGTGTGGAAAAGATTCCTATTGTAGACACTGCTGCTAAACAAAAGAAAGTGAGAAACCGTTTTGCAAAAGCGTGAACTCTAGGATATTTTCAGCGGATATATGCATCTGTCACTTCCTTCAAATACAGAATTATGCATCTACACCAGTGAAATACTTGCCTTCCCTATTAAATACCCATCCTTACTTATGAATGGACATCTTGAACTTAGTGCTGCAGCATGACATTTTTCTCATGTGGGGGTCTCTATTCAAGTGCCAGTCCATGTATCACAAGACTCTCAGTCACATCATAGTTTTCAGTGCAGACCCTTGGCATCTCTTAATTTCCAAATCAACTTTACTAAAGCCAAAAAACAAATTGCCACCTCTATCCAACATCCCTCAGGAAGAGAAAAAGGCTCACTCCAGAAATAAACGGCCAGAGCACCCATGGAATTACTCCCTTTTGGAGTTCTGCTATAATCACAAACATCAGCTAGCACTACTTGACAGCCAGGAGAATCAACAAAAAAAAGGGTTAAAAAGCAAAGTCAGCTGTAATCACAGTTGGCTGAAGTGTTGATTCATATCGTAAATTGTGGTAATTGTTTTTTAATTTAATTAAATGCACACATAGCTGTGTAATTAAAAAGTATGTAGGTGTTCTAGGTTTCTTTAGGAACTAACAAGCACTTTCATTCTTGCTTTCTGTCTGCATTGAGTCACAGCTAATGTGAAGCAACAATAGTAATTCTTTTAATGGCTTTTTTTCTATGTGGACACGAGGTCATTTATAATCAGCTATCTTTTATTTGAGTACTGACCTTGTGCATGTTTCAGTAAGTGCCTCATATTTAGATTACTCACTTTTCTAATATGTGACCTGGACTTTTAAAGTTTCACTTAAAATGCACCTTCGTTTGGTGCTCATTACTTCTAGGATGGAAGAGGCAAATTTTGGTCTCCTTCCTGTGTTTTCTCTGAATAAGAGACTTGTTAGCTTTCCTCTGTGACCAGCTGCATTGCAGCGCTCAGCACTGAGATGCATAGTAGAACATGCAAGTCCATATCCTAGGTTGTGGAGAGTCACTGGGATATTTCTGCTTAGCCATGTCATCCCTTGCATTGCTATCTAAAGTAGCTAGGTTCCTTCCTGAGGCCACAGCTGCCTGTGCAGTGGCTGCTAATGAAGGGCACCTTGAAGGAGGAGGGGGACTGAGTCTCATCCAGTCTCCTAACCAAATCCTGTACCTGTTTCCCACTCTGTGTCCTGTGTTTTGGCTAAATCAGGTTTTCTGGTGAGACGTCCTGCCTTGATGTGAGCATACCAAGAGATTGGGAGCCTTGCATGTCTTCTTTTTCATGCTTGGGTAGTTTTGTTTGTACAGGGTTAAATCCGTGCTGATATCGTGCAATTGTCCTACATTTCTAAGGCTGGTCTTCCAAGTGTAACTCCCAGCTGTTACATTGTGCTATTTTCCCTATGAAGATGCATTTATATTGTAATTAAGTCACTTCACAATGTTTTCAAAACCAGACTGAACAGCTTCAATTCCTTAAGGGCATATCAGTACAGAAGAGTAGACAAGTCACACTGACATGATTATACCAGGAAAATAAAACTGCCAGGCTCCAGCAGAGCTCCACACAACGACATTTGTTTTGGGGTAGAAGTTCTTTTCTTCTAAACTTCTTCCAAAGCTGTGTTGATGTGAGGTGGTCACCCATTGCTCTCTCCTGCCTGGGGCAAGATTTGGGGTGGGCAGGGAGCACCTGGGCTTTGGAGAGTGGGAGAATCCTGGATAGGCTCCGAGCTGCTCCCCTCGCCTTGAATGTAGGACGTGAGATTTCATGAAGCCAAAAATGCTCAACAGCCCCTGGTGCTTCCCATCTCTCCTGGCAAACCCAGCACCATAAGCGCTGCTGAGATCCCACCCGGCCCTCGTGGCTCATGCGAATCGTGGATTGAGCTGCCGTAGTGTATTTTCAGTCATTTGCTGAGAAGAGCCATTTCGGATTTAAAACTCAAGATAGGGTTGCCTCAGAGGTTTTTCTGTAAGTTCAGAGCAACCTGTATATAAAGACATGAAAGTTCACGGGAGCCTGTTTCAGCCTGTAAGTGGGTCACAAGACGCCGAAGCGCTGAGTGAAATAACACCCACACAAATCAAATAAAAGAGTAGCTAACCTGTATTTAAAAAAGAATAATCTTTCTGGGTGCCTTAGTCATAGATGTCTTAGGCATGAAAAATTCAAGAGAGCGAGCACTTAGTGGAGAAACGGCCGCAGAGGATGCCTCTAACCTAAGCACAAAATTATCAGACTGACATTAGCAGGTAAATCACCTTCCCTCGATGCTCAAGGGAGATGGGTGTGTGCAATTTCACTGGGAAATAATGAAATCCGTAAGTGTGAACCTTGGAAGTGGTGTCTAGTGAAGGGTTTAGAGGGGAAAATCTTGACAAAAATGTCTCATACGGGAGCCTGCGGTTATTAAATGAAAAAGGAAAAAAGATAAAAGGGAAGAGAGAGAAGAGCAGGTAAGGTGGGATAAGCCCTACAAGGAGCTGACACTGGTTACAGAGGGACTCAGCTGTGTAAAGTGGTGCTGAGCAGAGCAGAGATGTGGTCTCAATAGCTTGAGAGCCTGCTGGTGGGTTTTATCTCGGTTCATGGTAATTACAGCACAGCCCCAACCAGCACTGCAGCGTGTCTGTAATTACTGTGGCCCTACAGGGTTCCTAGAGGAGGTTTTGGATGTTTTGGTGGCTGAGCCCAACTGTTAAGAGGCTGTGGGCTGTGCATGGATGGAGCTGCTCCCAGGGCTGTGCCTCACGGCAGGCTGCCTCACCCAGGGGGTTTCTTTGCCAGATGCACTCAGCCCCCTGCACCAGGGGCTGTGGGGTGGAGGAGGACAACATCGGGATGTGAGCCCTTGGGGGCTGACTTAGCTCTGCTGGGAAATGAGGATAAACACAGTTATCCCCACACAGTTATGGGGCAGGGAAACACTGCTATTCTGCTCTGGGCTCATCCTGTCCTTGTGCTACGGTTTCCTTGTAAAAACGGATGTACAAATGTATTTGACCTGGGTTTCTGGATGTTTGACAGAGAGCAATGCTGCCCTCCCATCAAGCACAGCCTGTGACTTTTTATTTTATTGTTTTAACTGACTGTAAAACCAGAATGGAAAAGGTTTCACACAAAATGGCGACAATTTGTAGACAAGACAGCGGGGATGAAAGATTATTTCCATTCAGTATAATGCTCTGCATGCGTTGTCCTGTCCACAGAAATGGGCCTTCCTCAGAGAGGTGTTTCCCACCACCTGCCTGAGGTTGGGCTTCAGAGCAGTGATGCATGAGCAAACGTGGGCCCCCTCCAACACCACCCAATGACTGGCTGAAGAGGAAGATGCTTTGTGTCAAAAATTTGGGATGCCAAAAGAAAAAAAGCAACAGCATGTTATTGAAACATTTTCTGTCTTTGTCAAAATTGCCTCCTGTTTGGCATCAGCTTACGGTCAATGCTTTCACAGTCCTACAGTGCTCAGAGGATATGTGGCTGTGGCAGTGCAATTAGTGGGGTTTTCTCAACAAGCTGCGGTTGGGCTCTGTTTTTGGATGCCAATGAGAGCACAAAATACTTTTTACTGCCTATAAATACAGACACTGAAATCTGTAGGAAGCCCACTTTGTCAGCTGAAAACCCACTTTAGGAAGAAAACGAAACCTCTCGACCTTGAAATAGCTTCCAAATTCTAAAAACAGCACATCCAGCTAGCTCACCGCCTTCGTAACAGACATTAATCACTGCCGTATTTTACACAGCATGTAAAATTTGAGTAATAGAATCACAGTCCCCATCACCATATTTGCAACTAAGAGCTGATAAGTAGAAGTGCTGACCTCAGCTGGTCGATTCAACCCGATGAGTCATGGTCTTGGGGCCACATATGCTTCCTCTGCTAATATCCTAGTTCCTATTTATTTTTTAAAAAGTGCACTGGCATGCTGTGTACCACAGAAGAGCTTCTCTAATGGGCAGATCCATAAATAGCAATATTCCATTAGTTCCCTCTCTTTTGTAAGAGTTTCACAGTCACCACTCATCCTGCAGCATCTCCAAGAGACTGGATGGGGACAGGGACACAAGCAGAGCCAAGCTACTGAGCAGTGAATTCATCTTTAAATTCTTCGTTGAAGAGCTCCCTGGTGTCTTCTTGCTTTCTGCACCACAGGGAGCTGAGCCATAGAGAAAGGCACAGCAGATGTGGGATGCTCAATTGAGGGAGATTTGGCATTGCTCTCGATGAGATTTTCTCTGCAAAATGCTGGCTTTCTCAACACAGCTGAATGAGAGAGAAACAAGTCTCCATCAGTACCTTGTTTTGGTTCGGTGGTCCAGAGCAGGCTGCCTGCCTTTAATGAGATCCCCCAGGGCTGGGCACTCGGCTGATGCAATGCAGAAAAGTCTTCTTACCCCAGCTGCCCTGTGACATAGCTTAATAACCATGCAACACTGCAATGAAACCTGCTGCCCTCTCACCACATCAGTGCTGGTCCAAGCTGGTGAACGACGCTCCTGGGGGTGTGGGTGCTCACCTTGACACTGTCTGTATGGGTGCTGACAGGGCTGAGGATATGGGGAAAGAACGGATGGAGATGGGTGCTCAGTGCCACTGCCCTGCAGTAGAGGGGCTGCACATGAGGAACAACCCTGGTGCAATGCTGCTTTTGCCACTCCTGCAGGCACGTGCCTACTGGAGCAGAGCAGAAGGAGCCATTTGCACCCCTTCAGCAAAGGTTTGGGTACCTCTTCAGGTTGCAAACCAGCAATGAAGTACTTTAAGAAAATTTTAGAACAGCTGTATATACCAAAGCGGAAGCCTTTGCCTGTGTAACAGCCCTTTGTATCACACTATCATCACTTAGTTTTCTTTGATGCTCATGATGTTTACGGTTCTTAGGTTTCTTTGCTCAAAGCAAACTGACTCTAAATCAGGCTTGGCCTTCCATTAGACCTGACAGATTCACAGTGCAGAGAGAGTTTGTTCATTTATTGCTCATGGAAAGAAACAGGAGCACAAACAGCTGTTGTGCCAACTCACTTTCATGTGCAAACTCACCAGGCTGGGGACTGAGCAGGACACTCATCCCAGCCAGGAGTGGTGTCCCTCCGGGAGACAACCTGCTGCATTCTGATTGGGATTACGTGGGATAATTTAGTCAAATTACATTAATATTTGACAGTTCAGCTCCTGGAAATTTTCAGTGATGCTATTTGCAAGGACGGTTTTTGATTGCTGCAGATTGCAGCTCTTCAAGAGTGGTGTAGCGGTTTGTTTTTTGTCCTTTTGTCTCTCCCTGTCTGTCAGGAATTCTGGTGATTTATTTGATTCACTGCTCCTTTGGATTGCCTGTGCTTGCTACAATGCACCCATGTCTCAATGACACAGAAAAACGTTCATTTGAACGAACAGCTCTGGCTGGCAGTGCTATGGGTATAATACAAAAATAGAACTGGAGAAAGAATTCTTATTAGTTTCTTCAGAATTCCAGACCCCAGGTAGTTCAACCTAAACAACAGCATGTTTCACTTAAAGTAGGAAACCAGGTACTGGTCGCTGAAACCATCCACTGCGGCAAGATCTGGGTGCACTCAGGAGAGATTTCTGCTCCTTCACAAGATTTCCATCACATGCTATGAGCGCTACAAAAATTCAGGCGTGCAGTTTTTTTCCACTCGCCAGTTCATATTTTCTAAGCCTTGTACTTCTCTCCCTCTTTCTTTTTTTTTTTTTTTTTTCAGAAATGAGTAAGCACGAGAAATACAAAGGAAGTATTAGAAAGCATAAATGAAAAGGCATTCAAGACAGGATGCTGTGGATGGAATCACAGAATCACCAAATCACTGAGGTTGGGAAAGACCTCCAAGATCAGGCAGTTCAACCATGCACCTACCACCAGTATTTCCTCACTAAACCATGTCCCTCAGCACAAAATGTTTCTCCAGCACCTCCAGGGACAGTGACTCCCCCCCTGCCTTGGGCAGTTTGTTCCGTGCCTGACCGCTCTTTTGGATAAGTTTTTCCTAACGTGCAACCTCAATCTCCCCTGGTTCAATTTGAGGCCACTGCCTGTCACACAGGAGAAGAGTCTGACCCCCATCTCACCGCAACCTTCTCTCAGGGAGTTGAAGAGAGCAATAAGGTCTCCCCTGAGCCTCTTCTTCTCCACACTGAACAATCCAGGTTCCCTCAGCCATAAGCCCAGTGCTCCAGATCCCTCACAGCTTCGCTGCCCTTCTCTGGACACACTCCAGGGCTTCAGTGTCTCGTAGTGAGGGGCCCAAAACTGAATACAGTACTCAAGGTGCAGCCTCACCAGAGCCGTGTGCAGAGGGATGGTCACCTCCTGCTCCTGTTGGCAAAACCATTTCTGATAGAAGGCAGGATGCCATTGGCCTCCTTGGCCACCTGGGCACACTGCTGGCTCATATTCAGCCAAGTGTCACCAGCATCCCCAGTGCTGGATGCTCTTCCACACAGCCTTCCAACCACACCACCCCAAGCCCGTAGCATTGCCCGGGGTTGTTGTAGCCAAAGTGTGGAACCCAGCACTTGGACTTGTTGAATCTCATCCCATTGGCATCAGCCCAGTGATCTAGTCTGTCCAGTTCCAGCCTGTACAGAAAGGTAATAGCCAGAGAGTATGTGGGATGACAAAGAAATGCCTGCAAACCAGCTGGTGATTGGGTTGTGTTGTTTTGTTGTTCTTTTTTTTCTTTTCAGAGAACTCTTCTGATGAAGTGATTCTATCAAACGCGATTTGGGGAGAAACTCAAGCCTGTCTAGGAAGAAAAAAGGGGTTTGAGGATGCTGCATGTATCATGCTGGTAAAAACCAAGCAGATTAAACTAAGTCCCTCCTGAATATCAAATCTCTGTATATAGTGTTATACACAATCCCCACAGACACTCTGACTATACACTTCATTTTTGCCTTGCCAGCATTTAATGGTATTATTTTGCTTTTCTTTAGCATTTTACATCCAAGTTTCCCAAACGTTTGGAAAGCACCTGACTGAATGTAAGTGCACTACTGTCCCTATTTGGCATAGCAGAACACTCAGTCATGGAGTCTGTGCTCACGAAGGCCTGCTGAGCACAACCTGCCTTTGGAAGCTGCACATCTCTTTTCGAGCTGTGCAAATTTCCAAATTGCTTGTTGTGAGCAAAAGGATTAAAATATCTCTTCTCTTTTCTTTCCTGGTTTAGAAGTAGTTACTGACAGATGGCCTACGATGCTCGGCGCTCATTCAAACAGCACTGAAATACCAGGAATTTATTTCCATGTGTACAGATGCACGCGGACACACACATGCACACAGGGAAACAAATCCAGGCAGCATTTTAACATAACTGTCAAATCAAAGCATACCACAGTGCAGTCACCAGGCCAGATTCATGCTAAATTTATCAACTGAGATCATCAGATGAGCACTGCTCTCTGACTGCAACAGCCTTTAACGATTAACATGTGTGATGAGTTTTGGGTGGAAGGAGGGCAGACAGCTTGCAGGCTCTGGGCTGGAGAAGACATTGAAGTGATGCTCTGTGCTGCAGAGTTGTGATGAGAAGATGGAGAGTCCCTGCTCTCACCCAACAGTCATGAGATTGTGGCACCCATTCTGCACCAGGAGGTGAGGCTGCACAGTGCAGAGCAGAGACCATCCTGCCCTTTGCCTGGTGGCAGAGCTGGGGCTGAGGCACCCCATGTGCGGTCAGCCCTATTGGCTCCTGGGCTCACTATTAGCTCGTGTTCAACTAGCTGGCAGCCAGAATCCCCAGTTCCCCTTCAGCAGGGCTGCTCTCCAGCCTCCTGTCTCCCAGGTGTGTGCATAGCCAGGGTTGTCCCACCCCAGGTGCAGAATCAGAACTTGTTCAACTTGATATGATTGGTGATTGCCCAGCTCTCTAATTTGTCCATATCTTTCTGTGAGGCCTCTTCACCCTCAGTGGAGTCAACAGGTTCACCCTGTTTAGTATTGTCAGCAAATTTACTCAGAACTCCTTCTGAGTAGAACTTCTTGACATCCAAGTCACTTATGAAAACATTACAGAGAATTGGCCCTAAAATGAAGCCCTAAAATGGATGGGTAAAGCTGGAGCACTGCTGTGCCAGTGATGGCCATGGGCAACACTTTCCAAAACCTGGCTGATCACTCAAAACACCTCTCTTTGTACAGCCCTCGACTAAAATCATGATGAGAAGACGTTGGCTTGCCTACTTTCTATGTTGAAGACATGGACATTTCCCCAGTTTGCTTCAGCAATGGTGTATCTATCGCACAGCACTACTTCATACATCCCTGGTGCCAATTCTGTGCAACAAAGGTCTCCATCAGTTTGCTGTGTCCAGACAGCAAACAGGAGGTAACAATCCTTGACCAGAAAGGGGCAACGAAGCTGTGAAGGGTGTGGAGCACAAGCCTTATGGGGAGCAGAAGAGGGAACTGGCATTGTTCAGTCTGGAGAAGAGGAGGCTCAGGGGAGACCTTATTGTGCACTATAACTCCCTGAAAGGAGGTTGTGGAGAACTGGGGTTCGGCCTCTTCTCCCAGGTGACAGTATAGGATGAGATGGAATGGCCTCAAGCTGCACCACACGAAGTTCAGGCTGTATATTAGGAAAAATAGCTTATCTGAAAAAGTGATGAGGTACTGGTGTAGGCCGCCAGGGAACTGGTGGCAACACGGCCTCTGGAGGTGTTCATTAGCTATGGAGATGTGGCACTGAGGGGAACAATGGTGATAGGCTGACAGTAGGACTAGGTGATCTTAGTGATCTTTTCCAACCTTAATGTTTGTATGATTCTATGATTCCATGAACCGTGACAAATAAAACATTCTGGTTCCAACGGGCATGTGCAGACCCAGGTTTTTGTATACGGTTCAATTTAAGAAGGTGTTTTGATGCAGTAAATGATTCCATATGTGCCCCCTTGTACTTAGCAATGAAGTCTAATAAATTCTAAAACGCACAGGAAGAGCACTGCAGAAAAGGGAGGAATTATGACTTGATCATCTAATAATAGAAATCAACTAAGTCCAAACTTTGCTCCTTCAAAGAAAAATAAACAGCATCAGAGCAGA
The DNA here is from genome assembly GCF_987193195.1 of Phasianus colchicus. Classification (NCBI taxonomy): domain Eukaryota; kingdom Metazoa; phylum Chordata; class Aves; order Galliformes; family Phasianidae; genus Phasianus; species Phasianus colchicus. The sequence goes on from NC_143476.1 coordinate 82,300,302, forward strand.
TCTGATAACCAGTGCGCAGTAATAAGAGGGTGATTAATTTGCTAAGGAAATTAAAAAAAATCTCGATGAGGAGCTCGAGGAGGAACTTCAGTGCTTGATCTTTTTCAACTTCAGACATTTTGTGCTTATTTCTTGCAGCACATCTGGCCCTTGCAGTTATTAGATCTACTGTCACGTTCACTCATGGATTTGACCTGTGATATCTCAGACTGCTGTAATCAAAATAAGTGATGATCTTGGAATTATATGAAGGAGAGTCTTTAGAGAACTGTATCTTATGCATATTGCAAAATAATATTAGAGAGAGATTTTTACCCTCAGGAGCTTGGAAAATGAAAGCTTATATGGAGATTTGCAGCTGAATGCTTGAATCTGAGAAATTTTGACCCTTAATATTGACTTATTTTGGTCTGTTAAGGGTAGTATTTATGCACTGTACATATTTTAGACTAGCAGTCAATGAATAATGTAGTATGTAGCATCCATGAACAGCTTCCAGTAAATATATCCAAGTGTATGTTTTCTTACTTTAAAGTTTAGCTCTTGTTGGTGGCAGCATGTTTGCCCACCACCTTTACCCCCCTGGTACATTTGAGGCAGGTAATGAAATTATCATGCTAATTCAAAATAAGTAATTCTTAAGGTCTGCACGTTGCTGTGCTCTGGGGGAAGGCTATTGCATCTGGGAACTTTCCATCCTAGGAAGGCTTGCAGTTAGTCTATGAAAATACGGGAGGAAAGGCATAAAGAGAGAAATCCCTAGTGATAGATTCACAGCTATTAGCTGATTTTTTTTTCCCCCTCACTGCAAAACTGTAGTAGGATTTCAAAAGGCTATTCCAAAACTATTGGATCAGCACAGCGATTTTTTTGCTGTTGTTCCCACTTGCAGCAGGCGATAGAAATTAAAGCTAGGACAAAGTGGAGTGCTCTCATGACAGATGACAGCAGGTTCTGCAGAGACGAAGCTGCGATTGTGGCTTTGAGCCTGCCGTGATTTTTTACGCTCTGTGCAGAGTTCTGTCCGATGTCCCATATTTCTCTTTTCCCATATTGGCCCTTCCAGCCTCGTATTTACCGCAGCCTGTTGTGGAGGAGATGCATGCAATGTGTCCTCTCTTGGGGTTTGCTTATGCAAAGCAAATTGCTGTCAGCGCTGCTGCAGGGGAAGGGGTGTGGGATGTGCGCTCAGAGCCAGGCACCATCCTGGAGAAATTACTCCGCTTTCGGGGTAATTATTTCCAAACAAAATTGAAACGGAGCATCCACCTGAGGATCAAGATAACTCCAGGTTATTACCATTGTCCTGCTGGTTAATTTTTCCACATAGATAAGGAAATCAACAGGATAGTTCATTATGAATGGAAATTGTAGTACCACAAATATTTTATACACAAGAGATCGTGTGTGTCTGCAAAATGTCAGAGAGGAGCAATGCTAGTGGCGAAGCTTTTGCTCCATGCAAACAGATCAGCAGCACTAGTAGTGGAGCTCACAGCATGTCAGGAGCTTCTCAGTGGCTTTGGAGTCACAGCCTGAGTTTTGGAAGTTGCTGTGGAGAAGACCAAATTGCAGACACACAGCTCCAGAAGCTCCGAGCCCTGCTCCGCAGTGTGCAGGCAGCAGCACCACACACACCCCACTCACTTTTTCCTTTGCGCTTTCTGCTCTGCCTCTTGCCAGACTCAGGTCAGCAGACCACACCGAAGCAGTGTCCAACTATCTGCAGGATGGTGTCAGCACTGCATAACCCCCCTCCAATGGGGGACTGGGGGTCACCAAGGGCAGGGATAGCTCAGCACATCTGCCTGGGTGCCTGGACGCTGCCACAGGTCAGAGCAGAGTGCTGCTCGTGCAAGGGAGTGTGACAAAATTACAGATTGCTGAAGCTGGCATTGGGGTTAAATGTTGTTAGCACGACCAAAATCTGCTGTAGCATGACTTTGAAACTGCTCCTGCTTTCAGGAAAGAGGCCACTGAAATGCAGTCCTGCTGATGCAAACATACTAGATTCCATCATCTGAGCAGCATTTGCATCCTGAAAGCTGAATATTGCTCCATACACTTACACCAATCTTCCCCATGCTTTGCCAGCGTCTCTCCTTTCCTATGGCCTCCAGCTCCTCTTCCAGGTTCCTCTGGCATCCAGAGAAGCGTTTTACTTTCAATATCACTACCACATCTAAAGGCAAAATAAAGAGAGATGTGGGGCACTCTTTGTGTGGCGAAGCACAGAAAACGCCAAGGGATGGATTTAATCCCTGCCCAGCTGGTGTCCGAGAAAAACACAGAATGCTGCTAATGCTATCGACATCCAACCAGGATGCAAAATACAAATATTGCAAATCCGATCCATCAGTGTTGTGAGATCCATACTCATGAAACATCATTTAATCAGGACTTTGATGCTCACACTGCAGAAGAAGTGTATAACCTTGCAGGAGAAAAATAGTATTTGTCTGACATATAACAGAAGAGTGTAAAATATTGCTGTCAGCCCCTGGAATTCCTGACCACAGCTGCGGATAAAGCTAACCTTTCCACAGAGATCTGCAGAATAAAATCATGGAATCATTTAGGTTGGAGGACACCTCCAGGATTGTCCAACCATCAACCCCCCCCACCATGCCCACTAAGCCACATCCCTCAGTGCCACATCTCCATGTTTCTTGAACACCTCCAGGAACAGTGACTCCACCACCTCCCTGGGCAGCCTGTGCCAGTGAATCACCACTGTTCCTGAGAATAAATTTTTCATCATATCCAACCTGAACTTCCCTTGGCGCAACTTGAGGCCATTACCTTTTGTCCTAAAATAACCCGATGCATGCAGTGCAGTATCTTTTCTACTTTTTGGCCTGTTAACAAGAAGTAGAAGCAATGATAGATTTCACATGACAAAACTGAATGCCAGTAGCTGCCTTGAAGAGCATACAAAAAAACTGCTGGTTATGAGCATCAGCTTTGCTTTGTTGATAGGATCCTGCCTGGAGCCAAACACTGCAGAAGGAGCCCCGGACCCTCACTGCTTCACAGCATTATCTTATGGGATATGGGGGGAAACATGTATGCTGTTTCTCTTGCTTCACCCCCTCACCCACCTTGTTTTGAACTGACTGCAGAGAGCTGCCTGGGAACAGGAGGGCCAATCTGGCATTCTCATGGGGACAAATCATGAACAGAGCATTACTTACAGTCAAATCCCCAGAAAAAGAGTGGAAAAATCACAGCAGGGGTCTGAATTGGTCCAATAGTGAACTCAGAAGGGCCTGGCAGGGCACGAGGCATCCCATGGGTGCTGCTGTTGGAGCAGGCAGCCCTGCTCCCAGCATTGGCTTTGGGTATGAGATCAGTGCAGGCTCTGTTGAGAGCAATCAGCTTCAAAGGAGAGTTGTGGAGAACCTTGCTGTGTGGCTACCTGTCACTGCCTTCAATAAAGGCAGTCCTTCAGAGATTCTTTGGTTCTCCTGAACTCTTTTCTTTTTTTAAGATTTAATGTTAGGCCTGTAAACCTCGGACAGGGGAGTCAGGAAGGGACTCGGGCTCAAGAGAAATCAGAGCTGCTGACTGCTTCCTTTCCTGCTGCCAGGAAAAGTGAACCTGAAAAGCAACCCAACATTGGAAAACATGTTTCCACTGTAATAATCTGAAGTTCTGAATTAAAAAAGGAACTTTTTTAATTAAAAAAGAAAAGAAAAAAGGCATTTTTTCTCTTCAATGGGAAAATCAATGTTCATTTGAATCCCCTTTGGAATTGCACTTTCTGCTGAGTGAGAACCAGAGATAGAAGCAATACAGGGGAAATAGCGATAGGTCTCGTGTACACCCGAAAATACACACACCCCGCCCCGCACGATGCGTTCCCCTCAGGGGCGGGGGCTTCGGGCACCGAGCCCCGCATCCCGACTCCTGCCCCGAGGGAGCACCGGAGCGAGCTCCCGGGGGTTAGGGGGAGGCTGGCTCCCGGCGGGGCGGGTTTGGCGGCACCGCCCCGCGCAGGGCTCCGGCGCTGCCCGCCCCGTCGGGGCCGCCCCCGCCGCTCCCCGGGCCGGGCCAGGCGGGCGGCGCGGAGAAGCGGAGCGGTGCGGCGAGGGAGCGACGCCGGGCTGGGGGGCGGCCGGCGCTGAGGGGCGGGCAGGGATCGGGGCGCTGCGTGCTCCCCTGCGTCTCCTCCGAGGTGAGTGGGGAGCGCGGAGCGGGGAGGCGGCCGGTGCTGGCGCCGGTGGCGGCTTCGCTCCCGCGGGCAGCGGGCGTACGGGGCTGCGCTGGGCTGACTGCTGCCCCCCCCGGCAGCGGCGGGCTGCGTCCCCCGGCTGTCCGTCTCCAGGGGGCGGTGGGCGCCTCCCCCGTTGCCTGCCGCTCCGTCTCCTGGGGTCTGTAGTGCGCGTGCCTCAGCCGGGGGACTGGGGTGCTTCACCTCCGCAACCCCCGGGGGTCGGTGGGATTCTTTCTCAGGGACCAGTGGGACTTTGTGACCCGTGGCCAGCAGGGTGCATCCCTCTGCGGTCAGTGGGTCACAGCCCCACAGGTGTCAGCAGGGTCGGTGCATCCCCCAGGGGTTCGTTTAGTTTTATCCCTGGTTGAGTGGGGTACATCCCCTGGTCTGAGGGGATACTGAGCTGGCTTTGCTGACCCCAATGCATCCACGTGGAGGGCAGGGGCTCTGACCCCATTGTATTGCTTTATGCTGTCTCCCTGTGGCGTGGATTAAATCCCACTGTGATCGTGTGTGTGAGCGCCTTGCAGCGCGCCAGGGTGCTGGGGATATGAGCAAGAGGGGTGCAGTCACATACTCTGCATGCTGCAGAGTAATAAAATCAGACAGCATGAAACATCTGGCTGATCTCTCCCCCGCTTCTCCACTATCCCCCCACTCAAATGATAATAAAGTAGTTCTCTATGCTGTGAAATACTCCTGTCCACATGAAGCAAGCTGTGATACATGCAGTACTGTAAGCCTGGAGCAGTTATGAATAAGATTTGTTAGAGGAAAGCATCAGGAGCTGACCTCGAGCTCTGAAGTTAATCGTGCTGCCCCTCCTTGGGTGGCAGAGGTCCACAGTTCAACCTGTCTGTAAGTCCCCGACCACTGTCCTTTACTGCAGAAAACTCCTGTGCTCCTTTGAAAGTGCCATTAAGCTGTAAATGAACTTCATACAGCCCAGCCCGTTAACCTCCGTGCTTCCCCTCGGTAGTCTTTTAATGAGCACTAACCTCCTTGATCATCCTTTGGCAGTGTGTCAGTCCCTGTGCTGGCTGGGAGGGAGAGTGAAGGGAAATCTCAGTGCCACCTCACCTCTGTCCCTTGGGAGCTGCAGGGATAAGATGGATCGTTTCACTGGGGCACCGTCCTGATGTCCCCAAATCAGCCTCTTGGTTTCACCCATCGCAGCTCAGGCATTTCACTTGCTGCTGGCAAAGGAGCAGCTGTGAGCAGATAGTAAAGCTTGGTCAAAGTTCCTTTACCTTCATTTTGAGGCAAGTGGCTGTGTGCTTAGCCACCCTCACTTTCACATCCAGAACGCACTCAGTTGCAAAGACTGTGCTAATTCCTCCAGAGAACTCACCAACTTTGCTGTTTGTAGGGTGGCTTCTACATCTCTCATGTGGTCCTTGCACTGGAAAAGTTGTCTGCTGGGCAGAGCTCACAGTGTGCAGACATGCAGCTTGCATCGTTATTGAGTTAATTTTCTCGACAACAAAATGCTAGAATGCAAATAGAATGTAAAACATGCCTTTGAAGTCTTCTTTTCTTTAAAATTATTCAATGCTTCGCCTAGAGGAAATCTATTTCTTCACTTTTAAAAACTCACCAACACTTTACAGAAGTAGGATGTGATTATTATTATTATTATTTTAATTAAAAAAGAAAAAGAACTAAGTCTCCCGATTTTCCTGATGTGAGGCCTTTTTTTGTGTTGCCTTTACCACATTATTGGGGGATCATTACTCTAAGCAATATGAGCAGATACTTGCACTGGAAAAGTTTTGCTGGAGGTGTGAAGAGCAGCAGCAACCTCTCCTTGTGGGTGTCTCCTGTGGGGTTGTTTGGCTGTGCTGGTGAAGCCCAACATCTGTGTTGCAAGAGCCATATTTCAGAGGATTTCAGAGTTGCACGTCTTCATGCTGCTGGTGTCTTGCAAGGTTCTTGGTAGCTTCATAGAATAAAGAGTGGCTCCAGGTGCAAGTCTGGCCATGTGCAGGTGTGCACGGTGTGTGATGGGACCTCAAGGTCCTGCCTTAGCTCATCGTCACAAATGTTGTGAAATGCTTGTTTCCATTTATTTTCAGTAGAAACAAGTTCCTACATCCTGCCTTTAAAATCCAAGTCATGACATCTGTGAAAAAAAATCTCGCTCTTGTTTTTGTCACTGTTTTAGCTATTAGACTTGTATATACCACACGCTGTGGCTCTTGACAGGTCAGTTGTCCTAAGTCAAAAGCTGTGGATTTTATCAATGGACATAGACAAAAAAGTCCTATAATGCAGACAGTCCTACATTTTTTTCTGAATGTTACTGCTAAACATGCATTGCTTTGCTGTGTTGTACACATTTTTGTACTGACAATTCTAACTGTTATTCTTGCCTTTGGTATAGGGCTTGTTCTTCTGCCAGGTTTCCTGCAGGTGCTAGTAGGTGCTCAACATAGCACTTACCCCAAACCCGCTCGAACCTCTTAGAAACTCCGTTAGACAAATGCAGAATTTAAAAAAAAAAATCAACAAAATTTGAACCAGGCAACATGAAGTCAGGAAATGCAGAGGCTGAGGCTCCAACAGCAATATTAACTTGGCTGCAATGCACATCCTGTGCACTCTTAATGGCATACGTCTCATAATGTATACAGGAATAAGCACGTAGGGTAATATATGCAGAGAGAGAGTAGAAAAGAGTGTTTTTCTGAGTCTGACCCACTTGTCCATGCATAAGCTGGCTGCTGTGGGCCTTGGGGGAGCCTGGCACTGCCTTGCACTGTGCTTCGCAGTGTGCTCCACACCAGATCAGATGTATCTGTGTGCTGACAGAGTGCAAGTAACTGCAACAAATAAGCAATTTGGGTTGTGTTTCTTTGGAAACAATGCCATTTAATGAGCTGCTTTGTTGCATGCACTCAGTATGTTGCACACTGCGGTCCACATTTTGTAATTCCTGGCCAGTGTGGCCTCGATGGACTTGTAATAAAGTGCCACGGCTTCATGTTGCTGAGCCTTCTCCTCCCAGTGCCTGTGCACTGCAGTAACAGCTCTTCTGACAAATTTTGACTGGATCGTGTACAAATGTGGTTACACAAATATTGTGCTTTAATACAGATCTGTGGCAGACTGGGCAACACTGCCCTGCATTGTGTAGTCTTCATTAAAAACTGTGGTACAAAGACATCTCACTAGGTTGATCCATTCAGCCTGGAGGTCGAGCAGTCTGTTCCAGCCCTTGCCCTGTCATAAGACATCGTGTCTCGTGCCACAGAGCCCAAGGTTTGCGTGCAGCGTGCCGGATGGGGCAGCCTGTGGTTGTTCAGCAGCCATCCCAGCAACGACAGAGGTGGCGTGGGTGAACACAATTAATTTGCGGTTACTCACCATTAAAAAAATAGTAATTATTTTCTGCTGTAAAAGGGCTCCTGGTCTATTATTGCTATGCTGATATTGCTGTCTCGCCATTGTAAATCTTTGAGAAGGAGACAGGAGCAGTTCTGTAATTCCACAAGGTGATGCTTCCCCTGTCACACCTGCTAATTGCTGCGGCTCCCTTCGGTGCAGCCTCCCAAATACATTGCTAGAACCTGGTGTAGCTGTGCCACTTGCACTGTAATTTCATTACTGTTTGCTGTGGCCAGCACTTGATTAATTTTCCCTGCAGTGTTACAGTTAGCAAAGGGGATTAATACCTGGGTGGCTTACTGTGTGTGCTTAATCTATATTCCTCTTGAAATGGAATTGTATTAAACTAATTTGGCAAAACTTTGAAATGGCATGAGGCTGCTTTTGGTAATTGATTTTTTTTTTTTTTTCCAAGTGAGTAACTGCACGTTATTAAAATGATGTTTTTTCACACAGCTGAAGTGGGTCACTCGAGACCTCACTGAGTTTTTGGCCGATTTTGCTTGGTGCTTTGGGTCACACTGTAGCTGATGGTCAGGTGTCCTCTGTCAGCTCCCAGAAGTGGGGTGGTGGCAGCCAGGATTCATACTGGAGGATCTTCCAAAGTGAAAAATGGGGGAAGTGTAGAAAAAAGAATCTGTAACCACATTAAAAATCTGTGAAACATCCTCCACTCTGCAAAAAACCCCTACAATTTGACAAAGTGGAGCCATCCTCCCCATCTCAGACAGGAGAAAAATCTATTCAGTCTTACTTTTTAATCATATTCAACACAAAAGACTTTTGCTGTGCTGTTTAAAATCCAGGCTCCTTTCAGCCTGTGCTCTGTCGGGATGTTTTCATCTGAAATGGACTGCTGCGGCAGTGCTAACCTTCCTTCCTGACACTTCAATCGTGCCTTCCACCGTGCAAAACTAGGGCATAAATGCATTAACGCTTGTCACTGGGAAGAAAATCCCATCCGTGATGGGGACCAGAAGAGAGTGATTCTCAGATCCATGATACAAATCGGTTCATTATTTATTTCAATCAAAGCCTATAGGTGCTGTTAAAATGAAAAATCAGAGCGCACTTTGCAGAATAAATGCGAACTGACACTGCACCAACCCCAAAGCCTCCCTGACCTACAAAATGAAGGAGAGCTTTGATGCTCACTTCACGCTTCCCAAAGTCTCAGACAAACAGGCTTTGCTGAGAAGATTGACAGAGTTAAAACAGATGCTGAACCTTCTCTGGCTGTAGTTGTCTTCCAGGGAAAAACATCCTGCTGTTGCCCCTCGGGTGTTCAACATCTGCACCAGAGCAGTCCAGATGCTTGCTCATCTGCAAATACTGTGGTTACACCTGCTAAGATATACCATCTTATCAGTACCATCGTCCCATAGAAGGCTGTCTTGGAAGTTCAGCAATGCTCTCGACAGTGCCCCAGGGTAGATGGGTAAAATGCAGCTTGTGCCCCGCTGGAGCAAGGTTCTCCTCACCTCCAGCTGTGTGCAGGTGTAACAGCTATATAAATCAGTCATCACTGTCTGACCACAGCTTCGGGTTGATGCACTGCTGCTTCTCTCTTCTCCAAGAGCAAAAGTGTTGCCTGGTAGCGTGGGGTAGATCTAGCTGTAATACTGAGTTATGAATTCTAGTCATTGGGATGGTCTTGAGGTGATCAGGGAGTGTGATCTGTTGCAGTGTTTTGGTGTTAGTGTAATGAGAAATCAAAAAAGGACTTCAAAACTGGGTTTTGAGAAAGTTTTTTATCCAAAGGTGTGCCAAAACCCAAAGTCTAAAGGCTCTGCTGACTTACTGCAAGCCTAATGCTCTGATGCAATGATGCAGCCTTAGCAACTCCTCAGTGTCTGCTGTGCTGGAAGAGGGTGAAAGGGACACATGGCAGCACCATGCTTGTTGTAGTACATGGCTTTAATCCAGCCAGCAGGAGCCCTGATAGTATCAGACCTTATTTGGAAACCAACGTCCTGTCTTGCCCATGCTGAAACGCCAATGTGAAGGATGTCAGATGACGAGTGGGAAAGAGGTATTAGGCACTAACCAGCTGCTTGATTTTAAAATATGAATTCTGGTCCTATGTTCTTTCTTAAATGATCAAGTATGAAGGATTTGGGGCTTCCATGAGTGAGTAGCTATCACATGGTCATCTGTATCCCAAATGTGCAGTTTTCAGCTCTCGAGCATCCATAGTTCTTTCTGCTGGGAACATGCTTGCCAAGTTTATCTGGCAGTACAGTCATGTAGGTGAGCTAACTTCAGGCCCAGCAGCAGAGATTATATTACCTTTCCTTCCATTATCTTTCCTCCCCTTCACTCTTCTAGGCTTTGCAGCAGACAAACAAAGCGTTTCATCCACACCACTGAGCAGCCTTCCTCCATACTCACTGCATTTGAATCTCCCACTTGTGATGAGGATGTATCTTTGCTGATATGATGGGGCTTGGGCTGCAGGATGAGATGTGGCACATCCTGCTCCATTAGCAATCCACCTTACCTCTTGCATGGAGTAACAGACTTTTTCTTCTTCTCCTCTGAATAAAGCTGTGTCCCATACACAATTTCTGTCCCTTAGCTCATTCGGAAGGAAATACATTAACAAGTGGGTGGCACAAATAGGTTATTCTAGTTGGTGTTCTGTTACTCCTGACAGTTGTGGGCCTGTGGTGAGCTGGGTGTAATGAGCTTTCCATGGCCCACAGCCTTTCCTTTCAGTCCATGCCAGCATGTTTGTCAAAGGATTTAAACCTCCATGAAGTTCATAGTAGTAAGGATGGTGATTGACAGCTCCTGGATAACCAGGATGGGAAGGGCCTGCTGGGTCATCTAGCCTTTTGCTTTGCTTTCAGTAGGATCCTTCCTAATTAAAGTATGACTGCTGATTGCAAGATGTCTTGTTTGGGTGGTTTAATGAATTACCACCCTCTCTGAGAAAGCAGAATTGTATTTACTGATGCGGCTGTAAATGTCTCAGCTGTGGGGTGATTATTTATTGCACTATTTTAATGCAAATATTTGTGGTTATTTACATTGATCATATGGGCAGCGCACATAAATTTTATTTTGTGGTGAATTTAGGCTTGTTTTTCTTCTTCCTGCTGTATTTGTGCTACTGTATGTGGTACAGCAGAAGCTGCTTGATGTGTAATTGCCTGTCACTCAAGAGCCACTTTACAGTCTAGAGATATATCAATGAAAATATTCTTTCTACTCCAATTAATTTTGATTCTCCAGAATGACTTACTCCTATTTGTCTGGAGTACGTTCTCTTAAATCATTTGATACTTCATAACTGAGTGGCATTCCCAAAGGGGTGGGTGGTATTGGGGCCTGCCCTGCTCAATATCTTTATGGAATACTCAGACAAGGGAATTGAGTGCACCTTTAGTAAGTTTGCAGATGACACCAAGCTGGGAGGAATTGTCAGTCTGCCAGAGGGTAGGAAGACCCTACCAAGGGATGTGGGCAGGCTGAATTGCTGGGCTGAGGCCAATGGGATGAATTTCAAGAAGACCAAGAGCCAGGTCCTGCACTTTGGCCACAACAGCCCCAGGCAATGCTACAGGCTTGGGGCACAGAGGCTGCAAAACTGTGGAAGAGGTGGAACTGGGAGTGTTTGTGAAACATTTAGATGTTGTACCAAGAGATGTGGTTTAGTGGGGAAATACTGGCGGTTGGATGGTTGGACAGCGTGACTTTGAGGTCTTCTTCAACCTCAGTGATTCTGTGATTCTACAGTAAAAGGTATTCTAAATGAAAGGTAGTGATAACTGTAGTAAAGAGCCATAGAGCAAACCATGGTGCTCTTGGTGTGGATGCAGCTTGAATGCTGCAGTCTGAGAGGTGTGAAATCTCCAGTTGTGTTCTGAGAGGAAGGTACACTGCCTGAAGACCTCTTGTAATGCACGTCTTGGAATGTGAGGTAATTGAAGGTTTGCATATCACAACTGCAGTTTTGCCAGATGATCTATTTCTTGAAGTTTGCTCATTAGTCTTAAACTCTGTACTTCCTGTGTGCTTCTTTTGTGGCAAGTATCAGAAATGATGGGTCAGCCTGAGAAATTTAGGACCGATTTTTCTTCTTTGGAGTGCTTGTCTGATACAGTAGTGGCTTTTCTCTGTACAGGGACTTTGGAAAAATGAAATCTGCTTCTTTCTTTGAAATAGCTGGCTTTGTGATTAATGATTTTGTCTGCAGCCTTTTAATACCTCCTGTAGATGGGATGGTAGCTCAGAGAAAATCACTGTGTTGGAATGCAGAGAGCATTATGGGTTGGGAGATACGACGTGATGTCTGTGAACGTCCTCCCTCCATGTTCAGTGGGAATAGTCTTACTTTAGGATTAGGGATGCCTTGAAATCTGATGGGCCTTGGATTAAGTGTTGATTCTTCTGTGTACTTAATGCACACTGATTAAAACTATTAGTTTGGATTCTAAAGCACAGAAAGAAGCACAGAAAAAAGTTAGGAGACTTTTTGAACTTTAAGTATTATTTGATAGTCAAGATGGTGGACTCTATTTTAGGTCCTGGAAATGATACCGCTGTGTGCTCCTACTCACAGGTTGGTGCCTGAATTCATTGACTTCTGTTACGTGAGGAAGGAAAGGATTCTAACTTGCACTAAGACTTACTGTAAGCTGCTAAGGCCAGTTACATTACTATTCTTTTAACTGTTAGTTGAAACATTCATTTGAAGAACGCTGGAAGCACAACAGAAATGACTCTTTCAAACTGAACTTAAGTTCTTCTATGGAAGACTGGACTTGGAAACGTCTGGTTTCACTTTGGTCTTTGATTGTCTGAGCCCATCTGGCAGCACAGATCAGGGAAGCAGCTGGTTTGTTGAGTTGGTGCTGTGGGAACCGACGCTTGTGTAGCTTGTGTCAAGTGTCCACATCCCTTATTTATGGAAGAAATGACCCACTGGGGCCTATTTCTGCTAATGCCAGAGCAAACCTGGCACAGGGAGACTGTGGCTGTTACAGCCTTCTTTTTTCTTTCAGTTCTCTTCTGTTTATTTTGTTAAGCTGCTGGCATTGCAGGGATGGTTTACTCTTCTTCTGCCACAGATGGAAACTTTCTGTTTGCTGGGAGGTACAGAGGTACAGCTGCAACCTGTATTTGGCAGTTTAATCGAGGGGCAAATTGCAATTCCAGTTGAAATGAGGTGCTGATTTTCTTAAATAAGAACTTCTTCAAATGGAATCAGGCTAAAAACCAAGAGTCTTTACAGAAGAGCTTCCAGTCAATACTTGGCATGGTGACGTGCACAAGTTGCCAGCATCTGGGAGAGGTGACCTTTCACAACGATGTCCTTGTCTCTTTCCCAGCGCTGGCCAGGAAGAGCAGATTCTCAGTTCCCTTAACTCTGTCCAAATTTCTGAAGCAAAGTTGAGAAAAGTGGTCAGGCTTGTGTTGAGACAAAGTAAATGTAGAATTCCTAAGACCTGTTTGTTTGTTTGAGGGGTTGGATAGGGATAGACTGATTGGATATATCAGGAAAGGTTTATGAAAACATTTGATCCTGTAGACAACTGCTTTTTCCAGATTCTGGCATGCTTTCTTTGGGTTTCCTGGTGAGCCAGTGATAAGCTACCGCTCAGCTGGGGCAACCACCTGAAGTGATGCCCTGACTGATTGTGTGCTCTACAGTGATGGGCATGGAAAAGAGCCTTCTCCCTGTGCTACAGGAGGGAGGCAGTCCTCTTGTTACATAGCACTGTGTATTGCAGGAGCCCAAATGCTACCCAAAGCATGAATGAGAAGGTGGTCTCATGAGCTCTACCTGCCTCTTGGTTTTCCTCATCACTTTGGTGTTTGTAATTCTCCCCCTCACTCCTCTTAATCTCCTGTTGCTACAGAGAAAAGCACAACAGGCAGGACACACCAATTACGTGCTTGTGAAACAATGAAAGTTTATGGTATAGGAAATATACCAAAGCTGACAAAACACGAAAAGGAAAGGGAAAGGATGACTCTGGGAAAAAAAAAAAAAAGGTTTTTTTTTTTTTCTTACATTGTCTGTGTTATTAGCTGATGGAAAATTAGTTCAGACAAAGCTGTGAGTTTTGTTTGTCCCTATAAAAACACTGTAATTTTGAGGGCAGAAAGCTTCTCTTTGAGTATTATGACCAATCTCATTTCACACTTAGCTATATTCATCTCAGTTAAATGCAATGGACAAAATCTACATGAAACAACTGCTTAAAATTATAAATAGCTTGCATAAACATGAATTATTAAAGTCACAAAAGCTCCTGGAAACCAGCAGAAATGAGTGCACAGTTGCATTTCTTTTTCAAAACATGCATTAATTAGTAAGGGGCTTAGTGCCCAGCTTGTTTCTCCCCCTGCTGCCCCCTTCAGATTTTGATTTCATCAAGCTGAGAGGGAAATTGTCACTTCTCTTTGTCCCAAAGCACAGGCTGCAACCTACACAAGTCTATCATTCACAGTTCTGATATCCTAAAGTATTTGTTCAGGTTCTGTTGGTGTCACAGCAACACACCCTTTGAAATGGCCATGTTTTTATGTAGTGCCTGCCTAACCAGACTGTATGCATGCTTGCTGGAGTAGAAGGATGAAATAAATTTGTCAGGAGCTGGAGAGTAACACTGTCACTGAGAGGGCAAGGTGCTCGCAGGAACAGAGTGGAAGAGGAGATGATCTTCATCATGTGATGATACCTAGAGATCCTGTCCTCCCTCTGCTGTTGCCTCAAGATGTGATAGTCTCCTGTTGGTCCGCTGCAGATGATGTGGGCATTGGCACCAGTTGGTGGACTTGGTGGGCACTGGCGTGGGAGCTGTGGGAGCGTTTGGAGGAAGCTCCTCTCAAGTCCATTCCTGGCACAGGAAAATATGGGGGCTTGATTAGGAAATGGCAGGCAGGTAGGCTGCTGAGATTGAGATTCCTTTCCTAACACCCAGCCTGCGAAGGTAGGCAGGAAGAAACAACCCAGATGAGAGCTGGAGGTTGTGCTTGGGGTAGAGTGTGTATACAGAGGTAGCCATAAAATGTCAACAATGTTAAGAGGCAGGAAACATACTGGTTTATAAGGAGTTGGCCGGAGTCTTGGGATCCTGGAGATAGCGGACCACTTGAGAGTCTCTTACATGGTTTGTGCACTATGTAGAGCCTCAGACACCTTGCTGTGTTTGTGTAGGGCAGCATGGAGAAATGGGGATGAAGGTGGGTGGTCTGTAGCTCTCCTGTCTGGGCTGCTGGCACCTGCAACTCAGGCATCCAGTGTCTGGAATGCTGAGCTCCAGAAGAGCAAGATCAGTATTTCTTGCACTTGATGGGTTTTAGTGATTCCACTTCTGCTTCGTGCTCTAATATGAAATATAACGCAAATGTCAAGACATCAAATGTGGTCTTTTAAAAATCTTCTTGGGTACTGCACCTGCTCTTTATCTGCAAGGAATCTAATTTCTGCAGCCACTAGAGAAACAGTTCAAGGACAGACAAATGTTAAACCATTATTCAAATGCTTCTGGTTTGGAGCTGATACCTAGCTTTGACTTGATGAAGGGCAGTGAGTTTCTTTGGAGAGAGAGCCTGACCTCATGGTGCTGCAAGATAGTGCATGAGGGCCATGGCACAAACATTGACCCTCCAGGATAGCGATTTTGGGGGCGGCCTTGTTAAAGAACATGAGGAAATATTTATCTCGTGCTTTATTCCAGTGCAGTTTCTTAAAATAACTGTCCTGGGCTGCTTTTGATATATAATAAAAAAAAAAGCCTCTAATCAACAAAAGGGCTTCAAAACAAGCAGAGACTTGACATATTTGCTAAGATGCATGGTAGCAGTGCATTAATTTTAAGGCATGCGTGCTTTTTAGTTTTTTTTTTTTTTCTTTAATGAAATGAGGACACTAATTAAAATTAATCCGTTTATGAATCTTTCTGCATCTAATTTAAAGCGTAAATAAAACATTTGCCTTGTCTGTCTCTTTTCTCATCATGAGACAATACAAACCTTGTAATCTTTAACTCTTTAAGGTAATATGTAGAGAGAGCTGTCTTAAACGATTTACTGGAAGATAAAAAACCTAACTGCGCAGCAGAGATGGCTTTTAAAGTGTGGGGAGGATGGCAGCAGGAATGTTGGGGGTGCTGCAGAATGGTTTTTATTCCTTGCCTTTGGGAGCAAAACTTTAATGTATTTTGTAAGGCAAATTATCACTCTGTTAGTAGTGTGTGTGAAGGAAGGGAGTCAACAGCCTGCTTGGTTTTTGAGGGCTTGAAGCAGAGAGCAGGGAGGCACTGGGGTGAGGAAGGGCTTGGTTGGCACCTCCCAGACTCAAGAAGGGCTGAGGGATACCAGAGGTAGCAGAGATTAGAGAAGATCACTCTGTAAAGGTGCCATATTCATTAACACTGCGATTAAAAAAAAAAAAAAAAAAAAAGGCTTATGGCAAAGAAACTCTTTGAAGTTTTAGCTGTGTGACACTTGAGACTGCCGTGTTGTCGATGCTGAAGATACTATTCTGTGCCTTGGTTAAAAAGGAAGCTAAACATGACCTTGGGTCTGTGATTGTTGGTGCCTCCTTAATGTATGTTAATTAGTAAAGACTGAGAAAAGTAGTACAGCTGCTGAGGGAACTATATATTCCTTTTTTTTTTTTAATGTGTTCCACATATTATCAGTTGTGCCTAAAGATCTTTCATGCAGTTATGGACATGTGGATATTGCCAATGTGTGTGCCGTCACGTACCGTACTGAAGCGCTTGCATATATGATAATGGCAAAGCTATTAGATAAACTATCTCTAAATTATATTTTAAGTGGTATCACGAAAGCTGCATGTTTCTGTTCCTTCTTAGGCCAAACAAAAAGAGGGAGATAGCACGGTGAAGGTCTGTTGTGTGTGATGATGCTCCCCTCTGCTCCCAGATGCAGATTTTTGGCAAGAAAAGAATTGTGTGTCTCTGCTTCTTGTCACTCCCATTTCTGGGATGTCTTGCATCCTTCGCTATCCTCTCTCAGTTTCCTGCTGTTTGATGTTGATGTCTGTTCTGTATAAACCTTCCAGCCTGAAATTCATCCAGTGCTGTGCTGACTCCAACATCGTGGCCGGTGACCTCTGGGCCAGGACTGAAGCTCAGCAGCTGCAGTCAGAGAGAAAAAAAATGTAGGAGGAGGGAAAGTCCCAAAAGTAAAATCTGCAGACATAAACTGTCCTTGCTCAGAAAGGAGTGGCCTGCTATGGCTCTGGTCTGCACGCAAGTGGGCAGAAAGTTTTTTCTTAGAGAATTAGCAGATGAAGAGTTTAGATGGAGTTGTCTCCAACAGTGTTTGTACTCCAGATGTTGGTCCATGGTGACGAGGTCCACTGTTCACCTTTCCCAGAGCTGTGGCTGCCAGGCAGGGACTTTCAGCCCCTCATACCCAAGGCTAACTAACGTTATTTGGTTATTGACAGCAGGTTTGCAGCTCCCAAGTGGGGTTCCTGGAACCTACTGGTTTGAGCTGTGCTTCTGGCTGTCTCCACTGGGGAAGCAGAATGAGATGAATGTTATGACTGCTGGAGTTAACACACTGGCCTTTGCTTAGGATCTTTGTCTGCTTGCAGCGATGTGGGGGGAGCAGCAGGAGGACACAGCTGGGGCTCACCCATCCCGATGAAAGGATTTATTATTGCAGAAAGCAACTTCAGCATGAGGCTGTGTTTGTCCTGTGCATTCGTTCCTAGGCTCTGAAGTGCTCTGCAAAGTGACTTCTTTGCTTCCAGCTATGAATTTGCTGGTAGCTGTACAACCCACCACACAGATGCTAATGCACAGATTATCCTCACAGCCAACAGCTTTAAATAATCAAACAGAGATGATTTTACCTCTGTGACCCAACAAATAAAAAGCAAAGTCAGGAAAATCCTCTCACCCCTGCAATCCTACCTAGATTTTCAAGGGCAGGGTAAGAGGTTTCACCAGCGACAGCAGCAAGGTCACCAAGGTCGTTCTGTCTGGGTTGATGGTGAGATACAGTCGTGAGGTGCTGGCAGGAGATGGGGCTGTGCTGTAACCTGATGAGACCATCTCTTTGCTGCTGCTGAAGACATTAAATGAGAGGAGCGTAAGCTGGAAGTTGTGTATGCAGCCCGATTTTCACAGGAAAAATTGTGGCTTGGACAGTCTTTCATTAATGACTTCAGCCCTTAACTCCAGTGCTCCTGGAGAACAGGAGTTTCTTACAGCAATCAAGAAAGCACAACTCAGTATTACGTATCTCAGCTTTGCGCCTGTGGCTTCCTCTGTGCTGACTGATCTCTGTAAACATTGGGAAAGAAGAATATTCTAGTCCAAAAGCCCTATCAGAAAACATACTCTGCTTGAAAAGTCTCTTTCTTTTTGCTTTTATTTCCCAGGTCAGCCGATTGTGACTGTTTTGTTCAAAATGAAGTCTTGGCTTTTTGTGTCAGTAAATCCTAGGTGCTCCTAACTTCTCTTTCATTCTTCCTGCTCTTTTCCCTTTTGTTCTACTAAGCTCATTTCCTTATTCCCACTATTAAGGCTACTTAGCATGTTGTCATTGGGAAGCAGCGCGCATTTCTCCATGGAAAGAAGCTGCTTAATGTTTCATGTATTACAGTGAATAATTAAATAAAGAAAAATATAGAAGCCCACAGAGCTCGCTAGTAGCTGAAAGGAAGAAAGCATTTGTAGTCTGCTGGGGAAAAGTGACACTCCTGGCCTGGTGTCTTAAACCACAAGGGTAAAGTTTAAAAATGAATACGTCTGGCATGACATTCAGAAATCTGGATTTTTCAACTTTCCATGCATTTATAGCATTAATCTTTAATTGTCATATTCTTGAGCTACTGGATGCCAGAATGGAGCTGAAATTTATGGGGCTGAGGGAAAGCAGGGTGGGAAGTGAAATGACGTGGCCCCAAGGACCGTGACCCCGCGAGCTGCCAGGGATAGAAATGCTGTCAGCACTCTGGCAAGCATGTGGCACTGTTGGTCTTCATGTAGAATGTCTAAATAAGGGGTTTTCTTGGCCTCTAGAGTTCTTTGCACCCTTTCCCGTCTGCTACAGCCATTCCTCCTCTTCTCTTGATTTTACAGCAGCTCTTATTCTGATGCATGTAACAGACAGCTCTTAGGTGCGGTGGAGATGGGATGAAAACTGGGGAGATGACATTTCTGTGCTGGGGCTGGGAGAGGGGCAGTTCCTTCCAAAAGGATCTGCATTGGCCCTACATTTTTAATTTTATCTTTAACTGACCCCAAACTGAGCTGTAATTTTGCAGTGACCTTTGCTGTTTTACAGAATGAGATCAGACGCCTGCCGTCCTCTGGCAGAGGAAGCAGTATACTAACAGTAACTCAGGGCCATATTATGATTGAGGATGTGTGTTGTGCATTTTTCCCCCTCTCATCTAGTTTTTCTTTTTGCTGCTCATATCGTTTCACACTGATAACATGCTAAAGCAGAATTTGCTGAGACCAGAGACAGATGAAACTTGTGCAGCAGCTCCCTGTGCCACCTCATATCCCTTTGAATTTGCTCAGTATTGGTCCCATGAGCAGGGGTGGGAGCCTTTGTGTTCATTTTCTGTTCTCGTCCACTGAGGTGTGTTGGCTGATTAATGTAATTTCTGTCTGCATCTTTCCATTGCTTTTTACATTCTCCTCTTCATGTGTGATCTGCTGCTCTGCTTGTTGCAGGGATGCAGAGGGCAGGATGATGGTGATGCCCTGCACCACTGTGAGAATTATTTGTGTGTGTGATATACACCAGAGCAACTACTCTAATTATCAGAGGACATCCCATAGCCCAACAGCTTTCATGTGCCTCACTGCTCTGCCTGTTACTCCAGCCTGTCTTCTGCTTGGTCCAGTCCAACTTGTAGCAGACCAGGGTGAGCGTGAGGGAGCTGTTGCCACATCCTGGTGAGCATCTGAAATGAGGAGAGAGGGTACTGCTTGGTTCCAAAAAGACTGTCACAAATTCTTGCCAAGGGCCGGGCTCCATCAAGGCTGTTAACACTTCTGTTGGCTTATCTGTGCACTGCTGAAATAGTTTATATCGTGGTCAGCAACTCTTGACAAAACTGACAGAATTTGCACTAAGTGGCTTATACCACAAGGCAAGTACAGAAAAAGTGAGTAAACTTCAAGAGGAAATGTGGATTTTAATTATAGCACCTCATCTGTGGTAGCTAGCTGTCTTTAAGGGAATGTGCAAATAAAGTGGTGGCTCACCGTTCTGTGGTCAGGTGTATGATGGAAAGGAGAAAGGTGTTTTATACGCTCTCCTTATATGGATGGGTTATACTTTTCATTTAGACTTGTTTCCAAAAGATACTTAACCGCACATCTAATTTGAATCACATGAATAATACTGCTAAAATCAGTGGCACTCTTCCTGCAGCTCATTTAAGACGCGTGGTTGCAGCATGACCCAATTCCCATTGAAATAGGTGGAAGAATTTCCCGTTATTCTGATAAACCCAGGTCAGGTCCTAAATCTATTTAACCCTGCATTGTTGTGTCCTTACCTTGGTACCACACTGTGAGGGTGGTACAGATGTGGGCACACCGCACCAAGCAAAGTGCTTTCTGCAGGGTGTTCCGAACGAGGAGCTCTCTTGGGCCCCAGATGCTCTGCAGTTTCTATTCTGATGCTGCTTGCTGCTACTGCGTGATTACTTCCCTGCCTCAAACTCTCTTGCTCTTAATGAGGAGCAACTACATTTTCTCTGTGCATCGCAAAGCATCTTCTAGAAGACACAGCGACAGTTCACAAGTGCTGGTGGGCAAGGAGTTAATTAGTTATGGGCCTGCAGGTCACTTGTGGTGAACCTTGGACTGGGAGACTTCAGGTTGGTGCTGGACACACCAGTGACAGGTAAGAGGAATCCCTGGGACCTGTGCTGCTGATCAGAGGGCAGCACTGCTGGCTCCAGCCAGCAGACCTGGAAATCCGGTAACCTTGCTTTTACGGACTGAGAGTTAAGCCCTTCTCACTGAGATGTGAAGCTAGCCTGCCAAATCACCCATAATAAGCTTTAAAGAACTGGGAATAAAAACATGCGTGTCTCTATTTCTTCTGCAGCAACTCTGTAGCTGGAGGCTCTTGCATTTCTGTGGCGTTGAGCAGGGAGAGCCCCCACCGGACACCTGGCACACTCGGCAGTGCTCCGGGATGGGCTTTTGTTTGTTTGTCGCCGGGATTAAAAGGATTAAGGATTTAACCTTTGTACAGCCTTTCAAATAATCGCATGCTTATATTCCTACTGCATGTCAGGGAAATATTCTTTTTTCCCCCTTATGGTTTTCATGATATAACTAAAGATCTGAGAAGGGGTAGGCTTATGCAAAGTGAGGTCTTGGGCTCCAAAGCCCCTGGCTATGGCAGTGGCTTTTTAAAACACGTCTCAGAAACATGCAGTTTGCATTGTAGTCTTTGAGTGAGTGGCAGTGGCTCTTTTTTTTTCTTTTTTTTTTTTCTCCTTTTCTTTTGGGATTATTCCAACAGTGCCTGAAGTTTTTAGAAGCATCCAAGTGATTTCACAAGTTCCCTGTCATTTGTGGAAAAAAAAAATAGAAAAGACTGAAATCTTACTGGATTTTAAAAGGGATCCAAGGTCTGTCTTTAGCTGGAACATTTTATCTCATCTGTGTGTGTGTTCCCCATGCGATTAAGGGAGGACCCAAGGCCACCTCTGGGAGCAGTGTTCCCACCTGCAGGGATGCCATCTGCAAGCATGGCTGGGGGTTACTGTCCTTGGCATTTGGGCCAGTGCAATGCAATGCAATGCCTGTGTGGTTTTGGGATGTCCAAGAGACAGCTGTGTGGGCAGGAGGGTGCACATGGCCCACGGTTAAAAATCTTTTCCTTGGAGCATCTTCCTCAGAGGCAGCACTAAGACAGGATTTTGGGGACGGGATTTCTTGTGGCTGCGTGTGGAAAAGGCTCCACACAGGCAGTTCACTTCCTGATGGGGAAAGATGACTTCTTCTGTTAGCCAGTGTGGATGGAAGCACTGAGGGGGTACATTTCTTTGGATACTATTTTTCTACAGCTGGCAGAGCTGTAAAATTCAAGTATATGCAACTGTTGGCACTGGGATCTGCTAACAGTTGGTAAAATACATCTATATCTATATCTTTGTCTCCTTTTCGACTCGTTCTGTTTACAATTGACTGAATTCAACCGAGATGGTATGACTTTATCATCTGGATTAGATAAAAGCTTTACCATCTGGACTGTCATCACATTCAGTAACTGTTACCCCTCATCAAACTGTAGCTGAACAGTTCTTTTCTAGCTGCAATGGTATAAATAGCAATTTTGAACCTTTAATTCATAGAAAACCTAAGGATCTACATATCTATAGCCAAGGCTGGGAAGCAGCCAGGCTTAGCACCTGAGTGGCAGATTATTTTCTTCCAGCAGTAGCACGTGCAGTGTCAGGCTCTAAAGAAGGTTGTTACCATCAGGGACTTTCCTCCAGAAAACAGATTTTTAACAAACTGTCTGATTATTGCATAAAAACGTACTTTAAAGAGAATACTTAAAGAGATGTGACAACAGGAGCATTTACTTATCCACTCAACCCTGGAACTGGTAAGTCACACAGTTTACAATTTTTGAAGATTTTGGCATGGAAGAAATCTTCCCTATCGTCCTAAACTTAGAAGACATGAGCTCGCTTATGTCTCCTGTGCACTGAAGGGAACACAGACTGAGCTTGAGTAATGTATGTTAAATTTGCCAACAGATCTCTGCTGCAATAAATACATCTTGCAACACAATACTGAAATCTGTGGATTGCAAGCCTGTGCTTTCTGGAGTATAATATACTTCATCCACGCCACCAAATGTGCCTATGGAAATTGTAAATGAAATTAAACCACTCTGTATAAGGGTGAACTTGCACAGATGGTTGATTTAGAGTACAAGCACCTTGTTCTGAGTCTCAACTGGACATTTGTCTTAAGCAGTTCACAGCAAACCAGGCACATTGGACTGGATGCTAGGCTATGTAGTGAGGATGACCTTGAAGAAATAGATGGAAATACAGTTACAAGTTAGAAACTTTAATTTTGGAAACCCTTTGTCATGTTTCTCAGAGCTTTGCTTGACCTAGAACCAGTAGATGAAGGCAGTAAAATAGCTGTAAAGGCAATCAAAGTGAATTAATTAAAAAAGCCTAAGTGAATATTAATAGGAACTGCTATATTCAACAGCATACAAGCGTGTCTGGCATTTATAGATGAACTGTGCTGTTTGTTACTTATTACATTAAAGAAGATTCCTGAACCAACATATCAAAATGTCAAACCAACATAGCATTTTTCTTTGATGTTCTTTTTTGTTAAAATGAATTATTGATAGCCTTTCTCATGGCTGGCAGGAGAGATTTCTGATTTTTATTTGCTTATTAGATCAGATTTCCTATTCCTTATGTAGGCAGTGCTCTTTACAACAATATCTAGATGGGATATGTATAATTAGGAAGCTGGGATTCTTTTCTGTGGGGAATGTTATCCCCACCCATCCCTTGTTGATGTTATTTCTTAAGCTGATGTTTTCATAAGCAAATCTATAGCCAACATGGAGCCAGAGGTCAGGACAAGGGTGTGACAGCGTTGTGTGGGTCCACAGACCACACCGGTGGATCTGCAGATCTGATGGTGTGATCTGAGCTGGTTGACATGGCATCTATGGAGAAAAATCTGCTCTGCTTCCAGGGATGTTACTAGGGAAGATGTTCTGTCAAAATGAGCTCTGATTTGTGGCAGGATTCAGGACCAAGTATGCATAGTTCTTATTTTTTATGAGACACTGGCAAGTTCTCTATTTGCCACTCTCACCTGCTTCTGAAAGACAGCAATCTTTTGGTCCCCACAAAAGCTCTCAGCTGTTGCAGGCTGTGCAGTACCTTTGCATGTCTTTAGTGGCCCTTGTCAAGGCTCACAGTGTGAGAAAACTCTTCCACTTTTCTAGCGTAATTCCAACTATAACAGTGTCAACTGGGAGCTTTGTGTGGGCCCACCTCACTCTGGAGCTTTGCAAACCCAAGTCCATCTGCTGTGTTCCACCAACAGATGCAGAAGTGGTTTTGGCTTGTTTTACCTCAAGGTCAAAAGTCTCAGTTGGAGAAATAGGGGGGAAAAAAAAGTTTCCTTCTCACGGTCTGCTGTTTGTCCTGCTTAGCGCTCACTGTTTCTAATTGCTTCCATAAGATGTGGCATGAGCTGGGAGCATTAGCTTTTGGAGGCACCTCCATAACCTCTGGGTTTGTTCAGGCACTGGGGAAGAAGTTGTGAGAGCTGACTGCGGGGCTTGGGAAGAGTTTTAAATTTGCATGGAGTAAAATTGTCTCACTTGATTTTAGTCAGAACGCAGTGACTGGAGGAGATGGCCTTTGACAGACTGCCGTGGGGAGCTGGAGGGACGCCTGTATAGTCTCCTACTCTCTCCAGCTCCACATGTATCCCTGGAACTGCATTTCAGGACAGATTTGGGGAGCACTGTTCGCTTTCTGCAGTTTTGGAAGGTGAGACTAGCAGTTTTTGGCTTATTGGGCCTTTCCCTGCCTCCCAGCGCGCTCACGCTAAGCCCTTGTGTCCTTTCCCCTTCCTGGTGACCCATGTTGTGCTCCTTATGGTTCCACGTGACTGTCTCTATGCAGCCCTCTGAAAAGTTTAGTAAGTGATCTACTACTAACAAGTAAGTGCTGCTTGGTGCTGACTCTGCCACAGAATTCTCCAGAAGTCTGAAATGTAAGGCAGTGTGGTTTTGTTCATTTTGTAAGTGTTTGGTGATTTCCTTCCTGGTCAGAAGATCCCTGGTGCAGGGACACTTGAGACCCACGTTTGGAGATGCTTCTAGTAGGGCATTCCCTATCAGTTGGCCTTTGGGAGCTTTTAGTACAAATCACTTTTATTTCCTTCAGTGTCAATTAAACCAAGAACAATAATTTTGTTTAACATCTGGGTTTATTTTCACCTGGGTGAATCTTCCTACGCAGATGTGCTTTGGAGTGTCAGAGGCCACTGTGTCTGCACAAAATTGCTCTGTGCTGCAGCAACAAACCAGCCTTGAACAGCCCCTCAGCCCACTGGTGCAGGAGATGGCATCTTGTGTTTCGTGGCTGAACTAATGGTGTTTGTATAGTAAGTTCAGCCATGGCAGGGGGAGGTCACCCAGACTCCTTGAAGCCCAGTGCTGGTATGCGAGGTCTCAACCTTCTCATGTGTCTGCTTGGGGTGTTTGTATGACCCCAGTGCAGGGAAGTGGTGTTCAGGTCCCATTCCTCCTTCTCCCAAGCTATTTTAGCTGCAACCATTCAATTCTATAGAGAAGGAAGGGAGATACAGATTAAATATTAGGCGGAAATTTTTCACTCAGACAGTGGTAAGGCACTGGAATTGGTTGCAAAGAATAACTGTATGTGCCCCATTCCTGGAAATGCTCAAGGCTGGGTCGTATGGGGCCATAGGCAGCCTGAGCTGGTGGGGGCAACCAGCCCACGGCAAGAGAGATTGGAATAAGCCATCACAACCTAAGCAATTCTATGATTCTACAATTCTGTGATTCTATGAAAGGCATGGGACAGTGGATCTGAGGATTATCTGCCTGCTGGCTGGCAGGCAGTTTGCTCTGACTTGAGAGTACTTCCCACAGATGTGTTTTGCTCGTCCACCCCTGCATAAGGACAGTTACATG
Source organism: Phasianus colchicus (assembly GCF_987193195.1). Classification (NCBI taxonomy): domain Eukaryota; kingdom Metazoa; phylum Chordata; class Aves; order Galliformes; family Phasianidae; genus Phasianus; species Phasianus colchicus. The sequence continues at coordinate 82,325,602 of NC_143476.1, forward strand.
CAGGTTTTGTCCTGCAGGAGATGCCATCCCTGTATGTGAAGCAGAAATTGGTTCAATATTTCTTCTACTGATAGGACTTTTTTTTTTTTTTAATTAATTTCTCATGTTGTTTATTCCTTTTCTCCTTGTACGTCTTTTACTGTTAACCCTAAACCTCTTTTTCCTCTGAATACCGTTGCTTGCTTCCTCAGCTGACTTTCAAATTTGCTGAAGAAAACAAGTAGCTTCTAAAAATCAGTACGAATTGTATCTATTGGTAGTAGATCATTGGGAGAACGTTAAAAACTTACTAAAAGTCAGTTCTTCCTGCCCCTGAGGAACAAGTGTATGTTTCTCCATCGCTGTTCAAAAGCCGCCTTATGCTGACATTGGGCAGTTATTTCTGAATTGTCATGCTCCTTTGGGTTAGGCACAGATACTGGAAACCATCATGTTGCTGTGTTTGTGGGTTTGTCGGTGGTCTGTGCATGTTTTTTGGATGCTGGTCTGAGAGTTCATGCTTGCATGTGGTGCTAATGCTGAATGATGGAGGCTAGATGTAACCAGCAGGGCACAGCTCATGGTACTGGGGTTCCTTGCTGTGTTTCTGCAGCAAGAACAAAACAATGGGAACAGAGCTCAGTGTCTATGTCATTAACATAGTGGTTTAATTTTTAATAATTTCTCCAAGAACTGACTGTAGAGTTGGTTTAATTTTTTTCTTTAGCAATGGTGGATTTCTTGGAAGTGGCAGCCAAGTTTATTGCAGGGTGTGTTTTCTGTGTTCTTGTTAATTTAATCAGTATACAGGTGTGTAGATTTGTGCTCATTGGAACAAATACATGTGCTTTCAGAGCTAATGCTCTTGAATTCTGTTCATAAAAAATTGGCAGTGCTCTGGGGCTGCTCAGATAGCCATTAAGTAGTTGTCTCTAAAATTCTAATGAATTGTTCCTTACAAACCCAGTTTTCTCTGCCAGCTAAAATGTAGATATGTAACACAGGAAATAGATGTGAGGTGAAATTATTTCAATCTGTTGTTTGTCATACTATAGGTGTGACAAAACACCTAAATGACATAATACCCGCTTGTCCCAAGATGACACTCTGTGTGTAAATCAAACTAATGCTGCAGTTACAAGAGACCGTCTTCACAATATAAATACCTTCTTTTCCTAGGAAGGCAGAGAGGGAACAGTGACAGTGCTGCATGTGAATACTGATACACAGCCCTTGAATGACAGCAGTGAGGGTAATAAGACCTGTCAGAGATTTCATAGCTAAAGCTTGGAGGCAACTCTACCAGTGGCTGATGCCCAAAGCATGAGCTAATATGTTTTTATCTCTTTCCACTCTATTCACTTATTGATAAGGTAGTGTAATTCCCAGACGTTAATAATATTTTATGCAACTGTTTTGCTATTTTATCTCCTCCCAAAAAGATTAGCCATATGGGCATTAGCACTCCAGGGTGTGCTTCTCTGATAGGGAAGGGAGTTGCACCCAAAGCAAAATCAGACTGCTGAGGAAGCAGGATTTCCAAAGGGTAGGTCCAAAATGATAAAAACATTCCTTGTCCAATATTAGAGGAAGAAGTGCTGAAATACACAAAAAAAGTAACAGGATAGAGGGAAAAATATGGTACCTCGACTTGACATTGCCAATACATTTTGGAAATTCTTAAGCCCAGAGGGATTAACCAAGGTTGCATTTTAATGAAGATTGTCAAATATGTGTTTAACTTCATTTTGTGCCTTAAGTTGCTTTTTTTCTCTTTGCAGAGTAATCTTTATGATTCTACTTTAATGATTTTCTTGTCTTGGAAAACTGAAAAAGGAATTATAAAAATAATTAAACTTCTCTCCTTATTCGCTTTCTCTGTAGCTGTCATCTGTAACTCTTTAATGATGTACATGCTTTGAATAAATGATATATTTTAAAATGATTTGTGTAGAAATAAAAGACCTTCCTATTTTTGCGGTGTGTTTCAATAATAACTGTTGTCAGCCTACAAATGATTTTTTTTTTTTCCTCCAATCTTGAACTTTCTGTAATGGAATGAGATAAAATCTAATTCCATACTTCACGTACTCCATGGGCCAAATTGATCCCTCACTTTAATTCCATTAAGCAGGTTTCGCAGAGGAGTAATTTACAGGAAGCACTTGGCCCCAAACCATCTTCAGAGTGACTGGCAGATCAGGTACTGCAGGGACAGATGGAGGTGGATCCCACTGCAGCTGCCATTGTATTGGTGGGAGATTAAACAAAACCTTGAAAGGCAGAGCCGACCTTTTGAGAAGAAGGGATGTTAGCCAGCTCTGCTAAACCCACGCCATCAGCTTGCTCAGGATCCTCACCCACCTCTGTCCTCCCGTGTCACCCGAAGGGACCTGGCTGCACTGATGCAGACACTGATCACGTTGCTCCACAGCCCTGACAGGGTGCAACAACCTGAAATTTGATGTGGCATGACAAGATGCACGCTTCTGCTCCACTGGCGATGCTGTTCACGTGCAGAGCAGTCTGTGGGAAAGTCTCCTAGGACAGTTCAGTAATGCCAGGTGAGGTTAAGTAGAGCAGAGTGTCTAAGATGAAAGTCGAGTTTAAGAACAGCCAGGTTTTTCTCCCCTCTCCCTCAGTCTGTTGTTTTGCCACCACAGTGGGATGTCTTCCTGTGTCACCGTCACTCCCCAAAATGCACGAGTCCCCCTTCCTGCGTAGTATAACTAATCTGGTTTGCTGACTGAGTTCTGCTGGGGCCTTTAAAGCGATGCCAGCTACTACGTGCTAAATGTAGCATGGCAGCATTTCAGAGTGAAGCTGAAAACCCAAATCCAATAAGCAGGGAAATAACCGTAAAGATGAAGCCCCGGTTTCCATTCTGCCTGTGCGCTCGCTGCCTGATGGGACAGCTTTGCACTAAAAGTTGGCTGTGGACCATATGTTAGAAGTATGAAGGCTTCTTTTTTTTTCCTCTTTAAGCTTGAATCTGTGAATAGACACATTTAATCTTATAGGAAAATCACTTTATTTTCAGGGATGAGCTTTCAGGCAGTTTGGATTTCTTTTTCTCTGTGCTGGGATTAGTAAATAGCAGCAAAACTCCCACTTCTTTTTCTAAATCCCTGTTCAAAATGGAAGGGGGATTGTCCGAGCCCAGGTTTTGTCATTTTGTGATTTAACTGAGAGCGTCCATTCTGATTATATGAGGTATTGGCTTCCATGAAAATTAATGAAACAATTTTGTAAAAAAATACTTGCACTTAAAGGAAATCATAGTAGTAAGACTTCTACAGTGAAAATGTTTTGTAAAGGAAACAGGTTAAACAATTTCTTATCTGTTTAGCTTGTGGAGAGATAAGGGTTTTGCAAATAAAGCAAAGTAACCCCCAGAACACAGGACCTAAATAAGGCTGTGGGGACATATGATGGGACTGAAATAAAAGGGCAGGGGGAATCCATTCATAGTGCTGGGAATGTATGCTGAAAGTAGGAAGACTGGGCTCTGTGGTCACCTAAAATTGCAGTGACACTTCCCTTCTGCAAGGACACTCTGTGGTAAAACTGTTCTTACAATGTTTAATCAGGACAATTCTCTTTTTTAGTTTGTTTTTTGTTTTTAATTGAACAGAAAATCAGGAAATTCACTAGTGTGAGGGGGATTAAGTGTGGATAATCCATTTTTGTGACTCATTCTGATAAGAAAAGAACTCATCAACTCCCCATAGCCTTGCATCTGAAGACGGCTGCTGACAGATTGCATAAAATATGTCTCTGCATTTTTAGGACCCCAAGACAACATCTTGTAAGCAGATAAAACCAAATAAAACCTGACAAACCATCTTTGTGCTGGAGAGATGAGAAGGAAGATGCAGAAACGTCTTGTTGGAGGATTTGGGTATGATGCTATGAAGAAAGGCAATGAGTTATAATTTAAACCCCTTAAATATTTTCTTAAACGTAAAGGATCTCAGCTAATTAAAAGTTATTGCATAACTGTTGTTGGGAAGTGAAAAGTTTATTTTTAATTATATTGTGTTACGTAATTGTTACACGATGACAGAGGCAGCAAGATGAAGTGATAGAGATTTAAGTATACCTTTTTTAATACACTGAGATTAAAAAGTGAGGTGTTGATCTGTTCATTCATCCTCAACTTGTTCCGCCTGCCTGGATCTGTTTCATGGCCTTTGCTTCATCTGTAAGCTTTTTGGGCAGGAGCAGTTTGTTCTGTACTTGTACAGCCCATGGCCATGGTGAAGACTTCCTGAACGTGGTGATCAGCAAAATGATAAATATTGTAGTCTGCTTTCAGCTTCTCATTTGATCATGAAATGTTTTGGCCAGTAGACCCATACATACCCATCTGTAACTGCCAATGCATCACTTAGTAGTTATCATAATTGAAGAAAGCCTATGTAAGCTGGATGATTTCTTAAGTAACTATATATAAACTGTATTATCTGCCTGGGTACAATGAAGTGTTGGTCTTAAAGGCTGAGCATGTAGCAGGACAGTTAAGTCTGTTATTTTTAACCAGAGATGGTATCTACAGAAATGCTGTTGACGAGAGAAGGGAAAGCGGGATGGAAGGGTATGAACTAATTTTAAGCTTATAATATCAGTAAAAGAGAAACTTTTTTCTTTGTCTAACAAAATCAACCCCTGTGAAATAATCCCTTCTCTCCTTGCTTGGAAGACTCCGCTCCCATTTTAACAGCACTAGAGGTATGTCACTTTGATCTCTCCCTCACTCTGGGGAACAGGGACTGCTGTAGCTGGCACCCTGTGGGGGCTCACTGAGATCCTGCTGGCTGAAATAGTGAGGATTAGAGTTCAATTTATCTAGCCAAAATATTCACCTGGAGGTGCGTGGGGTTCCTTGGTATCACTAACTCCGAACAGCTGATCAACCCAAGGAGAAAACCAGCCAGGAACACAGTGGCTGATACACTGGCCCCAGCTTGACCTTTTCAGACTCAAAAGGGCTTGTTGATAGCCGTGAGCAAACTGTCCATTTCTCTTTGCCTTGACAAGCTGCTCTCCTGCAAAAGGAGTGGTGATACCGATGATTGTTGTTGAGTTTGCCTATGTTGTGAAGGGCTTTTAAGCTAAATGATAATAGACTTGTAACAGCTCCAAGCAGAAATCTAGTGAGACTCCTTTTTTTCATGGCCTTGGCCTCCCTTTCTCCAAGTTCTTTAATTTCTGTAAGTACTCAAGACTTTATTTAGAGTTACAGAGGAAAAAGCTAGAACTGATTTACCAGCCAACTTAGTGCAGCTTTCATCAGAAACTCCAAGCTATTGAGTATTTCTGGCAAAGTCTTGTTAGAGGTTTACAGCTTGCTTTGTGAATATGTTTATTAATTAATGTCTGCCTCTCTTTCATAGCTTTGATTTTTATTGTTTTTTGAATGGAAACCATCACAAAGGATTTATGTAGTTATTTTTGAATTATTTTGTCTTAAAAGTATTAGTCAGCAAAGGGATATGAAATTGAATGGATGTAAAGATTAAAAATGTCAAGTCCTCTCAGTAACAGGGAATTAATGTAAAGATCTGCAATACCTGGTTGTATTTGCGGAGTCAGACAGGCAGAGATCCCTGTCTGAGGTACAGGAAATCTTATGGCTGGGGCTGACTTTATCAGGAATGATGAGATTTTGTAACTATTTGTGATGTTATTTATGAACGTGTTTTTACCCAGCTATTTGATGTGGAAGTTAACCCTTGGATTGATTCCACGTGCCTGTTGCTGACATACCTGCATGGACGGTAGGCTTGGTGCACTGGCCTCACTTTTCATACTTGTCCACGTATCACTGTCACGTAGGTATGACAATAAGAAATGTGGATATTTAAATATCTATTTGTGAGCTGCTGTCTGACTGCCAAAAGCATGTACTTTTTTCTTCTGTTAATGTCCTTTTGAAGGGCTTCATTAAATACATTTCAGACACTTAGAAAGGAAGGGTGTCACATCATTTCTCTGAACCAGTCTGGTTTCCTGTGGGGAATCCTAAATTTGAATTCAGATGCCTAAATGATTTTGAAGGTGGCATGCTGCAGTCCTGCATTCTTTTTTGGCAAGGAGTGTACTGTAGCAACAGGGCTGTCCTGCACAGTGTCTCCGTATTATTTTCTTAAGTATCACAGGGAAGTACGTGTCAGTTGTGAAACTGAAAGCAGAGGCTTAAGAAGAGTTACAGCCAAGAGCAATGTTGGTGTTTGGAGAAGAGATAGGGGGGAGGAAGGGTTCAACTACGCATCCTCACAGCAGTACATCGTTAGGGGAAACTCGAAGGAGATGCAGTAAGTGACAGATGGTCCCATCCAACTATCTCCCCAGGAATACATGGCTGTGTGCAGTTGGATCTGATGACAGTTGCAGCTTGCAGGCATAGAAAAGGTACTGCATGGAGCTGCAGTAAAAGACTGCAAGGAGTATTTAGTGCTTAGCCTTGACAAAACTCCATCAATCTGGCCAGCACTCCAAAACCACTATGTTCTCAAAGGTGTTGAAAGCTTTTCTTTGCGAATTAGCTGACTTTCCCCAGCAGTGAGGAAAAAGAAGTCTCTGCTTTAAACTCTGGCTCACTGAGTGCAGTGCCATAAATTAAAATCTGGTTGTGATCAAGACTTCTTGGCTTTTGACATGAGCTTGTTTAGGGTAAAAACCACTTATCCTCATGATGTCTCTGAGGCTTGACTGGAAATACAGTGCTATCATCACTCTGTGTGTGTGTGCATCCCTGGGATGCTGCTTGGTGTTCTTTTTGTCTTGCCCAGGCCTGCTGGCATCTTACATGAGAAGTTCATAAGCTGTCGATCAGTTAAAACCAAGACAGGGAAGAGATTAGGTTTTTTTGAGAGCTTATAAAACCCCATGTTACTAATCATTAATGGTCTGATTGAGCCCTTGAAAGCCATTTTTCTCAGACCTTCTGAGGTGTGAATGACTGGTGAGTTCTTCATTTGCTTTCTTAGCTCATGGATTTGCTCCCCCCAGAAATGTAGACAGAAAGGAGGCAGCATCATTTGGAAAATGAACATTTAGGGTAAGCTTCATTTTGCCAGAAATGTTTCTGCTTAGTTATTAAAAACAGACCAAGGTTTTTGACAGCACAATATGGTGTCCAGCCCATGTGTGGGTGGCAGGAAAGACTTTGTAGGGGGGTGACAGATGTTTTCTTTGCCTCTGGGAATTTCTTTGAAAATACTCACCCTTTTGGTGCAATCTGCTGCTGTACAAACTGCAGAAACTTAAGGAAAGTGAGGTAGTGCTTGTATCCTCTGAGAGCTCGAGAAGCTGGAAGATCTTCCCATTTGGTTTGGAGATTTAGGGCTGCATTTTAGTCAGCATCTCTGGTTCGTAACTACTGCAAGTGATTCGAACTTGGACAGGGTCTGTAATGGAGGTAGTGTCCCTCTTAGCCACTTGCTTGGGGTTTGGAAATACCAGCCTTGTTCTTGCAGCACATTTTTGCACTGGCTTTTGTTTACCAGTGCTCAGCTTCAGTTAGATGGGTATTGAGTGTGCTTACATTAATGGCAGCCTTTCTGCATTGGGGTCAGTATAGAAAATAAATGCCTGTGTTCTTGTTGAGGACATAGCAGTCAATAGTAGTGTGCTTAGCCATTGGGGTGAATTGTGTCTGTTTTCTACTGGATATCTATTTTTGCTCCAAGGAGGCATATGGACCAGAAAGTTAATAAAATATATTACCAGATTGAAACTGGGAACTGTGTGATCCAGCTTCTCATCTTGGAGCAGGACCAATATAGTTAGGCCATCGCTGGCAGATCCTAGCTTACTTAGTCTGTTCTTTTAAAAGCCTAAGGGAAGGACATTGCACAACATCTTTTGGTTGCTTGTTCCTATATTCCCTGTCCTTGCAGGTTTTTTTTTCTTTTTTTTTTCTTTTTTTTTTTTTTTTCCTGATGTTATAACCTGAATAGTCTTTGCTGGAAATTAAGCTGATTAATTTTTGTTTTACTCTCAGTGGGCATAGAGTACAATTGACTGCTGTCCTTTTTATAACCTTATACAGCTTTGAAGGCTGTCACTGTGTTCAGGCCTTCCTTTCTGAGAACAAACTTGTACTTGAGCCTCCCTCAAAGGGACCATAGCCTTGAAGAAGAATGTCCAAAATGTGGAATATTTCTGTTGGTCACCTGAGATGTCTTGGGAACTTTCTTATAGTATACAGTGGATTTCACTCATGGAGGAATGCTTGTTATAATTTGTGATAGCAATTTTTATTTCTAAGCAGTTTCTTTATTCTGAAATCTTTATAAGGATGACTACCAGATATGTAAGAAAAAAGTATCTCTAAGACAAAACTTCACTGATGATCCTTTTTGTGCAGTAGGAATTAAAATTCTACTTTTTTCCTTTTGAAGTTTAAAATGCAAATATCATGGAATCAGAGATTTCTCCTCTCTTTTTTCTTTGAATCACCCCACAGAAATTCTTCATCTTCTGTAATAATAGAGGGCAACATTCTGAGTGTTGGTGCAACAAGAGCTGGCGTTGCTTTGTGGATCTGAATGACTTCAAGCTACCTGCCTGCAGCTAAATATTGGGGTGTAGGGGTTTTCTGTTTACTCCCTCTTCTCCTATAAGCAGTGAGAAGAAAGAGGAAAAAAAAACACTAGTAAATTCTAGTTCCAGATTTATTCAACAGACTGTATCTTCTATACATGGATACAGTCTATCTCCCTCATATTTCCAACAAGGAAAGGAGGCAGTGCCACAGATCTGCAATTAATATTTCATTTAAGCAAACTGTTGTGATGTAACTGTCCTGACAATCCTTAAATTCAAAATCAGCATTTTTCAAGCTTTGCGCTCTGCTGTAATTTCTTGGGAGAAACGTTGCAGCAGAAACTGGTACTTAGTTTATAAAAAGAGCAATTGGACCAAATGGAGAGATGCTTGTGCTTTGTGATGTGGTGTGGCGCATCCCCTCTTCAAATTATAGACAATCAAAACTAATTGCAAGTGTGATGCTGTGGCTGCCTGGCCAGGCCTTGTGATTGACTTCCCATGCTGTGCACCCCAAACCTTGAGCTATTGGCATGAATACTGCACAGCAGGCAGAGCGTAAGCTGCTGCCCTTCCTCCACAAGGCAGATCTGGGCACTGCTGGGGGGGGATGAGCCATTCGTGTCGTGGGTGTCTGTGCCAGTGGGATGGAGATGCTCTGAGGAGCCCTGTGAGGAAAAGCAATGGCCCTGTTTCTGCATCTTGCAAAGGATGAACAGGCAAATCCAGTCTTCCAGCTAAGTTATCATGCCCAAGGCAGCTGGGCCTGAAGTCAGGCCTAAGCCGAGCGTGTGCATTTGTAGGAGGCAGGATCTCTTCATTGCTTCATTGCTTTTAAGATGGATAGATGCTGCTTTGCCTGACACTGATGCCTTTCACAACAGGTCATATGCAGAGAATAGCCTACCTGCATCTTAAGTTTGCATTCCTACCTCTTTAGAAATGCTAAAATTCTACTTTATCGTTTTTTTTCTCTCTTTTTATCCTCTCACTGCCACCTTTGTTTCAGGGATGCCATCAGGTAATCAACAAATAACCATTACATCTTGGCACATCAGTGCACATTCCTCTGTGTCAGGGGCCCAAGGCAGACGTTTTGCACACATACGGCTTGTTTAGGAAAGATCTAATGGGAATTAAGTTTGTTTTCTCTCCCATGGTAACCACCAGTTTCTGTCAACAAGCTCAGTACAAATCATTGTCTTTCATATGGTGACAAATTTTTATGGAGATACAACTGATAAAAAAACAGCTGCTGTCCATTTAGAGAAAGACGTGCCTTAACTTAATCACTGCTTCTAGGGAAGCTGTTTTCCTGCTTTTCTTTTACTTACTATTTAATGGGCACTCAGGCTTTGAACCCTTTGCCCTGGCTGGCAATCACTTCCCAGCCTCCCACCAGACCCCAGGACTCTGCCTCAAATTTATTTTTTTAGAAAGTCTTCTACAACCTCATCTCAGATTGCAATTTCCTCTTTTTCTAGTTTCTCTGATTTTGCTAAATCCCAATGATCCTTGACATCCTTTGTTATGACTTCCCTGTGCCTTCATCAAATTCCCTATGTCCTTCCTTAGTGTTTAATCGTGAGGCTGTTTTTTCTTTAACCTGTGGTCCCACATTAGTTACTGGGAGCTCTGCACTTGACTGGTTTGTCTTGCAGTATAATTTTAACTTGGATCAAAAGTGAGCATGCTGTTACTTTTGCTGCATAAGCATGTATGTTATGCCCATGTTCCCTAGCAGTCTGTAAAAGCACAGCCCTCTTGCACACTGTGTGCCAGCTTTGAGCTACCCACTGACAGTTGTCTTCTCTACCGGTGAGGTGCACAGCCACCTCTGCAGCTCTTTCTTTTTGTCACAAGGAACATGCTGCTAGAAATGCTGCAGCAAATGGGGGCATTACACACTGATAGAATTTGGGCGGTTCAGAAATTCTCCTAAATTGTTTTGGGAAATCTGCTGGGCAGAACCTGGCACAGGAAAGCACCCAGTTTGTGAGCACAAAGTTTTGTCCAGTGCAGCTGAGGACCCTGCTGAGTAATACTTAAGATGTTTCCTTCATTTGTATGTTCATATATTATGTTTTCGGCCAGTGTCCAGGCAGTTCAACAAATTCTGCTAAAAGTGTGATCCTAAGGGGATTAGCTAATGACTTTCCATACTGATTGGGTAATGACTTTTTGGAAAGTGAGAGCTCAGCAGAAAACAATCCTGGCAATTACTGTCTGCTCATGTCAATACTGCAAGTGCTGCAGAGCAGCTCCATGAATGAAACGGCTTAACTTTGCAAATTAAGTCTCTATCTGTCTCTCCAACCTGTCTACAGAGTCTCTTGCTCTTGTCTGACAGAAGAATATCTTTTACGCTCTAAACTCTTTGGGAATGAGAGGGCTTATAACCTTTTCAAACAGCCTCTTGCTCTGTCTGCTGTGAGAGCTTTTTTTGGCAACATCCCCTGGGTCAAGTTGGGCTTTTGTGTGCAGTCCCATGCAGCTGAGCACTGCAGTGGCTGGTGGCTGCTGGTAAGGATGTTTCTCTCCTTCCTGCCTGCCTGGCTGTGCAGGAAGGTTGTGACGATGTCTCTAAGCTGCCCCTGAATGGAGAGCTGGAAGCAAGGGGAGAAATCATTTCATAATTAGATCCTGAAACCTCAGAAGAGGGCAGGAAAAAGGCAAGCTTTCACCCAGACTTCTGACCTCTTCCAGAATGGCAAGTCTAACCTCCCTTTGACCCTAAATGCATGCAAAGGAGATCTGTTCTGCTACAGGAACAGCTCAGAGGAAAAATCATACGATCATTTAGGATGGAAAACACCACTAAGATCATGTAGGCCAACTCCAACCCATCTTCACCATGCCCACTAGTCCATGTCCCTCAGTGCCCCATCTCCACGTTTCTTGAACACCTTCAGGGATGGTGACTCCATCACCTCCCTGGGCAGCCTGTTCTTATTTGTCATCACTCTTTCTGAAAAGAAATTATTCCTAATTTTTCCAACCTGAATTTCCACTGGTATAACTTACGACTATTATCTCTCATCCTATCAACAGCAAATATGCTCAAGAAGAGAACTGAGCAAACCATGACAGCAGGGCTTTGCTTCCTCATGGAGACAAGAAAAGACACAGAGTCCAAGTTCCCTGGCATTTATACCTCCTTGTGCTTTTTCTAAGCACTTGTTTTGCCAGTCAGATAGTGGTTAAAAGACGTGTCCATAGCTGCATCTTCAACTGCAGCCTTTGGTCATTACTGTCCATAATTACTTTGTATTTAACCATTTCTTTTATATTTGCTGTAGTTGCAGTTGAGAACCAAAGTACTTCATTGAGAGGTCTCCTTGTGTTCCATCTGAGGCAGTGAAACCCTGCTGGCCAATTGCTGTGCATGTTTAACCTCTCACATTTCTTCTGGGACAGTGCAGGAAGGAACTGACCAGTAGTTGTAGTTGCAGTTGGAAAAGAGTGGCCAAACTGGGTATGTATTTTGTGATAACTTCTGCTGCGCTCCCTTCCTGCTCTGGTCTCAGCAGTCTTACTTCAGCCTGACACTTATTTTAAAAGCTGCCAACAATATTTTTGCTTCTGAATTTGTTTAATTGTGATTTTGAGCCTACTTTATAGATTTGGGAAGTACAACATCCCGTAGTAATGAGTTTCCCAACTTAATTGTGCATGGAAAGCTCTTCTTGCCTCTTGGAGCCTCCTGCCCTTACACTGTGGAAAAAAAGGGAATAAATGGAAGGGAATAAATGGAAGGGACATCATAGTATAATACATTATTGCTAGGTGTAAAAATTAAAAACCCCGTCCCCACTATAAATGGAATAGCTAAAGTTCTAAGCAAGAACAGTCTGGTCTGGAAGCGCAGTTTGCCTGCTGATAGAGTTTACGATGTAAGTATTTAGCAGATAATTAGGAAGAGGAAAGGTTGCAGATATACAAAATATGGACCTAAATCTAGCTATTCCACTATGTGTGTTTCTTTCTCCTACGGATGTATAAATCAAGCGGAAATTACCAACAGATATTCCTGCTTTGCCAGTGGACCAAGTCAGCACAAAGTTCAGAGACAAGTGAAAGAAGTGCATTTATCTTAAGTTCAGAGCAATGAGGTAATAATATAGAAACAGTGCAGCAAGAATAATATAGTGCACCTAGCCAGTACTACATGAGGACAGTGATAGTGATTAAGAAAGATACATCATCAGTTGACCTAACATTTCAGCATCATCCAGATCTGCAGTTGCTAGGGAGCCGCGGTTGCAGTGAGGATTTGGAGAGCCTTTCCTTTCATACAAGTGTATCCACTTGTAGGTGAAATCTCCAATCTGCTGTGAGAGGGTCCAGCTTTTATAATGCTGAATAAACAAGTTTACGCGACAGTTAGGCGGAAACATCTGGTTTCACTCTCCCTTTGGATTCCACCTCAAGCCTGGCCAGGGCTCAAGGAGGAACCAAGGAAGTTTGTGTACTAGTAGGCCTTGACACTATGCTTCCAAACAAGGAAAGGTTAATACATTCTCATAAGGCTTCATCTAAGCTACATCTGTTGCTTATGAGACGTTTTGTCCAAGATACGTATTTTGCTCATGATAATATGTATTTTGCTAATGATCGGATACTGATGATAGATAACACTGGATTGTGAGATTCATCTAGATGTCACCTTTTTTCGAGGTCTACAGTTCAGGCCTCAGTACTTGAATTCCACAGAAAAAACAATGAGTATGTTTCCACTGCTGCTGCTGCTTCAGCAGTGCTGGTAAGCTTGGCTATAGATAGCAGATTGGTTGTAGTGAGCAGCTTAGAATTAAAAATGTTGTGAGCTCAAAGAACTGCATGATTAAGAAAATTCTTCTTGTGCTTGCATTTCCTGATACACCTTGCTTTTGAGAGTTATCTGAGGTATGTGTAAGCATGTCCTCTGGTGCCTACCAGGACAGTCACTGACTGTCTTCCTCATGGAGGATCTTTCCTTGCCCAGGTTTTAGGGGAAACTGCTCAACTGAAGTGCAGTTATGTTTGTTAAGTGTACTTTTCCTAGTCATCTTCAACCACAATACAAATGTGAAGAGGTTTATTTTTGTGTGTGTGTATGCAACCTATTTCTTCTTCCTCAGCTTCCTAAACAAGCAGTGGCAGATCTTTTTCTGGAGGTAAGATGCCAAAAGCATGCAAACCCAGGAGATCATAACGCAATCTGATTTGCAACCTTAGTGTGCAGCAAACACTGCCAGCTGTTGGCTGCAATAAAGTGCCATTGTGTTCCTGGGTTCGGAGGCTGCTGTCATCTGCAGCCATGCTATGAATGGTGCCAAGCACATCCCTGCGCAGACCCTGTTGGATGGGGACATCCCTACCGGGTGTCCCCAGGAGCAAGCTCCCACTGCTGCCACTCATCTTGCTGTGGCCTCTGCTAAGCAGATTTGTCTCTTTCACTGTGCTTGTTATTCATCTGCTTTTGTCCTCACCTGGTCCTAGGGCAGGCTTCCTTCAGGCTCTTCTATTTGAGTCACCTCTCTGCAATCCCATATGTTTTAACAGGGTGAGAATATTGCCGGGGCTCCCCAGCATTCCCGCACCTTCAGCATTTTCAGTTTTGGCCTAAATCTTACTACGTGGGCCAAGTTCTGCTATTTTCATTCCTTGTCCTGATTTTGCAGATTATAAATTTAAATGAATGGTGCTCTGATTTTCTGCTCTTTGCCGCTCTCAGGCCCTTGCTGCATAGTAAACGACCAGCTGACAAACACCGTGTGTAAAATCATGCATATTCCTGCTGACGTTGTTGACAGCAGTGCTCATGCATAAAAAAATGCCATACAGCATAGGTAGCTCTGCAGACTTCTGCTCTATTTAATGCCGAAGTCAGAATGTTGGTCAGAGGCTCCTCAATGAATGGGAAATGACATTTCCCCATCTGCTTGCGCGAGGGGAGGAGTTTGTCATTTGGAAAGCAGAACAATAGTTATGAGACAAATGAGCAGGCCGAAGCGAGGTGTGCTGCATGGGTAATTGCTCCTGAGCTGCAAATGTGTGCAGTGGGTAGGGACTGTGTAGAAATTCTATTAGGAACACCTGTGAGGGCTTTTTAATGCTGCTGACAAGGCAGAATTAGAAAAAAAAAAAGATTTTGTAGTAATTTAAAAATCAGGAATAATAAGAAAGTTTTTATGCTTCTTTTCAAACCTCTCTTTTTCATCTCTTCCAAACTATTCCCATGTACAAAACAAGGGACTGTAGGATGCGTTCAGGTCATAGTGGTCATATGTCCCATGTCATTCCCTTCCTGCAGCTTATCAGCAAGTTGTTTATCCATCGTAAATCGTGATTTTGGCAGAAAAGCTGCCCCTCAGTTTGCTGTGCAATCCTACTGGATCCGGGCAGTAGAATCTTCAGTCAGGTAATCTCTCTCCCACTGCTGAGAGTTCCTTCCTTCCACGCAGAGCCTCTCCCACCCAACAGGAGAAGGCCACCATCACCCCAGCAGAATGAGGATGGTTCTCTCAGTGCTGGAGTACTTCTCAACTGTGCTTCAGCATTGAGAGCAGTGCGGATCTGAGTCCCACTTCTTGCTTGCTTTCTGGAACTGTTTGTGCTGAGTACTGAAGTCACCTCGTGGGACGTGGAAGTTGCTCATGGGCTCCATCCAAGGGGTAACCAAGGTGTAATTGCACCTCCCTGTGCAGGATTTAAAGCCAGTATGACACATGTCCTACCACAGCTTGATAGTGGCTCTATTTGCTAAATTTGTACATGAAGGACTGGGGATTTTCTTGCTGATTTTGTGAATTATATGTCTAAATTCAGTCTTCCTTTCCCATTGCTCTGCTTCGCTAAAATCATTCCCAGAGAGAAACAGCATGTTTTCATTGGGTCGGATACTTACTCATGAATGAAAAACCACATGCACAAAACTTCTTAGCATTTTATTTTGGCATAGAAAGACGAAAGAACTACTTTTTTAACATCATATCTGCATGTGGCTTTTCGCAGGTTTACTTCACATATCTGGATTTGTGGTATAAGTGAAAAATCCTCTGTTGCTCTGGCTTTGCTGTCACTTGATGATTTTGTTTAAATCTGATAATGCGTGGTGATGGACCTGTAAGGCTGCTGCTGCCCCACACAGTGTGTGCTGTCAGAGCTGTGCATCGAGCGAGCCAGTGCTTCATCTGGAGAACTGTAATTTCTGTAAGTGAAGGTGCAAAACATGGTTCATTGGGAAGGTGTGGGGCGCACATCCTGTATCCACACCACTTGCACAGGTTTGGGTGCCTCATGACACAGTGCTGTTGGTTACACGGAGGAGCTGTCATTCAGCCATCTGTGGCCACGTCCTTTCATTGCTCACCACCCAGCCCACTCCTGCCAGAGTCTGTCTGATGGGACGCAGATGTTCAAGGGTGGTGGGAACACTGGTCTTTAATATTTTCTCCTATCTAATGGCCCTTTGTGCCAAGATTTAGAGCTATTGCCCATGCGCTTACCAAGATGATGGATTGCAACCTGCTGGATCTGGAAAACAGTTCTACCTGCAAGTTGGGCTTACTAATGCTCTGGCTCCTCTGGGCAATCAAGCACCTGAAAGTGGTGCCTTTTTCAGCTGTAAATGCTCAAAGCAGGAATGTTAAATATTCCAGTGTGGTGTTTTCTTCTGGGCAGAGCATATTTGCACTGACCTGCCTCTGTGTGCCTATTGACTGCTGTTTGTGCTGTCCAAGTGCCAGCTGGCTTCAGGCGGCCGCGCTCGGCCCCGCGCCGCGAATGAACGATGCTCGTTGGTTGGATCTCACAAACAGCTTTTGTTCATTCATGGAAAACACAGCAATTACAAACACGCTCGTTTAATAACTGTGTTTTAATTAATGGCAGGTTAGTAAATGGTGCAAGGAGGAAAGGTTAAAATTTACTAGAGTCTGTTTCTGTGTAGCTCGTAATTGAATTAAGTGCATATTACACTGGGCCTCTTCCCTGACCCCGGAGGAGCAGCGCGGCGCAGTGGAGCATATGGATGCGATTGATTTCAGAGAGCTGTGGTTAAAGGCACTGCAAAAATGCTCTGTGGCCACAGTCCAGGTTGTTTTGCATATATAATAAGGCCAAGGCGGTGCTAGCGTAGAAAGTTGGGGAATATGCTGCGTGCCTAAGGAGTTCACGTACCTGTGATAATTATTAGAAGCTGTTTCTCAAGCGGTGCTATTAACAAAATAATTGTCCTACGTTCGTAATTTTAGCCTTATTTGGCAACCGTTAGTTCTTTTTGTGGTAGAATGGGCTGTTTGTATTTTCTCTTTTTGTACATTAAAAAAAAAAAAAACACTTACATATGTAGACACACTGTCTCAAGTCTGTTTTCTAACTGACTGCCTGGAGCTGTTCCTTCTTGCTGCTCTTAGAATATTTTCCCATTCCCAAATCCACCTGTCTACCAAAAGAAAAATGTACTGAGGAAATATCTGAAGGAAAATAGGGATATCCTGTTTTTTCAGCAGAAATAGGATGTGTCCAGTGAGACTATATTCAGCCAAGAAGAAAAATGATCCTCAGAGAAGGTTTGTGACACAGGAAGTCCAAAGCAGGGCTTGCCATGTGTGTGGTGTTGTAGGCTCATGTCCGGTTTGTTTTACAGAAACTTGTTTCATATTTGCATCGTTTCTATCCTTAGCAGAGGATGAGATGTGCTGGAAAGTCATGCGTGTGTTAGCAGAAGAGAAAATTCTGGAGAAGTCGCTCTTTGGATAAATCATAGAATCTCAGAATCATAGAATGGCTTGGATTGAAAAGGATCACAATGATAATCTAGTTTCAACCCAGCTGCAATGGGCAGGGTCACCAACCACCAGACCAGGTTGCCCGGAGCCACATCCAGGCTGGCCTTAAATGCCTCCAGGGATGGAGGTAGCAGCAAATGCTGCTGCTTTATGTGATGGAGTCATTTTCTTTAATTTGCAGAATAAAAACGTCTAGTGGGCATTTTACAGTGTTTTGAGGGTCAGAATTAAATATGCCAAAAGAACCTTTTTGTGCTTTACGTTTGTTGCCACGGTGTTTGTGTGCTCTCTTTCTGCAGTGTTGTCTGGATGTTGTTTAACCTTCGCACTTGCAACCTCTGCATGTAGTTCCTTTGGAGTCAGCTTGAGCTTTATCTATATGGCAAAATAATGGTTTTGCATTTTATTTTTTCCTCCCTCAAGATACACAACTTGCATGCTCATGAAAAGCAATTTGCCTGACCTGTGCTGGTCAATAACCCAAACAAACTGAGACTTTGCAGAGAAAGAACTTGCTTGCATTTGTTTTGTAAAGGTCTGCAGCATCAGAGCTCCAGTTCTTTTTAAAGAACTTGAATAACTGAAACTCAAAATGTGGGTGGTTTGTGCTTGAGTGTTTTCTTTGTATTTCTTTGCAGTATTAAAAATAATGTAAGAGGACCATGAGGAGAAAGCTAGGTGGGCTCTCCTAGTGTTCAGTATTTGCTGTTTGACCAAGACATTTTGTCAGAAAACAGATTTCCATCAAGTGCTCAGAGGAATTCTGTTTAAATCTAAAGCTAACGATTGTGCAGAATTTATTTCCTACGTTTGTCAAAAAACATTTTTTCTAGTTGTACACAGAAACAGGGCACACTGGATTGCACTCTTTTTGTGTGTCTTACAAAAAAAAACGGAATCATAGGAAGATACCTTTCAATGAAACAGTTAGGATTCAGATTTATAAAAGCATTTAATGAAAATCAGGTTCACAGGAAGCTGGTTGGAGAGGAGCAGGCCTTTAAGAGATTCAGCTACTGAATTTTAAATGCATGAGATGTCAGCAAGAAACAATAAGCTAATCCAAAAAGTAATTTACTATAATGTGCAAAGAAATTTAGTGGATTTGGAGGTTTGAAAAATTCGAGTAGAAGTGGAACAAGTGTTTAATGATGACTTCTGAAGGAGGAAACAGAATATGAAGACCATGATGCTGGGCACAGCCCATCTTTGGTCTCTGTACAAGCCCTCCAAGTGAGATCAGCCCTGCTCATGCCCTGAGGGATGTTGGACCTATGTGAAAACTCTGATGGATCCTGCAGCACTTTTAAGCCTGTATCTTTTGAGTGACCCCTACACAAGCAGACCCACTGTGCTCCACAGGGCTCTGTGCAAGACCTAGGTACAGTTCTACTTTTTAGAATCAGCACGAAGGCTCATGATACACTGTGGCACACTATGAGCTTTTCTCTGGTTTGTTTTGCAGGTTATTGTTTTGCCTGTGGTACTTTCCTGAGAGAAATGTGTTTGTCAAGAACTAAAACAAGTTAAAACTGTTAAATCTGGCTCATCTGGTTAAGTTAATCTTTTTTTTTTTAGCAGACCTTTTAATAAATACTCTCCTCAGAATAATGTGGTCAAGTATAAGGTGCTTCAAAGAAGCCTTGCTGGTGATGCTGCTTGTCAATGTTTGGAGTAAATAGTAGGAAAAAAAATGGTGGCTTACTTTGATGTCGGATACTGTTAGGAGATCATTGCTCCTTGCTGCTTTGGAGAGCTGCTCACAGCTGTTGAGAGAAGTACTTAGCCCCAAAATGCAAGGCTCGTATCCCCCAGGGCTGGTGGAGAAGAGGTTGTGAATAATTTGACTTGAAGTCAAGGTGGTGCTCGGTGGAGCAGGAAATTAGGAGTGCTATTTTTAAATGCTGAAGAACTTATTAAAAAGCAGTAATAGTTTTCATTAGACAAAGAGCTCTGAGTTTGGGAGGCTTGTGATTTGAGGTAGCATCACTCATCAAGTGTTTTTTTCAAGAGTGCCAAGTAAATCTGTCTTTCTGGAAGTGTTGGTGACTGTTAGAAGGATTGTGTATGGGAGGCAAATCATAGGGACATAAATCTTGGCATGCCAAGTATGTCTCTCTAAATTGGCAGCTGGTGTTGCCACACATTAGCATTTAGAGTAAAACAAAAATGACAAATTTGTCTAATGTGAGAGTAAAACTAACAGGAATTCTGCCCATAATTCTCAGTCCTCTCTCTCTCTCTCTCTCCCCTTTGGTTTGTGCCTGTGATTTTCTAAGAATTTTGAAAATGAAAAAGGCACTGATACCCATATCCCTTTTTCTTCTAACACCTTATAGAAAATGGCACATGGACATAGGCTTGCAGCAATGGAGAACTAGTCCAGACATTAGAAACAAAAATTCTGACTGTAAAGTTGGAAGCTGTTGAAACAAGTTACCTAGAGAGGCTGAAGAATGTTCCTCAGTGGAGATTAAAAAGAAATTGTTGAGGAAGAATTTGCAGGGATGTGCTGGATCTGTTCAACCCTATTTCAAACAGGGAGATGCTCTTCAAGCAGAGGCCCGCTGAGATACTTGTGAAATAGGTTAGTGTGCTTTCTCTGACAGAACAAGGACAGTCAACTGCTGAAGGAAGGCACTTGTAGTAGGTTAAAGTCAAGAAATCTGAAGACTTATCTCCCTTTGTCCTTGCCTAAGACAGGAAAACATGTTAATGCAAAGAATATTTGACATTAAAAAATTATGTACAGCCGGAACAGAATAAGGTCCAGATCCCCATGGCTGCGAAAAGTCGCTTTGATTTTTTTCCAGACCTTTGGGTTTCTTAGCAGCAAGTTCTCTACCCTAAGGGCTCTCTGGCGAATGGGAGATCTAAAGCTGGCAGGTCTTGAGATTCATCTTGTATTTTCCTGCTGAGTATTGCTAGAAAGACATGTAGTAATAATGATAACACATATACAGTTATAGTAAAATACTCTGACCCAAACTGGGTCCCAAGCTTCAAAAACTGAATGCTTTCCTATGATGTCTGAATAGCTTTTTTTCTTAAACTAGTAAGGCATTATTTCCACGGAGTCCAAAACGTTCATCTTTGGTGCTTCAGGAATATTTTCTTCTTGTTAGTGCCCAAAAGATCTCTCTTCTTTCTCAAACAGGGATGATTTCTGAGGTATTCTTTGGCACCTGGCCGTGGATGTTGGTACACATCCATAAGTGAGGAGTTTCCCTGCACTGCTCTATTGCTCATGTTCAAACATTGCTCTCTTCAGAAGTAAAACTAAGGAAGATTTTTTTTTTCTGATAATTCAGTGGAACACTGTTCAGCCAGACCTGAAACCAGATATCTCCAACAGATGGCTCACAGCACTGGTTTGTAGCAGACAATAAAAATTAGAGGTGACTTGCAAGCAAGCCACTATCATATGTTTGGAGGGGAAATTCAGACTCTTGCACACAGTGGAGTTTGCATTGGATAACAATCTGTGCATTGCAGCTGAGCTGTGATAACTGGAGCTTAGTGATTGCCTCTGACAACCTAAGACATGTCAAATTAGAGGCCTACTGTCCTGATAACTGCTGGTTGTGTTCCTGCATCTTACTTTTCTCAGGCATTATGCTTGCATGACCAGGTCTTCATCCTGCCTAGCCCTGTGTGCACACCAGCCTTCCTTCCCCAAAGCAGGGAGAGGGGACTGTCCCAGCCCTTTCACCATCTGCAACCGTGGGATGAGAGAGCACACGTGAGAACATCAAGACCTACAGAGTGACAGCAAGGAGTTTGCTGAGCCATGATGTCCTGTTGGAACAGGTTGCGAAGAGGCTGTGGAATCTCCTCTTTGGAGATCTTGAAAAGCCACGTGGATGTGAGCACTCTGCTCTGGGTGTCCCTGCTTGAGCAGATGTTGGGCCACATGGTTCCTAGAGGTGCCTTCAACCGCAGCCATTCTGTGCTTCGACTGTGCTGGACTTTGAACTTTCTGTAGCTAGAATGTCAGCTTTTGAATTTTCATTTTCTCACCGCACTCACGACAAATGTTTTGTGTAGCCTCCAAGATTAAAATATAATTAAATTTGCCTTCTAGTGCCAAAGAGGTTTGCTTTCTAGTCTAGTGACTTCCAGAATATGTCTGAAGCTTGCTGGATCTGCCTGTGATTTTTAGAAAACCGTTGCTTTTTAAAGTGAGAGACTGGGGGTACAAAATGCCCTTTTAAGAGTGTGGAAGACACTGCCTTCATCCTTAAAGCAGCTGCGGTGATTCAGACTGTTGGATCTGTGCAGGCATTACTGTAGGATTAACAAAATATCTCACAGCGTTTGGAGTGGGAAGTAGGGAAATGGTCAGGAAGCTGTGTTGGTGTGTGTGGATAGGAGGTGGTGACTGTTTGCTGAAGGAAGAAAGGGAATTTCACTCACTGAGGCCATGGTCCTGTGCTCGATTCACTATGTGGTGGCTGAAAAGGGCAGCCTGGCTGGATTTCTGTCTGCTTTCTCAAATGTACCTTTGTTCTTTGAAGCCTTTACTGCATTAAATGTAAAGATCAGCATTGCAGTTCACAAAGGTGTCTGTAGCAGATGTAGGCTGCTGTCCACTCTCTTCATCTTCGTGCAGATGCATTGCAGTGGTTTGGTATGGATGCTACTTTGGGCTGTGACCAAGCTGCTGTCCCTCATTTGGGCTCCCGTAGGGATGAGATTAGAATCATTAATGTTGGAAAAGACCACTAAGATCATCTAGTCCAACCCCAGCCCATCCCTACCATGCCCATTAAACCATGTGCCACATCTCCGTATTTCTTGAAAGCTTCCAGGAACAGTGACTCCACCAGCTTCCTGGCAGCCTGTGCCAGTGCCTCACCATCCTTTCTGAGAAAATATTTTTCCTAATATCCAATCTGAACTTCCCCTGGTACAACTTGAGCCCATCACCTCTAGTTCTATCACTGTTTCCTGGGGGAAGAGGCTGACCTCCACTTCACCACAACCTCCTTTCAGAGAGCTATAGAAGCGATCATAAGGTCTCCCCTGAGCCTCCTCTTCTCTGGATGAAACAGTCCCAGTTCCCTCGGATGGTTCTCAAAAGACTTGTGCTCCACACCCTTCACAGCTTCACTGTGCTTCTCTGGACATGTATGTGGAACCCAGAACTAAGGAGGCAAAGACCTGGAGAACATTGTCTGCTCCATTCCCAGCAAGCAGCAGGGCTGCTTCTCTTGCAGTGAAGCTGGATGAGATGTGCACCAGCCAAATGGTACTGCCCTGTGCTCTGCTCATACTTTGCTGCTCTTAGTTTTCCTGCAGCAGCCATAGGGGGACAAAGATGAGAAAAATCAGAAAAGCAAGGGAAAGTGGAAGGCAGCAGTAATGGTTGGTCCAGCTCATCCTAGAAAGATTCTGCCACAACTACGCAGGTTTGAGGCAGGCTTGAGAGTAGGTTTCAGTGTTCTGTGGTCCTTCTTGATTGCTGTAGTGAGTCTGGCACCAAAATGAGCTTCTGAGTCCTGTGAGAAGAGACCAAAACTGTTTGGAGATGTAGTGAGACCATTCTGGGTAAAGCAAATGTGAGCACAGATGCTGTCCTCCTCCTGCCATCTGTTTGGTCACTGAGTGCTAGAAATCCCCTCCCTATTCCTGCTTTTTGAGTTGCCAAGCTGAGGGTTGAGGATAGGCAACACACTTGGACAAGAATTTGCCTATGGAGAGCTCAGGCTCCCTCCAGCATTTCTGGAGAGCAGGTGCAGGCCCTTCATATTGGACGTGTGGTGAGATGGGGTGTGTGTATGAATATGATGGGACATAATGGAGAATGAGGCTAAAACTCAGCCTTGAGCATCTACTTCCTTCTTAACACGATGAACTGCAACATAACGTATCCGGGCAACCTTATTTTCAGCATTTTCCCCTCTTTCTCTGAAGTGTTGTAATGCTTCTGAAGCTGGTCTGCTTTATTTTTATCCCTCTCATCTGACAATCCAAGACGCTTGCTTGCATCTTCGTTATATTTATTTATTTATTTACTCTTTTCTTTCTTTCTTTCTTTTTTTTTTTTTTTTGTGAAATAAAATGAATTTTTAATGAAAAATGAACACTTTTAAGACACAAATGTACACGTGCGCTGTTGCAGTGCAAGAGTCCAGCAGGTCTCAGTAGGGCTGCAAGGCTGGAAATTCCAAGGGTGAGTAACTCTGATATAATTGCAGTGGTTTATTCATTTATTTACATTTAAATATTGCTACCTGCTGTATGAGAACTACCCAAACAAAAGCAGTATCGCTGGGCAGAATGTGGTTTCAAGAAGTCCTGTTTTAATTCTCCTTCCTTCCATATTGCATTTCTGTTATGGTTTGCACTTGCATGCTTTAGGTATAGGCAGTGACAAATCTTCTGTCGGTGTTTTGTCAGAGGAGAAAACGGGGTTGTAGAATCATAGAATCGTCTTAGTTGGAAGAGACCTTTAAAGGACATCTGGTCCAGCTCCCCTGCAACGAGCAGAGATGCCTGCAGCTCAACCAGGCCCTCAGAGCCCCTCCATAATGTATGACATTCCTAGTAGTAAAGCCTTCAGGGGTACTTTGTGTGAGGTGTGGATCCTCACGAAAGGAAGGACACAACTCCTGTTCAGCTTGCCTCCTGTGATGCATGCAGGGCTCTTCCTATTGCATTGAGGAGCAGCAGTGAGGATGTTCTGAAGCCTTATCTGTAAGAGAGGAACTGAAACTCCTCAGGTCCCTATGGTGGCGCATGGTTAAAGAGAAAGGCAAAAGAGAAGGAAATAATCTGAGATTTCTTATAATGAAAATTCCTGGAAATTTCAGGTTTTTACAGGGGTTATCAGCTGAATTTCAAGTGAAGATAGCTCTTTACAGTACTGGATTTTCCCGGGGGATGAAAATTCCAATTTTTGACTAACTCCATCTGGTTGCATTTTTAGGATTTTCCATCTTGAGACTGGGCATCTGACTTTAGCTTTCCTTTTCTGAGAAAAGTGCTGGGATATTTAAATAATTCAAAGAAGAAATTACATGCACTCAGCAAACAGATGTTAAAAAAAAAAAAAAAGCATCTTAAAATCTAGGCCTCCAAAGTCACTTTCATATATTTCCTTTTAAAATAATGTATTTTTAATTAGCTTTTAGAAACAAAGTGCCATGCTGACATATACATACTTGCCTGGTGTTTTATCATGGGACAGAACAAAGAAAATGAAACCAAAGATACAGAGTGAGATAATATATGAGGTAGATGCTATAATACCTAATCAGTTCACCCTATAAAGCCCTATGTTACAAGGCTGCAGAATTGCTATTTTCCAGGTGATCTGAAGACAACTTAATAAGTTCTTATGCGTTGCAACAGCATAAAGGAGTTCATACAAGAGCTGAAGGTAATTCCCATTTCCAGGTAATAAGAGCAGAGAGAAATTGTGCTCCCACTTAGCGTGTTTTCCTGAAAAATTATTTAAGACTGGAGTCATTCGGGATGTGCCCCTGCTGCTCTGCACAGAGCGCAGCCAAGGAATGACTCCTGCACTCCTTGCTTTTGCCAGGAGAGCATGGAGCTTGCAAGGCATGAGAGCATGTGCTAGCTTTGTCCATTGAATGGTGAAAAGAGCAACCCTTCCCTCATCATGCTCCAGCTTCCCTGGTTGCCGGGATCTCAGCTTCCAGCTCCCCCTGAGCCTTCCTGCATGGAAAGAGTTTTAGTGTATTTGCTTCTAGTTTTTGTTCTTGGCACTGGGTCTTTCCTGCCTGGGGGTTGCTCATGGTGAAATGTTTGTCATCAGTGCACTAAAAATGTATGTTTTTGCTCAGATGCACAGTGCAGGGATCTGGCTATCAAATCTCTCTTATTGGCATCATCTTCATGTCCTGCCTGAGCTGCTGTTTCTGGAGATGATTCTGAAGGTGAAATGATTTAGAGAAGTGTTTTCAAAAACAAAGACATGGGATGGATCTTCTTGTGCTGAATTACATGTTTAGTATTGAGTAGATACAGATTTAGCAGTGCCTGGTAATATTTTGGTGACAAGATATACAATTTTTTAACTCCTAATCCCATGGTAATTTGCTGACATGAGCAATATTGCTTAAATAAATTTGGAGGAATATGAATTCAGTTTTATCTGGACTTTTTTGTACTAAAAAGCGTTTTTCTTAAAACAAGAGAACACAAATGTGTATTTAATTTATAATATTTGAGTGCAACATTGCAGTAGCATATTTTTAGCTTTGGAAAGTCTGTTTGGTTTAAGTGAGTGGTTTAAGTCAGTGGTTAATGGCTGGCTATGAGGCTCAAGCTTAACAGTAAAAGGTTTGGGGGAAGGTGGGTGTGTGGTGGTTGTGTTTTGTGTCTTTTCTTTTAATGGCTGTATCCTGCTACAAACAATGATTATGGTGAGGGCTTATGTGGGACTGTCAGCTTGTTGGGTGTACTTACATCTTTGCCATGCCTCAGAAAACCCATCTGACTTAAATATGACCTGCTGTTACACGCATCTGAACAGCATAATACATGAAAGTGCCTATGATGTCTCTTTAAGTTAATAGCAATAGTGTATGGCATGGTAATGATTATTATGTATGTTTGCTCCAAGTGGACTTGCTCCTATGTTCTTTCAGCCTAGTAAGAGCATTGGCTCAGAAACTTGAATATTTAAAATGCCCGAAGGCAAGGCTTTGCTTTCCAGGCTTTTCTCCACATCTTTGCAGAGTTGATGACTGCATAAAAACGTGATTGGGTAAAGCAGTGAATCATTACTTATAGACCATAACATTTATTTATGCATTTTTAATTGGAGCTTTATTCATATCATATATTAAGAACTTTAAAGCACCAGAGGAACACATGAGCACTACTGTGCTGACTGCTTCTGTGCTTGAAACCTCTGCCCCAGACTGTGTGAAGATCTTGTGAGATTCTGTAGAATTGCAGCATCACAGAATGGTGGAGTTAGAAGAGACCTCAAAGCCTACCCCATCCAAATCCCCTGCCATGGGCTGGTTGCTCCCAGCAGCTCAGGCTGCCCAGGGCCCCATCCAACCCAGCCTGTGGGCATGGGGCACCACAGCTCCCTGGGCAAGTTGGGCAAGTAGTCAGTTTGTATAAATGGGTAAACGATGAGTTTCCTAACCACTGCTCAGTGATAAGAGGAGCACAGTTTCGTAGCTGTCTGCACAGTGTGTTTCAGATTGTGGCATCTGTGCTCTGCTGAAGCCTGTGGGGGGAATTCCAAGAGATGAGCATCTCCTGAGGTTCTAAGAGCACAGGCTCTAATGATTGTGTGCAGGTCCTAAAGTCCTCGCAGAAAATAATTTGCATGGAGAAGCATGGAGAAAACTAGTTTTTCAACACAAAAAAAATTTGCTGTTTCTACTCTGTGCTCTCCCCTCCTTTTTTTTCTGAATAGATAATTTTCAGTCAGTGAAAAAAATCATCTGAGAGCAACAAGACCAAAGACCACAATATTTCACTCTGCCCAGCTATGCCTGGAACCTGTGGCTGTGTGTGAAACCTCTGAGGCAGCCTTTAACTTTGGCCACCTCCAAAGCCACAATCATTCATTGCCCAAGAATGGTCAGAGGAGGCTCAGACTGGTGCCACACAAGCTGCCTCAGTGACCTTCACTGAAGAAGCTCCCACATTCCTGCTCTGAGAGGGGAGGTGGATGCGCTGTGGTCAGAGTTAGCATCAGCAGCATCTTGTCTGCGAGAGGTGACAGCTTGCTGCCTCCTGTGAGTTCCTACCATCAGGGTTAACCCTCAGTAGGGAAAGAAAAAGGCAGTCTGGCGTGCAGTGCTCTGGGAGGCTGCTGTAGTTCAGCTGGAGGTTAAGAGGACAGGCTTATGGTTCACCTGCTTGTGTCCTTCAGAGGTCACTTTGTTGTCTCAAAAACCTCTGCACTGACTTGATGGTGGGAACAGGAGCGAAGCTGTGACTCACCCTCCAGCTGTAAAAATCCTGCATTTAGGGTGCAGTAGATTATTGGCTGGGATCAGGCAGATGCCCTGGTTGCAGAGATGCCCTCCCTAGGATTGTGATGGGTAGTGGGCTTCTCGTGGGCTCTCGCTTGCCAGTCAGGGTTGTGAGGATGGAGGCTGTGTTCTGCAATTGCACTGAAGGGCTTCACATGGCTGAATTGACCCCTCGTGGAGGATGAGTGCAGTCTGACTATCTAGTATTGAAGGCAGATGTGTTCACTGCTTCCAGGAAGGTGTTGGCGGTCCTCAAAAGTATAGATGTGAATTGCTATCTGAACACTCTTAAGTCTGAAGGAGGTGCAGTTAACCGGGAAGCAAGGCATCCCTGGTGATAATTAGTAAGGGAGCAGTATTACAACATCCCACAGAGCCCAGGCAGGAAAGATCTTCTTGGAAAACCCCTTCTTAAGCTCTGCTTGGCACAAGTGCCTGGGAACACTCACAGCAGGCTGATGCTTAATTATTTCCAGTGCTGAGATCAGGTTAGAGTTGATTAATGGATTTTGGAAATAGTGATATGGAAATCTGTCTTGTTAAATCTGGAAATAATTTTGCTTGTCTTAATTCAGAGTTAAGAGATAATACAAAACAAGGGTTGGTGTTTTTTGTTTGTTTGTTTTTTTAAATAAATTCTGGCCTTTCCAGTAACATAATAAAACCACAGCAGTCCATCTTCCAACTGCATTTAGTTTTTCAGTTTACAGGGTTTTAAGCTTTATGTTTTCTTGGTGCTTATCAAAATTCAATTAAAAAAAAATTGTTAGGCACATTTGGTTTTGTCTATAGTCACAGTATTAGAACATCAGATGTTTGTGGTTTGTTTGTAATTCTGGATTCATGACTCCTGCAGACAATGTGGTCCAAAATGAACATGTTATTTGCATTTTCTTGTTTTATGGATAATTATTGCAGAAGTCTTTCCCACAGGAAGGTCTTGAGAAAAGTGGAAGCATTTAAAAATAATTACAGACACACAGAAGGTTTTTTGTCTTGATGCGTTGTTTTCAGAAAGAATTACTGTGTGCAGTAAATTCCAATAGGAGCGTTCTGTATGTTACGTGGCAGCTCTGCCCTTTTCCTCAGAGAGCATCACAAATGAAGGGGTTGGTTTTGTGAGTGTTGAGATGTGGATGCACGCTTACTTCAAGATCGTACAGAAGTGGGTGACATTATGAGGGCTTTTAAAAAAGTGGGTCACTTTTTTACATGGCTAAATGTAATTTTAAAGTCTAGCTCTGTTGTTTATATTTTATGGCTGTAGTTTTGGCTCATTTTCTGTGTGTATGTGTGTGTGAGAGAGCCATGCTATTTTAGACTTGGAAAACGGATGTTTCTAGGAATCTGCAAACTTAAAATTAGTTTTCTTTTGTGGTTGCACAACTGTAAAGTAAATCCAGAAAAGCATCACTGACTTTAATTATGGTACTCCAGTTTTTTGCTTCTATAAATGATGTCAGAAATGAATTCTGAATACTCTGAAAACTCACAGTGGAGCTTCCCAGCACCATCTCTGTGTAGTTCAGCAAATGGAAGAGATCCAAAAGATGATGAGGCATGTTGGTGTACAGAGGATGCTGAAATGGAGGGTGGTAAGGGTACCATTCTTCTCTCAACTCTTTAAATACAGCTCTTCTATCATTCAGCAAGCTTGCAATGACTTGTTTACCTAAGCAAGCCTTTTCTGTTCTGCTACTAAATTTAGTAGTATTTGAAGATCTACGAACAGATGTTTTTCAATATCTGACAGCTATAGACTCTTGCTTTGATATAGTCTGGGACAGTGGATTATGCGAGAATTAGATGATTTTAAGCCTTGTCTTTGAAATAAGCTCTTTCATTCTGGTTTGAATGAATGCAAAAGAACAAGCCTATCATTCTTTAATACTCAAAGTAACTTCAGCTTAACAGAATATAGGAAAGATTTAAAAAGTCATTAAGGACTTGCAAAGCTTTTCCACTCTTCCACCTGATCTGGGCTTGGAGAAGATGCTGGCTGGAGACAGTGCATGTAAAAAGAGGGTGAGGACTGAAGAGAATAATTTGATCATACTAAAGCGCTTCTGTATCAGTGTCAGAAAGAGTTTTAGATTTGATCCTCTCATTAATAATGGATGGCCAGACGGATGCTTCCTCCCCTGCTGTCTTCTTTTTAATTCATCTGAATGATCATGGAAAATACAGTCCTTTGGCTCGAGCCAGGCTGTCTCTCCAGCTTAAAAGCTCGCTGCTTTAGTCCCTGAATCTGCTCTCACACCACAGCAGTTTTGGTAGGTTGATAAGAACATTCTGAAGGTCTCCTTGCCAAGCTGAGGAAGTCAAACAACCCAGTTGTTGTTTAACGCATAAAATCCAGCCAATGAAGCTGCATTATCATGGCCCCAGCTCAGTGTTTTCTTACCATGTGCAACACAGCTGGATTTGGTTTTCTTTGATTCCAGATTTGAGGCTGCTGGTATGATTGCTCACCATCCCAAAAGCCCAAAAGTAGTATCAGTGAGATCCTGTCATGTTCCCAGTTCAATGGAACTGCTTTCCAGGGTAGCCTGGATGCTGAATGATGGTATAATTTCACTGGCCTGGTAGCCATTAGAATGCTGTGTTAATTCTGCTTGTGTTCAGCGTCTGCAATTTCTCAGCGGTTGGTATGTTTTGGAAATGTGTCTCTCTGTAAGAGCCTCCTTGTAGAGATGCTTATATTTAGTATCTGTGTAAAGCTGTGGTTAAAGACTTGTGGAGACTTCTGAGTCAAAAGTGTCCTTGGGTGTTGTGTGGGGAGAAAGACTCTGACAGAACAGTGATGAAGAATTATATGGACGTGGAAATAAAGAAGAAATAAAGAGCTTTAGGGCTCCAGGAGTAGCAGGCAGCTTCTACCAAGGGGCAATGATGGGTGCTGTAGGAGCTGAAGCAGCTTCTCCCGAGTGCTGCTGCTAAAGCTCAGTGCATGGCGAGGTATTTAACTAATTTTTCGGCCCTTTTTTTTTGGCCTCTATAACATTTTCTGCACAAGTTTTACATTTATATGTTTCCTTATGTCAGTGTCCTCTTTGTGAACTGTTCTTTGTTCTCAGAGCTTGGGCTAATACTGTAAACATCCTGGCAATTACCAGGGTTGATTTAGGAAGTCTGGATGTTTGCATAGGTCTTTTGATTTTTGATTTAGTCAACATAAATACTTGAAAGGCAGTGAGGAAGGCATTGTGGGGAACCTTTCTGCAAGAGTTGACAGAAAGTTTAACACCGCATTCACAAGCTATACTGCACTAGACTTTTGTATGCCCAGGTCTTTTTTGAGCATGTTTCAGAGTAGAATCCATATGATCATATTCACATATCTCTGTATGACTTAGCCAGCCATTGCTTTCAGTCAGTAGAGAAGAAAGTGCATCTAAAAAAGAACGTGCATCTACTCTGAAGGTGAACATCTACCACAGGTCTGATCTACATTTCCTAAGAGTACCTGTTTCTCTTTACTGGCCAGAAAGAGAGCCCGCAGTGACAAACTCAGATGGGCATTCAGCTGATGTTATGGAAGAGAAATCTGAGTTTTCCTATCTCTGTGTTCCTGTTGGTTACTGGTGTTGAGGTCAAACTGGAGGCTGGTTTGACTGTACAGTAAATCCAGCCTTAGGGCTCTTATGGCTGGGTGCAACGCATTGAGGCCATGAGACACAACATGCTGACTGCTATAAAACTCACTGTCAATTCAAATTTGCTCAGAATCTCTAAAAGCCTGCCAGTGTAAGATTTAAATTTTTATGCCAGGTCAAATATCAGTAGTCTTCCCATGGCTGGCGTAAAGCTGACCTGTAGCTGTGCACTCTGGCTAATTCAGCAGAAATATAACAGCGTGCCTGTATCTGATTTGTACCACAGGGTAATCCAGAATAAAATATGTTCAGTATTGTCAGAGTGAAGGACAGTTATAATAAAACTGTCCTCCAACAGTGGCGCTTCTTTTAAGTGAAGCGGCTCTATTCTGTTCCTAGGTGATTTTTTCCCCCATTGTTACATAATTTGCTATTAGCTACTAACTGAAAAGTAGAAGAAATGAAAGCTATGCTTGAACAGAAATTAGTAAAGAAATGTCTTTTGCTGGTAGTGGATTTATTTCTCTGGTGCTGCAATGCCCAGATGACTTTGAGAAAACAAGTACAATGCCTTCATCTACAAATTAAAGACTAACTAGTACCTGTCAAACATAACCTTTAAAGCAATTATAAAGTGATACCACTCAGGGGATAAAAGGAATTTTTAAAATAACTGTATGTATGTTTTTCTGGAACTTTAGGCTAGGCTAGATATGCCAGAGGGGTCATCCTGGAGGATCTTGTGTTGGCCATTCACACAAATCACCTTTTAAAAATAGTAATGGGACATTTTAATGACCCTCTTTATTTCTTTTGCCCCCTTTGAGAAAGTGATTATTGCGGCTCTTTACATCGCTCCTTTGAGGACAGCAGTGTAGGAAGAAACAGCTCAGCTTGTCATTAAAAAAAACCAGTTGTTTGTTTGCCCTAAATATCCAGATATGGTGTTTTAACAGTTTCAGTGTCAACTCTCTTACAGAAAATATTCTTCCATAAGCAGTGATTTAAGATGGCCTTTCCCTAAGAAAGCCTAAAATAAAGCAACCCCCTTTCACTTCCGTCACCCATGTTTAACTCAGTGCCTTGAACCTCAAAAGCTGTGGCTAAAGAAAAAAAGGACATTACTTCCTGAATCAGAGCTAAAACTTCTCTGAGAATTAGATACTCAGTTCATTTACGTGAGTGGCATTTCAACCCTTGAGAGCATGTCTTGAGTGGGTGAAGAAGGTAGGTAAAGGCTGATTTTTCAGGCTGAAAATGCACCAGAGATGTAGGTGAGATGAGCTGTTAAACACAAAGAAGAGCAGAGAGCTATATAAACTGCATGTCTGTGGGTATAAACTGATTATGAATAGACTAAAGCTAAATTATATATCATTTCCAACTACATAGTGTGGTGGGACACCTTCCCAGCAAAATAACAGAGGCATAAAACCTCATTACTTGAAGTTAAGACGTT
Organism: Phasianus colchicus; assembly: GCF_987193195.1. NCBI lineage: Eukaryota > Metazoa > Chordata > Aves > Galliformes > Phasianidae > Phasianus > Phasianus colchicus. The sequence goes on from NC_143476.1 coordinate 82,357,934, forward strand.
AGTAGCTTTATTGTGTGGAGGGTGAGAATTGCTGTCATAGTTGATGCCTGGATTTGATGATGTCCAAGCAGATCCCTTGTGGCTGGCAGCTGGTGCAGAGAGACCAGGCTCCTCCACTGTGGCCAAGGAGAGCCCATCCGTACTTTCCAACCAGTATTCCAAAAAATTTCCAAATATTGTGGGAAGTCTTGTTAAACTGACTGCTCGTGAGGGAGTCATCCGTCAAGGGTCACAGAATCACAGAACCACAGAATGGCCAGGGCTGGAAGGGACCTTAAGAATCATGAATCTCCAACCTCCCTGCCACACGCAGGGCCACCAACCTCCACATTCAATACTCAACCAGGCTGCCCAGGACCCCATCCAATCTTGAAGCCTTGAACATCTCCAGGGATGGGTCCTCCTGGAAATGAGTGGTCATTCTGTCCCAGCACCATCAAGACCCCGCTATTTGAACAGGACTGAAATTATTTCATATTGCACCCAGAAAATTAAGTAGGATTTCCCCTGTCCCAGTTGAGACGTTCTTAGCCTGTAGGAGCATATCTGCAAAATCTTGGTCAGTTTACCTCAACCTCTGAAATGCAAACAAAAAAAATCTCACCAGACTACAGTTACTGAAGACTAGGTAGGCTGTGAGACTGAATCACTGTCCAGAGGATGGCAGTGGGTGGTTCCAGAGGGATTCAAAGCAGGAATGACTAAGTCTTATTTCATGGAGAATTATACCCTGAAGAGGGGCTCCTGTCCACAGCACAAGAGACTTGGTCCCCACAGAGTTGGCCATCTTGGCACTGGCCTGATTTACTCCAGCTAAGTATCAATGGCAGGAGGGGCATAAAGGCAATATTCTGTATGTAAATTGTGTGATGCAATGAAAGAGGTTGGCAGGCCTGTAACCTACAGAAAGCAAGCAAGGTGGTGCTAACTCCTGTAAATAGGCACAAATTTCGTGTGTTCTTCTGCAGAAGAACAAAAATCAATTTCATCTTAGCTATGAGTTTGCTGTTTTTATCTGTTTTCTCCCTTGAAGACCAGTTTGACACCATTGTATTTTCACTTCCTCTGGCATTGGAGCTGATGTCCTCACCAGCAGAGATATTTGGCAGCACAGCAAACCTGACTTTGAGGAGTACAGGGCTGAGTCTTTGCTGAGATTCCCAAGGCCTATTGCATATATCATTGGGAAGGTTTTCTATCTATACCTGTCAGAGCCTTTTTTTTTTTTTTTTTTTTTTTCCCAAAACCAAAAGGTTTTCTTTGAGATAATGAAATCCCTGGAAAGTACTTTGTAATTATCTGCATGATTATCATGTCTGATATTGTGTATACGGGCATTGACAGACAACCCACAGTGTGGTTTTTCCAGTGGGGTGGAGGAATGGTGTTTTGAAGGCTACTCATCTCTGGAGAGGCAGAGCAAATCCCTGTTTACCTTGTCATCCATCTCAGGAGGAGCAGTGCCACTGGATGAGCTCTGTGTGGGATGCAGAATACCCCTGAATGCTCTGTGTTTACCAAGGGGTATTGGAAAATCTGAAACTAAATCTGCTTTCAAAGGGTCCCCAATTCTGCAGGCACCAGGACAGTGCCTTTGCTCAGAGGACAATTTGCAAAGAGCAACCCATAGCATGTCCACTCAAAATTAACCAGCTAAAAGGGAATCTTCTTAAATTATTAGACCAAAAAGGATGCTGGTCCAATCACCTCTAAAACTGGAACGGCTTTGAACCCTGTGTGGCTACTGGTAGCCATATTGATGTTTGTGGTTGAAGCAATTATTTGGATGTTGTTGTTACAGCTTGCTGGATGTTACCAATTATATGAACTTTCACGCTGCCATCACTGAAGTAGAAAGCGATGCTGAAGAGAAAAAAGTAGGGGAGACTGAGTCCCAGAGAATCAAAGAATCAAAGGTTGGACTGGGTTGAAAAGGAGCACAATGATCATCGAGCTTCATCCCCACTGCTATGTGCAGGTCACCAGCCACCAGACCAGGCTGCCCAGAGCCACATCCAGCCTGGCCTTGAATGCCTCCAGGGATGGGGCATCCACAGCCTCCTGGGGCAACCTGTTCCAGTGCCTCACCACTCCCTGAGTAAAGAACTTCCTCCTAGAGCGCAAGACAGCATTACTGCTATTCCATGTTGCTGGCATTTTTGTAACCTGCCACAGGGACCAGGAGTGGTGGAGTCACAGGAGACTCTCAGGCAGTGTCTGATGCCTTGGCATTCTTTATCTAAGCAGTAACCTACTTACACCCTACTGTCATTCATATCCATTATTCCATTGTGGACAAGGAGAATAGACGGCTCTCTTTCCCCTTGTAGTTTTGGACATTTTTGGGCACCTGACAGGCAAGCCTTGGGACAGTGACTTTTTTTTTCCCACTACAACAGCCAGTTTGCATTGACACATATGATTAAAAATAAACGGCATCTCTTCCCAAAGATTTGCTGCCTACCCGACTCTATCTGTGTGCAGTTTTCCCTTTCTGATACTTTCTAGTAGTGCTTGCTTTCTCTTGAACTTTAGCCCAATTTTCAAAGAACTTTTCTTTTTAAATTTTTTTCCAAGATCATTTTGGATTCTAATCCTGTTCTCCAGCATGTCTGCAGACACTGCTAGCTTCATGTAATCTGCAGATTTAATAAGTGTACTGTCTTTTATCGTCCAGGTCACTAATGAATATGCTGAGCAGAACGAGACTATATAGATCCAGCAGAGCTCCTCTCACAGTGTCCCTCTGTTTTCACAGCATACCATTAATAACTACTCCCTGGGTATGGCTTTATAGTGGTGTCATTTAATCATGTTTCTGTAGTTTATTTACAGAAAAGTTGTTTGAGTCGATGTCAAAAGCTATAATAAAACCCAGATAAATGACATCTAACAACTTCTCCATTATGAAAAGAAATTAATTTGGTTTGATAAGTATTTTTTTTTCTTGTCTCCTCTGCTACTGCTCATATTTTTATTATCTTCCACAGACAAGCAAACTGTTTCTTTGATTGTTTTGGAGTTCTTTAGAGGATTGAGGCTAAATTGACTGATAAGGCATCCTTTTGCTGCTTCTCTTTCTGCCCTTCAAGACAGGCACTGTGTTTGCCTTTTTCCTGAGTTTTGGCTCCACAACTGGCTGAGCTGTCACAGGTGACCAGAGGGGAGGTCACAGGTGACAGGAAGGGAGTTGTCTGAGATTGCTTCAGTTGGTCCTCGAGGGTTTGTCTCATGTGGTCCGAAATATCTGGCTGGGGCACAGTGCTGATCTCAGCATGGAACAGGGAGAAGACCGTGCATCTCTGCAGTGACAGTGTCACAGTGCTAACTGTACCAAGCCCAAGTGCTTAGCAGGGGAATGTAGCTAGTACCAAGGCAAAATCAAACTAACATTGCCTTTTTTGCTGTCACTCTTCAATAACTTTCCCTCTGTTTTAGCAACACTGTTTCTTAATACTGTCTTTTCATATTGATATACATAAGAAGGATACTAAAATCTATTCTTTTTCAATCTTTTGCAATTTTCATCTTGTTTTTGTGCCCTGATATTTCTCAGATTTCTGCCTGAATGTTCACGCTATTTTTTAATTCCTACTTGGTAACCTTTTAGTGTCTTTCTTCTTGTCTTTGAGGCAAATGTAGAGCTTGTGATGCTGCCAAGCCTTCTGATCCTTATTTTGCATTGAAATGTTATTGTGTTCGTGCCTTTTGAGCACAAAATATTACTTCTTTGAGAAACTACAACTCACCTTGATTTCTTTTTTTTCTTTAAACTTCACTGCATGAAGTCTTGCCTACTAGGTTTTTTATTTTTTTGCTGTTTTTTGTATGTATAGAAGCCAGGCATTTCTGTTTTGCTGTTCCCAATCCCTGGTGTATGGCAGATTTCATCATTTCACAGCCACTTCTAAACACATTTCTTTCCACTTTCTTATCCCCAACACATCGTTCTCTGCAGGCGCTTCCCCACTGATTATTTGACCTATCAGTTATGCAAGAATATTGCTCCAAAGCACTGGGATGCTCTGTCTTCTGCTGCTTTGCTTCCCTAGCAGATATCTTGTGCTTGTGTTCTCCCATTACTGCAGTGTCAGTTATTATCAGGCAGCCTGACCCATTCAGCCTTGTTGACTCTGTGGATTTATTGCACCCAGTTTAGTTTTAAATTAAATCTGAGATTTTAACTAAAACGTAAGTCCTGTTCTAAAAGCAGTAGATTCACCAATGCTGCTGTAGGCGTCTAAGATATCAAAGTGCTTAACTATGCTTCCTGGTACATATATGGCTGTAAGATCACTCCTGCTTTTTAGAGCTATTCTTAGAAACTTTGCATCCAAATTTTGGACTGCAGCATCTTGTAAGTCTGCCTTTATTATTTGTCCAAAGGAGTGCTGCAACAGTGGTGAGGCCCTGGAGAGCAAGGCACGTGCAGGGCAGCTGAGGGCCCTGGGTGTGCTGGGCACAGAGCAGAGGAGCTGAGGGGAGCTGATGGCGGCTGCAGCTCCTCACAGGGAGCGGAGGGCAGTGCTGAGCTCTGCTGTGTGTGACAGCAGGCCCGAGGGAACGGCATGGAGCTGTGCCAGGGGAGGGCCGGGGGTTGGGGATCGGCGCTGCACCAGAGGGCGGTGGGCATGGAACGGCCTGCCCAGGGCAGCAGGCACGGCACTGAGCTGCCAGAGCTCACAGAGAGTTTGGAGAACATTCATTGGATTTGGGTTTGGGTGGTCCTGCGTGGAGTGGGGGGTTGGACACAGTGATCCTTACAGGTCTTTTCCAACTCGGAATATTCTGTGTTTCTGTGATTATTCGTGCTCTTGTGGTTGCAGACCAGAGCTACAAGCTGTTCTGTCTGATGCAGTGGCAGTTCTACCTGTGAGACCTGTGTCCTGCTTGGGGCTCTTGCTTTCTTCTGCCTGCCATGAGCACAGCTCATTGAGCTGCATGTATTGCTAGAAAATCTCTCTTGAAAAGAAGCCAGTCAACATACTCCACTCGCATCAGGATTTTTCCTTATTTCTTAGATCCTAATCATCCTGGAGAACACCTTTCTCACCTTCTTACTTGCTAGCGCCCAGCTGTGTGCCTCCAGGCTGTGATGTAAAGTGAAGAGTTTACCCACACAGCTCTTCTTGTCACAGGGAAACGGGGTGGCCACGTCCCTTAGATGTCTTATTTGCAGGTTGGGTGTAGTTGTCTGTGAGCCAGTCCGTGCCTGTCCTTCAGCATCAGCCAGCTACAGGTGATGGTGTGAGCGGTGTCACACCGCGTCCCCTCGGTCAGCAGCTTGTGTTGTACTACGCGTAGGACGGTCGGTCGGCTGCTTCGTCGGAAGGGTCGGGCGCTGAAGGTGACCTTTTATTCCCTTGCTGAAAAGAGCAGTTGGTGCCCTCAAGTGGCAAATCGCAGGAGAGCGGATTCGGCCGTAGAAGCCGCTGCGGGTTGCGGCCCCGGGCGGGGTGTTGGGGCTGGTGGGCACCGCAGCACACGGCCTTCCTAAGTGTGCGGTTTCTCCTTGCAGGCACAGTGGCTGTGGTGGGAAGAAGACATCGTTCCTGGTGGAGCGGAGATCCTGACGGCGAGGTGTAGACAGACAGAGAAGTTCTGCGCTGCTTCATCCACCAACATCTGCGGCCCGTCTGCAGGAAGCTCTCTGCTTTGGCTGTGCCTGTGATAAGAGAGAGCCCCAGCACTGTCCCTGCGAGATCAGATGGGGCCTGCTTTGGGCATCTGTCCCTGCTCCAGCATGGCCCGTAGGGGCGCGGGGGGCTGCCACGGGCGGCCAAACTGGGAGCTGGAAAGCCAATGAGGGGGTGCCTGGAGACGGCAATGCCCATCACGCAGGACAACGCGGGGGTCTTCCTGCCCCTCCTATGGCAATGGCTGCAGAACAGCCAGCGGGAGGGGGCCGAGGGGGCCGAGCAGAAGCTGTGCCATGCAGCTGTCCAAAAGCTGAGTGAGTACATCCAGCTCAACTTCTCAGTGGATGAGAGCAAACTGCAGGCAGGGAGCTGCGGGGCTTCAGATACGGAGATCTGCACTGTCTACCTGGCTCAGGAGATGCGGAAAACAGAAGTTCTGGGTCTGAGCTTTGGGAACATCCCTGCACTGGGGGACTATGGGGAGAAGCGGCGAGGAGGAAAGAAGAGAAAAGGACATAAGGGGCCGGTGCTCGATGTAGGGTGCATCTGGGTGACGGACCTGAAGAAGAACAGCCCAGCCGGGAAGTGCGGGAGAGTGCGGCTGAAGGACGAAATCCTCTCCCTGAATGGGCAGCTTATGGTTGGCGTGGACGTCACTGGTGCGAGGTAAGGCTGGAGAAGCTGCGTGTGGTGCAGGTCACACTTGGTGCTGATTTGAGGCTGAGAGCAGAGGTTTTGACCTTTGCTTTCCAGCTCCTAGGAAAACAGTGGACTCCTCCTTAGGAGTATGCAAAAATCAGGTAACAAAAACACATCAATAATTAGCCTACATTTCCTACTTGCATGTCCAGTGGAAATGTTTGAGAGGTTGTTGTGTCCAAAAATAGTGCATTGTATGCATCGGAGAGCCTTCACTAAAGAAGGATTCTTTCTGGGTTTGGATAAAACTTTTTTTTTTTCTTAAGTAAAAACGACTCAGCAGCACTGGAATTTTTTTTTTTATGGGTACATCTTATTTTTCTTGAATCATTTGACTGGAGGAAAGGTTTTTTGACAGCTAAATGTTGTCTCAGACTTTTTTCAAAGCATGCAATTTTGTGTTTTCCAGATTGAAACAACTTCATTTTAATAAATTCCCTTTGATTTTATTTCATTTGCTCTCTTTTGCTGTCTCCTGTCCCAGAAAACCTGCAACCTTCAGGAGTTCAAATCAAATACAAA